>NC_133227.1:12118750-13351666 GCF_040436345.1 Pagrus major | reverse complement strand
ATGACAAAATTTAGATGCATCTGGTATCCTAGTGTGCTATATGTCCTCAAGATGTATATTGAGTCCATAAATGACAATATATGGCTTATATCAACAAAACTCTGAATATGCATCAGTGTGTTCTCCTGAGAACCTCTGAGCTTAAACACACTTCAAAGTAACTGTACTATAGCACACTTTTTAGAAATACATTACAGGAAAATCTACTTCACCAATGAAGAGACGGAACATTTTTTAACCTGACATGGTTCTAGTGTAATTTGAAATCAAACATTGTAATCACTAAACACATACCATTCACTTCTACTTCTGTAAGTAAGAGAAAAAATTGCAATAATATATATTTATTTATTTATTTTTTGTATTGCTTTAATTCATTAAAGGGATAGTTCTCAGTTCTCAGATAGTTCACATGTCTCGATCTTTGTCTTAATAAGACCCACCTTCAAAAAAAAGGCTGCTGGTGGTCTGGCTCTCCCAAAGTTTTGTTTTTCTTACTAGGCTGCTAACCCATGCTGCCTTGCATTTTGGTCTATCTTTCACAGCCAGCCTGATTGCCCTGACTGGGTTGCCATGGAATTACACAAGCATGATAATTTGTCCATACTTGAATTGCTGGGATCCTCATTTCCACTCCCCTCGATTAAATCTTTAATTTAATTTAATCTTTAATAATTCTTTAATTCATATAGGCCATGGTGATGGAACGGCACTCTCACTTAATAAGGCCAGACTTAATAAAATATGCAAAGCTTTTCCTTAATCGTGTTTCATGGAACACACCTCACACTTGGTTGTATTAATAAGTAGGCAGGTTTTGTCACTTCCTGATGTTGTACAGAATTTTGAACCGTTTCAGGTCCCACTGGTAAGAGGAAACACAAGTTCAAAATGAGCATACTGATGACCAGTGATAATAACTGGGTTTTGGTTGCTTGGAGCTTCTTGCCAAGCCTCCTCTTATTTTGTTTTATGGCTCAGTATCTAGATAATAATCATGACTTAAAACAACTAGAAATAATTTGCTGAGTGCAGGCTGTGACATTAATGAATTAAGATCTTATGAACACTGACCTCTTGTGGTTGAAATGATAAAATTGCATCACCTTAAAAAAATGCAGCAGGGGAGAATTATGTCATTATACAGTATGCAGTGTAGGAAAACCAGTCTGAATGGAATATTGCAAGTAGACCCTTCTAAAGTCCTTTTCTTCTGTTGGGAAATCAATTTCTAATTGATTTTTGTAGAACATTTAGTTTTTCAAAGAAAGATTTGGAGATTACTTCCCGATTGAACATAGTGGTGGTTTATTTGGTTGTTTTGGTGGGATGTTATAGATAAATATTTTTCTTTTATAACATTTGTTTGTAGTGTTTTGATGACAACTGCACATCAGTTCATAAACTGAGACATAATAAATGAATTAGAAATTATGAATAATTAGTATGGAAGGCCATTACTTCTCCTGATATTGAGTCATTATAAGAACCTAGTAGTAGATTTGAATGAAACATTCCATAAAGACCCTCTTAAAGCCTTTTCATCTTTTACACGTCTTTTAATTGAGGTGATAATTAAGCTAATTAAAGAAAGTTTAGGACCAAATAAATAGAGTTGGTACATTTACTTTTACTCACTTGATGTCCACTGGCTCTGGATCTGATCTACAGCCTTCAAGCCAGTGTAGTAATATCCACTGGATCTGTGACCAAAGTGTCTTTTCTCCGTCCAGCTGTCTTTACGCAGTAGGATGATTTTTGCCAAAGCAGCTGCTGTCTCTGCAGCGTTATGTATATAAATGGATTTTTTTGTTTGTTTGTAGAAATTATCATAATAAACGTCATCAAAGAGAGTAAAGAAGAAGAGTAAAGTGAAGCAAATCTACCAGCCACCTGCATATTTTACCAGCAATCTGCCAATTAATTCCTTGACTTGACCTTTACTTATAAGTACTTATAACATAAACTTATCACTTATCAATATACTAAAATTAAGTGTATTATTACTTATCTGTTACCTTATCTTATTACTATATGTACAGCCTTTACTTAGCACTATACTTACCTATCACTTATGAATATAGTAAACTTTGTTTCTTATTTATGCCCTTAACTTATTACCATATCTATATCCTTAACTTAACTTAGCACTACTTTCTGGTATTATTATCTTTTTTTGTAGTTACTATGTAGTTTTTTTAAGGGGAAAGAGTTGGAGAGAAAGATGTAGCAGTTGTGTGAGTGGCGGTCAAATGGCCACTAATTATACTTGACCTGCTGTTCCAGCCCGGCCCCTTTACCTGTGAGGGGTCTTGTATCTCAGGGCTGAAGGGAGAGTAGTCCCACTGTGCCAATACCTCCGGGACTGGATCGGCTGAACACAGCCTCGGTGTCAAAGTACCCCTCGCTTAATCTGCGGCGCCTCGCCTCGCCTCGCCTGCAGCTCCCTCAGTCTCCTCCTCTGCCTCCTTTCCTGAGCCTGATGGAGAGATGGACCAAGAACAAAAGGGAAGAAACAGGTCAAACTAGTTCTAGTAGTAGTAGTAGTAGTAAGATGAATGACACAAGTCATTTGAGTTGAGGGAGATCGTGGAGGTCACTCTGCCAACACAAACACCATTCACAAATCAGTGATCATTTCCTGAGGTAAAATCAGTGTTAAATACCGTGCTCTCAAATTGCCTAATCAAATTCTACAGTGACTGACTTGAGTATTTTCCAACATTACTATGGATGGCAAAATTCACAGGCAGTTGTGTGAGTGTAAACATTTCAGCAGAGTGTTTGGGGTGGACTACTCACCCACCGCTGGGTAGCCTGTAGCAAGGCGTGATGCATGACTCATGGACAGCTGGAACATGAAGCTCCTCTGTGGCTGGACGGGGATCACCTGTGAGCCAGAGGTGGAGGGCTGGGGACTGGAGCGCTTCTCCGGCTGGAGAAGGATTTAGGTCAAACTTGTTCAGTTAAATCTCTCCCAGACAGATTCAGTATAGAGTTGGATAAATCTATGTTTGGCATTAAACAGAACATAAGCTCAAGATAAGACACAGCAGTAATTGAATCATCGATTTGTAATGTTTACAGTGTTGTACCCACACTCCCTCACTTTGTCCAGTGTGATTCCTGAGGGATTTCCTACATTTCCAAGAACCACTTAAAAACAGGGAAATTCTCTGTGCAGTACACATGTGACATCACGTTAAGGGTAAACATGACTTTTTTCTTCATTTCTGAAAGCATGGTAAACATTAAATTCTGATTTTTTTCTGATTGTGTGTATGTCATAAGCTACTTTCTATAAGATTTGTTTTTTGTTGTAGAAAAATGTATGTTAAATCCCTTACTGAATAATAAAAATAATTCTCATAAAACCTTTTGGATTTTGAAAAAAATCCTATTAAAATGAAAAAGTCATTCTAAAATCCTTTAGAACTTTATGAAATTTAAAGATTGATTATTCTTTTGATCTTTATTTTTGACCACATGTTTCAACTCCTGATTATACAGCTATATAGCACCATTTTTTAATTCTAATTTTATATAGCCTGATTAAAAAAATATAGGCCTCTTTTTAAGAAATGATTACTGAGGTCCTATGGCCTGGCTATGGCCAAAAAATACACTTCAATTTGATTTGAGCCCATCAAATCAAACCACCAATGATGAACCCATCATGCGTAAACTGTTGTTAACTTCCTGGCTTCTCTGAGAAAATAACCCTAACGCTGTCATCAGGGTTACTATAGCCTGCGTACCCAACTGTTGCAGAGTTTGAAAGATGAGGGCATTAACAAAGCTGGGGAAAGTCTTAAGATGCTATTGGTGCATTATGGGAAATGTGGGACCTAGAGCTTTGGGAGCTTGACCTATACAAGGAACTAAGAGTCATTTTTTTTGTATGTGTTTGTTAACCTCCCAAGTCAACAATGTAGTCCAGCTTGGACTGTCCAGGCATAATACAATAGGATTCTCTACCCGATGTGTATTATAGAACAGTGCAAGTTGTCTTGTGCAACAGACTTTTAAACTGAGCTAAAGCTAACAAAAGCAAGAAACAAAATCCAATCTGCAATTAATATCTTCCCCTCTGCACTATTACATCTTCACATTGTAATAGTAATACAACAGCAGCAACACAGATAATAGCTACTTATGTAGTTATAAATATTGCAATAGTTAATCACAATCACTTAGAACCTTAAGAGACTGTGAAATGAATGTCCTGGTCTATAAAGGTTTTTTGAAGTCGTACAGAAACATAAACAAATTCCTTTTAAATGAATCAGATTCACAGATCTTCTCCTGAAGATATATGAAATCTGTTTTTTAATCTCCCGCCTTTAAAGACTGACTGTGTCATGACTCTGTCTGTTTGTGGTTTAATATTGTCATGATTCAGTGTCTGTTTTGGTTTGATTGTCATGATTCAGTGTTTTGTTTATTATTGTCATGATTCTGTGTCTGTTTGGTTTAGTTCCTGTTTTATTTTGAAATTGTTCCCTTGTGTGTCACAGTCTTCTTGTCACTTCCTCCTGTGTTTCTCCACTGATTCCCTCACCTGTCCGTGCTTACTCCACCTGTACCTCGTCTTGTCATTAGTGTCTGTGTATATAGCCTTTGTTCTCCCTCATGTCTTTGTCTGATCGTTCCTCCTTTCCTTTTCGTTCCCTCCATAGTCCATGTGCTCCATGTCGCGTTCATAGATGTCCCGCTCCTGTTCCCGTGCCTTTGTTAAGTTAGCCTTCGTGTTTGTTTGTAGCTTGTGTTAGCCTGTCTGTCTTCCCCCGTGTTTGACTCCCAACTTGGTCCTCTGTGTCTCCTCGTGTCTCCAGGTCCTCATGTTTCCAGTCTTGGTATGTTTTGTAGTTTGGTTTCTCTGTTGATTTTGTACTTTGCTTTTGTTTAAACTTTGCTTAGCCTTTTGTTTTATCTAGTTAGTTCCCGTGTTTACTCTGTTGGTTTTTTGCATTCAGCTTATATTAAAGAAGCTCGCCTTTTGTTTCCCCTATTCTGCCTCCTGTGTGTGTCTGCATCTGGGTCCTCCCCATCTTTAATATATATCCGTTAAAAAACCGTGACAGAACGATCAGACCAGTATGGACCCAGCAGACATCTCCGCACTTAGAGGCATCATAGACTCATGGTCTGCTTATCTTGCTGGCAGGGTAGAGCTTGAGGATGCGCTTCAGGTTCTTTTAGATTTTGAGGAAGAACTGTTAGATAGGCCCTCATTTTGGGAGATTCAGGGGACAGTAGGAGTATTAGCTGAGGCTAAGAGACTGAAGGGGCTTATGGAGGAGTGGCAGGGCAGTGACCCCTATTTAGTCGCCTGCCAGCTGCCTGTGAGCATCTCGTCAGCCCCGGGGCTAGCTAGCCGTCAGCCAGCTAGCCTCCTGTCTACTGCAGGATCTGGCGGTGGTTCTCAGTCGGCGGCCCTGCCGGCGCCTGACCCTGTCCCTCGGCCGGAGGTCCGACCGAGTCCTGTCCCTGCCTCAGCCTCAACCCCAGACAAGCCCCCAGTGGATCCATTCTGGGGAACCCGCCTGGCATACAAGATGCCTCCCCGGAGAAGGCGACGTTCTCAGCAGCGTCGTGGCTCCCAGTCGGCGGCCCGGCCGACACCAGCTCCTGGCTCCCAGTCGGCGGCCCGGCCGACACCTGCTCCTGGCTCCCAGTCGGCGGCCCGGCCGACACCTGCTCCTGGCTCCCAGTCGGCGGCCCGGCCGACACCTGCTCCTGGCTCCCAGTCGGCGGCCCGGCCGACACCTGCTCCTGGCTCCCAGTCGGCGGCCCGGCCGACACCTGCTCCTGCTCCACGGTCGGCTCCCAGGCCGACTCCTGACCCTGCTCCACGGTCGGCGGCCCGGCCGACTCCTGACCCTGCTCCACGGTCGGCGGCCCGGCCGACTCCTGACCCTGCTCCACGGTCGGCGGCCCGGCCGACTCCTGACCCTGCTCCACGGTCGGCGGCCCGGCCGACTCCTGACCCTGCTCCACGGTCGGCGGCCCGGCCGACTCCTGACCCTGCTCCACGGTCGGCGGCCCGGCCGACTCCTGACCCTGCTCCACGGTCGGCGGCCCGGCCGACTCCTGACCCTGCTCCACGGTCGGCGGCCCGGCCGACTCCTGACCCTGCTCCACGGTCGGCTCCCAGGCCGACTCCTGACCCTGCTCCACGGTCGGCTCCCAGGCCGACTCCTGACCCTGCTCCACGGTCGGCTCCCAGGCCGACTCCTGACCCTGCTCCACGGTCGGCTCCCAGGCCGACTCCTGACCCTGCTCCACGGTCGGCTCCCAGGCCGACTCCTGACCCTGCTCCACGGTCGGCTCCCAGGCCGACTCCTGACCCTGCTCCACGGTCGGCTCCCAGGCCGACTCCTGACCCTGCTCCACGGTCGGCTCCCAGGCCGACTCCTGACCCTGCTCCACGGTCGGCTCCCAGGCCGACTCCTGACCCTGCTCCACGGTCGGCTCCCAGGCCGACTCCTGACCCTGCTCCACGGTCGGCTCCCAGGCCGACTCCTGACCCTGCTCCACGGTCGGCTCCCAGGCCGACTCCTGACCCTGCTCCACGGTCGGCTCCCAGGTCGACTCCTGCTCCACGGTCGGCTCCCAAGCCGACTCCTGCTCCACGGTCGGCTCCCAAGCCGACTCCTGCTCCTCTGCCGGCTCCCAGGCCGACAGCAACCTGTAATCCTCCGTTGGTGGTCCTACTGACATCCAGGAGGGTTTCCCAGACAGCGCTTCGGCTTCCAGTGGGTCACAGCCTTCGCCTCCGCCGCCGGCTTCCAGTGGGTCACAGCCTTCGCCTCCGCCGACGGCCTCCGGAGGGTCACAGCCCATGCCTTCGCCTCCGCCGACGGCCTCCGGAGGTTCACAGCCCACGCCTTCGCCTCCGCCGCCGGCTTCCAGTGGGTCACAGCCTTCGCCTCCGCCGCCGGCCTCCGGAGGGTCACAGCCCACGCCTTCGCCTCCGCCGACGGCCTCCGGAGGGTCACAGCCCACGCCTTCGCCTCCGCCGCCGGCTTCCAGTGGGTCACAGCCTTCGCCTCCGCCGTCGGCCTCCGGAGGGTCACAGCCCACGCCTTCGCCTCCGCCGACGGCCCCCGGAGGGTCACAGCCCACGCCTTCGCCTCCGCCGACGGCCCCCGGAGGGTCACAGCCCACGCCTTCGCCTCCGCCGACGGCCCCCGGAGGGTCACAGCCCACGCCTTCGCCTCCACCGACGGCCTCCGGAGGGTCACAGCCCACGCCTTCGCCTCCGCCGACGGCCTCCGGAGGGTCACAGCCCACGCCTTTGCCGTCGCCGACGGCCTCCGGAGGGTTCCAACCTTCACCGACGGTCCCCTGAGGGCTTTTGCCGTCGTCAACGTCCCCCAGAAGGGCCCTGCAGGTGCCGCGGGCCTTCTGATCGGCCCCTGCCCCATGCCTTGACCTCCTGGTCTCCCCCTACCCTGACTTTGGCCCCCCCTCCGGACCCCCCTCCGCCCTCCCGGCTTCATTTGAACTTTAGCCCTCCTCCAGACCCCCCTCCGCCCTCCCGGCTTCTTTTGGACTCTCTTTTTTTTTTGGTTTTGGGGCATCTGGAATCTGCCCCTTGAGAAGGGGGTACTGTCATGACTCTGTCTGTTTGTGGTTTAATATTGTCATGATTCAGTGTCTGTTTTGGTTTGATTGTCATGATTCAGTGTTTTGTTTATTATTGTCATGATTCTGTGTCTGTTTGGTTTAGTTCCTGTTTTATTTTGAAATTGTTCCCTTGTGTGTCACAGTCTTCTTGTCACTTCCTCCTGTGTTTCTCCACTGATTCCCTCACCTGTCCGTGCTTACTCCACCTGTACCTCGTCTTGTCATTAGTGTCTGTGTATATAGCCTTTGTTCTCCCTCATGTCTTTGTCTGATCGTTCCTCCTTTCCTTTTCGTTCCCTCCATAGTCCATGTGCTCCATGTCGCGTTCATAGATGTCCCGCTCCTGTTCCCGTGCCTTTGTTAAGTTAGCCTTCGTGTTTGTTTGTAGCTTGTGTTAGCCTGTCTGTCTTCCCCCGTGTTTGACTCCCAACTTGGTCCTCTGTGTCTCCTCGTGTCTCCAGGTCCTCATGTTTCCAGTCTTGGTATGTTTTGTAGTTTGGTTTCTCTGTTGATTTTGTACTTTGCTTTTGTTTAAACTTTGCTTAGCCTTTTGTTTTATCTAGTTAGTTCCCGTGTTTACTCTGTTGGTTTTTTGCATTCAGCTTATATTAAAGAAGCTCGCCTTTTGTTTCCCCTATTCTGCCTCCTGTGTGTGTCTGCATCTGGGTCCTCCCCATCTTTAATATATATCCGTTAAAAAACCGTGACAGACTGTACCCTTTATCTTGTGAGTCGCTTATGTATGTGAAAAAAGGCACAACAACGAGCTGCATTAACATTCATAATGTTGTGTGAACAAATGTGCTTATGTATGAATATTTTTTTCCATCAGACCCAAAGTGCATAACAACAGCTGAATGGATATAATAACAGTCTCAAGAGGACAGGCAGTGTTACAGCGGACATGCATCCGCTCCTTCTCTAACTTCCTGCTGCCTGATCCACCTCCCAAGCAGGGGGAGGATACACATAACGCCAGGAAGAAGAAGAGGAAGCATTCATGGGAAAAATGCAACAAGAGTGTTCAATTCCCATACTCTCTTTACACATCAGCTTCACAATGAACTGACTGAACTGCCTTTTTAATGGATTCATTTGAAAAAGTTTTGTGTTTGGTGCTCCTCGTGGAGAGCTTCAGTCAAACTCACTCTGGCATATAACAATAAGGCCCCAGATCTAGTAAGACAGAAACTATGTCATATCATGGGACTGGCAATACCAATCATACCATCTCAGCAGATTTAGCTGTATAAATGGGCTGGGGTTTTCATCATTCATCATGCTATGCTGCTGCCAAGTTCACCACATTTGTTATAACACTGAGGTATCAGACATGTAGCTTCAGGCTATGTTATTGTTAGATGGACTGTTATGGTTCCAAAGAACATCTTGTTGTCTCCTGCAGTTTACTGTACATTCCACTGGGGTGATAGGGCTGTGCAGCTTATGATGTGACCTGATTTCCTTACAGGGGTTTCTTTCTTGTTTAAAGGGGCACTGCAACAGTTTTGCATGTAAAGGTTAGCCTACTCTCCTCTGAGAGAGGTTTGAGAAAATAAGCTTGGTGACATCATCAGGGTTATTTCAGTTAGACCTGAGACCTCTAATATTTGAGAAAACCTGCATTTTAACTTGATGGCATTGGCTTACTTTTGAGCTGCATTATGAGAATTATAGAATCCAGTGTTTTGAAGCCAAACTCTTAGTAGGGACTAAAAGTCAGGAAATGTCTTTTGCAAGTCCCCCAACTTTGTTAAAATGCAAAAATATAACAAGATATCCTTTAGCACAGCAAAAAAACCCACTTACACCCACTAACATCTGGCTTTTGTCTTTAGTGCGAATGTTGAAAATCAGCATTCAGTTGACTTCAATAGTAAACTGGTGTTTTTGGTCTGGTGTGATGCTATGATGTGTGTCAAAGTTAAGAATGCTGGCTCGTTAATACTTCTGTTCAAACAGCACTTAAACATCAGCCAGTCAGAGCTAAGTCTGAAAGAGAGACACTGAAGTAAAAGATATTCAAAAAGTGACCACCATTACACTGACACTGGCCTTCGTGTCCATACCCGATGCTTGTCCACTGCCTGATCTTCATCGTGCATTTGTAACACTCAAAAGAGAAGAGGAAGAACTGAGACGTCTCACTCCTTAGCTTCTTCCATCATCAGCCCCGGAATTCAGAATGTTATGTTGTTTCAAGACTTTTTAAAACAAGTTTTAATGTCTTCTGGATGCAGTCTGATGAGGTATGATGTGCTGCCCTCTACTTAAATGTTACATACAAGAAAAAAAATCAGAACGTTTTTGAACAATCTGCATGTACATGCTAATTTTGTTGTAAAAGCGTTAATACTAAATTGCCAGAGATATATGGTGAGTAGGAAAAAATTCTGTTGCAAATTGAGTTAGAGTTAATTTACGTTTGATTATTTCAGAATGATTTGATTTGCGTAATCATTGGAAAATGTTTTATCAATAGATGCTTTGCTTCACTGTTACTAATTCAGGCTCTAAACTAACCCTTTCCCGGGAGACAGTGATTGATGATGATGATTTTGTTTGAAGTGAAAAAATGTCCAGGAATTACACTGACAACCAACGGGAAGTGAACCCACAATGACCTACTGCATCCAAGACATTGCCAAAATACAGTTCATGTTCTTGAAGGATACTCATTTGGTTAATTCTCTTTAAACAGGACCTCCGGCTACCCCCACCGTGCTGTGTCAGATCTGGCTGGCAGAGGTGCAATTAAAGGGTGGGGGAGGGAGGAAATAAGGCAGTCGAAGCACTGACACAACAATAGAGATCATTAATTAGCACTACTTCTCAGCACCAGCATTCACCAAAGATATGTTGGAGTACCACTGAATACCATGCAACTCTCATCACCTGTGAAGTTTGTTTTTCCTTGGATCAGTTTAGAAAGTGAAGCCACCATACAAACAGGAATTTAGAAGCAAGTGTACTGGTTGTTGCATCAAGACAACACAAGGGCTTGACAATATCTCATGTAAATGCAAACAATACATATCCAAAAAATGGCTTCATTTGAACAGTAACACCACCTATACTTGATACAACTCTCTAGCTTCTCCAGTAGCTGGGAAACGGACACTGTCTTAGATATTAGAGGGTAACTATCATATGTTTCAGTACAACTGTAATAAGTAAGTAATGAGTAGGAACTCTATTATGGGTCAGTGGGTGGAAGTTGTCTGTGTGCTCCAGCTGGGCTGCAATTTCAGGCTTTAGGACCTGGAGGGGGAGGATTCTTCCCCTCCTGCCCCTGGATACCATGGGCGGGACCGGCCTGGAAAAAAGATTCCTGAGCACAGATTTCATGCTCTGACAGCCGGGAATGACAACTTCTGCAACTGTCCCATACACTTCTGTTTCTGACCATTAATTATTTAACTTTGCATAGAGCACATCAGCCCTGAGGGATATATTTGCAAGCGGTTGGAGGATCTCCTGCTGAATTATTGAAAGAGCCTAATAAGGTAAGATAAAAAAGTAGTGGGAGTAAGGGGGGAAGGGAGGGGATCAGTGCAGTGTTCAACTGGTGGGAACTGCCCAGACATGTGAAAAGAGGCCACAAAGTCAGATCTGTGATATGCAGTTAGAGATTCTAGTGGAGATTTAAGCAATGTGGCTCCACATTGTTGGAAAGGTTTTAACAAGTAAGAAAAAGAAGAGGAGAATGTAAAAGTATGTTGCACAAAAATTAGAAATACGTGACAGTTCAGACATTTAGGGAGTCGGCTGCAACTTTTGACCTGATTTCATCTGTGACATGGGACATCTGTCTTTCCTTTGTCTGCATATTACAAAGCCACTTACACATTTTCCAAAACACGTTAATTTTATTGATGATGTATACAGACACAGTGTCTCTTGTGCATTAAAACTGCACAAGATAAATATCTTGTCATTCATTTATACTGCTCTCATGCCTGATTAAATAAACTATTTGTAGCTGATGTGACAGGCTTGAAAGTAATGGATTACAAAGGGCATAATGAGAGTGATGTAAACGTTAGAAACTGGTTAGGATCTACGAAAGGTCCTGGAGAACATGGATAAAAATAAATGCAAACCAAATTAACCAACGTTAGTCATGGGATCATTTAAAGACACAGAGTACGATTTTCTAAATGTCAGATGCAGTGTCACTTTTCAAATGCTATTGAGGCCACATCATCAGTATTAAAGAAGCAAATTCATCTTTATTATCTGTTTTAAACCTGTCAGAAACACAGAAAACAGCCTTCTTTAAGTGGTAATTTAAAAATACTATTAAAGATGCATTTTTAAGGAGACTGTAGACAAAAAAAATCAAAATGTTAAGCCTTTTGAAAGTGAACTCATTCATTCGCATGGAGGTGAGCCTGTAAAAGCTGCAGAAATGAGTTTTGATAAACTGATTTTACAAACCAACTCATCTGTGTAAAGAAACAGATTTTTTCTGTTCAAAATATCAAAGGATCTGAACATATAACTAACTAGCCATTAACACAGTACCTCCTCTACTTAAAGCACACATCCCCTCTATATACGTGGACTGGAAAAAAAAAAACCTGACATGGTTCTGCTTGTGTCAGCACATAGTCACATTGTCCACATCATGAGGAACCAATCAGCGTCAACCAGATTCATATCTCTATGGAGGATTCTGGAAATCTTAAATCTTTTGTGTTGCCAAGACATGGAGCTGACCAATATTTTGGCTTACATACTTCCTGTTGCTGCCTACGTGGCTGTTATGTAAGTTAGTCTTTCCTTGAGGTACTGGGAGAGATCCCATTGAATGCCAATGGCTCCCCCTGCTATTATCCTTAAAGGGTAACTCCACCAATTTTATTTTAACATTTTACTTTAACATTAAAGTGTGTTTACAGGTCTTGAGGAGTACTATTGCATATGTGAAAAAGTAGTGTGAAGCTTTTTGTGGCTCCAGAGGGAGCTGCATGTATTCTGATAAATTGCCTCCAGCAATGTCACTCAGTGTCTGAGTTGCATTGTGGGTAATGTAGGCAAAGAAGGAGAATGCATTGAATAAGAAAGGTGATATCTCTGGTTCTGCTGTGTTGATTTTGATCATTTGTTTTGAAATTGTCTATAATGAGGCCAACAGTGTTATAGGAATGCAATGCTAGACCAGTGGACTGCTTATCAAGACCTGGTGCTTATATTACCCACAATGCAACTCAGCCTCTGACTGACATCATTTAGCTTTCTCTGGAGCCAGGCTTCATACTACTTTTTTCACATATGCAGTAGTACTTCCCAAGACCTGTAAACACACTTTAATGTGTAAAATTGTTGAAGTTACCCTTTAAAAACTGCCCTGAAAACCATGAATGTATCACAAGATGAGTTTGGAAAAGTAAAGTGGACAAGGTATTTTAAACTTAAATCAACTCTCAGCAGATGATGTTAATAGCTGATGTTTGTCTTCATGTCTTCTCACAGGTTTTCACTGATTAGTACCACACCATGTGGGTGACAAACCTGGTAGCCCTGCTCCTTCTGGCCACTTCAGCCTCAGCTGCCACCTCGGCTTCAGCAGACAAGGTCCTGAGTAACCATGCCACCATCCTTGCAGACAACAGCGCAAAACTGGCTTTCAGTCTGTACCAAAACATGGCGAAGGAGAAGAATGTAGAAAATATCCTCATTTCCCCTGTAGTAGTGGCCTCCTGTCTGGGTCTGGTGGCTCTTGGGGGTAAATCCTCCACTGCCTCTCAGGTGAAAACCGTTCTGAATGCAGCAAAGGTTAAAGATGAGCAGCTGCACTCTGGTCTGGCTGAGCTCCTGACGGAGGTGAGCGACCCAAAGACCCGCAATGTCACCTGGAAGATTAGTAACCGCCTGTATGGACCCAGCTCTGTCACCTTTGTGGATGATTTTGTGAAGAGCAGCAAAAAGCACTATAACTGTGACCACTCCAAGATAAACTTCAGAGATAAGAAGAGTGCTGTGAAGTCTATCAACGAGTGGGCGGCCAAGTCTACTGATGGCAAACTGCCTGAGGTCACCAAGGATGTAGAGAAGACTGATGGGGCAATGATCATCAATGCTATGTTTTTCAAACGTAAGTCTGTTTAAAAATGACATGTGTAGTATAATTCCTTTAAATGCCATCAAAGTAATTGATTTTTTTTCTCACAGCTCACTGGGATGAGCAGTTTCATCATAAGATGGTGGACAACCGTGGATTCATGGTATCCCGTGGCTACACTGTTTCAGTACAGATGATGCACCGCACAGGTAGGTGGAGACAGCATGTTCAGAATCAAATGTTGTGAAACTTAATGGTCAAATGTGTGGGATCAGACCGGGGAGGCCCAAGTGGCACTGACTCATGCAGGGGTGGCATGAAGTAAACATACATGTCAGGATAATATAATATGTGTAATTTGTCATATCTTCTTTAAATATGTCAAAAAACTGTCCGAAATCGTCTGTAGCATCTGAATTTATGTGAAATTTACTGTATCCACTATATAAAGAGCTAAAGAGAAACTGGAACTTTGAATATGGTTCACAGTATAAAGCTTGAGCAGTTCCATGAAGTGTATTGTAAGCAGAGATTGTGTAGTAAGTGTAATAAGATTGAATCTGTGTCCTCAGGTCTCTATGACTTATATGATGACAAAACCAATAAGCTGACCATCATGAGCATGCCCCTGGCCCATAAGAAGTCCACTGTGGTGTTCATCATGCCCCACCATGTGGAAACTCTGGAGAGACTGGAGAAGCTGCTGACCAAGGATCAGCTAGATAAGTGGATGGGCAAGATGCAGAAGACAGCAGTAGCCGTGTCTCTGCCCAAAGTCAGCATGGAAGTCAGTCACAACCTGCAGGTAAAAGACACGAAAAACAACGACACCTCTTTCTCAACTTCAACTCAACTCTTTCTTTTATATAAACTCAATGACACCATTTTCTGCTACCCTTCAGAAACACCTCGGGGAGTTGGGCCTGACAGAGGCTGTGGACAAATCCAAAGCCGATCTGTCCAACATCTCTGGGAAGAAGGACCTCTACCTGTCCAGCGTATTTCACGCCTCTGCCATGGAATGGGACACTGACGGAAATGAAATTGACACCAGCGTCTTTGGCACAGACAAGCTGAAAGACCCTAAACTGTTCTATGCTGACCACCCATTCATCTTCCTGGTGAAGGACCAGAAGACTAAGTCCATCCTATTCATTGGCAGGATGGTCAGACCGAAGGGTGAAAAGATGAGAGATGAATTGTAACCATGTGTTGACCTGAGCAGCTCAAGTTAAATCCCTTTACTGTATGTGTGAGTGTATATTTTCTCCTGCATCATGCTGAGAAGTGGGAAATGAAAAGTACATTTGATATTGCACAAGTGCATTCCTTTACGTCACATGCCAGCAGCACACGGTACATTCCACTACATGACTGAAGAGATGTGTTTCAACATTTTGTCCTAGTGAGCAAAGCATTGTGCACCGCCGTCATTTTTATCTTGAAGACTATTTGATATAACTATGTGCTTTTTTATGTATTGGCAGATCGCATTATGGACTGAAGACTTACATTAAGTATGATTTCCATGGTTCTCAGGAGAACCAGAATACCTGTGTAACATCATAATTAGTGTCAGCACAATCATTTCTGTTAAGTCTTAACCATTTTTGTAAAAGGTGTTCAACAATCTTATTTTTGGAGAGATTTCATGGTGCTTGCTGTTTAATTTAACAAAATGTGTTTTAGTTTATCAAGTATGGCTACATTATATTGGTTAAGTCCAAGGATCTGCCTATTCTTTGCACTGCTTTCCACCATAAGCACATTTTTTTTACCTAAGAGGCTGCGTTGCTTTTTATTGACCTACCCTGAATGCACTGGTAAAACACTGGCAAACAAACCAAATTATGGCTGGTTTAATAAGAACTATCTCAATAACAATGTATGCTCACATAGTTTGACAATTACAAAATATAAATGAGACTGTTACAAATTTCAGGTTTTTGCAATAAAGTTGTGAAAGAAAACCTACAAGTGTCACCTTCATTTTAGATAATTGGTGCTGACATTTTTTTTAGTACAGGACTGTGCTCAATCAACCAGTTTGGCTCTTGGCCCGTCAGTTGCAGTAAAATAGCAGTTTAGCCTTGGGCAGTTCTGTTGTAGTCTGGCCTCCAGTGGGATTTTCCAGCTGAATAACATGAGAACATTCCAGTGAGGGAGATCGTGTTCCCTCCTGGCCAGCTCTACTTCAACAAGGAATACGATAGAGATGCAATGGTACACGCTATATGGTAAACATAGTCTCTTAATTATTTAGACCTCAGCAAAATATTTGGGTACATCCAGATGGGTTCTGCAGCTGTTGCAATGAGCAGCAATCTCTAAACGCCGTTATCCTGCCACATGAATGCTTGCAGTAGGTTCACTACTGAAAACTTTTACAAAAACAGTGAGCGATGGTTCATTATTTAATGGAAAAAAGGTCCAATAATAGAATAGAACAATATAATTCATTTGGGAGAGGAGAAGATTAAATAGGAGATTAGCACATAAAGACAGGAGAGTGTTGTCATTGTTTCAGTGTATTCTGGAAGCTTTATAACACCACCTAGAGGACATCTGGGTGTATGACACAAAATGATTGTTTTTCATTTAGTACACAAATTGCATAATTTGTGGGTACCCACATTACAGTAATGTATCACAGGCCCTTTATCATACTGTTATATTTGCTTTCTTTGGCTGTGTGAGACTAATACATGCAATCATGCTGTCAGTCTTGGAGAATTACAAGATGAATGTGCAATCTAAACAGTTATATTTAATTAAAATACTTAAAAAGTGTATGATAGAAGCTTTTCATACAGTAGGATCTCTTAAATGCTCTTTAATAATGACAGCCTACTGTCGCATAAAAGAGGAGCTGCTTATATGGTGTGACGTATACAGTCTTGTATCTAACCTCCCTTAAAACAAAGTACTGTGTGCAGTTCACCAGTCAGCCGCCATCAGGTGAGAGATAAGAGCATGGAGCGCAGGACTGATCCGGAGACAGAACTTATCCAGAAGCCATCCTCCATGTTATAATTCAACAAGCTGACTGTATCTTTACATCTTTTTGTTATAGTCTGTTATATTATCACTGATGTACTGCATGTGTCATCATCTTGACTGTGATGTTGTATGCTTGTTGTACAGTGTTCCTCTTTTTTTTTTTTTTTGCCAGATGACACATTTCTGTCAGATGATTGCTGATGTGGCAATAAAGTACTGAACTGAAACAGTTTAATTTATTGGTTGCTTTGGGCTGCTATACTGTAATGTATGCAGTGTGTGTGTGTTCTATCGTCAAGGGGGTTGCTTTAGGGTTAGGGTTAAAAAAAAAGAGAAAAAAAGAAAGATGAATACAATAGCCACTACCATGATGAATCCCTTTATCTCTTGCTGTTATTACTTTTTAACATTAAGGTATTGTGGTTATGCATGATCTTACATCACTGAATGTCACCAGGGGACAGAGAAGGGCCCTGCTCTATCTAAACATTACAGTGTCAAAGAAAAAGACAAAAAAAAAAAAAGACTTACATTATGATAGCATTAAGTATTCAGTGTGAAGAGTTGGTACTTAATGTTTTAAGTTTTAATTAGACCAATAAAGAAAAATACTTGTTCCAAAATTGCACCCATTCTCTGGCCATAGAACGAGCTAATAAGTGTGTAACGACATGTAGTCTCGCTAGCTGAGTAGCACCCTTTGTTTACCTGGCTGGGCGTTACCTCCAGCAACCAGCGGACTACTTCTTCTGGACTTCCCGCCGCTCGCGGGGAGGAGGGCGGGAGGAGCCTCTCGCTGTGATGGGACTACAGATCCGCTAGTACCCACAGCCTCCTCCTCTTCCATCATGGCTCCCTCGTTAGACAGGCAAGGATACTGGGGGCGGCCGACCTCAACGCTGGACTGGTGTGAAGAAAATTATGTCGTCTCTTTTTACATGGCGGAATTCTGTAAGTAAACACAATTGCGTCGTTTAGAGCTAAAATGGTGACTGTGGCTCGTTGGAGGGGACTTTGGGGAGGACGGTCAGGACTGTGGACGCACAGTCGCCCCTGAATAACGTCAACATGAAGTGGGAGCAGCGGCTGTAACAATAACTTGATTTATGTTGTCATGTTAGCTCGGCTCAGATGAGTCCTCGGGCACTCAGTATGAGCTAAATGTTAGCTCATAAGCGTTAAAGCAACCACAGCTGTAATAAGGAAGACGACAGGAGACAGAGCCAGTGAACCTGCTCAGAGTCGAGCTGTTTTGCATATAGGTTTAATGTAGGCTATTATTCCGCACAGTGCAGTGAGTGTTAGCTAACGTTACCCTAAACACATCACACTTATTACCAACCAACTCATTTACATCTCAGGTCGACTCTGGACTTGGTCTCGACTGTTTCCCTACGCAAGGTGCATTCGTCATCCACGGGCACCATTCGAAAGTTAATAAAACATTTCCTTCATACTAACAGGGCGACCCGTCGCTTTGTCTAAAGATAAAAACTGGTTCCTCAAGAAGCGTTATCTCAGATTTAAACGTTGTTAGTGTCAAACTGTTCACACAGGTGATAGCTGCTGGACTTTAAACAGAAAATACAGATGGCAGACGCTTCAGCTTTTACTGCTTTCCTTCAAAAGCATTTAGACAAACTAGTCAAACATTCCCACCAAAAAAAATATTTATTCATTATTGTGCATGCAGTTTCAGCTTTTGGAGGTTAACCAGGCTATGTATACAATTTTTACTACCAGTCCTCTTTCAGCTGTGATGTATACACCCTGCACAGTCATTGTAGATTGACTGTAGAACTGATGATAAACTGATTGCAGTGCAGGTTTCACTGTATGTCCAGGACCTTCCAGTTGCTGTTATCAATGGCATAGAGGCTGCTAAGTGAAGCAACAGTTAGTCCAAGGTATACTCGAGCCAAGTGGGTCAGAGATTACCACTTTTTCATCTTCTGTGCCTTTTGTCCACACTACGAGGACTATAGTGATACGCACTTAATTTTATTGCCGTACAAAGTCCTACTCCGAGCCATTAGTTGTAGACTACATGTTGTAGGCCTGCTGTACTCAGCATACTGTATTAACTGTTTTTACTGAAATATTACTGATATTGGCACTGGTGTGAATGCAGCTTATCAAGGGTACTGACAGTTGAAGCTGTTGTTAGCACAAATGACACACGCTGGCCTAGCAAGATAGTTGTTTTCAGCTGCAGAAGAACTGTTTTGGCATTTTAACGGTGATTCAGGTTACAATGGCTGGAATGTGGCATTGTTCGTGTGGAAAAGAGACACCATCATGGTTTTAATCCTCATTTGCTGTTGGCTTTTGTGCAGGGTCACTCTTTTAAAAAATATCAGCAAATGGTAGGCAGACACAGAGGGAGGTCATAAAGACTCTCCCTCACAGGGAACAGGCGTCCCATCACATTCAGATGTTTGCAGTTGTCATTGAAATGTGAAAAAATAAACACTCCCATGCTGTTGCACTGTTGCCATGTGCTATTATCAGTAGGCAAAGTCCACACATTTTAAAATGGTCACTAAGGACTTTATCAGACAGGTAGATAAAGGAAAAGTGTCATGTTGGTTATGAAAATATGAGTTAGCAGTATTAGTTTTTACCCACTAAACATCCTGGTAAGCCCGATTGTTTCCCACACCTGAGTTTGTACATCACCACACCCAGAAGAGCAAAGTCAGGATCAACGTTGAGCTCTGCTTTATCAGGTTCTCTGTGGGCCTGATGATGTACCAATGGCGTAGTAAGCACACAGCAATGGCCTAGGGGAGGGAGGTTTATATACACAAACACTGACACAGGTTCGGCAGCCACTTCTACAGATAAGGCTGAAACGTTTTGCTCGAGGCAGATTTAACAATAGTTGTTGAAGTCTTTTTGACCTCACTACCCCAGGTTTCCTCAGCTGTTTTTAGTTTTGAAACCAGCCACACTGTCATCACTCAGCTGTCATTATTCAGCTGTCAACAATTCCAATGCAAAACGATTCTCAATGCATCTTGATTAATGTATGACATCGTCATTTATCTATATTACTGCACATGGCTACTTTTTCATCATTTAAGTTCCCCTTTTATTCAGAAAGTCCTTCCAGTAATCAGACTACAGCAGTCTACAAAATAAAAGCTGCATCTTTTCAAGACATAAACATTAGAAAAACAAAACATTTGTCCGATCTGCAGTGCCTTACACATTTGTTGTAATCTACAATAATATTGTTTTCACATAGCAGCTAGATAGCAAGATAAAGTATTCTCTCTCAGAGTTTGACGGCAAAGTTGACAGCGCCTCCTCAGATCTGGCTGATTAGCTTGGCTTACTGTAACAGTTATTATTTATGGCTGCAGATGTTAGCTTCAGGAGAAAATGGCTAACGTGATTAGTAATTGTTGTGAGGCAGAAGTCACACTCAGCGTGGGTCTCGTCCAGTTTGTGCTTCCCAGCAAGTTCATAAAATCCCACATGTGCCCCGAGATGTCTCGAAACTATGCTGTGAGTTTTTTTTTGTATCATTTGCAGATGATCTCTGCCTCCCTTTGACATACCTCCTATATAACGTACAACAACATAACTGTATTGTCCAGCTGAGGCCGGACAATCAACAATCAACGTAAGCTGCAGACTCTCAGTTGAGCTGTGTCTGCATCGATGCAGCATCTTCCACGTCCACATCGCGAAGCATCTTATAATCGTGAAATTTCCACACCTCAAAATAGTGCTACAATACATTGTCAGCAGTTATGACTGCAAATAGCAATTATTCATATGATTGTTAATGATTAACTGATTAATGCTTAATCAATAAAACATGAGAAAACTGAAAAATTATCATTACTCAGTATGTAATAATACGTATTCACAGTTTGTAGATTCTACGCAGTAGTTAAAGTGTAGTATGAGGCACATATCATCTTATATTTCTATTTTATAGTTTTTTGATTCCTATATCTATATACAGTAGTTGTCATATAGTCTGACATTTCAACTGGAGCAATTGTAATGTTACCCAGTTTCCCCTTAGGGGATCAATAAATTGTTTCTTATTCTGAAAAATGCATATCAGAATATTCCTGAGCCCAAGTTGACATTCAATGTTATTTTGTCCAACCAACAGTCAAAAATCCAATAAGATCAATTCGCTTAATGAAAGCAGAAAATTCTTATATTTTTAGAATCTGGAACAGTCAAGGTTTAGGTAGCCCTGCTTGAAAAAATACCAGCAGTCAATTGATTATCAAAATAGTTCTAGATTTATTTTGTGTCATTTAATAAAGAAAAAAAAAAATTAAAAGAGAAGGAGAAGAAGAAGAAGAAATAAAAAAAAGTGGCATTGAAGTCCATTGTTTACTGTGACCACATTTATCCATTACCTGTACCTATTAAAGCAACACTAGGTAGTTTTTCGACCTTAAATACTTGGATTTTTCGTAAACCAACGCCATAGCCAGCTAAAAAAGCCAAGAAGGTATTGTCTGAGGAGGCAAAGAAAAGAAAAAGAGAAAGTGATAGAACAGAGCCCGAATACGGATAAATATTAGACCAGCTTACACTCGGTGGCGCGAGCTGAGAGAAGAAATGGGTTTCAAGACTGAGCCTTGATGCTATTGGATTTGTAAGTCATATATTACATATATACATATTTATTATCTTACCGACTTTTACTTTGAGTTGATTTGTTGTTATGTGGTGTTCATTGGGGCACTATTTGTCCACACTTTATAACCGTAGTAAAGCCGGGAGATAATCTAATGCTGTCCGCTTCGATAGCTTACACGTTTTCATGTAGTGACTGTAAACGATGACTAACTTACTAAAACACTATGAACGTCTTGTCTTGAAAAGTTGCAGATTCCTTAGTTCATGCAGATAATCAACGTAATTGTTGAACAGTGTGGTCGGGAGGTAACGTTAGGCTATTGTTGTTATTGGTAACGTTAGCATGCTACTTATTGTTGTCGTACGAGTTGGTTGTAGTTATTACACCAAACACAACGTCAACTTGCGATTGTATTTAGTAACTCCCGAAAACATAGTTATATTTTCAGACGTTACTAAACACATTCACGCCCAAGCGTCGTGTTTTGGAAGTAACTTAGTCGGTGCAATCACTATAACCAACACGGTATGAGAATAATTCTAGCATGCTAATGTGCTGTGCAGCCTATATGCTAACAAACTACCAACTGCTATCTCTGAATCTAGCTTGTTGTTGGCACTCGATTGAGGTTTCATGTTTTTGATTGTTTCCAAATGAGGCTTCGTGATTCGCCGGCTCCGTCAACAAATTCACATGTATTAATTTTCCCCAGGGATGCTCATTCAGCGACAGTATTTACGACACTGGTAACAGATAATTGCGCTTCTCAACCAGCTGTGGGTAGTAATGAGTCCAAACTACCTAGTGTTGCTTTAATGCAAACCCAAATACTACTATATTAGCAGTATTTGACAGTTTAAGTGACAGATGCGCAGTAATTCAAGTATTCCTGTGCTGTCAATTCTATTTAAACATACTACAGGGAGCCTTTAACTGGTCATGAAACAGTCTCAGTTCAATACCAGTGCCTCTATATGGCCTACATAAATAAATGAGACCACCAGCGAGAAGATTGGCTATTTTTATATATTTATTATAGTTGTCATTATCTTGTCACCAGGTTGGAATTTGACTTTTCAGGGTTAGATGAGTCGTAAAATAAAAATGATTTCTCATGGTGGAGTGCTGAGGAGGAATTGAGGAATGTCACAGCTTGAGGAAAGAAGCTGCTCTGTATGACACAGTCGTCATTTTGGTTCATTGTGTGTGTGTTATACACGTGTCGTCCCTGCTTTATTCTTGTAGTCCTCACCAGCCTGATTTTCCCTCCACACCTGTGTTCAGTCTGATTAATTAGCCCAGCCCTGTTACCTGAGTTCTTCCCCAGTTTGCTTTCCCTCCACACCTGCACTGCATCTCCCTCATTAGCCTTTCCCTCTTTCCAGTGTTTTACAGCCTATCAGCCCTTTTCCTGTTTCTAGTATTTTTCCGTTCATTTCCCTCACCTTTTTTTTCCTCTGCCTCAGTCCACCTGCACCTCATCCCCTCATTAGGTTTATTTGTATTTAAGCCTGTGTTGTTCCCCTGACGCTTTGTTGGACTGTCCGTTCAGTTCATCCTGTTCAGTTCTCATCCTCACGTAACGCCTGTTATCCTGCTTACCTGTGTCTTTTCCCCGGTCCTCATGTGCTCCCAGTGTTCACTTTGGATTTATGGTTTGTTCTCTGTTTTTGTTTTTCTGTTGTCTTCATTCCCTTCATTGGCCAGCTTTTTGTTACTGGTCTGTCTGCTTGTCTTCTTTGAATTTTTTGGACTTATTATCAGCTTTCATTAAAGCTCGCTTTTTGTGATGAATTTGCCTGCTCCTGTATCTGCATTTGGTTCCTGTTTTTTGCATGTGTGACACTGTAGTCTGGTTTACAACACTAAAGCAAAGCTTGGTTTGTATTCGCCATTGGCATCTTTTGTCTACATGAGGCTCAAAAATCAACAAAAATGAAAGTCCTTTGTAGTAGCTATAAGCAATACAATAAAAATTAATGTAGGGTGGCAGCAAACCTAGCAGCAGAAGTGTGTGCATGAACTCCTAGTGCAGTGATGGATCAGGTTTCTGTTATAAGATACCATTCATGCTGTTGTAATGATCACAGCATGTAACCCCGGCTGACCTACTGAACCCTCACTGCTGTCATGTCACCCAATCTCAGAGGCGTTCAAATATTGCACAGGTCAAGTCATCAGGTTCTAATTTGTCTCTGTCTTTTTGAACAGGGAACACTGTCAGCAACCTGATTATGATTCTTCCTCCTATTTGTGGGGCCATCCAGACGTTTCGCGATGGTCTTGAGTTTCGCTACGTCTGCTCTTTCCTGGGACTGGCAGGTTTGTCTGTTGAAGCCACAAAATACCTGGCTCTTGATGTTACTGAAGCATAAACTCAGCTTTTGTTTATTGTAGTTATTGACAACAGCTTTTCCATTTGCACAGTATTTACGGCTAATACTATCAATCAAATTGCTAACACATGAGAATGTCCTGACTTTCTGTACAATATTTTGTTGGGTTTTCTGTTTGTCGCCCAGCTGTTGGAGTTGGTTCCTGGTGCTTCCACATGACGCTGCTATATGAGATGCAGGTAGGCTACAGTGTTACAATGCAATCTTAATATGTAAACAAAGTGTTCAATAACTTCCTGCATCCATCAGACTTTTGGGAATTGCAATGGAAATATGAGGTCAAAGTTTTGTTGCCTAATGTGATGTTAAGTTATGCTGAAACGGTGTAATCCTATAGTGATTCATTCTGTGTTTTGTCTGTATTTTTATTTGCAGTTGCTGGACGAGTTACCAATGATTTACAGTACATGCGTCTTTGTCTACTGTCTGTAAGTGGCTCAGCCTTTTTGATTTATTGCCCTTGAAGCACTTAGGACTTGCAAACACTGAAACAAGTGTGATTGTGGCTGTAAAATAAATCAGTGAATCCCTTACTGATCACTTTATCCATTCCAAGAAAGTACAGTGCATCACCTTGTTGCTGTCATGTCAACTGTATGTAATGGAAATATTGATTCTAAACTGAACTCAAGTATCTCTTTCCACTTCCCATATTCCATACCTTGTCATAAGAAATGGCAGGCATGCCTCCCAGCTTGTCATTACTGCACCCTGGCCAAAGTTTGGCTTGATATGTATCAGTAGGAGCTCCAACCAAGCACATAGCTGTAGTGGATGGACGTACTGTAGCCGCAGGACCACTTTGGACTTGCCTGTCAGCATGCTGAATGTATGGGGGGGTACATAGTGCCACTAACTGCATATTTCCCCCTTTTGTTTCACAAGAGATCACATAAATTGGTTGTGCAAAGAAGTAAGCCTATTTGGAGCAGGGACAATGACCTCTCCTCAAGTAGTAAAGCAGGCAGCAAGCACTTACTTTGGTGAAAGTTAGTCAGGTGCAATGCAGCAGGACATGGCTTAACGTACCATGCCTCTGGGAGCACAGCTCTTAGAAGAAGACGAAAAAGAAGACGAATGGACCCAGGTTCCACGTTATATCATTGTCTTTCTCATGATGGCCTTGCAACCTTACAGGCTAACTAAATGGCCTACCACCCATTTACATCTGGCAGGGCCAGCTAAACCTTGGTGGTGTTTTGCATCTACACCATGAGTGTGCATGTACTTGATGTTTATTTGTAAATAGGTCCTGTATCTGAGCACATGGGTGAGCACACTGGTGGTGACATCTCATTTGAACTCATCATCCATGTCATGGTCTTGCAAGTGCAGCTGAATGGCTTGGATTCCTGACTTTGTGTCTTAGAGTCCTTTTTTACAAATGGAATATGTACACACAATAGAGAACCCAGGTAGCCCAGGTGCTTTGAGTGGAGAATACCATCTCTCCAGCTCCAGGCCACTCTGAAACACGTTCCAATCAAAGTGAAAAAGAGAGGCCACAAAACACAAATTGGGTGTGGAGTGAAAAGGTCCTGTGTTACTCATTTAATCGTCCATTATTTTCTCTCTTTTCTTTGCATTTGTTTCCTTTTTTTTCCAGATATGAATGCTTCAAACAAGAGAACACCATCAGCTTATTTCCTATTGCATTGTTATTAATCTTCAGTGTCTCAGTCACTGTGGTGAGCATCCACTTTCCGTATAACAATAATCATTTACTTTGAATCATATTGTCAATGAAGCATAGCTTAACATCCTATCATCCTGAGTATTTCTGTATTTATTTTTGCAGGTATACTTGCAGTGGAAGGAGCCAGTCTTTCACCAGGTAAGCGTGCTCTGAGTTACAATGCTCATTGTTTGCCATTAGGGCTCAGTGCGCCTTAAGTCATTTTTACCTTGTGTAAACATTGGGCTGGCCAGCACAGCATAAAACACTCAGTTTTGTGCATGCTGGTTGTTAAACATGAAGTAGTGTTTCACATCTGAGAGGGTATACAAACTGCAACATTTAATCATATTTTAGTGTTCTGCTGTTTAAACAAGTTTTAACATTTCAAAAAACACAGTACTAAGCCTTTAACTTGGTGTTGAATCCTCAACTATGGTATCAAAAAGTTAATGCTGCCAAGCAGAAGAATAATCCCAACACCAACCATGTACAGTAACAACACAAACCTTTAAAGATAAGCACAGTGTTTGTACCTGCTTAGAGTTCACATTGTGTGTTGCTTAACAACAGTAAGGACAATGTGACAAAGCTGCATCTGTTTACTCTTTGGAGTTGACTTTGTTTACTAATCACACCGCTCTATGGGGGTTTACAACGAGGCTGATAATGTTGTCCCTGCTGGAGCAAATTAAACAAGTACAGAGTTTTAAATTCAACAATTTGATCTGATTATTTAAATCAGTGATTCAGAGAAGATAAACCTGATTTTGTATGAAAGTTTTTTTTAGGTTTAACACTGCTTTATTGATTTTGTAATGTATCAATTAGTCTGGACAGAGGAAAACAAATTAATTCTGATAAAAGATGACTAGCTGAAACCATTTATCCTGCAAGGCTGTTAGAAGGCCATGTTGGTATTAATCACAATGTACAGCTTAGGCTGCCTGTTTCAGAGCCAGATATAAGTGATTGTGTCTTCTTCTAGGTCATGTATGGTGCTCTAGTAGCTTGCCTGGTGATGCGATCTATCTTCATTGTTACATGGTAAGTTTGCCAAGAACACCCTGAAATTAAAACATTAACATATCAAAGGAATGGTGGTTCATTGATATTCAATGCAGTAATGCCTTGCCTGTGGTTTCTTTGTTTGTTTGTTTTCTTAATGTTAGGGTGTACCCATGGCTCAGACCGCTGTGTTACGTCTCTTTAGGAGTCTTCATGTTAGGTTTCCTACTGTGGAACATTGACAATATCTTCTGTGACACATTAAGGTGAGTATTTTGGAAAAATAATGATGGTCCTGTTATGTATTAACTTAGATAATTTTGGAATTCTGAGAGGAAAGTTTTTAACAGTACTGGCAGGAAAATGTTCATATCAACAGTCAGTGACATTAGCCTCATACATCATTAATCAATGCTTTTTTTGTCACATCAAATACAAGTTAGGCAAACTAGTAATGCCACTGCCTGGAAATGTGTCAGCTCATTTACTGTGGAATACAAAATTGAACTTAAACCATATTTATTAAATTTTATCAATGCATGATGCATGTTGTAAGTTTTGATATGAGAACATTTCCTTCATAAAGAACATAAAAAAAATCAATCATTTATAAAGTGGTGATGTTATACCTTTCCATTCTGGCATCCTCTGGAGAATCGCTCACTGTTGGAGACGCCACATTTGTTTTGTTATTAATTTAATTTGCTGGCTCCACACTTTTTGGTCTTTCAGAGCCAGTAGAAAAACTCTTCCCCCTGGTGTTGGAGTAGTAACACAGTTCCATGCCTGGTGGCACATCTTCACAGGCCTTGGATCCTACCTGCACATACTTCTAAGGTAAGTAACAGGAGTCAGCTAAGGTGTGTTTTGTTGTGGTAAGACATAATAATTTGCATTAAAATCTAATGTTGATTTTCTTTTAGCCTGCAGATCAGGTCTACCTACCTCAAGTACAGACCAAAAGTAAAGGTATGTGTTGCCGTTAGCCTTTGTTTAAGTTGTAGTTTTCATTTCATTACATTTATTTATTCATGTATTTATTTGTCTTGTCTTAACTTTGTCCAGTTTCTTTGTGGAGTTTGGCCCACATTGCACATTGAACCACAGAAGACAAGCTGAAATAGAGGGATGGGGACCAGCTTAAGGATGGTGACTGCCATATCCAGACACCATTGGCACAGGGACCTGCCAGTGCCCGCTGCTGGGAACTCAGCCCACAGCTAGGAGCAGGTGGACCCAAAAGCACCACCCCAGGGACCCTTCGGTTCTGCACTGTGGGGTTTTACTAAGTACAGTATAGCACTGAGTCCAGTTTTAAGAAATGGAAGATGTTTTTTCATTGATCATAATTTATTAGACTAGTGTTTTGTCATTTTATTGAAGTGTAATAATTTTATTTGCTCATTCATTTCAAATTGCAAATGTGTTGTGTAATCCGCTGCTGTGGTAAATGATGAAGGGGATTCTAAGTGCTGTATCGTAGGCAGCTGGACTTGTTTCAGTTTCTTGAAGACGTTTCACCTCTCATCCAATAGGCTTTTTCAATTCTAACTAGCTTGAAGCCTCTTGGATGAGAGGTGAAACGTCTTCAAGAAACTGAAACACGTCCAGTTCCCTACGATACAGCACTTAGAATCACCATGACCTGGATGACTGAGAACCTTCATCAACATGTTGAAGGGGATGTTATCTTAATTAGGGTTTGGGAAAAGGGAAAACGTTGTCATTGATTCAGAATTCACATTAGCATAATTATTGTTGTATGTTTGAGTCTGTGGATATTTGAATCTCTGAAGCCTAAATATATTTAAATGGCTCGCCAGACAAAAGTATAACTTAAGACTTTTATGTGTAGTTTCACAAGTAGCTGAAGGAGCTTTACTTACAACACAGTGTTGTTACATCCCTTATCAAGGAGGATTGTATTGCTTTTGGATGTGCTCACTACATATGGGATAATAACTGCTTGCTAGAAAGTGAAAGTCATGCTGTGTTAGTGTAGCTCAGCCGCCTTCAGTCGATCATTTGCTTGCCCACAGGCTTCATTTTTACCAGAAATTTTCCTATCAAAACATGCCAAGACTGGAATGATTCATTAGCATTTATGATTTGTTTTTTTTAAATGCCAAACTTGCTCTGGGATTCAAAACTGTAGTGTAATGTGTGAAACGCGTATCTTTTACCTCGTTATTATCAAGCAAGAGATGCAATGTCTATAGTTTTGTTACACAACCTCATTACACTGGATTTTGCTTTTGCTTTGGAAAGGGTTAAATATTTTCCCAGGCGCACAAAGCAAGCTGAGCCACTTTGTGCATTTGTACATCTCAAGTTTCTGTGGACAGACGACGCTTTCAGTCTTTAAAGTGATATTGCACAATAAATTTGTGCTCTGTGAAGGACTAGAATTTTACAGTCACCCCTCAAGCCCTAAGGGTTTGTTGTGTTAAAAATGTTATACCCCGTTTGTTTGGATTTGACTAGCATCTGATGGGTCTGCTCAGAAACAAATAATGCAAACATGCAGAAACATCACTGTAAATGCATCAGCTTAACTCGCCAAGAACTTTGTGTACAGTGCAGCTAGCTTAGAGGGTAGTTGGAGTTAAAATGCTAAGTTGAAACCCAGCTAATGAAGCCAGCTAACAAAGACAACCTGTTTAAGAGTAACATTTGCTATTTGTAGTTGTTAGCTTTCAGTCAAAGGACCAAGAGAGTGAATGGAAGATGTCTGAATCATTGCATCGTCATCAGCTGCAGGGAATGGGATACTAGACACAGCCAGTTCACTCGGCTCTTGTCCCCTGCCATGTTTCACTA
Organism: Pagrus major; assembly: GCF_040436345.1. Taxonomy (NCBI): domain Eukaryota; kingdom Metazoa; phylum Chordata; class Actinopteri; order Spariformes; family Sparidae; genus Pagrus; species Pagrus major. Next base: position 13,322,450 of record NC_133227.1, on the reverse strand, counting down.
AACCTCCTTACTACATGTACTCCATTGTAAAACTGTTTATGATACAAACACTAGGTGGCATAATTTTCCAGCTTATTTCAGACATTGCCAAGCATGCCATTGTGCATTGAAGAACTACTACCTACCTACTGCGGGATCTTTGCCTCAGTTTTCTTGTACTGCATCTGTGGTGTGAAATGAAGGCCTTCTCATTTACAATGTTTGTTTTTTCTGCTGTGAAATTGTGGAGATGTTCTGGTAACAATAGAACCTGGAGCTTGAAGTAATTGTGGTAAATTAGAAGCTGCACAACATTGTTGTTAATGGAGATATTTGTAAGTGTGTGGCCTCCTAAACTGCTGTGTGCTGGACTATGTCCTGAGACAACACATGCTACATTCATATTTCATTATGCCTACATGCTGTGTCTCTGTGTGACTCTCATATGCTAGGGTATAACCTTTGCGTGATCCCAGTGTTACAGTCATAAGCACATAAGCACAATGTATGAGAGATAAGTATTAACATTGTTCAAATGTCTGTGTGAAATCTTAAATGTGTGTCATTATCTTGAAATCACTGCTCGTCACTAGAGGGGAGCAGAGGGTGCCTTATTGTTATCCTTGCAGTGTAATCCAAGTTGCCTTGATGTTCATGATAAACCAATCAATATGTCCCTTGTGTTGTTCAGTGTGCCCTTCTCCTGATTATTAGCAGTTAAAGTATCAGGAGGACAAATGGTAACAGCTTCTTCTGCAGAGTCTGTGCCTGATTCTTCGGCCTTCCATTCATTTCATGTGTCAACATCCTAGTGACGGGGTTGTTCTGATGATGTTAACTGTGGCTGTAGATGATAATACTTGTGTGTTGAGGCCAGAGGAGCAAACTCTGCCAACATGTTTGTTGAACTTTGGTCATGTGCCAGTCTTTAATGATGTCCTGTATTGACAAATAAAAGAAAATGTCTGACATTGACAACTTTATTCTGTCTCTGTCATTTCCCTGAACTCATACACTGTTGATCATTTCATGTTCATACATGGTTTTGGACAATGGCTTGAATGTGAAACAAAGGTGGCAGTGTCACTAGATATGAGTCATTTATTTTTCTTCCACTGTTCTGAGCATCATATCAAGGTAATCCAATGTTGGCAAGGGTTTCAATTGAGTCGCGTCACTCAAAGGTGTGGTACTACTACAGCTGTGGAACAAACGTGCTGCACACCACAGGCGCTGGCACATTCCTGTAATGCTCCTCTGGCTGCCATGGAAACCATGGTGCCATGGTGGTGGTTCCCTGTTCTCATGTATTTCAACTGTAAAGCTGGCAATTGTGGAGCAGACAGAAATGTTCAAATTCAAACAAGGTTTATTTTCATGAATGTTAAAGTTACATCACTGACAAAGATCATTATATTATTATTATTGAATGATTATATTTCACACAAGAAAAATAAATAGATAACAATATATAAAAAACACATTTTAAATGTACAGACTTCTCTCAGAGCAATGTTTTAAATACTTTAGAGAAAATGTGTGGTTAATGTAAATGCAGTGGTGGACAGTAGCAAGGTTTTTATTATATTGTTTATTTTTTACTATTATTATTGCTATTATTATTGTTTATTGTTGAATTGAACTGTCCTTTGGCTGCTGATTCTGATTCTGGGGTACATTTACTGATGTACAATTTTGAAGCACTTTACTTGAGTCTGTCCATTTTTATCCACTTTATACCTCTACTCCACTACATTTCACAAGGCAGTGTTGTACTTCTAACTACACTTACTTAGTTTTTATAGTAAGATTTTATACAGATGACCTATGATGAGCTTCAAAAATGAAATATGAGACTTAAAGATATATAGGGTTAAATGTATTTTTCATATAAAACATATATATGATGCTCATTATGACAGAATGCCAAAATGATTTTAAAATGCGACAAGAAAAGAAAATTTTAGTAATGTTTCACTACATGTTCTCCGACTGTCACTGATGTGTACATTTTTTATTTACAATTGGAGTATTCAGCATATTGCTGAGGGTTGAGCCAACAAATAGTAATGTATACAAAGTGTGGTAGTTAAGATTAGCTCCACCAATACCAGCTACGACATAAATAGTAACATTATTGTAATAATGATCGCTTAATACAGTACATGATACGGTACGATTACCATAATAGGGACTTCTCTGGTGCCGTGATGTTGTTATTACTTTTATACTTAGTATTAAAAAAATGAATGCAGGGCTTTTACTTGTAACAGAATATTTTCACATTGTGATATTGCTATTTAAGTAAAAGATCTAAATACTAATGCCAACACTACATAAATGGAGCCTTCTGGAAAAAAAGGCTTGTTCTGACTGATCATTTCACACACAGCGTTACCATGCACCCCACTCACCAAACAGTGCAACCCAGCCTGTGCAGAGGTGGAGGAAAGGCACTTTGAGGAAGTGTTGTTGTAATTTTGCAACAAAAGACCACTCAAACCACAGCAAAGAGAAGGCTGTGTCTGACACAGCTCGGAGTATGCGTCACCTGGACTTTTCAATCAAGGATTCAGTTACTGATTTACTCCTTAGTCATTGAGTTGTTTGTTACTCACACGTCTTTGTCACAAGGACCTGCCCACAGGTTCCCAAGAAGATGAAGATATGCTGTTTGTTTTGCTGCATGTGTGGCAGAGCATGTTGGGACAAATACAGTTCACCAACAGTGTGGAGACAGCAATGTGAAAGTAACTGCCGCGTGCTTCAGAAGTGTGGCCCTGTAGGTACTGAATTCTCTCAAACTGAACTTACTGGAAAGTTCTCACTATACACTCTTACTCTGGACTTCTCTGACAGCATACTTCCTTTTGAAATTAAATGAAAAATAGCTAATTGCATGCAAACTGCATGCATATAGACTTCATTCATCAATCAATCAATCAATCAATCAATCAATCAATCAATCAATCAATCAATCAATCAATCAATCAATCAGACCAGATACTAATTTAAAATCGTTTTGATTTCCTCCTCTCTCTTCTCTCATTTCTTTTCCTAACATCCAACACAAAGTGGTTCAGGAGAAAGAGGTGCTGAAATGTACCTGTTTAAGATGACATGACTACATAAAGGTTTATTTCATAGTTCATCACTGAATGGTCACACATCACTAACAGCGTCTTTCCACATTTTTAAAATATGCACTAGACCAGCAGTATTAGTAGTCAAAATTCAGGAAAATTATTTGACATGGCTATTTCGGATGTGTAAGGGCAAAAAATTGCAGCAGTTAACGACATGAGATACTCAGAATCAGTTAATTAAAGTTTTAAAATCCACGTGTAAAAAATATTTATTTAAAGAGGCTCTGTGGAACTTTTCTGTTGTGTTGGAAGCCGGTTGTTTATGTCATGTTTATATCCACTTCTTCATTGTTTCTCTCAGAGCAAAGAGAGGCACTGAGATGAGTCACTCGACAACGAGCATAAAGTCTACTGTGGATTTCTACAGAAATCCACAGTTTCTACAGAAATCCACAGTCCAGCAGCAATAAACAACCTCAACAAATCAGCAACCAGGAGAGACGGGGAAGGTCTCTTTTAAATTGTTGTGTTAAATTGCTACAAATCGTTACAAAAAAAGATGGGTGAATATACATAGTGTTTGAGTAAAATAAAAACAACTTTGTGTTACTGTGTTACAGTATGTGTAGGTTGTTACAGTGTATTCTGCCCGTTCCCAACACTGGCTTTTCAACTGACGACATCCAAGCTCATAGCAAAGAGGAGGGCGACTGTGGCTCAGTGGCAGAGCCAGCGTCTTGTTGGTTCGATTCCCCTAGTCTGCATGTCGAAGTGTCCTTGGGCAAGATACTGAACCCCAAACTGCTCCTGATGTGCTGGTCGGCACCTTGCATGGCAGCCACCGCCATCAGTGTATGAATGTATGAATTACTGTAAGTCGCTTTGGACAAAAGCTTCTTCTAAATGCCCTAAATGTAATGTAAAGAGGACATTCGCAAACGTTATCTACACTTGGTTTTCAAACCCTTTCAGAATCCTGCCTGAGGTTGTCTTTCTCTAAGATTTCTAAATGATATGCAGTTTTTCACTGTAAATCAATCAGCAAAATACTCAAAACATAGTGCAGAGTACATTTAGAGTGACGCATTATTCACCTTCTGGGTCTTTTAATCTTGCAGTCGTAGTTTTCCAGCGGCAGGAGGAATGAAATCATGATATGTAATGTGCAGCAGGTATATCAACACACATGTACTGTATATTGTATACAGTGTACTGTTAGGAGGACAAGTTTGGACAAAGAATAATTCCCTCATGTATTCGCCACATTCCTCTCTTGGTATTATAAACACTCATATAAAGACAGTCCATACTGATGTTCCATAAGTGCTGTTATTGTATAAACACAAGCACATCTATTCACTGTCATTTCTATCAGCATATTGGTATTGGTATAGGTATGCAATAGACACAGAACTGTCATTCATGGATCCAGATGTCTTTTTGCTGTATGCACATCAATCAGGCTTTGCATAAACAGTATACTAGTATAATACACACACACTGTCAATCGGAGTTTGTAGAGAGATGTATCCTGAACTCTACAGAGATTATAAACTGTCATTACTCAAAAAGCAGAGCTCATAAAAGCCTTCAGAGTTCCCACACCTGGCACAGCTTTATTGACTTGTTTGACACAACTTCATTGGTTTAGTGAGAAAAGGAGGAAAGCACCTATTCAGCGTGGTGACCAATCTGTAAAAATCCCCTTCCTCCTCCAGCTGCTTGCCATTTGAGCAGCGATCTAGTCTTTAGTTTTCTCTGGTTTTAAACAATTTACCTTTCCTCCTAATGTTTACAAAAGGTGGAAGTGATAAACATTTGTTAAATGTCTTTTCAAAAGGATTTTCATTTAGCAGATCAGTTGAAGCAGTGCGCAGTGTCATTTGTAGGCTGCCGTGTGCATGCAGAAAAAGCATGATATCTTGGAAAGAGACCAATAACTTTAATTCATCAGCAGGTATTGCACAACAGCGCTCCACTCATGTCATGTTAGAGGTTTAACTGGGAACATAAAAATCCAGCCTTAGCCTGAAGGGACAGCAGCAAGATGTAATGAGTCAAAATGTTAAGCTGTGTCTAACAGAGTCATAATGAGAGTCATTAGTAGGTTTTTTCCAGTGATCCCGCTTCCTTTGACTCAGTGCTATCCGTATCTAATGGACGTTGTGATTAGATTGTGTTCAGGCATCATGTTTTGGTCCCGCTTCAGGTGCGTTACCCAGCTGTAAAACAGATTTCATCTGGGTGACACCTTGTCAATACTGACTCATGTTGGGAATGCCCGAGTTGCTGAATAGGCGGATGAGCAGAATGAAAGCAGCTGCAGAGAGGCTGCTGGTTTCCATGTTTTTATGATACTGTGCATTTGAATGTCATAATCAGAATCAGAATTCCTTTACTTGTCCCGCAAATGGGGAAATTCCTTAGTCACAGCAGCCAAAGGACAGTATCACACTTAAACAATAATAAAAATAAAAAATAAACAATATAATAAGAGATAAGAAATAGAATTAACTCGTATATACATAGTATTTACAATATGAACTTGGTATTTACAATTTGACATAGTATTTATAATATGAACAGTGTAAGTATAAGCAGTTTGGTATTTTTATTTACAAACAATAAATAATAAATATGGGTATTAAAAATTGTCCAATTAGTGCAAGTTTTGTATCGCACAGTGCACATGTGAGGTCTACTGGGAGCAGTGCTGGTTGTACAGTGTGACAGCAGCAGGAAGGAAGGACCTGCGATACCTCTCCTTCACACACTTGGGATGTATCAACCTGTTGCTGAAGGAGCTGACCAGTGCTGTGAAAGTGACCTGCAGGGGGTGGGACTCTTTCACCAGCAGCGATGACAGCTTGTCCATGTTCCTGCTCTCTCCCACCACCTGCACTGGGTCAAAAGGGCATCCCAGGATGTAGCTGGCCTTCTTGATAAGTTTATCAAGTCTCTTCCTGTAGTATAGATATGCAGTTATTCACTGTATTTTGTGTCTGTGCATAACAATTACTTTCTAACATTACTTTAGGTTCCAGCTGCTTGCGGTTTTCACTGCAATCTAGTTAAGTTTTATCAGGTCAGCTACTATAATGGTACGTATACGTTTATTAGGAGCTAATATTTGCTTATTAACAATAAACAAAGTACAGCAGAGGCTTGTCGGAATGTCATTTGTTTTGTAGGTATTTGGTCATAATTTCAGTGTTGGAAATGAAAATTTTGACCTGCTGGTTATATAGTAGCAACATAATGTAGTATTTTGCATTTTTTTGCAATTTGGCACCCCCTGTCCTACAAATCCCATGTTTCTGTAACAATTTGTCAGATGTAATGTAACGTTATGTGTTGACTACAGTACACACAAAACTTGGCACGCTAGCTCTGTAGAAATGAGCTTATAAAAAAATAAATTAGCGTGTTGACAAGTTTGCTAAGACAGCCAAACATCAAGTAAGTTATCAAGTTCAACACAACACGTACAACTTAGAAAGGCAGTCTAATGGGTCGCCCATTAGCTCAGTTGGTTGAGTGGGCACCCCATGTACAGAGGCCCTGTCCTTACTGCAGCGGCCCCGGGTTTGAGTCCGACCTGAGGCCCTTTGCTGCATGTCACCGTCCTGTTTCCTGTAATCATTCTGAAGATGTCCTGTCAATAAAAGCCATATACAAGGCCAAAATAATTAAAAGACAGTCTAATATCACTTACATTTCAACACCTTGTCTTGTCAGTCCAAAGCCCCTGTGATAGCAGTGTGAACACCAATACTCCCGGTTGGTTCTCTGTGCAGTGTCGGCCAACAGAGCTAACTTTAACTGCCATACCCAGCAGTTTCACTATAAAAGATTATCCAGTGATAGTTGCTGCTGTGTGTGCTGAACCGCGTTTAAGCGTTGAGATCTTATCTGCTAATGTGCAGAAACAAGTGGCAGGGAGACCATTCACCTTATTATAAGTCACGGTACCATGATTTGGACGCTGTTATTTGAACATAAAATAGGTACATAATGTTGCTTTAAAGCTGTTACAAGGACCTTTCATTTTTTGTTGATTTTGGTGGTCCCTGTGGACAAAAGCAGTATCATCACCACCGCCTCTGGTAATAAAGTTAGCTATCTAGTTACCCTGTGTATTTGTTTTGAAGGCGAGTGAAAGAAAGAGGCACTGTATTATTCATATTATCTTTCTTTTTTCAAAAACACAGCAGTTTGCAGGATGCGTAGCAATACAGTAATATATATACTTGTGGCTATGTAGGTTAAAATACTATAACTTGATGTTGAAACAAAAACAAATGGAGTGCAGTGCCGTTTACACACCAAGTTTATCCTGCATGTGGCTTACAGCTAACTGTTTTGGTTGCTCAGTAATTGTAATTTTGTTGAGAAAGGTCATCACCGTTCCTTTACTTGTAATGTTAATTGCACAGGGAATAAGATCCAGCGACAGGCATTAAGATCAACTATATAGAAATAGCCAATCTTCTCACTGATGATCTCGTTTGCTTTTTAGGTCATAAAGAGGCATCAGTATTAAATTGAGACTGTCTCATGAACACTTAAAAAGTCCTTGTAGTACATTTGATTGATCACCAAATAAAAGTTTTGGGATCATCAACGTTATTACGATTGATCTGGAGGGAAACATGAATGTCTGCAATTAAAACTTCGTGCCAGAGTAGTAAATTTTGAGTTATTGCATGACATGTGAAAACCTTGATGCTGGTGGTGCTGAAGGAAAAGTCAGGGGATTACCAAAGTTCGTAGACTTCATCCTCTGGGAATCATGGATGTCTGTACCAAGTTTCATAACAATCCACCCAGTGATTGAGACATTTCAGTCTGGGTGTGCATGCTGCATGAATGTCCAGTTAAAGGTAACCAACCACCCCAGTGATCTTACCTGTGCACTCAACTGACATTCAAATTGAATTGAACTGAACCGGATTCAATAATTTGGAGTGTTTAGAGTACAAAGTTGCGAAATCAAATTTCAAATGATTTACTTGTGAATTGTACAGTTGCCAGCCGAACAATCACATGGTTATGTACACTTCACTAAGGTGCAAGGGTATCAGGACAGTATGTGAATGACTGATGAGCTGATGAAGATCCAAGTAGGATCAAAACATCTTTATTAAACCTCTGTGGCATGGTGTGTGTTGGAGCAGATTTGAGCAAACATCAAGCAGAGCATTACTTGTGGCTTGTGGAGCATTACTGATGGTATTACAATACACTTGTGCAACTACCTGTCTATACTGTACATCCGTTATTAGTGTAGCAGTCAGACAGCTCTGCTGAAGTTTGCAACACTCTGGCCTTGTGGAAACTCCTGTTATGTTCTGTCACTAGACTGTTGAAAACTCATGCTGTGTAAATAAGGGGCAACCATTAGTTTAGTCCCCTCCTGTCGTGTCTTCTCTTCCCGAGTCATACTGCTGATCAGAGCAGTTTCAGAGGTTGTTCTCAGTCCCAGTCTGGTGTCCAGTCATGTTCACTCTCAGGCTGCTAAATTATTTGAGTTGAGCACTGTTGCCTGTGATGACTCCACCCGTGATCTGAGGTCACGTTCCCGGCAAACTCCAGGGCCACTGGGTCCACGCCATGGATATAACAAAGGAAAGCTGGACACAGCGTCGGAGGCGGAGCCCCGTTCATTCCTACGAAAGCTGCTTAGTGGTGCATGAAGCCAAGAAAGCTCGACTTCCAGAGCAGAGTATCACCCAGATCTTCACCCAGAGCATGCGCATTAGAGTCAGGCTGGCTAACTTTGGCTATCTAGAGATAAAATTATTGTGCAGCTCTTCTAGACTTTCCAAATGTTATCGACCAAAGTAATAAAATTATGACAGTGAATGAGTCATTTTGTGATGTAAGCTTACAGGAAAAAGCCTGTGCATCACGTGACACGGTTTGGCCACTATGTGAAATTGGCTCCAAAGCCTGGTGCTATGGCTGAGCAATGAGCCAATTGGCTAATGGTAGCTAGCTACAGCCAAGAACAGCTAGCTAAAAGCAGCGGTTTTCTGTTTTGTTCTGTCCTGTTTTTGTACCTACCTTCAAATTATAGCTTTAACCACACGCAGTCTTGTCTTTGGCACAGCACCTTCACCTCAGAGGTCTTTCATTGTGATACATAGCTCTAACTGTATCACCATGACTTGTTTTTGGTATATTGTTTCTTCAAAGCAATGTTGTCTCTGCAAGAAACTACATTTCTTCAGATCCAAGTCATCATTCATACTTTAAATGCCTCTACACTTGAAACCACATCAGTCCTTGACTTCAGCTGATTTATTGTCATTATCCCCAATATCATTTTTCATATGAAAATGTCCTCATTTGGCAGGATCAACAAGAAAACAAGAAACAAAGGATGCAGCACAGTAAATCAGCCACTCTTTCCTCACCTAGCAGACAGTACAGGTAAAGACTATAATTTAAATATGTCTCTGGGCTATAAGGCAGTGTGCCTATCTATGTTTTTAACCCCTCAATTATCTGCTATCATAAATGACACTTTAATGCTCTGTTGCACTTCAAATATGCAAATTTATTGCATCCTGAATGTATAGCTATATTTTACATAAACAAAAACAATCGACTCACAAATCTTATTCTCTTGTACAATGAAACGGCTCATAGACCAGCTGGTTTCAGTAAATGTTTTTTAAATGTTTTCTTTTGCTGTGTTGTTGGTCTGCTCCTCTGGTCCACGTTTACATTACACTTAATATTCAGGATCATCCATAACTAATTTCATGTTGATTCCTCACATAATCTCATATAGTGCTGGGGAAATTGTTGAAAATGGGGTTTTGGAGCTTTAACTTGCAATAAAAGGACTGACAGTACTCGTTGTTCCATCTCAAATCAGGACACTTGCTATATAAGGTTTCTTTCAGCATTCATGGGAAATGAAAGTTGTTGCTATCTGCCGAGAAGACACAGTCATGTCTTCCTGCGTAAGATGGGGGCAGATTCCTACACTACGTTAACAATGTTGATAAAAGGTTTTAACTCCTAAATCTAGAAATATGACCGCAATGTTACAGAGAATTTTGTGCCAGATCGGACCGATGTCCCACTCTGAGAGCTTTATAAAAAGCGGCCTGAAGACCTGTTATGTGCAGAGCCACCTTGCTGTTCTTGTTGGGACATGAGCACTCACTCATAATTGGCAGGTGGTCCCCACCGCAGCTTTGCATACGGTCCTGTGTATCAGCAGCAGCACATCTCAGGGACTGACAGACTGACTGACTGTGACTCCTGCATGTCAAACATGAAGATGCTCTGGCTGAGTCTTCTGTCTCTCATGATGCCCTGCAAGACTAATGTTACTGCCTTGCCTCTCCGAACCACTGACCTGCCTACAGGACCCAATGATGGACCATCTGAAGCTGATCAGGAGTTTGCAGAGGTATTTACCTTTATTGTTTATATGCATGACCCCTGTAAGAAAGGATGACAAACAGCCAGCTAGATTGACAGGTGTCTTTCCTCAGATAGGGTTGTCTTATTACTTTGGACAGCTTTATAGTTCCACTAACCTTGACCTGAGTGGAGCTTTGCTCGGGTTGTGATTTGTTTGCTCAGCTAAGTGCTGGATTTTGACCCTGCTGTTGACCCAGTGTTAGTATCTGTGTTTCTGTTTCTACTCCAGAAAACATGTTTCACTGCTTCACAAATGTATGGCAACTTAAAATTGATTCCGTTATTCTGTATGTGGGGATTTACTTTAACATCTATAAACTATTAGAACAAATCTTTGCTTTTCGTTTTGGAGCAAAACCACTTTAATTCAGTCACTTAAATAAGAACAGTGCATTAATTATAAATTGAATTTTTTTTATAAATACATCTCATTGCATTGCTCGTGTTTACAAACACACACTGTTTTACCCTCCAGTTATCAGTTCTTGGCGCTCACTCTGCTGGAGGCTGAGAGCTGCTGTGGTTGTGATTTCACTCGAATGATATCACAGATCCACAGCTTAATCATTTTGTGGTTTAATAATACCCAATTTGATTTCTTATTATGATGAGATAACAGAAGCAGTGTTTATACTATAACTTAATTAGATAACTGAATAATATCTGCAAGTTATGGCCCATTGAAACCTCAGCTGAAGTAAATCTGTGATGGATTGATAATGATTCTTTGAGCTCTTCTTCTGAACATCCGCCCCCTGGCTCCACTATCAGTCAGACTAGACTCAGTTCTCAAGAAGACAGGCACAGTGGCAGATGTGGTGTCTACAAAGCCAGTGTTATTGTACTAACAGATGATGAAGAAAGGCGATAACAGCAGTCAAAATATGTGAGCCACAGCAGCCACAGGCAGAGGCACTGTCAGTTATGATATTTGCCAAGTGAAACACATTTTATGACCTCCAATCCTGTGTTTGAGTGATCTTGATCCTACATTTTTAGAATTTAACATTTTCTGATACGTCATGATAACGATTGTATTAACTGAGATTTATCATATCATTTATATATTCAGTAAAATGTTAAATGCTATTTTCTGTAAATGTTTATTCTAAATGTTGGTTCAAAGCCTTCTCCACGCTGCCAGGAATGCCACTTCCTGGGTAGTTCACAGGTCTGGTTATTAAAATTAAATTTAAATTAGCCTCTGACTGAATTGTGTCTTAACCATCCAATATTGAAGACTGTCAAGTACTGAAAGTTGGTATACTATTATATTTGATATATTTAGTTAAATGAAAAAAATAAGTAACATTGTAATAGTTTGGATCTGTTTTTCTTGGTTGATGTAAGAGGGTAGCAGAGGACAATAAAGTTAGACAAAACTCACAGCCACACGTTTCTGGAGTTCCCACAACGCTCGTCATTTATTACTAACGTCGCAACCTTACAAAGCCTGGTTGAACAGCTGTACTATTCTATCATACATGAACAAAACAGTGGCCACATGAAACCCTAACGTTACACTTGAACTGAGAGGCAAAAGAAACAGGAGCTTGATAACGGGAACCTGTTCATGGCAAAGGATCACTCAAATAATTCAAGGAAAAAGAATGCGCTGCCTGGTGACGTCGCTGCCCTCGTACGGGCAAACCATTGTCTTAATGGTACATTTTACAATTCCAACTGTTGAATAGACATTCATGTATAGTGGAGGTGTGACTTAATGGTAATCCCCAGTGCTTTATTATTTATATATAAGAACAATAAAAAAAAGTTTAATTTACTCAACATGATGATGGTCTACCCATGATTCCTCATGTAATCATGTGCGCAAGCTAACCTGGTCGTTATCCATAACGCTGAACTAGTCAGCTAATTATGTGTCATTGTAACATATTGGCCAGTCACCTGTATTATTATCCCAAGTGTACAGACATTCAGTGGATTGTTTTGCAGCTTTTCAAGCATGACATGCAGAATCTGCAGAGAGTGAGCTTAACGTGCCAATAATTATCCACGCTACAACTGCTGTTGACTTGTTTATACATGTCACTATAGGCTGGCCTACATGTTATAATGGGCCCAGTTTGATATGCAATGGAATTTAATACAATATGTTGTGGTAATACAGTATGTACGGGTCCCTGCTCCTTCTCTCTATGAGCTAAGGAGTCCAGACTTGACCCCTGATTTATATTATTTGTAGATTTGTAATCTTCTTTTTACACCCTTGTTGCAGTAACCTGTTCATTTTTATACTAAATTCTGTTTTAAATTGAGTTAATTTACTAAATCCGTCAAAATCAACATGAGCACACTCTCATTATAGAAGTGTTACAGTCAATGGAACATTGAGCCGTGGAGATTACTGTACACACTTTCACAGAGCTTCAGTAATCCTTTAAGTCGGAGGCTACAGTGTCTCTAGAGCTTGTGTGGTGGTTGTTGACACCTACTATTACTTGAGTATGGCAACATTTCTGCACTGTACTATAATTAAAGGTTTGAGAATATGTTTGGAATGTGTAGTGTAGAGACAACAAGGCAAGGCAAGTTTATTTTTATAGGCACAAAGGCAATTCAAAGTGCTTTACATAAGATATAAAAAGCATTAAGTAGAAAGACAAGGCAGTATGAATTGTCAGTATGAAAGACACATACAGTACATTGGGATTTTAGAAAGAGTAAAACAAACAAAATAAAATGGAAGATGAAAATAAGCTAAAATCAGGTTGCAACCAACAAAGTTTTAAGCCCTGAGATGAGCATCAGAGATAGCCTGCTGAAACCTTTGAGCACAGACAGAAGAAATCATTAAATAAGAAACTGTGTCTATAGCGTTTGAGTGTACATCAGCTTACATTCATTACCTTTTAGTTGACTGCTGTAATTCACTATTTTGCAGAAACTGACTGAGTTATCGTCCTTAGGAATATCTACAACACTTCTATGGCTACAGGCCCAAGTCAGAGAGACGGAAGAGGTCTGCAGACACAGATGTAGATGCATCTGATTGGACGACCCAACTCTGTGATAAGGTCGAGAAGATGCAGCGCTTCTTTGGTTTGCCTCCGAGTGGAGAGCTGACCAAAGAGACCCTGGCAGTTATGAAGAGGCCGCGCTGTGGTCTGTCTGATGTGGAACGATTTGGAAAAATGATTCGCTGGAAGAAGAGCATCCTCAGCTACAGGTTAAAGATGATCACAAAGCAGTGCAGCGAAAATGATGTTGATGTGATTTTCCAGTGCTTTGAGCTAAATGCTAACACAAGTTTGGCAACAAGAATACAGGTAAAAGTTGTTAGTTGGTGTTAACATTTAGGAATTAGCACTAGTAGGGCTGACGCTGGAGGGAATGTCATTAGTTTCGCAGGTTTTGACTCAAATGTTACCACAATTCATCCTGAGGAGGGCATGAATGTCTGTACTACATTTCATGGCCGTGCATGCAATAGGCCAGTGGTTAACATTTTACTCAAAATCCATAACGTGAACCTGGTGGAGGTTGAGGAAAAGCCATAGAATCAGTCCTGAGGATTCATCTGCTGGGTACCATAAATGTCAGTACAAACTTTAATGGAAATCCATCCACTAGACACTGCCATCTGTAGACCCAGCATGATCTGATATCGCCATGTTGGTATTTTTCCTGGAATAACGTGATTAATGTATTTCCGGGACCATGAAGTATTTTTGTTCCCTAAACCTAACCAAGATTTTGTTTTACTGCCTAATCCAAACCAAGTATTCGTATCACCTAAAGCTTACCAAGAAATTTTGCTCCCTAAACCTCACCATGTGTTGTTGTTGCCTAGACCTAAGTAAGTGTTTTTGCTCCAAAATCCTAATTAAACGGCGACAGAAACCAGAAAAGAAACACAAAACAACACGTGACCATGAGTGTAAAAATCATAAATGTATAACACTATGTTCCATGGTCTCTTGAGTTGGAGTCTTGCACCTAACAGCCTTGACGTCTTGCTCCACTTGCGCACTTTGTCAAGTTGAAATGATGGTCCTGGAGCAACAGTCATTATGATGTTCCAGGAATCACAACAACACGAGTCACCAAGCTATGACATCACAACAGCGTGATTGGTCAGTTGCAATGATGATCCTTAAACAACATTAATTATGATCTTCTACAGTAGGAACAACAGCAACACGTGAATATCAGATACATCTATAAAGCCATGCCACTTAAATGACTGCAAATGCCAAGCTAAATAGATCATTGTACTCTTCTCTAAGTAACAGCTAAGACAAAAAGCATTAAATGGGTCATGAAAGTAAAGATGAATCAAACGAAGTAGTAAAAGTCTCTCCTTGTTCCCCAGGATCGCTGGCTACAGCCTCTCCATCCCAGCCTCAAAGGTTCACAAAGTCTTCAGAGCGGCATGGAAGGTCTGGTCCAGTGTTGCACCGCTGAAATTTCGCAGGCGGAGCAGGAAAGAGGCTGACATCGTCATCTCCTTTATGAAAGGAGGTGAGCTCTACAGAGACCAGATCTCCCTGGCCCTGACACTGACACATGGCATAACGGATTTTCTGAATATAATGATTAACTGTCTGTTGCAGACCATAAGGATGGTTCACCATTTGATGGCAAAGGAGGAGTCCTGGCTCATGCCTTTATGCCTGGGTATGGTATTGGTGGAGACGTGCACTTTGATGCTGAGGAAGACTGGAGCTTTAATTCTACAGGTACTAAAGTTTGAGATCTCACACAAAAACACAAAAACACCACTGTCAGTACGATGTTATTACACTTCTCCACTTTCTTGCTGCCAGTTAGATACAGCCAGAGATGGATAGCATAGCTCAGCATAAAGACTGGAGGCAGTGGGAAACAGTGGGAAGCCGGATTCTTTCTTGCAATAAAAATAGGCCAGCAAAGTCAAATCATTAATGTTGTGTTGAAAGTGTAAAAACTCCCAGTTGTGATGTTACAGGGGTTACGTAAACTACACTCGTACCCTTGCTTCCAGTCTTTTTTTAAAGCTAACCGGTTCCTGGCTTTACTTTCATTTTTAATAGAAAGATGTGAGAGCATTAACAATCTAATCTGTTTTCTCTGCAAGAACGTGAATAACCAAATGTAATCAGCCTCATGGACTGTGCCATGAAGCCCTCAAAATGCTTGTGTTCCTGCTCTAGGTTTCAACCTATTTGCTGTATCTGTCCATGAATTTGGGCATGCACTTGGCCTGCCCCACTCATCTGACCCCGGGGCTATCATGTACCCAGCATACAACTTTGCCCCCAATTATGAGCCTCAGCTATCCTTCCGTGATGTCAAAGACATCCAACACCTGTATGGTGAGTTCAGCTGGATTCACAGAGGTTGTTAATTCCTTTCCAAAGCAAATGTTGTGAGATACACGTATAATCTCATCTTTACCTTTGATTTGCTTTCATTTGTAAAATGAAATGCACATGTGTATATTGAATAGCATTTGCCTTTGAATATTTACATTTTAGTTACAAGCTCAAAAATACCATATGTGTGTGTACACACACACACACACACACACATACAGTAATCAAACACTAAGTATTACATTATTGTGTTTTTGCACCCACAGCAGAAGTATGACAAGCCCAAAAGCTAAAAACCACAACTTCCTCTTTCTAATGTTTCATCATCTGACAGTGTCACAGCTTTGTTTTAAAATCTAAATTCCCACGCTCTCAGATTGTAAATACATCACAGATTGACTCATTGTCATTGCGTCTAAGTAGATGTCAGATGAATTTTAAAAAAAAATTATTTTATGCTGCTTTGCATTCTAGGTAGTTACTATCTGTAGATGTAAGAGGACTAAATAAAAAAGTCAGCTGCATTATAAAATAAATGCATAATGGTTAAATCACATTAGCATGCAGTTTATTTTAAAAGACATTCAATTTTAAATGTAAGCCTTACTAAGGCAAGCTTACATATCTTTCTCCGTGCAGATATCCGTGACTTTGGCTCGGAATAGATTAGATTATTTGCAGATGATGTATTCATGTGAGTCACAGGAGCCTTCTCTTGTCAGGCAGCTTTTATTTGACTTTATTTTAAAAAAACAAAAACAAAACAGCTAACCTAGTCACATGTGTGGGGTCTGATAGTTTCTGTCAAAAAGGCACTTTAACTTTTTCCTTCTGTTGCCTGCAGGTATCAGTCCCAAGTTTGCTTCACTGTTGTCAAAAAAACCTCCTCCGAGAACACCTGAAAAATGTGATCCAAATTTGTCCTTTGATGCAGTGACAGGACTACAACAGGAGGTCCTGTTTTTCAAAGATAGGTATGTAAAACTGTCCATTTACATGTATGTCCACCCAGTCAGCAGGATAACATGTTGGCAGTTTACGTTTCTACAAACCTTTGTTCAAATTTGTACCAAATATGTACCATATACACATTTCTATAATATGTGTCATATCACGTTCACATATTTTGTGTATGAGCTGACCTTAATGTCAGGAGGTGCATGCATTACAGCTAGGTGAGAAGGCTGTCAAACCAGTGACCAATGTTCAAGACTGTGTTTCAACATTTGAAAGTGTGAAACCACTGGATATTTTTAAAGAAACGTCAGGGCATTTTCTAACTGTGTTTGTGGCGACAAACCCACGTTTTTAGCCGAAACATGATCTTTTCCTAACCCTAACCAAGTGCTTTTGTACCTAAACCTTACGAGACAACAAGCACAACGTTGTCACAACATCAAACTAAAGATTTAATCCAATGAAATCTAAAGTTGCAACATAAAGAAACACAAAGTTTCAACATATCCTTGGTTTACAGAAACATACATTGCCAACATTCAGTCTGGTGATTGCGTTGGTATGTCTACATCATGAAAAGTGATGGACAGACTTTCTTCTCAGTTGGTGTCTCCAAGGATACTAGACAAAAGAAATTAATTGAAATGGTGTTTGATCATTTTCTGCCTTTCCAGATTCATGTGGCGCAAACATCCTCAGTTTGATGAAACACGAATCACCCTGATCAGCAGCCTGTGGCCAGAGAGTGTTCCTACCCACTTGGATGCTGTCTATGAGAAAACAAGGAAGAATTTGATGGTGTTTTTCAAAGGTAAAATAAAGGAATATCCTTAAAGAACATCATGAATTGTGCACTTTGCGCTTTAATTGACTTTTCTAATGAAAAAAGCAGGTACACCTGAATGGGTAGTGAATATGGAATGTGCAGTATCTGCAAATGTGAGACAGTAATGTTTGGTTTCAGGTCATCAGTACTGGGTGCTGAAGCAGTTGCAGCTTGAGGAGGGTTTTCCAAAAAACATCTCCAACTTGGGCTTCCCCACCAGAATAAAATCTGTAGACGCTGCTCTTCACTTCAGAAATGACCACTACACTGTGTTCTTCACTGGAAATGAGTGCTGGAGGTAATTCAAGTCCTACAGTCTCCCACAGATGTTTCCAGCCTTGATGCTAAGTTAAAGAGATAAGAGGCTTCTTCCATTGTTTTCCCTGGTAAAGAGTCTTTGGAGCCCTGAAACAAATCTGTGATTGGCATGACTTGACTAGACCACTTCCTTAGGTCTTGTTGCAGTGACAACTTACAAACTTCCTGTGTACGTAAAGCAGCGTCACTATTACTGGTTTTACTATTTCTCATCCAGCGTGGTTACCAAGCTTGTTAATCAGAACGACTCTGCTGGTGTCATTACACACAGCTGGCACTGTGGTTTTGTTGTGTAACCTAAAAACATAGAGACAAAGCTCTATCATGTTTTCTAGGTACAATGAGCTGCAGGAGATGATGGAGGGATCGCCGTCACTTATAGAGAAGCAGTGGCCGGGGATTCCATCTCCAATAGATGCAGCTGTCTTCTTTGATGGTAGCTACATCACCTTCCTTTTCTGCCTTCAGTTTCATAAAAGGTGCTACACATAGAGAAAGAAAAAAAAATACAACAAAATAAAGAGCTAAAGAACAAACATCAATGAGGCTCTAGCAATACATGCAGATAGGATTGCAACTGCATCTGACACTTAAATTTATAGGGTACTATCCAAAACTAATGCTGTTTCTCTTTAAAAAAAACAAAAAAAAAACGTTATTAAATGTGTTTTAACTGGTTACGAGATCATCTCAGTTTAATACATAAGCAAACAAGACCATCAGCAAGAAGATTGGCAATCTCTACACAGTTATAGTCATTCTTAATGCCTGTCACCAGGTCAGATTCGGTCAAATATGGGTTAGATAAGTCATAACATCAGGACTATTTTTCATCCTGGATTGCTGCAGTTGAATTGAGTCTCACAGGCTGAGGAGGGACGCCACTCTGTAGTCTGGTGGAATATCACAGAAACAAGGTTTACTGTGTTTCATCATCGTCGTCTTTTGGCCAAAGAGGCCTCCAGAATCAACAGAAAACGGAAAGTTTCTTGTAGTAGCTTTAATATTACTACTGTGACTTCCACCACTAGTAATATTACTAGTAACCATCATTTGTACAGCAGTCTTCAAAACAATACCACAAAGTGCTTCACAAACACAAAGAAAAACTTTCAAATAAGGTTTCAAAGTTTGATTTTTTTTGTCCTTTTACAATTCAGGACTGTACAATTAAATGCAGCTGTCGATGATACACACGCAGAAATTATATTAACAGATATTTCAATATTTAAATTTGAATAAAATATAAAAAATAAAATAGACAAAATAGAAGAAACTATATAAAAGTAGCAATAAAAGGAGAAACAACAAATAAACTAAATTACCATCATCTGTGTAATATCAGGGTGTGTTTTAAATTATAGTGCAAGTGGGAAAGACTTTGTTATAGTGGGAATGAGAGGGGTGCAAAAGGTAATGGTATGGTGAAACCAGCATAACAGAGAGCGCAGAGGATGAGGATGAATTGAGTGAACAGACTGTGTTAGGGTGGGTGGTGTTTTCTAGTATTCTTTGGGCTCTGCGCTCACCTTGCACATCCCATGCCAGTTTATGATTCCACCCGGGATGTTTTCTATTGCTCTCTGAGAGAGGTAGAGGCATTTTATCTTCTTAAGTTTCCTGAAGAAATATAGTAGCTTTCTTTACCAGTTTGGTTTCTTGCAATGACAGATGGTGAAAGGACTGACGGATCACTTCATTCTCCAGTAAAGAAAAAGATAAAAAAAAAGATTGCATTAACATTCCCCATAGTGATGCAGGAGCCCCGATGGCCTGCAAGTTAGCATCATGACTGTGACCAATGATAATCTGATGTTTTACATGATGTAGCATCTTACTACCTTCAATTATGTGCATTTTATGTATCACAATAATGAATCTTAACTCCCAACAGGATTTGTGCACTTCTTCAAGGGAAACATCCACTACAAATATGACTCCGACTCCAAACGTGTCGTCGCCACCGGCCCTGCTAACGACCTGCTGGAATGCAAGACGGAGGACGACAATGAAATACTGATAGGGAGGAGATAACTGAAGGAAAGACTGTGCGGCTGGATGACGACAGCGCTGTGTATCCTCTCTGTGTGTGAATACACAAAGTGTTACACAAAAATGTACGATGTACCTAATACCAAAATGGGAACTGATGAACAATCTAGGGAAGTGGTTAACAGTGTTACCTCATACAATGTTGTAATAATGGCAGTTGTACCTCATATCAAAGTTTTAAATGTATGTTTTTTTTTTCTAATACAAGATGTGGTTGTGTATGTATTTAAGATTTGTTTTTAAATGTCTTCATATGTAATGCATGTCTTCAAACTACATTTCCTCCAAAGATACTCCAAAAAATGTCAAATGTATTTTATTTAACAACACTGTGACACTGTGATTTATTGGTCAATGATTTTTTTGCCAATATTGATTTTAAAAATGTATATTTTTCATGATTAAAAAAAAACAACTTTCTATTCATTGCAGCATCTTATTTCTGTCAGAGTGTCTGCATTTCCTGCTGTTGATTAATTTACCGCAGACAATACATTACACCAGACATTACCGTTCTTTTGTGTCCACTATTAGGTAACAGTGACTAAAATGTAGCTTTCCATTAACTTTGAAATGGTTGTAGATATATCTGGATGGAAAATAACTACCTGTAGCTGAGTCACACAGCACCTCTATCACGTCAGAAACCATTGTCATTGTCATGTCTTCTGTGCAGTACAGTATCCATTAATATGTTATAGGATTAACTGACTTGAATGTTTTCAGAAATCCCTGGAAGCTTCAATAGAAAAGACGATGAAGGCAGAATGAATAATATTCTACTGCTGGTAACTCAAATCAATAAACATAATTTTAAGAGCCGTTTGGATTCTGTGATGTGGTTTCTCAATCAAATTGCAGAGCACAGTGAATGCAGAAGCAGCAGCAACAGAGCAGCTTGAAAAAATCTGAGGTTCAAGTGAGACAAAACGACAAGATATTAAAGTAGACTGCATGACTCAGAATGTATACATGTCTTTGAGAATGAAGTAAAGCACAGACAATGAAAAAGTTGTTGGCACGCTAATGACATTATCTTGTAATGTAATATACAGTATAACATGTTCGTTCCTCCCAAGATTATATTATTTTTCCTGTTTATATATGTTATTGTTTTAAATGTTTATAACTTCTTTCATTACAATATCTATTCTTTTTTGTGAAAATCACATTTTTTTAGATACTTTGACTAGCAAAAGAGTTCATTTGAGAAATACAACAGAAAACTGATTATGGAAAAAAAAATACAGCTATTACCAAGTTACTTTGTCATAATCATGAGATTGTTTTCATCTTGATTTAGTCCAAATCTTCCCAAGCATATTCTGTTACCTGAAACAACCCCCTCCTGTATCATGTCATCATAATAACAGTGTCTCAATTTGGAAAACTTTGAGCAATCAATGAGCAATCAGAGCCCAACTTCCTCTCTTGTCCATAAAAGGAATATTGAGTCATTGAGTGGAGGAGGACGTTTCTAAACATGCTCCGTCCTCAGCCTATATAACAGCTGCCTGCAGCACAGAAACACAAGTCACATTTGACGAAACATGAAGACTTTCAATCTGAGCGTTCTACTAAGCCTGGCAGTCGCAGTTTACTGCGTGCCAATACAGCAGGTTACTGTGCAGGATGAACAGTTTGCAGAGGTATGTAGGCCTGTTTTTATGCATGTGTTCTCACTATTTTGCAAGTGCATGTGGAACTCAGATCCCTTTTTCCTAAATATATTATGTACGTTCTACAGCTGACACATTTTTAAATATTCATTGTTCTTTCTTGCAGAGCTACCTGAGAAAATTCTTCAACCTAACGGACGAGACCGGCCCGACTATCAGACGGGGGTTTAGCCCGCTGATCACGAAGCTGAGTGAGATGCAGAAATTCTTTGGTCTCCAGATCACCGGGACTCTGGATGGTGACACCTTGGAGATGATGAAGAAGCCCCGCTGTGGCGTTCCAGATGCCCACATCGGCGAGTTCTCCACATTTGGAAATGGCCTCAAGTGGCAGAAAAACAGCCTGACATACAGGTGAACGATCTCAAGAGAGAAAGCGTGTGAGAGAAACATCCTTTAGGTAATGCATGTAATTGATGTAGTATATTTTTCTGTCCTACAGGATAGAGAACTACACACCTGACATGTCTGTGGCAGAGGTGGATGACTCCATAGAGAAAGCTCTGCAGGTTTGGGCCAAAGTCACTCCTCTCAGATTCACAAGAATCTACAGCGGCACCGCTGACATCATGATCTCCTTCGGCCGCCTATGTGAGTACACAATAACTTTTCCTGTCTTTCCCAGTTATATACTCTTCATGTGCTCAGTCTATTGGTTGTGCCATCTCAGCTTTAACTTTGTGTTTTTTCTGTGCCTTGAATCTGGTCAGACAGCTGATTAGTCGTAGCACTCAGATTTATTGTGTAAACTCAGCTCTGATTTGCTGCTTTTAACACAATTCCAGTCAATGGCTTGTATCTCTGTTTGGTTTTCAACCCTGACATGAATATGTTCTTGCTCACAGATCATGGTGATTCCTACCCCTTTGATGGCCCTGATGGCATTCTTGCTCATGCCTTCGCCCCAGCCCCAGGCATTGGAGGAGATGCTCATTTTGATGACGATGAGACCTTCACTTTCCGCTCAAATACTGGTCAGTTTGTTATTTATGCTCTGCATAGTGTCTCTTTTACTTACTTACGATTCTGACAGTGTATGTTTTGACATGATATACACTGTACATGGAGAGGAACTGTAAGTGACCTTGTGTTTTTGCTGTAGGCTACGTCCTCTTCACGGTGGCTGCCCATGAGTTTGGCCACTCCCTGGGTTTGTCTCACTCTGATGATCCTGGTGCTCTCATGTACCCTACGTACTCTTACCAAAACCCTGAAACATTCATTCTGCCCCGGGATGATGTCAACGGCATCCAGTCTCTCTACGGTTAGTACTACCTTTCAGTTCATTGATGCCTGATTGCAAAAACAGCACTTGACCTAAATCCTTGGAAAAAAGACACTCCTCCACAATCTTTGATGATGTCACTTTGTTTCACCTCCAGGTCCAAACCCTGACACGGATCCTGTTCAGCCTGAACCTGAGCCCCCCACCACCCCCGATGCCTGTGACTCAACCATGGTCCTGGACGCTGTTGCCACCCTGCGAGGAGAAATGCTCTTCTTCAAGGACAGGTATTGTAGACATACAGTGGAACGCTCAAATATCTGAAATATCTGGAGCTGATTTATAAACTTCTATCTGTTCTTGTGTGTTCTCAGCTTCTTTTGGCGTAGCTACCCTCAGAGCAATACACCTCAGCAGACCCTCATCACAAACTTCTGGCCCAATGCCCCGATCAACATCGATGCTGCTTATGAAAGCCAACAACTAGACAGTGTCCTACTCTTTAAAGGTGATGTGTTTGTTCTCTGTATTTACCTAACATGCCAAATCTGACCACATTATTACCTCAACATATACTAAAAAACATTTTCCTTTCATCTCTATCCAGGTCGTAAAGTGTGGGCTTTCAGTGGCTATGATCTTGTAAGTGGCTATCCTAAACCACTCTCCAGCTTTGGTCTGCCCAAAACCATAAAGAAAGTGGATGCGGCCCTCTATGATGCCCACTCTGGCAAGACACTGTTCTTTGTTGGCAGCAATTACTACAGGTGTGTTCAAATAATGTGATGTAACATAAATCTGATATTGATAATAATAATGATAGACAAGATGTTGGTTGACAAGATGGTGAATCAGTCTAAGTACTGTCCATGATTCTTTAGTTATGATGAGGCCAGAAAGACCATGGACCAGGGATTCCCCAAGCCGGTGGATCAGACCTTCTCCGGCATGACCGGCAAGGTGACTGCAGCTTTCCAGTACAGAGGTGAGTCACATTTAAAGATCATTAGAGTCAAAACGACTGAAATGAGAAAAAGTCTGCAGAGAAACTAACACTGAGCCTCTGTTCTGCAGGTTTCACCTACCTCTACAGTGGACCCTACATGTTTGAGTTCAGCCAGAGGAGCAAGAGGTTGTTCCGTGTGCTGAGGAACAGCTACTTCCTGCGCTGCACTAACTTCTAGTTTACTAACGAAGCTGCTCATGAAGCCATTTTGAATTAGATGAAGACACCAGCATTAAAATTTCCATAATATGTTATATTTAAAGTATAAAACTATAAAAGTATATTTAATAATATATGATGACATTTTCATACACTCAGGGAGTATATACTGGTTATATGGCCTTCCTGAGAACAGCACCTTATGTTTTTAAATCATGTTTTTATTTTATTTTTTATGTCAGCCTTTGCTATTTTAAGTGAATACAACTCAATTTAATCTTATTTTATTTATATCATATTCATTGTTTAAGTATTGCTTTTGCTGTTTGTTTTACTTTGTTTTACTTTGTTTTACAAAACATGTTACATAAATGAATTCACAAGTTGTTACAATTGCACATGTGAAGATGTGAAAATAAATTGGCACAAAAAATTTTCAAATAAAAGTTGTTTAAGCACATTTCTAAGTGTGTTTTGTTATTATTTTGCATATTGTCCATTTTCTGAACACTTTTTTCACAATACTTTTATATTATATGAAGAACAAAGTTGCAAGTATTTGGACAATATGTTGACCGTTTAAAATTCCGTAGTGCCATTACTCTGTGGTAATTTGTCATCGATGAAAAACCTCTTATATCTATCTGATCGGTCTGTTATTATTAAAATTAGTTAGTTAGTTCTTGGAGCCGTTAACTCTTCCTGCAATTGTCACTTAATGTTTAAGTTTCAGCCTCTTTAATTGTCTGTAGGAAAATCCTGCTTCTGTGGAAATCACCCCTCATTCAAGGCCTAGCTGCATGATACACTATCTGTAAATATCTAACAAATATACCAACATCATAATTTTCACAATAAAACCTTTAACACTTTTTGAAGTAATGATACTATAATGCACTTTCTAGAAATATATTACAGGAAAATGTACTTTTAGTTAAAGTGATGTGTAATTTCTAAGGTGCATGTACTTGAACTTTGTTTTTTAACATATTTGTTTAAAGCAAAAGCATATCTTGAAAATTCACATTTCAATAAAAACGTTTTCATGCATTTCAAGTTATGATTGAGTGTTATTTCTAAGTGCACTTACTCACTCAGACTACTTTTAAAAGTATACTTAATTGCAAATATTTATAGTGATAATTTATTGTACTTATTTTCATGTTGTTTGTAATACACTGTCAGTATGCCTTTTTGAAGTGTACTTAATGTACTTTTACTTAATTTTAGGTTAAGTAGACCTCTAAACAGTGCGTTTTAATGTTTGTGCATTTCAAGTACTTGTGCACTTAAAAAGTACAGTAAATTACAAATACATACAGTGGCAAGTTAGTTTACTTTCGACAAATATGATGTTTTTATGTCCCTTTGTACTTTAGTATACTGAATTGCAAGGAGGTAAATTAGTTTACTGTTGAAAGGAATAATCAAAGTCTAGTTGTTATTTTTTTCAGAGGTGCTTGGTGAGGCTGGGTATGGCTTTGTTGCTGGTCGTCGGAGCTGTGCCAGTCCACACATCTGCAGCACATTGAGTATAATCAGCACCTGCACTTATACCCAGACCTTTCCTCTGCACGGTGCCAGATTATTGTCGCCATCTCCAGTGGTACTTGATTTCTCTCAGTATCTCTTGAGTTTATGTATTTAGAAAGCCTTCTTGTGTTCACTCGCCAGCGCTTTAACCCTGCCTTCCTCCTCTTCTAGTGTGATCGGACCATATCTGAAAACCAGCTCCTCAACCACTCGCCACCCAGCCTCCCACAACTCTGCCACCGCTCACAACCTCAACTGCCTGAGCCAGCCTCAAGTGTAAACCATGAGTCTCCACCTGCACCACCCAGGGAGCCCTCGCCTGCGCTCCAGCCCACCATCTCATCCTACTAGTGAAATCATTCTTGTGATCAATAAATTCACCTTTCAAGTAACTACCTGTTTGGCGTCACTTTTGGGTCCATCTGTTACAGAATCATCTGGCCAACATGGATCCAATCGACCCAAACTCCATCCATCAAGCTCTCAACGCTCAAGGGATCCTCGTAGGAAGACACAAAAACATGCTCCAAGACATCATGACCTCCTTACAAGGACTCTGCTCCAGTGTTTCTCAATTCAGTGTCCAACTCGGCCAACTCAATACTCAGACGGTGCCCCAGCCCCTCTCCTTCTGCATTAGTGAGTAACCTCTAGTTACTCACTGCTGCAGGTGAGTAACTAGAGGTTACTCTAGTTCTGCCTCTAGTTCTGCCCAATTTCCCCCCTCCCCTGCTAAAGAGCCTTTTGTTCCCCCTGTGGAGCATTTCTGCGGTGAGTTAGGCACCTGTGGTAGATTTATTCTCCAGTGTTCTCATGTTTTCGACCTACAGCCGCGTTACGGGAGGGAAACTCACCTGTTATCTCTACCTGTTCTACCTTCATAGATGAGATACATAAGGTTTTTGATCACCCAGTTCAAGGCTCAGATTATTCAACAGATTATTGAATGAAAGCGAGTACATTGGTGAGCCAGACTACTTCCTCCTCTTGCTCCCTCAATCGAATCAGCCTCTCTGCCTCCCTCAAGTGGTCACGTGAGTCCCTGCCCATCAAAGTGTTGGTAGTTTCTGGTGCCGATAACAGCTTCATTGATTATACCCTGGTCGAGCAAGCATCTATTCCTGTTGTGCCTCTCGTCAATCCCAAGACTGTCAATGCCCTAGACGGTAAGCTACTGGCTAAATTCACCCATCGCACTGTCCCAGTTACTCTCCTTATCTCTGGCAATCACTGAGAGCAAGTTCAACTGTTTGTCATCTCCTCGCCTACCTCCCCTGTGGTTCTTGGTCTTCCCTGGCTCCAACTTCACAACCCCCACATAAACAGGTCATCTGTCTCTATTGCCAGCTGGAGCATATTCTGCCATTCACACTGTCTCGCTCCGCCATACCCATACCCATCTCCAGAACTCCAGCTTCACCTCCTCTTGACCCTCCTGACCTATCGCTAGTGCCCACTGAATATTATGAGGGGCTAGCCCTCTCCCTTCCCCCACAGAGACCCTACGATTGTGCCATTGAGCTCCTTCCAGGTGCCCCGCTACATGCTAGCCATCTCTACAATCTGTCATGCCCGGAGAGGGAGGCCATGGAAAAGAAATCACTGACTCTCTGGCTACAGGACTCGTCAGACCATCCTCTTTTCCTCTGGGTGCCGGATTCTTCTTCATAGAGAAGAAGGACGAATCTTTACACCCCTGTATTGATTACCATGTCCTCAACGACATAAAGGCAAAGAACAAACACCCACTTCACCTCATCAACTCGTCATTTGAGCCACTTTGCCACACCCAAAACTTAACCAAGCTGGATTTTCAAAACGCCTACCACTTCAGGAAGGAGACGAGTCGAAGACTGGATTTAACACCCCTGGGCCACTTCGAATACCAGTTGATGCCATTTGGCTTGACCAACGCCCCAGCTGTCTTTCAGGCCCTTATCAATGTTAAATCTCTTCGTGTTTGTTAATCTAGAGGACATTTTGATTTTCTCACGCTCCACTGAAGAACATGTACAGCAGGTGCGTTTGGACCTCCATAGACTGCTGGAAAATAAACTCACCAGAGAAGTGTGAGTTTCACTCCCCAGCAGTGAGCTTCATGGGTTACGTGGTGGCGCAGGGACAGCTCCAACCAGATCCCACCAAGGGGGAGTGGCCCACACCAACTTCCCGATGACAGTTGCAACATTTCTTTGGCTTCATCAATTTCTGCCGGAGATTCATCCAGAACTACAGCCAAGTGGCCGCCCCCCTCACCCAGCTCAACTCTACCTGCACCCCCTTCACCTGGTCACCTGAGGCTGAGTCAGTCTTTTTGAGGCTCAAGAGGCAGTTCACTAACGCTCCTGTTGTCAAGTACCCGGATCCCAAGTTGCAGTGCATGGTCGAGGTGAACGCCTGCGACTCCGGGGATGGAGCGTTTTGGTCCAACACGACATCACCTCCTAAAGACTCCATACCTGTGCTTTCTTCTCACGCCTCTCGCCGGCAGAGAGAAATTATCATGTGGGAAACAGAGAGCTGTTGGCAGTGGTGTTGGCCCCCAAGAAGGGTATCACTGGCTGGAGGGTTCCCAACAGCCCTTTATTACATGGACAGACTACAAGAACCTCTTCTATCTATGCTCCACCAGACGACTGCCCATCATGCCCTCATCCCGGACTGTTGGGGCAGCCACCTGGGAGATTGAGACGCTGGTGAAGGAGGCCCAGCGTGCCTCTCCAGATCCTGGTACAGGTCCCTCCAACCACCTTTTCGTTCCTGAAACGGCACGTTCACAAGTGTTGCGGTGGGGGCATTCCTCCAAATTAACCTGCCATCCGGGAGTTCAACACACTCAGCTATTGCTCCGTCAACACTTCTGGTGGCCGTGACTGACTAGGGATGTCAAGGAGTTCGTGGCAACCTGCACCGTTTGCGCCCGGAACAAGGCCTCTCACCGCCCCCACCACTGGTCTCCTCCACCCTCTACCCGTGCCCAGCCGCCCCTGGTCCTATGTGGCGGTGGATTTCGTCGCCAGATTACCACCTTCAGAGGGCAATACTGTCATATTCACCATAATCGACCACTTTTCCAATTCAGTCCATTTTGTCCCATTACCCAAGCTGCCCTCGGCTTTTGAGACAGCCCAGCTCCTCATCCTCCAAGTGTTCCGGCTCCATGGGATCCCAGTCGACATTATCTCTGATCGTGGTCCCCAGTTCGCCTCTCAGGTGTGGCAGGCCTCCGCCCTCCGCTGTGTGACCACTCAACATCCTGCTTCCTGGTGCACCTTTCTCCCCTGGGTTGAGTATTGACACAATTCCCTCACTAGTGCAGCCACTGGCATGACCCCCTTCATGGCAGCTTCAGGCTTTCAACTCCCTCTGTTTCACACACAGGAAGCGGAGGTAGCCTTCCCATCTATTCAAGCCGACGTAACCCGTTGTAAGGATCCAACCAGCGAAATCATTCTTGTGATCAATAAATTTACCTTTCAAGTCACTACCTGTTTGGTGTCACCTTTGGGTCCACCTGTTCCTTACTACAACCGTTAGACTAGTGTCATTTCAATTAATCATTTTTAATATAAAATGTATCATTAAAAATGTGCAACATTTTCCTGCTGCTTCATGACACACATGCATATGCGTGCATACACATGCACACACCCATAATGACATGGTACAACTTATTGGTCACTCAAAATTTGGAAGTCGAAAACAAATGCAGGTGACGGGGTGTGGAAGAAGAGAATGGCAGTGGATAAGACTCTCTTTAACTTTTTGGTTTAGACACCTTGAAAATGTTTAAAAGGGCTTGAATTTTACGGGATTGGTATCGCCTTTCTTAAATATTGCAATTCTAGAAAAATTGCATTGTATTCATGGCAATGTGTTGTATTTAACCCAACAGAACAGACACACTGAGGCCAGCCATGGAGCAGTGTATGAGGTCCTGAGGAGGGATGGTGCAGAGCCTGAGCCTGACCCACAGCCCACCTGTGTCCTGACTGGAAGAAATGGAGGTCATCAGTGGAATGAGGGGCATTGCTTTATTTGGATTCTTGATTTGTTTGGACTGATGCTCATCAGACCTCAAATGCCCTTACAGATTGTCACATAATCTACATAATAATGCCACTTCGGTGATTAATGGAAAATAAATGTGGAAAAGAGTGAAATATATTTTCATATAATATAGTACATGTCATTCTAACTATATTTCCAATATATTATTAAAATGTGAATATAGTGAATTACAATGAAGCACTTTTTTATACCTATGAAATGCATTCAGCATTGGGAAATAGTTCCATAATTAATTCAGACTTTAATTTGTAACACTGTTTTGTGTAAGGCTATATAATGTACTATTACTACAATAAGAATATATTAATGGTATATTATTTGTGTATTTGCAAGAGACTCACAATAGATTTTTAATGTACTTATGACATAAATAAGGTAGACTTTGAATCAACCAATCAAGCATGTACAGTATTTTAGTACACAAATAGCAATATACTTAAAGTGTAAAAAGTATATTCGAAGCTGTTCCACTTTGGCACATTAAACATTCACTAAATACACTACAGATTGTGCTTTTCTACAATTTAATTACAACTAAAATATACTCAGTGCTAAATGAGTTCCAAAATAGCAAACTTTAAGTCAACTAAGCATTAACATACTTGAAGGGTACTAAAGATTAATCTGGCTACAAGTATACTTAAGTATGCTAAGATTTAATAAACCTAGTATATATGTTTTTTCACATGGGTGGAAAAAATAAAGTTTGCACTCAGAGGCTCTTCTGAAGCCTATGTTGACCAGTATAATGGTAATGGTCCATCTTGTGCCTGTCTGTTTTGGGCGTGTGCTTCGCTGCCTTTCTGCCACACACACACAGTTATCCCCAGTATAAAATTCTTTATTCCAACAGCATTCAAAGATGTGTGACTATTAGCTTTACCCCCTGTGACCTTTGATCTTCAATAATCTGCAGCCTATATGTCAGGAACCATACAACATGTCCTTGACCTCCATTTGAAATGTACAGTAACAGGACTTTTGTTAATCATGACGTGGCACAGACGCAACAATAGCATGAGGGTTTATGAGTCAATGGTCAGATTATTGATGACAGACTTGTAAAAATGTGAAGGTCAGTTGAGACAATATGACAAACAATGCTGTCAGACTTCTCAGAGGCGACACTAAAACCAACCGCATGACTAAGAATGTATAGATATCTTTAAGAATGAAGGGTAATACTTTATAATAACCATCTTTAATAAATGGTACATTTATAGTTATTAAGCTTTAGTTAATAGTTATTTGACTGTTAACAAACAATTAAATGCTTTATACACCATGTATTAAGGAATTATTTTGTGACATCACAACTGATGCTTAATACTTCAAATATAAATGTTAATAACTATTGTTTAGTTCATCCATAAACATTATTTCGATGGCCAATTTGAAGTAGCAACTCACGTTTATAAGCCTTTACAATTGCTTTATAAATGGTTTATAAAGCATTTCATTGTTATTTAACCATCAATTAACTATTACTGTAAGTATAAAGTATAATTAGCTATACATTTACCATTTATTAATGATGGCCATTATAACGTATAAAATAATTCACTACATGTATCCTATGCATGTCTATCATTGTCTCGGTATCTTTGAACAGATCTGGATCCAGATACAATTTTTTTAAAAAGTGTTTTAATTAAACACGTTCATATCTTATTTGGTTATAAATATGTTTGTCCTTTCATTTAATTTTTGTGAAATCAAGTTTTAAGATAGCCCAACCAGCAAGTACATTTTTCCATGAGAAATACAACTGAAACCAATTATACAAAACAACTAAAACTAAATCTGCAAGTGAGTCTGAAAAATATATAGAAATAGTACTATTTTAGTAGAGGTAGAGGTAGATTCATGAGATTGTCTTCCCAAGCATATCCTGTTACCTGAAATAAGCCCCTCCTGTGTCACGTCATCATACTGACAGTGTCTCATTTTGGAAAACTTTTTGTTGAATGAGCAATCAGAGCCCAACTTCCTCTCTTATCATTAAAAGGAATATTGAGTCATTGAGTGGAGCAGGACATTTCGAAACAAGCCCCGTCCTCAGCCTATATAACAGCTGCCTGCAGCACAGAAGTTGCATTCGACGAAACATGAAGACTTTCAATCTGAGCGTTCTACTAAGCCTGGCAGTCGCAGTTTACTGCGTGCCAATACAGCAGGTTACTGTGCAGGATGAACAGTTGGCAGAGGTATGTAGGCCTGTTTTTATGCATGTGTTCTCACTATTTTGCAAGTGCATGTGGAACTCTGTTGTTCTGTCGCTGTAAACAGGGAAAAATGAAGTAGCTTTACCCCTGCATATTAACAAACATCCCTTTTCTTACAAATATTATGTACTTTCTACAGCTGACACATTTTTAAGTATTCATTGTTCTTTCTTGCAGAGCTACCTGAGAAAATTCTTCAACCTAATGGATGAAACCGGCCCGACTATCAGACGGGGGAAGAGCCCGCTGATCACGAAGCTGAGTGAGATGCAGAAATTCTTTGGTCTCCAGATCACCGGGACTCTGGATGGTGACACCTTGGAGATGATGAAGAAGCCCCGCTGTGGCGTTCCAGACGCCCACATCGGCGAGTTCTCCACATTTCCAAATGGCCCCAAGTGGCAGAAAAACAGCCTGACATACAGGTGAACGATCTCAAGAGAGAAAGCGTGTGAGAAAAACATCCTTTAGGTAATGCATGTAATTGATGTAGTATATTTTTCTGTACTACAGGATAAAGAACTACACACCTGACATGTCTGTGTCAGAGGTGGATGACTCCATAGAGAAAGCTCTGCAGGTTTGGGCCAAAGTCACTCCTCTCAGATTCACAAGAATCTACAGAGGCACCGCTGACATCATGATCTCCTTCGGCCGCCTATGTGAGTACACAATAACTTTTCCTGTCTTTCCCAGTTATATACTCTCCATGTGCTCAGTCTATTGGTTGTGCCATCTCAGCTTTAACTTTGTGTTTTTTCTGTGCCTTGAATCTGGTCAGACAGCTGATTAGTCGTAGCACTCAGATTTATTGTGTAAACTCAGCTCTGATTTGCTGCTTTTAACACAATTCCAGTCAATGGCTTGTATCTCTGTTTGGTTTTCAACCCTGACATGAATATGTTCTTGCTAACAGATCATGGTGATTACTACCCCTTTGATGGCCCTGATGGCACTCTTGCTCATGCCTTCGCCCCAGCCCCAGGCATTGGAGGAGATGCTCATTTTGATGACGATGAGACCTTCACTTTCCGCTCAAATACTGGTCAGTTTGTTATTTATGCTCTGCATAGTGTCTCTTTTACTTACTTACGATTCCGTCAGTGTATGTTTTGACATTATATACACTGTACATGGAGAGGAACTGTAAGTGACCTTGTGTTTTTGCTGTAGGCTACGTCCTCTTCATGGTGGCTGCCCATGAGTTTGGCCACTCCCTGGGTTTGTCTCACTCTGATGATCCTGGTGCTCTCATGTACCCTACATACTCTTACCAAAACCCTGAAACATTCATTCTGCCCCGGGATGATGTCAACGGCATCCAGTCTCTCTATGGTTAGTACTACCTTTCAGTTCATTGATGCCTGATTGCAAAAACAGCACTTGACCTAAATCCTTGGAAAAAAGACACTCCTCCACAATCTTTGATGATGTCACTTTGTTTCACCTCCAGGTCCAAACCCTGACACGGATCCTGTTCAGCCTGAACCTGAGCCCCCCACCACCCCCGATGCCTGTGACTCAACCATGGTCCTGGACGCTGTTGCCACCCTGCGAGGAGAAATGCTCTTCTTCAAGGACAGGTATTGTAGACATACAGTGGAACGCTCAAATATCTGAAATATCTGGAGCTGATTTATAAACTTCTATCTGTTCTTGTGTGTTCTCAGCTTCTTTTGGCGTAGCTACCCTCAGAGCAATACACCTCAGCAGACCCTCATCACAAACTTCTGGCCCAATGCCCCCATCAACATCGATGCTGCTTATGAAAGCCAACAACTAGACAGTGTCCTACTCTTTAAAGGTGATGTGTTTGTTCTCTGTATTTACCTAACGTGCCAAATCTGACCACATTATTACCTCAACATGCATATACTAAAAAACATTTTCCTTTCATCTCTATCCAGGTCGTAAAGTGTGGGCTTTCAGTGGCTATGATCTTGTAAGTGGCTATCCTAAACCACTCTCCAGCTTTGGTCTGCCCAAAACCATAAAGAAAGTGGATGCGGCCCTCTATGATGCCCACTCTGGCAAGACACTGTTCTTTGTTGGCAGCAATTACTACAGGTGTGTTCAAATAACGTGATGTAACATAAATCTGATATTGATAATAATAATGATAGACAAGATGTTGGTTGACAAGATGGTGAATCAGTCTAAGTACTGTCCATGATTCTTCAGTTATGATGAGGCCAGAAAGACCATGGACCAGGGATTCCCCAAGCCGGTGGATCAGACCTTCTCCGGCATGACCGGCAAGGTGACTGCGGCTTTCCAGTACAGAGGTGAGTAACATTTAAAGATCATTAGATTTTTACAAGTCAAGACGACTGAAATGAGAAAAAGTCTGTGCAGAAACTAACACTGAGCCTCTGTTCTGCAGGTTACACATACATCTACAGTGGACCCTACATGTTTGAGTACGACCTGATGAGCAAGAGGTTGTTCCGTGTGCTGAGGAACAGCTACTTCCTGCGCTGCACTAACTTCTAGTTTACTAGCTAAGCTGCTCATGAAGCCATTTTGAATTAGATGAAGACACCAGCATTAAAATGTCCATAATATGTTAAAGTATATTTAATAATATATGATGACATTTTTATACACTTAGGAGGTATACACTGGTTATATGGCCTTCCTGAGAACAGCACCTTATGTTTTTAAATCGTGTGTTTTTATTTAATTTTTTATGTCAGCCACTGCTATTTTAAGTTAATACAATTCTATTTAATCTTGTTTTATTTATATCATATTCATTGTTTAATTATTGCTTTTGCTGTTTGTTTTACTTTTTAATTTGTGTTTCATGAAGTTTAGTTGTGAAATTCAGAACATGTTACATAAATGAATTCACACATTGTTACAATTGCACGTGAGGATGTGAAAATAAATTGGCATTTAAAATGTGCAAATAAAAGTTGTTTAAGCACATTTCTAAATGTATTTTGTTATTATTTTGCATATTGTCCATTTTCTGAACACTTATTTTCACAATACTTTTATACTATTATATGAAGAACAAAGTTGCAAGTATTTAGACAATATGTTGACCGCACTGCCAGACTTGCCTAACTTTACCCGGGGCAGACTGGATGAAGGATGTAATCGATGCTCCCAGACCCTCTCTGACCTGACCCACATGTTCTTGTCAAATGTCTAGCGCCTGGCAACCATTTTTTGATACAATTTTGGACATCTTAGAATTGAAAATGTGTCCTACCCCTCATATAACTTCAGTAGACCTCCAGATGAAGTCAGCAACAGCAATTCAAACTAATGTTAAGTTTCAGCCTCTTTAATTGTCTGTAGGAAAATCCTGCTTCTGTGGAAATCACCCCTCATTCAAGGCCTAGCTGCATGATACACTATCTGTAAATATCTAACAAATATACCAACATCATAATTTTCACAATAAAACCTTTAACACTTTTTGAAGTAATGATACTATAATGCACTTTCTAGAAATATATTACAGGAAAATGTACTTTTAGTTAAAGTGATGTGTAATTTCTAAGGTGCATGTACTTGAACTTTGTTTTTTAACATATTTGTTTAAAGCAAAAGCGTATCTTGAAAATACACATTTCAATATCCTGAAGTTTTCATGTATTTCAAGTTATGATTGAGTGTTATTTCTAAGTGCACTTACTCACTCAGACTACTTTTAAAAGTATACTAAATTGCAAATATTTATAGTGATAACTTATTGTACTTATTTTCATGTTTGTAATACACTGTCAGTATGCCTTCTTGAAGTGTACTTAATGTACTTTTACTTAATTATAGGTTAAGTAGACCTCTAAACAGTGTATTTTAATGTTTGTGCATTTCAAGTACTAATTATAGTAAATTACAAATACATAGTGGCAAATTAGTTTACTTTCTACAAATATGATGTTTTTATGTCCCTTTGTACTTTAGTATACTGAATTGCAAGGAGGTAAATTAGTTTACTGTTGAAAGGAATAATCAAAGTCTAGTTGTTATGATTTGGACTTTGTGGTGGCCGGTTTGTGGTCTGTGTTTTGTGCTTTTTTTCCCCCAGAGGTGCTTGGTGAGGCTGGGTGTGGCTTTGTTGCTGGTTGTTACAACCTTGGCTCAGGGTTGTAACAAGATAGGAAGTCACACACACACAAAAAGTTCCAAATCAAAAGGATTTATTTAACTTATATGATATGAATGCACTCAGTAGTGTAAGTGTAAGCCATGGTGATGAGTTAGAGGCTGCCCAGCAAGAGAGCACACTCTGGGTGAGTTGCTCTTTTATAGGCTTGGCTCCTCCCTTCTTCAGGTGCAAGCCGTTTGTCCAACGACCCACCATGACTCCTACAGAGCAAAACAGAAAACATGGAGGTGTGGGCCGGCACAGCTGTGTCGGTCCACACATCTGCAGCACATTGAGTATAATCAGCACCTGCACTTATACCCAGACCTTTCCTCTGCACGGTGCCAGATTATTGTCGCCATCTCCAGTGGTACTTGATTTCTCTCAGTATCTCGAGTTTATGTATTAAGAAAGCCTTCTTGTGTTCACTCGCCAGCGCTTTAACCCTGCCTTCCTCCTCTTCCAGTGTGACCAGACCATACCTGAAAACCAGCTCCTCAACCACTCGCCACCCAGCCTCCTGCAACTCTGCCACCTCTAACAACCTCAACTGCCTGAGCCAGCCTCCCATTTCATCCTACCAGCGAAATCATTCTTGTGATCAATAAATTCACCTTTCAAGTAACTACCTGTTTGGCGTCATTTTTGGGTCATTTGTTACAGAATCATCTGGCCAACATGGATCCAACCGACCCAAACTCCATCCATCAAGCTCTCAAGTTCAAGGGATCCTCATAGGAAAACACAAAAATATGCTCCAAGACATCATGACCTCTTTACAAGGACTCTACTCAACTCAGTGTCCAACTTGGCCAACTCACTACTCAGACGGTGCCCCACCCCCTCTCCTTCTGCATCAGTGAGTCACCTCTAGTTACTCACTGATGCAGGTGAGTATTTAGAGGTTACTCTAGTTCAGCCTCTAGTTCTGCCCAATTTCCCCCCTCCCCTGCTAAAGAGCCTTTTGTTCCCCCTGTGGAGCATTTCTGTGGTGAGTTAGGCACCTGTGGTAGATTTATTCTCCAGTGTTCTCATGTTTTCGACCTACAGCCTTCTAGTTATGCCAATGATAAAGCCCGCATAGTTTATATCATGAATTTGTTAAGGGGTAGAGCAGCTCAGTGGGGAGCCACGTTACGGGAGGGAAACTCACCTGTTCTACCTTCATAGTGCAGCCACCGGCATGACCCCCTTCATGGCAGCTTCAGGCTTTCAACTCCCTCCGTTTCACACACAGGAAGCGGAGGTAGCCTTCCCCTCTATTCAAGCCTACGTAACCTGTTGTAAGGATCCAACCAGCGAAATCATTCTCGTGATCAATAAATACACCTTTCAAGTCACTACCTGTTTGGTGTTACCTTTAGGTCCACCTGTTCCTTACCGTTAGACTAGTGTCATTTCAGTTTGTAACACTTACAGTGAGAGAGGTTAGTCTGAGGAATAGTATGACATCAATATCTAAAACCTAAGTTCTAGTTGGAGGATTAATAAGCAAAACACAAGTGCAATATTTAGACAATATCCGGATGCATTTATTCACCATAAAAAATAGGAACACTTCTCTCAATAAGTGCTTATTCACCTTTATGTTATGCTTTGACAAAATGGTAAAATAAAATACAGTGAACCAGGTTCAAGTGAAAATAAATGTACCTGTTTACCCAGAGCTCTCCAAGATCACAATAAAAAATGAAACAAAATACCTCAATTGTCCAGATGTAAATTACTGTACCCGGGCACTTAAGATAACTAACTTAAATAAAATCACCTCCACTGTAAAGTGGGATCTTCCTCATAAAAGAAAATTGCTTCTTCAAGTTCAGTTTATTCCAGTCAAAGGTTTTTAGTCCCTTTGTCTCCTTTGAGGTTAGTTCAGTCTCAGTTCAGTTAGGTAGGGGCCCCTTTTTCTTTTGTTTTGTCAAATCTTATCTGGAATCCAGTTGAAGCTGTAGTATCCCGATGCACAAAGTGGCTCCACTTGACGCTGTAGTAGCGACTGGACTGCCGCTCACCCGCTGAAACTACTGCGAGTCGCCGTAGTCTTCTCTCAGAAGTCAACCATAAAAAAACCAACCTGCATAGTGTACAGTTTAACCTTAGTTAAAGTCCATATTGATTCTTTAAACTATGCCGCATCAGTAGATCTTAGCAGCTCATTTTGGTATCTTTCATCTTTACTTATTCACACAGTCACAACACAAATACACACGCTTTTAAGAAAATAAAACTTAAAAGGCTATTGTTCCTACTAGAATGTCTCATACATCATTAAAGCAACGGTGATAAGCATTTTTTCCAAACACTTCACATTCCTCCGATTGTTTTTTTTTCATCACTCAAGTTCGTGAAATGAGCTCAAGCTAACAAAGTTAAGCTAGCACTGAAAATATAACACACTCACCGGAGAATAGTCATCAAAACACATTAGTTAGTTGTCCTCCTTAATCTTCTGGTGACACATCATCATCCCGGACAACTTTGACCTCTTCTCGAACAACAATAACTTCAAACTTAATCAATAGATTAACATTCGCTCCACACTGCTCACAAAAAGCTGCACTCGCACTTGTGCTCATCTTGTTTTTTTTTCACTTCCTCCTTCTTCCTCATTTCTACCGCTGATTTTTAGACCCATCAGTGAGCACTATGCGCCACCTTGTGGAGGTTCATACCCTACTACATACAAAATCACAACACCTCAAATCGATATACTATTATGTTAAATTTATGGGGGCTACAAGTTCATCATTTTTAATATAAAATGTATCATTAAATATGTGCAACATTTTCCCGCTGCTTCATGACACACATGCATACGCGTGCCGTGCATAGACATACACACACATGCACACACCCATAATGACATGTTAAAACTTATTGGTCACTCAAAATTTAGAAGTTGAAACAGTTGCAGGTGACGGGGTGTGGAAAAAGAGAAGGGCAGTGGATAAGACTCTCTTTAACTTGGTGTCTAAGTTTGGTTTGGACACCTTGAAAATGATTAAAAGGGCTTGAATTTTACTGGAGTGGTATCGCCTTTCTTAAACATTACAATTCTAGAAAAATTGCGTTGTAGTCATGGCAATGTGTTGTATTTAACCCAACAGAACAGACACACTGAGGCCAGCCATGGAGCAGTGTATGAGGTCCTGAGGAGGGATGGTGCAGAGCCTGAGCCTTACCCACAGCCCTGTGTCCTCCTGACTTGAAGAAATGGAGGTCATCGGTGGAATGGGGGGCATTGCTTTATTTGGATTCTTGATTTGTTTGGACCGACTTCTTCGCTGAGACGCTGGGCATGGATATTCCCGAGGGACCGGAGATGCTGGTCCGGGCGCACCGCCTCACTTCGGGGGCTGGGGTTTTGTTCTTCTCCACACTGTTTTCACTGTTTTTATGTCTTATTTTTTGTTTGGTCAGAAGGTTTTCTCCACAGAGTCTTGACATAATATCGGGGGTTTCGGCCAGATTTATTGTATCTGCCGATTGGGATTATGGTTGACAACACGACAATTAGACTTTGCTCCTGGAATGTCCATGGGATTCACGGTCCTATTAAACGCAAGAAAATACTTAACTATTTAAAGAGAGAAAATGTTCAAATAGCTCTGATCCAAGAGACTCATTTGGATGACAGGGAACATTCAAAACTAAAGAGAGAATGGGTGGGCCAGATTTATTCCTCCTCTTTTACCACTAGCAGCAGGGGTGTGGCCATCCTGGTTCATAAGTCCTTGCCCCTGACAGGGGTGGAGGTTAGAGCTGATAGTGCGGGCAGGTATGTTATGATTAAAGGGACATTATATGGGGATACAGTCTCCTATTTAAATGTATACGCCCCCCCTGTCCGTTCTTCAGACTTTTTTACTGGAGTGTTTTCCTTGTTCTCAGATTGGATTGTTGAATCCTCTGTCATTGCTGGCGACTTTAACTGTTACCTAAATCCACAGCTGGATAGATCTAGTAAAAAAGTTCAATCTAATATAGGGCAGGGCCAGTCTTTACTTGGCTGCTGCAACGACATCCATTTTATAGATACGTGGAGGACTATACATTTTATTCTAAGGTTCATAATTCATCCTCTAGAATTGATTATTTTTTTACTCCTAAATCTGCACTGCAGAATGTGCGCTCCTGTTCGATAGGTAATATTATTATTAGTGATCACTCACCAGTATTTTTAGTCATGTCCTGTAGAGTACAACACCCCGAGGCACAGTGGCGGTTCCCAAATCATCTTCTGAAAAACCCAATTTTAAATCACATCTTACTGAACAGTTCAAATATTTTATCACTGAAAATGACACCCCTCGTGTTTCTCCTAGTCTGCTTTGGGAAACTGCTAAGGCTGTTATCCGTGGTCTTACTATATCATTCTCAGCAAGCGTAAAGAAAAAACAGCAGAAGCTTGAACAACAATTATGTAATCTGCAGGGAGAGTTTAACCTCAACCCGTCAGACGATTTGAGACTTCAAATTTATGTTACTACTGCAGCTCTTGACACTCTACCCTCTAAAGAGGCTCAAAGATCCATTTTGTTTGCGAAGCAAAGGATGCATGAATTCGGGAACAAATCAAGTAAATACTTATCAAATTTAGTTAAGGCAAGGGCTGATTCTCAGGCCATCCCAGTTATAAAAGACAGATCAGGCAAAAAAGTCTATGATAACAAGAATATTAACAACTAATTTTCAAAATTCTATGAATGTTTATATAATTCTGAATCTGGTAGTAATTCGGAGACCCTGATGAATACATTTTTGTCATCCATCAATCTTCCTCGAGCTTCTGATACACAAAAAGAGCTGCTGAACAAGCCGATTACAAAAGAGGAAGTCATGCAGGCTATCAAGAATTTACAAAATAACAAGGCCCCAGGGCCGGACAGTTCGACTACTGAATTCTATAAACCTTTCCAGAACCTGCTGAGTGATCCTTGCTCAAGATGCTGTCTTACTCCTTTGAATCTGGAGCTCTTCCCAATACTATGATGGACGCAAATATTTCATTAATCCTTAAAAAAAAAAGTCTGCGGATGACTGTGCTTCCTACAGGCCAATTGCTCTGCTGGATGTGGACCGAAAATTACTTGCTAAAATACTGGCCAGAAGGCTTGAAAGTATCCTCCCAGATATTATTTCATTAGACCAGACTGGTTTTATTCTAGGTTGTAACTCTTATAATAATGTAAGGAGACTCCTAAATCTTATACAACATGGCACACAGTCAAAAGTCAAATCTCTTGTGATTTCCCTTGATGCAGAGAAGGCCTTCGACAGGATTGAATGGCCTTACCTGTTATATGTTCTCTCTAAATTTAACTTGGGTAATAATTTTATTAAATGGATATCGCTGTTGTATCCTTTGTTCATTATTATTTATTTATGTATTCTATTTCATGATTTACATTCAGATAGCTTAAATATATCAGATAGATAATATTAAGATACAGAGTAAAAGTAAAGTTATTTCCATACATGATTTCAGTTGAGTTCAGTATAAGATGTTACACATTTAGACCACAAGGGGGCGTTCTGTTTGTTTACACGTCAGTTGAGAGGAGGTTAAAGTTCGAACCGTAGAAGAAGAAAAAGTCAGTTGGAAAACGTTGAAAGTCAGAGATTGTTTTATGTACTGTTAGTCGTCGTTTTTTATTGTACTGTGATAGTCTTTTCATCAGTAAAAACCCGAAAAAGACATCGAGAAGTCCTGCTTCGTTTCTTTCATAGAAGCTGCAACTAGTTCCCACATTTTTGGTGCCGAAACCCGGGAAACGGGAGACTAACGAGTGAAGACGGGAACCGTTAGCCGATAGCTGCAGCTAACCGACCAACGGCAGGAACCGGTACAATGACGGAGCGGCTACAGAGACTGAAACAAAGGCGAGGAGTTGTAAGAGCCTCCACGACGAAATTGCTGCGGGTTATCGAAGAGGAGACATCCAAGGACGATGTGAGTTGTGACCGTGTACGAGAGCTGCTATCCATGTTATCGGTGAAGGAAGCGAATCTCCTGGAGCTGGAAAAGGAGATCGAAGAGGAGATACCGATGGACGAGCTGGAGGCGGACATCGTCAAGACCAGTTTCAGACTGCTATCCATGAGAATATTGAGCTAAGCAAAATTGAAAAGCTTACTTACCTGAAGTCCTATTTGGTGGGTCCAGCAGCCAGAGCCATCGCGGGGTTAAAGATAACGGAGAGCAATTATGACGCTGCCATAGACATGCTCAAGGAGAGATTTGGAAGAAAGGACCTGATTGTGAGTGCACACATGTCTAAACTGTTGAGTTTGACACCAGTTAAAAGATCTTCAGATATTGTTGCTCTCAGAAGACTTTACGATGAGTGTGAGGTTCAGGTTAGAGGCTTGGAAGCAATGGGTGTAGTGTCAGACACGTATGGAGGATTGCTATGCCCCATATTACTGCAGATGATCCCAGATGACCTTGCTCTTGCTTACACACGTAAAATAGGTTCAGACCATGAACTGAAAGTTCCAGAGCTCATTGCCTTTATACAGCAGGAGGTTGAAAGCAGAGAGCGTGCCATGCACCTGAACAAAGCAGGAAGCCACAGCAAGGAGTCACAGTCCCCCAACCAGCACAGATACAAGCCTGATTCAGCTAGCGGAAGGTTCAGGAAGCCAAGTCTGCCATCAGCTGCCATGCTCTACACCAGCAGCTCACAGTCCCCTCCAGGATGTATATTCTGTGACAGCACAAGTCATAAATCTGAACTGTGTACAGACAACACACTTAACCTGCGAAAGGAAAAGCTGAAGAGAATGGGACGGTGTTTCATATGCTTAGGACAGCGACACATGGCTAAATTCTGCAAAACCAAGGGAGTGTCATGTAGTGTGTGCGGATGGAGACACCACCCCACAATGTGTGACAAAGGTGAAACCAGTGAAACCCAGAGCAGCGCTCAAGAAACAACTGAGGCTGTCATCTCATCTGTGGCCCCACACACAGTAAAGACAAGCACAGCCAAGCAGAACACAGTTCTCCTGCAAACAGTAACAGCATTGGCAGAGGGAAAAAAGGGG
The DNA here is from genome assembly GCF_040436345.1 of Pagrus major. Lineage (NCBI taxonomy): Eukaryota > Metazoa > Chordata > Actinopteri > Spariformes > Sparidae > Pagrus > Pagrus major. The sequence continues at coordinate 13,279,418 of NC_133227.1, read as the reverse complement.
AAGAAGAAGGTACGTTGTCTGATGGATGGAGGAAGTCAACGGAGCTTCATCCTGGAGAAGCAGGCAAGGGCATTAGGATTACCTGTTGTGAGAAAAGAGACTTTAAAGCTCCACACCTTTGGCAGTGACACTCCAGTAACAATGGAACGAAATGTTGTGAAATTAATTCTGCAAAACATCTGTGACAAAGAGAAAACCCTTGAGATTGAAGCTGTTGAAACACCACAAGTTAGCTCTGCCATCATGCAGGTTCCAGGAGAGCAAATCCAGCAACAGTTAGAAAGAAGAGGACTGACATCAGCAGATGTCTCAGGCAGCACTGACCAGGAGCTGGAACTGTCCGTATTGATAGGTGCTGATGTCTACTGGAAAATGGTTTCTGGTAGAGTTGAGAGACTGTCAGACCCCTTAGTTGCCATAGAGACCATGTTTGGCTGGACAGTTCAGGGCCCAATGTCCATGTTAAGCATGAGTGAGACTTCATGCATGAAGATCTGTACTGAGGAGATCATACAGGTTTCAAACCAGCTGCGCGCATTCTGGGAGATAGAGTCTCTGGGCATCTCCTGCAAAGGTGAAGAACGGGCAGCGGACACTGAAGCTCAAGAGCACTTCAGCAGGTCAGTCAGCTACAGCAAAGGGCGATATGAAGTTAAGTTGCCATGGCATCAAGATAGAACAGAGCTTCCAGACAACCTGAGAATTGCCAAGAGAAGATTTGAAGGTCTAAAAAGAAAATTGAAAGCTGATGTAACACTGTTGAAGAGATACAATGATGTAATAGACGACTACCTTCAACAAGGAATATGTGAAGACGTCCCAGAGACCAAAGTCATAGTTGGAGCAGAAAATAACAACATCCAATACTACTTACCTCACCATGCTGTGATAAAAGAGGACAAGGCAACAACCAAGCTGAGGGTCGTTTTTGATGCTTCTGCACATGAGGATGGCTGTCCATCTCTTAATGACTGTCTGCTCACAGGACCGAACCTGAACCCAGACCTCCTCAACATCCTTGTCAGGTTCAGGTTGCACCCCATTGCATTCATGGCAGACATCACAAAGGCTTTCCTACAGATATCCATCGCAGAAGAGGACAGAGATGTGTTGAGGTTCCTGTGGCTCACTGGTCGCCCTGATGCTGAGAACACAAACCTGCGTGTGCTGAGAATGACTCGTGTGGTGTTTGGTGTGTCATCAAGTCCATTTTTGCTGGCAGCCACAATCAGAAATCACCTAGAGAAATATCAAACAAGTCACACACAGGTCATTAACACCCTGAAAGACTCTCTGTATGTTGATGACTTTATTGCCAGCTCAAGCAGTGTTGATGAGGCTTACACATTGACAGCAAGTGCAAAGAAAATAATGTCTGACGCAAGCATGAACCTCTGTAAGTGGACTACAAATTCCCCTGAACTGAAAGCCAAGTGGCAGCAAAGTGACTTTGACTTCGCCATGGATCCTGAGACAAGCGGCTGTGTGTTAAAGGTGCTCGGCCTTGTGTGGAGGCCAGAGACTGATGACTTTGTTTTTAACGGGAAGCACCTTATGGACATTTTTAAAGACAAAGAGAACACAAAAAGGAGTGTCCTGCGTTCTTCAGCCAAATTGTTCGACCCCATGGGCTTTCTGACACCATTCACAATAAGAGTGAAATGTCTCTTCCAGGACATGTGGCAAAGAGGCATCAACTGGGACGAGGAGCTGCCAGATGATCTCTCACAAAGGTGGCAGCAGTGGTGTATTGAGCTCCTTCAGCTCCATCAGATTGTCATTCCCAGGTGGTACGGAACTGAGACGCTGCAAAACAGTCAAGCTCAAGTTCTTCATGTTTTCAGTGACGCAAGTGAGAAAGCATATGGTGCAGCAGCTTATCTCCAAGGACAGACAGCTGAGGGAGAGTCCATGACTAGACTGGTCATGTCCAAGTCCAGAGTTGCACCTATTAAGAAACTCACACTGCCACGCCTTGAACTAATGGGGGCTCTGATTGCTGCAAGAATGGGAAACAATCTGCTTCAGGCACTGAATATGCAGCCGAACCAAATCCGAATGTGGTCAGACTCCATGATTGTGATTCATTGGATTTCCAGCTCACCACACAGATGGAAACAGTTTGTTGCCAACAGAGTGATGGAGATTCAGTCCCTGACCACACCAGAAACCTGGTCCCATTGTAGCGGGAAACTCAACCCAGCTGATCTCACTACAAGAGGCCAGACAGTCACAAGGCTGAAGGAAAAGGAGCTTTGGTGGTCAGGGCCACAGTTCCTGAGTTCAGCAGAGCAGCAAAGGTTTCCTGATGAAAGGCTCTGTGAAGAGGAGGTAAAGAATGAGCTTAGGCCAAGTCATGTCACAGTCCAGCTCAACAATATGGAACCAACATCAACAGATCCACTGTTAAAGCTGGAAAACTACAGTAAGTTAAAAACAGTTCTCAGAGTCACAGCATGGATTAGAAGATTCACACACAACTTACGCTCAAGTGAAAGGAAGCAAGGAGAGCTGACGGCCGAGGAGTTGGCTGAAGCTGAAAGATACTGGATTCTGGAGGCGCAAAATCAAGGTTTCCAGAGGGAGAAAAGTGAATTAAGAGCAGGAAAAGACATTCACAGAGACTCGAGAATTAGAGACCTGAAGCCGTTTCTAGACAAGCACGGTTTGATCTGTCTGGGAGGAAGACTGCAACACTCAGACATGAGCTTCAGTGAGAGGCATCCATACATCCTGCCTTCAGACCACAGACTATCAGAAATGTTGATCAGGCGCTGTCATGACCAAGTGATGCATTCAGGTATGAGAGACACTTTAATGCAACTAAGAGACACATATTGGATTCCACGAGCCCGACAAATGACAAAGACAATCATTACAGCCTGTACTACTTGTAAAAGATTCAGAGTAAAGGCAATGCAGCAGTCAACAGCGCCCCTGCCGAGAGATCGGATTACAGAATCACCTCCGTTTGAGACTGTTGGAGTGGACTTTGCAGGCCCTCTATACGTCAAGACTAAGAAAGACAAAGTGGAAAAGGCATATGTAGCACTGTTCACCTGTGCTGTGACACGTGCAGTCCACCTGGAGCTGGTGTCCGACATGTCAACAGAGACGTTCCTCCTGGCATTTAAGAGATTCATATCCAGACGAGGCCTCTGTAGGATTGTGTATTCAGATAATGCACGGACCTTCAAACGAGCTGATCAAGACCTCAGAGAACTCTGGACGGCCATTAAGGAGCCTGAGCTCTTAAGATATTTCACTGAAAAGGGCATCACATGGAAGTACATCGCAGAACGAGCAGCCTGGTGGGGGGGATTTTGGGAGAGACTGGTTAGATCAGTTAAAACATGTTTAAGGAAAGTGATGTGGAGAGCTTCACTGAGCTTTGAGGAGATGACATCTCTATTAGCAGAAGCAGAAGCAACAATAAACTCACGACCACTCACCTTTGTCTATAATGAACCTGAAGAGCCTCAGCCCCTCACCCCAGCTCACTTTCTGATCGGAAGTCGACTCTGCTCCTTGCCACCCAAGCCCTTCCATGTTGCCAGTCACACCCCCCGCTCCAGCAGAGAGGAGCTAACACGGAGATGGAAATATCGCCAGCGTCTTCTCAACGACTTCTGGACTCGATGGAAAAGGGAGTACTTACTGGAGCTGAGATCTGCCCACACCAGTAAGAACTCACATTCTACCCCTCTCAAGGAGGGTGATCTGGTGCTCATTGGAGAGGAGAGAGTGCCGCGCCAGATTTGGAAGACTGGGATCATCAAGGAACTTTTTCCAGGAAGAGATGGACTTGTGAGATCTTGTGCTGTACGCACATCAGATGGGACAATATTAAGAAGACCAGTTCAACTGCTGTACCCCCTAGAGCTTTAATTTCATGAACTGTCTTCATGGGGGGGAGGATGTTGTATCCTTTGTTCATTATTATTTATTTAGAAATCATTATTTATTTATGTATTCTATTTCATGATTTACATTCAGATAGCTTAAATATATCAGATAGATAATATTAAGATACAGAGTAAAAGTAAAGTTATTTCCATACATGATTTCAGTTGAGTTCAGTATAAGATGTTACACATTTAGACCACAAGGGGGCGTTCTGTTTGTTTACACGTCAGTTGAGAGGAGGTTAAAGTTCGAACCGTAGAAGAAGAAAAAGTCAGTTGGAAAACGTTGAAAGTCAGAGATTGTTTTATGTACTGTTAGTCGTCGTTTTTTATTGTACTGTGATAGTCTTTTCATCAGTAAAAACCCGAAAAAGACATCGAGAAGTCCTGCTTCGTTTCTTTCATAGAAGCTGCAACTAGTTCCCACAATCGCTTCTATATGCTGCCCCTCGTGCCTCGGTTATTACAAATGGCATGAGATCCCCTGCATTCACAGTGAGGCGGGGCACTAGACAAGGCTGTCCAATCTCCCCTCTTTTGTTTGCTCTCGCCATGGAGCCCTTGGCAGAGGCCATTAGAACTGATCCATTAGTGACTGGCATACAGGTGGGTCCTCTGCAGCACAAAATTTTGCTTTACACGGGCGACGTCCTTCTCTATCTGAGTAACCCCGAGGCTTCTATTGTAAGAGCAGTGGAGATAATTAGATCTTTCTGAAAATTTTCAGGCTACAAGGTTAATTACTCTAAATCCGAGGCAATGCCAATGACCCCTAATGTGTCGTGGTCTTCAAATTGCTCTGCCCCTTTTCGTTGGTCCCCATCAGGTTTTGTCTACTTGGGCATACATATTACTCCCTCCCTCTCTGGCCTGTACAAAGCAAACTTTGTGCCCCTAATTCATAGGATTAAAGAAGACTTAGCCCGCTGGACAGCTGTTCCACTGTCTCTTCTGGGGAGAGTAAACCTCTTCAAAATGAACATACTTCCTCGGTTGTTATACCCCTTTCAAATGATCCGGTTCTTTTAACAAGGAAATCACTTTCAGTTTTAAATAGCTCTCTATCTTCCTTTCTCTGGAGAAATAAACGTGCTAGGCTGAAACTCACCACCCTACATCGCCCTTTCGAGGAAGGGGGTCTGGCGGTGCCGAATATTAAACGTTACCAAATTGCTTGCCTTTGTAGTTATTTATGGCATTGGTTCAGAGGTGACCCTGATTCTACTTGGCTCACTCTAGAAGCTACCCCAGTGGCCCCTATTCCTCTCCGTAACATTTTATATGTGTCTAAGAAATGGACACAGCCTAATGTAAAAGGCAACTTTTTGTTACAGAATACTATAAGGATCTGGAGACTGGCAAGAAAACTTGAGGGCCAGGAGGGCTTCATTTCTCACCGCGTACCTATCTGCTTAAATCCAGACTTCCGCCCTGGCTTGATAGACCACGCCTTCTCCTCATGTAAGGGTATAGAGACTGTGGGTGATTTGTTGATAGACTATGTTGTGGTGTCTTTTGCACAGCTGAGAGAGAAATATAATCTCCCACAGAACCATCATTTTAGATACCTACAAATACATAGCTTTATCACCTCTATTATTAAACTACACCCTAATGGGTTTTCTTTTTCGGCTGTGGAGGAGGCCATCCAAAACCCAGGCTCCAGAAAACTTATTTCCAGGTTTTATAGGGCCCTATCAAGCCTAAATAACGTATGTATGGCTCATGTTAGGGCTCTTTGGGAAGCCGATTTTGGAGAGGCTATTTCAGATGAGGAGTGGGACAGTGTTTGGTCGAGCTCCGCAGGCTGCCTGTTTACCAACAAAGCTAGGGAGTTGCAGTTTAAGGTTGTACACAGGCTTCAAATTACTCCTGTGAAACGTAACAAATTCAATCCTCTGCTTTCAAAATACTGTAATAAATGTAAAATTACCGAAGGTTCATATTTCCACTGTATTTTTGAATGCCCTCTTATTAATGACTTTTGGATCAAAGTGTGTAAAGAAATTGATATTATTTTCAAGAGGAAACTAGCCCTGGAACCTATTTCCTGTATCCTGGGAGTACAACCAGCAGCTTTGAACCTCAGCCCCCCTTCACTGAAGCTGCTTAAGGTGCTGCTGTTTAATGCAAGGAGATGTATTCTTCTACAGTGGTTTTCAGACTCTGCTTCCACAGTCTCACACTGGATCCGGAGTGTTATGGAATTTCTCCCCCTAGAAGCTATAAGCTTCTGGCTTAATGATAAACCATTTAAGTTTTTTCAAATCTGGGACCCCTTTCTAGAACATATTGGAGACGATGGGGCCCGGGCTCTCCGGAGTGGTCTCTGTGGTCTGGCATGGACTGAGGTTTCAGGATGCATTTCTAGATCTTGATGTGCTGTTGGCGTATTGCTGTGTTTGATCCCCCCTGGTACTGTGTAAACCTTCTGTTTTTTTGCTATGCGGGGTCGAGGTGAAGTCTGAACACGTGAGGCTTGAGTCTTTTGTGAAAGATGGCGAGTGACTCTGCTGTCCTGACATTGGTCGGGAGTTCGTTCCACCACTGAGGTGCCAGAACAGAGAAGAGTCGCGACTTCACTGGGCGGTCTTTGTTTGCTCTTAGCGATGGCGGTACCAGCCGGCCAGCTTATATAGTAGAGCGAAGTGCTCGCGCAGGGGCGTGTGGTCTGACCAGTGTTTGAGGTAGATGGGTGCAGTTCGGTTGACGGCCTTTAAGGCCAGCACCATGGTCTTGAATCTGATGCGGGCCGCAACAGGAAGCCAGTGGAGGTCATGGAGGAGGGGGGTCACATGGGAGAGTTTGGGTAGATTGAAAACGAGGCGCACTGCAGCATTCTGGATATGTTGCAACAGTTTAGTCGCAGAGGCTGGGAGTCCAGCCAAGAGCGAGTTGCAGTAGTCGAGGCGGGAGATGACCAGCGATTGAACCAGGAGTTGCGTTGCTTCCTTTGTGAGGAAAGACCGGCATCCTGCGGATGTTGTAGAGGGCAAATCTGCAGGATCGGGCCACCACAGTGATGTTGGGGGTGCAGGATAGTCTGTCGTCGAGGATTACACCCGGGTTCCTCGCAGTCGATGAAGGCGATACCGTGACACCCTCAATAGTGACTGACAGGTCCATGTGAGGGCAGTCTTTCCCAGGGATGAAGAGGAGTTCAGTTTTACTAAGGTTGAGCTTGAGATGATGGGCAGTTGTCCAAGCGGAGATGTCTGCCAGTCATTTTGAGATGCGCGTGGCAGCGTGGATATTGGAGGATGAGGGAAAGGAGAGGAACAGCTGGGTGTCGTCAGCATAACAGTGGTAAGAGAATCCATGTGATCTGATTGCAGAGCCTAGTGATCTAGTGTATAGTGAAAACAGAAGCGGTCCTAGTACTGAGCCTTGAGGGACACCAGTTGCCAGGGAGCAGGGTTTGGACAAGGAGCCATTCCACATGACCTGAAAGGTGCGTTCTGTCAGTTATGATGCGAGCCAGGTTAAAGCAGAGTCAGCGATGCCAAGTTCGGCCAGAGTGGAGAGGAGGATTTGGTGGTTGACTGTGTCAAATGCAGAGGATAAGTTGAGGAGGATGAGGACTGATGAGTGGGATGAGGCTCTGGCGGCCTGGAGCGACTCAGTCACTGTGAGGAGGGCCATCTCAGTGGAGTGAGCAGTCCTGAAGCCTGACTGATTAGGGTCAAGGAGGTCGTTTTGCGAAAGGTAGGAAGACAGTTGGTTGTAGACGGCACGTTCCAGGGTTTTAGAAAGAAATGAGAAAAGAGGTACAGGTCTGTAGTTTTGGATGTCAGCCAAGTCTAGAGTGGGTTTCTTTAGGAGTGGCTTTACTGTAGCTGTCTTGAAAGGAGCTGGAATATGGCCAGAAGTGAGGGAGGAGTTGATCAGGGTGGTGAGGTAAGGCAAGATGTCGTGAGAGATGTTTTGGAGAAGAGAGGAGGGAATCGGGTTGAGGGAACAGGTGGTGGCATGGTTAGACGTAACTAGTGTGTGAACATCTTCAGAGGAGGGGGGGCTGAAGCAGGTAAGGCTGTTATAGGTGAGGGTTGGGGGAGGTGCATTCTGGTAGGGCAGAGGAGTAAATGAGGAGCTGATGTCTTTTACTTTCTTAGTAAAATAAGTTGCAAAGGAGGGAGGGGGAGCGGTAGGAGGGGTGAGGAGCGAAGAGAATATGGAGAATAGTGTCCTGGGGTTGGAGGCAGAGGAGTTGATCTTAGACAGGTAGAAGGCAGATTTAGCTGCTGAAACAGTTGATGAGAAGTCAGACAGGAGGTGGTGGTAGTGAGCAAGGTCATCAGGATGATGAGATTTTCTCCATTTTCTCTCTGCCGCTCGTAGCACCGATCTGTTATATACTCAGTGCTAAATGAGTTGTTCCAAAATAGCAAACTTTAAGTCAACTAATCATTGCCATACTTGAAGGGTACTAAAGTTTAATCTGGCTACAAGTATACTTAAGTATACCTAGTATATATTTTTTTCACATGGGTGGAAAAAATAAAGTTTGCACTCAGTGGCTCTTCTGAAGCCTTTTATCATCTATGTTGACCAGTATAATGGTAATGGTCCATCTTGTGCCTGTCTGTATTGGGCATGTGCTTCGCTGCCTTTCTGCCACACACACACACAGTTATCCCCCGTATAAAATTCTTTATTCCAACAGTATTCAAAGATGTGTGACTATTAGCTTTACCCCCTGTGACCTTTGATCTTCAATAATCTGCAGCCTATATGTCAGGAACCATACAACATGTCCTTGACCTCCATTTGAAATGTACAGTAACGGGACTTTTGTTAATCATGATGTGGCACAGACGCAACAATAGCATGAGGGTTTATGAGTCAATGGTCAGATTATTGATGACAGACTTGTAAAAATGTGAAGGTCAGTTGAGACAATATGACAAACAATGCTGTCAGACCTCTCAGAGGCGACACTAAAACCAACCGCATGACTAAGAATGTATAGATATCTTTAGGAATGAATGGTAACACTTTTTAATAACCATCATTAATAAATGGTACATTTATAGTTATTAAGCTTTAGTTAATAGTTATTTGACTGTTAACAAACAATTAAATGCTTTATACACCATGTATTAAGGAATTATTTTGTGACATCACAACTGATGCTTAATACTTCAAATGTAAATGTTAATAACTACTGTTTGGTTCATCCATAAACATTATTTCGATGGCCATTTTGAAGGAACATCTCACATTATAAACCTTTACAATTGCTTTATAAATGGTTTATAAAGCATTTCATTGTTATTTAACCATCAATTAACTATTACTGTAAGTATAAAGTATAATTAGCTATACATTTACCATTTATTAATGATGGCCATTATAACATATAAAAGAATTCACTACATGTATCCTATGCATGTCTATCATTGTCTCGGTATCTTTGAACAGATCTGGATCCAGATACAATTTTTTTAAAAAGTGTTTTAATTAAACACGTTCATATCTTATTTGGTTATAAATATGTTTGTCCTTTCATTTAATTTTTGTGAAATGAAGTTTTAAGATAGCCCAACCAGCAAGTACATTTTTCCATGAGAAATACAACTGAAACCAATTATACAAAACAACTAAAACTAAATCTGCAAGTGAATCTGAAAAATATATAGAAATAGTACTACTTTAGTAGAGGTAGATTCATGAGATTGTCTTCCCAAGCATATTCTGTTACTGTAATAACCCCCTCCTGTGTCACGTCATCATACTGACAGTGTCTCATTTTGGAAAACTTTTTGTTGAATGAGCAATCAGAGCCCAACTTCCTCTCTTATCATTAAAAGGAATATTGAGTCATTGAGTGGAGCAGGACATTTCGAAACAAGCCCTGTCCTCAGCCTATATAACAGCTGCCTGCAGCACAGAAGTTGCATTCGACGAAACATGAAGACTTTCAATCTGAGCGTTCTACTAAGCCTGGCAGTCGCAGTTTACTGCGTGCCAATACAGCAGGTTACTGTGCAGGATGAACAGTTGGCAGAGGTATGTAGGCCTGTTTTTATGCATGTGTTCTCGCTATTTTGCAAGTGCATGTGGAACTCTGTTGTTCTGTCGCTGTAAACAGGGAAAAATGAAGTAGCTTTATCTCTGCATATTAACAAACATCCCTTTTCTTACAAATATTATGTACTTTCTACAGCTGACACATTTTTAAGTATTCATTGTTCTTTCTTGCAGAGCTACCTGAGAAAATTCTTCAACCTAACGGACGAGACCGGCCCGACTATCAGACGGGGGTTTAGCCCGCTGATCACGAAGCTGAGTGAGATGCAGAAATTCTTTGGTCTCCAGATCACCGGGACTCTGGATGGTGACACCTTGGAGATGATGAAGAAGCCCCGCTGTGGCGTTCCAGACGCCCACATCGGCGAGTTCTCCACATTTCCAAATGGCCCCAAGTGGCGGAAAAACAGCCTGACATACAGGTGAATGATCTCAAGAGAGAAAGCGTGTGAGAGAAACATCCTTTAGGTAATGCATGTAATTGATGTAGTATATTTTTCTGTCCTACAGGATAGAGAACTACACACCTGACATGTCTGTGGCAGAGGTGGATCACTCCATAGAGAAAGCGCTGCAGGTTTGGGCCAAAGTCACTCCTCTTAGATTCACAAGAATCTACAGCGGCACCGCTGACATCATGATCTCCTTCGGCCGCCTATGTGAGTACACAATAACTTTTCCTGTCTTTCCCAGTTATATACTCTCCATGTGCTCAGTCTATTGGTTGTGCCATCTCAGCTTTAACTTTGTGTTTTTTCTGTGCCTTGAATCTGGTCAGACAGCTGATTAGTCATAGCACTCAGATTTAGTGTGTAAACCCAGCTCTGATTTGCTGATCATACAGATCATGGTGATTACTACCCCTTTGATGGCCCTGGTCAGATTCTTGCTCACGCCTTCGCCCCAGGCCCAGGCATTGGAGGAGATGCTCATTTTGATGACGATGAGACCTTCACTTTCCGCTCAAATACTGGTCAGTTTGTTATTTATGCTCTGCATAGTGTCTCTTTTATTTACTTATGATTCTGTCAGTTTTTGACATGATATACACTGTACATGGAGAGGAACTGTAAGTGACCTTGTGTTTTTGCTGTAGGCTACGTCCTCTTCATTGTGGCTGCCCATGAGTTTGGCCACTCCCTGGGTTTGTCTCACTCTGATGATCCTGGTGCTCTCATGTACCCTATGTACTCTTACCAAAACCCTGACACCTTCGTTCTGCCCCGGGATGATGTCAACGGCATCCAGTCTCTCTATGGTTAGTACTACCTTTCAGTTCATTGATGCCTGATTGCAAAAACAGCACTTGACCTAAATCCTTGGAAAAAAGACACTCCTCCACAATCTTTGATGATGTCACTTTGTTTCACCTCCAGGTCCAAACCCTGACACAGATCCTGTTCAGCCTGACCCTGAGCCCCCCACCACCCCTGATGCCTGTGACTCAACCATGGTCCTGGATGCTGTTGCCACCATGCGAGGAGAAATGCTCTTCTTCAAGGACAGGTATTGTAGACATACAGTGGAATGCTCAAATATCTGAAATATCTGGAGCTGATTTATAAACTTCTATCTGTTCTTGTGTGTTCTCAGCTTCTTTTGGCGTAGCTACCCTCAGAGCAATACACCTCAGCAGACTCTCATCACAAACTTCTGGCCCAATGCCCCCATCAACATCGATGCTGCTTATGAAAGCCAACAACTAGACAGTGTCCTACTCTTTAAAGGTGATGTGTTTGTTCTCTGTATTTACCTAACGTGCCAAATCTGACCACATTATTACCTCAACATGCATATACTAAAAAACATTTTCCTTTCATCTCTATCCAGGTCGTAAAGTGTGGGCTTTCAGTGGCTATGATCTTGTAAGTGGCTATCCTAAACCACTCTCCAGCTTTGGTCTGCCCAAAACCATAAAGAAAGTGGATGCGGCCCTCTATGATGCCCACTCTGGCAAGACACTGTTCTTTGTTGGCAGCAATTACTACAGGTGTGTTCAAATAACGTGATGTAACATAAATCTGATATTGATAATAATAATGATAGACAAGATGTTGGTTGACAAGATGGTGAATCAGTCTAAGTACTGTCCATGATTCTTCAGTTATGATGAGGCCAGAAAGACCATGGACCAGGGATTCCCCAAGCCGGTGGATCAGACCTTCTCCAGCATGACCGGCAAGGTGACTGCAGCTTTCCAGTACAGAGGTGAGTCACATTTAAAGATCATTCGATTTTTAGAAGTCAAGACGACTGAAATGAGGAAAAGCCTGCAGAGAAACTAACACTGAGCCTCTGTTCTGCAGGTTTCACCTACCTCTACAGTGGACCCTACATGTTTGAGTTCAGCCAGAGGAGCAAGAGGTTGTTCCGTGTGCTGAGGAACAGCTACTTCCTGCGCTGCACTAACTTCTAGTTTACTAGCTAAGCTGCTCATGAAGCCATTTTGAATTAGATGAAGACACCAGCATTAAAATGTCCATAATATGTTAAAGTATATTTAATAATATATGATGACATTTTTATACACTTAAGAGGTATACACTGGTTATATGGCCTTCCTGAGAACAGCACCTTATGTTTTTAAATCGTGTGCTTTTATTTATTTTTTTTATGTCAGCCACTGCTATTTTAAGTGAATACAACTCTATTTAATCATATTTTATTTATATCATATTCATTGTTTAATTATTTCTTTCGCTGTTTGTTTTACTTTTTAATTTGTGTTTCATGAAGTTTAGTTGTGAAATTCGGAACATGTTACATAAATTAATTCACACATTGTTACAATTAATTGTACATGTCTACATAGATTTGTACACCACTGTGACAAAACTTCTGAATGTTATTATGTATGCCCATGATAAAAAAAGATGTGAAAAGAAATTGGCAATATGAATTAGCAAATAAAAATTGTCTAAGAAAATGTTTATGTTTTGTTGTTATTTTGCAAATGAAGATAATGTCCAGGATAGTGCTTGTGCATTTTCTCAATACTTTTTGTCTCAAAGTTATTTTTTAGCAATAAAAATCTGACAAACATCTTATCTTTAGCTCTGTTATAAACAAAATTAAGTGGGAGAATTTACTGCAGGTTAGCTTTTCGTGTGATTTCCGGATGCTGTTAACTCTTCCTCCAGCTGTGCTAAATTCAACCTCATACAAATCACAGTACGCCAAAGAACCAATTTCAGCACTGCCAGACTTGCCAAAGTTTAGGCAGACTGGATGAGGAATGTAATAGATGTTCCCAGACCCTCTGTGACCTGACCCACATCTTCTGTTCATGCTTCTTGGAATCATTTTTTTGATACAATTTCCAAAATTTTAGAACCAAAAATCTGTCCCCACTTATACATCTATGTTTGGTAAACCTCCAGATGAAGTCACCACAGCAGCCTTCGGAAAAATTTTCTTTTGTGGAAATCACCCTCGCCACCCTCATTTAAAGTCTGGTTGCAAGGTACTCAAAATACAAAATAAATTTTACAATCCGAGGTTTTTTTCTCCCATTGGAAGCCCTTGACCAACTTTGCTTTTTGCTTTGTTCACTCATACGAATTGCTAATTACTCTCATTATTAAGCTTTCTGTGATTACGTAATTTAAAGTAATTTAATTTAAATGTATTAACTCACATTGTGCATTTTTACTCCATTATCCTTCCGGCTACTCACTCAGGAAAGTGTGTATGGGCTGATAACTCTTTGTAAAACTGGAAAATGAATACTGATTGTTTTACACTTGAACTATGTATCACCATTTTGTTCTATTAAATTATATGGGAATATTTTTTTAAAACATGTATGCATTATAAAGATTTTACTTGAGGGAACAACATTACCATGTAAGAAACATAGGAACATATTTAACTTTTAATACTTTACAGAACCATGCACACCCTGATACTTAATTATACGAAATAGAGGTATAATGTATACCATGTTCAGCATCTTAGTTGAGCATGTTAGCGCTCTGACAGTTGCTAATTAGCACTAAACAGAAAACAAAGCAGAGGATGATGGGAATGTCTTTAGTTTTGCAGGTATTGAGTCATGAACCAAAGTACTGAACAAATTAAAGTGTTGACCAGATGATGGTGCCAGATTAAAAGGGAACAGGAATGTCTGTACCAAACATAATGGCAATAATAGTTGTTGAGCTCTTTCACTCTGAACAACAAATGTGAACCTCATGGTGGCGTTAGAGGAAAAGTCATGAGATCATCAAGTCACAGGTTATATCGGCTGGGAACCACAAAAATCTATACAAAATTCTGTATCAATTCATCCTGTAGATGTTGAGATATTTGACTGGATAGCTGACAATTTCATGGCAGTCCAGTCAGAGGACCAGCTGACCTACTGGCTGACATTGCCATCCATATAAAGCCATGCAGGTTGCTTATTTATGTCTCATTAAGGGTGCTGAACTGAACTCCTGTTGTACAAATTGTTATATTCTGGTCAGAGAGCTATGTGCAGCCACAGTATGTGATAGCAGCTGTTTGGGAATGCAGTGACACTTATACTGTAAGGTCAATAGTTAAGGGATAGTTGGGTTTATGTTGGGTTTTATGAAGAACTTATCCCCAGTCAGTGTATTACCTGCAGTAGAAGACCGTCAGCTCTCCTTCTGTGTGGAGAAGCAGGGTACCACCTAAATGTGTTTAGGTGTACGCTATATTTTGAACCTTTTTTGCGCTTTACATTGCCTCAGAGAGCTGCTGAAAGTCTGACTCAAATAGCTGATCTGTAGCGTAATTCAGTGTGCAGCAGGCACAGCTGTGCTTGTGTGTAGGAATACGGAAGTTGGATGGTTGAGGGAATGTAGTGCCAAAGGAAAGGGCTGTCTGAGGGCAATGTAACATTTTCAAAATATAGCGTACACTTTAATGGATGGATATTTTTTTTAAGGTGGGCCCTGTTTCAGGTGGCTGAAATACATAGCTGCTGGTGCCGTTTACAGTAGTTCAATGCTCTGTTTGCCTGTCTGTGCTATGCACTGCTTCTCCACACACACACAGAGAGCTGACGGTCATCGACTGCACGCACAAACACTGACTAGAGATAAGCATGGGCATAGCCAGCTTTGAGGTCACCGAGGTCCAGACCTTGTTAATTAATATGTTAATATAGACCTAGGCCTATACATACTGTATATTATACATATATTGCATGCATCAAAGCAGCATGATGGCAGAAGCTGCAGCAGAAGGATGGCTTTCAAATCAAGCTGACCGCTAATATTTACAGATGAGGTAAGATGAAGGCATCAGAGCAGCGGGCTGACAGAGAACAGCAGTGCGTCTGTAGTGTTAAAACTTATACGTTTAATGTATGCACACCATGCTTCACAACTGCAATTACTCCTGCTTTCTGCCGTGATGTAGCGACCTGTGCATTCAATTAGTCACGCTCATTGGTGTAGCCTGATGAAGACAAAAGCAGAGACCAAATTATGCACACGAAACAAAGACAAACTGCTGAAGTAATGTTTCAACCACAGAGGGTCTTATGGTCAAAGTGAAGTCATGAAGTCAAATGAGTCACATGATATGAGACATTTTCAGAAAGATAACAGACTGATGTGGCTGCTTTGCCAAAAATGATTTGTCTCTCTCCATTCACTACCATACAAAGTTTTTTCTGAAATAAGGTCCCATGGGGTCCACCTAAAGGGGCGTGACTTTGGCTCTCTATTGGACAGAGCTAGATATGGGGGCGGTCCCACTGGGACTTGGGACATCTATACTGGATTTATCAAAGCGTAAGGACACTGTAACATGTTGACACTCTTTGTATTTACTTTCTGGCTGAACAGACATGATCTATTACGCACATACACACAATTTGTTAATTACTTTTCCAGATCATAATATAGACAACAAGCAACTAATATAATTTTAACTTAATACAATATGATAATAATGAAATAATTCATTCACACTTGAGAGATACAAACTAGGATTATGGTTCTGGTGTATATCTGTTATTTTATCTTATCAGGAGATGATGATGTCGTTCACCTTTTTACCTCTACCTGAAGAAGACCATCTGTGGTTGAAATAATCTTATCAGTCAGATCCACATCAAACAAAAGGCAGTAGTGTGTTTGGTGTTTTTTCTTTTTTATTTCTGAAGTAAACCATGACTCAAGTCAATTTCTCAATAAGTAATTTCGTACTCAACTCTAAGTAGTTATTTTGATCACCACCTTTACTTCTACTTGAGTAGGCCTACTTGTTTTTGCAAAGTAACAGTACTTGAGGACAGTTTTGGCTACTCTGCCCACCTCTTTCCCCACTGTCTCTGCATATTAAACTGACAGCTCTCAATAAGACAGCTAACTGTGCGGGAGAGGCCAGAAGAAGAACAGAGAGGTGGAGAAACCTGGACATGGATTTTTTTTCCCGCTAAAGAATAAAACAACAGAAACAGCTATTAACAAATAACAGCTTCATAAAAAGAATTACAAATAAAAAAAGACTGTAGCTATCACTTTTAGGTTAGGGTAAGCGTTGGGCACATAGTGGTTGTGGTTCCAGGAAATTAATGTCCACGTAGTCACATAAGTAAGATTGCATGTAGGTGTGAGTGTGTGTGGGTCTGTTTTTGCACTGTGTTGCATTAACCACAATTACAGAATCACTTTACCTAATTATGCAAACTCACTAATAACCTGTGAGTCATCACATTGAACAAATTGCTGTTTGGTAACGATTATGGTTGAGCTGCCTGTGGAACAATTGTGTGCATCTGATAGAGCCACACAGTAAAATAGACAATAATGTCTATTTTACTGACAGTCAACAAGCTTACTGTCAACTGTCAACCAGACACTGACATGCAGCTTCTGCTGCCAGTCTGGGTCATATCATTGTTTTCAACTGTGTAACATGCACATGTGTTTGTTTTAGCTGAAAACTGCAAAGAAAAAATAGGCTAATGATTATTTCCTACAAAATCCATCAATGTCATGGTAAGTAGATAATTACCAAGTAACATTTCTGAAATTTCTTTAAAATTACCCCCCAATTACCGCAATAATCACCTCAAAATGTATTGAAAACTACCCCAAAATGATAAAGCAATAGTATTCTGCTATTTTTCATACAAGCAGTTAATAAATGGCTGGAAATCTCTTTAAAACATTTCCAGGCAGCTTCCAACTGGTTTCTACTTAACTTCTGATGATCATGCCATTTTAATTTCCAACTAGTTTCTGTCTAACTTCCCCTCAGCAGGCCACTGAATTGAACTGAGTTGTTGCAGCTTAATTTCCAAGTAGTTACTCCTCAGTTTCTGGAGGTAGGTAACTGAAGTACATTTATGCGGATCCACACCAAAAGTGAGTCGCATCTTCCACCCACGTGTTGTGAAAATCTGTTCAGTAGTTTTTGTGTAATCCTGCTGACAAACCAACCAACAAATAAACAGACACAGGTGAAAACATAACCTCCTTGGTGATGGCAATTGTTATAATGCATCCACAAAAATATGTACCAAATTTCATTGCAATAAATCGAATAATTGTTATGAGAGATATTGAGATATTTCAGTCTGGACCAGCTGACTGAGCAACAGGCAAACATTGCCCTCTAAAGAGCCATGTTGCTAGAATGGCCGAAAATACTGACTGGAGAAGCGACTGAGAGCTTTTCTAATATAAAGAGGGAGGAAGAGTCTCCGAGGGGGTTTCTCCAACCACCAACAGCTAAAAATGTGCCTTAGGAAACAGCCGTGCTGATTCTTGCATGTAATCAAGCTGTCTTACCCAAGACAAGATCAGTGAGGAATTTGTTGTGGTAAAATCTGACTGCAAATTCATTTAGATCTGATAGCATCAATGCTGCCGGTTATAACACACGAAAAACAGTTTAACACAAAAGAGCTAACTTTTACTGGGACACCAAACATGAATGTTCACTTTAAGCAACATTATGAACGAAATAAAAGAGGTAACGTATTCTATGTTCCGTCCTGGATACAGAGAGGATTGTTATTCATTTATCAAAAATCTAATTAAAAATCAAATTGTGTGTTTTCTGTTGATTTGATGTTACAAATTGTGTAAAGAGCAAATGTTTTGAAAATGCTTTAAGAGTCTTTTTCACATTGGTCAAAAATACCATTTAATATTTCACTTTTAAAAGGGTTTTATTTTTATATGCAGCACAGTCATCTCGCTCAATTGGTCACAGAGTTTACATTTTGGAGCAGTATACAAATACATACACTATATGGCCAGAGGTCAGTGGACACCTGTGCTAATTATTGAGTACAGGTGTTTCAGCCACCCCCCTCGAGGTTTTCTTCGCAGAGCAGTTGCATGAAAGCCTCATATCGCCATGTGCAATGCCAAGCGCCTGCTGGAGTGGTGTGAAGCAAACTGTTACTGGACTCTGGAGCAGTGGAAACACATTCTTTTGAGTGATGAATCCTGCTTCACTATCTAGCAGTCTGATGAACAAACCTGGCTTTGGCTACTGCCAGGAGAACGCAACCTGCCGAAATGTACTGTATAGTTTGGTGAAGGAGGGATAATGTTCTGAGGCTGTTTTTCAGGGTTTGGGCCCAGCCCCTTATTTACAGTAATGGGTCTCTTTAATGTGACAGAATATGAATACATTTTAGCCGATTACACTTTTGGCATCAGTTTAAGGACGGCTTTTTGCTGTTCCAGCATGACTGTGCCCCTGTGCACAAAGCAAGGTCCATATAAAACATGGTTAGACGAGTTTTGTGTGGAGGAGCTCGGAAAAACTTATTGAACACCTATGGATGGAATTAAAACACTGATTTCACATCAGGCCTTCTCAACCAGCATTGGTGCCTGACCTCACAAGTGCTCTTTTGTCTGAATGGACACAAATTCCCACGGAAACACTTAAAACATAGTCTTATGGAAAGCATTTCCAGAAGAGTAGTAGCTTTTATAGCCTCAAAGTATGGGTCCAACACATTAATGACCATCATTTTAAAATGAGATGTCCAACAAGCTCACATAGGTGTACCGGTTGAGGCGTCCTCTGACTTAAACAATGTAGATGTGGCTTTTCTGTTGCAGCACTTTAATCCACACTGTCTGCACTTACCAGTGTTGGTTTTTACCTGAGGCACAAGTTGCACAAGGAAGACAGTGCTGCTCCTCCCTGTGTCCGACTTATAAACTTAACTGATAAAGCTGTTCAGCTGAAGTGTTTAATAGGTAACATTGTACAACATGATGATCTACTACAATTACTGCGTAACACGTCAGAAGGACTTTTTTTGATGACACAACGCAGCTTGTCTGTGCTCGCCCACAAGACACATGTCTGTCTTTTCAGTTGCAACAGTAGCCTGAGGGTTAGAGAAGACACTTTGTTAGTCAAGACCTCTGAATCCAGGCTGCGTTAAGATCCAAAGTACAATTTCAGAATATAAATCCCAAGATAATCCAATCTTCTCCTGTCACCCAAACATTGAATAATTCTTGCGACAGTGACTCAAGAAGGTAGTTGCTCAACATGCCCAATTTGCAATGCATCCACTCCTCAGCCTATATAACAGCTGATTCCAGCACAGAGACACAAATCGCGTTCAACGACGAAGCATGAGGTCTTGCAGTCTGTGCATGGTACTGAGCTTGGCAGTTGCAGTTTACTGCGTGCCAGTATCAAAAGTTACTAGGCAAGATGAGGATTTTTCAGAGGTATGAATGTTTTTTTTTTCTTTTGCTTTGACTTGCATGTGTTGTCGTTATTTTGCATCTGAGTATGTATTTTATAAACTTTCATCAATCCTAGCTATTAAATTCTCACCTTCTTAAACAGAGCTACCTGAAGAAATTCTTCAACCTAACAGAGGAGGCTACTCTCAGACGGGGGATCAGCCAGATGACCGAGAAGCTGAGAGAGATGCAGAGATTCTTTGGTCTCGAGATCACCGGGAAGCCGGATGCTGACACCTTGAAGATGATGAAGAAGCCCCGCTGTGGCAATCCAGACACCAAAACAGCTAGTTACTCCATATTTGGAGATAGTGACAAGTGGCAGAAAAACAGCCTTACCTACAGGTGAATGATCTAAATAGAGAAAGAGTGTGAAAGAGTAATTGCAGTATGCCTAATATATTCTTTATTCTTTTTTTCTGTCCTACAGGATAGTGAACTACACACCTGACTTGCCTGTGTCAGAGGTGGATGACTCCATAGAGAAAGCTCTGCAGGTTTGGGCCAAAGTCACTCCTCTCAGATTCACAAGAATCAACAGCGGCACAGCTGACATCATGATCTCCTTCGGCCGCGGAGGTGAGTACACAATAACTGTCAGTGGTGGAATAAGTACTCATAACGTTCAAGTTAAAGTAAATGTAGAAATACCAGGATCTAAAAATACTCCATTAAAAGTCCTACATTCTGAGTGAAGTACAGAAGTATGAAGGACCACAAGTGTCACGTAAATAGTAATAAAGCATTTAACTAATTGTGCAATAAATATAGGTATTAATAAATTAGTTTACAAATGAATTTATTAATTGTGCAACCCCATTCATTAATGTATTTTTAAATGATGTACTTATTGAATGTTAAATGTTGTTTTTGTAAATCCCTTTTTTAATTTGAGCTTTTTATTGATGAATTAATATTTCATTTGTTAATTCTATTCATAATTCCTCTTTGAATTGCCCATTAAAATATCAAATTCTGAATTACTTTCTATTTAATCTATTTATTAATAGATTGAAACATTCTTGAAACATATATGAATTTCTGAATGCCTTTTTTAATTGTACAATTAGCTTTATTACTATTTCCATACAGAAGTAGGCCTTATTATGTTATATTATAGACTTAGACTTAGACTTAGACAGACTTTTTTGTCATTCAGTGTGCAACAAGTGAACACAGAATGAAATTTCGCTTCAGAGGCTCAGCCTAGAATTCAAATATGAAAGTATATCAAAAAAATACCACAAGAATAATAAATATCAAAAACAGAAACATACTGAAAGTGCAAATTATTGAAAATGACATTGTTGAGTTAGGTAGTGCAATTATTATATTATATTATATTATATTATATTATATTATATTATGTTATGTTATATTATATTATATTATATTATATTATATTATATTATATTATATTATATTATATTATATTAAAGCAGAATTTTAATATAGGTATTGTAGCTTACTTGGGCATTCCCCTAGTTTCACATGTTTTTTGTTTATATTTTTATGTAGGTTGGGCTGTCCTGTAAGGACTTTACAGCCAGTACGGCCACAAGCTTATACTATAAAATAAAAGTAGATTAGCTCAGGTTAGAAAGTAGATTTAATTTTCTAGTTTTTAGCCCCTGACATGAAAATGTTCTTGCTAACAGCACATGGTGATGGTTTCCCCTTTGATGGCCCTGATGGCACTCTTGCTCATGCCTTCTCCCCATCCTCTGGCATTGGAGGAGATGCTCATTTTGATGAAGATGAGACCTTCACTTCAAAGGCAGACATAGGTGAGTTTGTTACCTATGCTCAACATGGGACAATAGTGGTAACTAAGAACAATTAGCCAAGCATTATTGAGGCACTTGAGAATTTCCATTGTGTGCTACTTTATACTTCCACTTCATTGTGTTTCAGAGAGTTATTGTACATTTTACTACAATACTTTTGTTTACGGTAGTTACTAGTACTACTAGTATTACTGCTACTTTTCAGATTTAGATTTTACATAAGAAATATGAGAAGCATATAAAATACAACATAATTAAAATAATTTTTCTTTCTTATTTTTCTTTTTTCGCTTCCTAATTCAAACTTTATTTCTCCAGGAGAAATCTCTCTCTATATATATCATAAGAAAAGCAAGACTTATAGGGAACCAATCTAATCTAAAAAGGATTACAAAGCAAAACAGAAAGGTCCAAACTGACCACGCATTTGTGTAACAATATTCTTCTTTTCCCTCCCATTAATCATCTTACGATAACTCATCACATGTATGGCCACCCTATGTAGTACCCTAATGAACCACAAGTCTAAACTAGCTAACTGTATATAATTATTAAAAAGTGTCATGTTTTAACTATGATCTGCCAAACACTGAATTAGCAACCTAGCAATTGTCACTGAAAGCGAGCATGTCCTTAATTATGCATAACTTGCCACTGACAGAGAAATTAACTAAAGATACCAAAACCTTTTTTTTGACCAGAATGTAAAGATGTTATTTCTGCCGGAAATGCTGGGCAATTAAATATGAGGGTCTTGCGGGGATTGACTTGCTTTTGAAGCCAGCCTCAAGTGGCCATTCAAAGGTAGTGCAGGGCTTGGCACTTAGGTATTGGCTTCATATTTCAGCCTGAAATTAGCAAAAATTAACTCCACTGTGTGTATTTTGACATGAAACATGAAACAATGAAATATCTTGATCATCTTTAAGGAGTGTATCTGTATCTTCTATAGGCATCAACCTCTTCATTGTGGCTGCCCATGAATTTGGCCACTCCCTGGGTTTGGATCACTCTCGAGATCGCAGGGCTCTCATGTTCCCTACGTACTCATACAGAAACCCTGACACCTTCGTTCTACCCCAGGATGACGTCAACGGCATCCAGTCTCTCTATGGTTAGAACTACCTTTCAGTTCAATAATTAATGTTTGTACAAACAGCACTTGACATAAATCTTGGACAAACTCTTGCACAATCCTTATTGGTGCTACTCAACTGTTTAGGATTTGGTGCAATTGAATGCAGGGGTTTCTAAAGACTTGATGACACATTGCGTTTAACCTCCAGGTTCAAACCCTGATAAAGAAACTGTTCAGCCTGAAACTCAGCCCCCCACCACCACCACCACCACCACTACCACCACTACAACCACCAACACCCCCACCAAAACCACCACCAACACTGCCACCACCAACACCCCCACCAAAACCACCACCAACACTGCCACCAAAACCACCACCATCACCACCACCCCCACCACCACCACCACCACCACCACTCCCGATGTCTGTGATCCAACCATGGTCTGGGACGCTGTTGCCACCCTGCAAGGAGAAATGCTCTTCTTCAAGGACAGGTATTGTAGACATACAGTGGGACGCTCAAATATCTGACAGACAGACAGACTTACTTGCAGGAGAGCGCTAACACATCTGAATACAAAGTCACCTTACAGTAACTTACAAAATGGCTATGTTGGTTTGTGTTCTCAGCTTCGTCTGTGCCAAGAACCCTCAGAACAATACACTTAAGAAAAGTCTCATCACAGACTTCTGGCCCAATGCTCCCATCAACATCAACGCTGCTTATGAAAACCCAAAGTCAGGCAGAATCCTTCTCTTTAAAGGTATGTGTCCTCCTCAACTCCCAGAGGCTCCATCTCAAAACTTACCAACTGTAAGCTTTTTTTTTTTTTTTTCCTGCAGGTCGCAGAGTGTGGGCCTACTCTGACCATGGCCTTGTAAGTGGTTATCCTAAAAGAATAAGAAAGAGGTTTCGTCTGCCAAGAAGAGTGAGGAAAATTGATGCGGCCCTTCATGATGAGGAATATGGCAAGACTCTGTTCTTTGTGGGCGACTCCTACTACAGGTGTGTTTTTCAATAGGCCAATGAGCTGTTCTTTACCTTATACCCTCATAAAATGTATCTAATTACTTTCTGTGTTTCTTCAGTTATGATGAGGACAGAAGGGCTATGGACCAGGGATTCCCCCAGCGGGTGGATCAGACCTTCCCCGACCTGACCGGCAAGGTGACTGCAGCTGTTCTGTACGACGGTGAGTAACATTTAAAGCTGACTTGAGATCTGAGTCAAGACAGTTACATTTGTAACATTAAGGGAAAAGCAGTTATGGGCTTACTTATTGAGAGTTGACTGAGAGTTATTGAGAGAAGATCAACACCTCTCACATCATGTCTGACCAGTAAACACATACCTACAGTGGGACAGTTAGCTTAGTTTAGCATTAAGACTGGAAATGGGAGAACAAGCTAGCCTAACTCTGTTCAGAGGTGACAAAATCTGCCTACCAGCTCCTCTAAAGATCACTGATTAGCACATTACATCTCATTTGTTTAATCTATACTAAAGTTTAAACACAACAAGTTGTTGTGTGCTGGACCATTTCTTGGCCTAACACAGTAACTTCCTGCAATGTCTGCTGGTTGCTTGTAAATAAGTGATGGTTATGGGTTAATTAGTGAGCTCTAGAGATACTAGTCAGGAGATTTTGTTACCATTTGACAGAGCTAGACCTGCCTTTATGCTAAACTAAGCTAAGCTAAGCTAAGCAAAGTTAAGCTAAGCCAAGATAACCATCTCCTGGCTCCAGCTTCCTATTCAACAGCCAGTTGTAAGAGTGGTATCAATCTTCTCATCTCAAAAAGTAAATAAGTGTACTTCACAAAATGCTTAACTATTCATTAAACTAGTACACAAACTAACATTGAGCCTCTGTTCTGCAGGTGTTATCTCCCTCTACAGTAGATCCGAAGTGTTTAAGTACGACCTGAAGACAGGGAGTGACTCTTCGGACAGCTACAACTACTACTACTACTATTAGACCAGTTCACTAGTTAAGGTGTTCATGTTGCCAGTTTGAATGACAATGAATTAACATTAATGTACATTTTAAGCATTTCTCATATTTCAAATATTATATTTGTAATATTTAATTATATCAAATTTGTTCACAGCTGTAAACATTCAGAGTACATAATATTAAGTGATGTTGTTCATATGGTCTACATATTTGTCATATGTGTGTATGTCCACATTAATGCTGTGTATGAGACTTTTCAGCCAATCTGGAAAATGGGCAGATGAGATAAAAGGCTCAATCTGAGGGGGTTCTACTTCCTGATGATGCCTCTGATTAATGATCAATTCACTTGGTCAAAAGATACATTAAACTGTAAAGCAATTCATCAACATATGTATAATGGGACAATATAAGGATTAACCTCTGACAAAGGCCCCATTAAAACATCAACATTAAATACATCAATGCAATAAATCAACTACTGTCATGGCTCTCAGGGTCCTCCACACTGCGTACATCATTCTATGTATGGCTTTTAAAACTGTAAGAGGTGAAAAATTTAAACAATGTATCACACTCAATTTACACATTTGATTTTTCTTTCGCAAAATAATTAAATTTGGTGGAGATCAAAAAGTGTGCTGTTCTTGCCATTGCTGAAGTTCTTGCTTAAAGTATAATAAATAAATAATTGCTTTCTCAACCAGTCTGATGCTGTTTTGGGTGACATATAGAGTTCATTTGTAGTGAGTGAATACAGTGACACCTTGTATAACAGCCATATCTGTTATGCACATGCCCCCTGTGAACAAACCACATAAAAGAATGAAAGCACACACATTTAAAGCAACATTATGTAACTTTTTATCTTAAAATAACAGCTTCAGAATCATTTTTGATGGTACAGTGTCTTGTAATAAGGTGAATGGTGTCTCTGTCTCAGCCACTCTGACCCCCATCACTTGTTTCTGCACTATGTAACTTCAGTCAGAGGGTAGGATCACAGCATTACATACTGTACATGTTTACTTCAACATACAAGTTTTCAACACCTAACATTGTTATGATGTAATGAGCTTGGTTTGTTGTTAGCACCTACATTACATGTGACAATTTTACAGTGTACTCTCAAAAATGGACCAAAATTCTGTCTCTTAATCAAAAGTGAATGAAGAATTTGTAAACTTCTATCAGCAGCATTTGTGATCAATTAAGACACATCAATCTTCAAATAATTTTCCAATATAACATAGCAGCAAATTACACACATAACAAAACCCAAACTAATATGCTGCTTGAGCTCATCAATTATACTTTACTATAAATGACTATCAACAGCAAAGTCCAGTATAAATATCAAAAGTCTTTGTTATGAGTGGCGTCTTTGAGCAGAACCAAGAGCTGAACCCTGCTCCTCTGTCTCACTGCCGACATGCATGCAGTGCCTCAAGGTGCTCCCAGTCCAGTGTCAATAAGCAGCCTGGTCTCTGAGCTAGTGGGGCATCATGGGAACTGTAGTTTGTTTTCTGTTTCCACTGTTTTCTCACCTCAACAGTGTCAGTTGAAAAACAATGAGGTCCTTTGTTTGCAGAACAGCAGCCATAAATATGATGCAGAATAAATAACCATAATGTTATCACACAATCTCCTGATATTTTTAGCTAGTGATGCCAAAATGATTAATGCTTACTCACAACCATAAACTTAACTGATACAGCTGTTTAGCGGAAGTGTTTGATGAGTAACATTGTACAACATGATGATCTGTGGTGACTACAAATACTCCGTAAACATGTCAGAGGGACTTTTGTTCATGACATGATGCAGCTTGTCTGTGCTTGCTCACAAGACACAGGTCTTTTCAGTTGCAACAGTAGCCTGAGGGTTAGAGAAGACTGAGAGGACAGAGGTTTGTTAGTCAAGACCTCTGAATCCAGGCTGCATTAAAATCTAACGAGAATATCAGAATATAAATCAACCAAGATAATCTTAAGCAAGAGATGGGAAAAGAAACTGAAAATATGTTCAAAGCATGCCCTTCATATCATTTTTTTGATTTCCCTCTTAGCACCAAAAATATTGATATTTGATTTTAACATATGTTCCTGAATGGACTTATCATGTTATATACCATCTTAGTTTCATGTTGTTGTTGTCAGCTGAGCAATCAAAGCCAATCTTCTCCTGTCACCCGAATATGGAAAAATTCTTGAGACAGTGACTCAAGAAGGTAGTTGCTCAACATGCCCCCTCCTCAATGCATCCACTCCTCAGCCTATATAACAGCTGATTCCAGCACAGAGACACAAATCGCGTTCAACGACGAAGCATGAGGTCTTGCAGTCTGTGCATGGTACTGAGCTTGGCAGTTGCAATTTACTGCGCACCAGTATCACAAGTTACTGTGCAAGATGAGGGTTTTGCAGAGGTATGAATGTTTTGCTTTTGTTTGTTTGTTTGTTTTGTTGTTGTTTTTTTGCATGTGTTCTCACTATTTTGCATCTTTATATGTGTTCTGGAAACGTTTGTTGTTCCTCAAATTCTAAAGATTACAACCAACTCCTAGCTATTAAATTCTCACCTTCTTAAACAGAGCTACCTGAAGAAATTCTTCAACCTAACAGAGAAGACTACTATCGGACGGGGGATCAGCCCGGTGAGCAAGAAGCTGAGTGAGATGCAGAGATTCTTTGGTCTCCAGATCACTGGAATGCTAGACGCTGACACCTTGGAGATGATGAAGAAGCCCCGCTGTGGCGTTCCAGATGGCAACATCGCACGTTTCTCCACATTTGGAAATGGCCTCAAGTGGCAGAAAAACAGCCTCACCTACAGGTGAATGATCTCAAGAGAGAAAGAGTGAGAAAGTGCCATTGTAGGAAGACTAATATTATTCTTGACTTGTACCCTGTGTTGTAGGATAGAGAACTACACACCTGACATGTCTGTGTCAGAGGTGGATTACTCCATAGAGAAAGCTCTGCAGGTTTGGGCCAAAGTCACTCCTCTCAGATTCACAAGAATCTACAGCAGCACCGCTGACATCATGATCTCCTTCGGCCGCCTATGTGAGTACACAATAACTGTCAGTGGTGGAATAAGTACTCATAACGTTCAAGTAAAAGTAAATGCAGAAATATCAGGATCTAAAAAAAAAGCCCTACATACTCAATGTGACTTCTGTGAAGTACAAAGTATTATCAGCAAGGATATTATCTTATATTATATTATATTATATTATATTATATATATTGTATTATATTATATTATATTATATTATATTATATTATATTATATTATATTATATTATATTATATTATATTATATTATATTATATTGTATTGTATTATAGTATATTATATTATTACTACTATACTATTTTAATGGAAGATGGAAATGGTATAAAATAAAAGTACTCAAGTAAAGTACAAGTACCTTGAAGTACAGAACTTTGTAAAATGTACTCATGTTTAACCACAGATAACATCTTCTGTTAATGTATGCATAAATCAAGTAATGTACTTAAGTACAATTTTGAGGTAATTTACTTGAATATTTCCATTCCACTCCATTTTTTTGAGACAAACATTGTACATTTGTAATTAATTTGTTTAGACCTGCAATCCGACCTAAAAAAACAAACAAAAGAACAACAACAAACAGTGCAGTTACATAATGTCAAGTATATCAGTCAACATAACAAAGAGCTAGATCATTCCAGTGCTGGCATGCCACAGCTTGCAGAAATTTTAGAGCTTGTTTTTTTGCTTTGCAAAAGCTTTGCTTTTTTTCCCTTTCCCATTTTTAAGGTTTAGGAATGTGTTGAAAAGGTTGTGTTTTATTTAGCAAATGGAACGATGACATATTTGGGAAATCCAGTTCTGATTTGTTGTTTTCTTGCAAAAATACAGAAAGTGTTGGAGAGAACAACATTATGAAAGTACAGTTGTCAGAGCAAGTATTGTTTGTTTAGTTTCCTGACATGAATATGTTCTTGCTAACAGCACATGGTGATTATTACCCCTTTGATGGCCCTGATGGCACTCTTGCTCATGCCTTCTCACCATCCTCTGGCATTGGAGGAGATGCTCATTTTGACGATGATGAAACCTTCACTTTACACTCAAACAGAGGTGAGTTTGTTTGTTTGCACACTGTCTTATTTAAGTAATAGTCCTAATTTCAAAAAATATATTAAAAAAACGAATTTGGAGAAAGGTGGAGCGTGGTGAAGCTCATGTAACTTCGCCATTAACAGGAAAATTAGCTATAAAGACACAAACTTATTTTCTTTTGTACCAGGCTGTAAACATGAGTGTATCCGTATCTTCTATAGGCTAAGTCCTCTTTATGGTGGCTGCCCATGAGTTTGGCCACTCCCTGGGTTTGTCTCACTCTGATGATCCTGGTGCTCTCATGTACCCTACGTACTCATACAGAAACCCTGACACCTTCGTTCTGCCCCGGGATGATGTCAACGGCATCCAGTCTCTCTATGGTTAGTACTACCTTTCTGTTCATTGTGTGTGCAAACAGCAGTTGACCTAGTTTCTAAAGACTTAATGACTCATTTTGTTTCACCTCCAGGTCCAAACCCTGATAAGGATCCTGTTCAGCCTGGACCTGAGCCCCCCACCACCCCCGATGCCTGTGACTCAACCATGGTCCTGGATGCTGTCACCACCCTGCGAGGAGAAATGCTCTTCCTCAAGGACAGGTATCAGACAGACTTACATACGGTAGAGTGCTAAAACATCTGAGTCCAAAGTCACCTAACAGTAACTTACAAAATGGCTATATCGGTTTGTGTTCAGCTTCTTCTGGCGTAGCTACCCTCAGAGCAATACACCTCAGCAGAGTCTCATCACAAACTTCTGGCCCAATGCCCCCATCAACATTGACGCTGCTTATGAAAACCGACAGTCAGACAGAATCTTTCTCTTTAAAGGTATGTGTCCTCCTTAACTCCCCGAGGCTCCATTTCAAATCTTGCCTAAATCAACTGTAAGCCTTTTCCTTCCTGCAGGTCGCAGAGTGTGGGCCTATTCTGGCTATGACCCTGTCCGTGGCTATCCTAAAAAACTTCACAGAATTGGTCTGCCAAGAGGCGTGAGGAAAATCGATGCAGCCTTTTACGACGTGGAATCTGGCAAGACTCTGTTCTTTGTGGGCGACTATTACTTCAGGTGTGTTCAGAGTATATGTTAATTTCTCATTTCAGTAGGCTAGAGAGCTGTTCTTTATCTTATATCCTCATTGAATGTATCTCACAGTTATGATGAGGCCAGAAGGACTATGGACCGAGGATTCCCAAAGCGGGTGGATCAGACCTTCTCCGGCCTGACTGGCAAGGTGACTGCAGCTTTCCAGTACAGAGGTGAGTAACATTTTAAGATTAACACTCTCGGCAAAAAATGAATGTGTACTTTCCAAAATGTTGAAGCTAGTACAGAAACTAACACTGAGCCTCTGTTCTGCAGGTTTTACCTACATCTACAGTGGACCCTACATGTTTGAGTACAACCTGAGGACAGGGGGGTTGTTCCGTGTGCTGAGAAACAGCTACTTTCTGCGTTGCACTAACTTCTAGACCAGTTTACTAGATAAGCTGCTTATGAAGCCAGTGTGAATCAGAATTAATTTACATTAGTTTGTTAAAATGATACTTTTTAAATATGTGTATTATTCCAAATATTATATTTTCAATATTAAATTCTATCAAATGTATTTACAGCTGTAAACATATAGTGTTCAAAGTGTATAAATAAAATTTGATATTAGTTTTGTAGTCTACATATTGTCATATGTGTATGTATGTGTTAATGGTGTGTAAGAGACTTTTCAGCCAATCTGAGAATTGGATAGATTGGATAAAAGGTTCAATCTGAAGGGATTCTAACATTAGGAACTTGCTGATGATGCCTCTGATTAGTGACGAATTCACTTTGTCAAAAAATACATGAAACCATTAAGCAATTCATCAATATATGTTTAATTAGACAATATTAGCAGGATTAACCTCTTCTTATAAATAATACAATGAATACTACATCAATGCAGAAATTGTATGGGAATCAAAGTACGGGAATGAAATGCTATTATATTACTGTCATAACTTAAGTTCGTATTCATGTTCGCAAGAAAAAAAATCATACTGCTGTTGTCAACCATTTCCCTGCTTATATTATCAGATTTTTACATTCACAAACAGGTGGAACAAAATGGGTTAAGTACAGTGACATTTCTACTCTTGGCTACCATTTTCTTGGCTAAATGGAGGGTAAGACTGAAAATTAAAAATACATAAGATTTATTATAAGTACCTTGCTATGCTGCAGAAACTGTTTTATTTTTTGCAACAAAAAAGTTGACATGCTGACGATTTAAATATGAGACTTCATGATTTGGTATTACCTGCTAACACTCAGTAAAAACAAACTGTTTTGTAGCTTCCCATATAATTACCTACCAAACCACTCCATTCTGCTTTAATTTAACTCTGTAACTACCCAATAATTTTCAGTAATACCCCCACTACAACTTTTACTTATACAGATTTAACTGATTTTACTTTTGTTATTTATGAGCAATTTCTTCATACACACTCCAAAAATGTCTTCCATACCAAGAAATTCATCAAATTCTCATGGTCATCATTCAGTAGCGGATATTTAACTGGATAAAGTCCTAAAGGGGTTCATCATCAAATGTCTGTGATTAACCCTTTTTCCAGTTATATTTGTAGTAAGGAGCTGTAAAGAATATAAATAAACACAAATTGCAAAGTGTTATTTTGTTACTGAACCTGTCCCTTAAGATGGTCTTCCATTGGGACATAATCTGTCATAATCAGATGAAGCAAACCAAAAGGTTTTGAGTGAACCCTGTGAGTTTTGACAGTAAGAAACGGAGAGAAAAACATTCAGTACCAGGCTGAAACTACAGCACTGTATGTCAGTGCCAGTCTGTCCACCAGTATTATCTTAATTTAAAGCTTCTGTGGCTCCCTCTCTTGGTATCTTTGCTAACTACATTCACTGATGCATTATCTTTCACATAACAAGTGATCTTTTACAAGAAGATTTCACCCCAAAGTAAATATTCAGTTTGTGATAAAAAACAACATAAGCATATTGTCTATTGGAATATTGCTAAGGCGGCTAATGCAGGCCCTAACTCAAAGGGGAAATACTGCCCACTATATGTTCTAAATTCAGTTTTTGTGAGAAAAAAATCCTACACATACAGGTCCAATGCTAACTCTTGTCTGAATCAAAACTACATGTTTTGATGCCTCATACTGTGTTATTTGGAATCTACATCATGTTCATGCAGGCCCAAGTTACTCCAGATGTTGGCCTCATCTCACCTCTTCCTCCCCCTAATATCCTCTCACATCACTACACTCATTATCGCTCTTGTTGTTGTGATTGGGCCTGTTAAGACACTTGCAGGAATTTTTTATTTGCCCCATCATGCATCTCCCTCTGCCCTTTACCTCACTATCAAAACACTGAAATTGGCTGTTTCAGGAAATAACCAACTAGTACAGAACTAGTGTACAGCTCTACATCTGAGCAGAGCCTGGGAGGAAGACTCAGGAGCTGTTCCCTCTTCTCTGAAATAGAAAAAAAGGAATCATGGAAGGTGCACTGGTTGTTAAAACTGTGTTGATAGTTTTAGTGGTAGCAAACTGTGGAGCCGTGCCCACCACTTCACCCAGCCAAGAAGAGATCTCTAAAGCACAGGTAAACATGAAGTGTTCTCTGTGTTAAAGTGTTGCACTGTTTGTTGGTGTTAATTAACCTGGTGATGCTGGGGAGAAAAGAGCAATCATTTTTGCAACATGAAAAGGAAAAATGTAACTCTAATTGTTAGAAATATTCATTTCCGAGCTTTTGACATTAAAAATTGGTTTAAATAACTCAAAGTTGAGGTTTAAAGACAATAAGTAACCGAGTATAGTTCGGAAACTGCCTATTTACTGCTTAGCATGAGAGTCCGAAAGGTATGCACACTTGTGTTACATTACATAAACCCCTTTGGTTCTTTGTTTATTATGTTTTCTTTGTCCAGGACTTCAAATTGGAGATATTGAGTATTTTTATTTAATTTAATTTAATTTCTTATAAAATTACAGAATGTAATTACACTAGCTACCTGTTGCAATAAAATAACAGCCATAAATAAATAGTGTCTAAAAAAGTCTAAAAAGTGTATTATAATTCATGAAAACTTAAGTTTTCATGAACTTCATGAAAGTTTTAATTACATTACAGTTTTAAAATAATCTTTTTCAATCATTCCTTCTCAGAATTCTGCATCTAAATTTGAATAGCTAAATTTATCATCAGTCAGGTTAATCATATGTGGAGTTTTATCTGCATATTAGAATTTTTTTATGTTTTCTTTGTCCAGGACATCAACTTTGTGATGCAAAAATGATTAATGTGGGGGGTTTTACTGGCATGGGGCATTTCTACATGGCATTTTCATTAGATACACTGTAATATTTGTGCATAAGCATTTTATTGAACCATCATTGATAGTAATAGCCCGAGTGATACAAAAATAATAGCCACCCTGTGTTTCACCAACACTTTTAATGTGAAGCAGCAGCTGACGGAGATGTTGGTTTAGCATTAGCACTATCTTAATACAGCTCTTACACAGCTGTAGGAGAGTGAGCAGTAAACAGTGGGACTAAATATCATTGAGGTAAAATTACAAACATGTTCATGCAGTGTTCTGGATCAAGTGCAGGAAAGGCGGACCCCGCCACTAAAATGAACTATATAGAGAGGAAGTTACAGAGGGTTAATAAACTGACTGGCTATATTAGAAAAATACCAAGCATAAATAGTATAAATGTTTGATTTTATTTCATAAAAATCTCACAGATTTGAATTTGGATGAGATCATTATTTTAAAATAATCTTTATCATTCTTTTATTTTAATTATGCATTCAAATTTGAATAACTATCAGAAAATCATACAGTATATGGAGTTATATCTGTATGATGATGACGTTTGTTCCTGTTTTCTTTGACAGGACTACCTGTCTCGGTTTTACTCTGATGTGGGTGTCAATGCCCCCAACAGCATCTGGCGCAACTCTCTGGATTCCTTTGACGAAACTCTCAGGAAAATGCAGGAGTATTTTGGCCTGGAGGTGTCTGGCCAGTTAGATTCCAACACCTTGGAGGTGATGATTCAACCCCGCTGTGGTGTCCCAGATGTGAGCAGATATGGTCATTATGCTGGTCGACCAAAGTGGGAGAAGTCTGTGATCACATACAGGTAATAAACGAGATTTCCACGTCAGAATAAAGAGCAAAAAGTCTTTGCGAGCAGCTCACCTAAACATAAAGCACATTAAGATTCCTGCTGTGAGAGTCTGTCAACCAGTTTCTGTCTCACACCGCCACAGGATAAGTCACTACACACCCGACTTGAGTCCAACTGTTGTGGATGCCACCATAGCCCAGGCCCTGAGACTCTACAGTGACGTAATCCCTCTGGATTTCAAGCGGATCAACAGCGGCACTGCTGACATTATGATCATGTTCAGCAGGAGAGGTAATGCAGCGCCTTCATTGCTTTTGAGAAAATGTTTGATTTTAGTGTTAACTTTACTCTTCTCCTCTAAAAACCAGCCCATGGAGATTTTGCTCCATTTGATGGGGAAATGGGGATCTTGGCCCATGCATTCTCCCCCGGAGAAGGCCTCGGAGGTGACACCCATTTTGATGAAGATGAGACCTGGACTCTGACCTCAGCAGGTGCTGACATTAAGGAAAACATTATTACTGAGGTGATATGATATTATAGCTGATTACGTATCAGCAGTAACCATATCAATGTGTCTGCAGGAGTCAGCCTGTTTTTGGTGGCAGCCCATGAGTTTGGCCATGCACTTGGATTAGACCACTCTAAGGTCAAGACAGCCCTGATGTATCCCACCTACAAATATGTTCCCATAGCGGGGTACAAGCTACCAGATGATGACAGACAGGGAGTACAGGCTCTTTACGGTGAGAGCTCAACTAATTCACACTGATTTTTGGCAGGAAACAGAGAAAAACTCTCCACCTGAGACCTTTACGAGCGCTATTTCCTTGTCTTTTGCCTCTCAAAGGAGTCCGAGGAACATCACCTCAACCTGATCCAAATCCACAGCCTACACCTGAGGCAAAACCACAACCCACACCTGAACCCACATCAGAACCTCTTCCAGACAGGTGCAGCAGGAACCTGATTTTTGATGCCGCAACGAACATCCAAAGGAATCTTTACTTCTTCAAAGATGGGTGAGGCATTCTATTTTTTGTTCTGCGTCCTGAAGTTTCACAGAGGCATGCTGCCTTATTAGATAGAGCTGTTATTTTTTAAAGTTAAATGCATACAGTACAGTACAGATGTTTTTCTCAGTGTGTGGTCAATGTCAGCTTATCATTTCTGTGTGTCTTTCTCAGACATTTCTGGAAGAGGAGCAGCTCCTGGGACGGCATCACTATGAAGACAATTCAATCTGCTTGGCCTGGAATCAGCAAAGTTGATGCTGCTTATGAGTACAAGAGAAGCAATACTGCCATTTTCTTTGAAGGTTTCTTTCTTTGATTTAGTTAATAATACACACAAAAAAATTGTCCTTAATTTCAAATGACAAAAGCTTTAAATGAATACTGGGGCTCGTCAGGAACATAACTCGCCTTTTTCACATCACAGGGGATCATTACTGGGGGGTCAGAGAGAACACGGTCCTGCCTGGTTATCCCAAACCTCTCAGCGACTTTGGCTTGCCTTCATCTGTCACCAAGGTCGACGCTGCTGTCTATGTGAAATTCATAGGCAGAACCCTGATCTTTGTGAGGAACAAATACTGGAGGTGAGTAACATCAATAGCCATAAACTTCTATGCTGATTTCAGATATAGACAGATACCACATGTTGCTGAACACCTCCCCATATTACTCATATAGCTACAATGAAAGGAGGGGCAGAATGGATGGTGGGTTCCCCAAATTCATTCACAGAGAGCTCCCTGGGATTGGCTACAGAGTGGACGCTGCCTTTGCAAACAGAGGTAGGTAACAGTCAACGGTTAGTCCATTTGCAGTGACATTATGTGTTCCTGTTTAAGGTGATAACAGTGATGCAACCTACTTTTCAGGTTACCTTTACTTTACCTATGGATCCCGGCAGACAGAGTACCACTACCAGCGTAGAAAAGCAATGCGCACTCTGCTGAACTACGCATGGATGGATTGCAAATGAAGAAACAATGACCCACATAAGCATGTGCACACAACTGTGCGCACACAATAATAGCAATGGTCTACTCTAATAACTAATCCTGTGTATCTTTGGGGGCTTTTCTGTAGACTTCTGCATAGAAATACACTATTTGAAAAAGAAATACATAATAATCCCGTAGGAGACAACTGCTGTCAAAGTTTTTTCTTGCAGGCTTCAATAATATATGTTTTAATGAATCTTAAACTTTAAAAGTAAAAATAAAATAGTCTTAATGCTTCTTCGTCATGCCTGTGTTTGTAAATTAGGATGCACTAGAATACATGTAATGAAGATCTGGAGACTGATGTGTGTTTGAACCCAGACATGTTGAGTCAGAAAACAGGATGACTTCAGAGGAGGTGTTGCAAAAAAGAAAAAAAAAATCACAACAGTGTTTTAGGAGTTAGGAACTAATAAAAGAGAGGATGTCTTGTTCATATTCTTTATACAGTGGGTTTATCAGCTAGTGACATGGTAACATCTGTAGCAATCGTGTTGCCTTCAAAGCCAATAAGGAAAAGATGTGACTTCTCACTTTGATGTAGTGGACAAATGTGGAATGTAGAAAAACAGTGTACACAGTTAACTAATTTGTGGGTGCATATTTTGATTTTTTCACAGCAACAGGAACTGTCATTGAAGCAAAATGCATAATACCAGACCCAGCCGAACTTATCTACCACAGACCTGCACCTTAGAAATACATTATTTGAAAAAATAATTAGATAACCGACCTGTAGGCAACAACTATTTTCAATGTTTCTTCTTACATGCATCAATTCAAAGAGTGAAAATAAAATATAGAATGATGATCATGTTCAAGGGGAATCTGGAATTTCCAGCATGTGTTTGAACCCAGGCAAATTGGTAGACTATTTATCTTTCCACCATGCCCTAATAGCAGTTGCAAGCACATCCTTCCCACACACACTGTTAGTGTCTTAACTGGACAAGAGCACTATAGGTGGTGTGAGCTAATAAAAGAGAGATGTCTTGCTTATTCCTTTATTCAATAGGTTTACCAGCTAGTAACATGCTAACATGATATGTAGACATTAGGCTAGCTTCAAAACCTACAAGGAAAAGACATGACCTCTCACTCTGATGTCTGAACATGTCTGAACAGTGTGCACAGTCAATCAATCTGAGGGTGCAGATTTTGAATTTTTTAACTCCAACAGGAGCTGTCATTGAAGCAAAACACTCAGAACCAGGAGCTGCAATTCCAGTCCAGTGTCTAGCCCAGGGCTCTGCAACCAGCGGCTCTTTTGCCCCTCTGCAGTGGCTCCCTCTGGCTTTGACATTTTACATGAAAATGAATAATATATATTTTCTATTTTATCATCATCATTGTTTTAGGCCTAAAGTGTTTCTTGCATTCTCTGACAGTAAAAATGTGCAACCTACACAAAATTTTATCTGGTCTATCAAGTTGTGATTAATTGAATGATCCTGAGTTAATATGATTGTGTTTTATGATCAAGCCTGAGGGTTGATTGCTGTGGCTGGGGATAAAAAAGAAGGATTAACTCACACTGAAATGGACTAAAATAAAATTTAAACTCTCCTGTGTTTTCATTTATTTATTTTTTATTCATTTATTTTTTAAATCTAGGCTGCTGCTATGTTTTATTTATTATTAAATGAGGCTACTTTTTATTTTGTACATTTTCACAAACACAGGGAGGACTTTAGTAGGTCTGCATGTATAGTTCTGTATTGCTACTCTATTTCTATTTATTGGAGGCTAGTTCTTTTATTTCATAAATGCACCAAAACATGGCATCATTGAAATGGAAATGCAAAGTTCAAATACCTTATAGTGTAAGCATAAGTAGCCCACTGCACAGTTGCCACACCATGTGAAAATATAAATGAATGCTCATTCAGGCCTAGTTAAAAATCTTGATTGGCTAATTTAGACTTTCTAGGTTGCCTTACCTTCATTATAAGACACAAATATGTTTTGCAGCTCCAGACAGATTTTTTGCAAAAATGGCTGTTTTGATAGTAAAGGTTGCTGACCTTTACTAATTATTTGTTTAAATATATTAACATAAAAACATCAATTTATGAACGTTTACTTATTTAAATAGTTGTTTCATGTCTAGATGTGTATAAGAGCTTATATTTCGGAGTTAAATGTCTGGTGCAGTTTATATAATCGATTATATAACACGTATCATGATTTCATTGGTAAAACTACAACAACCATGATGCCCAGCCAGCGATGACGTAGAAGGGAACACACCTCTCACTATGATTGGCTGATGTATTTATCTCTTCGCTGCATGTCTGAAGGTGAAGCGGGTCCAACTCAGTGAGTCAGCCCTGTCTCTCAGTCCAAAATGTCATCCAGTGGACTTTTAAACATGCACGCTCAAATCTGTAAACGCCTGGTAAGTGAGAGTGTGTGAAACACAGTCAGTTTAGGTTTGTCTGTTATTGTTATGGCATAGGAATGCTAGTTGTAGCATTTGTTTGAATGGCTGTAAACAGAAGGCCTGGGTTAACTTGGAGCAGCTCAGCTAACCCTATTGTGTCTGCGTAGCGTCCTTGGCCAAAGTACAGTCTGAAAATATGTGATAACGGCTGCAGGTGACCCGGCTGCTTTAGTCGAGATATCTTATATAACAGCAAGGTCTGCTCCTCAACACAGTAACTGAGCAGAAACAATAAGAGCGACAACAACAGCTAGCTTAACTGTAAATGTAAACCTGAATAGGGTCAAGTTTACGGGTGAAAGGTATACGAATATATGACACGACACCT
The DNA here is from genome assembly GCF_040436345.1 of Pagrus major. NCBI lineage: Eukaryota > Metazoa > Chordata > Actinopteri > Spariformes > Sparidae > Pagrus > Pagrus major. The sequence continues at coordinate 13,240,873 of NC_133227.1, read as the reverse complement.
AGCTGCCTTAAATAACAATATTAGCCCATATGTCGTCACCAGGTTGCAAGTTAATGCTACCCTTTTGTCTGCCCTTCTCGGTAGCATAGCGTTAGCTAACGTGTTGCTAACGCTTCTCTACTAACTTAGAAGTCGATTAATTTGAGCCCAAACTGATTTTAATGGGCTTCAGGTGGAAATTGATTGGCTTTCGGAACATTGTGTCTGTCATGTATGTAAGATGAGTTAATCACATCATTATTCTGCCATTGTAGGCTCACAAGTACATCTCAAGAACATACACATCTCGCCCTTCGCTCAATGTAAGTAAGTTACAGAAACTGAAATTTGATATTGTTATCACAGTGACATGTTTGGACTGCAGACACTATAATGCAGACTTTTTCATGCATGGTTTCAGGAAGTCGTCATTGTCAGTGCGGTCCGCACTCCAATGGGCTCCTTCAGAGGCAGCCTGGCAGCAGTACCAGCCACCAAACTGGGCTCTATTGCCATCAAGGGAGCCATTGACAAAGCAGGTGTGTTCAGATGGTTCACTTTGTTTAGAGAAGACTATTTCCCTCCATGTAGTGCTTGATGTGAACCCAGCTGGTCATGCTCTTCACCAGATATGTGCATTTAGTGTTTTTGAGTTTCCCCACTCTCTGTTTCACTTGGTAGTGGATAGATGTGTGTTTTTGTGAGATGAATTGATGTTTCTTGTGTTTAGGAATCGCCCCTGAAGAGGTAAAGGAAGTCTACATGGGCAATGTGCTACAGGCAGGAGAAGGACAGGCCCCCACAAGACAAGCCTTGTTGGGAGCAGGTATGACTACACTGGTATACAGTACTTTCATCCTCATTCTGCATATTGGCAATGCACCAAAACATTGATTTTCAGAATCCAGCTCCACACGTGCTATTTTGACCAATCAGGAATGATTGAAACAGTTACGAAGATCAGGATTGTCATCTTTTCTACCTAAAAATTGTCTGAGAGCAGCAAGTGTTTTTGTATGCATTCATAATCTGAAAGCCACACATTATACATGCATGACAAAGGTTAAAGATATGAAAACCGAAAGCTTGCAGCTGCTAGCATGCACAAGGTTTGTCTCCAGCAGCTTAGAAAGGCCTCCGGTATCGTTATTAATAGAAAAAGTTCCAGGAAGGTTGGAAACTAATGTGAAAATACATTAGAAGCATAACAGCTGTTGAATTTCAACGATACAGTTCTCCTGTACGGGGATGACACACAAAAGCATAACTAAGTTACAAAATTCAGGAGATTTGAATTCAGTTTAGTTTTACAAATACAGTATGTCTCTGATTGTATCTTCAGGCTTGACCCTCGGCACGCCAGCAACAACCATCAACAAAGTCTGTGCCTCGGGGATGAAGTCCATCATGATGGCAGCTCAGAGTCTGATGTGTGGACACCAGGTAACTTAAAAATCAAACACACTCGCTCTTCTGTTTGCTAGATGCTGTTGGAAGGTACAGTGACAATGTATAATACTGTACATAAGTATTATATATAACACCAATCTGACAAGATAATGAAAAACCAAAGATAAACTTTGTTTACCATACACTGACAACTTATACAGGATTACAATATGGTCTTAACAGATTCACCTTGAGACTGAAACTACAAATCTTATAAACACCATATCAGACATTACTCTGATGTCACACTAAAGAATCTGACAAATTGTTATCATTTCATGGCCTCTCGATTGATCAGCAACTCAAAAGGTGATGGATAGTGACATCTGGAGGGGCATCGGGCCGTATTTCAAGGTAAAACAGCGTAGTTGATTACCCATTAGCTAATGTTAGTTTTCAACCACTTCCTAGCTAACAATACCGTTTGATTACGTCTCATGCGTTTCACTTCCTGGCTGAAATAAATGTGTCCACGATATACGTTGATAGTTTAGAATTAAGTTACGCCTTTCCTATCAAATCATTCATTCATTCATTCATTCATTCATTCATTTGAACCTTTAAATAGGACAGCGGACCTCATTTTCAGTGATGCCAAGCATGAACAGAGACATCAAGCAAACAAACAAAAGCAAACCAGATTAAAATAGAAACACAAACATACAAAACAACAACAGTAAAAGTTAAAGCAGTTACAGGCAATAGTGGATGGTTATTTAGCTAAGACATAAAGCATGCAAGTGATACAAAATAATTCAGTTTTAGCAAGAGATTCCATGAGACCGCAGCACCAACACTAAAAGCAGTTTTCTCAAGATTAGTTCTGGCACGAGGCACCTGAAGCAAAAGCCGGTCACTGGAGCGAGTTAAAGATTGACTAGAGTTCCATAGTGTAACCTAGATCTAATATATGATGGTAATTGTCCAATTGGGGCATTGAAGATAAACTGATACCAGTGATTATTACGTCTCTGACACAGAGAAGACCAACTGACCTTATCATAGAAGATGCAGTAAGTATTGTAGCTGTCTCCAGTAATGAATCTCAGGGCAGTGGTAGACTGAGTCTAAGGGCCTAAGTATGGAGGCAGCAGCATGTCCGTAAATTATGTCACCATAATCCAAAATTGCTATAAAAGTTAGTTTTTGGCTAGTTTTTCAGAGTCTGCAATACAATATACAATGGAATCATCGGCATAAAAATGGTCAGCAAGCCTTTTGTCAACAGCAGAAGCTCAGATTGTGTATTTCCGGACTTCACACACTGACGTACTGTTCACTATTAAGTGGTTGAATGCTAAGATTAGTTGTTGTCTAATGGAAGTTTATGGGTCATCAAATATACTGTTTTACCTTGAAATATGGTCCAATGTCGCTCCGCATTTCATTATCCATTGTCAACAATTTGTCAGATTCCCTATGTTTATACAACTTGCATACTGGAAGGAAGCAGTATGACATTTGACCTTCAAACCCTGAGCGTGATGTCAGAGGAAAATGGCTGCCTTGTGAATATGGTTTAAATCCTGTAAAACACCATAAGCTATAGAAAAGTGACCTTTTAGTGTCAGACAAACAATAGACTATAGTTGTCACTACAGATTAATGGATGGCTGTCTGCGTGTGATTTTAGGATGTGATGGTGGCCGGAGGCATGGAGAGCATGTCCAATGTACCCTATGTGATGTCCAGAGACACCCCAGCCTACGGAGGAGTGAGGATGGAAGACCTCATCGTCAAGGACGGACTCACTGATGTCTACAACAAATTCCACATGGTGACTATCAACTGCCTGTTTTGAATGTTTAATAATTTGAATAACTAATTTTGAAATGGAAGTTATATGTATATCCTAAACACACATTAACATAGCTGCTGCAGTACTCTGTGTGAAACAGAATGTGCATTTAGTAACATGTATTTTCATGCATTGGACCTATAAGAGGACCTACAAATGTCTCTGTCATTTCATCAGTCTCATATTTGACCTCCTCTTCTGTCTTTAACAGGGAAACTGTGCAGAGAACACAGCCAAGAACAGCAGCATCACCAGAGAGGAGCAGGACGCCTACGCCATCGGCTCATACAGCCGCAGCAAAGCAGCATACGAGTCTGGCATCCTGGCTAAGGAGATTGTACCTGTTAGCATTCCCCAGAGAGGTACAGAAAATTGCTCTAGGGTCAGTGACCTTGGTCATTTACTTTACATAGCACAGCATATCTGATATTGTTGCGGTTTTGTAGGTAAACCTGACGTGGTCGTGTCCGAGGATGAGGAGTGGAGACGGGTCGACTTCAGCAAAGTTCCCAAACTGAAGGCAGTTTTCCAAAAAGAGAATGGTAATGATGTAGCTGCCATTACATATATTAACTAATTCATCATGGTGATGATATTAAGCCACTTTTTTCTAATTAGACAGACTTGTAAAAGAGTAAAACATCCATGCTTCATACTTGAATCTCTGTTTTAATATATTTTGTTGTGATTGGTCACTTGCTTTTTTTTTTTTTTAGGAACGGTGACCGCAGCCAATGCCAGCACCCTGAACGATGGCGCAGCAGCGCTCGTTTTAATGACAGCAGATGCTGCAAAGAGACTCAACGTCACTCCACTGGCAAGAATTGTTTGTAAGCTTTACAAAAACACACACACATGCTAGACTGTGCTTAACTCTAGCCTAACTGGAATTTAATTTTTAAAACATGACAGCGATACAAATAAAAAGAATATAAAATCAGTATGCCAGTTGTAGTTGCAGTAATAGGTTTTTTTGGCTTTATTAGATTTATGTTTAGGCAGTTATAACAAAAAAAATATTCCTGCACTCTCCTATAAAGTCACAGGGAACAGGTACAGTGTAAAAGCCGTCATCAGGTTAAAACAGAAAAATTAAGAATGGATTTAACACTCTATTAGACATTTCAGTGCGACAGATTTCTCAACAAGCTGTGAGCTTGTGAGGTATCCTCATTAGTTTTTATTTTGATTAGCTTTTTGTTACCACATCATCGAAAAATTATGTTTTTTTTTTAAACTTTTACAGTTGTCATAGTTTGTTAAATTGACTGATTGATGTGTTTATATTGTCTTTTTGTTTTTCATAGCTTTTGCTGATGCTGCTGTTGCACCCATTGATTTCCCCATTGCCCCTGCATTTGCTGTACCAAAGGTGAGTATGGGCATGTAGTTAGTAGGGATGTCCCAATCGAGATTTTTGTCCCTAGTCCAAGTCCTTAAATATTGGGTATTTGTTGATACTTTGTGATACCCAAATGTTTATTAAATATCTATCTTTCTTCGAACACCTAAACACATTTTGATCCACACAATAGTTAATAAGCTTAAGTTAATGATGGATAAAAGTTTAAATGGGAGAATGTCACTTCTGAAACTGATGTGAAACGGTCTTATGGAGAGAGGATGTATCACTTTGTTGGAGTGTTTGGAAGGCTTGGCAGAGTGGAGAGCTCGACTGTGGCCCATAAAACCAACAACAGCCAAGTTCAGTGTTGGACTGTGATCGAGTTACTGACAGATATAACTTTATTACTTACAGAAATAATGTTAATTATTGACAGCTGATATGATCTGCCACTCGTGATATTTATCATTTAAATTGGTCAAAGTAGCGATCAGCACCAGCTCAAAATGAAGCTGTCTTGTTTTGTATACAGCTCTTTGCTGATAAGAGAGGAGAGATAACACATTCCTTTGCTTCTGAGTTTAGTTAATCAGTGTATTTTGCCTAATGTGTCTCACTCAATAGTGCTATCAAATCATTTTTCATATTTGCACACTCTTATTTTCACCTACATACGGAGCAGATTGCTCCCAGTGTAGAACCCAGCTATGTAACACCAGCAGGCTGAGGTGTAAAAAAGTTCAGCAAAGAAAGGATCAGATTGTGATGAGCTTGATTTTACCTGACACAGACCCATTAATTTATGCCTGGATCTGCCTGGAGACCGATCCTTGCAATCAGCTCAGGACATCCTCAGTAATTAGGCACTTTTGTGAGCTGCTTTCAGGGTTCTGCCTCAGTTTATATTTACTTTTTAAATGTCTTTTTATATGTGTATTGTGGTTAAACATGCATACAAAATATAATCCACTCAGTAGTTATACACAATAACTTGATGATTTGAAATATAGTTTGGTTGCAAGCCCAAAAGGGTAAAAGAGATGTCACCAAAATATGTGCTTCATTCTGAACCTCACTAACATAGTTTATGGATGCAGTTCTGAAAACATTTCCTTGGTGTGTGTTTGTCAGGTCCTGGATGCAGCGGGACTGAAGAAGGAAGATATTACCATGTGGGAGATCAACGAGGCCTTCAGCGTGGTTGCGCTGGCCAACATCAAGATGTTGGATATTGACCCTGCAAAAGTCAACGTCAACGGGGGAGCTGTGTCACTGGGACACCCCATTGGGTAAGTAGCTAAGAGCGACTCATACAGACTTAAGGAAGAGTTTTGAGATGGGACCTTAAACCTTTCGAGGAAGTAGTTTTTGGGTTGCCTTATTTGTATTACTTTACAGCTTTCACACATCTTTTGGACTCTGAACAGATCTTGAATTATGGCTTTTTATTTTTATAATGCCAGTTTATGATTTTTTGACCATGAGTGACCACAACAGGAAGCCTTCACTTAGCAACACTTCTCTGTGCCTCTCAGCATTTCCTTTTAGCATACCTTTGTGCTCACTTCAAACGAGGCACCATTATGTAGTGCTTCGTGCAACAGTAATAGGGAGTTTTGGGTTAAATTTGGCTATCAGTAATAATTAATGATTATTAGGGATAATTATTTATTATGATTAATAATAAGATCCAATTTACATTAGATCACCTCAGGGCACCACCCTTGAAGAAGGGAAAAGATAGCCAATTCACCAAATCAGTCTCGGAAAAGGTGCTAAACTGTTTGTCACTGATTAATAATTAACTTAATAAGTACAACCAATATTACCATAACAGCTAGTAATGATTGAAGGATTTTGGAGTTCTTGACAGAGTAGAGGTTGGCAACATTCACTATTGTACAATATTAAATAGGCAGCTTGAAGGTTCAAAAGTCTTTTATTTACACAAAGATGAAAACACACTAACTAACATGTACTATATACAGGTGTGTGTCTGTATGTGTGTGTCTGGCAGAACAAAGAAACAATGGTGGTCACTGATATCGTGTGTGTGTGTGTGTGTGTGTGTGTGTGTGTGTGTGTGTGTGTGTGGGTGTGGGTGTGGGGGGGGGGGGCCAGGTTGTAGAAGATGGTTGGTAGCATGCAAACACCCTGAGTCTGTGTATACCATCATTCGACTAACGTGGAATTAGCCGTCTAGGAAAGCAAACTACCAATAACCTGACCTCAGATCACAATAACACTCAAACAGTGGACACACATAAATTGAACACATATGCATTACATCAACCAGAGTTTAAAGTCCTGTGCTTAGCCGTGCTATGCTATGCTATCTAAGCCCAGTTCAACGTTACCAGTCTTTGAAGAAAAGGTGCTGGTGGTTGCAGGAGAACGTTGGGATTCCAATGTTGAATGCTGTTCTTGCTGTGCAAGGCCTGATGAACTGGGCACTCCTTTCCTTTGCAAGGATAGCAGCTCGGTGCTAACTTGCTTGGTGTTCCTCAGATTGTGAAGTTAGCTGGCAAGCTTTGTGTCGCAGCTGCTGGTGCTAACTGATCAGGAATACTGGCAGGACCTCATGTCGCTGCAGTGAGGAGAAGTTCTTTGGGCCTGCTGCAAATGCAGCTTGCAGCTCTCCACAGCTGTTAGGCCCAGAAGAAGAGATATTGAGGGCAGGCAGCCCCTGGGGGGAAGATGGAGAGGAGCCCTTGAGGATAAGAAGTCGAAGGAGTGGAGGGCGTTAGAGTAAGAGAGACTTGAGGAGAAGAGAGAGAGAGAACAAGGAAGGCGCTGGAGTTGGATCTGATCAGAGGGGGGGCCGGCACCCTGACCAATAGTAGCTCAAAGCTGAATTTTGCACCTAGGTGTGAAGAATGGGGGATTCTGGGACACTGGGTTCAGTTTAGAGTCCATTTTGAAATCCACAATGAATGACTTCATCTGTGGGTCCCAACACCTTCTACCAAAAAGTGTTTTTTTAGTGTTGTCATGATACTGGAATTTTCTTAATTCCATACCATGTGGAAAAGTTGACACAACATTGAGGGCAAACATTTTTTTGATTTTAACTTGAAGATAAATACAAAAAGGCTTGTGTGTTAAGCACAACAGCATTTAAGTTAATTTACTTCTGAACTTAGAGGAGTGGGAGTAAGCAATGTTGTGTGTGTGTGCGTGTGTGTGTGTGTGTGTGCGCGTGTGTGCGTGTGCATGCTTGCTGCTCGAGAGAGAGGGAACGAGCAGCCAGTACAAGTTGATGAATTCAAATGCGTACTGAAACTATGTCAAATATTCAGAATCGATGTGTGTAGACATATTGATACTTTCAGCCCATACCTGCTGTTTTTGAAGTGGCCCTAATTCTAAAATAGCGACCAATTGACAACCACTAAAATCGGCTTCTGCATCAGAGAGGACGGGTGAGGTGCTGTTGTGGAGCTTTATTTGTTCCAAACAACTTAAAATGTCTCTCCTCCTGTGCACTTTCCCTGAAAATATGTATTCAATAACAGCATTTTAGAAAAAAAGTTAATGAACTGGATTTGGCAAAATATAAATTTATGTACAAAAAAATATTCTAGATTACTTTGTATTTATATTCTCTTTCTCTTCTCCTATCAGGATGTCCGGAGCGAGAATCGTGGGTCACATGGTGCACCACCTGAAGTCAGGCCAGTACGGGCTGGCAGGCATCTGCAATGGAGGTGGTGGAGCTTCATCTATCGTGATCCAGAAACTGTAGGCAGCTTGATGGGAAGCTTCTCTCTCCCCAACACTCTAAGTTGATCTGTGTTCACTCCTTGTTGGCTCCAAATGGTTACTGTGAAGAATCTGTTTCAACTGACATAACAGTGGCCTTACTCAAACAGCAAAGTAGGAATCTACTCACATGACCTCATGACTCCAGTGATTGAAACACTCCTTTTGTTTGATCAAACCTTTTTCTGCAAGAAAAAAAGATTAATATTTAATCTGAAGTGAATGGTTGAATAAATAGTTTTTACGAAACAAGTGTGGTGTAATTGATTGGTTCTTGACTTTGAAGTTAATGGTCACTAAAGGTTACACTAATCTAAAGCAATGCAAGTTTCACAACCGGTAAAGATTACTCTAACAGTCACTGTAATTTCCAAGTTGGCCAGTAGATGCTGCAGTTTTCCTTGTAATGTTAAGGACACTCGTTCATGTTGCAGGAGAAAACATGTTAGCAGAATATTAAGCTGTGCTCATACTGCCTTTACAGAGCAGCTATTTGGATGTACTGACCCCAGTGTTGTAGTCAGGACCACTTAAACTGAGACCGAGTCAAGACCAAGAACTGCGCAAGTACCACACTGCATGACACACAACAAAATGTAGAACCTGCAAAAAGCCAGAAGGACCCCTAAACTTGATTTGAAAGATCTACATTCGCATGACAACACCCACAGAAGACGAATGAAAATTCATCTTCATTTGTATATACTGTATATTATGAGAGCCTGACCGATGTCTTGATTGGTAAATAGTATCAGTGGATATGTTTTCCGATATCGGTCGATATGAAACTTCTTGGTTCTACAGTGTGATGCAGATCAATATACTTGGGGTGATTTTTAATTCTTAAATTTGCAGTGAAGTTCACTGTTTCAGTGCTCTGATGTCATTTTAGACAATAAGGATATTGTGAAACTGTAAAATATCCTGCCTCTGTTACACATCTTTGTCACAACTGACTGATAACCAGATTTGAGCGATCACTACAAATAAATGTATCTATCGATTTATCAATATTGGAATTCTTTACTCCCTAATATCGACATTGGTAATTTTACTTTCTTTTCTGAGCAACAAATAAAACAGACACTAGGGGCTGAAATTAATGTAACCATTTTAATCAACACTCCTTTTCCATCTTTTACCATCCACCTAATACAAGAAAAGTTTTTGTGCAAGCATCAAGTTTTCTAGTTGACTTGTCTGATACACTATCCTTGACAACAGAAGGTATCAAACGAGTCAGAGTCCTCTTTATCTGGAGAGACGAGGTCCAGCGAAAATGTGGTTGAGTCCAAGATGAGACTTTCTAACATTAAATGATCCTATAAAAACAATAGACACAAGAGACACACCAACAATATTCTATACTTCTGTAGGTTATTTTTATCTTAAAGGATAAATTCAACCAGAAATGAAAAATGTAACCATTATCCACTCGCCCCCATGCTGATGGAAAGGTGGGTGAAGTTTCTTAGTCCACAAAACATTTCTGGAGCTTCACAGCAAAACGATGTAGCTTTCTCCTCAACAAATGAAGTAGATGGGGACTTGTTTAAAAATGTAAAAAAAAAAAAACAGCTGAAAAAAAACTAAACAAAGATGGCTCCAGTGTAATCAAAGTCCCCAGAAGCCCCAAGATCCCAAATTGATTTGAAAATATTGGATCCATTTTATGTTTTCTTCTAGTTCTTTTAAGTCCCCATCTACTTCTATGTTGTTTCATAATGAAGTGATGGGGATCTAGTGACACACTTGAAAAATGATTCTTAGTTGGTATATTCCATGTCAGGACATGTCTTTGGTGTGTCCAGTAAGTAATTTTAGATCACTGTAATGATGTAAATGTTGAAACATGTTATACAAAGGTTAAGCTGCTGTGACTCAGGATGACATTATGTTCCTCACAGTCTCTTACTGGGTGACTCTCGTCATTCATTCCTTCCTTTTCCTGTCGGCTGACACAGTCAAACATTGGGTTAAATATTAACAGGGTGTAAAAGTCCTTCAGCCCTCAGTATTTTTTTAAGCCCACTCGCCCATTTGTTTGGACGTTACTGATTAAACACAGCGGGCGCTTCTCCTCAGGAAGACAAACAATAGCATGCGTGAACTAAGACCCGAGTCTATTATGCCTTTTCCTTTGACTAAAATCTTTTTTATCCTATACAGCTGTGTCTGAATGAATGGTATGTCAAACAAACAGAAACCACTTACCACCTGTTGACTCCCCTCATTCCTTCTCTGAGTCACATATGATTATAACGGGAGGGGTTAAGAAATTACAAGAAAATGCCACTTTATTTTTGGTACATTTATGCTGCTGTGTTTTTTGTACAGTGATACAGCAGTTTTGGTTTTGAATGTCTATAATTTGAAGAGGAAGTCTTCAAGGTTTCATGAAGAAAAATCAGATTTTACTAGATTACACTTGTACAGATGTTTGCTGCTCAGACATGTGGCCTGATGTGTGTGGTTTTGAGGATGGGGGATGCAACTATCGGTTCACAAAGTTACCTCAAGCCTATACAATGAAATAGACAGATCATTGATGCATATTAATCATAGTACACATATATTACACTGCTGAATTGATTTCCTAAATTAGGTTTCTCCTGTCACAAATCAGTGGATGGCTCGATCAATGAAGCCCATGGCTTACTGTTTTCCCTTCATTCACCTTATCTGAAATCCTGGCTGTAAACAGAAGATAATGAGTATCATCAATAACTAATGTTTGTCTATGTCAAGTGCCGTATAAAGCAAGTGGCACACAACAGGCTGGTTTGTCCACACTGTGGGAAAGGTGTGGTCACGGCTGTTGATTACATGGAAGAATTGCCTGAACATGAGAAACAGAGAGAGAAACGGGGAGTGGAAGGACGGACACAACCAGAGCGCTGAGGGAATTTGTGGGAATTTCAAGGTAGGCGGAAATCTAGTGACAAATGTGGATGACTGTTTTTGTAAAATCAAAGTAAGTCAACCTACTTGGGTAACGTGTGAGCATTTTTAGTATTGTACTTTTGAAATGTGGAATAGTCAAATGAGCTTGTGACATGTTTGTTAAAAACTACAAATTCTCTGTGTTTAGGTTAGGGTTAGAGTATTTTTCATGTGTATGAGGCTACTGTGTTAAGGTAGTTTTTATTTTACTTCTTGCACATTCTAATGAACAAGCTGCTGAATCATATTTTACATGTATTTATTTATGAATATTGCTTCAATCAATCCCACATACAGTGTATCATATACTTTACTTATGAGCGGTACTTCATTTATCTTGATAATACTACATTTAAAAAGAAATTGTGTAACCTCTACCTTGTTTGACGGTCTACCTCCTCAGGCAGTGTAACCAGTTTCAGCATGAATAATAATCAGGTAAGTTCAGTTTCATGGCAAAGGGCAACATTTAGATGTCTGGATACACACACATACACATTGTTCTCCCGTTTAACAGTTAGCTCTATTTGATAACACTGCTCACCACATATGCTAACATGTAGTTAATGCTTTTTCTGACTAAAGCTAGATCACATTTAGCTCATGTTATCTATTGAAAATATCTTTATTACTATCAGTGATGGAATGTAACTAAGTACTTTTACTCAACTACTGTACTTTAATATAATTTTGAGTTTGACTTGCCATTTTTTTTTTACCTCCTTATACTTCCACCCCTCTGCATTTTGGAGGAAATATCGACTTTTAACTCCACAAAACTTATATAACTTAGTATTTGGTAACTTTTGGATTCCAATAATCAGCCAAGTCGATAATCGGTTGTAGTATACAGTATATACATACATTTACATAAATATATTAATAATTTACATTCGATACGTAAAGTGGAAACAGACAACTTTTCGACTTCTCCGCCTCCTAGTGTTTCCCTGCAGTATTTCTGTTGTTACACGGCGTTAGCAACATGGCTATTGCTAACAGTCTGGCTACTGAAACTCTGATCTCAGTTCTGTGAAAAAGCAAAGAAAAACACCTGGCTGTATTAATGAGTTGGCAGGTTTTGTTACTTACTGATCTGGTAGAAAGAATGACAGTTTTGAACTGTCATTCAACACCGGCGTGCTCTCAATCGAATGAATGCCTGTGCATTCACTCTTGTCTTTTCCTCGGTTTATATCTCTCTCATCTTCACCTTCTTTGCCTCCTCCATCAGCGAGGATCTTTTTCTTATGCAACGTAGAGTTTCCAGTTATTCCAGTTGTTCCACCGTTAACTGCGGATTGTGACTGGGGAAAACAATGTCTCCTACTGTTTTGGATGCATGATGGCAGACGCGCTTCATTTGTGCTGTAATTCGTCTTTTTTTTGTGGGAAAAATCCAGTTTGTGAGCAGGCTGAATTGGCATAGTAAAAGCAAGTTTTATAGGGAACCAATCTACATGCTGATGATGTCATTTTTTCTACAGCCATTACACTGTGACATCAGTATTTACTTCAGAATTATAAATGAAAGCAAAAAAAACAAACAAAAAAAACAAAAAACAAAACATTGATTGTGAGTTGAGTATCAAAAATTATTTTCTGGTAAAACATTTTTTTTTAAGTACATTTAATATCCAACACTTAAAGACTTTTACACTTTTTACCCCAAGTATGACTTTTGGGTACTTTTTACAACGCTGATTCCTCTCTTTGCTGTAGCTCCAGACAAATGGTCCCGTCTATGACAACGCAGGGTTTCGGCATGAGGAAGGAAGATCCCCTCCATACTCCCAAACGCAGGGTACATACCCTTACCTCCCACAAGAGACCCCCAGCTATGTTGCTGTCTCTCCCAAACCCATCAACACCCACCAGACCACAACTCCTGAAACACCACCTAACACAGAACAAAAGAAAGGTACAGTAATATTTGATTAACGTGTTGTCACCAGCCTGTTGTTAGGTGATACTGTGTGGAATAAAGAGGAGGGTAAACATTGACTTCCAGTCAGTCATAAGGAAATATCCAGTCATATGAACGGAAACATCTACTGTGGTTTTACAAAATCAAAACACACCCTTGGTCAGTTTAATACAGTCTGAGGTTTTGTTGCTGCAGTCTTATTTCTTGTAAAGTACCACTTTAATCGGTCATGTTGAGTCATTGTGTATAAATTAATTAACTTAGTCTGATTAACTTAAATTACATTAATGCAGAGTTATTCATAAACCTTGTGTTCAGTTAGTACATACAGGGTTTATTATTCAAGTTTTATACATAATAGTAATGCATTTCAAATGAGTTATGTCTCCTGTAATAATTCAAACATCTAATTTCTACACTTTATACAATTTATGACTCAACATTTAACTTTGCATTACGTGTGACCCTCTACATTGAAGTGTAATAGTAATAGTGTATGTAATAGAATAAGACAGAAATGTACATGGAGTAAAAATACTTCAAGTCATTGTTTTAGACATTATTTTTTGACTGTAGAATTGTTACTCCAATTCTTCAGAAAAGGTTGCACAGTCTTGCTTTAAACCACTGACACACTACTTGCTGGCATATACAATGAATTTACCACAAAGATTCAAATGTCAGCAAAAACAGATGGAAAACTAGTAAATAATTTGAGAGGAAACTACTTTTAAGCTTCCGCTTCATTCCCCATTATGGCCATGTTTCAAGCACATTATGACGTTATTGGTGACCTAATACACAGGGCCTTGAATGGGGTTGTATGGAAATGACTGGGGTAAGGATGGCAGTGGTACCTTATGGTTCACTTTTTTTCAGTGGATCTTCCCCTGGGATAAAGTCAAGTACATTATTTTGACATGTGTGTGTCAAGTGTTTGATTTGTTGAATTGGTAAAGCTCATTTGATCCTAAAAACACAAGATATGGTGTGCCCTATCTTAATTTGTAAATAGAACATTTATTTTCAAAATGAAATTTCACATTAGAATTTATGACAAACATGGAATAGTAAAAGGTTTAAATTACCTATACATCTGTGGTGAGAAAAACCATTAAGATTTGAATTCTTAATCAACATAATGCTAGTTCTCTGCTGTGTTTTAGTTCGACAGTATGTTTAGTTTTTTGTCATGTCTGCAGTAGGATATCATACTGTAATATCTGCCAAGCCTGATATTTGCCTGTATGATACTATGTAAATCTAAAGCAATTTGCATTTTAGTTTAACATAACCCAGTTTACCGAGGCCATGCATATAAATATAATCAAGCTATATGAATGACTTTATTATTGCATTGCCTTGCAGGAATAAATAAATGTCCGTGGCAAAACATACTGTGTGGATCCCTGTTTGTGCTTGCTATACTGGCAGTGGTCGGCATCCTGCTCTGGTACTTCTGTAAGTGAAGTTGAGAATCTTTGTAGCTTCATAAAATTGTTTTTGTCATCACATCAATTTAGTTTGCTGATCCTGTTTGCCCTTGTATGTGTGCTGTTTACCTTATGTATGTGTGTGTTTGCAGTATACTATCAGTGTTTACTGGGGAAGTCGTGCAGACGTGGTGGGAAGTGTCTCAGCCCCTCCCAGTGGTGTGATGGTGTTAAGGACTGTTCTCATGGAGAGGATGAAGCTCAGTGCTGTAAGAGATACAACACCCCAGTCTTCCAAACATGTGTATGTGCCTTTGTACATCACATCATTGAGCAGCATTGTAGCTGGATAGCATTGTTTTCTCTGTTCCACAGTTCGCCTCCATGGGACCAACTTCATCCTGGAAAGTTACTCAACTGACAGCCAGAGTTGGATGCCGGTGTGTGCTGACAATTGGGACAACAACTATGGGAGAGCTGTGTGTGACCAAATGGGATACAGGAGGTACTGATTGTCTGCCTCACTATTGTTCACTGCACAATCTGATATCACCCATGTTGGTGTTGTTCCCGGAACAACACCAACATGGCAGTGCTGCAGCACCATCATTGCAACTGACCACCTATGTTTGGTAATGTCATAGATTTGCAACTCGGAGGAAAAGACTGGAACAATACACAAATGGGAGAAGTTAGTCTACATAACATTGTGGAAGGATCTATTTTAACCCAAACCATGTTTGCCTAAACCTAACCAAGTCTTTAAATCGCCTAAACCTAACCAAGTATTTAAATCACCTAAATCCAACCAAGTCTTTAAATTGCCTAAACCTAACCAAGTATTTAAATCGGCTAAACCTAACCAAGCGTTTTTGTTGCCTAAACCTAACCGAGTATTTAAATCGGCTAAACCTAACCAAGCGTTTTTGTTGCCTAAACCTAACCAAGTATTTAAATCGGCTAAACCTAACCAAGTGTTTTTGTTGCCTAAACCTAACCGAGTATTCTTGTTGCCTAAACCTAACCAAGTATTTTTGTTGCCTAAACCTGACCAAGTATTCTTGTTGCCTAAACCTAACCGAGTATATTTGTTGCCTAAACCTAACCAAGTATTCTTGTTGCCTTAACCTAACCGAGTGTATTTGTTGCCTAAACCTAACCAAGCGTTTTTGTTGCCTAAACCTAACTGAGTATTCTTGTTGCCTAATCCTGACCAAGTATTTTTGTTGCCTAAACCTGACCAAGTATTCTTGTTGCCTAAACCTAACCAAGTATTCTTGTTGCCTAAACCTAACCGAGTGTTCTTGTTGCCTAAACCTAACCGAGTATATTTGTTGGCTAAACCTAACCAAGTGTTTTTGTTGCCTAAACCTAACCGAGTATTCTTGTTGCCTAAACAAACAGCCAAACAGCAACAGAAAACTGAAAAAAAGATAACTAATAAAATGTTTGAATCCAGTAGATACTCTGGTGAAAGACCAGACATAAGTCAGCCACAGCAGTTGGCTCCAGATGCAGATTTTCTCACTTTGTGGTAAATTGAAATCATGTTCAAGGAACAACATCAACATGGAGGTATCAAATAGAAACTTGTTCATCTCCCACTTCTGCTGTGTTTTCTTACTGCTGTATAAAAGTTGAAACATACAGAATGATCAATGGGTTTCTAAAAGCTAGAGCTTATATTTTTAATGGTACCTACAAGTTTACAGTGTTTTTCCCTGTAATGTTATTATTTTCAGAGAGTCAACGCCTCTAAAACAGAATGTAGACTTTGATATGTTGCTTAAACTTATTGGAAAGCTGAGATAAGTTGGAGATTAGCAGCAACATTATGTAAACCATTATGTCCCACGACTCATATGTAGTTTTAGGGGATACTTGATAGATCAATTGCTTGAACTGCAAAATTAATTCTTAAAAAAAAACAACTTTTACAACTTTCTGTTTCTTCAGGTTCAGTTTTCAATTTTATATTGTGACAACGCTGTGCTTATCTTCATATAATTATAATAATTTATTTCATATCTTTCTTAATGTTTTGGATTAGAATATCTGGTTTTGTCACCACATACACGGCTGGAGAAGTCCCAACATTTGTCCAAAATATCTGCTTTTTGTTGCCACAAACACGGCTGCGAATTGTCTCAAGGTCTTCTTAAAAAATATCCAGTGGTTTCGCACTTACAAATGTCGAGACTTTAGTCGCTGGTTTGGCAGCCTTGTCGCTTACATGTAACTTACATACATGTAATGCAAACGTGATATAACAGTCTTTGTAGAAATGTCAACATGCTATGTATGACACACAAATTTTAATGTATCCTTGTTTTGCAGAAACGTTAACTGACAACATTTGCTGGCTGATATCCAATCCTTTTTTAGAGAATCAGTCCCATCTGAGTATGGTATATTGCACTTACCTCTCTGTTTTGCATGTCTGTCTATCCAACAGGCAGGATTACGTGTCCTCTAGTCAAACCAGTGCAGGTTCTATTGCCTTGAGGGGGTACATGAAGTTAATGGCTGGAAGTAACCATGAATCACGCATACAGTCACAGCTCATTTACAGGTATCACAGCCCACCTACTGTATCACTGGATAAACACTTAATACACAGTACAGCAGTGATTACAACCACACTCAGAGCTGAGTCAATCTCATTTCTCACTTACCTGAATGTCTTTTTCCTCATCCTTTCCTTTACAGCCCAGTTTGCTCAGCCAGAGCAGTCAAACTTCGTTGTATTGGTAAGCTACTGGTTGGGACACAACTACTACTACCACTGAAATATGTATGACTTGAAGAGATATGTGCAGTGCTGTCCTGAAAATGGGATTCTCTTTTCTTTCATCCTCAGAATGTGGAGAAAGTTCAGCAGCTCCCAGTACTCGTATCGTGGGTGGTACGGAGGCAGTGAATGGGGCCTGGCCGTGGCAGGTCAGTCTCCAAATTAATGGTCAGCACGTTTGTGGAGGCTCCATTATCAGCCCTAATTGGATCCTATCTGCTGCACACTGCTTCCAAAAGTGAGTACCTTGTCTTTATACCATCAAAGGATAAGTTTGCTCAAAAATGAGAATTTAATCATTATTCACTCACCCCAGTGCTAATGGAAAGTCAGGTAAAGTTTCGCAGTCCAGAAAAACTTGAAGCAGCTGGGTACTTGTTTTAAATGTTGAATTTTCATTTTAGACCCTTCTTGCCCTTTGTCTTGATACTTAACAAGACAAAGGGCATTATTTTTTCACTCGCTTTTGATAGACATTCCATGTGTTTAACTGTTTTATCTCCTGGCAGGTACTCTGACCCGTCAGTGTGGATGGTATACTCTGGCAAAGTGCGCCTGTCGGCATTTAGCTTTGGCTCTGGCAAAAGAGTCAACAAAATCATTAGTCATAAAGGATATGACACAGAAACTAGTAACAACGACATTGCTCTTCTAAAGCTCAATACACCTTTGACATACACAGGTAAGTACTTTCTTCATACTTCATATTTCATTAATTGCATGATTATATGCTGTAAAGTGTCACTTCTACACTGATAGTAACATACATGTTTCTGTTGTTATTTAATATCTCAGGAACCTTGCACATATTGCACAGGCACATTTATTATATAATGCACACGTCATGTACACGCAAGGACAGTTACTGTATATAGTATGTTTATGTTTATTCAAATAGTTTTTATTATATTTTTATTCAAATTGTTATTTTATTCTCTCCTTATTATTGTCTCTATTTTTTGGACTTAATCTTGTGCTGCTACTTATTTCCCTCTGTACTGCTGTGTTACCTGTGAATTTCTCCCAAGGGGGATCAATAAAGGAACATCTTATCTTATCTTATCTTATCTTATCTTATGTTTATGTCTCAGGAACAGTGAAGCCTGTGTGTCTCCCCAACATTGGTATGGACATCTCTGCTGGACAACAAGCCTGGATTACAGGATGGGGAGCCTTGCGCTCATCTGGTGAGCCGAAGTGTACATGTCTATCATGCTGACTGAGCATGTACTTCTCATTCCTCCCTGTAGATTATTTGTTGAAATGTTTCAGGGGTCACCTGCTTTTTAAGGTTTAAAGTACAAGTTAGGTAACTGTGCTTTTTAATGCTTCGCTGAGCTAACTGTGGATGTACAACCATCAATTTTTCTCTCAGGACCATCCCCTGACACGCTCAATCAGGCCCAAGTGACCATCTACAGCAGAGAGACATGCAACACACCTGAGGTGTTAGATGGAGCGATCACAGAGACCATGATCTGTGCTGGCAAGCTGCAGGGAGGAGTCGACTCATGTCAGGTTGGTCTTTTCTCTCTGTCACACACACACACACACACACACACACACACACACACACACACACACACACACACACACACACACACTCTCTCTCTCTAACCCTTACCCTCAGCTTGACCAGTGGCCGCCACCAGTGAAGAGACAACATCTCTAAAGTCTAATACAAACCTTGTGATGTTTTCTGTTTAGCTTTTTTTCAGTTGTGCATTTACCAGAAGAAGACTCACAGTGGTTGAAATGTTGCACACATGGACACCGTTGGATTACAACATTGTAGTGATTTGAAAGCTGAATTTTTTTATTTATTTAATTTCATAAAATGTATTTGTTCATTTAAGTTTAAACAGAGAGAAAAAAAAACTCAATCATGAGGTTTGCCCATGATGAGGGCTGGACAGTACACCAGGGGAAGAAACGTGGTTGTCCCTGTGGGACTATGATAACCGACCACAAAGCCATTATGGATATTGGGACCACCATGCCTGCGCTAGAGAGGGAAAGGCTACTGGGGAAGGGACCGTGCCTCTCATGTCATTTAGGTGGGGTCTGGTTCCACTCCCCTATCCTGACTTTGATCACTACCCACAAATGAGCTTTTTCCCAATTAATGACATGGTTCTTGTCCCCAATTGGACATGCCGTCCCCAGGTGATGGTTATTTAGTCTGGAATTTGTCCCAGAAAGTAGCCTATGTCAGAAACATACACGCACACTCTAAGGCTGCATCTGAATGTCTGGACTTCACCTCTCTTGTGGACCTTGCGGGCATGTTACTGGGATGTTTGCATGTCGATATGCTGAGGGCTATCCAAACCCACAATTCATCCAGATCCAGTCCACAATCGGCCTCAAGTGGGGTTTCTGCAGACTTACAGATGTCCGCCTGGAATGCAGACCATGGACATATAATGAGATCTGGATACAGCCTCAGAGTTAGAGCCCCACTATTTCTATGAAGCATGAAGCCAAAAAAAAGTTCTACTTCTCAGATATAAAATGACCCAGATCTTCTGCATTGTGGGCTCCATAAAACATGCAGACTTGACTTTCAGACTGAATGGATTTAATTATCATAGTGAAATGAGTCACTTTGTGGGAGCTGTGATGCTCACAATCATGTAGCCACCATTTTACAGCATCTACTTTCACAATGTAAGCTTATGGGAAAAAGATGCCTCTGTGCTTCACATGACGTTGTAATTACACAGTTTGGCCACTATGCAAATTGTCTCAGAGCCTTGCGGTTGTCCTTCAGGCTTGGTGGATACTTCATCAGACCTCACCGATGTAATTACCCAAAATTCATTGCAATACAGATGTGACATAGTTTTTCCAAATGCTGGGAAAAAAAACAACAACAAAAAACAACTTTTTATGAATGTGTCAAACAATGACTTTATTAGAACATTACTTGAAACATGTAGTCAACCTCATCATGAACAGACATGTAGAAGTGTAGGCTGTATATATATATATATATATATATATATATATACAATTAAAAAATATATAAAAAATAAATTAAAAAGCACATTATTATTGTGGCCTGTCTGTCAGCAGCTTGTCAGTCAGCATGTCCAGAGGGTGGACATTTGGATTCAGCCTCACCTTATTCCTTCTGTGTGTTGCAGGGTGACAGTGGAGGGCCTCTGGTGGTTAAACAAGGGAATGTATGGTGGCTGGCAGGGGACACTAGCTGGGGAATTGGATGTGCTTGGAGGAACAAGCCTGGAGTCTACGGCAATGTGACCTATTTTATCAACTGGGTGTATGAGCAAATGCAGGTACAGTAACTGCAACAGAGATGTCATTTTGTTTGTATTCTATACAAATGTGATTAGAATTTTACAAAGACATCGCTCTTCTCTTTTACAGTTGATTATTGTTTCAGCTTTTTGACTTTTTTATCTAACAGGTATCAGATAGACGGCAAATAACTCACAACATGGACTCTTTGTATAACAAGTTTCAATGAGGAATGTGTTTGCAACTCTTGCTCGCTACCTGTTGTCTATTATATCAATATTTTTTAAAATAAATATTTTCATATATTTTAGCCTTAGTTTGGTCCACTAACCAAAAGCTAAAAGTATACCTCAACCATGTGGACCTGCAAACCAGGAGAATGGGATGAACTGCACAAAGCAGCAGACTGAAGCATTGATTCTCAGTGAGATCAGTTGAACCAGCAACCTTTTCATTCATGAAATTATCCCATCTCATGTCAATATGAAAAACAATATATGAATAGAGCCATGAGCCTCATAGGGTGTGCTGAACAAATGCTCATTTAATATTGCAGCAAGCAACGGGAGTTAAGAAAGAGTTGTGAAATCTTAGAAGACTAAGTTAGAGCAGGTGACCCTATCTGAATGTAGAGGGTTAGGCATGAGTGACATGTAATGGTTTCAACTGCAGGTTTTAATTCTGTTTTTTTTTTTTCATCTCCACAGAATGAGTGACAGCGTTCAGCGAAGACAATCCTCCCCCTTTTATTAATCAGCAGTACTTTTAAACACACACCTTGCACTTTAAATCTGAAGCTCTGAGGGAACTTGTTGATCAGGAAGGTTTTCTTAAGAAACAAAATAAAAAGATGAAGATGATATTTTTTATATACTACCTATTAGTACAGATTGAATGTTTATATTTGAACAAAATCAAGTTATTTATTTGTTTTAATAAAACAAATTTTGCACAAAGAGTTTCTATTCATTCTTTGTTCTGCTCAAGTTTGACTCTGCTCAATACATATCCAGATCCTCCTTTGCAAGAAGTTACGGGAGTTATACGACTGCAGACATACATCAATGACATTACTTGTCCACCATCATCCTTTTGCATTTTTTTAATCATTAGGCCTACCTACTTGGATGACAGACGCTGCAATTGCACCTGTTTATTCTGCAATATTTTGCATCATTTGGACATTACCTTGCTGAGGAGTTGGAGCTCTTTCTTGTTCCGTTACTCCCAGACTGTATAAAACTACTCAAACTTCAAACTAACCCGTTGTATTGCTCTGTAGCATTTTGATGAGATAGTGGTCCTTAACTCACTCAACACATCACATTTACTGTAACTGGCCTACTTAAAAATAAAGGTCAACTGGCATTTCACCAGTTAAATGCTTTTAATATGAAGCCAAAGCAGTAGGAAATGTTGCTGACAATAAGCATTTAAGCATGCATGAATCTGCACTATCAATGTCTGCATGTGATGTGTAACTCGAAACGTACACTGTTCTTGAAACAAAGCTTTTTCAATGTGTTTTGGCCTTTTTTACACATGCGAACAGAATTTCATGTCATTAAAATAGACCTTTTGGAAAACTCCTCGCAGAATGAAACTCTTCAGTATTCATGTCTTGAAGGGTAGAAACAGTGACCTTTGGAAACAATATTGCAGACACCCACGTTTCCTTCCTAATTAGAATTATCTGGGTGTTCGTGTTATGAAATTGGAATAATTTGGGTTTGTACATTGATGGACTGGATGTTATATTGTCTTTATTTATAAAGACTTAAACAGACATTAAAAACACAATGAAACACAATTGTTCCTGAGAGCGCTCCACCGTTTGACCAGGAAGTCATCAAGTTGATGAGACGTGTTTTTCCAGAACTGAGTCGGCCTTTCAGGTCAGTTTTAGTGGTAACGAAGCACTACAACCAAAGCTGGTTGAGCGCAATCACCTTTTATGGATCCCTTTGGACTTACAATCTGTGGACACCTTTTAAACGCAGCTGAAGGTGCACAGTAGACTGACAGTAACTTCACTTTTTTTTCTCCATGTTTTGAATTACGTTGTGTTTATTTTTCCCTTGTGATGTTTTTTCTGTGCCACATCAGTCTGGTTAAACTTTTACTAAACAATGTGATAACCTGATGATGGTCTTTGTACCGAAACAAGATGTTTATCATCAGCTCTGGGAAAGCCCGGATCAAAGCCGGAACTAAAGGATAAATGGATGGCAAATGGAAGTGATGAGGAGTTGGAAGGGAGATCAACTCTTAAATACCTTGTAAAAAATAGTACTTTTGGGAAGTTAAATAAAGGTGATTATCCAGTCATTTAATAAAAGAAACGCTTGTACCCGCTTCCTTGTTTGAAGATGAACTTCAAGATAACTAACGTGTGCGTGCTGTAAATTGTCCGGGTCCGGCACTACCCTCGCACTTTAGTTACACCTCTTTTGTCAACATCACGCTACTGATTAACATCTAGAAAATCGATTCTTCTTTTTTTACTCACCCTTAATATACATACTGTATATACTGTATACACAAACCTATCATGGCCACAGCCATGCCTCCTGTGATTGTTCGTGTTTTTTCCCTGCCTTCGTGTCTCTTGAGCTCCCCCATCTGTTTCTCTTTGTATGTGTGCAGTTTGCAAACCACTCCTCTCCTCTGCCTTGAGTCCGTTACCCTCTTGAGATCTCTGCCTGCCTGTCTGTCTGCCTCCAAACTAAAAAACAACAAATCCATTGAACTTTTGCAAGCCTTTTGTCAGAGTCCTGCTTTTTGGTCCAAAATCAACACAACCTGACATACAATATTTTAAACTCAGCCTACAGTGAAGTTTTGCAGTTAAATTTGGCGAGTCCATGAGGATCAATCAGTCCTCCTCAAATTTGCAGAAAACGCTGTCATTTATTTTATCCCCAAATTCCACAAAAATAAAAATCCTTAAGTATAATAGTGATGTCTGATTCGTGAAGCTTGCCATGGAAATGTTTACCGCACCTGCTAGACAGTTCCTGTGACCATGATCAGATCATTTACTTTGACCACTAGAGCAACAACGCGTTGTTAAAACAAAAACTTTTACAAATTTACATCCAAGATGCAATACAAGACCTTTCCCCGTAGCTAGAGTGACCCACTGCTGTGACTGAGGAAGGACGACAACGATCAGTAGCAATGGAGGATTTTATTTCAGTGTACATGCCTTACAAAAATAGTCTCCCTGTGTGTGGAGGGATGGCCAACACAGAGTGGTACCACATACTACAGGTGGTGCACTCAATCTGGAAGGGAAACAGACCTCAGATTACTGTCAAACAGGTTAATGTGCAATATGCTTTGTTGCTCCCTCAATATGATCCGAGCTGTTTGAATACATGAGTATTAAAGCTGACACTTTACTTATCCTGTTAACATCTCTTCAGTCTTTTATCTGTTGCTGTGTGGCTCAAAATGGGTCCAAGTGCAAAGCCCTGTTCTCCTAAAGATACTTGATATAAGGAAATGCAATTAATAATACTTACAGCCAACCCCTCGTGACCCCCATGGTGTGGTGTCTAAATCTGTTAACATATGAGATTACTTACAATGGAGTGTCCAGTGTCCCAGATGACAAACAGCTCCAGCTGCCGCATCATGTATAAAATGGTCGAACTACAAAAGAACAAAAATCATAAATACCTTACTACTTCGGTGATATGCTGCCCCCTATTTGTTTGGAGTAAAAATTCAACAGGTGGCCAATTACCACACATTGCAGCTTTATATACCTGATAATATGTGTATTACTGAGGGTGTACTTGAACGAGACTAAATTAAAGTAAATGACACATTTTTAAACTTTTTGTATAAAGCAATCTGACTTCACTGCAAACCAAAACCTAAAAAAAAACTCAATTATTTATATAACATATCAAATTAACACCTTTCTGAAAGTTTAAACAAAAACATTATCATCTTCATCTAGAATTTGTGGCAGATCTGTTGGATTGCATTACAAATTGTATTTATGGTATAGTGCAAAAGTATAGTAAAATAAGTAGAGTAAAAATAGTGATTACTTATTTTACTGGTGGACCTCTGTGAGAAAAACTGTTTGAAGATCAGTGTTGGGGTCGTTACTCAAAAGAAATAATGAATTACACACTACGTTTTATAAAAAGTAATTTGTTTTATTTTATTTACTAATTTACTCCCTGTAGAAAGTAATTTACATTACTTTTGTGTTACTCCACAGCTCCACACAGTGTTTATACATCATGAGGAGGAGTCCTTAAATTGCTTAAATTAGGAGCAGTAACTAATGACGTTACTGCGTTAGAGACAAATGTAATGTGATTACAGTACACACAAACTATCTACTTTGCATATTAACATTTTTAGTTCACTTAAAAATATTTATCACATGAATCATAGTCAGGGTTTTTACACCTATTTGTGTGTTTATGAGCAAAATTGTGCAACTTTTTACAGTGTGTGTTAGTATACATACAAAACAGCCATGTTTATGATGTGTTCTGTGAACTTCCTTCAACCCACTAAAGAGGCCATTTTGATTAAACACTATCCAGCTACTGATCAACTAGACTGTTTTAAATAAAAACTAAATTTACAAATTAAATCATGTTTGAGTGGTCGTATGGTTGTAACCATAACATTCCACAGTTTGAATTGACTGTAGTCATGAGGATGTTATAATTCCATCATGATGCGTAGAGATTTCTCTCCTCACTCATCAAACCTGTTGAGACACTCAAGAAAAACCAACCTAGATACTGAGGGAAAGATCTTCAAACTTAAACTCTAGATGAGTGACAGAGGCGCAACTTCACACCAGCCAGACACCGTGTTTAATGATCTCCGTCTGGAAGGCCACTTTTGTGATGCAGTCATCAAAGTCCAGGATGTGGAGTTTCCTGTCCACAAGATCATCCTCTGTGAATGCAGCCTGTACTTCCGGTGAGTCAGTAATCTGATATCAGGGGGAAAGATTATAAATTAATATCTGTTTAAATAAGCAGGAAAACAAAATGATAGGTTCATGATTAATCACAATAAGCAATGAGTTGGTTTGATCCATGAGCAGTTGTGATAAAACAAGTTGACCTAGAAGTTAGGACATCATCCCCACGTTGGGTTTTGTGTCACGCATTCACACAGGATAAGCAAAGTCTGTATTTTATTCATATTTACTGACATTATCAAGATGTCAAGCATAAATACACATTTGTCGTACATTTAGATCAAGAAACAGACACTTGTACTTGAATATGACAGCCTTTTGTTTCTGCTAACCTTCTCTATCGTTACTTGGGCAGAGAACATTTAGTTCTGATTGGGATTTTTCTGAGGGGAGAAATCATACCCAGCAATGATTTCTATAGTTTAAAGTGGACATTTTCAAATTAGCTTACTTTTAATCTCGTGCAAGAGAAGTTCTACTTTTGTGAATATCAGTAAAGCAACAACATGTTAGTAGACCACCACAAGATGCATATGGTTGGTATAGAACTGAGCTGTATGCAGAACAACACATAGTACATGCCTAAATAGTAACTGTCACATTCATTTCTGTTTGTTTACTGCAACCACTTTGTCTATGGACCTGTGTGAGTATCATGTTGAGCAGAAAATAAATCCCCTTCATTCACCTCTACTTGGACTGAAATTATTTTGGTTAGTGTGTTGTTGTCTCTGTTTCCCAGTAATTTCACAGGGGACACATAAAACTGAAGATCTTATACATGTGTTCATGTGTAGGTTACTACAAAGTACAGCACAAACTGGCTCTAACCAGTTTCTTGGCAATTTCTCAAATGGAATAGGCTACATTTCTTAGAAGAAAAATGGACTGATGAGTTTGAGAAGAAAGTTTTTTTCTTGGCTTTCTGGCTGTTTAAAGACTAAAATTTAACCCACAAATGTTGACACTTTCAGATACTCAATTAATTAACGGTACAGGGGTGTCTCTTGATGCGAGGGCACGGGATTCCCCCAGTATTGGACGCTTCACCAAAACAATTAGCCATATTAGGTTGATTATATAGGCAGTCATGTATGCAAGTACCTCACATGGATATGTTTTGCTGTGTGTGTTCTGATAAAATCAGTCAACCAACAGTCACCTAATGGTCATCATCGATATTCAAACCCTGCAATAAAACTGTCATCAGGATGTAGTTTTTATTTATTTATTTTGTAGTTTGACCAAATAACCATAGTGATTACCCTCACCTCGAACCTACTGCAGTCCTGTCAGCAGTCCAGGATATTTTACACTCATGAACAATGACATTTTATTACTCATTTCCCCTGTCCTGAATTAAAAAAAAATATATGTGAATGCAAGATATGAGTTTTCAACGATTTTCATACTGAAAGAGTGTTAGATGTAGGTTATTTCCTCATTGTAAGATTGTATTGTAGGGATCACCAGTGCTATTCTCAGACAGCAGTACCGGTAAATCACCAGCAGGTGTCACTGTCGCTTTGTGAGCAGCATGAATGAACTGAGTGAGGCAGCTGTGTCCGCGGTCACTCAAACTGACTGAGCTCAGGAGGAAAGGCTGAAGTCACTGCTGTCAAACTAAAACATGGTTTTCACATCTTACAGGTGAGCTGGTGATATAAACTGCGTCTTATGTGTTAGAGAAATGGTAGTTGCTCTACTTTTGTTGCTGTATGTCTTTACTGTGTGAGTTTTCTTGGCACAAAGTTTTTGAATATGTATGTTAGCAAGCTAGCCAAACACAAGCAAGTGGGTAGCAGCACCTGGTTCTGTACTAGCAGTGGCTCATGGCTGTTGTAAGTACTTTCATTAAACATTATTCATTGAAGTTGTGTTATAAGGATGGCTGCATTCTTAATTGGTCACCGCCTGGGCTTTTCCTGCTTTGAGGAGTCAAAATGTCTGCCTTGAAAAGGGTCTATCATCCCCAGTGTCAACACACCACCTTCTTCACAGCAGACATTTACACACATGTTGGTAGCAAAAGCACAGGTGTGACTAAGAACACTAACGATGACTCTGTTCCATTTAGCTGTACAAGTTTCAATTCCATGGCACTGTTTAAGCTGCCTCACAAGTTTGTCTCACCAAGACACCTAAATGGAACAGAGCCAGAGTCAATGTGCTCACACGCCATGTCAAGTCAGAATAATGTCCTCTGTATTGATGAATCTGTTTAAAAGGTATCCCATCTTATTGGATGTAGCTAGTGAGTAAGGGAGATGCCAGTTAAAGGATAAGTACACCCAAAACTGAAAATTGTAATCATGCTGATGTAAAGTCAGGTGAAGTTGTCGTAGTCCACAAAACATTTTGGAGCTTCACAGCGAAACAGTGATGCATCACCATCTGAAACAACTGATGCATCTGGTCACAAGAAATGTGAAAAAAACAAACAAACAAACAAAAAAAAAACACCAAGAAAGAGTGGCTCTATACAACTTGTCTGCTGTAATTTTAGTCTCTGGAAACCCTACATAACATCCCAAATTGATTTGAAAAGACACTATTTGCAACCTCGACCCGCAAGATTTCTTCTTAAAAAAAAGGGTGTAAATAAAATCTTTTTAAATCAATTTGGGATCTCTAGGCATCAAGAGACTTAGATAACACAGGACCAGCTGTAAGCCATTTGTCTTTGTTGTTGTTTTTTTCAGTGTATTTTTTACATTTTAAAACAAGTCCCCCTTTCCTTCAGTTGTTTAGGACAATGCTGTGACACTGTTTTGCTGTGAAGCTCCAGAAATGTTTTGTGGACTACGAAACTTCACCCGTCTTTCCATCAGCATGGGACTGAGTACATAATGACTACATTTTCAATTTTGTGTCAACTGTTTCCTTAAGCACATTTCGTACATGCTTCCATTGCCCTGACAAGATATTTAATCAAGCAAATTCTTAAACACCTGTGTGGTTGAACCGTGGGAGTGTAGGGCCTTTTAAGTCTTTATGAAATTGACCGAGAAAATGCATCGGCGGCTATTAAAATTAACACTTTTTTTTACATTTTGCAGAAAACCAATTAAAGAGTAAGTACAACATTAAGCCTATGTGACTTCATTTTCATTATCAGTGCTCATTTTGACAAGCCAACCAAGAGGAAGATCCCTGCAGTGGTCCATCCAGGAGAGACGAACCTAGAGCGTCACTGACAGAAAGGAATGTCAGAGCAGTTCCAGGATGAACTGAGGAGTGAGCCAGGTACCTGTGTTATATATATGACAGGAGAGGATATGTTTTTGTACATGCCCAAATACTGAGAAGCAATACATGTTAATGTAAAAAGCTAATAAACAGTCTGAAGCCAATGTTCAAGCAACACTATGTAGAAACTGGCATTTTGTGCGATTCAGCGCCCCCCACAGTTCCTGAGTGAAACACCATTGCTGGAAATACAAATCCCAGGTCTGTAACAGTTTGTCAGACGTAATGAAGGTGCTAACTACAAAAAAAAATATCATTATGTCATAAGAATGCCATGTGTTGAAAAATTGTATGTACTTTGTGATCCTACTCTCTCACTGAAGTTACATAGTGCAGAAACAAGTGATGGGGGCAGAGTGGCTGAGACAGAGACACCATTCACCCTGTTACAAGACACTGTACCATCACAATAATTTTGCTGTAAATGTCAAATGTTCTTTATGTGAAGCCATTTTGAGAGTACATACAGGCTAGTCAGAATATAAAGGCATCGTACAACTCATACCAAGTATTAGTTAACCAACATTAGCATAGACAAAATATTTTAAATCAAGATTATGAGCAGTGACTTCTGTTGTACGAGAACTGTACATTTTTTTCCACTCCTGGTCAGCAGAAACGGACAAAACCTACCTCTCTGTGTTTGAACATTTCAGAAGTGTATTGTGCAATTGGTAGTAGAGTTTTATTTGGTTCAAAGATTCATAATCACAGAATAATTTAAGTAATATGTCTACCTGTTTCTGGTTCTATGATTCTCCGCAACCAATGAATCAATAATGGCACAAATAATTACAAAAGAGAAGAAATCTATACATTACTTTTGCAAAAATGAGGGGACACAAATAACCTGGAACGTGTCTTTTGTAAGCAAGATATACTTATCTTGATAGAGGATTTAGTCAGTGGTTTGTCTTTCTCTTTTGCATCTATCAATGTTTCCTCTCCTCTCCTCTCCTCTCCTCTCCTCTCCTCTCCTCTCCTCTCCTCTCCTCTCCTCTCCTCTCCTCTCCTCTCCTCTCCTCTTTGATCTCTCTCCATCAGCTTGGCTGTCTAATCACTGCTCGTGGAGGTTGGCTCACTAAATGGCAGATGCTCAATCTCAGAGCCTACATCTGCTACCTGTTTGTACCAATTAACAGGCCCATGATACTGCAGTGACACCTCTTCAGTGGGTTAACAGATGCCACAATTAGCCACTCATTTGAATAGCTGCCTGCTTAGCGAGAGGACCCTTGGTGCATCATCTCCAACTGTGGGGACCGCCTTTCATCCATTTGCCTTTTTTCTTGTTGCCTCTCAAATGAGGCGTGGGAAGGCCAGGGAACCCCGGTGTGTTAAGCAAACAGTCCTTTCACCAGATCCCCAAATTAGCTCTCCAGATTCTGTTGCAGCTGAGGAGTAGCTGTAGAGTTGCATGCAAAATGCACATGAAAGGGGAGGTGCTCAGTAGTCTTGCATTAACATGTTTGACCCACTTCTGGCGTGTTGAACTTCTGTTGGTTGGTCTGCATATTGTTCTGAGTACCTAATCTCGCCAAGCTCAGCAGATACATCTGTGCTCCAAGAACCTGTAGACAGAGGTGGCCTGAAGGTTCCTGTTCAGTGTGGGACAGCCCCTGCTTGGTCTGGTGGTGGGTGTCAGTTACTGCATTCACATAAGTTGCCAGAGAAGCCTCATTATGTGCATTATGCGATGTGCTTAGTATCTTGTATGGAACATGAGCATGGTCATTAGCGTCATACTAAAAACCTTCCTTTCTAAAGTTTATTTTATTTATTTATTTATTTTTATTCTTCTCTTACAGCATAAACTTGTGTTTACTCAACAGGAATACACACTAAAGAAGAAGATCATTGCTACAAGTCTACTTAAGCATTGTTTGTTACTGTAACCTTGGGTTTTTTCATGTATGGTGGTTTTGGATTAAATAAACAAACTCTAAACCTACAAAGATCCCTAATGGTGTCAGGCATAGAAAGGAATAGTTTATTTGTTATAGCTGAAGACTGGCTGAGTGGTTGTGTTAGTAGGGTTTCAGTATCCACAACGTGACAAAATAGAAACTAGTGGGACTCAGTAGAGTGCATACCTCTGCCAAGGCCCTCTTCAATTCAATCAAGCCTCATCCAATATCAAACTGAATAGCCCTGTATCACTCTAAATTTTAAATTACCCATAACTGATGAAGCATATTTTTTTTTTCATCAAGATCCATGTATTATTCCCTGAGAAAATAACGAAAATGACATGTGTGACGTGATGTGAAAAAAACATACTGAAATAATTCCTGGATCCGTGCACCAAAAGTTCATAGGGTCAGTTCTGGTCTATTCTCGGCCAAGAGCCATCCTCCTTCCAATTTGGGTGAAAATCCATGAGGACTCCTCTAAGAATAATAACAAACATATTAACACTGAAGGCCCATGCTGGTCGATGTATATGTATATAGTTGTATGTAGTTTGGTTTTCTGTGTAATATTGTGATATGAAAAAATGCATGAATTTCCTTCAGATAACTTGGATAGCTCTATTTTGAAAGAATTTATCATTATAAAATGATGGGAGTAATTTTACTTGGAAAGTGCATTTTAAAAATACAAACTGCCTGCATGTCACTAACAAACAACAAACTCCCATGATCGGACTACATTTGCAATATAAGACAGACTTCTCCTGAAGATTAGTCATGTAAAACAAGAACCATGCAAGTTTTCCTGAAGTTTGACTTTTTCTTGTCTCCCTTTGTCACTCAGCCACCCTGAGAAAAGGATTTTTCCTGCAAGCTTCATTCACCAACAAGTGTTGGAGTAAAATTGTTTTAGGATTTTCCCTCATGTGCAGCGGGTCATGATGGCCTTGACAGGTTCATGGCTAGGCGTCACCTGCTCGTGGAGCACTTTTTACAGGGGGCCCACAGGTTAAGGCCCCCCACGTGGCGTGTTGTTCCTCAATGGGATCTCCAGATGGCCTTATGGGTCTACCATTTTGACCTTGGTGCAGTCATATCTCAGAGATGTGACAGCTGGTTCCATGTCTCATTCGGTGCTTGGTGCATCGACTGAGGGGACTTCGTCCGGGCCAAGCTGAGGTGTTTTATTCTGGCACCCAGCTCTGCCAGATTGGTGCAGTCCAACTGACACCCTCAGGTGGGTGGCACTTGGCCGGTGGATGGCTGTTATTTTCTGTGTTTAGCTTGTCGTGTTTGGTTTGGCCTCAGTTGCAAGTACATCTCATCCCTGTGGCCTTCACCTTAGGTTATAACCAACAGTGAAACAGTTAGAACTGGAGTTACATCCAGGTAACTACTGTTTTTTTTTAAATACACAAACAAATACAGATGTGAATCTTTACTGGCCCGAGGATTTCATTCGATCACGATTCTAATGAACCACAATTTTTTTTTATACATCTTGATGCATTTCAATGTATCTCATCCTCAGTTTTATCTATTACTGCACATGGCTACTCTTTCATCATTTAATACCAGCAGTTAGAAAAATCCAAAGTCCCTTTTTATTTAGAAAGTCCTTTTAACAATCAGACTACAACAGTCTACTTTATAAAAACTGCATCTTTTTAATGCCAGTATCAAGCATGCTGGTATCTACAAAACTATAAATTTCACATAGCAGCTAAAAGACAGGTCACTTCCTAGGCAGGCATCACAAACATGACTCTGCTGCATGTACATCTCTCAGAGTTGGATGCTTCCTGTATTAGTAATTATTATGAGGCAGAAACGCGTCTCTCATCCAGTTTGTGCTTCCCAGCAAATTCACAAAATCTGGCATGTGCCCTGATTTGTCCTCTTTCAAAATAGTAGGTGCATTTTTTATTACTAGCTGCTGATCCCTGCCTCCCTCCGACATATCTCCTGACATAAGTAACGTTAGCCTAATGTCTGCTCACAATTCAATGCAAGAGAGCCACGTAACGTTGGCATTGTTCAGCCGAGGCTGGAAAATCAACAATCCACATAGGCGGCAATCTACCGATTATGCTCTGTCTCTGCATTGATGCAGAATGTGCGCATCGTTGTGCATCTTATAATCAAGAAATTCCAACACTAAAAAAGATTTAATGAACTAGTGAAAAATTCTTAAAATAACATTAACTTTCTCCTTAAGTCCAGAGTCTATGAATATAAATATTGTTCATTTCAAAATTAAGATGTTTCCTACTTCACTGTAAAGTCCATTTCTAGTGTTTGTGTACTGAAAGTTTTTAAGTTTGCACATCACACTTGTGTAAGTTGTGTACTGGATCATTATTGGCTTTCAGACTAGTTTTGATGTCACAAAATTATGGCTGTTATTGATGTGTTAAAGTGAGATATATTGAGTGCAGATATATGTTCCTTATTTAGCAGATGAATGTGAAAACAGTCTTGTGTCAAACTCTGCGCATCCATCATTCTGTACAGG
Source organism: Pagrus major (assembly GCF_040436345.1). Classification (NCBI taxonomy): domain Eukaryota; kingdom Metazoa; phylum Chordata; class Actinopteri; order Spariformes; family Sparidae; genus Pagrus; species Pagrus major. The sequence goes on along the minus strand of NC_133227.1, from coordinate 13,207,539 downwards.
AGAAGCACAAACATCACAGTGAACTCACAATAACTTCACACAGTTTTGAGTGGAGGGGGACTTTAATATGGGTTAAAGGTAATGTAAATGTATAATAGTTCTATAAAAATAGTGTGAATGTAAGTTGTTATGTACGGAAGCCCTAAAGGGCCATGCATTCATACATTTTATTTCCTGCGTTTTCCCGTGATAACGAGTGTTATCTCGAGATCTCGAGAAAATTATCCCGTTGCCTTGGGAAAACGGCAGTTGTTATTTCGAGATAATAACTCGAGATCTCGAGAAAACAAATGAAACTAACTCGTTTCATTTGTTTTCTCGAGATCTCGAGTTATTATCTCGAAATAACAACTGCCGTTTTCCCAAGACAACGGGATAATTTTCTCGAGATCTCGAGATAACGAAACTTTGTTTTCCCGAGATAACGATATAATTAATTCGCGATCTCGAGATAATGACTGTGATATGATAGGCCTGAGATTATGGAGACGCCCGGGACCTCATAGCTGGTCAGTTATGTAGTTAACGACGACATCAGGCTCACTTAGATTGCGCCACCGATATAGCTGAAGCCTTGCTAACCGTCTTTTTAGATTGCGCACACTAATGTGTATATTATCTGTAATAGCAAGGCATAATGCTATTTCAGCCTGTGTCAGGCCTTGATTGAAAAGATATGTGACGCGGTGATCGATATGCTCCTGCTCCTCTGACATTGCTACACTGAATGATGTTTCCTGCAATGATTTTATATACTACACTATTGTTTTGTTTTCTCAAGATCTCGAATTAATTATATCGTTATCTCGGGAAAACAAAGTTTCGTTATCTCGAGATCTCGGGAAAACAAAGTTTCGTTATCTCGAGATCTCGAGAAAATTATCCTGTTATCTCGGGAAAATGGCAGTTGTTATTTCGAGATAATAACTCGAGATCTCGAGAAAACAAATGAAATTAACTTGTTATCACAGGAAAACGGAGGAAATAAAATGTATGAATGCATGGCCCTTTAGGGCTTCCTTAGTTTTGATCACCATCAAATAGTTTTAAAAAATGTAATCAAACCAGGACACTGTGGTGAGCTAAAATGGAGACCTTCATCATGTCCTGTTTCTGATTAGTAAATTATGTATAATACATATATATATATATATGTATATATATATATATATAATAACTCGAGATAATAATTCGAGATCTCGAGAAAACAAATGAAACGAGTTAATTTCATTTGTTTTCTCGAGATCTCGAGTTATTATCTCGAAATAACAACTGCCGTTTTCCCAAGACAACGGGATAATTTTCTCGAGATCTCGAGATAACACTCGTTATCACGGGAAAACGCAGGAAATAAAATGTATGAATGCATGGCCCTTTAGGGCTTCCGTACATAACAACTTACATTCACACTATTTTTATAGAACTATTATACATTTACATTACCTTTAACCCATATTAAAGTCCCCCTCCACTCAAAACTGTGTGAAGTTATTGTGAGTTCACTGTGATGTTTGTGCTTCTCCTGTACAGAATGATGGATGCGCAGAGTTTGACACAAGACTGTTTTCACATTCATCTGCTAAATAAGGAACATATATCTGCACTCAATATATCTCACTTTAACACATCAATAACAGCCATAATTTTGTGACATCAAAACTAGTCTGAAAGCCAATAATGATCCAGTACACAACTTACACAAGTGTGATGTGCAAACTTAAAAACTTTCAGTACACAAACACTAGAAATGGACTTTACAGTGAAGTAGGAAACATCTTAATTTTGAAATGAACAATATTTATATTCATAGACTCTGGACTTAAGGAGAAAGTCAATGTTATTTTAAGAATTTTTCACTAGTTCATTAAATCTTTTTTAGTGTTGGAATTTCTTGATTATAAGATGCACAACGATGCGATACATAAAATGTATGAATGCATGGCCCTTTAGGGCTTCCGTAGTTATGATCACCATCAAATAGTTTTAAAAAATGTAATCAAATCAGGACACTGTGGTGAGCTAAAATGGAGACCTTCATCATGTCCTGTTTCTGATTACTAAATTATGTATAATACATGTATATATATATATATATATATATATATATATATATATATATATATATATACACATGATAGGGGATAGGGGACTACTATGGTCCCAGCTTAGTTATCATTTTTTGTTACATAATTTTTATAAACTCTTTAAGGTATTTTGTATCTTGAAACTTGATAGATTATCACTGCAGGACAAAAAACATGCACACTGAGCATATCTTTTCAAATGATGTCTATTCAACATCAAGACTGCAGTATAGTCATTGCAATGGTATATACAGCAGAACCACATTCTGTAGTACTGCCTGTCAGCCAGTATCCACTGAGGCTAAATGGATTTGATTTTTTTAACTCACTGATATCAATATATTTGTGATAAAATGCCATGTGCCTTGTCTTCCTTCATTTTTGGCTTGAAAACTCCTGCATGGATCACATGTGGTCACAATAGTCATTCATCATTGTGAATCATGGCTGTCTGTTTACTGTCACATGTCCCAAACATATACTGTGTAATATACTTTGGGTAATGTAGAAGAAACAAAGATGATTATGGGGCATTAAAGCTCTTAAGTTAGATTAATGGAAGTGATTTCTTCAGAGCTGAAACCATTAGTCGATTAATTTATTAGTCAAATGACAGATAACAACAAATTAAGACATTTTAAGATGCCAGCTTGGGCTCTGGGAAGTTGCAATAGGCATTTATTTATTTATTTTAATGAATGAATTAATGTGAATATTAATGAATTATTATTAATCAGTAATAAGTTGCAACCCTACATTTTGCCTGATGTTGTGGACAAAACATTTTTTGTAATCTGAAAATCATCATTTTCCTGAGTGTAGTTTAACAGCAAATATTTTGCTTTGAAAATCCTTTTATCAAAATTGAAAACCAACCTCTCAATACTCTGTGAGCTGTCACCCAGTCATGGTCAACATCACTTAAGATATTTTAGTTGAGATTGACTGAAAAATGTTCATGTAATTGAAAATTTAAGCCAAAATCAATGTTCTTGGTTAAAAGCATAAAATGTGTGTTGTAGCAAAAGGCAGCCAATTATAGAAGAGGGCACTGTGTTTACATAAAGTATGAACCATGGTGGGTGATGTGTAACAACAAAATGACAGCACTGTTACTAGGGCTAAGTGCTAATCTTGGGTGGGGAAAAAAACTGAATTCTCAGAGAATATTTAAGTCAAAAAGAGGCTTACTGGTGTGGTTCTGCCCTAGTTCTCACCAGTACTTTGTCAGTGTGTGAATGTGAGATGTGTGTGTGTGTAATTGCATGCATGTGTGTGAGGGTAATTGCGTGTGTGTGTGTGTTGGTGCACATCCACATCTAAGCCTCAGACCGTGCATGTACACTCACAAGATGCTGTGTGTATAAGCATTTCACTGTAATCCTGCCTGTGTGTACGTGGATCAAAACCACATGTGTCATTTTTGCACAAAGAGTATGATCAATGCAACATTCTTGAGCAGCCAATGAGGAGAGAGCCCTTGTTACTGGGCAGTTATGTGTTTATTTTCCCCCCCTGTTCTTTCGTGAGGTCGATGTCACGCGTCAAGCCTCATAGACTCTCAGATCAGCATGAGTCTTTACGACACACCAGGGTCCTGCGGTTGTGATGAACATCAGCACTCTCACTGGTTTTGTAGGTCAACCAGTATTGAGCTACGGGTGCAGCCCAGCTCACAACACATGTACTTGTGTGCACAGCTTTTACACTCAGAGCAAAGGTCATATAGGAAATTCTACCCACAAAAGTCCAGAATATTGGCTAGAGTTGGTGAAGGAAAATCTCCATTGATTTCTTTTTGTCAATAATCTGCGAGTCTAATTTCTCTAATTTCACTGTAAACAACTAAAATCACGTCTATCAAGGATGAAAATATAAATCAATGCTTTCTATAAGGAATTATTAGTTTTTAGTTATTATTGGTGGATCCCTGTCAAATGATTATCACTGACAAGAGATTACAATTTATCCACACATTATCATATTCACATTTACTCACTGTTCATTATATAATATGTTAGTCTATTATCAGTAGTGGAAGAGGTATAGAAATCTTGGACTTAATTAAAAGTCAATATTAGCACAAACATGCTCTTACTGTATATTACTGATGCATTAATGTGTGAGCAGAATTTGAATGCTGTAGTTCCTTGAACCAAAGCTTATTTGAGTCGATTCACAGACAATTGAGTAATTATTAAAATCAGTTTTGAGCAGGAATGCCAACAATTTCTCAACCCAGCTTCTGAAACGTGAAAATGTTCTTTGTAAATTTAAATGTGTTTGTGTTTTGGATCATGGTCAGTTGAATTACGGTCTGGTGCCAGGTATGTAATGCTGAAGAAGGACACTAAAAACAATCAAATTTACAGTGAAATTATGAGAGGTAGCCTTTTAAAACCCAACATGTGTAATATAGGATATGCATTTGAAGAACGTTTACATCATTAAAACCCCTAAACTTCCTTATATATTATTGATGACATGAACTTGGTGTACCTGATGGTACAGTACTGCAGATACAGCACTGGTTTTGTGAACGTGATGACGACGAAAATAATATTTCCCTCTGAAATGTCAAAGTTTAAAATCCATCAGATGGAAATCCTCCAGTAAAGTACTAGTACCTCAAAATTGCACAGAGGTACAGTACTTGAATATATGCCTTTTTAAAAAAATATGTTTCAATATGTTTTGTAGTGATTAAGTAAAATAGAAATACAATTTCAAGAATACATTCCTAGTTTTGTCCACTGGAGGACGTTGACAATAAACATAAACTCCTGACAGTATTGCATAGAAATATTATAATACTGCAAACTAGGACTTGAGAAATAACCAAATGTAAAGACACAGCAAATTACAGCTTGATTACCACAGTCCTGATATAGCAGGATTTAAATTGCGTTCCAGCAGCAACACCAGCCATGACCACATGGTGGCATCAGCCCTCACTGACTAATCCATGAACTCAAGCACCACTGATGAGCTCAATGGAGAGAAATCCTCTTTACTGGAAGGCTTCAACTTTAATCTTAACAATCTCTTTACACCATTCATGTAAAAAACATACGTCAATAACAATAAGGAAAAAACATCTGTGTGAACCCCTCAGACAAGTAAACAAGAGGAACAACAAAGGGATTCACAAATAAGCCAGCTAGTTACCAATAACCTGATCTCCTTGTACATTTAAAACATGGCCATCTTATTTACTGAAGATGAATACTTGTATTTTGCATTCACAAAGCATCAACTGTATTTCTGTACTGCTGTAGTTCACCATGGTGGTGAATTTGTCCTATGAAACATTAAAATTGCCTTTGGAGATTCCCAGTTGAGGTAATTTAACTGATGCCATCTTTGCAGAGTTAAATGTTTGTGTCCCCAGCGTTCTCTTTTGGTTGGTCAGTGTAGGATTGCTGTTGACAATTTTGTATTTAGGTCAGTGTGGCCCCCTCAGGGTCTGACAAACCACTTTCTCCCCGAGTCCCCATGATTGACACATTTTCTTATAGCAAATGAAGTCCTGCTCCTCCGGTTTTAAATTCTTGATGAGTAACATGTTATAAAATACAACACTAAACGCTCCTGTTGGTGCGTTCTCATTTAGATATCCCTGAATACCATTTAGATATCCCTTCAGTACCATTGATAATATTACTAATAAAAATGACTTGAACATTATAATTATCTAACAAGCTGCATGTGTTTATTCTGTGAATGTTAATCCCATCACTGTGTCATATACTACAAACAGACATATGTCCCCTCTGGGTCATGAAGATGTTGTTTTGCATAGACTGCAGCACCACGTGACCAAGCCAGCAGAGATGGCTACCTGTTGTCCTCTGTGCTGCCTCTCCTCACCACTTCTAGACAGCGTGGTAATAATCAGCAGCCTGGCAAAAACCAGAATTACCAGGACATCCTCTAAGAACATAATGCCTGTCTTAGACACTGGGCATCTGTTGGCATTTCCTCGCGATATGCTGTATACGGGGGGGTTGAGGTGAGGAGGAGGAGGGAGGAAGGGAGGAAGGGAGAGGGGAGGGAGCTTCAGGCTGGGATTAAGGGGGAGTCGTGAAGGGGGTGAAGAGAAGGAGTAGAGATGACCTGACCACATGCTCCATCCGTAAAGCGCTTTTCTTCTGTGTTGGCCCTGTGCCCTGGACAGCCAGTCCAGGTCAAAGCCAGAGCCCCCACTGGGCGATGCCCCATGCTGCAGTCAACAGGCATTGTGATCTGCAGGTCTGCCCAGTCGGCCTCTCCAGGCTGATGATGCAGGTTGGGGAGGGTATTGGGAGGTATGGAGCTTAATTCTTTACTCAGAACTGCAACGTCACTTGGCAGCCATAAAGGTAGAAGACAAACCTAAAAACAGTTATACTTGGGGTGGTCCGATTCCCCATCTTCACGATTCCGTTTGATTCAATTTAAATTTAGCACTGACAGCTGTGCTATTGTGAGACTTGCATCTAGATTTGTAAAGATCAACAGATCACTGGTTGACACGTGTCATGTACATCTTCAAATTCTTCTTTAAAAAGAAGAGATATTTTACAACAACAGCTTAACTTTATCCTGGTGACTTTTTGCAGGTCAGTGTTCGACAAGTTTAAAAGAGAAAATACCACACTTTGGTGATTCAACAAAAAATAAATAAATATATTTATATATATAAAAAAAAGGGAATTCATTGGTTGCAAAGTTCAGTTTCTCAAAAGTGTCATGAGTAAACCTTCAGCAGCAAATCAATAAAGGATCTCTGATCAACTCAAACTTTGTGACTCAAACTTTCAATTGAAATTGAAAAGTCATTTCAACCAATTTTTCGATTTAGAATTGAAATCGTGACATCCTTAAAAAACACATACTTTACATTACATACTAACATAACTTTTATTACTAATAACACTTATAATTATAACCTTAAACTATGTGAAATCAAAGTATGAACACCATGCAGCAAGTTCATGTTTGAAAAACTGAACTACTGAAAAATAACTATTTCTATTTGGGCTTTCAGTGAGCCCGACTGTAAAACACAATGGATTCTTATTTGCTCTACAGCATATCTGTAATTGGTGTAATTACTACAAAGTACTTTTTACATATCATTAATATTATCAGCTTGTGTCAATGGGAAGTTACCAATTAAATACTTTCCTTGCTATAGGAAAAGAAAAGAAAAAAATGTCATTATTGATTAATCTGTAAAATATTTTCTTGATTAATCATTTTGCTTCAAATAATTTTAAAAAAATGCAATTATTATTTTTCATACAGCCAAGGTGATGTATTCAATAGTTTTTTTCATTTAAACAACATTCCAACTCAAAAATATTCAGTTTACTATTATAACTGGTAAAGAAGAACATCACTCATATTTGAGATGCTGAGACCTGGGAATCTTGCACTGTTACTTGAAAAATTATGTATTGAAATTTTTACTTGAAAAAAACAATTTTAGATAGCTGCCAAACCTTTTTTTGTCAATAGATTAATCAACTAAGTGTTGCAGCTCTAAATACAGCATTCAGATCTGTGGGACCCCAATAAATGAGTAACCAAAGCCACGGTCAACAAAACACAAGTCAAGTGTTAATTTGAGGGTGAAGGCATTTGACAGGAAAACTTGTCAGTGTCCAGTAACCCAAAGCATATGGACAGCTATTCATGTGAAAACTGCATTTTAATACATTTCTTGAATAAAGTTCAAGCACAATGCTAACAACATAGTTTTTCATATCATTTTAACATAAATAAATATCACTGCTGTCACTAATTATAAATGGTAAACAATTTGGTCAAAGGTTAAACACCCCTTGCAGGTGCAACTTATTACAGTTATATCTGGTATTGCTTTCAAAATTGTCATGCAATATCCAAACCAACCATTTTCTGGAATGCTGAGCATCACTGAGCACTGAGCATTTTTATTATTCTGGCAGATTTGGTGATATTTGGCTGTCCACATAATTCAGTACAGAGTTCACCTCTGTCCCTATGCAACAGGAGTGCTACAAAACTTATTTCTGTCTGTTTGTTGAACAGAACAGATTGATTTTTATTCCTATTCATAATTTGAATCCCAAGGCACACTATGAACAGCAACAATTTATTGTAAAGAAGAGAATATACAGGAGAAACATGGGCTCAAGGACAATATGCAGCCATTCTTCCATGCATACGGGAATGGATTCTCTTTTTATATAGAGAGCAAAAGCCACTTTGAATGATTAAATATTCAACTTCTTTGGTGTCTGCCTGAGTATAATGTGACAAAACACAGCTAATTAGATGAAACCCCCGTGATTGTTGTGTCAGCAACATATAACCTGACCAGAATCAGACGAGAACTTGGGCAAGCTCTGCCTTGGGATCAATTAGTTAGTTCCCGTTCTTTTCCTTCCGCTGTCTGGTGAAATTAGCTCAGACTGCTGCACCCTCCCACCACCACCACCATCCTCATCCCCTCTTCAACTCCAGTGAAACCGCCCAGAGAGTACAACGTTTTGCGCAAGGTGACTTCCAACTCCTGACAGGCTTTCTGTCGAGTAAACGTTGAAGATGCCCTGGGGCAGAGTGCCAGCACCGAGGCCAGATGGGAGCCCCGGTCTGTACCTGCCACCCCCCTCCACCCAGTGCCAGTCCCCTGACACCCCCTTCTGCCATCTGTGCCGACCTGCCCCTAGCTGTCAACAGTTCAAGAGCGGGTTGTGGTGTTCCTGCCTGTACGTGGCAGCCGACAACACAGCTGTGCAGATGTTGTCAGGGCAAAAAGATGGCGACGGCGGCGACAGCAAGGCTAACATCTGTGCTCCCTGTGGGAACAACAGAGCAGCACTTTGCAAGAAAGCCAGTCGCTGTGATACTGTGTCAATGAGCTGACAGACGTGGTGCTTAACGTCCTGTGTGGAATCATCAGCACTGCTCCTGGAACCCCCTGTCCCTCCCGTCGTGCTCAGTGCCACCACTGCATAATACTTTGTCAGTTCCATAAATATGTTCTGGGGATTAAACTCAGATTAAGACACTGTAAACTAGACAGATTTACGTCAACTAAGTAGATCACAGTGATGCGATACCGAAAACACCCCAGATCATAGGTTACACAACATGTAATCCAAATATCATTCTGTTTGTTAAATCTGCATCCTCGCATGTTTATATCTTTAGAGGCATGATAAAAGTGTTTCATTGAAATCCTCTCCTGTGTTCCTGTGTGACTCCTGGCTGCTGATTTTCCTGTCACTGAATGCTCTCCCCCACCTCACCCTCTTCATGCTGCTTGATGCAGTCTGTGGCATGTGTCAGGTAGAGCCCTTCATTACCACCCTGCTGCTCTCCCTCGCTCTCTTACACACACACGCACACACACACAAGAACAATGCATAGGATGTGGATGTGTTCATCTGAATTGTGTGTATCTATGTGTGTGTGTGTGGAGGGGGGGTGGGGGGTGGGGGGCACAGGAGAGAAGGAAAATGAATAAAAGGACTTCATACATTTTTATGACTGTACCGATAAGGTCAGTCATGTGCTGTGGTTACTAAGCAACACTGCCACCCCATGTTGGACAGTTACGGACCAGCTGAGTCAAACTCAAATATGTTTACTATTGCTCTGTGAATGACAGGCGACCAGCCTCTTGCTTCCCAGATATCTCTGGTCAGCGTAGTATCATAGTCACAATAAAATGAACACAAACAGCATGAACATATAAAACTCATCCTGATGCTGTATTGCACCAAATTATTGAAAACATTTGCAGCAAAATGTCTCCAGATAGTTCAGTGAATTCATGGAGAAATGAAAAAAGCCACAGAAAGCCTCATTATACATGATTTTTATACAAGGCCTCAAAGCTGTTCTAAATAATTGTATGTCAGCTTGTACAATGAAAATAATAACTTGGTGGCCAATGTTTAGTTTAGGCTTTCCAGGAAATACAAGATAGGTTTTGATATTCAGCCATCCTGGCTGTAAGTGTCATATGACCTCCAACTTCTGACAAATTTTTTTTAAACACATTTTTTTGTTGGTGAAAAAACTACAACTATACAATCCAACACCCAGCGCTGGATGTTCCAAGAGAAAATGCAAAATAGGAAGCTTTAGGAAAGGAAAGAATATCACTTAAAGCCCCTTTAATTTTGTTTTAGGTTTTTTAACCTGAAAAATGTGTTGAACTATAACATTAATAATTAACTTTGCTTTTACTGTATGTAAGTGATTTTATGATGAAATATTTTGTTTATTAGTGTGTTATTTTTTCAGTCTAGTTTGTACTGGGTCTGAGCTGAAATGACCCAGATAAGAGTTAACAAAGCCCTAAAGTCATCAGATACACTAGAGCTAGTCATGAGTCATAAAGTGGAACAGACAACTTTTTGATAGTTTAATTTCAGCAACATTGTACATTAGTATGACATTAAAGATTATGAAGTAAGATAGATTTTGATCAAAATGCAAAGTGCAATGAAGGCTACAGACTGTTGTGTTTTCATCAGAGCCCATCGGTGCTGCAGCCGAGAAATAGCCGTGACTATTGCAGAGCCATCTGATGCTAATTGTACACATTCACATTGAAGACAAAACCAGAAGTCAGTGCTATATTTAGCAGCTGAGAACATTAAAGTGACATTTTCATGACAGTGTTTGTGGATTAACAAACTTCCTGGAGATAGAAACTGAAAAGGAATACCCTGTGCACACAAAATTTAACAACATTTTGTAAATCCCAATAATCAACTCAGAATATGCAAGTTGTGAATTCTGCTACTTAAAATCAAAAGCCCTAAAATCCCAGAATTACCTCTGGATGACCCTGCTGTCCACTCAATCAGGAGTGAACAGGAGTGCATTGAGCCGTGAGATGCAAAGTAATCAATGAGGAGAATCAATATATAGATCCACAAAGGTGGGCCATCAAGGAGCTCTGTTCTGTCTACTCAGTTGCTTGCTACCTTATGAGGCAGGGTGATTATGGAAACCAATAAGGGAGAATTAGTGTTTTTCAGCCTTGTTAACCAGGGCTCTACCAGGCATTTAGTTAGTCGTCCATTCCTTAAAGAACTGTCATGCATATTAGGACCACTGCAGCTAACATAAGGAAAATAGAAAGTCTTTGCATCTGGAGCAGAGTGAGTAATTTGTGAATGCCTCCCAGGAGTTGATTGGCACTCCAGTAGTCGATCAACATGCAAAAGAAAAATAATACTTTGAAACTAAAAGCACATTATTCAGTGTTAATTGTGCAGTTTAATGCCATAGATAATTGGCCAAACATAGAAAGCATGATGTTACATTGAGACATGTCCAGCGCAGACACTGTGTCCCAATCCCAATACACCCCTTGCCCCTACTACTTAGCCCTAACCCTCCGTTTCTTGCATTGACGCTTTGGCCTTGATTCCACCGGTCACGTCTCTGTGAGCTCGCATGTATGACACTTTTTTGTTCTGTCCTCCATGCGGCTTCATATTCTACTGGGACCGCTTCAGAAGCAGAGCGTCCTGCCTGCCTGTTATTGTTGACTTGCTCAGATGGTGTTTATTTCATCCTTTTTCTTTGATTTTTGTGCTTCTACCATGGGTGACTAGACTACATACAGGAGATAAATGTTATTTTCTTTTGTCTGTTTAAGTGTGTTCATTGCCAATCTGTCCAACTGTTTTTGTTGTGCTGTAGATCCTGAGTCTCTTGTTTTATTTTGAGAATTGCCCGGATGCTCTATGCCATTCTGTTGTTTGACTTCCTGCCTGGCTGGATCTGCTCTGTGCAGGTTGATGAGGCTCCTCTAATATCAGTGCAGACTGACAGGGTAGGAGCACAGGTTGTTAATGTTAATGAAGCAGTGTTTTTTTAATTTAATTTTATTTGATGACTTGATTGCTAAAAAGTTGTGAAGAATTGTGAGCATTATGTTTTATTATCTCCATCAGATAAATGGCAAATGCATTGTGATAATACCAGGATTGCCTCTTTAACACAAGATCACCACAGATGAAGACAGCATATTGCAAATGTCCAGTTGTGTCTGTTTACATAAACACCATCAACGACAACTGATGACATACTATATGAGGGTTGTCCCATTTCATAGATGCAGAAATACCTAGTTCTCCATTAGCAGTAGCCTCAGTAGGATAATAAAACACAGCACAAGAGGTTTGAGGAGAAAATGCAGATGTGCCTCCTTCCTGATTGGAGGAACATCAACAGTTTAAGAGTATCCAAGGCTGAATTTGTCCTAAAAATTCTTTGTTGCTTCAGAGGGAGCAGACTATCAGTTTTTGTTACAAAAAAACCTGCAGTGGAAAGCTTACGCCACATAGCTTATGTTCAAGCAGACACAGCACTTTCCTCCCTCTAATGGCAAGGAATTACTCTCAAAGGGAACACGATTTCTCCATTTCTTTATTCTGGAGACATGTCGACTCATTAAACTTGAATTGTGACTTTGTCTCACGTTCCGTTCAGAATTTATGGGCAGAGAGAAGGATTCAAAGATGATCTAATAAAATGAAGGTCTCAGGATGTACGTTAGACTACTGTTCCTCCATTTCTACCTCATAACGTGGTGTGAATTATTCAGCAGTCTGACCCAGGCAGCAAAGCTCCCCTATTCCTTATGAGTCACAGATTAAGATGAACCTGCCGTTATTGGTCACCTTTAAGACATTATCAGATATATATTTTATTGTTTGAATATAATCAGAGTACTTGAGTGTATTTTGTTAATAAGAGCCATAAAAGTTTCCCTTGGGGAATTTGGCTCTTTGTAGTCAAGATTAATGGATATTATTATTCCCCACTGTACATTGGCTTCTTGTTGAATCCGTACACTATACAGTGCATAAATTATGCTGTAAATGAGCTGCTACCTGAACTGAACTAAACAGAGGAGTGGAAATAAAGAGGATAACATTAATTTACAAAAAGCTTTAACTGAACATGTACGAATATTATTTTGAACATCGATAACAAATAGTGTTTGTCACTATGTGCGGTGTGGGGTATTTATAGGCCTTGCTCTGGTTTCTGTGTTCAACGAGTACAGTACTCACATTTTACTCACAGTATAAGCAAACTCTAGTAAACTTTCTCTCTTTGTTTTAAACAAGCACTGTTCTACATTGTTAAGATATTGTTTCATTGGATAAATCAATATACTGTACATAGACCTATGGTTAATTTTGTACAAGTTAGTGCTAATTAGCAAATGTTAGGATGGTAAACATGGTAAACATTACAATTGCTAACCTTTAACATGTTAACATTGTTGTTGTGGGCATGTTAGCATGCTAACATCAGTATGTAGAGCTAATGAGCATATGTAAGAATGCTAACACACTAAACTAAGATCTTGACATGGTAAACCTTACACTTGTAAACAATTTCATGTTAGCATTATAATTGTGTGCTTTTACCTTGTTAACATTAGCATGTAGTGGTAATTAACAAAGTTAGAATGCTAAAATGCTAAATTGAGATGTTGAACATGGCAAACCTTCAATTGCTAAGCATGAACATGTTAGTGTTGTTGTTGTGGGCATGTTAGCATGCTAACATTACCGTGTAACTAAAGCAGTGCTTTGTGCAGAGCTGCTAGCATGGCCGTGGACTCCTGTTTAATTTAAACTCTATTGTCAGTTCATACATGAAACAGAAATATCAGACAACAAAATGTTTTTCATTTTCAGACTTTTTTTTTCATTTTCTGTTGCAAGGGGTCTCTCAGCCAAATAAATGAAACAAAAGATGTAGCTTGATGACATCCTGAAGTAGCATGGGATCACAGGAGTTGTTTTTGTTCATTGTTGAACAGCCACAATTGCTGATTAAAATCTATCTGACGTGACTCAGTCAGAAATGTTTGCAGACGGGGTAATGAATTAAAGTTTTACTCACTAGGTTTTAGTCTTGTTTGCCTGCTTTCCTCCTCACTCTCTGATATATAATCAGGTGTTGTGTTTTCCTGGAAGTTATAGTGATAAAATCATGTTTTTCACTGAACATTGTTGGAAACGTGGGATAATGTAAGTACACAACTCAACAAATTATACATTATTTGATATACATATCATATTTTTGAATCACAGTGTAAGAACATTCAATACACTGTCATACTGGAGGCCTGTGTTGTAATACAGAGAGAAGCATTCACTCCTAATCAAACTAATGTTTGTAACGTGATATTGATCGTTAAAATATTCAGAGTTGTCATTTTTCTACATTATTCAACTTATTGTCTCAGAGTCACTGCACAGTACACCCCTTTATCAGTGGAAAAAGAAGCCCCAGAAATGTCTGCGAAGGTTTAACATTTAAATAACAGAAGGATTTAAAGAGGATAATACCTTTGATTTGATCATAACCTCACAACATATCATAGAGTTAAGGCGAGGATTAGAGAAATAGGGATTGAGCTCTTCATGACCATGCAGCCAGTGATTTTAATCCAATCTCTGTACCTAAACAGTCCACTGGGATAAACAGTGAAGAGAATCACTCACCATATGGCTGAATGATTGGACATAGCAAGACAAAAAAATGGCAACAAATCAACAAGACTGGTGAGGAAATGGGTCAGTGCCAAGTTAATTGGTAGTCTTGGCTTTGTGTGTGTATTTTGTCAACAGCACAAACCAGCAACGATGTGTCTGTTGTAAAAAGGTTACATTTAGTTGGTGGGATTTTGCTTATTCTCATAAATTAGCTTGTTAAATAGCTATTAAATATGTCTGTCTGGGTCTTTAAGCAAATTTCCTGACTTGCATTTTGTGACAAAAAATAGATGATATCACTTAATAAATGTGGCAATCTAAACATGTATAAAGTATCTAGTTAAATATCAATAGGTCTTGATGTGTAAGCCTAATGAGTTCCTGATCTTTGCAGGCAGTCTTAGGTACTGTACTGCCTGCAACTGGAGCAGAATATGTTGTACACTATGGTTTCTAATAATAATCCATTTGAAAAGGGTAGTGGGGTATTGTTAGTGCCAGGCTGCAGACCAGTGTTGTACAGTGGCAAATAGGAGAAGAGGAGGCGTGCACATTAGAATGAACACAACACCAGAACTGTAAGAACAACAAACCCCCTCACTGCTGGGAACCAATGAGACTGACAGGGAGGGGGATTAGGCAAATTGAACACAAACAAAAAAATACTTTGTATTCAATGTGTGAGAAATAGCGCATGTTTTCCTGCCTGCCATCTTGGTTGGATGGTTGGAGTCGGTGATAATGATCTGTTTTATTTTAGGGATGCCTGGCTGGAAGCACATGCAGGCCCCAGACAGGCGGTGACAGGTCCTGTATTCCTGGTGCATAGCATGTTCATGTGCAGGTCTGATGTGGATGCTAAGTCTAAGAGACAGACAGTGTATCTGGGTGCAGGGCTAAAGCATGGCTCGCCTGCTACATTATTTGAACATAAATGGGCCACGCTAAATTCAAGCAGTCACATGGCAGCGGATGTCACTGCAGTTACCATTGTGTCAGTGCCTTCAGAATCATTTCGCATTCAGCATATAATGCAAATGTGACTTTCTTATCACAACACTAAGCCTGGAAAACATAACATGGATGTTGTTCATTGAAGACTCAAAAGGAAACATTTATCCTGCCTGCTCCCCTCATGTCTCTTCAGATAGTCAAAATAATCCTTTAAAAAATTAATGAGGTCTACAGTTGACATTTTCAGGTTCATTGTTCATTGTTATTTATTAATATGGAGGTCACACATTATCATTTCAAATAAAATATATTAACACTATCGAGTCTTTAGCATGGTGTATGTTTGCTTTTGTTTTCACATGTTAATCCACAGCTCCTCCTCCTCCTGTGTGGCTTGAACGGAGGTGAACTCATGCAGGGGGCTGTGGATGCCTGACATGGCCGCCGTTTGATGCCCCCTGGTGCATTGGGGGGGTCGCTGCTTATATTTGTCAAGGTCAATTAATGAATGCAGGGGTAAGGCTGGCAGGATCCCCAAAACGCCCCCGGGGCTCATAAATTATCCAGAAAACACATTAAAAGACAGGATCTGATCTCCTCCAATTAAGATAATTTAGCATTTTTTTCCCCTCACCAAATGCCTACATAGTATCCAGTCAGGTGTAGCCTACATCACTCCCTCTCCCTCCCTCTCTCCCTCCCTCCCTCAGCATCCATCCTCCAGCCTGCTACACCACAGCAGTGCCGGCAAACCCTAGAAGGATGTCCTGCATGGGCTAATTCTCTCCTGCTTATGTTAATGTGCAGTTTTCCTTCTCTGAGTGGGACACCGTGATCCGTCTTCTCTGTGATAAAACAAAAGAGTTTTTTTTTTTTTTTAAAGGCTCCTTCTGAGGTTCAGCTGTGCACCCCCTCACTCCCCCACCCCACCCCTGCACCTTTAAGGCAATGGAGAGGGAGAACAGCGGCTGCGGAGAAGGAGGCGAGGGTTTATTCCACAGTGCTCTGAGGCAGGGCAGGTTTTAAGCGCAGGGACTAGTGTGCGCAGTTTGTGTGTGCGGCTGCGGGGGGAAGATGCGTGTGCTTGTTGCTCGCCGGACGGAGAGAGGCGGCGAAGAGAGAATGAGTTTTCAGCGCAGCTAACAATCAACTCCATGCGCTCTTTAATCCACGAAAAAAATCCAACTTTTACGCATTTTTTTCCCATACACCTGAGATGACACGTCTGGCTGTTCTCAGTGCATAGACTTCTAATTTATTTATTTATTATTTATTGATTCTTTTCTTTATTCCGATTTTGGAGCCTTTTGTTTTTTGTTTGTTGTTTTAATTGTTTAAACGTGGAGTTGGGTGTGCGCATAGGCAGTTTGTCCTATGCGTCTCCAGCCTCTGACTCAGCAGCAGCAGCAGCAGCAGCAGCAGCGGCACAGCTCACCTGGACCGGAGCGCACCGAGCCGAGCTCCCTCATGTTCCACGCAGAGCAGCGCTCCGACACGGGGGGACGACTGCACTGAGGCCCCGCGCGGTGCGGTGCGGTCAGTCCAAAAAAGGGGAGACGCACAGTTGTGGATCACATACTATCTCCCGCCGTACCAGGAGACAATCAGCAGCAGGAAGAAGCTCAAACCTCCTCCTCTTCATCTTCTTCTCAACGTGAAGGATTGAGAGAAAGAGAGGGAGAGAAAGAGAGAGAGACAGGGAGAGAGAGGGATTTGCAAGCTCCCTTTTCTTTCATTGCAATTGACTTGTTGAAGAAATAAAAGGAAGAAATAACAAGAAGAAAGAGTGCAGGGAGAGAAGAAGAAAAAGCATAAGCTTGGATATTGAACGGAGCGGGGCATGTGGATATTGGCTCTCATCTTTTCCCAGTGCATCTTGAATGGTAGGTGATGCGTTTGTGCACGTTAAACTTCAAGTTTATGTTAATTATACCACCCGGCCCAGTGTTTAAACATTATCCTAGATAGTCTGCAAGCGTTTCCACATTGAACATATTGATGTGTGTTTTGTTCTGGAAAATTGATCAGAAGAACAGGCTGTTGCTATGTCCTGACACAGGCACTGGGTTTTTCTTTTTTTTCCTTTTTTTTTTTTTTTGTTGGGGGTAGGGGGGTATCAACATTAACCTTTATAGAGTTTAAGTATAAGAACGTTTAACCACTCAAGTATTGTCAACATTTAAGATCACCCTTTTATCAAATAGAGAGAGGGAACGAGACAGAGAGAGAGGAGAAATGTAGGTTGAGTGATAGGTGCAGCCTGTACTGCATGAGGAACAAGGCATTTTAATGTTTTCATTTCACTTTGTGTACAATTAATTTTTAGGAAATTCGAGGCTTAAAATAAAATACGATGATTCATTTGTGTCATTCCCAGTTTGTACTTTAAAAGATTATTTAGTTTCTCTCATCCAGCTGCATTGGGCCTCAGTCTGGGTGCATTTTCCTACATCATTTTTAGATACTTAATCTGCATATTTCCAGATTTAAATCACTTTTTCACATATCTGGCTTATGAAAAATTATATTTTAGTAAATAATTGTGTTGTAACATATTTGCATATTTACATGGTGTATTCACCATTTGTTTGTTTAAATCTCAATCCTGCTTTTGAAATTGCATTCAAACAGAGCAATTATTTACTTAATGAAGCTAAAACAATTTCTTTATAGTCACTAAAATTAATTTAGAAATCCACACTTCAAGCAAGACGTATGTTGATGAAAAATGTAATATATTTACTTGCATGATACAGTATAAGTAAATATGTTTTGATATTTTAATAGCAAATTAAATCACTTGCACATGTGATTGCATGTTTGTATGCTTTCTGTTAATTCTATCGAGCAGTTTCTTGAAAAAGGATTAAATAGGACTGCTGTGCTTTTTTCTGGCATTGCACCCGCCATATTAGAAGCACAGACATGGAGTCATTTTGGATTGGAAAAAAAAAGAGACAAGCCCTTATCACCCTTGCCCAAGTGCATGTCTTGCAAAATGCATCCAGATTCTGTTTTGTTCGCACTGAATTCCTCACAAGATAGGTTTGATAAGTGCCAATTGTGTTTGATTTTGGACTAAAGGTGACTGATTTTTACAGCGAATACAAGAAGGGTGTGTAAGGAAGGGGGGGCAATGGGGAGGACAAGGGGCTGTGGGGTAGGGGGTGGGATGTGCGTTTGTTGGGGGGCAGAAATCAGCTCGCAAGAAAATTGGGGTATTTAGAGGATCTTTTGAAAGGTTGACGGAGGGAAAGGGGTTAAAAAAAATCAAAAGTGGACACAATGTAAACTGAGAGTGGTGGGCGATGCGTCAAGCAAAGATGACAGGAAAACCATTTTGTGGCCATGCTGAAGGGTTCAATGAAGGCAGTGGTTATTTATAGGAGAGAATGGAGTAAAAGCAGTGATGGTGTTGTAGCAAGGACTCCTTTCTGTAACGGAGGCAAGACAATTTCAAGAAACAGAGGACACTGATGTCCATTTCAGATCTCACTCAATGCTGTGCTGAAATCTCTGTTTGCTGAGCACAATCTCTTGCTTTGCTTTTGAATGGCTTTTCAGTCTCTTTGGTCCAGGCAACAGCGTTGCAAAATGGCTGCTGCTAGAGACATCTACATGCAAACTTTGAATGGCAGCAACAGCACTTGTAATTGTGATGAATGCTACGTTTGTGGTCGCTGCTGATGCAGTGCCATTCATATCAACAGACTCGGTTCATTCGACACTGACTTTTTCTATTGATTCAAAGATTTAAGTGTTGTTATTGTTGCAGAAATAAGATTTACTCAGAGTGCGTTTTGACAATCCTCTCTTTGTATGTTGTTTCTTTCTGTACCATGCTCAATTGACTGTAGGCAGAAAAAAAGGGCCATGATTGTTCATCTTTAACAGAATTCTATCTGCTGCACATTTGTTTTCCCTGAACAGACCTGCAAAGATTAGTCTTAATGAGCAGCTTCCATCAGAATCGTACATTTTGCACCTCTTCTGGTCAGAGAGATGTTGCTTCCTGAAATAAAGGCTTTTAGGGCTCTGGTCCAGCACAGGCTGCTGAGGTTGTCTCTATGGAGACCCGGGTAATGAGTGTTGCTGCAGTGTGGGCTTTGGGCTTGAGCAACACTGCACTCTGTTCAGGTGACCCTGGCAATGCTTCCTGATAGATTTCAGCCTGTCACTCTTTCCTGATAATAGTTATGGGAGTCACATTTCATTTCAGCACTTGATCTGATTTAAATGCTTGATTGCTCAAATGCTTCAATTGATTTTTCGGTTGAGTTTATCCCTTTATGGCTGTTTATGTAAATATTGATATTTGCAATGCCTGTATGTAGAATATATGTTTCAACAATTACAACTGCAGTTCTAGCTTTGCAGTGGTCATTTATGAATAGTATCAACCATACAAACTCCATTTTGCACTGAATTGCCATTTGGCAATTTGAGGACACATTTGCAAGCTCATCTACAGTAGATATAAACAATTCACTGCTGTAGAGAGTAAAATCTGCTGTAGAGTTCACTTCGTCGGTGCTTGAGCTTATAAAGTGCTCTTGCAGAAGTGTCTATTAAAATCTAAATGGAATGGGAACAACATATTCCAGTTATGAAGAGATAAAATTGGGGAAATGGCATAATGTTGTTTTTGCTGGGCTACGCCGGGGGTGGGGGGGATCTGACACATGCTCAATTGGACACTAATAAGCTGTGTAAATATACAGCGAAGCTTCTCAATTGGCTCTTAGTATCACTCTGTGCATGTGTATTTTTAGCTTTCGGTTTAGGATGGCAAGGGGCTGCTGGAGAAAGGGTATCTCCTCTTATTAAAACATAAGCATTTTTGTATGACTTTATCCAGACTTGATTGAGAAGGATTAATTTAGGAGCCAAATTTACTTATTTTTTCCAGTTCAGATCATCATAGCAACAAATTGATCGCATGCGAAAACTGCCCCCAGCTCCTTCATGCTGAACAACGTTTCTGGAGGATTAAAGATACAAAACGCCCGAGCATCTGGATACCTGTCATCAGCAGTTAAACTGCTAATTTTAATCAGGACTGATGCGGGCATACTATTAACCCTGCTAGGTACAGAGATTATAATAAATCAAGCACAGAGAGCAGAGGTGGGTTTGCAATGAAATTATCACACATACAGACATCATTCATTGGTGTGTATCCATTAGGGCTGGTCAGTATATCGACATTACATTGTTATCGTAATGAGACTAGAGATCTCCTAGATTTTGGATTGCTGTATATTGTGATATAACTTCAGCCCTAGTATTCATATAATTTTACTGTTTTTATAATAAAAGTATCTGCCAAATGCAGAATGGTCATATACTGAATGCATTTGCAAAACCATTACCGACCAGTTATTTCATTAGTTTTCCACCAATATTAGCTCTTGCACAACAGTATCATCCTGCAGCAACAGAAGCATGATTAACATATTTTATATGGTTATGTTGAGGGAAAAATGGTGGACGTTGGTTGAATGTGGTTGAATGTTTAAAAAGCTCAAAAGTAACTTACAGCTCGATGCAGGCCAAGTTTACTGAAACCATGATCTTCCATAAACTAAACTGACAAGCTTTTGTTGCCTAATTGTAACCAAACCTAACCTACCTAACAAACCATTGCTCAGCCACTATCCACCCTGACCACCTCCGTACGACTGTAGGATACAACAATGTAACAGTCCAAAAAAAAAAAAAAAAAATTGCAAGTGTTGCAAGTGTACATAATACAGGAATCAATTATATTACATATTACAGTAT
Organism: Pagrus major; assembly: GCF_040436345.1. NCBI lineage: Eukaryota > Metazoa > Chordata > Actinopteri > Spariformes > Sparidae > Pagrus > Pagrus major. The sequence goes on along the minus strand of NC_133227.1, from coordinate 13,186,202 downwards.
GATTGTTATTTCCAGGAGACAGGGTTGGGGTTATAATCCAATGTTATATCTTTCTTAGTGCTAAAAGTGAAACATTTATCTAGTCTTCAAGAGGAGCTTGATAATTTGATGTTGTACACCAAGTTTGTTACTATTTTATTGATTTGGACCAATTATCTCCGGTCAAAACAGCACTGCTTAGAGGTCATATTAAGGCCAGTGGGAAACTAGGTCTGTGCAGACTGGTGTCTTTTGGTATACATCTGTCACATCACATAGAGGCAGAATGGGTTGACAGAGTTACAGCAACACACATCAGCAAACAACAACTGAGCTCAGCTCCTCAGTCGCACATTAATATCGAAACAACAGTCAACACAATCTAGGCCACTGGAAACACTGTGATTATTCTTTTTAAGTAAGTAATACTTTTGTGTTGACATGTTTCAGTTCTGACCAGAGCTTCTTTATTTACTGATGCCACAGAATATTGATCACATAATGATTTTTGAATATGGTACAGTTTTAATACAGTTATTCAGCCCACATTTTAGCTTAACTTGTAATCATCACAGGCCTTATTATATATATATGGCATTTCAGATTGTATGTGACAAGACTGGAAACACAAAATTAAAAGAGAGATCTATTTTTAGTTTAAAACATTTTATAGTAAATTCTCAAAAGATTTGTAACACAGACTCATTCAGTAGCAGTTTTCTGATTCTTTGAATTTAGGTCAGTGCTTTAATTCTTTATTGAGTTTATGTTTTCAAGTCAGGTTTAGGAAGATTTTTTTCATCTTGCATAAGGCTTAACATTAGAAGGTATAAGTGGCAGACATTTTTCATGGACTCACCAATCAAACCAGGATTTGTCAGTGCCATTGGGTCAAGATTTTTGGTGTCTTTTCACTGTGTTTGCTTGCGTCTTAGCTTTGCTGTTGAGGCGAGTGTAAACTCAAGCATATGTTAATGGATGCACATTGAACTGTTAAAGGTTTCATTTAACCCAGACCAGAAAGCTTAAGGAGATGATAGTGTGTAGTGAGGCAGAAAAAGAGGAGGAAGAGAGGGGGAACACAGAGTCAGCTTGTGTTATGTTGTATCTAAAGCTCAAAGAATCATATCACATCAGCCTGGTTTTCCATGTAGAAACAAAGCTATTTTAAGCACTTTCTAATAGACCAGACACTTATAATGTTTTTATTGTACATCCAATAGAAAAAAGATACAACTGGCAATTTGTGATTTTTTTTCCAGCTATAGTGCACAGTTGTGTACTGTGTACTATAACTGTGCTGTTGTGCCACAATCTACTTTTATTGGTCTAAGTAGAAAAGAATATAGAATATGCTTTAGCCTTTTGTACATGATAATGTTAAAACAATTATTTTAATTGCTTTGGCTGGTGAAATGCAACGGACATGTGGACAATGTGATGCTTTATTAAATGTCAGCAAAATATGAAGTTGAATTTAATAAGGTCATGGCAAATGGGGTAGAAACATGCTTTGTAGTCATTAGAAAGCCAAATACTACAACAGCTATTTAGAGACTTCATCAAAATCTTGTTGTGTTAATGCTTTGTGGAAGAGATGGAGGTATTTGGTTAAAAATATTGTGATATTTGATTTTGTTGCACAGTCATAACATTTATTAAGTGCTTATGTACCATATATATTGAGTTATATAGACATAGCCTAAATTTTAAGGCCTTATCGCCCAGCCCTAATTAATATTTTCTGTTTGAATAAGGCTGTATTTGGCTGATACCCCAGTTTAGTGAGGTAGAAAGCTTATTGCTAGAATTCCTTTGACAGTTTGTGTGACATGTATTTGCAGTGTTCTTGCAAAATTTCCATGCATTGCATGCAGCTGTATAAATGTATAATAGCACGATAAGACAGTGATACAGTATTGGTAAGTAAACTATGTGAAAACTAGAATGGCACTCATTGAGTGCATACCTACGCCAAGGCCAAACAGTCCCCTATAACAAATCCAATATCAAATGAAATATATTTGAATCCGCCAGATCCATATTTTTCATTAAATTGTATTCACTCACAGATACCGGCCACCTAAATATGCTTCATTTTTTTCACTAAGATCCATGCAAGATCCAATTTAAAAATGGATTTGTCTGTTTATCCGAATCCGCACCAAAAGTTAATGAGGTCTATTCTGGGCCGAGACCCATCCTTCATCCAATTTTCGTGGAAATTCGTTCAGTAGTTTTTGTGTTATCCTGCTGACAAACCAACCAACCAACCCACCATTAAATGGACACAGGTGAAAACATGACCTCCTTGGCAGAGGTAACACTTGACCACAGTTTCTGGCATCAGTTAACTGGGCTGGTGACTTAACAAGATAACAATTAGTTGTGTTGTTTGTGTCTGTATGCTTTCAATGTAAAATAGGGCAGTAGGTTAATGCTGCAGTCATGCAGGTACAGCAAGAACTAAGCCAGGTTGAGCTCAGGCTACTGTATAAGAAAAGGCCCCGACCATTGCTCTTTGCTCATTGTCGAGTTTACAAATGATGTCTGACATGACGGATAAGATGTGCCAACAGGCTACGGTAATTCTATTTTTCATTTGGAGAAACCAAAAAGCAGATGGTGACATTGTTTGTTCAGACACATACAATGACACGTTGGGGCTGGTTGGCAGCTCTGGCTCTGCTAAGATGACCCACTGTAACTATCCAATAGCAGAGGGACCTCTGTGTGATGTAGTGGTCATTAAGACTGACCTCAGCTTTGTGTAAATGTATTATCTGCTATACAGCCTTTATAATCACAGACTTTTTTACGTATTTACCTTTTGTGACCGTAGCCCCTTCTGAGATCATAATAACTGCAGTCAGAATAGAGTCATAAAAGAGTTGATGAGACTTGTTGTGCTCACAGAAGTTAGAACAGAGATCTGCCCAGCTGCTGTTGTCAGGTATAAAAATATTTAAAAAATGATGAAAGGAGGATTTTTCTAAAGCTGTCCGCACATTATGCATCATGTTCATTTACAACTAGTTTGCAATAATAATGATTTCTATTTACTGGCAACATGTAGTCAGAAGCAGGTTGACCTTCATAAAGTGCTGCAAAAGTCAGCAATGACATTTAAATATTTAACCAGAGTTAAACCAATTGATTTTAGTTGTATAGACTCTTATAATGCTTTAGTTGCCTCGAGTAGATTGTTTTGGAAATAAAATATTGAGAAATGGTGGTGTATTGGCAAATTGTTACATTGTTAACATATCTGCAAAATATGTTGCAGTGGACATTTTGCAAAATGTTAAATAAGTTCTTTGAACTGTACTGTACTGTAAGTACTGTAGTTGCACAACGTATGTTATTCTTCATAGAAAAGGTTGGTCACTGGGGTGATGGAGTGGTTGCCAAACGACCGCTGCTGGGTCTAACTTGATGTCCTTCTTGGATATCGATACCTGTCTGTCTAATTTGTGCCAGTTTATTACTGTTAATGTATATCTCTGAGTAGAGAAGACAGAAGTGGGTAATGTACTGACAGAGACCCCAACTCTTTTCTTTACATTTAAAACTACTAGATGTACAGTAAGATGGTGCTTCACTTAGTGGAGAGGCGCCTTTAATCAACATCAAACGTGAAACATTTTCATGTCAGTGACATTATACATTTTATAAATTACTTCTAATATGTAATGCTGAGCTTATATTGTTAAGTAAATATAACTTAATCGTTGTTCCTCAACCACAAAGATAAAGTTAGTTAAAAAGACCAAAAATGACCAACATTAATAGAGCAACCCACCTATTTCTTCCCTGTGTTTCCAGTTCATAATACACTGGCCTGGCTTCATTCATATATTGTATAGAATGTGATTTAGATGCTAAATTTGGATATTCAATTAAGACTAGCCCTCAAACTTAAGATATGTGGCTACAAGCCATTTGTCCTCTCTGTGTAAGTGGGCAGCATGGCTGGTAAACTCAATAAATTCAACAATCTATGAAATTATGTTAACAACTAAATTTAAATTCTGTGGGTGGTAAACAAGGAGAAAAGGCATCAATCAAGATATGTACAATGTAATTAGTGAAAGCACAAAACATTTTGAACCTGAGACACTCAAGTGGTCTGGTCCTTGTGCTGCAGTCTTTGTAACAAAATAGGTAGAGATGACTGCTACAGTAACAAACACTGGTATGAATAAAAACCCATAATATGCTGCTCTATAAGAGTTTGGCTTCATCAGATGGAAGAGAAAAAACAGGAATTAGATAAGAATATAAATGAACAATCAACTTTCATAATATTATTAACATAGTAACAATATATGTTATTTTGTCTTTATAAAGAAAAACGGAATATTAAACCATAAAAGACCTACAAGAAATTACAATATCTGGACCTCACTGGCAATTTCTTCCCCTGTGGCTGACTATTGGACGTATTCATTAGGCATAACCAAGCCGTGCTGATTAGCATTCAAAATCCTGCTCTGTTCCTGTAGCCCGAAATGTGTAACATTTTCAAACATTCAGGCAAATGTTTCATTAAAGTGTTGCTAGCCCCCAGCTCCATTCCGCTCCAGTCTCCACTCTATCAGGCCTTCCCCAGAAGTGATTATGCTAATTGCTGTTTGATCAGATGATTAAATTATAATTTGATTAATCCCAGGCACTAAACGCTCTGAATACGTTGATATGTATTTTGCTGCCTGGCAGTGTTTGCAGAGCCCCCTTGTCACCAGGCAGGCTGTCTGATGCACACAGTCCAGGTATGAAGGACAGGGAGAGATGTATGTAAGGCTGCATTGGGACGTTGTAATGAACATGAACGCAACACTGTTTTTGATGTACTGTGGTCTAGTAATCATTGAAAACATGATGATTAATATAGGCTCAGCCTCGTCCATGTGCAGATTGAGTGCAGCTCTAATGCAGATCGCTGCCATTTTCTCAGCCATTGCCTGTCTTTGTTACTCTCAATTGACTGTGTATCCGTCAGAGTGATTTATGATAGTGCTGTATAGACAGGCTCCTGTAGGACTAAATAATGAGGTTCCTATATTATATGCCCACTATAGGATTCAGTGCCACTCTGGCATCACAAGGGGTATTTCTGCTATGACTACTCTATGATTTCAGTCTGGTTATGCTTCTTGATTGAAGGTCAATTTAAGAGTTGAAGTGATCCGATGCAAAAAAGTTCCAGATTTCTAAAAATCACAAACAGATCCACATAATAGACTGGCTCACTATGTGTTTGCATAGCAGCAATAAGGGAGGACTCTCGTGCAGTGGGGTTACTGAAGATGAAATACTCTCGCCTTTGAGGCAAATGGAGGGCTGTGAGGGGAGGAGGGGGGGTAGGGATGGAGGGAGTGAGTGTTGGTGGGTGGGGGTGATATTTTTCTGAGGCACAAGAGGATGGCTGTGAGCGGAAAGGCAACGATGTCTAGTCATCTGACCCACAATCCCATTTAACCCCAGGACTTTGATTTGCCCTCCACTGTCAACTGCCAGCTTATTTCGCCTCTTTGTTTCTCTCCTGCAAAAATGGCTTTTGTTTTCAGCACCCCGAGATGATGCAAAACAACGTAGCAATAAAGCAAAATTCCTTGCTGTTGTAGCTTTTAACAGATCTGATGAAAGAAAAGTATTCAAAAATAGCTAAGGTTTCATTCTGATAAGTGATTTAGACAATACTATGTTCGGTTTATCCTTTGTGATGCAATTAAACCAAAAGATATTTTTTTAAATTACTTGCTAATACATTGCATATTAAACATCACTATTATTAAGATGTAAGCAAATCTATTTTAAGTTCATCTCTATAAGGCCTGTAAAATGTAAGTAATGCATGCAACAATTAAGGGAAAATACTTCTTCTTGTAGGGCTGGGCCATATATCAATTCAGTATATTGATTATATCATTATTGTGATATGAGACTATATATTGTCTAAGATTTTGGACATCGTAATATCATGAGTTAAGACTTTTCCTGGTTTTAAAGGCTGCATTACAGTAAAGTGATTTTTCTGAACTTACCAGACTGTTCCACTTGTTCTGATACTCGCCTTTAACCACTTAGTCATTATATCCACATTACTGATGGTTATTTATCAAAAACCAAATTGTGATCATATTTTGTGAATGTCTTCTAGATATCCAAATGGGCTATTTATACTGTACAGTACAGCATCTCATGGCTTCCCCAATGTGGATTACTGGTTCATAACCTCAAACAAGGCCCAAGGAACCTGATGTATGTGTGTTTGTTATATAAACAGCGTCTTCATATCCCAACTCACTTGTGTTAGTGGAATGGTGCCTTGCATGGAGTATCTAATGGTGCAGCTGCACTGATCGGACAGAAATATGAGTGAGAGCATTGCTTTCTCTTTGTTTGTTTTGGAATTCATTAGATGCAGTTTTACCAACTAACTATTTTTTCCAGTTCATACTTTACATCATTTTTTAAATGTATAAATGGTTGGGTACAGATACAGGTACAGGTAGTATCAGTATACAGATAACTTGCTTTTTACAAGTATGAGTATCACTGAGTAAAATATCTCTATATCAATAGTTGTGATGGAGGAAAACCCTCATTGGGTAGCTGTCTGAAGTTTATTCATTCAAGTATATAGTTCTGTCACCCTTGTGAACAAAAACAAATCTGAAGCTGAAGCTAAATTCTGAGGCTCTTCTGTAAATAGTTTTCTAATAAATAATAATATAGACACTTCTGATCAACAAGTATCAATTTCAGGCTTGAATTAACAACTTCTCATCAGTCCCGTCCCTCCAGTTATAGTACCACCTACTTCTGGTTTAAACCATTCTGAGTATGATAAGGATACAGCTAATTATGTTGGTTGAAGAGATACAGATAAAGATAATGGTGTACTCACTCATCCTTACTAAATGGACACACATCTGGCAGAAATTGAAATACCACCTGTGTGTTAAATGGATACTTTTCATGTAAAAACAAGTCAAATAGCAGACAGGCTGAATATATCCGGGCTGTCTGAACAGTAAGCATTTTAAAGTCATACTTTTGGCCTGTGGTTTGCTCATGTTGCATTTCAGCTCTCAGTCATTCATGTCAACATGTTTAGTCACCACTCGCCTTCAGTCATATGTCAAACCTAGTCAAATTTATTTTAAAAAATGGGTTAGTCATTATAATGTTATAAAGTTTTTCATACAAGTTCACATTAGCAGAATGCTTTGATGATAAACCAAGTGTATCTGATGGGTCCTCTAATGCAGATTAGGATGGCCTGCTGCACTAATGGCGCTCTGGGGAAATAACATAAAACTCTGGTCAGATTTGTACTTAACATTGTAATTATTCTATTCTGATGCATATGGTATATATACGTATATGTGTGTGTTGGCTATAGGCTCCTGTGCTGTGCTGTAGTATAATATGTAAATGATCTTCAAGCTGTCAGCCTTACTACTTCAGCTAATCTCCTCATTCATCCCTCCCTGCTGGGTTTAATGTCCTCCCTCTCAGCTCACCTGAGATCCACCTCCCTGCTCCCTCTCTCCGTCTATCAGCTCAGTCAGAGTTGCACTTGACAGTATAGCAAGCAAAGGTGGGAGGAATTTTACTGAAAAAGGAATAATGCCTCTCTTCCACCCTCTAAAGCATGCACAGTGTATATTGTGCTGGGATAAATTGCATGCAAATTTGAGTCAAGTACTGTAGAGCTGCTCAGACAAGAAAGTCAATAACTATCAGCTTTAACTAAAAATGCTCTCACTAAAAATATACTCCAGCACTTTGTTGAATGACAAGACAAGAACTCAAATTTTACATCATCAACACCACCTACATTTTGTTCATGTTAACAGGTTCATGTTAAGACAGTCAATCCTTCACTGATGTGAATGACTGATGCTATTGTTCTTTCATAAGTATGATTTTTAGTTATGTTAAAGCAGAAGGGAACAGAGAAAAATGCTCAAGCTAAATAAATATACATACTGGAAGTATGCCTCATGATGATTTTTTGCATGGAGCTGCTGTGGATAAGAAAATTGATACATATTTCTTTCTGTACGGTAAATATGAAGCTGCTGCTAGCAGCCAGTTAGCTTAGCTTAGCACAAACACTGAAACAGGGTAAAACTGTCTAGTATTGCCCAAAGGTAAAACAAACAAACAAACAAACAAAAACTATCTAGACCCCTATGGTTCACTTATTAACATTGTTTGTTTAAAACCAAAATGTAAAAACAACACATTACAGTTTGTGCCAAGCTATTTCTTGGCTGGGTGCAGTGACTGCACCGACTCCCTGGCAATGTCATGGTAATGGCATAGACCAAGGCTAAGCTAAATTGTTCATCCCAAAATATCAAATGTTACTTTTAAGATGCAAACGTCATAATACAGATCAATAATCACAAAAGCAGTCTTATAAAATAAGTCTCAAGTCATGCTCTGTGGGGCATAGTAGTACTAATAGCTGAATGTTAAAATAAAAATGCTAACATGCTTATGATGACAATGCTAACATGCTGATGTTTAGTGAGTATAAGTGTAGTGTAAGTATAAGTATAGTGAGTGAACACTTACCATGTTCACCATAACAATTTACTGTGTTAACATGCTGTCATTTCGTAATTAGCACTCAACACAAAGTACAGCTGATGTCAGTGGGAATGTCATTAGTTTTGCAGGTATTTGGTCATAAACTAAAGAACAAATTAAAATTGAATTGGATGATGGCACTAGATGAAAAGTCAGAGTCATCAAAATGATTACAAGTCAACCTGATGAGGACATGGATGTCAATACTAAATTTAATGACAGTTCATTTTATATATGTTGAGATACGTCACTAGATCAGAGAAAACCATGACTTGCTGGTGGCGCCAGATAAAAAGTCAGGGGATCACCAAAGTAGAGTTGGTAGAGTTCTGGGAACCTTGTATGTATAAAATGTCATGGCAATCCATGCAGTAGTTGAGATAATTCAGTGTGGACAAAAGTGGTGGACCAACCAATAGACAGACTGACATCCCCATCCATAGAGCCACACCACTAGCATAGCTTCCAACCTGCTTGAGGAGAACACAGGGATTCTTTATGAGTAGTTTGTTACCTCAGCCTTAAGATTATAGTCCCATGGATACAAAAACAGGCACACATGGCTATTGTATGGGTTTGAATTGGCTCTCTAATACTGTATGAGCTAACTTCTGTGGCTCCACAGCTCTGGTATGTAACCGGCGTCTATATCAAGCTCTGATTCACACTTTGATATTCATGTGGGATAATATTAGAAGTTGCTGTGTTGGATACATCCTGTCATTTCAATGTTGTGTCACTTAGGAAGGCTAATGGAGCATTATGAATGTCTCATATGGTTGTTTTTACCTCTTTTGCTTCTTTCTCTTGATGTGCCTTTGCATATTAGCTTCAGTGGCAGCAGCTAGAATTTGTTTACTTACTTGCAGGAATTTCTCCTCTGCACTTCTTAGCCATCTCACTCTTTTATTTCCATCTCTCCCCTGTGTCGGTCATTTTGCAGTATTTGTCCATTTCCACCTTGATGATGTAACTGATTAAGGTCTTCAAAGTACCCAGTACATGGGAACTCCCTCCTCTGCTGTTGGCGCTCATGTAAATGAGCGTTCATATGCATCAACTAACCCACTTCACAGTGACTCTCGTCTCACCCTCCAGAGAGTTGACATCAGAGGAGGGTATCATTGTTTTACATAGCGGCTCCATGGCACTGAGCGCACCCCTCAACATTATTCATGAGGGCAAAATGGGAGCCGGTGATTTGGGAGAGTGAGGGGACCCTGTTCTCGATCTGCATCTCGGATCAGCGCGGCACTTCTCTTTACCGCTTATTGTGTAAACCCCTCGGGCAGGAGAGGAGGGGGTGGAGGTTGTGGGGATGGGGGGGGGGGGGGGGGGGGGGGGGGGCTTGGATGCTTACTCACTGTCATCATGAGGCCGTCCTGTCCTCCACCCCATCTCCACCCCTCCCTTTCCCTCCCCTTTTTTGCACTCCCCCACCCCCACTCTTTCCCTCCCTAGGCGGTCTCTGCAGAGCCCTGCCTTAATTACCTGCATTGCCTGCCATGAGCTGTCAGTGTGGCTCAATGCTTGTTTGCCCCAGTGGAGTTGCCCTAATGTCTTGATGCCCGGGTGCCCACTGTAGCACCACAGAGATCCTGACCTGGTGAGGGCCACACTGTGGCTGAGAGCCAATTGGACTGTAATGTTTAAATACATTAGCGGCCTTGGGCAGGGGAGACATGTTGTGGCTAATAGCTAATTCAATGTGATAAAATCGTTGGAGAAAGGGTGAATATCGGGCTGTTGTTGCAGAAAGCCAAGCAGTCAACCAGGACATTATGAAATAATGTGAAGCATCAGTGAGTTTTTTATCATTTCAACAAGAAAACAAGAGACTCCTGACCACATTCATCTGAGGTTGATTAATGGTGTTTGGTTGAGGTAAACACAGGCCCAGTAAAAAGCCCTGACACATCAGTGGGCTAATGCACAGGCTAATGCATAGGCCTATTTATGTTGTGTGTAGTGGGACCTGTATTGATCAGACATTTACTTAAATAAATTGCCTGGGTGATTTGGAAGCAACCACTGATGGGCATTGTCAGAGTGGAGGTTCACGGCTTCTACTAAACACGTTACAGGAAAAATAAAAGGTTTGTATGTTTATTCGTTGAGAATATCAATGAGATTCTTTGCAACTAGTGCTTCTTCAAACCAGTGTCTTGATGTTTGAGTTCCACATACTTAAAATATGTTAATAAGAAATATTCTCTGTAATAGGGGGAGGCTAAAACATTACTGGCTGCACTGACTGCTCAGTCTCACCTGTCAACCAAGCCCATGTCAGCCTCCGTGTTTGTGGGCTCCTAGACATTAACGCTCATCCCCCCACATCCCTCTGACACGCCCGCATGCACTCTCCTTGACCGAAGCATGTCTGGTGCCCTTGAGCTCCAAACACAGTAGCAGAGGCTTCACTATGGGAGGATTGCATTAGGAGTCACCTGCAATCCATGTTTAGAGGCTTCAGCAGGGCCTGCCACCAATAGGTGCTGACATCTGGGGCTGTGCCAAGCATTATTTTACACAGTAAGAAGATGGGACCCACCTCAGTAACCCAACAGGACCCCTCTTCCTGCCCCTCCTCTAAGCTAAGACAGAAAACACAGAAGAAAGTGTCCATCTATTATACATGTGTGTGATTCATAATTGAACAATATCACTTTTTCCTCTTTGTGGTTTTGGCTCATTGAAAACCAATGTCGATTAAGACAGGCTGCAGCACAGGCGGGCATATGTTGACTGTTAGTGAGAGCATGTGTGTGTGTGGGCATGATAGGCATGGGAGTGCGTTGGTGTTCAGCAGAATATTGTGCTGGTATGTGTGTGATGCCAAAGCCATATCAAGAAGACTGAGATAGGAGGACTGTAAGGATTTGTACAATTTGTACTTTTGAGGATTGAGATGTAAAAATAAGGATACAACAACATGTTTTTATCCTAAATCTCTTCAGTGTGCCGTGTGAGACAGGACACAAGAATAAACTTTTAGAAACGGCCCAATAACACTATTCAGGTCTATTCAATAAGCAGTTGCAACATCTAATGAAGATAATTCATTTTAAAGTAAGATTCGGAGAACCAGCGCTATCACCGGAGACAGAAATCCTTTGAGATGTGGACCAAAGCGTTGCAGACTGCAGCCTTAATCTGCCAACCAAGCTGACGGCTGACCGACTATCGATAGGGTCCACATAAATCTTTCATCTCCCGTTTCAAGATTCAGCCTGCTCTTGTTTTGATCTTGCTCCTGTGTTCCCAGAATTATCAATAGATCCTCAAAAGTGCGCCTCTTCCCTCTGCAAAAACAATGCGTTACATATCAGTGAGATGCGCATTTGTATGTGTTACATCTTACTATTTTATGACAGCCGTTAATGAGATTATTATTTAACGGTGCTGTACACAAACACTTGATGACAGCCAACAGCCACCCACATACTGTCTCCTTTGCTTGCAAGCAAGCATTATGATAAATTGGGCCAGTTTGTCTTGGAATATTAATTTACAACTGAACATTCAAATAATATCCCCCCAAAATACAAATTATGTTTATGTAATTTCTGCTTTATTAGATAATTCTCAGTCAAGAGTCAAAGGAAATATACTACAAGGAGTTTCTACCATTGAACTGATTTGAAATCATTATTGGACAAGTGGTACAAGTAGAGTAACGTATGATGAAGTAGGATTTTTTTTTAAATGAAATCCTGTGGCCCAGCAATCGTGTTTACTCTTTAACCAGGACACAGCAGTGTGTATTTTTTTTGTTCCTCCAGCATTTAGATTTTGGGCTGCACTGATTTTCAGTTGCAGGGACGTGTGAAGGCTCAGTGGATGATAAATACACATCAGCAGAGTCAGTCAGTGGGCAGCAGAGTGCAGGGTGAAACCCAGAATTCCTCTCTGGCTCTCCCTTCACATGCATTGTTTTTTGCACCTGCATCCTCGTGTTAAGGTGGAGTAAGTCAGAATGTAAGAGACAGGGTCAGAGGAGCGTGAAGGAGAGATGAAGGTTAGAAAGGAATATAACCAGACAGAGCCGAGTTGGAAATGGAGGTATGGAGGAAAAGTATGAAGAGAAAAGGAATAAGTATTTATTTGAAGGTGATGGTGGGATACAACAGAGTTGGAGCATCCCTTTGACCTCTGTCATGGCATCTCTCCTGTCCTCCCTTTTCTTTACATTCTCTCTTGGTCTCTATCTGTTAATAGATGCCTGCATGTTACTGTTGGAGTGCTTTCCAGTTTTCCCGCCTCCCCACTCAAGCCCCACCCTCACTGTTTTCCTTGGCACTGCACTGAAAAATAAATGCACTCCAACTGTATGTATCTGAACTATTGGGATCTGGCAGGGTTTTGCGTCCATCAGGCTTTCTCCTCTTAAGGAATCAACCACCTAGAAATGGGTGGTGGTGGAAGTGGGGGTGGTGGGGGTCTCAATTTTTTATGAGTTGGTGCAAAGGGGATTGAGACAAAAGCAGTTATGAGGCAGCCTCTCTTCTTCACTCAGTCACCTTTCAAACACACTCAAACCAGAGGCTGCATGATGGCTGTTTGTCCTCATTTGCAGAGTGTCAGCCACTGCAGCACCATCACGCTGCCTACATAGATGTCCCTGATGGATGATTACAGTAAAATACAAAGTACAGTGCCAGGGATGGACATGAACATGAATACATGATTCCAGTATGAACAGATAATACCCTCTGAACAAAGACAAACAGCATCCACACATTGTAGTCTTATTTGTTTTCTTTCCCTTGCTGACCTTTTCTCAAGAGTTGTTGGTCAGTGCAGGATAAAGCTTGGTTGATGCAGTACAGCTGTTTTTTACCTCATGATGTAGTATTGAAGCGTAGCACCTTAGTGACTTGACAGCAGACAAAAAACTTAAATTGCATGCAAAATGGCTAAAAGAGCCTTTTGTTGTTTTTGTCTTTATTTTTACTTGAACCTCCTCTTATTCCATGCATAATATTATTTTGATTATGTGGAAAATCCTGCAGTGTGGCCAAATGAGCTAAAATGGGACATTTTCTGCTAATAGCTTTTCAACTTTTTTTTCAACAGTTTTTGGCACCATATATTTTACATATTTGCATTATATTGGTATGAACTAAGAAGAGCCTTACGTCAGGGATACCTAAACTTTTTCCCTTGAAGAGACAAAACTAAAAACCTAGTGGTAGGCCCGGGCTATTAAGAGATGCACGATATATATTGGCCCAACATTGGGAAATTTAGATTATCAGCTATTTAATGGCATCAATGACATTTTTGCTGATGAATAGAGCAGATAATATGAAGCCAAATTGATTTAATTGACTGAACAAGTGCAGTGTCTACACACACTGATACAGTAGGGCTATTTGCAGTATATGTTCTGTAAGGGTTCAGAGAGGAGGGAAAAAGTCTACCAGTTTTAACACAATAAATCTCATCAGAGCTATGAAATATTCAATCATCCATGTTTGCTCACTATATCGTAACCTTTTACCCTCAGGTATGCATAAACAACAGGTTAGGAATAAAAATGTCAAATTATCGTTATCGGTCATGAAAAGCAGTTAATTATCAGTTATCTGGCTGAGAAAAATCTGTTTCCTGCATGCCTAATTTTTTGGGTTGTTAAGGTGTGATATGGTTCTAGAATCCCCAGTTTATTGACCGACTTCCTGCCTGCTTTTTCTAAGATCATGAAAATAATAAAAATAATAATGATAAAAATAATGATAATACTACTACTACTCATAATAATAATAATAATAAAGGATTCTCCATATTTTAAGACAACTGTTGCTTAAAAAAATACTAGAAACAGTGGTTTGTAAGTTTAAGAAAATGAATCTCTAAATTCATTAGGCTGGAAAAGTGGAACCTTATTGCAGGCCCACCTTGGCCCGTGGGCCCCACATTGGGCGGGCTTCAGATTATACAGATTGTCACAGTGGAGTCTTAAATCACTGCGCCACTGTCTTCTCCTTAAATTAATACAAATCGGATACTTCATACTACAGTATGGATACCTGAATAATACCTGTACCTACAAGGAGTCACACAGTGTCACACAAACAGCATCCTCCTCACTGTGTTTGAGTGAGTGTGGTTTCGATAAGGACCAAGGTATTTGGGAGATCATCATTAGAAATGTATGCAGAGGAAGAAAGGTCTATTTTAGAGCTAAATGGAGTAAATCGTGGTGAAAGAGTCGTCTGCTGATCAGTCAGACAGTCACAGTAGCTGCCTGCTATTCATAACAGATGCTGAGATTTTTTATGATCATCTTGATGGCAGATTTTCCTACTTGAGAAAACCACTGACAGGCTGTTACTCTGTGTGATTACAAGGCCATAAATTAACCCTTGATAAGTTCTGCTGCATGTGTCATTATGGGTAGTGAGCCATGTAAACTGTTTTATTTGAGCCTGTACCCCATGATTCTCTGCCTTTTCACTGCTGCTTGTTTCATCTACAGTACAGTATGTTCTGCATTATTGCAGCTATATTAAAGCCCTTTTTTATGACAAACAAATGTGTTTATCAAATGTGTCATAATAGCTATAAGTAATCAGTCTTTATTGAGGTTAATGCAGTTGGTAGTATGTACCCATGCTTGGTCTTCGCAACACAATTTTAATGAACCTCGCAAACTAATGATTGATTGGTGTAGAAGCAGCCAAGAGAGAAATCATACAGCTGTCCTCAACTATGTGTATAAATCGAGACAAATCTGAGTAAAGTCATGTGATGACAAAACAATAAAGCTAAAGTTTATGTATCTGCTTGTCAGCTACATTACAGGATAGACTGTCACACAGTACACAGAAAATGCAACCTCATACATGCACACTTGGAGGCAAACAAACGCATGTGTGTGTTGCCAGGCTTTATCAGCGCACTTGTTTTTGAGGTCTTGACTGTTGTCAGGTTACTCATTTATTGGTTAAATGACACCTCAGTGTTTGACTCTGCAAACATCCAAACACCCAGACGATCAGTGTTTTGAGGTCATGGCCAAACTGGACGTCAGTAGAAATCCCTCAGAATCGATGTGTGCCTTGGCTCTTCTGCCTTTTCTTACCTCTCCTTGGATAAGAAACTACTGTCTTGTAGGTGTTGACAACTACAGCCATTCGCCTTTCAACACCTCCAGGCCTGGCCCTCAGAGTACTGCATGTGTGAAGTGAGTGCAGCTAGAAATGTGCGGAAACATGTGTACGCCACGGTGTTTGTTTGTCGTAACAGGTTGAACGACCAGTGGGTGGAAGTGGCCGGTGATTTGAGCGCGCTCATTAGGAATTTATGAAGCGCTAAAATGTTTGGTCTCCGGGGAGGGGGGATTGGCAGCTGTCGCACAGGCAGGCAGGCTGGCGACAGGAGGGGAGAGCCCACGATAGAGACTGTAGAGATACAGTAGAGAAGTCTGAAATATTAAAGTAGGTGACTGACAGTGGCTTCTCACAGAATACTCCTGTTTACATTAGCTTTAAAGGTCCACACTGTACGATTCTTTAACCATATCATTTTTTTTGTTCACTGTGGAATAATCATTTGCAATTAGCTTTTTTTATTTGGTATGCCCTACAGATTTAACTGATTTTAATGCAAAGAACTTAAATCTCCTTAACAGTCCTTACTGTGTTTATCCATGCAGACACACTAATGCTAAGTTGTTCCGCTCTCCATCACCCATAATTTGTAGTATTTCAGCAAGCATCAAACAAAAATCTGTTTCTAAAATGTAATTCCTCGCATTGTCATTATACATAGCGCCAATCTGCTATTATCCCTGTATGGTCTTGTAAAGACAGAATTTACTCAGATCTAATCTTTTAAAGCACAAAATGTTACTGACCAACATGTGTAATATATCTCTGTATGTAGTGTGATTTCAAGAAGTCACAGAATTGAAGGTGGGACTACTGATGAGTAGTTTTAGGCACTTCAGGAGCAGTGTTTTCTAAAACACTGCAAAGAAATAAAACGCGAGATACACAAGTTAACTACCCATCAGTAGTCAAATGAGCAGTTTAACTTTTCACATTTTGTTTGCGTGATTCAGATGATATTAGAGCTATAAACACTGAGCATCAAAGCCTTCATGAAAGTTATAATGTTCAGCTTTTATTCCAAGGAGAGGTGTTCATTCAACTTGGAGAAGATATTTTAAGGACTGCAGTTTGTGCTGTTAAATTTTATTATGTTATACTGAGGTAGTTCTAATACTTTATCAGCCCCATTTACATCAGTGAGGATAGGCTAAATATAAATGCATTAGACTACATTAGTTTTAGATATCTAAAAAACCCATAAACTGGCAACTGAGTGTACTTTTACAGTGTCTATAGTGTAACATAGCCTATATCAGGCTAAGTCATGCCGTTATGTTCTGTTCAACTTGCTGCATTTCTGTTCTTCCTTGTGTTTTCTCTATTTACAGCTCATTTTGTTATGTGGCATTTTCAAACAGAGAGCCACAGGGATGAGTTTTTTGTTGGGAAATAAAGTTAGCATCACTCTGGTTCCCTCAACGAAACGCCCAAGGGATTGGTCAATTTGGATTATTGCAGAAAATAAGCTCTGTGGTAAACAAAAGTTTATGATACTTTCTAACTTTGTTCAGCCAGATCCTCACAGATGAAAGGCACTTTTATGATTTTTAAAGTGTAAATACAACCACCAGAAGTGAAAAGTTAATGTTTGGTTATAGACATCATGGTCAGAACAGACAGAATACGGCCCACCCCTCGAGTACAACAGCTTGATCTGAGATGTTGTGGTGGAGACAGGTCTTTGTGGGCACAGCAGTCTCTGATTTCACGTTGTTTTGCCAGCCTGAGTCCCATTTCATCCATTTACTTGTCCTGTGACCAGACATTAGCCAGGAGTAGCCTTAAACCAAAATGGATTAGCATGGCTCTTATTCCAACTCTCTCCCTCCCTGGAGCTGTCCAGCCAGTCAAGTTGGATGGTCAGAAGACGCCATGGGCCGTGATGGTCTGAAAGTTCGCTGCTCTTAGTCCAAAACACCTGCTTTGTTCTCCAATGATGATGACAGTATTTTAGCCATTAGCTGTAAAGGATAATCATATTAGGAGTACTCAAAAATAGTTCAAAAATATTGCGGTAATCTATAGGTGAAGATGTTTTTTTCACCGGATTATCTTTTCATCTATTTGCATGTGTTTTTGTTTCTTTTGGTTCCAGTGCATTAAGCTCTCAGTTCCACTTAATACGTTAGAGTAAGCAATGTAAGAAGTCTGCCTGAACAGTAGTAACAATGCTGCTGTTGGATGTCATCACTCATTTGTACACACTTACTATCTCTCTTCTTGTGCAGAAACTGTCCAGATTATGCAGAAGGCAGATAGAGATATTACAGAAAGAGTCCTCGAAACTGCAGGTTTCCAATAATGTGCTACAGTCGGGGTTCTGCAGTTATCTCGCATTATGTATGTTTATTTTCTCCCCAACTCAAATAACAGGAAAAACATTTAAAAGGCAGTGGATGTATGAAACACGTCCTCCACCCTTCCTTGGGATTCAGCCAGTATACATATCCTGGCTTCATGCCAGCAGTGTGGGTTGTCCATTACAGCAAAGACTTGCATTGTCAGTTTTTATCCAACACAGTAACTTACTACAGAGGAAGTGCATCACATTACACTGACTTGCTTCATTAGTTAAGGAGACTTGGAAATATCGTCTGCTGCACACTGTGGGGATGAACATGACAAATTGACTGCATAGCAGCTTTTAGTGCTATTTTTTTTTGATGATATCCAAATTGTAATTATGGAAACTGATTCTCAGTGAGTGTTGCAACAATATAATTGTTACAGTGATAGATCACTTATTTAGATCTGAGATTAAACAAGGCAACAGAAGCTATGACAGCTTTTAATTCTGATGAAAGCATAGATGCAAATTAGTTTGTCCAGAGACTGTATGGTTGTTTGGCTGTGTGACACAAAGACAATAAAAACAAAGACCAATAAAGCCTTCAAAACAACAATCTTGTGAACATTTTTGCTCACACACTATGATATAGCCACTTCTGTTATATACATACTGTCGTATGTTTAGAAGGAATATTCATCTGTGTTTTCCTGGTTTAACTAGAAATATCTCAATTGTTGGAAAATTACCCCTCAACTATCTTGGGTTGTGTTTGCCGTTAGAGCTTTTTGTTAATCAATGAATCGTTAAGCCCATAAACAACATAGCGGGAAAAAATGCACATCACAGCTTCCCGGAGCTCAAGGAGACATTGTCAGATATTTTGTTTTTTTCTACTAACTGTCCAAAAATACTGAGTGTACAGTCATATACATAGAAAAGCAATGAATGCTTTTTTTTTTTTGCTTGAAACATGACTTTTATTTTACATCCTATTATTAACTATCAATCGATGAATCGATTCCCTTTAGTGTTCCATGTCATGTACACTGATATTTTGCATGTTTTAGTGGGTGTGTCTACAGACATGCATGATGTGTAGGCAGGTCTGGCGCTCTGCTGGCTCTGTTATTTCCATCCACTGCTGCTCTCCCAGAGCTTTGCTGCAATGTCTCTTCATAGACAACAAGACACACTCCTGCAACCTCCCTCTGCTGCAGTGAGCAAGAACACAATGGTCAACCAGGGAAAAATACACTCGGCCTAAATTCAGAGGAAAACAGAGATGCAGGATAGCACAATTCTGTCAAATGTGATAGTGTTTCTGTTATGTGGTGGGGTTGAAAAATAGTGGGTACAGCTTGTCAGTTTAATTATTCAAAGACTTCTCCATACAGTGTTCAAGTTTTAGGAAGTAACAACAATTTTGAATAACTTGTCTAACATTTCTATTTGTAATCTCATTTCTCTCTCTGCAGTTTTCTGTGAAGATCTACGTTCCAGCTTATATTTTGTCAATGCATCTGTGCAAGAGGTAGTGTTTGCCAGCACCACAGGGACATCGGTGCCCTGTCCCGCCGCAGGCGTGCCCCCTGTCTCACTGCGCTGGTACCTGGCCACCGGCGAGGAGATCTATGATGTGCCAGGGATCCGCCATGTGCACCCCAATGGCACCCTTCAGATCTTCCACATCCCCCCTTCCAGCTTTAGCAAACTCATCCACGACAACACCTACTATTGCACAGCGGAGAACCCCTCAGGGAGAATCAGGAGCCAAGATGTCCACATTAAGGCTGGTCAGTTTCCCTGCTCATAAATGTCATCTATGCTTGTGCTTTGTTGCAACCCAAACAATCATGATCCCAGTGTTAGCAGGTTTCCATCTCATACACAACACACTTGTCTGTCTCCTCCTCCCAGTCCTACGAGAGCCCTACACTGTCCGGGTGGAGGACCAGAAAGCCATGAGAGGCAATGTGGCGGTCTTCAAGTGCATTATCCCTGCCTCAGTGGAGGCCTACATCACTGTTGTGTCCTGGGAGAAAGACACAATGTCAATCAACGCTGAAAGTAAGTCATGGCATACTTTTACACTACAGTAACCAAAGTCTCTCCAAGTGAACACATATGGTAGATCATAGTTACAGATGAAGATCCTATTTCCCTATTTGCCAAGTTGTTCTTGTAAAATTCTTATTGATTCTTAGTCTTATTCGTTTAGATAATGGTGTACATACCACAACAAAAGAGAACAAATCATTGTGAGCATCAGGTCAGATCTGGTCTGAATTTGCCTGAATGGATTCACAGCAAAAAAGGAGATTTATTCTAAGTGAGCTGCTAGATAAAGCTATGTTGCCATGATTACAATGGAATAAGTGAAAAGTTGGTGTTAAAACCAAAAATACGTACCAGTCTTAGAAAGAGACGGGTCACTGCTACATGTTCCTTAGATTATCAGAAACATGGTCTTATTTTTGAGAAACGCTACAGAATTAAGAGTACAGCCAGAGTGAGATAGAGGTTCCCAATTCTGTTGATCAAGATCATCAATGACAATTACAAGAGGTGTCTGTCATGTGATGAGCTTTGTGACAGCAGAGGTGTGTGTGTGGTCTGACTTAACTGTACAACTCTTCTGACTTGAACCTACACAAAGGCCGAGCTTACACCAGCTAGCCAGGCCCATTGTGTATGTGTGTCTGTGTACCCACGTCTGTCTGACCCAATGACAGTGAGGTCCCGCTCCTCTTCCTCTGCCTGGTCTTCCACGAGAGCGCAGGCTGCCAGCCATGTCACTTAGTCTCAGTGTATTGACCCATTTCTGTGGCTGATAGGAAGCACTGCAGCACTCCGATCATTCAAATCACTTAAATGGAACGCTCGCCTGCGTGATTGTTTCCCAGCCCTGGGGGGCAAATTCACTTTATGTGGGGCATTTAGCAAACTCAATAGACAAGAGCTAATGTCATTTTGCTTTTGGATGGAGGGCAAATGCTGGCTAGCGACTGCTTTTTTTGTTGACGTTTCACATTTGTCCGCTGAGGCGAAATCGGCCATGTTGAAATCTATAGCAATCTCTTAATTGTCCATAAATGGATTTGCCGCAAGCATGTTTTCAGATATGTGTATATCCAAGGGTTATATTGCTGATTGAATATTTACTGTGCTATAAGTTTCTCATTTTAAATAGATTTTTGTGTATTTTGAACTTATCACTGAATTGTTTAATTGTTTTACAGTACAGCTGCTAGTTTTAACTGAAATATTGTGGAATTCTGAATTTTGAGAGGAAAAAAGTTTCAGCACCGTCAAAACAAAATGTTTATCTTGAGCGATAAAAATCATCACATCTGTAGCCGTCAGCCATGTAAACGCTGTCAGAAAAATCATCCAGCCACCAATCCACTGCTCTTCTCCATGCTAAATAATGGATGACGGAAGCCTATGAATCCACGAGCAAATGGTCTTTATTCACGTCTCAGTGCACGCATCCTACTGACGCACCGTCCATTCCCCTCATCCTCTACTACACACATTTTAAGTGCACTTTGTGTGTGTGTATCCATGTCTGTGAGCCTATATGCACACTAACTGACAGCTCAACGCAAGATGGCTTAACCCCTCATCTCGATGACTGAGCTTCGACATCTTAATTTTTAATGAACAAAAATAATATCAACACTTCGACTGGAAACAAAAAAGTTTGTGAAATGTAGCTTTTCTGTCTTTGGCATGAATAATTGAATTGGCTCTTCAGTTTGGAAGGTGTAGCATGATGTGCAGGGCCCATCAGACAGGCCCTCTGTAAGTCTCACTGGACATAGACCTTTTTGAGTTGTTGCAGGGTAGACTAACAAAGCACCACTTAAAGAACCCTGGTGTCCATTAGAAAAGAATAGAAAATTATGATGAAAAATGCATTCGGTCAGGACATCCAATAAAAATAACAGTGCAGTATAGCTGTCGGGTATAGTGGTTGTATAGTGGTCAGGGGTTTTAAGAGAATGGCTGTAGAAAATGTACAGTTCATGTGCCAATATTGACTCTAACCTGTTTTACCAAGAACAAAAAGACACTACAGCATCTACTAATGAGGCAGGGCAGTTTTATTTATAAAATGTATTTTCCCTTAAGTCCATTTTAATGGGAATAAGTTTAATTATTTAACTGAACTGGACACATTTCTTGTTGCCACCCACTTATAAAAACAGTTCTAAACTAGATTAGGCTAAACTCTTGTTAGTTGTGAGTGTACAGCTAAACTCATCATCATTTTGTCCATTGAAATTACTCTGAGATTGTGATTGGAATACAATTAAAGTACAGAGTGGGTTGAAACAGTGAGGAGTACTCTATGCTGTGACTGACTATAAAAGTTACTGTGTGTCATTTGCTTCTTGCATCTGTATAACAATATAAAAGAGTGAGTATCAAGGCAAGTTGGGGGAATGCATCAATTCAAAAACTGTCCAGACTAAGAGGATTTTAGCAATTGTTTCAAGAGGGAACCAATCAGGACCCAGTCTGATCCTGATGGGTTTACTGGTTTACTACAATTTATGGACACAATAGAGGGGAATCTGTCATTGTATAATAAGTCACGTCGTCAGGAGGGATGAAAATGCCAGAGTTTACTTCAACTTGTCCTAAATGGTTGGCGCCACTGTTTACACTGTTTCAATTTACCAACAATACAACATTTGTAGAGGCCTGATATACATTTCTCTTCATAATCCTACTATTTCTACCATTGTTGGTGTAACCATGGTGCAGTTACCTCATGTGGCCAATCACAATCGCAGAACTAAGTATCAGTAACACTTCCATTTAATGACATGAACTGAATCTGCATCTGACTGCAGCCTCCTGCTCAACCAGCAGAGTTAATCCTTGTCAAGATGCCAAGCAGTAATCAGAAGTCAGGGCCCAAAAGAAGAGAACTGAAAAGGTCAGTGAGGATGAAATGAGAGAAGCAGAGTGTTTTCCATTTATTTCCCAACAGTGTAAAAGTATTTTCATACATCTAGATATACCTATGTTTAGCTTATATCAGTGGATATCTTGTTTTGGTTTATATTTGTTTCTTTTCATCATCTGTGTTAATGCAGTTTAAAGTTCAGATTGATTTACCATTAAAGTGTACTGTGTGAAGCAGTGGTAAACTGACATCACAGCAGGATGATGAACAGAGGATTTGTTTAAATCTGTCATACAAACAATGAACAAACATGGAGGTTCAGGAAACATATAATGTAATTTTGAAACAACAGTTCTTGTTTTTGGTCATAAAGAAAAAACAATGGCCAGAAAGTAATTTGAGAAAAGAGTTGATGTATTTGTGTTTTGTGGTAATATACTTTTACGACATTTGGTGTGTCCTGATCGTGTATGGTAGAAGATGTGTAAGAATAGAATAGAATTGCAGTGATTCAAAACATAGGATTAATGTAGCACTGAGGTAGTGCTGAGAATCTATATAGTAAATATATAGTCATATGCCAGAGCTGTTCTGAAATGGCTGGTGTTAGTATGTGTGTGACAACTGGACTTTCATAAAAAAGATGGGGAGGCCCAGATGATCAGTGTGATTAGATTTTGATTGATTACCATGAATAAAGCTCACCTGCAGGAAGAGATTTAAAAATCACCTTGAAGAAAAATAATCTTGCACCTTGTACTTTTGCTATGGCCGGTCGAATCGTGTGCACGTCCTGTTGGGTTGCTTTCTGGGATGCGTTGTGATGGACTGTGGCTGGCTGCGGCTCTGTTGCTGTGCAGGGCCATTCCCCAGGTGCAGCCTGTGCTGCAGTCACTGAGGAGGCCTTGTAGTCATTTGCCTCGGCCTGATGCTGCCTGCTCTGCATTCAGCACCAGTAGGGCCGAGAGGGGGCCGACCCCCCAGCACTACTGCAGAGACTCACACACACATACAAAAACACACACACCCACACAGGGGCTTCTTTTCATTCAGCACACGAGCTAAGCACAAGGGCCGTCGGCCATCACACAGATTCTCTTTGCTCTGCTCAGCCTCCCTCATCTCTCCTCCGTTTCAATCTTTTCTTTTTCTGCTCATGCTGCCTCTTTGCACTCTGTTTCTCACCTCTCACACATATGAACTATAACATGGGTAATCATGCCTCTAAGATCTACTTATGTCTTCCACTACACTGTTAAAAGAACACTAGTGATTATAGGTTTCCCAGTTAATGCTGCTGGGTTGGGTAGCATGTACAGACATTTGTTTAAGGACATCGCAGATTGCCCTAACACTTTCAGTCTGGTCATTTGCTAAGCTGTCTTGTGCATTTCACAGTTTCTTTCATGTTTGTTGACATTTGGAATGTGTGTTGGAGTTATTTCTGCAGCCAGTCTTGATCCCTGCAGCCATTGCCGAGAGGGAGAAGAGCCAGCCACACTATGTCGGTTTAATTGGCTGTGTATAATGGGGCTTTGAAGTAAATATCAAGAGTTACTATCAAAAGGCTGCTGGACGTTATCATGTGTTTCCACAGTGCCTACTGTTTCTCCTCCATTCCTCCTCCTCCATTTCAAGGCAGCTACAAAGCCGGGCTGGTACGGAACCATGCAAATGTCTGAGGGTTTAGGGTCGCACAGTTGATGGCAGTTGATGTGAGCAAAACTAAGCTGACCTGTGTGTTCCCAACTCAGCCTTGTCATGACGGGGTACACTCAGTCAACCCCGAGGTGTCCTGAGGCAGGTGTAAAATATGTTTACAGAAATGTTTCATTAATATGTGATAGCAGCATAAATGGAAATAAAAAGGAGATTATGTATCTGAATATATTTAAATTCTTTGCCTTCCTGCATCGAAGACTAAATACACTCCAAGAGGGATAGCGACTTTCCTATATCACTGTGGCCCTACTGTAAATATTTGTCTGGAGGGCAGAATGCAAGCTATCGTTTGCAATATACTGTGTGTTGTAGCCTACAGGTACTGTGGTATAATGAATGTCTTTTGTTGGTAGCAGCCTTGCAGCTTGCTCGCTGTCGGTTTTGCCCTTTTCTTAGAATGCTATGTAGGAAGCGCAGCCATTGGCGCAGCAAAACCTTGAGCTGGGGGCTAGGGTGGGTGGGTAATGGTTTTACTGGTCCCTGTGTGGCTGAGATGTGATGGGAGAGGGAGGGGAGGTAAGAAGGGGGAGTGAAGAGGGAGGATATCTCTCTCTCTCTCTTTCTCTCTCTCTCTCTCTCTCCATCCCTGCCTCACTCTGTCGACAGGCAGGGTTGGGACTCTGACGTGTGACAGGCTGGATGTAGAGTCTTTTTCCAGCATTCGCCATTCTGTCTGCCCATGATTGGCTGGAGTCTTGTTATTCACGCAGAAAAATGGGTCAGGTGGCCTGTGGAGAATGGAGTGTTTGTATAGACGGATGGATGGACAGCACAAACACACAAGCATGCACGCGCATACCTACACATGCATCCCACACAGAGCAGGATTATACTCTGCAGCAGAGCAGCAGTGGCAGATAAATAACAGATAAATGAAAATAAATCCAGGTTATGTGGTAAGCGTCTCTCATGTTGAATTCACTGTGTTCTCTCACAAGCTGCGAGCTGGTTCTCTCCTCACACCCAGTGGCAGGGGCTTAGCGAGATAAATAAAGGGTTGCACTGGAGGAAAAAAAAACTGGGAAGAAAATCAATACCTGTGTGCATGAATCTGGCTGCAGCTGCCACAAAGCATTATGGGAACATGACGGGTAGATACACTTGGGCTGGGCAGTGAGCAGGCAGCATGATAGGCTGTAAGGGAAAAAAAAAACAGATACATACAAACCCACTGAGCCCCATTACAATGTATGTAATATAAAATGAGTCAAAATAATTGGTTAATTTTAGCCTTTTCTTGACCTAAAGTGTGTGATTAGAGGCTCTTATAAGTATTTGTTGGTTATAATTATTTATTTGTAATTGATTAAACATCGATGACTAACTGTCACAAATTTTAGATCTTATTTATTTTTAATATCACATGGGCAACTGCAATAATGGTTTATGAATTTGAATTTGTCTGGTCTTCACCAGACTTGATGGTGATGAAACTTGTTAGGGTTGCAGTCATATACCTTTTCAAGATTTACCGTAGGATGAAACCTGACAGTAATCATAGCCTGTACTTATATACAGTATGGAATTCTACTGTATTTGTGTTATTAGAAATACATATATCTCACATTTATATTAAGTTTCAAGTCTGTAAGGACATAATATTTTATTAGATCATCATAAAGCATTTGTTAAACCAAAAAGCCCTTCTGTTTTCATTCCCTGTAGGGTCTCTCTTAGCTAATAACAATAATAATCATAGTAACAATTACATTACGCTGTAAACCGTACAACAGTGAAACCCTGATATTTTCTTCAGGTCGTTAACGTAATGTGGAAATGTTATACCGTCTCAACCCTACATATTACTTTTTTTTTAAATAAGTTACCCAGTGCTCAGCTAAGGACTTAAAATCAGGAAACTGTAAAGATCAGAGTTAAAAGGATGAAGAAAAATGAATCATTGAGATACTGCATTATTACTACATTTAGTGAACAAGTGTGAATTTGTGTCAGTAAATTATGTAATATTTGCCAATGTCCCCCTCTCCATAAAGAAAATATAGTGTCTTTCTGGCAGCAAAGCATATGTAATGTTTACTTTACTTCAATGCCCCAATAGCTATATCGGAATCCAAACCGCTGTAGTCATGTTTGGTATGTAACCAAGGTATCATGATTGTGTCAAACCTTCCTTTGCGGTGAAGCATTGTTACGGATGCTTGACCATATATATGAGTTTGCAATTTTAATGGCATGCATATCAATGTGTCACAAATGTGTCACCAGTGTCCAGTGGCACTATAAAGCATCAGCATTAGATTATGCTCTGTGTACTCACTACATCCCTCTCCACACAGCCTCTGCTCCAGTCGTAGCCCGAGACTGACAGAGATATTAATTAAATTGGCTGATGCCCTTTCTCTCCCTTTACTGCACTGGCGCTGCAATGATCACACTCCCACCTCCGTACTGTGCTGTTTGCTCACCAATAACCGCAATTTGTTCTTTATTAAACTCTCGGGGCTGGGAACAATTAGGGTGTGAGCTGGAGGTGGTGGTGTGTGTGCGCACGCATGCGTATATTTGAGCGCAGGAAGGAGGAGGAGGAGGAGGGGGAGGAGGAGAGTCGGGGGGAGATACTAAACACTGCTTAATCTTTGATAAACAGTGAGGTCTCCTTTGTGCCGCTGCAGTTTGGCACATCTTCTCCGGGCTGCTCAGCACTGTGCAGGGCTAGCTCATGGCTGCTGCCTCCACGGCTCCCAGACCTGGATGGAAGCCAGGTCATGCGTGGCTCCCTGCCAAGATACAGATTAGCTATAAGCGCAACATGAGCTAATCATGGAAGGAGCCACCAATTAATTGGCACTTAGACATTCAGTGGACTGGATGGATTTGAGGCTGGATTTTATCAGTGGATCAAAGTGATTGGCATGGATGTCACTGGCAGTTAGATATATTCACATGGAGCATATTGGGGGAAAAAAAAGAAGATTTGTTGTGTGGGTGTGTGTATGATAAGGCACTGAGGTTCCAGCTATATGTAAATCACTGCTGAGAGGGCTGGGCTGGGGCAGATTGTGTGTATTTGAGTATGTTGTTTGGAGGGATCACTTCCTGTCTGAGTGAGAGGAGACAATATGACATGGATGATGCATTCAGGCCTAAATATCTTTGAAATGCAAGGTGACATAATGCAAATTGCGGTTTTGGTGCAAAGACACTGATCTTATGGCCAATTACGACACACATGGCACAGGGATGACAGGACAGGACGGTAATTTAAACATCCTGCTGTCATTATGGGACAGGGATTTTCAGCCGTTTAAGAATCTTTCTTTTATATGTAAAATCATCAGAGGATGGCAGATAAAAAAAAAACAAACTGAACTGAAATAAATCAGACTCAGAGGTGGATGTGGTGGACTGCTTAATAAGCGTCAGTCACAGCTCTGTAGAAACACCTGTGTTGCTGCCCGGTGAGTGCCACGTGATTGCTCTCTGTCAGTGATGAAAAAAGAAAGGTGATTCCCCCCACACTTCTCCATCTCAGCCATGTTTAACCCTGCTGTTTTCTGACATCAGAGAGAAAAAACAAAAACAAAATGATTTGCAGGGAAGACCTTTGACTGGCGACAAAGGCTGCTTGAAATCGCTGCATCTTTGTAGAAACCTGCAGAGAGGCTGATGTGCATGTAAACGTGTGTGTTTGTGTGTGTGTGTATGTGCGTGTGTGTGTGATAGAGAGACAGAGACAGAGAGGAGAAAAGTGTATTGGTGTGTGTTTGTGTGTAGGAGGAGGAAAAGGGGGAGTTGGCTGTGAATGGTTGCTCTTATCGCGTGCAGGCAGCTGCTGCAGTGTCTTTGAGAGACAGAGGGGCTGTCCATGCATGCCACTCACTCTGCCTATTCACAGCCTCCCTCCCTCTCTATAGCCTTCTCTCTCTCTCGATCTATCCCTGTCTGTGCTGCATTTTACGGCAAGGAAGTGAGCGAAACAACGAGGGGGAAAAAACATGACTTGAGCTTTAATGCAGACTCATGACGTGCAGGCCCTCAGTTTCACATCCTCGGGATGATTCTTATAACAAGGGACAGGCAAGAAATTAAATGTCATTGGACATCAGCACATCGCCCCGACTGACGTGTGATTGTTTGTGCGAGTGCACACCGGTGTCCCCCTTTGTTGACACAGACATTTTAACGTTTCAATAAATCACGGTTGTTTTTGTGCAAAAACTCATCAGGCCTCAAATGTGTCTTGTGCTATTATTATATATTTCACAGTTTTTTTTTCCTGCGAAGAAGTAAACATACAGTTAAATTGCCTTGTTTCTTTTTTTACTACAAAAAATGTAGTTGCAAGCAGGTGAGGAATATGCACTGCATAATTAAGATTTTAATAACTAAAAGTGAAATCTGTAAAGAACGAGGTACCAACCTTAGCTGTCCCACAAGTCAGTCAGAAGATAATAGCAGTGAAGGTTCCTCCTCCTGCTCCATGACGCTAATCAAAACTACGAATAATGAAGTGAATTCATTCAGTGGGGAGCCGGTGCCGGTATAAAGGTGACCTGTGGAAAGGTATTTCCAAGACGAGCCACCATGGGAAATCACCTTGATAGATGGACGTCTCAGGCAGCAAGGAAGTGATATCCCCAAGCAATGCATGTTGCATGCAGAGTGCATTCTGGGATTTGTAAACCCCCCCATCTCACCCATCTTTGCCCAGGTGCCCTGTCATGTATCGCTACACTCCTGCAGCAGTATTTTTCAAGCTGTGATATGTAACCTTGACTGTGAAGGGAGCAGATGGTGAGAAAGGATGATTAAGAATCAGTTTGATATGGGAAGCCTGCAGACAGGTCATGTGTTTATTAAAGGAGGTTTTTATTTTATTTTTTTGAATGTAACATTTTTTCCACTATTATAGTTTTAATTTAATAACTAAATTAATTTAAATCAAAAACAAACAAAAATATGTTTTATCTTCATTCTGTTCACTTATTTATGGTGAGTTGAAAGATTAATTACAAATATATGGGCAAGAAATATCTAAAAATGACAATATAAATAAAAGTGGTAATTTAATTGATTATGATATAAATGTTTTCCCAAAAAAATGAAAAGCTAATTTGTTACACAGTCAAGGTAAATTCTAAAGCTTTATATTTTCAGCTTTTCTAAAATGTAGCATTCGTCATATTTAAATGTCTAGCAGTAAAAAAAAAAAAATGCTAATAGTTTAGGAATGTATTAAATCTTTTTTTTTTTCATTTAGTAAAATCAAACCTAAAAAGTTGTATTTATATTTATTGTAGGACTCCTTCTTTTGATAATAATTAAGTCTTTAATTGCAAGATTTGAAATAATTATGCAGTATTTCGTTCAAGATATATTTATATGTTTGAACTGAACAGCTTAAAAGAATTTAATTGTACATGCAAACTCCTGGTTTTGAAAACATTAAAAGAAAATGTTTTTAACGCTTAACATTATATTGTCTAAGGTGAGGAAACCTAATTTTTTGGAAATGCTTGCATAATCCTTTAGTTCCACTCGGCAACTATAGAGAGAGATACAATACCGAGGGAGTCTGTGTAAAAATAATTCAGAGGACAAAGAAATTAAACTGATAAGTGAACGCGTGATGGGTCCTTTGCATAATCCGACATAATCCATAATGCAAAATACAGAGTGAACTGTCTAAAAATATCTCTGACTGCCTTCACAAAGCTAAGGAAACATGTTTAATTAGCATGTTCGCTGCCGTTCTTTCTGCAGCCGTTGAAAATAATCTAGCTATTACAGGTTTTGTTTTTACATTGTTCCAAAATTACTAAGAATAAGAGTGCAGAAAAAATATCACATGCAACTAAAATCAAATAAATCTACTATATTCATGCATACAGACACATTAAATGTATTGTTTTCTGTGTCTTTTTGTGTGTGGTTGGTTGGACGAGCAGTGATGAACCCCAAATAGATTTTTCTCTTGCATACAGTAAATAGTCATGTTGTTGCTGAGGGCCTGAGTTGACGCTGTCAGCTCCGCCTGATTGGCTGGAGCTCGCTATGACTCGTCGTGCGTTTAGCCAATACGGTTTGCTCGGGTTCTGCTCCTCTTTTTTTCTCCCCACCCTAAATAAATTGCCTGGAGAAATTGAACAAAAAATTAGAGAAAGGGAGAGAGCCTTTCATCTAATTGAGAAGCTCATATTAGCTGTGGTGGGAAGATAAGCTCCTCTCTCTCAGCAGCTATTAAGCTGACTGTATGTTAGCCAGTTTCTTCTTTTTTTTCACTCAAGCATGATTTTTTAAGCTGTCACCTCAGTGCACTCTGTGTCAGAGAGGTGCAGGTTTAAAGTTATGTGTGTGTGTGTGTGTGTGTGTGTGTGTGTGTGTGTGTGTGTTTATCTTTGTGTGTCCCAGGTGAGTCTGACAAGCTGTTGTACCTGCACTCATGCACAGCACTCCAAAATGGAGACCAGGTCATGTGACCTTGTGCAACCACAAAGGGAAATACACACACAGAAAAATACACACGTTTTCCTCTGTTCATCAGCTTTGTTGACTAATTTTGACACCCTCCTACACTTGTGAGCACACATTTATTGTAAAATGTCTCAGTATAAAATACACTGAGAGATTAAATTGCCTTTGACACATCCATATAGTATATTCATGCAACAATTAAATTAAAAAGAAAAAAGAATCTATTCTGGCATATTTCCTTTTCTTAATAAAGAAATAAAGAATTGGATGGGACTGCAAAAAATCTATTAATTGCATAAATGTAACATGTGTTGTTCTCAGCTTGTGTGACTGACCAACATTCAGTAAGCGTGTCATGCATCAATTAATGTGTCCGACATATGTTCTAATTGACATTGTAGATAAACCTCTGCTTGGATTTATCTTGTGGTCTGATTCTTGGGGTGTAGACGTTCTTCCTGATTACATTGTGTCTTCTAGTGCCTTGATCCCTTTAGCCCCCAAACCAGGATTACATTTCCACTATATAATCCTGGTTGGGCTGCCTGGGGGGGTCACACTGCAGCCCCCAAATGTCTTGGTGTGACGGTGATACTGTGGGACTCGTGGAGGGGGGAAAAATCAATCAAGTTGTGGTTTACTGGTGATTTGTTAATCTGCTCCCAATAAGAGTGAGGAAAGAGGGAGACCGGTAAAAGGGTTGCTCTGTCTGCTGCTGCTGCTGCTGCTGCTGCTGCTGCTGCTGCTGCTGCTCTGGCTTACTGCTTCTTTCAGTCCAAGGCAGCCATTTTGTGTCATCCAGTGTGTGTTGCTGGAACAGTGCTGGTTCTCAGTTTACACTGAAAAGAAAAGCTGATCACAAAAAAGCACAATTCCTTTTTATTTCCAAGAAAGGCATTTATTCAGCTTGGAAATAGAGCATTTAGTGAAATGATGCATTATTAATGTGGCTGAGGCCCTTTGGATACAGGCTAGTAAAAAGACAAAGTGATGCTGAAGGCTTGGGTTGTATAAGTCTAGTTTCACTGAAAACATTAGGTATATTAAAACAGTTGTGATCCAACTATGATCCAGTGTATACTATCAAGATTTAGCTTCACTTTATTTCATTTTACAGCATCAAGCCTGTATATTCAGCTGGAGGTGAGAGGGTCTGTGACGATAAGCCCTCTCTTCCACACACCCACCTATCCTCTCCAGAGGCAGGTGCACTGCTCATCAGGTACAATCGAGCGCAAATAGTTCCTTATCTGTGTGAAAATAGCAGTGCTGTAGTGTGTCTGTGCAGGGCCTGAGCAAACACACCGTCTATGTAAGTGATCAGTCGGCCCATTCAAAGAGGCCCCATAATGGCCAGTTTCTTCTAGCCTTGTTTGCTCGGTTTTGTGGCTTTGGCGTCTGGCAGATGGGCCATCAGGGATTATACCTGCTAATGAAGAGAGGTGGAAGAGGGTAGAGGGTGGGGGGTAAGGGGGGTGCAGGTGTATTACCAGTTGCTGTATGATGTGACCAAGTGGAGGACAAAACTGGTCATTCATGGAGCTCACATGAATAGATGTGTTTTCAGGTCAGCAGTTCATAAATTTTGATTTCTTTACTGGGTATTCCTGAGTTTATGTGTGATTTACAGGCCGTTGACTAGATGGTTTCTAGCTTGTGTGATGCAGG
Source organism: Pagrus major (assembly GCF_040436345.1). Classification (NCBI taxonomy): domain Eukaryota; kingdom Metazoa; phylum Chordata; class Actinopteri; order Spariformes; family Sparidae; genus Pagrus; species Pagrus major. The sequence goes on along the minus strand of NC_133227.1, from coordinate 13,153,462 downwards.
TTGTTTCGCATTGAAACTCTGGAGAGAGTTTTTCACAAAAATACACACAAAAATACAGTTTCATGAGAGCGTATTTGTCTTTGATGTGATATCTATACAATTGTATGTACTTTACTTTATTTCTTTATTTATCTTCTTGGTCTCCTTTGTATTTTAATGTATCTTGGCTTTTTAGGTAGCTCTTTATTTACTACAACATAATTCATCCTGTGTTAACAGGCTGGTGCTCACAGCAGCAGCTGTAGTCAGATTCGATGTGTGGAAGTGGGTGGGAGGCAGTGTTTCTTCTTTTTGGGGGGTGCTCATTGAGGTTATGGCGGGGGATCCTGGGGCCCACAGACTCATACTGGACAGAGATGCACAATGACCAGCCCTTCCAGCGTGATTACACCAGGCGTATGTCCAGACAGGATAGCCTAATCCCTGACAACACCCCCCCCCCCCCCCCCCCAACGCCCATACACACACTCACACGAGCACTCCCCCCTCTCTCTCCACCCCTTAACATATGGAGATGGGAGGAATTAGCGCAGTGGTAGAAAATAAATGAGTTAAAGCGGCCAGCAGCTTAGATCCCACAATATTTGTTCTTGGGTGACCCATCTGTAAGTTTCTTAGAAGTGACGCACTTGTGGAGGAAAGACTTTACTCCTTTATTTTGTCTGCGCAGTTCAGTGACAACACAAAAGCAAAGAAACACATTTAGCATATAATGTACTTAAGTTTGATTACATTGTTCACAAGCACTTAATGTGCATTTATCTCAGTGATTAGGGATAAGCACAGGCGGAGGAGTGTGGTGTGCATTGTTGATGCACAATATTCGGGACCACACCTCCCACAAAGCCACAGCCTGACCCTGCCGGGCTCCTCGCGTGACCCCACCAACACGCCCCACCCCAGATTCAGCCCAGATCTTGTTAAATAGGATTAAGCTGGCTACCTGCCATTCAGTGGCTTGGACAGGACCTCTTATCTCCTGTCTTCAGATGGCTGCCAAGAACAACATAATGCACGGCGACCTACATTAAACAATGCCACACGCAGGTTTTGTACTCGGCCTGTGTCTTATGGTTAGTGGAGGTATTGTCTTCTCTGTGCTGATTTCCCTGTTAAGTGTAGGTCACTGGGCCACTTGCATGCCTAATTGGGATCTAATGACGGGCGTCCTGCTAAAAGGCAGTCAAGCTCAAGCCAATTAAATGTTTTGAAGCCGGCCATAGCAAATCCCGTGTATATCTGTGTGTAAGTTTATGTATGTGTGTTTGTTTTTTATAGATTCTTGTCTATGGAAGCAGAGCTGTATGCCGGTATGCTTTGTAAATCACATGTTAATTCCCTGCTCTTACACTGACCTTACTTTACTTTAATACACAACTGTTGTCTATGTATTTAGCAGGACGTGGCCCTGATAGAGACTAGAGAGAGCACTGGAGTCCATGTCCTCCAAAGCACATGTGACATGTCTCGAGCTCCCTCCCATACTCTCCCTCGAAGCAGGGACACCAATTCAGCGGCGTAAGAGGCTTTGTGGCCAAATCCCCAGTTGATCTTCATAAAGTTTGTGTCTTACAATTAAGTACAGATGGTTTGCAGCTGGTTGTAAGGCTAGTAAATAACTTGGGCCTCTATTTTCGCCAGGGATTTGGTGGGGTAATCCCTCTCTCTGACAGTTTACCAGATTCAAATCAGTCCGGGCTTTGCTTTCCTTCCTCCACTTCTTCACCCATTTTTCTCTCCCCTCCTATCCCCCTCATTCCATCAAAAGCTCCTTATCCTCATTTGAATATGCGATCATTTAGTGGGAGCGCACACATGACATGACTGTATCTAAGAACAGGGACGTGGGTGATGCAAGAATCACACTCAATTACCCCTTAAAACCCCTCTTTCAATATGAAAACTCCACAGTGAGGGTTTGAAACAGTGTTTACTGGACTATGACGAGAAATAAGATGACAGTGTGGACCCAGGGAAGATTAGCAACTGCTATAGCAGATGCTAATGGAGATCCAATAAAATAAACAAACAAATGCAAGCTGCCTCACTGTATGTTAATACAAATTACATTTGCTCTCTTTTACTTGTCTGATAAACAGAGGCTTTCTAAAGGAAACTGGTAATCAATAGCTTTTTTTATTTGACATTCTGTCCTGCAAATGCTCTGTGTCTGAGGTTAGAGCTAGTCCTTTAAACATGTTAGCTGCCAGTTGGCACACTGGCAATCTAAATACTGTTCATTTGAAAGAAACCAGAAACCAAATGCATCACTTCCAGATCACAACATTTAGTTACCAGGTACCCAGTGTTTACAATGTGAATGGTTTTATTAAATAGTTGCAGGTTAATTGTAATTAGGGCCTCAACAAACAATTATTTTCCTTATTGATTAATCTGACAGTTAATATCTCTATTAATTGAATAATCGTTAGGCTGTCATCACCAGTAATACTAGTCAGTTATTATTGTTATTTTTTTATTAATCCACACATTAAAATTTGCCCTGAAATGTCCTGTCTTCCTAGTCGAATGGTGCTTGATTAAAATGATCATCGTTACAATACCGAATAACTGTTGCATCTTACATGTATATAGGCACTATTTCTTTGGACAATGTTTGACCTGATAGAGAAAATTGTGCTCACTATTGAGTGTTTTCTTTTTTGGAGTGGTTGAGTCTTCTACATTTAAACTTGTGTTTAAACATCAGGGAAACAAGTTGTTTGGAACATCCTCTTTATTTCATAAATGACAAAGAAAAGCTCAAATCCTTACCTATATGAAGCTGTAACCAGAATTTTGCCCTCTGATAAACCAATCACTTAATCCACTAATTGTTGCAGCTCTAATTGTAATATACTTTGCCTTGGTTTACAGTGTACCACAAAACAAGCAGGGTTTCTTTACTGTATATTCAACATCTTGTGTATTTGACCGTTTTGCTCATACTTTGAACATTGATATCAACTGAAAAAAATCACTGTACAAAAGTACATAATGACATTATCAGTATTGCTTAGCATTCCACCATATCTTCATAGCTCATATAATGCATGTCAGTGTGCATAGAGGACCCCTGTTAAGCAGATCTCTCTCCTGGGACAGTGTCGGGGCCCAGAGGAAGGCTAACCCTAATGAGGACATAGTTACGGCACTCACACATCCTGAGAGAGCTGTGATCTTTGGATGGTAAAAAGCAAACGCTCCCTAGGAAACAGCTTGACCCTGCTGCTCCTTGTTTCCCCATCCTGCCATTCCTATTATTCAAATATATTTATATATTTATATCATTATTTATCCGCTGTAAGTGAAAGGAGCCGGCACAGCAACACCTCATCTGCATAAGACAGTAGCTAACTGCCCGAGTAGCGCCTCGGGATACGAACAGATGGGAGTGTTTAGCAACCTTACCCACCCACCCCTCCCACCCAAAACACACACACGTGTGCCAGAACCCACACACACCTCCTCCACCTCTTCTCCACCTTCTCCTCTATGCTTTTTCTCCCCCTGCACCCCTACCAACACTACCCCCCGCCAAATGTTCAGTTAACCTGTCAGTTCTCATTGCCCAAAATTCAAGATGCCATATGCCGCGCTCTGACTTCTAACCCTCTGCCGCCTCTCGTCCCTGTCTCCTTCATGGTGACATGAAAGTCCCCCTTGAAACACGAGGATGTCTCTCCTCTGCTGTTTGATTCAGGACGCCTGGCTGAGATCACAGCGATTGTAGGCGTAGCTTGTCTTGTATAATAAAAGCAGTCACTTAGCACAACACAACGCAGTAGGAGCGCGTTTACCACAGCATCATATATGAGACTTTTGATCTACCTGCGTCAATACAACAAATAACTTAGGATGCTCCATTCTCAGTTTGTAATGTACTGTATTGTGAAAGAGAAAATGAACGATGTGTACAACATTTAATAGCGCTCATGAGGTCTCATCAGCTATGAGGGATGAATTTTAATGTTTCATTTCTCACTGTGATTGACTGATTGCTTAAACGAGTGTAAATAAACCCCGGCAGCGAAAGAGCTTGTCCTGTGTTATAACATCTAATAACAGTCTCCTCTGCGAGCTCTGGCTGTCCTGTCCACTGAATTCTAGGCCATTTGCCCTTGCACAGAGGGCAGCTCCCAGCAGGCCTGGCAATAGTGACAGTTTGTTGTTGTTTATAAGGTCATCCCCACCATAGGGGGCAGCATATTCATTACACCCACCCCATGGCTCTGTTTGTCTCTGGCAGTCTGTTTCTCTGTGGGCTCCTGTCAGAAGGTCAGAGGGTACTTACTATCATCGTCCTCTTGTCTTCTCAACAGGCCGGGAAAGTCATAATGCCTCTGGAAAGAGTTAAAAGGGTAATTGGCCTCATTTAAACAAAAATGCCAAGTTTACAGTGACAAATGTGGGAAAAATCTGTCCTGCATGCCGATGCAGCAAGATACAGGTAGATTATTGAAATTAGAGCTGCAAAGATTAGGCAGTTAATTACTACATCCGTATGAAATTAATACCTTTTTTTACAATTCATTTATCATTTGAAGTGATATTGTGTCACTTTTGAAGGAGGAAATAAAACATTTTCCTTCTGATAAGTAATAAACATGAATTCAGGAGCCATTAACACATCTTTCAGTATCTCAGTTCAGTATATTGAGATGTTTGGCTGCTGCAGCTGTACTTGATGGGTATGACAAATAGCCTATTGTGGCTAATGTTACCCCTGAGCAAATTTAGGTGGATATTTCTATGTAAGTAACATTAGTAAGACAATTTAGTAACATAATGATTTGTCCCTACTTATGCTATGGTTACACTATGTTTCAATACTTATTCTGGCTTTAAACTGAGACTATGCTATGTTTGTTGAACAGCTGCCACTGTGGCCACAAATTACATTTTTGGAATAATAGCATCTGAAAAGTTTAACGTTAGCACAAGTAAGCCATTGAATTGATTCAGCAATGTCAGTTACAGTATACAACAATATCTCTCTAAAGTTAGCTAACATTCTAGCCACTATACCCATTATAGTCTGGTATGCTAATAATACCAAACTATCTAACACAGAAGAAACCTTAAATGTACTGAACTGAGTAATGGTGAGTTTCTTTGCTTTAAGTTCCACTTTTCATCTGTAGACAGAATGTGTTATTGCTTCTTTCAAAAGCTTTATAGACTCACTTAAGTCTTTATCAGACAAATATACAAAACATTAGATGGTTCTGGCCTCTCAGATGTGAGAATTTGCTGCTTTTTCTTCTCTTAACATTACAATAAACTGAATATCTTTGCATTTGTAAATACTGGTTGACAAAACAAGATATGTTGACACTAGCTTGGCTTCTGGGAAAATGTGAAAGGCATTTTCACAGTTTTCTAACGTTTTGTAGAATAAAAACAATTAACCGATTCATTGCTATCAAGTCAAAGTGCACATCAATTCAAAGCATATTTTATTAGTTTTAATGCTTTTAATCCTGCAGGTGAATCCCAATCAGTGATACATTTCAATCTGAGAACCACCTGCAACAGCATGTGGTGCTCTGAAAGAGAAACAGAGAGACACAGAGTAAGGAAGTGTCTGGGAGTGGGAGCAGCCAGCTAAGTGAGGTTGTTAGGAGGAAGCGCTGACAGTCCAATCCAGCACAGCGACCATTCAAAAGACAGCTCCTTTTGTTTCTGCCTCCCTTTCTTCTGCCAGGGTAGAAAAAGAGGGTGAATCTCTCTGTGCGCAGTAACCCACTGACACCTCCCTCTGATCTGCCTCCTGCACTCTACCTCCTCCACCCCCCGCCACTACCACCACCACCACCAACCCCCCCTCCCTCTACTACATCCCTTCACCAGCACTCTCCTCTCTCCACCTCCTCTCCCTCCACTGCTCTATCCCTCTCTCTCTCCCTCCCTATGCATATGCCATTGCCTAAGAGTCACTCTCCTGGTTGCCACAGTAACCAGCTCACCTCTCTCTCTCTCACTCTCTCTCTCTTTCTCTCTCTCTCTCTCTCTTTCTCTCTCTCTCTCTCTTTCTCCCTCTCACAATGCACCTAAACAGGAGAATCTGTCTCAGTCTGACAGAGACAGAGAGAAGGGAAATTGGGGGGAGGCATATTTCAGAAAGATTGCTGTTGCACAATTGTCTTCCTTTTTACAATTCTTATCTATGCACGCACTGCACAGCAGACAAGGCAAGGCAGCAGAAAAAGAAGCAGGGAAAAAACAAACAAGAGGGAATAAAGACATAAAGACTGGGAGAACACATGTGTACAAACCAAGCGTTCCTAGAATGACAACCTTTTTTTGTAGCATTTACAGCACCAGCACCACTGCTAACAAGCATTCTCCACCTGCTCCAGCCATATCTCCCCATCCCCCTCCTCCATATCAGTCCTCCCACCTCCTTCATCCCCCTCTCCTCTGCCTTGTCGTCTGTGAGGGGCAGTCAGGTGGTGTTGGAGAGTCTGCCCATAAAGCATTGTCCCTTAGACATGTCATTTAGCACCTGAGCACTTTCTGTCTGTCTGTGTCTGTCTGTAAATTTCTGTCTGTCTGTCTGTCTGTAAATTTCTGTGTCTGTCTGTCTGTCTGTTAGCGTCTCTGTCTCTAAATGTGCCCAGTGCCCAATTACACTCTCATTACCTCCTAATTACCCTGGACACAACAGCAACTGGTAGCACAATCACAAAGAGAGCAGAATGTAAATCAGCTACATTTGTTCTGACATTATTTGTGGGACTTTTTTTTTTTTCCACTGGGTGGTGGCATGTTAAATGTTCCCCCGGTGATTGTGGTAATTTAGAGCAATATGGTAATTGAGGTGCTGATGGCTATTTCTCCTCTCACCAGACGCTGTTTTTGTCCTTTCATAAGCTGTTGTCGGCGAAATTACATTGAAGGTTTAATTGGCTATTTTAGATCACAGGCATCACAGTTGATGAATGATAAAAATCAGCTCAGTGATCATTGATTATCACTTCCCAGAGCATGCATCATAAATTAGATCACCATTGGCTCTTGCTGTTTGATTCATATAAGCAATATAAGAATGCTTCCTTCAAGCCGACTCAGTAGAATAAACAGAGCTGCTACGTGTCCTCCGCGTCCAGAGCTGTCTCTTTTCATGTCCGTTTCGGAGTCTAATTGTTTTTTAACTCGTTGTGACCCAATATCAATCAAGAATTTGTTTTAAAATTATGTAACAAAAGTAATTTAATACATGTAAATGATTTAACTTACATTATGTGTGGAACATAGTTACGTCCCTTTCTTCCTTTACTTAGGTTATGTCATCTCATGTTCCTGTCGTCACAGAAGACCTTCCTGATCTGGTCCAGTTTCTCTCTGAGTACGCTGATTTGAAAGGTTTTTTTTACTAAACAAAGTGCAGCCACTCTGCCCACACATCACTGCTTTAATTGCACAGTTGATCTTTTGCCAGACACTACTCTCCTCTTCGATGAAGGCTGCACACCTTTATGGGTCTGAAAAAAATGGAAAAATACATGGGAGAATCACCTGCTGTTGGATTTAGTTATCCTTATCGTCACAGTTTGGTTCCAGTTTTTCTTTATGGATAGGAAACACATGACTCTGAAGCTTTGAACTACTTACAGAAGCACCAGTATAGACACCAACTATTCAGACATGTGAATGTTTCTGTTGTGTTCCATAAGCAACCGGTGAACTGTTCAGGTGAGTTTGTACGGACCTCAGTGACACCTTCATCTTATCTAAGTAAAGAATAGGACATATTTGCCAAGACATCAAACTGTTGCTACAGAAGCTCCTCAATATCCACACATCCAGCCAAAGTGGTACATCTAACTCCAAGTCGTAGTGGACACCCTACTGTAGCTCAAAAGCAACAGTTGAAGTGTTTCTTCTAACACCACCTCTTTGCAACTGTAGTACATCAGACCTGTTACGTTAGGTTTGCGTTTCCCAGCTGATGATAGTGGCATACATTTGGTCTGCCAACCCACTTCAAGATTGAAATATCTTCACTATTGAATGGATAGCCATGGAATTTTGTGCCTACATTCATGCTCCACAGAGGATGAATCCAAATGACTTAGACTTGCACCACCAGAAGAAAAGGCAGACATTTCTACGGCTCATATCTCCAAAAGCTGGCAACTCACACTCAAATGATCTTGATAAATAAGCCGCACTACATGTAAGAGGAACAACATGTATTTTTGATTTTGGGGTGAACTGTCCCTTTAAACTTCTTAGCATCAGAATCTTACAATTGTCATTGTGAGCATATTAGGATGCTGACATTAGCACTGTCCGTGCTGCACAGTGTGCAGTGGTACACTGAGTCAATTAATTCTTTGAAACAGTGATCCTTCTCTTGAGTGTCCATCCATCCGTCCCTCCTTCCTCCACCTATGCAGGCTGGTATCTGGTGTTTATGGGCTTCCTCAGCGGGCGGGGTTGTTTAACGAGGGCAGGGGGACAGCATGGCACTAATTGCTGTGTGTGATTTATACCAGGCTGGGACCAGGCAGGAACACAGGCAGACGATGGTACTCTGAGAGCAGCTGCTTCGCCCAATATTTACTTAACCCTCCGCTGGCGGGCCTGGCACTAGTGCCACTGACGATGGGTCTGTGGGGAGTCATTTCAATGCTTAGTATTATGTATAGCAGCAGGGTTGGGGCCATGTTTGGGGACATGCTCAAAGTGGGAGTGTGTGCCGTATGGGAAGGTAGATTGGAGCAATTAGAGGGAAGAATGTGATTGGTCTCCTGACAGTTTGGCAGGCCAGGAGGAATTGTTGCTGGGTAATATAATCCCGATTTATTTTCAAAATAGTGGGATCCTTTTTTTCCAGCCATTTTGGCCTCTTAGCTTTACAAATGACATGTTCTTTTTTTGGTAAAACAGATAAATACACAAGAAATATTAAACAAGAGTATATTTTGCCTTAGTTTTTATCTGCATGAATGAGCAGGAGTCCTCAATGGTGATTAGTAGCGCTTTGAGTGTGGTCCTATATTGAGCAGCATGATTTGTACAGTGTTCACTTTTCTGTCATGTGTTATCAGTGATAGACACTTTCATCCCACGCCTGTCTGCCTGGTTCATCTGGAGTGATAGTCTGAGACATCGTGGGGTTTGCATCCTCAACTCAATTAGTCACACCTCAAGTAAATTAGCAGAACAGGGTGCCAAAATGTTCTCCTGTAGAACATAAATAATAGACAAATATTCACACCTTGTGTGAGCTTAATGATCCATTTACACTTTAGCAAATCAAACAAACATTGGATCATGTTCAGTCCATGAGCAGCCACATGCAAGACCAATGGAAGAAAAAGAAGGGTGGAAAATAAAGGAGGAGAGCCTGATTCTGTCTCCACAGCAACATTGATTGATATTCTTCAGGTGGAGCAGCTGTCAAGCGGCCTGACCACTGCAAGCTAATGCTCTGTGGGGAGAGAGAGAGGGGAGAGGGGGATGGGGGCACCAAGGAAAAGGCAAGAGATGAAAAGCAAGGAGACAGAGGGGACAGTGACAAAGAAGGAGATGGGGAGGGGAGGGAGATGAAATTGAAAAGTGATGATATAAAGGGAAGGAGGGATATTTTTTATGATGATTCTTGAGCCATTGTAGGAAAGGTAGAGGCTTCCGTGAGAATTTGATTACATGGTAGTCGAGTCGTCCTGTAAACAAGGGGTGTGTCTTTATTCTCTCCTCAGGAAATGTAAAGGGGATAAACAGTGTGGAGTCAGGTTGTTAAAGACGTGTCATATCGCCTGTGTTAGTCAGCTGATTTAGGTTCAGTTTTGCTCTCTTATTAAAGATTTGTTGCCAATTAATCATGATCTTTGAAGGTAGTTCGTATGGTTGTGTAATTACATATGCTTTTGTACATTATAACTATTGGCCTAAATATGTTGTAATGTATCCTTACTCATTACTCATTTTGTCATTTTGTTTGACATAAAAATGGCCAAATTGAAAAATAACATAGGACATTATCTGTTCACTGCTGTGCACCAGATCTTCGTGTTCTTGTCCAAATGTATGACTGTGTGTGTGTGTGTGTGTGTGGTTCTCTGAATCTGTGTTGCTTGGCCATAAATATCCAGCTGGACTATAAAATGAGTGTAGGTCTGAGTGAAACGACCTTGTAATCTAATTATTGCTACGGCACATTCACAAACCTTTACAAGGAAGTTGGTCAAAAGCCAGTCCTGCTGAGAGACGAATATCCACCTGCAGGAACTTTCCTCAGTCTTTTCTTTGTGTTCATGGAGAACACATTAGAGAAGATTCATAATGTGTTTATATCTGCAACCATAATCACTCTAACAGGTATACAAAATTATACTGTTCCAGCAGATCATCATGAATAATGTCTGTCTGTACAACTACAGGTTTATCTTCACTAATCAGAAACATGTTGAAGCAGGTAAAGTAGGCAGCACTTTGTATAAACAATATAATAGGCTTGATAATCAGCTGTTATGAGGTGAGATGGAGTTTAGTCCGTCTTCTCTCTGTCGTGCTCTTCACTTTGCATATTTGTCACAGTGATAGTAAAGTGTGAAATGGATTATTATTATTATTATTATTATTATTATTATATAGTTGTTATTTTAAGGGGTTTGGACACTTTTTTTGGACCCTAACCCTTTTTTATAGGGGTTTGCATTTTATTATTATTCACCTGGAATGTATCAGAAGTATAGTAACTGAGGTTCCTTAATTAAATACATTTCTTGAGTACTTTAATTTTCTGCCACTTTGTACTTCAACTCCACTACCTTTCAGTGGGTAATTTTTACTCCATTTATCTGCCAGCTTAATTTGCAGATTAAAAATGTAAAAATACATAATGAGTATGTAAAATACAGTGAATTGTTGTATAGTAAATGAAACCACTCAACGGTATTTAAAAAAGCTAGACTACCTATCAATATCAGTAATAAAATTAATAGTATAGTTAAATTCAGATCTCTCTTTTCACAGCTCAAATTAATAATCAACTATAGTACAAAGAGCTAGAAAGTGTGATTTTAATAATGTACTAAGTTTTGAAATACTTGTACTTTATTTTCATTTTACGTTATTTTGTAATTCTACTTCACTGAATTTCAGAGGGAAGTATTGAACTTCTTACTTCATAAGATTTGTCTGACAACAGTTTCATTCCATTTTGTTTATTTATAAGGGCAATGCACACTGATCAACATTTCTGTAAATGTAACCCAGCTGGCAAATTTTCAACTGCAGTCCTTTGGCCAGATGTTTTGATCCCAATGAAGTGATACAGAATACAACAACAGAGTAGACTCAAGTCTGTGCAGAAGCCATGCAAAGAAACAGGAAGCAGCACAACATTAGTAGTGTAATACAGCAACAAGATGCACTACTCATTACATGTAGCCATGCAGGCAAGCGACACAAAGCAGCAAAACACAGCCAGAAATACTGATTATAGCCATTTATGACACATGTACAATATATGATCACTTATTAAATATGATGTTTAATTACAGAATATGCCTGGCCTGCATACACACACAGGTGTTTGAGACCTGCAGGTGGGAGTTATACAAAGCAGCAGTATGTTGGGGTTTACATGAGGATATGAAACACTGTGTACTAATAAGAAGGAGAAAGTTGTAACTTATCCTACAGCAAAATTAACAGGAGAGTGAGAGGTGTCAATCACATGCAGTCTGTGCACACCCCCACAAGGTCCAATCAGGCGATTCAGTTAAAAGACCTCTTTTTGTGGATAGATTTTTTGGATGATGTCACTTGTCGTCAGTATTTTTTATGTCACTTTAAGGGTTTTAATAAATGAGACAATATCACAATTGGATGCACTGGAATATTAGGTCAGGATAATGTCTCTGCATTCAAGAAAAGCCTTAAAACAGCTCATTTGTGTCGTAGATTAATGAAATTATCTCGCTCTATTGACAGACTCTGATGATCATTTTATGAAAAATCTGATGAAACTGAACACTAAAGTAAATGTCATGTCAAGATGTACTTTGTGTAATGTTGTGGATGGAGGCTGCAGCTCCAGGCCATGATCACACAGGGTGACTCATTAGAGAGCAGCACTCTGTCTCTTCACTTTCGTCTACATAATCACTATAATGTGGTTTCAGTCTTTTCATTTATAGACCGTCATACTCACAACATGTCAGAGTGGTCTGAACCTGTCAGGATTTCTTTTTGAATTTAGCCTAGGCTATTAGTAAGAAAAATAACTGTTCATCCATTAATAGATGAGGGCTGTCAGTTTGATACAAATTTATGAATGAAAATGTTTATAATTGACTTCTAACTGTCTATTTCTCTGTCTTTATATCCCCTCTACACTCATTGATTAATTTCTTTTTAAGGTGTAACTTTAGTCAAACCAGTTGTGTATTTTGGCCAGTTTAGTGTGTTGGTTAACAGTGTGGTTCAGCACCATGGAGAGCTCCACTTTCAAGAGCATAGATTGAATCTTTTACTGAGGCATTTTTCTATTATTGCTAATTTGGTCATTTATTTGTGTGTGTTTCCATTTTTTCTCAGTTGATCAAAGTTGTGTAAGTGTATTTGTCTACATGATTACATGGGTTTGATTCTACACAACTGTTGCTCTGTGCATTTTGCTTTTGTAACTCTCCTAAAACAGGACTTTTTTGGGGGGATTTATTTTGTAAACTTAAACCTGAGTCCTAAATCTACAACATATCATAATAACATCTATCATTAATAAATGCTATTTTATAGTTAAAACCTTCATCAACATATTTTATAGTTAATTAAACTTTAGTTAATAGTTATTTGACCGTTAACAAACAATGAAATGTTTTACACCCCATTTACTAAGACATTATACAGGTTTGTCAACATCAGTTGCATCTTTATAACGGTCATCGAAATGATATTTACAGATGAACTTCACAGTCCTTATTAACCATTTACAAAGTAATACAAACCTCATTTTCAACTTTACAATAAACAATTGCTTAATAAAGGATTTATAAAGCATTTCATTGTTTGTGTACAGTGGAATAACTATTAACCAAAGTTTAATTAACCATAAATTAACCATTTATTATTGATGGTTATTACATATAAAGTATATATATATATTATAAAGTTTTCCCTTTTTACTTTGCAATTTGACTAAAATAGTTTTTATATCAGCAAGTTTTGGTTTTGCTTTGTTGATTATTGAGCTCAGTCATCCAAAAGAAATGAAGTGACAACAAGTCAAAAATGAAAGATTGGAGACCTGCAACACAGTTTTAATCATTCACTGAGGTATTTGAACTTCAGCTGCTAATTTGGTCATTTTTGTGGGTTTACATTTTCCTCAGTTGACTAAAGTTGTGTAAGTGTATTTGTCTATGCAATTGCATGAGTTTGATTCAACAAAACAGTTACTTTAAATAATGTCCTTGTCATAACAACCCATACAATAATAAATCCTGATCCACACTTGAACAAGAGGAGGCGAGAGTGATGGAAATTAAATGTATTATTATTATTTTTCATTTGAGTTAATAAACATATGGCTACACAGGTAGCCTACTTTTTATTTTTACTACAGGAAACAAACAAACCTGGCATCTCTGCATAGATGTTACTGGTTTACTGTATGTAGAGTTAAAACAACACCATCATTTGAGACAGTTCAGTAGCACCATGCCACCTGTGATGTGAGAACATCCAGTTATCACTTGCAAAACTGTTCCCAGCACAGACTTTCTTCATACATTAAAAGAGTTTTTTTTCTTCACAGTGGGGATCAAAGTCTCTCAGCGCCTTCGTCTGTGTAAAGCAGTGCACATATGCCTCATCTTGCCACGACTTCCTCCCACTCTCTTTCTCTCACTCCTCTCTACCTTCATCTTTTTCCCGCCGCTCTGTCCTTCTCTCCCCTCCTCAGTGTGGCTCCTGAATATTTAATAAGCCTGAATTACTGAGGCCCTCAACTGTAATGACGGGGAAATCAGACAATTAAATCAGAAGGGCTCCGGCTTTAAGTCTCACCTCCCCCAGAGGAGCCAGAGATTATTTAAAGTGGCACACTGTTTGATTATCTAATCCTCCTCTTGCCCCCTCTGCTTTACTCACAGAGCGGCATCGCCTGCTCCACTTGCCACCACAAATTACCATGAAACACCAATGAGCACTGTATTTAAGTCCTTTTCCATAAACGGGAATGTGGTGCAATGAAGTCTCAGGGGAATGGCACTGTGGGAGTAACTCTTTTACACTCAGGTTATCACAGTTTAGCAAGGGCTTGAAGGGTTGTCTTGTTCTCACTTAGGAAATATAATTAACAAGCAGGTTGAGATGTGCCCATTTGCATGAAACCCACATTACTTTGCATTGAAAATGGCCCTCGTGTGTGCACAAAAATTATTTCTGAATGTGTGTCAGAGGTATTATGGACCTCCTTGCCCAGGTGGCACAAAGGGAATTCAAGCTTTTCCGTTTTTTCTTCAATTCTGAGCTTTCGTCAAGAATAAGTGAAAACTGGAGTATGAAGTGTGTGTGTGTGTGTGTGTGTGTGTGTGTAAACAAACAATTGTACGGGACCCACTAAGATAACCTTGACCTGCCACATTGCTCTTTGAAGTGAAAAGCTGCAGGACTGGAAACAGGCTCGGCTCTTCCTTTGCTTCCAAAACAAAGCCTGTTCTGTTTGGGTTTGGCCATCAGTAGAATTGTTGTCAGCTTGACTTATTATCCAGACAAAGTGACGGATTGTGATGGAGTAGATACTAATAGCTTCCTTCATGCCTGCCAGTGCATCACACACACACAGAGGTTCTCACAGACAGAGATGAATATTCATGATTATACAGCTGAGGCTCAACACTGGCTCATTTAGTGTTGGCCAGAGAGAGGCCAATGATAGCATTGTAAACACATACCCATCAGGGGTTTAATAGCTCGACTCCAGTACTGGCTAATTACGCCGCACATGCAGCATTACACACACCGCAGATAGAAACACACAGGCACAGATTTGAAAGCTATTGTGGTGGAGATTTCCCTCCTCACTTTTGATTCAGCAGACAAACATTTGTCTGGTAGAAAAAAGTGCTCACACAGCTGCCTCCAAACAGTCTGCTGGAGAATAGAGACATCCTGTCAGACTGTGTCACTGTCTGACAAATAAGTCCTGTGCAAATAAACTCCATTCTTACACTGCCCATTGTTTGATTCTGTTTAGATTAGATGAGATAGAGTTTCATTGGTCTGTCTACACCAGTTGTGCCTGCAGTTCGCTGAACATAGGAGCAGTGCTTCATAATGGACAGAGATGCTGACAATGACTTTAAAGGGAGATTCCAAAGTTTTGCATAGTAGGAAAAAAAATGGAGAAGGCCTTTTGTGGCTCTAGTGAGAATCTGATAAACTGTGATGTCACTTGAGTCAGCATTGGTTGAGGCTGAGGAGTTAGAAAGAAGTGAATTCACCCGACCTCTGTAGCCCACCTCTCAACTTTACTTGAGGCTAGCAGCTCAAGGCTACATTAGCTGTTACTGAATGCGCAGAAGAAAAAAGTAAAATATTTTTGGTTCTGCTGGATCGATTTTGAACCTTTTTTATTGTAAATTGTAAACCATGAGGTGGACAATCACAGCCAACACTCTGACTCTCATATTAAACTGACATGGCAGTTGCCCCTGATATGTCCAAAATGTAGTTTTAATTTACCTGAAAAAAACTACATCTAATACTATTAGAGGTGACATTCTTAAAATGCTCAACCTTAAACCTTGTATTAGTGAACATTTGCCGTCTGAACTATCCATCATGTACCATTACTTTCTTTTTTTACTTATTTTTATATTGTTTCATGTCTCAATCTCAGATGTCTTGCAGAACATCACTGTGAAGACAGACAGTATCTAAAATCTCTCTTCCTTTCAACATGACAGAGGAATGTGGGGCAACGTTGAGGCCAAGTGCCTCAGGGTTTAAGCTTCCCTGTTGCCTCCTGATTTGAATATCGTTCAGCGTCCATTTGCATCTAGTTTTAATAGCGGTTTATTCAGTCAAGCAGAAGATGACATCTTTATCTGTGGTTGACATATGAGGCCGTTAGCCTCAGGCTAGCGTGTGTCTAGTTAATGAGCAGAGGGATGCTGCCGCTGATTAGGAGCGGCAATAAAAATGCTCAGCCTTCTAGTCTGACTCAACTCTGTAGTGAGCAGAGAGGGTCTAGACCCAGATAGGCTGCTTCGAGTTTGTAGTCCAGGTGTGATGAGAAATTAGGCCAGTTGCTTGGTTTGTGTGTGTGTTTCTGTAGTTCTGTATTTGTGTACTTATGGGGTCCCAATATACTCCAAACTCCTTATAGAAGGGAGAGAGAGTTTTACCCTTTTTCATGGTCATGTATGCCTTTTTATATCTCTGTGTGCAGTTTTAAGGTGCGATGTGTTTACAGTAATGTTCAGTTGAGTCTGGTGTCTATGGGATCAGTAGCAGCTTGTCTCAGAAATAGAAAGCTGCACCTTCTTAACCTTAATTTATGGACTATAATAGACTACATGTTGTCATTTTTACACAATTCTTAATATATATCAATCTTCACTATGGATGCAAATAACAATTATTTTCATCCCTAATTAATCTGCTAATCATTTTCTCGATTTATGGATTCATTGTTTGGTCTAAAAAAGTCAAATGCAGTAGAATATTCAGTTTAATATCATAAATGAGAAAGAAAAGCAGCAATTTGGTACATTTGAGAGGCTTAAACAAACAAAGTAAAACACATACATGTTATGTGTATGAATGATTATAAAGAATAAGTTGGAAAATCAGTTAAATTCCTGCAACATTTAATTATGTGTATTAATAACTAAAATAAAAAAATAACCCTTAAAGTGAGACAGATATGAGGATTAAAATATCTCTTTCTATTGTGTGTCTAAGCATAGAAACATTTGACTGGACAGTATACGTGTGTGTGTTTCCACCTCTCCACCATTTACAGTACTGGGAATATTGCTTGCTAAGCGAATGGTGGCCAGTGAGTTGCCATGGCAACCGCAGCAGCTGTCAGTGTGGCTCCTGAAAGAATGACAAATGATTTTTATTAGAGGGGCTCTAAATTGGTGGGATCCCCCTCTCTATAGAGATGCTTATCCCAGCCTGATCAAACTGGAGTCACTCTGCCAATAACTCTGACCAGGCCTAATTACAACACAGGCCCTCCTGGGCTCATCATACACTCATTATTACTCACAGACTGCACCGGCAATTCTGGCGCCAGTCACTGTGTGACATTTTCATAGTGGGGAACAATGTGGCGTCGCATATGGCACTATTATGGCTGCAGTCTCAGATTGTTCGAGATCGTCTTTGCTAAATTTTATTGTTACTTAATGGGAATTAAATTTGGCAGTGCTTCTCATAGATGGAGCGATGCAAGAAATAATTTGGTGAAATTTTAACTCTTAAGGGCTGATCACACCAAGAACAATAACTATAACGATAGCAATTTGTTGAGCGATAGAAACACAGACAGCCAATCAAAATCCATCTCATTTTACAGGGCCTTCAACTAGTTTAATTTTGGGGACATTTTCCCCTAAAATAATTTTGCAGGAGTGCTTATAATATTGTTTTATAACTCAATAACTCAATTGGCAACTGGCAATTAAAAAACATTTTTTTCACTCATTAAACGCTTAAATAAAGGTATATTAGGCAAATGCAAATTACACATAACAGCACGTCATTTTTTCCTGAGACATACTGCCACACAGTCTTTGGTGCTGATGGGGTCTCGTTTTGTCCTTATTGATGTCCTCTTGATGATTGCCAGGATAATTGATGTCGACTAACAGAGTGCTGGATTCTCTTCATCTGTGTCATCTTTGAAATTTTTCGTAAAACCTTACCCTTTTGGTTTTTTTTGTGGGGGGGGTGTCTGTCACAGCTCATCAGTATCTATTTTCCTAAGCTGCCGACACAGCTGAAGCGCTCAGTGCTTGCTTGGTGCTACTGTTTACAGAATCGTATTTTTCATTGGTGTGAATGCTGAAATCATTATCATTATAGTTCTGGCTATAGTGATCTTCTTGGTGTGGAAGGCCATTTACAAAAAGAATGTAAACTGTTTAATGTTTCCAAATCATTTTAACTGTTAACATCTGCTTGTCATATTTTTTTGTATTTATATATTTGTTCTTCAGTGTGATCACAAGAACAGTCATAATCTCTCTTCAAATCTATGCAATACACGCTCATTTTTTCTATTTATTCACCACCTGAAGAAGATTTTTTAAATGAGTTCTAGATGCAGATAGGTGTTGGTTTGTTAGTGTGCAGCTGTACAAGCAGCATGGGTTAGACTTTTTTGTGTCAGGCTGTATGACTTTGAGTGGCCAAGGTTACGGTGACACCGTAGGCCCTGGCTGTCTCCAGGGACCTCACTCCACTTGCTAATACACTCCAAGACAGTTGCACAGTGGGGACACTGCCAGCAGAGTGATGAGGAAGCAATTTTTATCTGCATTGTTTAGCTGACTCCACGGGTTGCCCGTAAGTGGCATCCAGACTGTTGGTGTTGATAGGTCAGACCATTCAAAGTTTTTCAGAGTCGGAGGATTGCAGGTTGTTCAAGGTCATAAGAGAAACTGATTGGTCTCTTCTTTTTTTCTCAGTTAACAAAAGGAGTCAGGGGTAGGGAAATGGGCTCTCTACTAATGTTCCTATGTTTTCAACAAAATTCTGTCTTGGAAAAATAATATACTTAGAGGATTGTGCTGCATGCAAAGCTGCAAAGATCTACATAGATATTCTCGAGTCAGTGTTTGGATCATGTCACAATATCTTTCCATTGTGGTATGTGCAGTGCTTGCTTTTCAAACAGCATATTTGATGAACAGACAGACAGTGTAAGAAACAGAGAGGTTCCTGTTGAGATCTGTCAGACAGACAGGGCTGACATTTTTTTGATAATTGCTCTGCCTAGCCATGATCTGAATTAGCATATGAAAGTTCTGTCTTTTTTCCCTTCACTGGGAGCGCATAGCTGTAAGCTAATTTGTAAGTCATTTTAGATGATAGAGAGTGGTTGTATCCCAGAGGTGCTCTTTCCCTCTTGATCCTTTATTTTCTCTCTCTATCTCTTCTCTCCCTCCTCCCATCTCATCTCTCCTCCACTCATGTCTCAATTATAGAATATTGAAATGACTGAGGCAGCCGAGGTAACTCTTTCACCTGTTTTGAGGCAGATGGTCACTCAGCAAGCGTAGGTCAAAGTGCTCAACTATGTCATCGCGTGTCATTGTCTTCCACCTTATTGGAAATCCTTCTCTCTTAGTCCTTGTCACACGTTAAGTTAACCTGTGTGTCCAGTGACAACACATCCACGCCAGTGCTATCCTTGGTGAAAAGTGTAACAATGGTGTTGTAATGTGGCCAAGATTCAGCCTTATCTCATTGTCACTATTATATGTCTCATGAGCAATTTAGTTTTCAGTGAAAAACTGCAAGGCCTCTCAATTTGAATGAACAAAGAGTCTACTCGCAGGCTCAGTGTGGCTTATATGGGGATTAATTGAAGCTATTGAGTGTGGATCCACAGAAAGAGACTTGTGTTTGTGGCACCGTCGATGCCAAAGCAGCTGGGCGGGCCGAGGACGGGAAGAGGAGACGACTGATAGTCCAGCAAGCCACCTGGAGTGAAGTGAAGCCATAGTTTGAGAAATATACACTAATACACCCAGGTGTGGACACAAATGCATGCGCATATGTCTAGCATGTTAATACACACACACACACTGCAAGAACAGTGGAGGCTGTCTCTCAGGCACTGTTAGTATGCAGTAGGTGGAGCAGAGAAGAGCGGGGAAAAGCGTAGTGGAGCGCCTTCGATCGTTATTATTGACCATTCCTCCATGCAGCTGTATGCTGCATAAACACATTCACACTCACACATGCGTTCACACACACAAAGACTTTAATATGCAGACACACAAGCCAGTGGGATTTGAGATAACTGCAGTGGTACGAGAACACACAGAAATGCCCTCAGCTTACAAGGACATGCACATACAGTACAGCAATGTATGCCTGCAGCTCTATAAGAGACGCTCAATTCTGTTTGATGGTAGTGAGCATGATGAAAGAAATGGAATCCAACCAAGAATCAAGAATGTGATCAAAAACAATAACCAAGGACATTTTTATATTTTTAAAATTAAAGGTGCAATATGTAAGAATTGGCAACACGTTGAATTCTGACTCCAAACCAATACAGGGCATCATATCACCAGAGTACACGTTAACTCGGTCGGACTGGGAGCTCGAAGCATCAGGGGAGTGTTGGTTTATACACCGCTAATTGAGTCGCTTTGGCTTTTGAGGGGCCAGGGCTAGCAGGTTAGCATGCTAACCACAGTAAATATCTCTGCAACAATACACAGACGTCCTAACATCAAAACTGTTATTTCTCTGCATTCTGTTAATTGTTGGTCCTTACAAATTCTTACATATTGCACCTTTAATACCAACCACCTTCTGTTCTCATTGCAATGGTTAAAACATTCTTACCTATTAATTTACCTCCAGCTCCAACGGTGCTCAGCTGTGTTTGGAAACTGTAAGGTGCAGAAGCTACGAGTGTTACAACTCTTATTACTGGCATTCATCTTATTTGTCTTTTCCAAACTTCTACATTTGTCACTGCAGGCACTGCAGTGGTCAGCAGTTTACCTAGAAGCTCTTCAAATTTCTAATTTTTTATGAAGTTGTGGTAGTAGTTCAGGTTCAAATGCTTATAATGATGTACATTATCTGTCCAGGGGAAGCAGAAACACATTAACAAGATGCTACTTTACTTTTAGGTAACTTCTGGGGTCATGCATACTGCGGTATCAGATATTGGAAACTGTAGTGTTTTCAATATCAAACATACAATCCTCTAAATGATCCCCATTCTACTCAGTGAGAAATTCACTTATAATCCAGAGCCAGTTTGATTTGCTAGGAGATAAGAGACAAGCACATGCACACGCACGCACACACGCACACACACACACACACACACACACACACACACACACACACACACACACACACACACACTTAAAACACATAACGTACATTCAAAACACAGGCATACTCCCCTCTCTCCCAACCCTGGCTTTTTGTCACAGTGACAGGCAGTCTGTTCTAATGAAAGCTCATTCCTCTCATTCATAAGCCTGCCTTGTCAATTTTTGATGCCAGACAACTTTCAGAGGGAAAGCAGGGGGAAGAAGATGCAAAAAGGAGTTTGCTCTCCCTTTTTCCTTTGATATCTGCTTTCTCTGAATTGTCTCCTTCCTTGAAAATGAACTGCATTTGCTACCAGCAAAATTCAAATTTCAGAATATTCCCCGGCTTGTCTTTGTTGTATGATTAAGGACTACAGACACACATATGTGTGAATACTACCTCTCCTGCCCCCCTCATTTTACTGCTGGTTGTTGGTCATAGGCACACTAGAGCATCTTGACCACAAGTTGAAAAGCTCCTCCAGGATATCAAGTCCATGGTCTCTCATTTCTAACTAGGTCATCACTTGCTCACAATAGCATTCTCACTACCCTCGTCTGTGTATTCCTCCCTCTCCTCTGTTTTCTCCACCCATTTCTCTCCATCCTCTCATTCATCCCTTTATTATTGCACCGTTACTATAATCTGTAAACATGTTGGAAGTCATTTTTGTTTTCAAACATTCAGTCATTCACTGCATCCACAGCGTGTGATTATAAGACGTTCAAAGATTTTTTTTCAAGTCTTACCAGGCCTGTAAAAAGCAAATGTAATTTTAATGATGTTTGCAGTAATTAAAGATTTATTGTTGGGGTTGTTGCAGATAAGACTGTTAACACAGTGATCACAGGTTCCACTTTTACACCTCTTGTCATTACTTTAGCATGCAATATGCAAGCATCTGTACCAGTAGTATTAATCTGTGTTAAACTGTCATGACAGGACTAAATGAGAGTAATTCAACACCCCATAAAGTCTGCATTATGATATCTCTACCAATATTGCCAGAATTCCCCAATGTACGGCAGCCCCATTTGATCCAAGGCCCAGATAGGCTTCTCCATCATCGGTGACATGAAATATCCTGGCAGCCACCGGCTACAGCACACATCACTCCTCATAAACACTGACTACCTCTCTCTACTTCCATGTGTTCACACAAATTAGCATAACATCAGCATGATATTAGCACATCCGACCTGCACAGCCATGGCTTATCAAAGCGCTCTGTGATCCCTGGCTCCCTGCGCTTTAGTCTGGAGCAGAGAAAGAAAGAGAAACTGAGAGAGAGAGAGACAGAGAGTTTCCCCCCAGAGAGAGAGAGAGAAGAGAGCGATGAGCTACATGATAACGAGCTGTGTTACACCGCTACACAACACACAGCCTTGTCACAGCGCCTCAGAGCTGTGCTGAGCTAAATGGGCTGCAGCAGATGTTTGGTGACTACAATCACAGAGCTGCGTGCCTCACTTGACTTGCAAATATTTGCTAAGAGACTTCAAAATTGGATTTTTCTGTATTTTCTTCTTTTAGAATGTGTAAGTTAGTGATTCCAGTGCATATGAATGAATACTCACAGTTTGGTCTCTTCTCATACTGTAGGACTGCAGAATATTATTTGTTATACAGTAAAATGCTAGTTGTCTCCTGTGATGAAATCCGGAGGCAATTCATCCTTTGTTTGTTCCTTTCATGTGTCACACACACTGTTCCCGACACTGCTAGTTAGATTTTGGCAAAACATAGAGACTGTAGTGTATTTGATCCAACTGGGCATATTCAGGATTACACTGATTGGTTGTGGGGGTCCAGTGTTGTGGGTAAAAACAAGGTGATGTTTGTGTTACTGTTCGGTTACTGAGTGGCTTCACCAGTAGAAGGCAATATGTCACTTTTTGTCAATCAGAATGTCTGTAGTGGGGATTGTGTTGTAAAAAAAACAAAAAAACCATTCAGACTGCACTTCATTTGTTTGTATGAAACTCTTCTTGCACCAGACAGTCAAGCTGAGAGGGGAGTAATGAAATGAGCTGATGGCTCCTGCACTCTTTTGAGCAGGTTGAGTCTGCAGGCCTTACGTGTTCTCACAGACATGCTTTTCAAGAGTGTTCAACATTATACTGACTGACCAGAGGCAACGTTCAGTATTTACAGGTCCTACAGTATAAAGGTGACATATTTGGTGCTGATTGGCCCTTAGGTAGTAGACTGTTCAGAGGAGCTGTCACTTTAAAATGGTTCCATTAAGACCTTAACTGTAACTGTTTAAAATTGTAAGATACATCAATAATGTGCTGTGACTTAATAGTTTTTATTTATTTATTTGCAGTGTCACGGTTTCTCATCACATCCACGGGAGCCCTGTATATCCTGGATGTGCAAATGGAAGACGGGCTGTACAACTACAGGTGTATGACACGCCATCGGTACACAGGAGAGACCCGACAGAGCAATAGCGCCCGCCTCATTGTCTCAGGTAAGAGAACAACAGAATATCCAGTGTGAAAATCATGCAGCAGCAACAGTATTATGTAACACCCTGCCATATACCATTTATGAAGTAGATGATATTATACTTGACTATAAATGACACAAATAAACCAGCTAATGTGAACCATAAAAATGACACCAAACTGTAATATGTATGAAACCTTGTTCTCTTGTATTTCATTTAATTTTGAGCGTAACTGTTAATTTTAGTTGGTTTCAAAAACAGTGTATGCAAAATGACAGCAGACCATATGGAAATAAATTTTTACTTGTTAGAAAAGATCCGGATAATTTGAGAAGAACAGAGACTGACAGGAAATAACACATGAATTAAAGAGGGGATGACATGTGATAAAGGTCATTAGATCTGTGCCAACACTGGTTAGGGAGAGGGCTTCAGGACAGAAAATGCCCTTCTCTCCTTAAACCATGAAGAGACACTCTGATTTTAAAGATGAAGATCATTTTATTCGTCAAGAGGAGTAAAACTCAACATGTCAAACAGTTGTATAATATGTTCTGTAGCTGTGATGGGAACGTAAAAATGTAACCCTGCTGGTGTCATCAGGGTCATCTCAGATTGAGCCAGCCAACTCTGGCTAAGAGCTTGTTTTTAATAGAAAGTCTGCGTTATGTACCAAGCAAGATGGATCTCAACCAAAGACACATTGAGTTGCATTATAGGAATTGTAGCATCTACTGTTTTTGGTGCTTGAACCATACTCAAGTCTAAAAGTCAAGATATCTTGGCCTCTGCTGCTTCAATTTTGACCATCTTTTTATGATCTATCAGCTGTCAGTCACTCAACATTATCTGTAGTGATAAACTTTACTGATAAACTTTTTGATAAACAAAGATTTGTGTGATAGAGTAATTATGTGGTATTTTGTGGTATCTTTCAACAGTTTTAAAGGGACTTTTAGCACTCCATAGGTTGTGGAACAAGCGTGTGTACAAGTTCACCCACTCCATGCCACCATGATAACCATCAAACATTAGGCAAACACAATAGATCCTTCACAACAAAATATTAGCCTTATGCCAGAGACCAGTATTAAGGGAATAAATAAAAAAAATATATTCCACACACCCATCCCACTTTAAACTCTTTGTGTTACATGGTATGTATCAGAATTCATCAAAATAACCTCCTACTATACCCCATATCCCCCCTGCAGACCCCACCAACTCAGCGCCCCACATCCTGGACAGCTTTGAGCGTCGTGAGGTGATGGCATCTCACCGAGTGGAGTTGCCCTGCAAGGCCTCTGGTCACCCCGCACCCAAATACCGCTGGCTGAAGGACAACCGGCCGCTGGAGCCCGACACACGCTTCAGACAGAGTGTGACAGGCCTGCTGATAGAGAGAGCCCAGTCCAGCGACACAGGGACATACGTGTGTGAGGTGTGGAATGGATATGGCAATGCTGAGGTGGTTGGCAGGCTGCTGGTCAAAGGTCAGTGCTCATGGGCTGGTGGTAAGTCATATGGGTTGATTTTTATCAGTGTTTATAGTGCCTCAAAACAGGAACAAGCTAGGAATCTAAAGATGCTGCTTCAGATTCAGCTCCTTATAGCATTTGTTTATCTTTCACTGGCAAAATAACAATAATGCCATGGTACAACTAAAGAAAACAGTCTTCTATTAGAAGCAGCTGATGAACTCTTACCTCTCCAACCTGCAGAGCCCCTGAAGGTCGTAGTGAGCCCACGGAAGGTGAAGGGCAGCGTGGGAAGCCAGGTTTCACTGGCCTGCAGCGTAACCGGGTCCGAGGAGTACCAGCTGTCCTGGTACCGCAACGGGGAGCTCATCTACCCGAGTAACAGCGTTCGCATGACGGGCCAAAACAGGGAGAACCTGGTCATGGCTGGTATGGCCAAGAGCGACGGAGGAGCCTATCAGTGCTTCGCCAGACATGGCAAGATGTCTGCCCAGGACTTTGTTCAAGTCATATTGGAAGGTCAGAATTCACAGTGATCTTACTGGAGGCGTGTGGGTGGGATCATTCAGTAACTGAATGTATTGTCTTTCTTTTATGTGCACAGGTATATGTGTGCACATGTGAATCCAAACTGTGTGTCTGTGTTCATGTTCAAAACTAGACGGTGTATGTAGTATAGAGTGCTGCAGTACAGCTTATCTTTATTAGATTTTCTCTGAGAGGCTTGCTTACTGTTACACAAGCTGGGTTGCTGCAGTGTCTGCCTCCCATGACCACACCAATATAAGGAGAGTATTGATAATCAATGAGGTTGTGGAGCCAGAGAAAGGAGCTGTATTAATTTGCTTTTAATACAGCAGGCATGAAAGAATTACAGTGAGAAAGCAAATCAGTCTCGATTCTGAATAGATTCTCGTTTAAAAAAATCCTCAGATATGTTTTTCTAATCATCTATCATGACTAAACTAATAAAATGTACCTCACCTTGTGTTTCTCCTTCTGCTGCCCAGATGGAACCCCCAAGATCCTGGCTTCATTCAGCGAGAAGGTCTACAACATCAACGAGTTTGTGTCGCTGTCGTGCACTGTGAAAGGCACGCCGGAGCCCCGGGTAACGTGGACTTTGGATGACGAGCCCGTGGTACGGGACAGCCGCCACCGCATCTCCCACTACACCAACACAGAGGGCCATGTGGTCAGCCATCTGAACATCAGCCAGACCCAGGTGCCTGACGGAGGGGTGTATCGCTGCATCTGCAACAACTCGGCTGGGACAGTTTCCTACCAGGCGCGAATAAACGTAAGAGGTGCTTGTCAGATCAACTCTTCCAACACACCATCACATACACACATCAGCATGTCTTGATTTGTTCTGTTTTGATAGATTTTTAATTGGCTATGTTTAAAGCGTCTGGATGTGCAGATGCTGAAAGAATGCCTGACTAAGTTTGTCAAGAGGTTTTCAATTGTAGACATCAGATGTGTTGCAAGTATCTCTAACATTCAAAAACCTGCTTTTGTAGCCTCAGAATGGGACACTCCTGTAGTAGCACTTCCTATCATCAGTCATTGGTGTTAATTTTTCTATTGCCCTGCTTCTTAGCCAGCACCTGCTGATAGCTTTATACTGGGACGCCATTAGGGTGATTTAGTGTTGTTACCAGTGTATGACTGTAGTGCTATCTGCTCTCTACAGGGACATGGTTGGCTGGATTATTGTTGTCATGTAGCAGTAATACGGGAGCGCTCAAGCTTTCCATGCTTGGTGCAAGGCTATTAGTATTTCTGTATTGCAGAGAGGGAAGGGCACTTTCTGTACACTGATTGGTTTAACTTGATTGTGTTCATTCTTGCATGTTGTGAGGCTAAATAGGGCGATCCTCTAGCCCTTAAGCGAGGGTCCATGGATGCCGAATGCAGCCAAGCAATGAAGATAAATCTCCACAGGTGCCATTGCGGAGAAAGTGTAATGACTGTTTCTCACATCGTTGGCTCCTTAATCGTGCTAAAGAGAGTAGCAACCCAGGATATGCTTGTGCTCAAAGTACACTACAGAGCCTAGTTAAACTGTCTTCTACAGTGCTTTAAAGAGAAGCCTAATAGTCCATTTCCCTGATAGACACTGAGCTATGGAAGCCTATTGGTTATTCTGTTGGTTTTTCACAAGTGTGCGTGAAAGCCGGCAACATGAGTAATGGTTTTGATAATAGCTTCATGAGTGGAGAAAGGGAACATTCCACTCTAATGCTTGTCAGAGGCAATCACAGTCGGCACCAAAGAGGTGGGAGCGATAGGTAATATTCACTACAGTCTGAAATAGAAGGGTACATGAGTCCCTGGTTCTGACAAGGCAGAAAGCACATTTGATATGAGGGAAATAGAGCAGAATGGGTCCACTGGTAATGATTCTGAGCCTGATTTGCTTTTTTGAGTTGCTTGGATGCCGTTCTTGAGTGTATACAAGGATGTCTTAGTCAGGCAATTCCAAATAAACTTCCAAATAAATCTTGGTAATGTTTGATTTCTTACTATCAGAATGAATCAAGGCATGTAAACTTTGTGGTGTCTCAAAAACACACACAACACAGCACAGCTATCTTTTATTCCACCCCCCCTGCCTCAAAATCATTTTAAGAGAGTTGTCTCTCCAATGTGTCCTTCAAGGGCCTGCCAGCATCAGACCAATGAAAAACCTCACTGCCATCGCTGGCCGGGACATGTACATCCACTGCCGTGTCATTGGCTACCCATACTACTCCATCAAGTGGTACAAGGACTCCAATTTGCTGCCATACAACCACCGGCAGCGGGCCTTCGAGAACAACGGCACCCTGAAGCTGTTTGATGTGCAGAAGGATGTGGATGAAGGAGAGTACACGTGTAATGTGCTGGTGCAGCCCCAGCTCTCCACACACCAGAGCGTCTATGTTACTGTGAAAGGTATGAACCTCAGGGCTATCTGTCTTCACTTACAGTTCCTTACCATTGTAAGGCTCAGGCAAGTCACACAAGCTGTTTTTGGCACCACCTAAGAGAAATTAATGTAAAGTCAATGTGGAGAGCATATTTTCTTTATCGAAAAAAGTAGAAACTTCTTGGGAGTGGACCTCCAAACTCAGTCAAATATGTGCACCTCCACAAACTGAGGAAAAACACTGACTTCATGGCCTGGACTTAATTTTTGGAAAAATAGCATAAGATTTAGTTGCTGTAGCTGTCTGTCATCATGGGTACTCTGTCAGTATTATTACCAATCTAAAGTGTCAAATAAGCTGTTTAGGCCAGTTACTTGAGATGTACCTTCACTGTGTCATACACCAGTGTTTGTTGAGTACACTCATGTGTGCTCCATCATTAATCTCTCAGTCTGTGAATACTAACACAAAAACACTTTGTCACTCTGCGCACTGACCCTGTGTCTTTCCATCTGGCGTACATGCTGTACATCACATTTAAAAGATACATTAAAGCATCACCTTAGTATCTACTTTTCCCTGTCGCAGAAAACACAGATATGCAGAGGAATATTTGTATATCACAATCTATAAAAAAAACACACACTCACATCACTGATAGCAAAGCACCATCTCCATCATCCCAGCCAGCTTATCTGGGCCTCATCTGAATATGTAGCGGTGCTGAGCTGAGCCACATTATGATAACCTCAGATGGCTCTCTTTCTTCAATGACGCTGCATAATTTGAAATGTCGGATGGGCCAACTCCCCCTCCTCTCTCTCTCTCTGGCGGGTCCTGACGTGCTAAGGAGTGTGTGAGGGGGAAATCACACAGCGTAGACAAAGCTATGCCGCCATTCCGCCTCGGCTAATTTGCCTCTCGGCTGCTTAGCATTCCACCGCTGCCGAGAGGGAATCCCCAGGAGCCTATTATGCCTATTTTGTTGTGAATTAAATAAGCGCTGAAGTGCCGCTTATTCCAATGTTATTTTAAATCATTAATTTTCCAAAGCATCTGGTTCTCACGATGGCTACAGTGTCCCCAGAGAGAGAGAAAGAGAGTGAGGGAGAATGTTATATGCATGTTGTTTGAGAGAGAATTCAGCCGCTCTACTTTGGGAGAGTTAATAAAATATTTCTGTCATTCCTGCAGAATCACAGCATAATGTATTAATACTGAACAAGGTGATAAAGAGAGAATTATGTATAATGAGTTGCTCTGGGAGTGCTTTATGAAGTAGCTCAACCATGACATTTATAAACCTGTTGTTTTTTATATGTATGTGAATTGTGAGCAACATTTGATGTTGTTGAACGTAAATCATAAACGTGTAAATGAAAATGAATTTGCATGTCTCTTTCTCAGTCCCACCTACCATCCACCCATTTGAGTTCCCTCGGTTTTCCATCGGCCAGCGAGTCTTCATCCCTTGTGTGGTCATGTCCGGCGACCAACCCGTCTTCATCACCTGGCAGAAGGATGGTCGGCCAATCCCAGCCAGCCTGGGCGTCACCATAGACAACATAGACTTCACCAGCTCCCTGCGTATCTCCAACCTCACGCTGATGCACAACGGCAACTATACCTGCATCGCACGCAACCAGGCTGCGGCCGTGGAGCACCAGAGCCAGCTCATTGTCCGAGGTGAGGAGGAGGAGACGGCTGAAAGAAATGGTTTGGAGGTGGTGGTGGAGATAGAAAAAGGAAAGGAGTATGAATGCTTTAAAAAAGTATGTGTTCAGTCAATTGCTATCAAAAGTTTTTGGGAGAAAACTGGATTAGTGCTGATAACATGTAGAATATTGATCAGTGTAAGTGTCAGATATTTAAATAACTAGAAGTTGTTCACCCAGCTGTTATTTTTTAAGGTAATATTGATCTTTGATTTTGACTTGAAGAAGAAAAATACTATGAACCAAAATGTACACTCCTCACTGACTGAAGAGTGATAGATGAGAAATTTCTTGAGAGAATTCTTTCACAGTGAGTTGTTGTGCAGTAAACATGTATTTGATATGAGAAACTTAATCTAATGGCTGCTTGACTTGCAGTTCCTCCCAAATTTGTGGTGCAACCTAAGGACCAGGATGGCATCTATGGAAAGGCAGTAATACTGAACTGCTCAGCTGAAGGCTATCCTGTTCCTACCATCCAGTGGGAGTACTCTAAAGGTAAACACACATGACACACATGTTAATAAACATGTACATGTATGCCATATACAGACACGTATTAGATACTGTAGTATAAACAACTGTTCCTTCCAGGTTTGGTTCCACAAGTTTGCAAAGACCTTTAACTGGATAACTTGCCTGTCTGTTCTTTTGACAATCATGCTGAATTGTATGTTAAGATTTTTTGTCCTCCGGCAACTTTATTCTCTGCGGTAGATGATCTTTTTACAAATGCCAACACAGCAAACAGAATGTCCACAGCCTTGAGGTTGTATGCATAATACCACCCACCTCAAGTCCAACGCACTGTAAGATAAGAAACAGCAGCAGCTCAAGGAAGAGCTTTATTTTTCTCTGGAAGTAGGAAATAGGTTGACGATTATGTAACCACTAAACTTACATTATCTCATCGTGACTGGACAGAATAACAGTGTCTTTTGAATACAAACGTGTTACATCGGTAGTGACATGAATATCCATTACTTTCATTATTGTCAGGTCTTACAGTATTACAGTACATTATATGACAGAGGCTCATATTAGCATAAAATGTGATAAAGATATTCATGGTACCAAGAGGATGAATCATATTGATGTTTCCTCTTGCTCCACCAGCAGGTCAAAATGTTCACTTATGCTATGAAATATGTCAACATCTTCAGTGCAGATTGGCATAAGATTTGATAGTGACTTTCTTGGTTCCCAGATGATGCTTTCTAATGACATGTGTGATCCTCTAACTTTTCCTCTGATGACACCATCATGATTATTTTTTGGTTTTGCTAATATTTGATTTTAAGTGAAATTCCAATGGATGGACTGACATTCATTTTTTCCTCAGGATGAATTGAAACAACTCTGGCGATCCTCCAACTTCATCCAGCTCAATCATCATTTCAAAATTTCAGTTTGTCCTGTAATTTGGTATATGACCACCAATACTAATGACATTCCCATCAGCCTCTGCTGTTCTAATTAGCTAATGCTAAAATGATAAACTAATATATACTTGCCAAGCATCCACATGTAAGAATTGTCATTGTGAGCATGCTGACATTAGCATTAAGTTTAAAGCACCACTGCGTCTGATAACGGCCTCAAATTGCTGTATGGGTGTGAGTCTTGTTAACTTTTGAGTATCCATGTACCTCTCGATCACCACAAATAAATAGAAAACAATACACTACAAAAGTTTGTCAGCATCAAAATAAACAAACTGATTAAACGTACTATAAGGAGTTTTCAGCTGGTTATCAAACAGGCTCAATTTAGTACCCCTGCCTCTTGGTGAACTACATAAGCAAATCAGACTATCAGCGAGAAGACTGGCTATTCCTTTATGGTTAATCTTTATGCCTGTCACTGGGTCTGATTCTGAAAATTAAAACTAATGAGGAGCAGAACGCTAAGGATGAATTGAGGAGTCTCAGCCTAAAGACAGAAGCTGGTCTGTAGTGGTACGGTAGATACTTACTGTATTAACAGACATCAGCAGAACAACTGGCCTATAACAAAACATTTTATATTGGCCTTGCTATCAAGCTAAGCTCTTGGCTTATCATTATGGCATATTGGCTTATCATGTAGACATAACATGACTAGGGAATGTTGATAATTTTAGTTTTCGCTCAACAAAAGTCATATTACTGAGAAACCAAATCTGTTTGCTGTAAGATTACATGTACGTGTATGAACGGTGATGTTCCTAAGACAAAGTTTACTTTGTTTTACCATTGTTATTTTACAGTCAATCTTACAAAGTCACATATAGATACATTACCTCATTGCTATGCATCAGTGTTTGAAGAAAAAAAGGATTAAAAATGTGTTACTTTCTCTCATTCACTTCCATGTTTGCAGTGCTAGCCAGATCAAGATCTGTAAACACTAGGCAGTGGTTGTCATACCGCTTTTTCCACAGGGTCCACCAGATACAACAAAAAAGTTCCCTGTTGTTGCTTTAAATAATTTAAATAATTTTAACTTTTAATAATACAGGAGGTTTAACCATAGAAACTAAGAATTCACATACAGTATATCAACTGTGGGCTAGATCAGACAGGTACAGTGAGTTGTATATTGTGTTCAAATGATAAAGGTGTAAATTATTTCCATTTTCTCACAATGCCGCACCACAGGTCGATAAATAGCATTTTGCAACCCTGATATGATCACATTCCAATGTTGTTCGAAAATTTCAGACATTTCTGTGATAATGGAGTAAAAGATGGTCAGTGAATGTATATTGGCCCTGATTAACATCTCACTCTGTGCTCTCTGACAGGCGCCGGGGTCCCTCAGTTCAAACCCATCGCCCTCAACTCAGGCTTTCGGATCGAGGTGCTGGTCAATGGTTCTCTGTTCATCAAGCATGTGCTGGAAGAAGACAGTGGCTTCTACCTGTGTAGAGTCAGCAACGACGTAGGAGCTGATGTCAGCAAGTCCATGTATCTCAATGTCAAAAGTAAGTCACGTGGGAAAACATCATCTAAAACCTAAGACCGTAAATTTAAAATTTGCTTCCAAGGGGCTGCAGACATTAGTGTCAGCATTAGATTATCACTGTTTAGGGTTATGTATGTAGTAAATTATTAATTTACAGTCACAATTATTACAAACAATTATAAGTCACACTTGATTTTATTGAGTCAAATCTCCTTATTATACTCTAACTGGTCATGCTCAGTGCTGCTGGTAACATTCAAGTGAAAAGTTTAACATAAAGCACAAAGGTTAAGTGAGTTGAACTGGAGTCGGCTTTGTCTGTGACAGTCAGGCCACCAGCAACATATCGCCATGGTATTTGCTCTGTGCTTTGTGCCTGAATGAATCCCATGAAAGCAACGCACACAGCCACTGCCACTGCATCTCTTGGAAAAAGTACAGCATTTATCCGCTGTGTGGCCAAGGACTTAACTCCCCTCCATTAAGCCCTGAATTCTGCATGCAGGCAGGAGCTTCCATGTGGAAAAGAAGGCTGACTGACAGAGAAAGGGGGTTGGAGTTGGAATAGGTTATCCATGTCTGTTTCTCTGCCTTATATCTGTCTTATTATTTCCTTTATTAAGTCTGTTTCTGTTTCTCTCCTACAGCCCAAATAGATTATCCTACCTTTATGTTTGCAAGAGATACAGACACTTTTTATGCTCGCTTGTGAATCCTTCCCTTCATGCCTGATCAATATCATATTTGTTGAGCCGCCATATTCTGACTACCATAATGTTATCAAAGGCTTACACCCATCATGCTCACACATACATGTAACACATACATGTAACACAGCTTTTGAACCAATCAGAGATCATGACCAGGACAAACAAATGACTTTAAAGTTTATAATATTTAGGTGTGTCCTGTACAAGCAACACAATCATTACATACATGATACAGAAATCAAGCACTACTTTTGCAGAGTTTCTCTTTTAATTCATGAAATTCTGACACATTTCAATGTTTACTTACTACTAAGTGTTTTTGTTGTAATAGTTTTTTTAACAGGAATACTGCCCTCTTCAGGTTGAATGAACAGTAAATAAATCATGAAAATCCAATACATGATTTAAT
The DNA here is from genome assembly GCF_040436345.1 of Pagrus major. Taxonomy (NCBI): domain Eukaryota; kingdom Metazoa; phylum Chordata; class Actinopteri; order Spariformes; family Sparidae; genus Pagrus; species Pagrus major. Next base: position 13,119,786 of record NC_133227.1, on the reverse strand, counting down.
TCACAGCAGCTTTCCTAAGATGGAGTTTCTAAAAGCAGGGATTTGACAGTCTACAGACTTCTGCTGTGGCACAAACAACACATTGTCACAAATAATGTATATCTGAATTCCACAACAGTAATACAGTTGTGTGAGTTTGAGCTTGTGCTCGTGATTGTGGATGTGCGTGTGTGTGATCTCTAGCCAGTCCTCTGTGGCTGGGTGCTCATTTTGATCAGTCACTGCTAGATGAGGCTTATGCCCCCGTGGCTCTTATCAAGCCAGAGCAGAGTACTCCCTGCTGAGTGTCTCACTGTCTGCCAGCCACAGCCAAATAGGCTACTGCTCCTTCGTGACCCCTCCTGCCTGACTCCAACCTATCATGCTCTCTCACAGACAAACATACATGCACAAAGACACAGAGGCACTAACTCTCAGTACAGTCCCTTATGTCATTCAAGTGTGATTTACAATCAATTATCTTTGGAGATATCCCTTTGAAGATGTTTTTGTAATACAGTGCAGGATGCTACAGTACCGTTCTTCATGTTCTAAAATTCTTCTAATCCTTGCCTTCAACTAGAAAAAGAGGTTCTCACTCTTCAAGTTCTTCATTTCTCAACTGCAGAGAAAGCTTCTTAATGCATTACTTTAATGTATTTACATTTAAAACAGTATTGTGTGGATTGTAAAATAATCTTTATCACAATATTTTAAAAAAAAATTATTTAACCTTTAACCTTTTGATACATAGTACTTCATCAGGTTATTTTACAATTTTTTAATGTTTTCAAATTTCTAAAAGATCATGACAACACTATTAAAGGTCTACAGGCCAATCAGAAAATCAGATTTCTCAGAAAAGCCTCATATGGAAGGAGCTTACTGGAGTCTATCATCGTACTACAGGTGATTGAACTCTCATACTGTAGGTCTTATGTCACTGTTGATTTGACAATGAAAATCCAAACTCCACTGACGGCTACAACAAGTGGATGGCTTATGGCAAAATGTCTCTGTATCCTGCTCAGAATAAAGCTGCAACCATCACAACAAAAAAACAACATTTACTTTATAAGGACATACAGTATTTGGGTTTTGACATTATGAAAAGCTCTCCATATTTAGGTGTGGTCAACTGCAACTGCATTGTAATTTTGAGAAAGAAACATCTCAGAGAATTTATGAACTGGCTTCACTGGTATGACAGACTTATATTATCCAGGTCATTAAAGACATATGATCATGGAAAAACAAACACACTGCAAGATTTTAAACAACTGATTATTGATCTTTGTCTTTTATGTCTTCGTGTGTGTGTGCACACATGCGTGCACGTGTGTGTGTGTGTCAGCAGTCCCTCAGGTGCACACTCTGCTCCTGTAGTGACAGGCTGTTGTTGTGATAGTTGTTCTGTCCTGATTTGTGTGTCTTTGCTCTCTGTAGTAACCTGAATCTCCCTGGGCGCCAGGGGAGCCACACCTCATCCTATCCCCCGTGTGTGTGTGTGTGTGTGTGTGTGTGTGTGTGTGTGTGTGTGTGTGTGTGTGTGAGTGCAGAAAACCAGCTCACTAACCCTTAAAGCCTCTCCATGTGCTTAATAGGCAGAGTAGTGTTGAGCCTGTGCGGTCCACTCTAACGTCCGAGGCTGTAATGCTCAGTACTGTTGGACTCTGTGATGTTCTGTACACTCTGTGCTGCTTTTATGTTGTTTATCCAGGCCGGCCTACACCACTTGAGCAGCGGCAGCTACTTAAGAGGCTTAGGAGCCAATTAGGGAGGCACACAAGCTGACACATGCTGATGTCCTCACGTGATGGATAGTATGATCTTCGCTGTGTATTATTGGCTGTCCTAGTGTGGCTTGATGTATCAGTAAACAAACTGTGGAAAATCAATAGATTCAATCAGAACTCTGAGATGTATAGTATACACACATGCATGGTCAGTGTGCAATCAAGTCATACGTGTGACACAGGTGAGCAAACAAGCTCATAAGCACACACAAAGACATTTGCACGCAAGGCTCAGCACACGCTAATGCAAAGACAGGATGTAAAGGCAGAGATACAGTGCAGCACAGTGCAGCCATTACGAAAGAATAATGGGCCGGGCGGCTAATGCAGTGGTTTAGATAGATCCCATTCTGCCAGGCTATTGTGGTGGACTCCCCGGGAAATGAATTGCAGCTATTGTGATGTCCTAGCTTGGCACTTTCATTGTTATGAGTGTCTGTGCATAGGCTAATGTCTCGTCATAATACACCATGCATCATCCTGTATGAACACCGCCACTGCACTAACAGCCGGCAGAAATTGCTTGCACTCACTGCACCAGGATTAAGTTGTGTGCGTCTGCATGTGTGAGCGTGCGTAGATGCACTTGTGTTAATGTTTATTTTTCTTTCACAAGCTTCTTTATAGGAGTAGTAATCACTGTCATGGCACTGGTTGCAGGTGGAGGCTTAAACAAATGGTTTTCATGCAATTTCCAGTCAAGCATCCCTACCTCCAAAACAGATGCAATTCAGTCAATTCATTACCAATCCACAGCGGATGCTATCAGAGTCAGTCAACAGCCACTCAATGTTTATCAGGGCCAATTAAGACCAATCAAGCCTATTAGACATCATAATGTCGGCAGACATAGTGATGAGGGCAGAGCACTTAATGAGGCTTCACTGAACAGAAGTGGTAAATGGTCTTGTGGTCACTGAGCAGTCTCCCAAGCACAGCGTCCCTCAGACAACCATAAGGAAGTCCTCTCTTCCTCTGATCTCTATTTCTTTCATCTTATTTACTCATCTGCATCCAGGCCCCTTCCCTCCCTCCTTCCCTCCCTCCCTCCCTCCTCTGCACAGAAGCCCGCCCAGTCTGCAGGCATACATTTGGTATCATGCTCCATGTCCAAGCCAATTGTGCAGCTAAGGGAATTATTTCAGTACATTGCAGGCGGCCAGTGAACCAGTCATCTTTGTGCTTTCGCCACAGAGCTCTCCCCTTCCCCCCATCCACGCTGTCTCTTCCCCAGCGCCCACTTACAGTGTGCCTCCAGGGCAGGGAGCTATATGCATCCCAGCTAGCCCTCTCTTGTCTGGCCCTCATGGCCCCATTGAGCTGGGGCGCCCTGTGGCTGCAGCAGCAGTGACACAGTGTGGGGTGAAATGTAGACTAGCATCCTAGTGCGCTCAACATGGGTGATACTGTGATGAGGCCAGCTCATCTGCAAACAAGATAACACAACAGAAGGTTTTTTTAATTAAATTTTTTAGCACTTAAAAAAATTTGGAAAAATGAAAAATAATTTACTGGATACAACTATGACAAGCCCAGAAATCCACTGGTGTACTGTAGGTATAAGGTTTAACACTGTGAGCAGCAGCAATGGTTTTATTTATGATAAATAGATGAAAAAGTTAGACAGCTGACATTACAATTGCTGATTGAAGTATCAAGTAAAGAGAGAAAAGAGAAATTCACACTTCATCAACATAAAAACCCAAGAGAAAGGACATCATTTTAAAGGAGCCCTGTAGAACTTCTGTGTTGTGCTGGAAGCCAGTCCATAGTTTATGTTAGCAGACTCCATTTCTATATTAACGATAGCTACTGTTGCTCTCTGTTAATGGGGCGGAGAGAGGCACTGAGACGAAGAAGTCGAGAATGTGCATATAGTCACATTCTTTGGACTGTTGAAGAAAATCTGACCCGAGTCCTTCAAGAAGAAATCCAGAGTCCAGCATTTAGAGTAGTGCATTGCAAACAGAGTCCACATAACCTCATTTATAGACTATGATCATCATCATCAATCATTTTCTTTAAGTAAATCTTTTTGTCTGACTTTGAAAATGGAGCTGGATGTTTCAGTCCTTTTTGTTAATAAAAATGTATCTGCCTTAAATAAAAAAAAACATGTAATCCCTTTTCATCACCTCTCACTTCTTGTTGAAATTTTCACTGCTTTCTTTCTTTGATCATAGATGAATAGCCTCACACTGAAGTAGTAGTCTGCTATACTCTTATGTTATTATAAATTTCCTGACTCTTGCATTTGGATACTTCTGTTCTCCACATCAATAACAACACCAGTTAGAAGCGCTAGAAACATTTTCTGTTTGTATCTCTTTTTTGGCCCTGCATTGCGACATTCAGGGCGTGATTGTGTAATCATCATCATACTCCTGTGAAAATCAATGGCAGGTCCATGTTCTATTCCTGGATACTAGAAATGGCCCTTTTTCTAAGAGTAGAGACTGGAGAGAGAGAGGAAGGAGGAGAGGGAGGAGGGAGGCGAGGTGGGGAGAGAAGAGGAGAGGAGAGACTGTCCGATGCTGGTTGGCATGGTAACCTGGCCAGGTGAAAGGGAGCCTGGGAGAAGGGAGGGAGAGGGGGCTTTTGTCTCACGGGAGTAGCCTATCAGCAGCCAGCCTATCCCCCACAATCCCCTGCAGGCTTAAGCGTATCATCACTGCCCTCTGGGTTGCTGTGGAGGAACAGGGCTCTCCTCACCTTCACATAAAAGACACATTGTACTGTGCAGTAAACATACACTACACTCTGCCTGCTTTTCTTTGGTTTTCCAAAAACTGTAATGCTGATGTTTTCTGTTATTTATTTATGTATTATTAATATTACCTATTCAGACACAGCACCAGATTTCTAGGAATGATCTTAGATTGAGAAATAGTTTGGAATTGCAGCACACTGGCACACACACTGTTCTTCCTCCACATCAAATCCATTTGTTTTCTAAAGAGTATTGTTGTTCCTGTTTCTGTGTGTGAAGGACAGTTAGCACTACTTAGCCATGTTTTAATGCTTCATTTGAACCATGTCCCATGTCACCTTCATGTCCTATAAACCTGCATAATGTGCATACAGCAAGTTATTAGTAAAACAGTGAAATCCAGCAAGGAACATAAACAAAGATTTCCATGATCAGATGAACTAGAGATGATTCAAAGTGACTCACAGTGATTGAGCTAATGTAAGATAAGATTTAAGATTAAATCACCTTCTTCTGTCCAACAGCTGAACCCTGTTTGCTGTGTGTTGTGTTCAAAGGTTAAATTAGATATCAGGGGAGTTGATGCCTAATGAGACAGGGGACTCCCTTTTCCTCCGTCACCTCCTCTCTTTCTCTTTCTTTGTATTTCTCTCTTCACTCCTCCCTGCAGTCCTGTTCCCATAGTTCCACTGGATATTAAAGAAATACATCAACACAACAATTACAGGGCCACAGAGTGTGCCTCAGGGCTGGCTCAGCTGGGCTGCCTGCACACACAAACGCACACACATGCATATACATAGACACGAACTGATGCATGTACAAACACACTCACACAAACACGCCTTGTCTCTGAGCCCTCTTCATGTTGTAAAGACCCTCCTATTGTTGAGTATTTGTTTGGTTTTGTGTTTCCGCTTTCTTTGACAGTCATGACTGCGACAACAGCGTGCAGCTTGTTGTTGTTGTTCTTCTTCTCTGTATTTATTGGGGGATTGCAAACCAACTTTAAAGGTGCAGTCCTTAAAGTCAGTGAAAGCAGTTTGGCTTTATATAATTGGCTCTATTTATATATTTATCAACAACATTGTAGAGTCAATAATTTAAAATTCCAAATATCAATATACCCGATGAATTTTGTGCATTCAATATTCTAATATTCAGATATTCTAATGATTTCCATTTAAAAACTTCAGTACACATTCACAGTAATATGAATCAGTAATATGAAAAAGTAGTTTTATGATCAGTGCAGTATTATTAAAATGTTTACTTTGCATCTAAGCCACATCAGTCCAGCATATCAATAACATCTGTTGCCTGTGATATAAAAAAAAAAGAGAATTGGGAGCTGTAAAAATGTGCTTTTCAATACAGATATACTGTAATATATTGAACTTCCCCTCGAGATCCAGGATGCTGATATGTCTTTAGTGTTTACAGTTCAGACATCCTCTACACACCTAACGGGCAGAGCTGTCTTGATCTTTTCACCGCCCTTGCTTTTGTCACCTAGCACAGTATCTCCCTCTGCACAGGAGTGTCAACAACATTGCCCTGTGCCACCTCTGAGCCTCTTACACGGCAAAATGAAAGTGGCTGTGCACTGAAACGATAACGTTTTAAATAAAGACTGAGCAGTTATATTTTTCCCCCCCACTTTTCCAAGTGTGTCTCACAAAAAATTCATACTTGTCATGCAAAATAAATCAGCGTTCTTTTCTGTAGCCAAGCCCCAAATGGCTGCAGAGTGAATAAGAGATGAGGCTTAAATGTTTGCAACCTCTTGCCTGACACTTCCCATCACATCACTGAGGTCACGCTTAGTGTGTTTGTGTGTGTGAGTGCGAGAGCAAGCACACACATCTGTCTGCATGCACAAGCCTGTGTGTGTACGTGGGTGTGAGTGTGTGTGTGAGCATCTGGGAGCAGAGGGTTGTTATACACTCTGCTGTGGGTGTAATGAGGCATGTATGTCGTTAGTGTGCGTTTAGTGTTGTGTCTTCAGAGTGTTGTTAGAGCATCGCTGTACCATTTAGGAGCCTCAGATACAAGATACACGCCAAGGCTGCTTGTTGCCTTCAGCACAACATTAGAGGGAAGCTGTATGTTCTGTGAATACTGTCAGTGCCAAATGTACAGAAGGTTTGTTTTCCACTAAGTTGCTATACAACGTGTTCAAATGTTTGTTTGTTTTTTATATTACAAATGGCAGATAGTAAGCTTTTTTGTATCACAGCTAGATAAATAGCTCAACTTAACAACTGAATTGAACTTGACAAAATATCACAAATGAGGATTGCTTTTTGGTTATTCAGCATACTTAAACAAAGCTTAACTGGTAGTACAATAATGTTCTTGTACAATAATGATCTTGACAGAGCCCTTAAAGGCTCATATCATATGCATAAATAATAAAACTGAAACAATATTAACCAATAAATTCTGTTATTTTGATTCTGAATTATTGGAGCTTTATTGGTTTTCAGGTTTGTTTCATAATAGAAATTCTACACTTTTTTTAAAAGTCTATTTTTCATTATGACATTGTTCCCTTTCACCTTTCAGCCAATCACATGCTTTCTGCCCTTCTCAGTAACTTGCTGGCTCCTTACATTGATCTTGAGTAAGCTTACCAATGTGCTTAACTAGTTAGCTGGCAGGGGAGGTAGCACTTCTAAGTTAAATAAAAGAAGAGGTTAGTTACTGTGTTTAAACTGTAAATGTTTAGTTGCTGCAGCACCCTGTAGTTTACTGATTCAGTACTCTGACAGTGTTATTACTCTCACTAACAGGGGCTAGCTGGCTACATCTGGCAGCAGTTATTGAGCTGGCTAAAAAAGATTTCTGAGATTTGAGGGGGTCGGTAGCCGGTGACAAAACCCACTGTCATGAAACGTAAAATTATGAAATAGGGGTGACACTGGGAATAAAACTTGGGAATAAAAACACTGGTGTTTGATTTGTAACTCAAATCAAACACCAGTATGTTTCATCTGGACAATAAATATAACAAGATATATTGTTCTCTTTTTCTCCATCTTATTTCCACACCAGTTCCTGCCATGATCACGTCCTACCCCAACACCACGCTGGCCACGCAGGGTGAAGAGAAGAAGATGAGCTGCACAGCCCACGGTGAGAAACCCATCATGGTGCGCTGGGAGAAGGAGGAACGCATCATCAACCCCGAGACCAGCCGCTACGTGGTTTCTGTCAAGGAGGTGGGCGATGAAGTCATCTCCACCCTGCAGGTAGGAAGCTGTGCTACTTGGAAGTGTAACATTCAAGTTGGTTTTATATATGAGGCAGTATCATACTTAAAGGTTTTGTCTTGTATTCTGATGTTTTACTACTTTTTGCTCTTTTCATTGAAAAATCTCTGGACTGTAAAATCCTTCTCATGACACAAAACTGTTTACCACTCATGTCTACACTCTGACCATGACCTGTGATGATGGGTTATAAGTATACGCTGCTTTATGGGTCCCAAGCCAAAAAGTTTTGGGAACCGTAACTAGAGGGAAAGTCTCTAAGATAACAGATATTGGCATTATTCTTTTAACATCAATTTCACCAATGGACCAGTGGAAATCCAAATGCATTTAATATTTTGCATCAGTTATTTCTAAACTCATCTCATTCTTGTGCATCCATCAGATCATGCCCACAGTGAGGGAGGACTCCGGCTTCTTCTCCTGCCATGCCATCAACTCCTTCGGTGAAGACAGAGGAATCATACAGCTCACAGTGCAAGGTATACCTGCAGTCACTTCAACTGCTCAAAGAAAAAATAAACTAATGCCTTGATGTACATTTTCAACCTTCATACCAATTACAGATAATAGCAAATTGCTATTTAACCTTCTCTTCAGTTGCACCAAAATAAAAGTGTTTGTCATCTTTGTGCATCGTAGAGCCCCCAGACCCCCCAGAGGTGGAGATCAGAGAAGTGAAGGACAGGACCATTGCACTGCGTTGGACTATGGGTTTTGATGGCAACAGCCCAATAACAGGCTTCGATATTGAGAGCAAGAACAAGTCAGGTACAAGAGCCACATGTATATCTAAAATGAGATGGTATGGTCATATTCTGAGCAAAACAACTACTTCACATTTAGCTTTGGATGAAATGTGTGGAGAATTATGTGTTTTGGTTGATGAATTATTGCTGAAGTCACTTTGCTTCAGAGCTTTAATGTAATATAGCCTGTCCTAATGCACTTAGCTAGATTTGACCTCTCCCTTGACTTCTGCAACCCCAATAAACCTCGGCCTCTCCCCTCTACAGCCTCCTGGGATACTGCTCAGAAGACCAAAGATGTCTCACCTCAGCTCAACCAGGCCACTATCATCGACCTGCACCCCTCCTCCACCTACAACATCCGCATGTTTGCCAAGAACCTGATCGGTAAAAGCGAGGCCAGCAATGAGCTCACCATCACCACTGATGAAGCAGGTGAGAATGAACTTTTCTTTTTCCACCCTCCCACCAATGTGTATATAGTCTGCTGTGTATTCTGTAAAGAACTAAATCAGGAGCAAACGTTAGAGACACACCCTTTATTTTGATGCAACACATAATATACAGTAATGGTAACAAGAGTAAATCAATTTGTTACTGTGACCCAACAAAACAGTGAGAAAGACAACAGTCAGACGTGAGTGAAAGACAAGAGGCATAAGGAAGTAAAGGGCCGACTGAGTCAATTCATTAACAGCCCGGTGACATCAGCACCATTGGCTCTGTTGCATTATTGAACACACGCTGACCCCACACTAAAAGCAGAACTTTTCAATTAGCGGCCTCAGTAGTAAATGTCACACTACGATCAATAGACTGAGGCTGGACCCCCTCTGCAAATTAGCCCCCCGTCCCTTCATCTCCTATCCCTGCCACCCCCCACAGAGCACTTCTCCTCACCTTCAGCGGCCACCTATAAAAACAACCACCACATCCACACTCAGACTCACATCTTGACATTTGCTGAGTAGAGTTTTGTGCAGCAGTAAATGTATGTTGTATCTTGTAAATATGTTTGAGACAGTTGTTGGATGTGTACAGTTTTATGATGTTGACATGTTGGTGATGTGATCTCAGCTCCTGATGGACCACCTCAGGAGGTGCAGCTGGAAGCCCTCTCTTCTCAGAGCATTCGAGTCACTTGGCGGGTAAGTTACTCCGACTCCTTATCGATGAATGGAGTGTGTAGTTCAGATAGGTACAATCCTGGATGACAGAGCTGAGCGATGAGTTGTGGCTGAAAGATTATTCTTTCAAATGCCGTTTTAAATTCAGTTCAAGTTAGTTAACTAAGTCAATGAGTCTTTGAACTAAACATTTAACCTGGTGCTGCTCCAGTTGAGCTGCTCAGCTGTACTGGTCAGCTCCCAGGTGTGACTGTTTGACTTTATGAATGTAAAACAGGATATTACAGGAAAACAGCATGTGTGCTCAGCTGGCTGTTCCTCAATAGTAAAGGTGTTAAAATAACTGTGTGTGTGTGTAGCTACAATATTTGTGACCATTATCAGTCTTTCATTTCATGTCTGGTGGTTTAGGTGAGATAACAGGTTATTTTTTCCATCATTTGCACGTTTTGGTCTTCTTAAACCTTGAATCTTGTCTTCCAGAGTGTGTAAATCCAAGGGAAACATACTCATTTCACACATGGCACCAGAATGCATCTAAATAGACACCACATACGATGACTTGTAATATAATTTTACTTCCTCTTTACTTATGTTTTCATAAGTAGAGAAACCATGCAGCCAAAGAAGAGGATGGTGTTGGCTGCTGTATGAATGCCTCAGCTTGGATGCCAGCTGTGTTACTGTTGATTAATCATTATATGAGGATTATAATGCTATTCATATATTGTCCTACTGTTCTAAGTGTTGACAAGGTCCTCATTCAGCACTATCAGGAATACATTTGCATATGTGGCACCATGATGTCAAGGGCATGGGTGAAAAACAAAAGAGGATACCTAATCTGGACCTTGAAGGGCACTCAGGGGAAGAGAACAACATAACTATGTTAAAAGTGTGCAAATTGGTGTCTTTTACCACATTTCCTCTTTACTCAGATGTGCTACTTTGCACACAAGTAGAAAAACGCAGGGACATTCATCACCATTGTCTCGAATAACCCCTGTCTTTCCTTTGCCAGGCGCCCAAGAAGCACCTACAGAATGGAGCCATTAGGGGCTACCAGGTGGGCTACAGGGAGTACAGCTCTGGTGGAAACTACCAATTCAGTGTGATCAGCGTGGAGACCACAGGAGATAACGCAGAGAACCTTGTTCTGGACAACCTGAAGAAGTTCACCCAGTATGGAGTCGTAGTACAAGCCAGCAACAGCGCTGGGACAGGGCCCTCTTCCACAGAGGTGGCTGCTACCACACTGGAGGATGGTAAGACATGAGATGAAGCTCAAGTATGATGTCTAACTCAGTGGAGTCCTGATGATGGGCAGAATATTCTGAATAAAACTATACAAAGAAAACATGAGTGAAGAACAGTAGGGGATACTGGAAAAACCAACACAGGATTCTACACAAATGTTGGCTGTGATATGTTTAATATATTTACATTTTTGTTACACCTGTCTGTAAATAAATCCAACTGTGGTATTGCTAACCACAGCTGTAAATGTGCTGTTCTCAAAGAGGCACTCAGCTCAGTGTGAGAGATTTGTGAGCTTATATCACAACCTAGTGGAGATCAGAGGGTGCTGCTACTGTACATGGTGTCAGTCTGATTATTTCTAGTGAGAGTTCACTCTTTTCATACTCTGTGTCCTGGCTCTTCCCTCTCAGTGCCAAGTCGTCCTCCAGAGAACGTCCAGGCCACTGCTACGTCTCCAGAGGTCATCTCTCTGTCCTGGCTGACTCCTCCGAAAGACGCTCTGAATGGCAACCTGTTGGGTTTTAGGGTCATCTACTGGGCCAACCTGCCTGATGGAGGTACACATTTATATCTGTACACTTCTTAAAGACATTAACTCTATATGTATATATGAAACTTAATATGTGCATAGTATTTATGACATAGTCCCCAGGAATCTTCACTTTACAACAAAGCATTTAGGAAAGCTGCTTGTTGATCTGGATTTAGATCGGCTTTGCAAATTATTTCTGAGGAATAAATGCTTTCAACACATTTATTAGATGTAAAGATGAGTCACTGAATGTAAACATTACTATTGTTTGTTTATAAGAAAACTCCACAGGGCCCCATTAAGAGTCTACCCTGGACCAATCAGAGCAGAGCTGGACAACACTATCTTATACTCATATATAGGGGACACTCCATGCATATTGGAAGGGCCAAAATATAAATATAAAAAAAACTTTACTTTGACAAATTATTCATATTTTATAATAACAAACTGAATTTAAGACATCACAAAGATTCTGTAAAATAGGATACAAAATGAAAACAATTCGGCCAATCAAACTGCTACATAAAAAAAAAAAAGTAGATAGAGAAAAGCATGAATGATAATATATTATGGTGACTCTGATATCACTGTGTTTCTGTAGTTCCTAGAACATCACAATTAATGTTGTCCCAGGGCTGTCATTTTAACATTCAGAGTCAGTTGTCGTGGCTGAGCGGGTTAGGGACCAGGATTCATATCCCATTTAGAATGTTTACATTTACTCTTCACTTAAGGGCAGTAGTTTTCTGACCAGCACTTCAGTCATTATTTTATTACTAATAAATTTAGAAAACAATTGCAGTTTTCCCACAGTCTTACCTTTAAATATGTTGATTAGAATTACGTGAAAATAGTATCTGTTTACATACTCCAGTCTTGATGTGATCCAGTATTTATTTATCCAGTAACCTGTGCTGAATGTAAAAGGCTGTGTAATGCTGTGTTTACTGTATATAATGAATCAAGTAATGAAGATTGATATTGATGCTAAAGAGTAAGATATAGCTTATAGTTACCCAGGTGCATTGTGGGTATTTGAGTAACCTCCACCACTGGCCAAAATTCTGCTTGGTCCTGTGGAAGTCAGACAGCATGCCAGGCCATTGTCAAATGCTGGGTTTGTGTCAGAGGGATGGGTTGTGACAGCACGATTACCTTTGACCCCTGCACTGTCACATCATGTTGGCCTGCCTATAGAACATGAACACTCAGGACCTGACAGCCAGGATTAGTTTGCATGGTAACAGTCTGTGGCTCCATGGGCCAATGCTCAAAGTTCAATTTAAATGTCATGATTTGTAGAGGATTTGAGGCATGTTGTTGTAGATAAATATATATAGTGGTCCACATTACACACTTGTATCATTTGGATTGAAGCTGTTCATCTGTGATAATGTTCTTCAGTATGAGAGAATGTATTGTCATTGACCAGCAGAGGGAGACACAGGCCAGAAATTTCATCCAGAAACAACAAAAAATCCTCAGTGCTTTTAAGGATTTTTCTCGTGGAAGTTCAGGTGCAAGTGTCAAGTAAACAGAACAATCTCACAGTCATAAACTATGTTGTTGACTGGGATGAGCCACCAACCAAAAAATGACAAAACAAATGCTGCATTGTATTTTGTGTGTACCGGTGCAGAGAGAGATGAGTTACCAATACAACAAGCTGGTTAACAGCTGGGACAGTAAATCATGTATGTAACATGTTCATTTCACTGTTGGAACCTTGATTCTGAAAAAGTTTGGATGCTGTGTAATACATAAAAAACACCAGAATGCAGTAATTTGCAAACAAACTTTGTTTACAGACAGCATTTTACAAGTGTTCCTTAGCCCATATAGTAATATCCCTTGTTTTTTTAACCAAGCATCTATACCAGGAAATAAAGATAATAAAAAATGTAAGTTGAGTTAACAACATTGAAGTCATAAACAGCAATTGGTGACATTTCTAGGGGTTGGTGTCAATACAACATACCAGAAAACCTCAAATTCAGGAGAGTTTCTTGGACCTTTAATCAACTAATGGTTTCAGATTTTAAAAGGTTGTTTTATTTTTGTATCTGGGCTGTATAACTGGATATCATGACACACACACATAAACACACACAACCATGCATGAAACACATTTACTGTACAGTAAATGTCTGCAAGTGCGATGGGTATTCCAGTCATTTTAATTGCTCATTAAAAGCAAGAGAAGAGGAGATGCAGCTGGTCTCGTAGATCTCCAGAGAGAAGTGAAAATAGAGAAAGGAGGGAGAAGAACACATTGTTAAAAAAGGAATATAATATAAGACATCAATAATTCAAACCCTAACAGCTGAGGACAGCAGGGTGCCAGTCAGGACCTGCTACCCCAGCAGACCTTGGGTGCAGGGTTGTTTAAGCTTTGTGATTGAATATGACATTATATCCAAGGCTGTGCTATGACACCCCAGGGACTGACATCTACTTTAATGTATGTGATCTGCTGTATAATATAATAGTCACATGTTTGGATCGGTGGCAGCTTGTCACATCACCGGAGTATTTACAGTAAGAGACCTGCATTGGAAAACATCTTTGACCTGAGGTGTCCTCACTAAATGTAACTTTATTCCTCCTCCCTCTACTGTTCTCCATCTATCAGAGCTCGGAGAGATCAGGAATGTCACAACCTCGAAGCCCTCTCTGGAGCTGGATGGACTGGAGAAGTACACAAACTACAGCATCCAGGTGCTGGCCTTCACCAGAGCTGGAGACGGTGTTCGCAGTGAACAGATTTACACCCGCACCAAGGAAGATGGTAGGAAGATTAAGTCACCTCTCCAAATAAGAGGCAGCTGTCACATTTCACTTGTATCTCACCCAGGCTGTTTTACAGATATGCTCATACTTGTGCTGAAGTGTAAGTTTAACTCGCTGCTGTAGGGCCTCAAGGAATTGCAGTATGTCAGTCTGATATTTATATTACATGGAGATTAGATCAGTTTTACTAAACTGAGAATACTTTGTAGCAGTGAATGAACCCCTGTGGTAAAAATGAGGTAAGGAGGCAGCAGGGTCTTAAATATGCTTATTAAGTGGAGAGCCGTAACTCTTGTATGTAGCAGGAAGTCCTGTAGAATATGACATTCGGCCATCTGTTATCTTGCTTTACAATCAGTGTAAAAAGCCCCATAAAGATCTTCTGAGTAATAATATTAGCTTAATGTGTGAAATATATCAACTGGCTCATCTGTTCCTTTTAGTCCCTGGTCCTCCGGCGGGTGTGAAGGCAGCAGCTGCATCAAACTCTGTGGTGTTTGTGTCCTGGCTTCCTCCTCTCAAAGTGAACGGCATCATCAGGAAATACACCGTTTTCTGCTCAAACCCACACCCCACGGTAACATGTTTAAAAATATATGAAATGAGACAGTCAGTATTTTTAATCATTAAAGTTCCTGTGATAAATTAAGCATTTAATATTGGGTGAAGTTAAACTGATCATGTGGGCCATCTGGCCATGTGACTTAGTAACTAAAATAACTTCAAGGATAAGGCTTCTATATTTTTCTTATTGTCAACTAATCCCATAAAAGGGCCAGAATCAACAATGTGTTAGTCTGTCTTAACACTTTCTGACCTCCATACCAGTGCTGAGGCTGTTTGTTCCTAATGAAAAGTATTTTCCTAAAAATAAAAGCAACTTAAAGCATCTATAATCAAAATGTTTAAATTGGTGGAAAGGCTATGTGTGATGTAAAGGAGTTACTATTCAGGAGGAGCCTACACAGAACTAACACCAGGTTGTTTCTGGTTAAACAAAAAGGATCTAAAAAGTTTGTCTCCACAGGGATCCTTTCAGTAATGTTGTCAGACACTTAGAATAACAATCTGAGCTTGTCTCTGGCAACAACAAGTGGCTGTACTTTTGATGGGCGCAGTTACACACAAAGATTACATTTCAGCCATTTCAGCCCATCTCATAGCTGCCGACTGAGGAGATCTGCAGGACTGCTTCTAAAACCTTTTTGTAACACCAAAATATGTCAACATACAGCCCAGATTTTAAAGTACTGGAATTACCCTATAAGTCAGTATTAAATGTTGATGGAAAACAAGATAAAAAATGTTCTGACAGTCCTAAATGTCTTTCCTCCTCCAGGTGAGCAGTGAGTTTGAGGCAGCCCCAGATGTTTTCTTCTACCGCATCCCCAACCTGAGCAGGAACCGTCAATACAGTATCTGGGTGGTGGCCGTCACCGCTGCAGGCCGTGGAAACGCCAGTGAAATCATCACTGTCAAGCCCATGGCTGAGGGTAGGTGGAGCTGGTCTTTGGTAGAAACAGTACTGTGTTCCACATTTAATCTGCCTGATTTACTGGTAAATAAAAAACTTCTGTCGGCCTACAAAAGATGTAGATGGTGTCCTCGTCCTGGCGGGACTACAAGTGCAAGATAGGATGCATAATTTTTGGACTCCTTCAGGTTGAAGCACAAGTTCTGTACAGCAATGAGGAAGGACATTTTACAATTCAGAGTATACCATGTTATTGCAGTAGGTCCAGTTGCTAACTTTTAATAACTTCTTCAAAGTCAGTTTAGTCCAATGTACTGTAAATTGAAATGCAAACAGGATCCCTCGATGTGGATTACACTGCTTCACCTTTTTACCCCAACTCACTCGACCCATGTGGTTTCACGAAAAAGTAGTCAGTAGTCATTCCTGGTGTCTCCTTACTAGACAACGGGTGGGGAAGCATCAGTTGAATGTGAATTAGCCTGTGTTTGGCCCTGTCAACACTTAACATGGTTGGTGAGAGCTGATAAGCTGATTGCATACACTGATAGACTCCATGGTGTCTGGAGTCAGGACCCAGAGTCCTGTCTAATGTCCAGGTGATGGATGTTCTCTCTTCCCTGCTCCAATGCTTAGATAGAGAGAGAAACACCATCAGATTGTAGCCCCTTAGCATCTAGCCCAGACTCAGAGCTGAGGGGTTAGCGAGGAAATGAAAGGACAACAATAGTGAAAGTCTTCTGAAATTATTACGCAAACAACAACACACCCATGTGTTACTGCATCTCCTCTGTTGGCTGATGTGGCATGTGTGTATTTTTGCAGCTCCGGCTCGGATCCTGACCTTCAACAGAACAGTAACGACCCCCTGGATGAGAGACATTGTGCTGCCTTGTAAAGCAGTGGGTGATCCATCGCCGACCATCAAGTGGCTGAAGGAGATGTGAGTACAGTACAAATACAAACATACAGCAGATGTTGTTCATACCGTCTCCAACAGCAGCTGACGCTGAAAACATAACGCTAATTCTTACATGTGTGTTTCAGCAATGGAACCCCAGCGCCTGTTGTGATTGACAGCCGGCGCAGTGTCCACGGTAACGGCAGCCTTGTTATTCGCACGGTGAAAGCAGAGGATTCTGGGAACTACACTTGTGTGGCCAGTAACAGCTTTGGGTCGGACAAGATCGTCCTCAACCTGCAGGTTCAAGGTAAGAAATAAAACAAGTGGAAAGTACAGCGTTTCTGTACCAGCTCTAAACAACTAGTCCCCATGAGAATTTAAACACACAGGTTATGCTTTTAACACATTGTTGATGAAGGTTCTCAGTCATCCAGGTCATGGTAATTCTAAGTGCTATATCGTAGGCAGTTGGACTTTCAGTTTCTTGAAGACTGAAGAAGCCTCTTGGATGGGAGGTGAAGAAACTGAAACAAGTCCAGTTGCCTACGATATAGCACTTATAATTTTACACATATTGTAACAGTAGGAAACACTCTTTGTCTGATAGAAATAAATGTCTTGATTATAAACATCTTCTCTCCTGTGACTTGTCCTTTTAATTCATTATTGGTGGGCTTCGTCTGTTTTCTTTCCTTCAGTTCCACCTGACCAGCCTCGTCTCACAGTGACCAAGACCACCACCACCTCAATAACCCTCTCCTGGATCCCTGGAGACAACGGAGGCAGCTCCATAAGAGGTCAGACTGTCTTTTGTTTCACTGTTTTTGTTTCTGTTGTTTTTTTTCTGTTTTCCTTCTCAATAGTAGCAGAAGGGCTCTCTATTCACAGTCACGTGTTCTTCCCCAGGCTACATTCTGCAGTACTCTGAGGATAACAGCGAGCAGTGGGGGAACTTCGCCATCAGTCCCAGTGAGCGCTCCTATCGGCTGGAGAATCTTAAGTGTGGCACCTGGTACAAGTTCACACTCACAGCCCAGAATGCAGTGGGGCCAGGACGCATTAGTGAGATCATTGAAGCAAAGACTCATGGGAAAGGTATACACAGTTTTCTTTTTAGTTGTGCATAATATTATAGTTGATCATTTAGATTATGATGAGTTTTTTAACTGAAGTCACTGCCCCATCAAAATATTTCATTATTTTTTCATTTGGAGTCTAATGAGTCTAATGATAGCACACTTGCACACTTAAGAAGTTATATTTGTTGCCATCAATTAACTGATTATATATACAAAAATGTAACTGGTTATTAAATGAACCAGTACACTGCAAAATGTAACTTGTTAAAATCACAAATTACATGACATTTTACAACTCTTTACAACTTTTTTTAGATCAAGCGATTAAGTAAACAATTGTACGATTCATTGATAATGAAAATAATTGTTAGTTGGAGCCTGCAAGTTTTAACTTCCGGCAAAGGTTAATTGTCAACACACTGAGACGTTCCTTCCCCTCCCTCTGCAGAACCTCAGTACTCTAAAGAACAGGAGCTTTTCACCAGCATCAACGCCACCCGGGTCAAACTCAACTTGAACGGCTGGAATAACGGTGGCTGCCCTATCACCTCCTTCACCTTGGAGTATCGGCCTGTAGAATCACCCACATGGACCACGGCACAGCGCACCTCCCTCACCAAGAGCTACATCCTGTATGACCTGCAGGAGGCCACCTGGTACGAGCTGCAGATGAAGGTCTACAACAGCGCCGGCTACGCTGAGAAGAGAGTCAAGTTCGCAACGCTCAGCTATGATGGCAGTGAGTAACACAACAGCAGGGAACAGAACTGTTGCCTACTCTTTCTTTGCAGGGGATGGAGTTTTTGAAATGTCTGTCATGGCTTGCTGAAACTGTGCCTGTATGATTCACCGGCTGCTCCAGACATAGTATGATGTGAACACTGAAACTCTGACTGTTGAATAAGTAGAGAATCTGTGATAAAAGACCTACGCTTTCAGCATACTGAGTCTGGCTAACAGTAGAAGTTTGAAACAAAGAGAAATAAATCACTCTTTCCGGAGGTGGAGGTGATTGAATTCGACAATAAAAGACACATTTCATGCTGACTCCGGTGGCTGTAACTGGTCTGTGTGTTGCTGCTTATAACACTCCATCACAAGCCTACTGAATGCCACCACATGAGTAGAATAATTTCATGATGTCCTCTGAGATAAAGGGCACAGCCAGCTCATATTGCGCCCTGGGAGCTCAGTGGTATTCTGCCATAAGCGGTTCTGAAGACCAACCACGTCACTTCCTCCTTCATCAGCATCCTGCAGCTGTTGAGAAGAAACTCAGGCTAAGCATTTAGTTATGAAGGATGAGTTCATTGGCATTTAAGTACACTTTGGCAGATTGGGAACCAGGTACAACCACCAATTCTGCAAAAGGTCAAGTGCAGGTATTAACAGAGTGCAGCAGCCTGATTGGAATCAAATGTTAAACTCTTAACTCGGAGCTGCTGGCGGTCTTCATCAACTTTTGCACTATATCTTAATGGTGATTCAGTAGATATCATTCAGCAACATAAATCAAATGGTTTTGTTTTTGTGATTCCTACAACAACACTGACGATTGTTTTCTGTCATGTAAATTATGTCTTAAAGCCCATCTGGGTTGAGCAACAGTATAACTCATATCATATGACTTCTGCACAGGTACCATCGCACCTCTGGTGAAGGCACCCAATGTGAGTGAGGACAACTCTGGTGGCGGTGAAGGTTTGAAGATGATGGTGACCATTTCCTGTGTGTTGGTGGGCATTGTTGTAATTTTCATTGGGCTGCTGGTGCTGAGGAGGAGGAGGAGAGAGCAGAGGCTGAAGAGGCTCCGAGGTGAGATGAGAAAATCATCAAACATGACAGTTAAGACTCTATTCTCTTATCTTCAGCAAGTTAAAGGAAGTTTTCTGTTTGTTTTCCAGATGCAAAAAGTTTGGCTGAGATGCTCATGAGGTAAGAATGTTCAACAACTTCATCTCAGTATGCACACAGCATTGTTGTCAGAGGAAAGTTTATTATGACAGGAGTTTGAGATAATGAAGTTCTCTTTTGTTTTGTGCTCCTCAGTAAAAACACTCGTCCAGCAGAGCCAATTAACAAACAGCAACAGACGCTCCGCATGCACATTGACATCCCCAGAGCCCAGCTCCTCATCGAGGAGAGAGACACCATGGAGACTGTTGGTAAGCTCACCACTGGTGTGTACTGCTGCTACGGAGGGAGCTGCTCTTGTTTGTTTGTTTTGTTTTGTAATGAATACAGCAAATGCTTATTAAAGTGCTGAGCTCGTTTTTGTTGCTGTCCCACAGACGACAGGTCCACTGTGTTACTGACTGATAACGACTTCGGGGAGACCCAGAAACAGAAGTCGTCCACAGTCACACACACAGTCCACTACCAGTCCCTGTCCCAAGCCACCGGTCCTCTGGTAGATGTGTCCGATGCCAGACCAGGAACCAGTAAGTCCAGTA
Source organism: Pagrus major (assembly GCF_040436345.1). Lineage (NCBI taxonomy): Eukaryota > Metazoa > Chordata > Actinopteri > Spariformes > Sparidae > Pagrus > Pagrus major. The sequence continues at coordinate 13,099,655 of NC_133227.1, read as the reverse complement.
CGGACGCTTTTTTTTAACTTCATAATACATTAAATAAACATTTGGTTCTGTTTTCACAGCTATCTTCTTTTCCCAAGCATTATTCCTTTTATTCATTTGTGATTTTCCTCCATTAATGTGCTTTTTGTTTACCTCCACTGTATGCTGAGTGCTTTAGAATGAAATTAAACAAAGTCTGCGAGCTAGTTCAGGCTACTCCAGGCACCACCTCACTCACATGGCACACTCTTTTCACTGTAACATAGATCCAGCACACCCTCATGATCTTGTACTTAAAAGGTGTTCTGTGGAGCTTTCTTGTAAACAAACAAAAGTTATGTTTACATTCTGTGTTGATTTGGGATATTGTTATATGTACATATATAATCTGAACTAACCAGACTGTACTTGTTCTAAAACATTTACAAAGATGAATATTTTAATCCTGCATTGTTCACTAGCTTTCAGTCGTCTTTACTCCTTAATCTTGGACATTGCTGTATATCTTAGCACATTACTACCACCTGTATATCAGTGGAATAGTGTGAAATCATTGGCAGGACTGTGTATCATGTCACCTGTGTGCAAGTGTTAGTACGAGTGAGACTTTGTGCATATAACAAATCAAACAGGGACCCTTTTGTTTGTCCGTAGCACTACTAGAGGTCAGAAACTCCCCTGAGAAGACTACAGCTAATGGTCAACTAGCTCATGAGTTGTGCATCCAAGACTGAATATTCAAACTGTTGTTATGAAAGTAGTGTTTTCCTACCATTTTCACAAAACCCTCAATGATATAGCCACTTCTAATCAAGAATATGTCTGATAAGAAGTTGCAAATGGAGCCTGTGTATCCTGAAAAGAAAGATGCAGGTTTTGGACATTTTGGTTGCAACTGATAATGGATGCAAGGAATTAGTTACTATTACCATGACTACCATGACCATTTCGTTGAGTTCAGTCATGTCCTTCCTACGACCTGCATAAACACCCTGTGTCCTCCTCATCCTCAGACCCTACAGCCCGCCGCACAGCCAAAGCCGGCCCAGCTGCTCGCAACCGCTACGCCAGCCAGTGGACCCTGAACCGCCCACACCCCCCTGTCTCCTCCCACACTCTCAGCACTGACTGGAGGCTGCCCACACCCAGAGTCGCAGGCTCTGTGGACAAAGAAAGTGACAGCTACAGTGTCAGCCCATCTCAGGATACAGGTAAGCAACACATCTGGATACAGCTGTTTTAAAATGTACACTATAATGCTACTCGTCATCTCTAACAACAAATCAGTTTTCTGACAACTTTAACAAAGTAACATCCCAACAATTCTGCCACTAACTCTTACACTAATTCCTCCACTAACCCCGGCCCGTGTCCAGACCGAGCGCGGAGCAGTATGGTGTCAACAGAGAGCGCGTCCTCCACCTACGAGGAGCTCGCCAGAGCCTACGAGCACGCCAAGATGGAGGAGCAGCTGCGCCACGCCAAATTCACCATCACCGAATGCTTCATCTCTGACACTTCCTCAGAGCAGATGACAGCAGGCACCAACGACTACACCGACAGCCTGACCTCCAGCACACCCTCCGAATCGGGCATCTGCCGCTTCACTGCTTCCCCGCCCAAGCCTCAGGACGTCAGCCGGGTCATGAACATGGCCGTACCCAAGGCCCACAGACCGGGTGAGACCACGCTGTCAGAGGCCACAGAGCTGTCTCAGGCTGAACCCAGACGACATGCTAACCTTTTATTATATTACACTAATACCTTAATTTTAACTTCCTGTCTAATATTGATATCCAACCATGAACTAATACCACCGTGAGTCCAATATGTATTCAAGTTGGTGATTGTATCAGTTAGGTTAGACTTAAAGTCTTCAGGGGAGAAACTGGGGAACCATTAAGTCAGAAATTCAATCTGAGTAACATAAAATAGGACATTCTCAGATATTAGACGATTAATATTTCACACGGCTGCCTAAAAATTCATGAGAACTCTCTTACGAAACTAAAGTAGGAAACTGTGGCTGCAGTGTTGAAACAGAATGAGAGTAAATTTGATTACTTTTACCAACATGTATGATTGAGGTTTTACATCTAAATGAGCCTCACTTTGTGGAGATGCTAACAGCTCTTAATGAGACACTGCATCCAGAAAACCACCTCAACATAATTCACCTAAATAATTCAGATCTGCTGTTAACAAGTGGTAGTTTTGATACGTGTAAATATATTGTGTGCACACTAAGACATCTGAGACATATTGAAAATCAGGCTTGATAGGATTGAAATAATGCACAACATCCGTGCTGTGCAGTGATATTAATTTTGAAAAAATAGTCTAGTCTAATAGTTATGTAATAGTTCAATTGTAGTCAGGAGTGACAAGGGATGAAGGGTAAGACCATGAAATTAGATGAGGCCAGTGTCAGAGCCAGTCTGCATGTGTGTGTGATCATACTGAATAAACCCTACTGATTTATTGCTTTGATAAGCTGACGTAGCTCTGTTTTCATCACATATAAAGGTGAGTCAATAGACGGAGGACAAAGCCTCAAACAAGATCTGCTGAAACCAACACATGGAGTTCTTCAGTTCTTGCTGATCAAAAGAAACAGTTCATGAATAAAATAAGTTGAGGAGGTCAGGTGATGTTGATGTTGAGCAGGAGTGTCTGCATGTTTTCTCTTGATCTAACACTGACGTGTGTGTGTTGTCCTGCAGGGGGCGAGTTGGTTCACCTTCCTCCGTACCTGCGCATGGACTTCCTGTTAAACCGAGGCATGTCCTGCTCGGGGTCATCCAGGGGGACAGCTAGTGGGGAGAGAGCGGCCATGGGCCAGGCCTGTCTGGAGCCCCAGAAGAGTCGCTCTCTGAAGCGGCCCTCTCGCATGGCCCCCCCAACGCCCACAGAGGCCCCTCAGGCCAGCAGGGACCCAGTGGCCCAGTGGCAACCTGGCACTGCAGCCACGCTCCCACACAGAGAGGGCTCAGAGCTGGCCCAGGCCGCCAAGCTCAGCACCTCCCAGGAGTCCCTGCTGGACTCGCGAGGACATCTCAAACAGAGCAGCAACCCCTACGCAAAGTCCTACACGCTGGTATAACAGCAGGGGCACCTAGGGCGGGACTAGAACTCACTCTAACACTGGACTTAACACTCAAGTGCAGTAAACTGACTTTCACCACGCAGTTCTGTATATACGTCCCCCCCTCTAAGGGCGGGGTCACTTTTACTAATCTCCTTTTATTTATTTTAGAGCTTTCTTTTATCTCTTGTTTGTATTTCTTTTTTTTTTTCTTTATTTTTCACTTGAGAAAAAATTCACTCATCGGAAACGACTCCAGCCGGAGCTTTGCCAAACTAATTGAGTAACGAGGGAGCATTATTTATTCTTGATTATTGTTAATTCTTTATAATTAATCAGTGATTATTAATTGTTAGTTGTCAGCTATTAATGATCATTAATTATTGATTACCAAATGATCTATTATCACCATTGCTACGATGTTTTCATAAGAACCGGACATCTTTTTTTTCTGGAGTGGAAGATGACGATTTGGAGTCATTTTTTTCCTATGGAATATCCTTGTGAAACACTGAATGAAACTTGGGAGAAATCTTGGAATGAAAGCAATTGACACCAGTCCAAACTTTTCAGCTGCTCTCAAATTGTTACTTTTTTTGAAGAAAAAAAAAATCTATTTCCTATGGATGCATGGGGACTGACCAATTAAAAGACAATGAGGATTACGATCGTGGCTGGACAGCCCAGTCGAGCATTTTGTCACACTATGAAATGATCCAATGTGAAGATTTATTATTCTTATTACTATAAATATATATATAAAAAGAGAAATCACTTTTATTTGTGGATATTACAGGGAAGAATTGATTTGGTTAATAAAGTCCTTAGTCATGTTTGCACATATCTCGTTTTAATTAGGAAATGGAGTCTCTGTTGATCTTTCTCTGTGTCCCATTCTCTGATGGTGCAATATGAAAAAAAGATATGAAAAGTATATGAAAACTATTGCTCTATACTGTACTGTAATGATGAAAAATAACTATGTGAGTATACTTACAGGGCCGGACACTCTCCAGCTATGTATTCAGGTGTAGTTTACCACTGCTTGTTTGCCAGGGTGGTAAATGATGTTAGCTAGAATAGGGAGGGTTTAGAGAACTAATGGTTTGCACTTCACAACACCCCAACTCAAGTGTGTCCAGATAGATCCCCCTACTCTCAGTGCACTAGGTAGAGTCTTCAGGGCTCTCACTCTCCTCAGTAGATTTACTGTTGCTGCATTGCAGCGATGCTCCTCTACAGGGAAAAAAAAACGTGAGACAATCCAGCAGAATCCCCCCTTCAAACCAAACCTATAATGTCTATGGGAAATATCTAAAAAAAAATGTGGATATACGTAAGAAGCTGTTTTTTGTTCCTGTCTACCCTGGCCCATTTCTGTTCTTTCTGTTTCTTTGAGTTAGCCTGAAGGGAGAAGAGTTTGATCCAAAATGCTGTGAGGTCATTATGTCAGTTTCTATGATTAGTTTCTATGATTGAACTGTCTTCATTATGATTATACATTTTAACAAAAAAAAATGTCACTTTTTATTTTTAACATGAGTGTTCACCATGGTGGCACTGGAATAAAGAGAAACTAACACAAAGTTCCAATTTGATTAATAAAATGGCTGTTCCCCAAAGTGTCCTCCACGGGTTTGACATGAGTGACTGATGGTGGTGTGGAGATGAAGCAGACGCATGCAGAGCAGGGGGAGGCTCTGCTCTCTGGATGTTTGGGTCGTGAATTTCAGCACGAGAGCCCAAATCCTCGCCTTATTTTCATCGTAACAGCCGTAAGATGCCTTAAAGCTTGTCAATATGCTGGTCACTCAGATCATTTTCTGTGATCCTGCAGGTGGCAGTGTTGTAAAAGAGTTGCATTACTCACTGATCCATCCTCTCCCATCAAGTTTCATCCCAGATCGTTTAAACATTTGAGAAACACTTGCACAGACACATGCAGTTTGCATTTCTGGGCCATTTTGCTGTTTGGCGGTGTTTTACTTTTTTTTTTTTCGCCTACCAACAATCATTTCTTGAAGACGCAAAGTAGGGATTTCCTGAACTTCACTGTCACACCAACACGTTTCAGTTTGTGACCTTCATCTTCCCAATGCATGTTGAGATGAACTGCAGCCCTCTTAACCCAAAGAAAGCAGGTGAGGAAAATGTGTGAATTACTAGTATTTTCCTGGACTGCAGAAGTGGTGAAGAGTAAAAACTACCCAGATCATTGGAAAACATTTTTCACATCATCAACCATCAAGTTTAATTTTTCTGTCAGCTGTAACACACTGAGAATTCATCAGCAAGGAGATGTGAGAAATCCGTTTCCCCATAAACAAAGCCTCAAAAGACCAGAATGCAATGCAACTAGAGACAAGTTGTATTATCAGGGGTGTAGCTATACACTAATTCTAAGGAGTGTGGAGTATGTGGTGTGTTCACACTGAAGAAGTGATAAAAATGATGTATAGATAACAAATCAGAATGCAGACCGATGTTTTATTAAAAATATCAGTTTTTGTTGCCACAAAGATGCCTGCAAAATATTCAAAACAACTTGGTTCCGTCAGTTAAACTGAATGCAAGCATTGATCTGGAAATGGTCTCAAACAGACTCGGCAGCCATCTTACCGAACTCTTACACCACCACCATCCCTCCTCCTGCTATGAAAGTCAGCTCATGTACATGTAATCTGAACATGATATGACGCACAATGTAGAAATGCTGATATGTATGAAACGTACAAATCTGACGTATCCATGGTTTGCAGAAATGCACAATGCCAACATTTTATCCTGGTGATTGGGCTGGCGCATAGGAATGGAGCAGCTTCTCACAGATCTTTGTTAAGTTGAAGCAGCAGGAGCATCATAAAGCATCTTAGTTTGACTGCTTTTGTCTGGCACACTGTAAAGATTAGTATACAGTCTATACAATTTAGTAGTATGTACCGTGGAATTAAAGACATGTGAGAGATCCACCTGCCAGTCAGTAAGATGACATCTCATATCCACAAACCCACAACCTCTTCAAGTGACAACACTTAGCCGCTGCCATTTATAGCATAGCAGTCACAAGGCATTCTGGGAAATGTAGGCAATCATGGGCAGGATTAAGTTACGATTACAAACTGCTGAACATTACAGGTTGATTAAATCCATCAGTATGAGAGAGTCTGAGGGTAAATCTCTCCTTTAATAAAGTCAGTGTGAATTAAAAATGTCAGCACCTCTCGAAATCACTGCAGGTGCTTATAAATATTCATTTAAATCTTATCATAGCTGTAAAGTGAAGTCATATAATTTTGATGGTTATAAAGAATTTCCTTCCTAACTGCTTTAGTAATTGAAGCTTCTCCAACGTGCCACTCTGATCTCCTGCCTGAGCCTCACACGTCTCGCCTGCTAAATTGCTTCCATGGTCTTATATCACAGGACAGGGGGTTGGCAGGAGGGCGTATTACTCAGCATGATAACTGTATCTGCCATCCAGCTCTCAAGTCCACAACAAATTAAGCGTGGAAACGGAGATTAACTTGCTGCCACACTCGGTGCTTCATAACTGCTGTCATAAATAAGTTGCAGGCGAACCCGAATTCTTCCCTCTGATCAGCCTGAGAAATATGAAGCTGTCGCAGGCAGCGCCGGGGAAATGATTCTGAAAATGTAAAGTAATAAACATGTCCCAGTGCAGAACGGGACCAATGAGCACTGCACCTTCATGAACAGTTTGGAGCCGACAGTTGTTTATGATTCATTTGTTGGATTTAAAGACACGTTTTCTCCTCTCAGATCCATTTCATGGGTAAGGACTTCAGTGAGCTCCTCTAGATTTTATCTGAAGAAGCACTGAGTAATCTCTACAGTGACGTATAGTATGACCTGTTCAACAAATTCAGTCTGGTTATAAATGCAGAAATATTACTAATACAAAGCATTAGCATCTTTAAGACTGAGAGAAACTAATCAGGTGAGTCAACAGAGCTCATCAAATGTTGAAACACTCCTTAATCATTTGCATTTGAAGGATTTAGCTGCTTTAATAAAGGCTTTTTTTTTTAAATATTTCCTTCCTTCGGGTCACTGGATACCTCTTGTTTTCGAAGCACTCTTTTGCCTGTTTTCCAAGAGCACCGACAAAATGTTTCTCTACACTGTATTACAAAGAGCAACCAGTCTGCCATTTTGTTTTTTGTTGGATATTGTTCTTTAAGTGGCAGCTGTTTTTGTGTCACTCCTCCCTACAGCTCCATAGCTGGCAGAAGAGCCTAGAGAGCCCAGGAGATGCCTCTGAAGCATTCCTCTGTATGTTCTGTGGTCAGTTTCACAGAGATGATTTAGACTGCTCTGTAGGGTTAGGTCTTCATTTTACTCTTAGATTATTTTCTCAGAAATGAGAGCCACGTTTCCATGGCAATGAATTAGTGACAGCTGCTGACAGGTGGCAGCAGGTGGTTTGTAGTTTGCTGTAGAGAGAGTAAAGAGAAGAGAGAGTGTGCGGTGACCTGTTGGAAACACACAGTACAGCAGTGAGGACATCATCAGTCCTTTGCATTTGTCTGTCTGACTGACGAGTTACAGTAGCAGAAGCCCCGAGTGCTGCCACATTAAGAGGCCACAGCAGCGCAGCTCTGCTACAGCTCTGCACTGCACTCACATTTTACACTACTGACACTGTTCTGTATTCTTACACTCTTCGCTGAATTTTTCCTAGTAAAATATTATAACTGTTTTTCAGTCAGAGGGCAAACATTTTCTGTTGGACTGACTGGAGCTGAGTGGTTTGACAAAGGTAATGGTCTGCATTTTTACCCAGAATTCAGAGTAAATCAGTCCTGCTTAAAATAGACAAGAACTAGACGGCTTTGCGCAGTAATTGTCGACATCTATCTGAACAGAAGTCTGATAATTGGTTCGGTCCAAGTCACAGTTAAGGTCTATCTATGTGAAACCAGACTCAGGTCCTTGTGGGACGCTCTGAAACCGCCGACTTGACAATAAGCAAACATGGATGTAAAAATAATCATGTGAAATTCAAAACGATAATATTTCATCCCTCCAGAATGATGACAGCGTCGGTTGGTTATTGGTTTAAATGTATTTAGGTTCAGTAATGAAGCATGAAGTCATTTGATGTTGTGACTGTATAATGCACAGGAGGTCAGAGTGTGGCTGAGCGTACCAAGCTCAACAGAAACCAGTCAAAGCTAGACTGAACACAGTTTTTTCCTAACCTTAAAGGGTAACTCCACCAATTCTACACATTGAAGTGTGTTTACAGGTCTTGGGGAGTGCTACTGCATATCGTCACTGTCCAGTGAAAAACATGAATCTCCAAATTTGGTGTTTTTGAATTTTTTGATAAAACTGAAGGAGGGATGAGTGAGTTGAGACATTTCTCCTATCTCCTATGATTTGAAAAATGAATTGCCACGCAGCTGAAAACATGGCTGTTTTCAAGAACAAATGATCAAAACTGATACAGCAGAACCAGAGATATCACCTTTACTTCCACACATTCTTTGTCTCTTCAAAACCCCACGCCTACATTACCCACAGTGCAACTTAGCCCCTGAGTGACATCACTGGAGGAGATTTATCAGAAAATATACAAATAGTAGCACACCCAAGACATGTAATCACAGGAGTTGGAAAAAGAACAGTTACCCTTTAACCAAATGTTGTATTAGCCCAAACTGAACCAAACATGTGGGGGCAGCAGATCAGACACACATTTTAATACACTACTGCAGATTTTTTTTCTAATCAATCAAAATCACTTAATGTGTAATATATATGCAGTTTGCTGTAAAGCGGCATGAAAACCATCAGTACATGCATCAGGATCCTGTAACTGTACTGACTAAAGTGTGTGGTGATCCTGTGCAGCACTGATAGATTTCATTGGTCAAGATCACATCGGTTAACTGGTAATAGACAACTTTTACTTATTTAACTTTAACTTATCATTCTGAAGTAAATACTGATTGCACAGTGTAATGACACCATCCGTGTACAGATTGGTTCCCTATAAACCTTGTTATCACTATGCCATTAAGTTTGTAACAGGGATGGATTTTTCCCATAAAAAAAGTAGGTCGGTCTAGGGCACGAAGGGAGCACGTCTGCCATTGCACAACCAAAACAGGAAGAAACATTGTTTTACCCGGTCACTGTCCCCAGGTAACGGTGGAACAACTGGAAATAATGTGGAAACTCTACACTACAAAAGAAAAATACCCCGCTGATGGAGGAGGCAAAGAAGGGGAAGAGGGAGAGTGATAGAAACCGAGGAAAAACAAGAGTGAACGGGTAGGCATTCACTCAATGGAGGGCATCGGTGTTGTGTCAAAGTCTGTTCCCTCACTGATATGTGTTTCCTCGTACCACCAGTACTTGAGACAGCTCAATATCAGCATTCTTTCTACCAGATCAGTAAGTCACACAACCTGCCTACGTCTTAATACACCTGGATGTTTAACGATGCCTTTTCACAGGACTGAGATCAGGGTTTCTTGGTCAAGTTTGGGAATCTTATGGTTGTTTTTTGCTTTGGAAAGTATTCAGGCTGCTAATGGTAGTTACTAACCCAACAGTAATACCACAGGGAAACACCAGGGAGGAGGTGAAAGCTGAAAAGTTCTCTATTTCCAATTTGATATTCCAAGATGCTTAGTCCGCCTTTTGTTAGAACTTTTCTTTCTTTTTTTTTTGTTGTTGTAATAAAAAATAATTCATAATAAATCCATTTTACACACTGCACACACCTTGTATAGTCCAGTGGTTAATAGGTCTCATTGTAGCCACATCTGCTAACCAGATCAATTCCAAATAATAGAAAGTAAATTAACTTGCACACTTTTTTCAATGTCTTTATTCATTTCTCTGTGTCTGTGTGTGCATGTGTGTTTGTATGTGTTCCTCTGTGCAAGCTTGCATGCATAATCGTGTGTGCTTCCACAGAATACATGTGTGAGCCAACTGAACAATGACATTATTGAAATCACGTTTGAACAAGAACAAGGAAAGAAACACAAGTGGAATCGAATCACAGCACGGCACCTACATCTTTACAAAGACACACAACTCAGAGAGGTTCATGTCAGCAGATGAGAGGACATGACGGAGGGCAGACCTCCGACGGCGAAGTACAAATTAGACATTGATTTGATTTTAAAAGCAACAGTGATACAGCGTGACAGCACTGGCAACTGTACGGGATCGTTTTACCCAGCCAGAGGGAGACGCCATTAACAGACCTCCAATAGAGCTGAGAAACCTCTGATTATGATGCCTTACTGTTGATGAAATCATGACCCAGGTTAAAATGTTAATCACAGCAATGCATGTGGCTTTATATTCCCCCCTGAATCAAAGATAATCACTGTTTGACATTAATGAGAGGACTCATAGTTTTGGGTGTAACATGGGTATATTACACTGAGTGTGACATCAGAAAAACTACTCAACTGTAAGCTCCACTGCAGCTACACTGTGAGGTGTCATTGAAGTAAAAAACACAAATAGCAAAATCATAGGAAAGATTTAAATACTTACACCCAGAATTTGATAATGTATATAATAGTCATTATACGTTAGTAATTACACACACACTTTCACAAAGATACCATTTAGCCCCAGAAACCACCCCACCCCCGACCCCCACCTTCAGGAATCCCACCCCCTCCCTTCCTTCTCAGTTCATGACGGTGCAGTTTGATTGACATGCAAGACCAGGCCCACATCAGGTGAGGACGCAGCTGACGGCTGCCGCTCTAAGACTTTCCATCCTGCTTCTTTTTCTGGAATTTCCTGAACTGCGACTGGATGGCCACGGCTGCCTTCTCCGTCTCCGGGTTCTCCATGTCAATGTCGAAGTCCGGGGGGAGGTTGTTCTTCTTGTCATCTAGACAGAGGAGAGGCAGAATGGTGAGAATATAGAAGGATTAATGTGTCTCAGTAGCTGTATGAATCTCCAGGAGATGGGATTTTTTGAATTTCTTGTTCATAATCAATGCACAATCTGTTCATGATGAACACAGTCTGGACAGATTGTAGATGCTCCTCAAGTTGCCCAGATGGCACATCTAATGCCCATTGGCTGATGGTGTATTGTTTTCATCCCAGTGCTGTACAACACAGCCGCAGTCTGTTCACCCAGTACAGAAGTGTCTGCTGCCAGACCACCAGACTACAGAGCAGCTTCATTCCTCAGGCTGTGAGACTCCTGAACTCATCCTCAACACTCCACTGTATAAAATATTTAGTTTTTCTGTCCTTTTATTCTCTTATGTCTCATAAAGGGAATAAACTCAGTCTCATTTTACAACCCTGGTGTTGTAAAAAGACAATAAATGAACCTTTATCTTTTACCTTTATGTTAAGTGCTATCTAGCAAATATGAGAGGTGACAATAGTTCCAATCTAGTATCCAATTTTCCCTGGACAATTATCATGGCCAAAAGAATTCACAATAACCATATCATTGTGATATATAGAGACATTTTGAAAAAACATGCTCTCAGTTAAAACTGATCTTAACTTTGTTTGCTGAGATTTGTCTTTTTATGGTAAAATGAATATTTTAAGAGGTGCTGAGTTATTTACACGATATAATCATATGTCTATTTTTAACACGATATCAATATTTCATTTTTTTAAATGTCACGAATACCGGCGGGACTCCAGGATGCGATAAGGATGGAACACGATCACACAAACACTCGTCCACGGTTGCTTCAATAACGCCTTGGAAATGTGGGTTTTGGGCAAAGAAGCATGTCGTGCCTGAGGAGCAGGGCTGCATGCACAATGAGTCAGTCAAGTTAAATTCATGGAGAAAGCGATGTGACTCCACGCACAGTGCTGAAAAGTTACAATTTTATCAGCTTCTAGAAGCTGTTAGAAAAACAAAACGGGTGGTGCAAGAGATAAGTGCATGCCAGGTGCACCATGCCATTGCAACGCCTCTGATATTCTTACACTAACCCTAACCATCTCTGTCCTCGTGTCTAAACCTGACCACCCAACCAATGAAGGCAACGAGTACTAGCCAATCAGAGGCAGAGTAGGGCACGTCATGACTTACCAACCCTGGGGAAAAAAAAAACTGCATGGGACACAGCTGCGGGTGATTCCCACAGAAAAGCTCAGGGGCACAGCTTAACGTTAACGGAGGGGGTGGTCAGAAGAAACGACCTCAAGGATGAAGACTAACTGGTTGGTTTAGTAAATGCATATCCTTACTTCTATGAAAAAGCAGTACACAGCTGGTTCCCTGAGCCTTACCCTGGGAACCCTCCGGTCTCCTACACAGTGGCCGATCATAACTAATATTTTTTGCACACATCAGACACACCACCTGTCTGATAGAGAAGACGGTGGTCTTTTATGCCGGAGGACAAACTCCTCTAATAACCCATCTATAAATAAGGATGTTTTCCAGACTTATAATCAAACTTCTTTTTTAATATCCATACTGTATACCATCCTTTTTACCCTCCTGTGAGAAGAGGATGAGACATGCTTCAGTGAAAGCAAAAGAAACGCTGCTGATTTAAATATTTAATATCACAAAGACATTTTCATACAAAGCAAAGCCACATTCTCTGTGCTGAGGAGCCCAAATAAAGAAAACAGTGAAGACTGAGGTCAGCGCTGAATGCTCAAACTCACATAAAGCAGATGTGTCATTAAAGCAAGTGAACAGGTCCAGGTTTATGGGATGTGGCACAGTCGGTTGTTTATTCAAGCAGCATAGTTGTCATGCAGGGAGGTGCTCCGTGCGTGACTGTGCTGACCTGCAGTGAAAGGTGTGCACGCTGGCATAAATGGAGACTTTTCCAAATGGCCTACTTACGTTTAGCTGGAACCTTTTGTTGACCTTGGAGCCCTTGGATGACACATGTGACAACGAAAATAAATTCATATTTCATGATTGCAGAGGCCACACAAACCTCTCCACACACACACACACACACACACACACACACACACACGCACACACACGCACACACACACAGCTTCCTTCTCTGAATCACACCTGCTCCACGGGGTCGATGCCCTTTACACCACAGAGGACGTAAGACTCTATAAGCCGAGCACATCACAGTCTCAGTAATGTGTTGTGCTGCTGCATGAATGAATCAAATTGACACAATGGATGATGGGATTATTTCCATAAAAGGGTTTGTGAAAGGTCACGTTCAAATTGGTTCCTGTGAGATTTAAAGCAACCTAAGAGTATATGGACAAAGAGTATATGGACAATGATTGATGAAGGCACAGTCTAAAGAACACTGAGCAACCAAATCTCCTAAAGGTGACCTGTGAAAACTGAACCACAGCTCAGACTCTAATATATGAACAAAGTATGGAAAAAAGAAGACTTTTCTCCCTCAGAGGGAGTGTGTGTAAGGTACTGTGTCTATAGGAAAAGGTGAAGGTATTGATTTTCATACAGACATGATGCCCTTTCAGTCAATCCCACCAGGTCATGACAGCCAAAAAGGTATGTTTACCAGCTGCGACAGCATCGGCTGGTAAGGTTTTCACCTTATGAGTGTGTGTGTGTGTTTGTGTGTGTGTGTGTGTGTGTGTGTGTGTGTGTGTGTGTGTGTGTGTGTGTGTGTGTGTGTGTGTGTGTGTGTGTGTGTGTGTGTGTGTGTGTGTGTGTGTGTGTGTATCTTTTGTAGCAGGAACTAACACAGAAGCAGTTGTGAGTATTTTGCCAGGTGGTTGATTTCTGTTTGTGGACAGATCTTTGTCGTCATGATAGTGTCACAACAGTACACGGCTTTCCAAATGTGCAGATGAGATCAAAATATAGTAGTCATGGCTCAGAATGAGGACTTGTTGACTGGCATAGCAGCTGGTGTATCCCCATTGCTTCTAGTTTACATTGCATACTTTGAGTACTTATGGCATTTTTTCATTACATCTGCCGGCCTGGCTCTACTCAGTTTGACTTGGCGCGGCAGGGATTTTGCATTTTCACCACAACTGGTCCACCTGCTTGAAGGTGTGTCTTCAAATAATGACGTTCTTGTCTAAATCCCTGCAGTACTACTGCTAACAAAGTGGCTAACATGTTTCATTTCCTATAACTTCTTCACAATAAAAGCCCCCGTTATTTTGTAATTTAAAAGCTTTTATTATGAAGCAGCATTACAGGAAACGTTGTGTTTTTCACCAGCAGTCACTAACATGACTCCATGGTGCAGGTCTATCACGAGCAGGGCTCATGATGGAAAAGTTAATCCACGCAGCTCGGTCTGACTTGGCGTGGCCAAAAAGTGCTGGTGGAAAAAAACGGCTTTAGTCTTGTATAGTCAGACCCGTCTCCACAGCAGTGTCAGCGCTGGAGAAAGGTCTGGCTGCACCAATTATCCCTCTGGTATAGGGGAAAGAAAAGCTCTGGCTTGTTTGTATGTCTTTAAACCAATCACAATCATCTGAGGCAACGTTCGACCCAGGATGCAGCGACCGTGGTAACCGAAGGTAACAGCAGCTAACTTGTTTTATGTTTGTGCCATTAGCAAACAGGTTAGTGTGAGAGTAACTTGTTAGTTTCAGTGTGTATGTTGCTAGCTTGGAGGAACTGTTGCTGTTACATGTAGTGGTGGGATTTTGAAAACAGTGAACACGCAGACAGAGGAATGAAGGAGGGGAGAGACTTTATACCAACAGTCTACATCCAGCAAGTCAGACTACTGAGTACTTAACTACAGGGTACAGTTATAATGCTGCTGGCTGACAAAGCAGGAGAAATGGGATAACTAGGTTAATAGTGTTGAAATTACAATAACATCATTTGTTTTATAACCTGCCCAATGAGACTTTATTGTAAACTACTCACATGGCTGTGGCAAAAGCAGAACCACTGTCTCTGTTTTTGACAGCCGTCTGTATTGAATAACGTGACTGTTTACTCCGAGCTGCGAGGGAGGTGAAAACAGGTCGGTTTGAGCTCCACCTCCAATGTTACTTTATGCTGTTTACAAGATTCATTATTAGAATGTAGGTCAGCTCAATTCATGTGTATTATTAACATTAAAACAGCCTCTGCTCCTAGCTGTCTGTCGAGCGGACAGACTGTTAAACCAAACTCCTTATAAAAGCAGGTGTTTTTATGGTCAGGCCTTATTTTTTCATGGTAAAAACTGTAGTTAAAACTTTACAAAGGCTCTTTTTTGATTTGCTTCGATCTACAGTCACATGTCATTTACTCAGTAACATCATTAACTAACCTGTGATGAGGTGTTTGGCACAGACGGGCACGTATGGACTGGCCGGGTCTCATAGTTTACCATTTTCCTCCTCTCTGTGGATGGCCTAAAGCCACAGATCTCTTCTCTTTCTACTGACTTTCATTCTTTTGGGAAGTCAATAAAATCATAACCTTTGGGATTTTTTATTGCTTGACATGAAAAATGCATCACAGTGGCTTTTAGGCATGTCGCTACTCGCTGTTTTTCAATTTGGCCGCAGCACTTTCACAGCGTTTTGTTTTCACCCAAAGGGAGGCGTGGTCGTCCTGGCGACAGGAAAGTGACATGTGGCTGGCCTCATCTATCCTTAGACCCAACAGTAGGTACCAAATGTTTCATTCAGCAGCATGGGTACACAATATATTTACACAAAATATAATTTGTTACTATACAGTTTTGAAACACAATATTTTTAATTGGAAAGACTAAGTGCCAAAATAGGGCAAGTTGCCTAATCCAAAGAAATGTTTCTGTGTATTACACACACTAAATGTGGCCTTTTTAACATTTGTATTGTACAAGGGATACATTTTCCCATCACCCACTTCTTCCCCTTTTCCTCTTGTATTCTAAGCTATGAGGGTTGATTATGAGATAATGTGTAAAGCACTATATAAATAGAATATGAATAGAATTAAGGTTGTGTTTTTATAAAGTGCCTTTCCTAAACCGTCCATTCATTAGAGCGAATCAGACTTCAGTAACTCTCCTAAATCAAAAACAATGGAGTGAAGAAAAATGTGTAAAAAATGGACAAATGTCAAATGAATGCAATTCACGCCTGTATCAAATTCAATTAAGCTGCC
The DNA here is from genome assembly GCF_040436345.1 of Pagrus major. NCBI lineage: Eukaryota > Metazoa > Chordata > Actinopteri > Spariformes > Sparidae > Pagrus > Pagrus major. The sequence goes on along the minus strand of NC_133227.1, from coordinate 13,083,528 downwards.
TAAAATCCTCCCGATTAGTGGCGGGATGTTTCCCTCCGGACTGAGCTGAGCTGCAGTGCACTTCATCATCCCACAAGTTGGGACAGAAATCCATTTCAACACGGGGAACAGTGTTATCAGCAGCCCCAGAGACGGAGCAGAGGTGACACATGGTCTCCAGGTACACAGGGCTGCTTGTGGAGCCATTTAGCACTGAATGGGCTTCTATTAACCTGCTGCATCCATTGTGTTAGGAGAAGGTTGACTTCAAGCAGTGGAGGAGATTTCATTCAGTGATTCCTCGGTGTATTGTATCATCTGCTGCCATGAAACCTAATTTTGTAAATGTGCAAAAAGCACTTACAAGATCTGCAGTATCTGCTTGCATGTTGAAACTAGCGAACCCAGTAACACGATACAACCTGCTAAACGTATATTCATGATGACATATCAGCTCTTTTCAAAGCTCAGTTAGCATCTGTTAATTCTGCAGAGCAGAGTGGAAATGTCAGACACATTCACATTCACATTCGTCTCACCTGAGCTGAGGTCATGAAAAAATCTGAGCTTGATTAGAAACAGGCCTTTGTTCTTGCACACTCTCGTTTTGCCAAGATGACAGTTCTGCACTTAACACCATTTATGAATTTCAAAGGATCCTGCTAAGTACTGTGAGCCCAATTTTACCATTTATAACTCAAGGGATTTGAATTACATTATTATGCCAACAATACCATGGCCCAGTTTGCAAAGTAGGTCTTCCTGTGAATTGTTACCATGGCAGAGGAAACCTTTTTATTGCCAGAAACAATGTGGTGTGTTGCAAAAGCAAACGCAAAGGCAGAAAAGAGACATATACAAATCAACGATTGTGTTAAATTCTCTCTGATCTTACTGTGATACAGAAAATCTTGGCATATTAAGACATTTTGGAAAATGTAAGTATGATAAGTGGACTGTTTCAACAAACTGAACAAACACGATGATGCATCATCTCAGTTTCAAGAGGGTCCTGAAACATCATGGCTGTTTACCAAATATTAGATGGTGCACACAAAACACAACAAAATAACAAAAAAAACAAAAACATTATAAATAGTAAACAAAACAATTACAAAATTGTTGTCATGATATATACATTCATAATCAAAACATGTTTTAATTGTAATCATTATAAGCAGGAGCAACCTAATTAAAACAATGGCTGTTTAAAATAGTCCAAAAGATCTTATGGATTTAATGTGTGAAATTTAATCCAATCAGTGCAATCAATGGAACCAAACTTTCCTTTCTTTCTTTCTTTCTTTCTTTCTTTCTTTCTTTCTTTCTTTCTTTCTTTCTTTCTTTCTTTCTTTTTTACAAGTTTCTGTCAAGACAGAAACAGACAAAGTGGTTTAGAGTGAATTAAAAACTGCTTCAAATAAACTTGATAATTAAAATGTATTTATTTAAAAAGGTCTTTTAAACCAAAGCAAATTTCCTCTGATATTTAAAACCTCATGAGAAGGAGGAATGTGAAATTTAGATTCAAAATAGATCCTATTATATTACAATCGTTTGGTGCGTAGGCAGACAGACAGCCAAGTAAGATGACTGGATGGGCTTATTAGAGGCCTGAAACAGCCACAGTTACTGAATTTTTATTTGTTACAGCATTTGAATTATTGATTGCTGTTGGGATGTTGAGAGATTTTCTGCAAATATAACAAAAAGTGCTTCCAGAATAACTTACCAACCCTAGATTTAACATCTAAAATGGGTCCTTAGCTGTGAAATCAACTGATCTGTAGAACATTTTAAATACATCTGAAACAATCATGATGATAACTGAAAATCACACTTTCCATTGTAACCAAAGAGCAAAACTGTCTTTGTCCTGTTACTGTGTCATCTAAACGCTGTATGCGCCACACAAGCGTTAGTGAAAACAACACGTCAGTAATATTCTGCATCGTACTTCTGCTTTTGTACTTTTCAGACTGATCATGATGGTGAGTAAATACCTTGGCCAGCAGATGGTTTGCTGCTTCCAGTCGTCGCTCCAGATGCTTGTCTCTGCAAAGGAAACACAGAAAAAACCCTCACTGAATTAATGAATCATTAATTGTTGTTACACACCACATGTGATTATGGGAATTCTGAAAACTTTCCTCCTATTTTTATAGAATATTTGCTCTTCACTCCACAAAATGCTCATTTGGAAGTTAAACATTTTAATGTCCAAGATCTTTAATTGCGAGTGAAGGCATCATACAGCAGGAAGTCGTCCTCACAGTGAACATGTTCGAGGACAGCCTCTGCTCTGTGTGAGGGCAACTGGGATGAGATGCGTTGATCTATAATCCATGTTTCTGCAGAAGAGGCATGCTCGCCTGCTCTAACAGCTCCCGACTGTTCCCCCCATGACAGGCTGCTGCTGCTCTGCAACATTACAAGATGCTCTCAGCTCTGAAAAGAAGAGCCTCCACATGCAAAGACGTTACGCTTGTGTGAGAAGGTTTGCTGCAGTTTCGTCACTGAGATCTTAAATTCGTTTGCTTGAAGAAAGATCGTTTTGCACACTGAGCTTTAGTCTGTGGATCGCATTAACCAATTATGTATTTAGCCTCCTGTTTTTTCAGATCAATGTGTTTAACAATACAAGAATATGATTCATACAACTGAAGGTTATCAGTGTGAAGTGATTGTATTTCACAGCAGAGACATCTCTCCATCTTACAAAACTCAGCCTGAATTATTAGTCCCGTGCTTTTATTGAATTTTGAAATGCCAGAGCAGTTTTGATGTATGGGAACAAAGCAACATAAAACTGGCAGAAGAAATCCTCCGTCTTCCTCCCATGTCCCCATGTGCCGTCACGAGAGCCAGTGGAAGAGAAACTTGTTTGGCAGCGTGGCCATCTGTCTTTCTGTTTACACACAGAACTCAAAGTGAGTCAATGCCGCTGGGATTCCCAGAGCCACGCTGACTCTCATCTGCTTGGCTGTGCTGTGGTATTCAGAGGGGCAGGACCGGTGCCACACAGTGATGGCACCATACATCACACCTCCACCCACCAGGACTCAAGCGAGCATTCAGTGGCAGCCAGAGCGGACGTCTGTGAGCAGGGCAGCAATAACGTTTGAGTGATCGTCTCGTCGCAGTTGGAAGATGCAGTGTAATATGGAGAAATCAAGACAAATGAGCTACAAGCTCAAATCAATAACCAGCTGCAGGCTGAACTTTCTGATGCTTGATTCTGCCTTTTCACTCTTTTTTCTTTCTCTCTCATTTATCCGTTTCTCCTCTCCTTTTCCTCCCTTGTTGCCTCTCCTGCTTTAGCCTTTGGCCTCAACTGCCCTTCTTACACTTTAAGCAGATGGACTACGGCTGTGGAGCCACCAACAGATATGAGAGGAGCTAGTCCGAGTTCAAAGAGTGACACTTCTTCCATATTAGGTCACATTACAGCGAGAAAATATTCATAGACTTCAGGAGAGAGTTAAAAAATCTCCCTGATCGCACTAAGAGGAGGTGTGGGTGCTATTTGTGTCTGCGGTGGGAGGCTGCGTTGTGATAAAAGTATCCTGAGTAAGATTATTTTTGTCTCTAGCTGTGACTAAAAGTCATATGGAGTCTAAGGAGGAACATTTGGTCTGTATTTATGCAGCGTTCATGTAATAAAGCCTGTAAAACGCCTGTTGTTGATGCTGTAAAATACGTTGGTGTTTGCAAATCTAATCTCCTCTAATCTTTGATTTTCAGATTACAGTGAGGACTGAGGTCAGGAGTCAGCGACTGGACAGCAGCCCTGCAGCTGGCAGGGACTCAGTCATGAACCACTGTTGCCACCTGTGATGGTGTAATGCTTTCTTTTTTTACCCAGTCTTTCAGAAAAGCCAACAGATGCGATGAGGGTGGAGGTGATGGAGGGGCAACAATAATGTAACTACATTCTTATATAAACACAGAGGAAGTGAATCCTCTGCTTCTCTTCCTTTCTCCTCTCTACAGTACTTAGATCATCACCACCCTCCTCCCTCCCTCTCCTTCTCTCTCTCTTTCTGCCTGGATACAGTCGGAGCTTGCATAACAAGTCCAGTACTAAAGTGCATGGGGATAACTCTCCGTGCTTTCTCACTACTCCCTCTTCGGCTCAATTTTTCCCCCCAGTGGAGGTCCCATCTCACTGATTTCAGCACATTCTTTGTCTCCCAAATAGGAGCAAGCAGAGAAGAAGAACAGAGTATTTGCATAGAAATTCATATGAGGAATTTCAAAAGCAATAAGTGACTTTCAAATGAGATGTTTGTCACAGCCCATCTCAGTCTTTGCTCAAGCTTGACGCTGCTTGATTCCCATCACTTGCTCACTTTTAGCAGCTGAGGAGTTACTGTCGCTCTGTTTGCCAGCGGCATTTTTTAACAAAGGACGAGGAATACTGAGCGACAAAAGAGAAAACAGTAGTGGAGCGTGTGCAGCGATGCCGATGTTTGCCTCTTCACTTCAAATCAAACTGTAGGAAGACAAATCTTCACCGTGTTTGAGGTGTTTCCTCCTGGCAGGAAGGTTGTTTCAGTGTTGATAAAGCTGAGGTAAACATTTTTCACTGTCCAGTCAGCAATATTATCTATGTTATGCAATAAAATGTAAAACAATGCTGCAGTGTATGTACTGTGGATGCTATTTCTTCCTATTTTCTATTATTTATTTCTCTATTTCTCTTTTTCTCCCTCTTGAAAAGAAAAAGTTGAATTCAAAACAATAAAATGTACCCTTGCTCAATTCAGTACACTCGGGGGTTTTGCTGTTTCAGCCTTACCTGTCTGGTGTGAACAGAAACTATGCTGAGTTAGCTCTACTGTCGCTGTTCACAAACATTTTGTTCAAACTTCTTGGGGAAGGAACTTAATTGAATCACTTCCTGAAAAGATCTGTTCATTAGTCTGTTCAGATGCGGTCTTAGTCAGTTGTTAGAGAACATGCAGAGATGTACGCTCAGCTACTGTTTTTCGCTCACAGGTGGAATGGGGTGTGTACATGACAGCAAATACACAACTGATATGGGCTTGCTAACCTTTAGCTGTAATGATTCAACAATGTTGGTCATGGATTGCACTCCAGATGGCATTATCTAGACTGATATTATATGCATAGGCTAGCAGTTAACGTAGCGTGCACACACATATGTTCCTGTTTTGAAAAGAGGACAGCTATAAGGGTACATTAATTGAACTCACTGAATGCAATATCACAGTTTACAATATGTGCAGTATAAAAAAAGAAGGAGAACAAGGAGAATCCTTATTAATGTCACATATCACACAATGTACAACATGGTGAAACTGGTACTCTGCATTTAACCCATCCTGAGGGAGCAGCCAGCCAGTGCCATGGTTGAGGGCACTGACTGGAGAATCAACCATAGGTCCATGTTTTGATGGTGGGGGAAACCAGAGTACCCAGAGGAAACCCAAGCATGCATGGACAGAACGTGCAAAGGCCACACAGGAAGGCCCTGCCCTAGCAAAGGATTTGAACCCAGGACGTTCTTGCTGTGAGTCAACAGTGATACACTGTGCCTGAGACTGTCTCAGATACTTTCACTCTGAAGGAACACTGCATGTTCTTACTGAACGTACTTCACAGTACACATACCCACCTCCCCCCCAAGTATCAAGTAAGATTCAGAACCAGATACATAATAGGTCAGGACTTCAGCTTTCAGTTTGCAAACGCTATCTTTATCCAGCTAAATTCTCTGCTCTCAGTTCACTCGTTAGTGAGATGAACTGGACATTCAGCCATGTTTCAGTTCAGTAAGTGGGATTACGCACTGTGAGGGAACAGTGCATGTTCAGTGCATTCACTGGACATACTACGCAGTGAACATGAGCCCTTAATAAGATGCTGAGTCACTCAAGCCAGCCCCTCTCCCACTCGTGTCTGTAAGTCTTGGAGTATGAACGGCATTTTTATCCAACTAAGTTCTCCTGTCTCAGTTCACTCGTTCGTGAGCTGAACAGAGTTTTAATAAGCCGTACTTCAGCTCAGTGAGTTGGACTATGCAGTCTGTGCTTTGGTCCAGTGCTGAATGATTTGGAAGCTTTTGAAGAAAGATTTTCAATGATTGGATATGGGGATGGTAAGATTCACCGATTCGTATCGGTACATCAGTATGAACATTTAAGATGCGGTTGCATTGATGACAAAAGTGTGCATCGGTTAAAAATCTTGTATATCGTGTATAAAATCTCTGCATCGATAAAAACCGACTCGTATCTATACTTAAAATAAACTAATTTAGAAGAAGGACCAAGTGCTTGTTTGCGTTCTCATCACCACGGCCGTCATCAGCCAATTCAGCCAGAGTCATGTCCCGGTTATACGACAAAGTAAGACGAGAGGTGGCCGAGTCTCTGAGCAAAGCACAGAGAGTTGCGATTACAGCTGATGGTTGGACATCTCGCGCCACTGACTCCTACATCACTGTAACAGTACACTACATTGATAATGAGTGGGACTTGCAAAGTCAAATTTTACAAACAAGAGTTTTCAACCAGTCTCACACAGGAATTAATCTAGCAGCTTTACTGCAGGATGTTTGCTCTGAGTGGAACATCCGAGATAAGAATCCAGCGTTAGTCACAGATAATGCAAAAAAATATGATACTGGCTGGAACTGGTGCACAGCTAGAGCCCCATGTACGTCGTGAGTGTCTGAGCTTTTAGTGAAAGTGAGGAAGGTGATTACTTTTATTCACAAAAGCCCACAAGCAACTGAAATTTTGCGTGAGATACAAGCCCAGTTACACCTGCCCAACCACAAGCTGATCCATGATGTTTCCACGAGATGGAATAGCTCCTTGGACATGTTGGAGCGTTTCTGGGAACAACAACCTGCCTTGTTGAACGCCTTGCTGTCTCTGGAGGATAAAGAAGGGAGAAGGCCTGGCTGCAGCCAGCTTGACTGAGGAGGACATGACACTGATCCAAGAACTAATCAAACTTCTGTCCCCTCTTAAAGTGGCCACCACACTCCTCAGTGAGGAAAGACACCCAACCATCTCAATGATCGCCCCATTACAGGCCAAACTCCACCAACATTTTTCAGTGATTTTTGAATTTGAATTAAGTAGCCTATACTGCGAGATGGGGACTGTTACTGCCAATATGGCCTTAGTTCATCGTTTTCAATCATTTTGCTCTTGGAGGAAGTTGTAATGTGTACCTGTGTGAAAATGTTTTGTTATTTATCGTAATTGCTCATAGGAAGAGCAGTTTCTGTTTAGGGCTGAGCTGTCCTTCCTGTAGTGTGAAGCAAACTGTAGAAATGGAGAGTAATCTGTTTAACTGTACAGCAATCTGTACAACTTTTGCATTCATTCAGCAGCTTGTAACTGCCAAAAGGCACCACTGCTTTGAGTTTAAGGAATTGTCCAATTGTCCCTGTTAAAAGTGTGAAGCACACTGTAGAAATAAAGAACGAACATGAACTATTTGTACCACTTTGTATTCCATTGTACAATATTCTTCTGCATCGCATCATATCATATCGCATCGTATCGTATCGCATTGTGTTAAATCAAATCGTACTGTATCGCAGTAGGTGGGAGAATCGTATCGTATCTTATTGGTGGTTGTCTCATATGAATCTTTAATGTATCGTATCGTTGGCAGTGTATCGAGATGCGTATCGTATCGCCTCAGTGTTGAAGATGCACAACCCTAATCGGATACTAGTGATTCAGTTAACTCAATCAGTTCAGTGGAATTAGCTAGTTCACGAGTGCAGGGGCATACATGTTGTTCAGTTGAGTATGTTAAGTGTAGTCTGCCTGGCTCATTGATCTCTTATCTGACTGAAGTTTGTGAAATTAGAATCCATGGCCCCGATCATGGCTCTGAAACATCAGTAGCCAAACCGTGCAGTGTACTGATAAATCTAAGGTGTTGAAGTAGCAGACAGACTTGTTGTTTAAGTCCCGCCATTGTGTCAGTTTTATCTTGTATAATATTCTCTAAACTATTTATCATACACAATTCTATACTATACTGAAGTCAATGTGCCACCGGCCTTACATTGCAGATTATAACAGAATTACTTATCCAATCTGGTGCCTGCAAAACTCCAGTACAAGTGAAGACGCAGGAGTGTTTGGGTGAGTAAGAACAGGTTGAACAACTGAGAGAATGATTCAGACTGATACACTCACACATGAACTGCCAGTGTAGCACATCTGTAACTCCTCCCTGTCTGCGGCTGTCCACTTTTCATTAACCCTCACACCTGTCAGCCGTGACCTTGACTTCAACCCATCTCTGCCTCATTTAATGGATCACACGTAACACAGAAGCTGGCGAGGGACGCCCAGCTGAGAGGCCTGCTATCATGATGATTAACACTGGCAAAGGAGCAGGTGCCACAGGAGCTTTGTCGGTATATAATTAGACAGACTGAAGAAAAGAAGGAGGAGAAGAAAGTTCAGAGCGCTTTTAGAGACACCACAATTAGAAATGCTTTGTAAAAATGCTTTACAAAGCAGCGGTTAGAAGAAGTTTGGTGAAACTAAGTGATTACACAGAAGTGCGCCCCTATAAAAGAGTTGTGAAGGGTGATTTGCAAGATGAGATTTGGCCAGGCTAAGCCTCTCAGGCAGGTCACCGATGGCAGGGGACTTTTTTTAATCTACATTTGGGAGCAGCCAATTGGGTGCCAAATATTTTTAATCTGGGCTTTGGAACAGCCAGTAGGAGCCCGCTGGGTTCACACAGGGTTAAAAGATGTGTGATGTAATGACCTGCCAGAACTATCCATGTGTTGAAGCTGCACTGAGGAGCATTTTATGTAAAAACATCACCATTGTACCAGCCTCAATCAACCAGTGGGACTCCAACAGAGATTCACATCCATCAAGGCTTCCTCCAAATTATTTCCAGGGTATGGCAGTAAATCTTCTCAGTGCTGCAGATGTGATGAATGACGGTATAAATCTGTCTCAGAGAGCAAAGTTACTAGTGTGGTGATCATCAGTGTCACAGCAAGCTACATCCACAGGGAGGCCATCTTATAGTTCAGTATTCAGCTATGGTTAGCTAGGTTAGATTTTATTTGGGCCATGTCTCCGGTCACGTCTTTAGCCAGAACAGTGGATGAGTGCTGAATCCAGAGACATGTCAACGCACCAACAATCTAAAAATGACTGAACTTTCATTAAGACCACATACATCCATCTGCCATTCAGAATAACTTTACTGACTTTGACACATGAGTTCTGGGTATTCTGGGTCCTTGAACCTCGTGCCGTCATTTGGGGTCAGCTAAATGGAAATTGGCCTCAAGCAAAAGCGTTCATCCATCCTTTCTATAGAAGCTTTTGCTGTGCAGCATTGCAGTAAAATCCTATGTCTATGAATGGGTTATCCATACAAAGACACTAATATCAGAGTGGTATTGGATTTTTGTTCCAGTTTGAATCCAAGCAGCTGCTACTTATACAGGCTGCTGATAACACACAGGCAATCAAAGCGTTTTGTCACACTGAGAGTGTAAAAGGTGGACCCAATGGCAGAACTTTTAGGCTACAGTCACATACGCTAATCAAACATTCCTCCTGTTCACTCCTATTCTATGCACGTGAAGGGACAAAAACCTTTGCATTCAAATGTTAAACTAAACTTTGACGGAGGAATTGCAGCCACAACCAATAGCACAGATGTGTGTGTGCTTGACCCACAAACCAGCAGAGTTCTGTGTGTCTCCCATCCTGCACTGCCCACATTCAGCAACGGCAGCCACCTGCATTTGCATATGTGTGACCGCAGCCTTATTCAAAATGAATGTCAGCAACAGGTGAACAGATGACCTAAAAACTGGACTTAAATACAAACTAAATTGACGAAGGGATGATGTGCGGGTGAGCGGAACGAGGTGAGGAAACAGGAGAACAGGACAGGAGCTGATAGGCTGGGGAGCAGTGGGAACAGGGCAGGGCTAATGAGGCTGGTGCAGGGCAGGTGTGGAGGTAAATCAGGCTGGGAGCTTGCAGTCCTGCAGGGGCTGTCCTGGGTGACAACTAGACAGAGAAAGGTAGAGACACTTTCATGTTGTAGGCAGCAACATTAAGAAAACAAACATACCGAACAACACCGGGCAGGAAGAACAGAAAATATGTCTCCTGTCGAAAGAAGTTCTGTTTTTGTTTGATGAACGCAGCTGGAAGATGGGGTGTGATGGACTTCACAAGACAATATTCAACTTGGATTTATTTGATGAAACCTCCTCTTTGATTCTTATGAGTGGACTCTTGTGGACTAAAGGAATATAAATGTTCGAGAAATGGACGCAAATTCGGACTTCCTGACCTCTTCAAAGGTAGGAGCCACCACTATTTTTGTCTTTTGTTTACCATGCTTCTAAACGAATTATTCGTCGGTTCTTATGGTTTCTGTTTAATGAACTTCACCACTGAATTCCAATCTAACCATGTATAGCACGTCCATATTGACAAAAGTTAAAACACGAACATCTTTATGAGACACTTATTGAGCTAGTTTAAATGGGTTGCAGATGGCTTACTATCGTATAACTGTAACGCGTTACTTTAGTAGCGTGTTGACCCAAACATTAAGCCATACTGAGATATTGTAGAAAGCAAGAATTAAAGAGATATATCTTGCTTTGACTCTTTCCCTTGTGGTGAGTTGGGCTCACTGACTGTAGACAGTCAGTGACAGACAGTGTATGTCCCTGTCTACAGTTCACGTTCTGACATTTACTGTAATAGTGATTATACATTCATATTATTTCTTTTCTCTTTCAGCCATGCCTGACAGCACAGCTCCTCATTAGGAAGCTGGATATAAGGAGATCATGAGTCTCACATGCCTTCAGTGCCAGTAATGTGGCGAACTGAACCGAACCTAGCAGTGTTGCTGGCTGGTGTTTGAGCAGGGCTTGTGTGCAGCTTGTGCAGAGATGGCGTGCTGTCACAGTCCCCGAGGAAAAGCTGCAGTGTTTGCCTGCTCTCAGTCCCATATGCTGGAGACAGACAGAGCTTGACAAATGGATGGCAATGATGATAATTACATCGCTAATGATGATGTCCTTCTGCACAGAGTATGTGCCACATATGGCTCTGGTCTGTTACGGTTGACTAACAATGTACAAAGCTTGATAAACACTCAAAATTATTATGTTGTTCTCCCTTGAGCTACTGGATCAGAATCCAGGAATGCATTAGAGTAATTTCTTTCTAATGGCGGCATGTTTAGATACATGACATGTAGCTACTGTCACAGACAGTGTCCAAAACACCAGTACCAGCCCTTAAAGCCCATATTGGTCTGGACCCAGAAACACAAGAAAACAGACAAATGTTATTGCCAAACCTCATAGTGACAGACATTTGAAATACTTTTTGTTCAACTATAAACCGCTAAATTGATCCATATAACCGGTTTGCTACATGTGGGTATAGCTCACTGCTACTGGTGCACATTGCCTCCATACAAATGAATTATATACAGCTGTCTGTCTGTGGCAGCTGATTTTCAGTACCAGCACATTTACCCCCACAGTCAGGATGAGTTGTATTGGTGCAGTTTCTAAAGATTTATTGTGTTCATCACTTCTTTCTGATGTGCTTCTCTCATTGACTGAGTTTAGGAAACACTAAGTTGGCATGAAGGCTTGGCGTGGCCAGGGAGGGAATTGGTAAAATAAATAAATCACCTTCTCAGTGTGTGGGGGGCTATTTTTGGTTCTTATGGCAGCTTGGGCTCCCCAGAGAGACTCCATGCTGCACTCAGGATCTATTAACAATTTAACGAGGAGACAGCAAAACTAGGTCACAGACAGCTCATCGCAGCGCCATTACAACTCCTGAGCAGCTTCCCCATCACCACACTGTAAACGGGATGACAGCATGCAAGAGTGACACCGCTGAGGAATGATTGACTGAACAAGCAACATGATGCAACAATGATGGACTACACACTGGGTTCAGAATGAGTTTTCCATGAAAACAACCTAATGATTTCAAAACAGCTGAACAACATCGTTTGGAGATGAACAGCAACCTGCTTTTCTTTGATGATGTAACAGGGTAAAAGATGTGACATCACAGTGAGATATTTACAGCACAACCAAGTTCAAAATAGAGCTTTTTTAATTTGTTTAAAAAAAAGCCCTTGTTCAAACACATGCAAACTTTGAAAAAATGAAGCGCTTTCATATATTTGAATGGAGCCAGTCTAGTGGTACAGCATGGGTGTCAACCTAAGTCCTTCCAAACAGGGTATGGTTACACGGCAAGAAGTTGAAACTGGCTCAGCTTTTACCACAACCAGTGACATCATCCAGCAAGGCACTGCATTGGACAACATACATGCAAGTGTACCTTCATGGACTACTTGTTAACGTGAATGCTCCATTTCTACTGTTTACCCAGTCATCACCAGACAAATGGTAATATAGGGATGTAACAATATCAAAAACTCGATATTTACGATATTTAGTCCATGATACGATATTTATCACAGTACTAAAAAACAAAGAAAAAGATGACTTGACCAATGTCCTTTAATAATAAATGTGATGTATTCAGCAATTATTATACATGGTACATAATTTGTTTTTACTTTTTACTTGATGCACCTCTGCTTTCCTTCCACAGTAAAATAAAAGTAGCCGCGAATTGTCTTTGGCAATGAATGTCGAGGCAGATGGCCGCCCACCATTGAGTCCAGTTCTGCTCCAAGGTTTCTGCCTGTTAAAAGGCAGTTTCCTCCTGCCACTATCGCCAAGTGCTTGCTCATGGGGCAAATGTTGGGTCCCTGTAAAGAAATTAACCAAGTATTTAACCTGCTCAATTTGGAAAGTGTTATGAGATTACTTTTGTTGTGAATTGGCCTTATACAAATAATGATTGATTGATTGATTGATGTTTTGACTATATACAGTTGCGAAACAATACAGTAACCCCTCCTTCCCTCTGGTCATACAGCGGGACCACCAGGGCACCCAGGGGGGTGTGATATGGGACAACAGCTGAGAACACACACTTAGTCGTGGGTCCCACTGATCTCCCTCCCCCTTGTTGTCCAGCAGATTACCAGGGCCACAAAAATCTCTGTCACTGACACGTTATTATTTCCTAACTGTATGTCAGCGGTGGAGCTTATACAGCGGATTGTGAGTGGTAGTTTCCCTGCCGGTAAACACACCAACATGTTGGCTGTCACAGCTGCAGTGTCTCTGGGCAGCTAACAGCCGGCCTGTTTGCTCCACCTAACGAGCCTAGAGACACACACAAAAAGAGGCTCTGGAGGATGAGTGACCCCGACGTAGCAGCAGAAGACTGGGAGAGAACCCGAAGATGTCGGTGTGTCAGTGTGAAGAGGTCGACATCAGCATGCTGGCATACTCACAATGACAATGCTGGCAGCTACCATCAAAATGCCCACATGCTGGTGCTTAGAAGGTATTATAATGTTCACTATGTCTAAGATCTTAGTTTAGCATGTTAGCATTCAAACTTAATTTAGAACAAAGTAAAGCTGAGGATGATGTAATGTCACTAAATTTGCAGGTATTTGGTCATAAAGTAGAGAATGAATCACAATGTTTGTTCACAATACCTTCTGGGTAGAAAACCTCTGCATCATGCACTAGCTTTTTTCATGACGCAATTACAAAATGTATACATCTCATTCATCTAAAATGCATGTTTGATGCTTTCATACCTCATTAAAAACAACAAATTGACTAACTAATTAGTTTGGAGACCTAATTTACCTGTTGGGCCGCAGACTAAAGAAAATGACAGTTTGAGTTTACCCCAAAGTAGCTAGTAGCAACCGCTAGTTGTCACCTGGAAGTGACTGTTGATGTTAGTATAACATCACGGTGATTCGATCCATGGCACAAATGAAAAGCTTTACCTGACTGATGTCACTAGATGGTCACTTTGGCTAAAAAAACAAACAAGATGGCAACAGCTGTAATGTTGAAGTTGAAGTTCTGTGATGTCACACTGGATTCACACCCTCTTCTGTTTCCAACTCATTAATTCACAACAAAGCAGTTAATTCTTTCATCTACTGCGTTAATGCCAATATCATAGAAAACAAAGAAAGCAAAGCCCAACTCACTGGACTGAATTCATCAAACACTCTCAATGTGACATTATGTGTCATGTCATGCATTTTAAGCTTTTCACGTGTCATTTAACACTGTTAGCATTTTATGACTTGTGGACGTGCTGGAAAAAAATGAAGGCAGGCGACCTTCATCATTTGACGCTGTTGTCGTCATGGTAACAATAATAAACACATGGTCAATGTTGTGAAATGGTTGCTGTTCAGTTTGGTTTAGGCACCAAATGCACATGGTTAGGTTTTGAAAAAAAATGTTTCAAAAAAATAAGTACTTACATTACATACTTGACATAACTTATGTTACGTATGTGATAGAAGTTAAATACCTGAATTAACTTTGCATGTCTTGCACCATTTGGTGAGACCAGGCTGACACTTCAGATAATATTTGAGATGTCCAGCTTAAAATTGTGTTCCCAGCAAAACCTGATGTATGAAATGTTCATGTGGCAGTCGTATAGTTTCCTCTTCTCATTAAGGCTGTTGTTTTAGACAGAAAAGTTAGAAAGCTGGCTGACTTCCTTATTCATCTTTATCTGATGCTGACGTGTTCACTAATTAAAGTGAGTCAGTTACTCCCCAGACTTCAGTTTAATTGGTCGTATAAATCAGGAGGACAGTTTTCTAGAAAAGGGGGTAAAAAGGAGTGAAAACAAGGGGAGCAAATATAATGAAGCTGAAATGACTGATAGTTAGCTTTAACATTATCATTACACTCTGCCTCTAGCAGGAACAATTTCTATGTTTAAATATTGTGAAAAGGGCTTTGTACTAATTAAGTTCATTTACAGCCTTTAATATGGTAAGATTAAAATAAGTTTCAGTGTTATAGATGATTACATACTTGCTTTGGCATAGGGATGTAAGAGGATGGGTAGGTGTTGGTCATTTGACCACCATCTTAGTTTCTCTAGGCCTTTGCACAATCCTTTAGCAGCAAGATAAAGCACAGTTAAAAAAATTAACGAGACGCTTTTCCCTAGAATTTAATTTAGATACTTACTGGTGTAGTTCAACTCATGGTTTATTTATTAAATAAGATGATCATGGACTGTATCAAGGATGGAGGATCATTGCAGAAAGCAATGTTTGATCACATCAGCCAAAGTACAAAACACATATTCTCTCACTGACCTTTAATGTATAGGTGTGGAGGTAGAAGTCAAAGAGATATACAGAATTAAACCAAAACTAATTGCATGGCTAGATACCAATAGGGGCGAGTGATTATTTTCACTTTCACTTTTTCACTTTCACTCACCTAAACATGTACAACAGCATCATTACACTATAAAGAAGGTACAGTTTGCCTTCCAGCTGGAGTTATTCAAGTAGAACTAATGGCAAAGCAGCATGCTTTTCCCACAGAACATTAGCATGCATTAGGCAGAGTTGGGCCACCCAGCAGCACGCAGCCAACTGTATAGAGTAGTCTTACTTTCAAAAAGCAGCTGTAAACACTCTGAAGGCAAAATGAAAAAGGGGGATAAGCAACATTTTTACTGCTATTCTGCACAAAAGAACTATATCTGCAGGGATCTCAGATACAGCTTATGTTCCATCCTGTTCCCCAGGTCCAACAATACCCAGTGGAATTAAAGAACACTCAAAGATGCAGCTTCTGTTTGTACCTGCTCACAGATGGAGGACAGTGAGTGACTGAGAGGTGTGGCAAACCATTTCAGTGACAAAGACAGAAACGGATGTCGATTCAAACAGGTAATGATGAGGAGGTCTTTTTATTCAGATACATCGTGTGTTGTTTCTGTTGGATCACTGCTCTCATTAGCTGGCTCGGTTCACCCAAAAATGAAAATTCTGTCATTACCTACTCATCCCTATGCCGTTGGAAAGTCAGGGGAAGTTTTGCAGTCCACAACACTTTCTGGAGCTTCACAGCAGAAAAGCGTTGCAGTATTCTTTTCAACATCAACTGAAAAATAACCCCAACCACATAAAATGACTCCATACAGCTCATCCAGCATTATCTAAGCCCTGAGATCCCACATTGATTTGAAAAGATGTTATTTACACCTATAGCTGCTAAGCTAAAAGTGCCTTAAAGTGGGTGCACATGTTCAACCGTGCCTCAAGGATGTAAATAAAATCTTTTCAAATCGATATCGGGATCTCAGGGCTTCCAGAGACTTGAATTACACCAGATAAGCTTTATGGAACCATATTGTGTTTTTTTTTCTTCTTTTTTCTTTTTTACCTTATAAAAATAAGTCCCCATCTACTTCAGTTGTTTAGGAGAATGCTGCAGCGATGTTTTGCTGGGAAGCTCCAGGTGTTATTTGTGGACTCCAAAATCGACTTTCCATCATGAGCATGAGGGTAAATACATATTGAGTATATATTTAATATATATATTTGTTTTTATTTATGGATGAACTGTTCCTTTAATACAGCTTTAAAACGATGTTTAAACATTGTTTTAATCCTAAAGTGCAATAAGAAACAGACTAATTAACAAGAGACACATGCTTTTACTTACTTTACTTATTTTGCTTGTATTCCCTTAAGGTGACTCTATGCTATAGACCATATTGAATCAGGTGCTGGTCTCGGGTGTATTACTGTGTTAGGCATATGTGAATGTTAACAGCTCCCTCTCGGTGAGATGTGCAATTCCCCTGGGAAATTATATGTGTGACATATTGAGAGCCTCATGCTAAACCTATCTCTGAGCTTCTACGCAAAAGCTGATAATGCTACTATAGAACTGATCCCGTCTTGGCAGGTTAAGTGTGATCTGCTATATCTTCTCCTGTGTTGACCATTCATCCCTCACTCACTGATGTTTGTCATTTTCTCTCTGCAAAACCCAGCAGAAGCCAGGATTACCCCTGAGGCCGGGGTACAGCAAGTGAACGCACCACCAACAAATCCTGCTGACAGTTTAGGTGGATTACAGATTATTTCAATGTAATCTCTATTCATTGTTTAAAGCGGGATTAGGGTCAATCTACATGCCTCGCAACAAATCACGGAGCATTGAAGATTAAAATGTGTTGATATTTCAGGTCAATAAGTGTGAAAAGAATCACACTAAATCAACATGTGTCAAGTGACACTTTTCCTGCAGCGTAGCAGAGGATTTTTCTTTCTAATCACCACTTTGGTCCGGATCTCAATCACTTCATCAGCCTTAAGTCAGCAAAAGGGAGTTTTCAAGAAAATCCATCCCCAGCCACTTTTCTCCAACTCAGCTTGTTGTCCTTTTTACACTGATCAGCAACTTTTAACACTCTTGTCTCATTAATTTAATAAAAAGGCCTCTAGTCCACTTTGGATGATGAAACAAATGGCTTTGCCAAGTAGTCACCACAGCCACCACTCTCACTGTAATTAAAGTATGGGCTAGGTGAACACAGCAAGAGACCACTTAAACGTTGATCCATTGATTGAAGGACAGTTCGTCACTAACACCAGATATCCTCTTTAATACTGCCTATGGCAATCCATCAATACTTACATTGAACAGACTTAATTCAGATGACTGAGGCGTTGCCGTTTTATTCTTCATGTGCTGTACAGCCCCCACCAACATGCACACATACAACAAAGTGATTCAACGCCATAAAAATGACTTGACATCAAGGGGCCAGTCGAATCCTACTAAATCTAATGTCAAGCAGCACTTAAGCACAGTGTGCTGCAATTAACCTGCAACTGAATTACAGAGAAATTACAAGAAAATCATATTTCCACCCCTGTCCAGAGTGTTATTTGCATCAGCTTTTAGCAGCTGGGGTTGTTCACTAAAAGCTTTCATGTGAGACACAATTTGACACCAAATACTGTCCAATAACACCCAGTTATACTAATGGAACGAAGGGTTCTAAAATGTCAAAAATCTGAAAGTGCAGGGATAAATCCAATTTAACACAACACGACTCTTATTTTGGTAGTTCTGGCCATCTTCCAATCGGATATGATTGTACATCATAATCCATAAATCATTTATTACTACAAAAACAAGAGAAATTTGAGACAATAAATTGAAGCAATATCATTTAAGGGTGATGAAGGCCAAAACAAACAAAAGAATCTGTCCTCAAAAAGCGCTGACACAAACACACAAAAAGACATTCATTAAACTCCCCGGGATAAACAGGACAAAACAGTGCAAAAGAAAATGGCTGCTCACCCTTTCAGGGCTGTAACAGTGACATTTCAAACTCCCTCCTCACTAAATTATTATTTTCTACATTAAATTTGATAATGTTAAGTGTTTCCTTACATGTGAATGAGACACAGTTAGCGATGTGATCGGTGTGATCACAGTACACAGTTAGCACACAGCACACAACAACAACAGTTAGCAGTAACCACGGGGCCACGCAGTCTTTTCAGACTGCGGTGCATTCATGTTGTTTATTTTGCTTGTGTTTATATGACTGTAGCATTTAACAGAGTTGTTAATTTATGTATTTATTAGATTTAAAAAGCTAAGAGAGCTTGTTGAACTTAGTGAACTAGCCACTAACCCATAGCTCCTCACTGCTTGACAGCCTGCAGTCTGTCTCTGTGTGGTCGAGTCCTGGAGGAAGGCCTAGAGGGAGGGGGGGATTTTTCAGTTGGGTACTTTCAAAATTTTGCTTGCTCTTGCTGGTTTCTTCTCTAATCTTACCAACCCCAGCTTTAATTAATTACTGGGTGTGGAAACAGGGTCATTGTAAAGTCACCACTTTAAACTTGCAACAGTCAGAAGACAAACTTTAACATACAATCTAGATAAGAGGCTAAAAGCCCTGCTAGTGGCCCCTACAGGCTGCACTGCTGCTCACCCTCCCAGGGACCACAGTGATTTGACTACGACTGACCGACAGAGACCTCACAGCCCACTGCTCTCACTGATGGGAACCAAATCTTATTGCCAGGACAGAGTAGTTGATTAAAAATATAAATAACTGAATTCAGAAATCACAAATTGTTGTTGCAACATATTTGCAGTAACCAGTCGCTTCTCTTGCTGTTTGTCACAACTAAGCAACGCCTGTAGCTACCAGTAGTTCCTCATAGGTGGCTGATTGGTCGACCCACCGTGTGGTCGGGCACAACCACATAGCTTGAAGCCTGGCAAGATGGGTCGCGAGATCTTGTGATCCAGCTGCCTGGCAAGGTACATTTTGCATTTGATCAGCATGTTTAGTGTTTAACATTTTAGTGTGAACCATGCGAATTATGTGTGTAACAATGTGAAACATCATCAACCGCTCAATGTGTCATCATCATGCAAGGTAACCTGAAGACCTATTCACACAGGACTAGTGTCACCAGGGGACGTCATGTGAATTAGAGATGACCTCCCCCTGTTTGTGTTTCATGTGGTGCATTGACAGGTTACAAGGAGCCATATTTAGAAGATATTATCAGTAAATATGAATAAAATACAATCTTGGCTTGTACCATCTTCAACATTTCAGAAGTGAAGCAGCTGTTCTTTGGCAGCCACAGTATATCATTTAAAGTCAATTAAAAGATGCTTTGTGGCTGTAGGTGAATATGACAACCTTTTGATGCTCCTAACCTCCTCTGTCATCACTGTCGCCTGAGCCACCGGGCTGCTGTTTGGGTACATCTCCTGGTGTGAAACATCTCCCGGTGTGAAACTAACAGGTAATGGGGTATGGAGGAAATCATTATTGTTTGCAGAAAATCTGAAAAGTGGAACGGATGTATCTTGGCAACTGCGCACAGTTGGCTGAAGCCTCTCCAGTAAGTGCCATCTAATTAAAGTTTTGTTGAACAACCTGAGGCTTAAACAGAGGAGGAGTAAGTCTCCAGATCATCATGTAAGCCCAACAGCACAACTAATGACACTAATGACAGTGGGTTACACTTACATAAGAAAAATGCTTCTTGTCTAAATAAAAACCTCTAAAAATAACTCAAACTGAAGCTTCCACTGATGGAATACTTATTAAAACAACCTGTTTATGAATGATGATCATAATATACCATTGTAAATCACAATCAGCCAAAAATGTAAAATGATTTGATTTTAAGAAATATCTAGATCAATAGGTCATTTTAGATTAACACGATATATGTGTTGAAATGCAGCCTGCATGAGACGGTTCCTGCTAGAAACCGAGCGCACGTCGCCAAATTTGCTGTTGATTTCAGTCTCCATGCACTGTAGTCATGATTTGCTAGATAGTGCAGCTTCAAAGTGCAGAATTGTTCATCACTATGGTGACAGACCACACGTTTAAGCTACTTTCACCACAGGAACCTCAAACTGCCTGATGTTTATGAGCACAGCTGAGGATGAATCAGCTGCAGCACTAACACTACACACTCTGTTGTGGCATCATTTCTTCACATTAATCCTCCACAATGTAACAATTCATTTGACAATAATACTGATTTTTAAAATACTGCCAAGCCAAACAATTTCAATACAGTCTAATGTTTGATTTTTTGTGCCAGCACTCTCTGGCTGATGAATTAAGTGTATTGTTGTAATGCAGTTACGGTGAAACGTGGCTTTATGGGTTTTATTAAAGCAAGTATAAATAATATACTGCCTGAGATGATATTATTGCCCCTGGAGAAACAAGCTGCTGTATATTTATTAGACAGAGACACTTTATAATTCCTCAGGCTCTGAAGGCAGACGGTGAGCAGTAATTAAGCAAGATTTCTCTCTCTTCTATAAAACGGTCCAAACTGGACACATCATAATGATTCAATAGAAATGTAAATCTCCTCTCCTACTGGTGAGAGTGCCAATTAGAATAGAGAATAAAGGTAAGAGCAGTGGAGTGTGGAGGTAGATGGAGGCTGCCATTGATTTTTATTGAATTATTCATTCAGTCAGCGACGTACCCTCGTCTCGGCCCTGGCTTTTTTATGGGCATGAGATGCAGCTGAATTTCCGGAGTTTTCCTGTGTGTAATGTCTTATTTATAAGACGCTAACTTCACTCTCTGAGCTGTACACGAGAGGGTAGGAGAGGAGTCGGCAACACGGGTGTATCGTGTGTGTGAGCGTGTACAAAAAGACATCACGAGTTGGTGATAAAAGATTCACAAGGACTGAAGTGGCAGCTGGTGTTCACAGCAGTGTACATGCTAGAGGAGTGCTGATTAAGATTCTGAAGTAATTATTACTAGATATGTGTTTAATATATACCGGCCCATACATAAATATCAGGATTATTTTACTCCTTAATACTGGTGTTGGCATTAGCCTCAAAAATCCAGTATGGGTCGGGCTCTAGTAATTACAGCAATTTGTTTTCTTGTATTTCAAAGAGCTCCAACAGCTTGAGGAGACGATATGTACAGTAGCTACCATGACTGGACACCACCCATCAACATGTGCAACAGAGTAAGGAAACAGTAAGGAAACAGAGTATATGCATGATCAGCCTCGAGTCAGTCCAGTTGCTTTGGGTGGACAAACTCATGATAAGGTCTCACTGGAGCCAGTGTTCCCCCATGCACACTGTGAGAATGTACTATTTCTCCTGGTTAGCAGCAAGAGCTGAATAATTCATTGACTATAGGATGTGCTGGTTGCCAGTGAACCGTCTTCTTCCAGAGAGGACTCTTGCAGGGGTCCCTCAATCTCCGCTCTGACATTATCACGGACTCATCTCCCCTCTCGAGTCCACCTACAAGTTGTAATGCCTCAGCCTCGTGAAATGATGCATGGACTAACCGTGCAGGTCAACGGTGCCTCTGCCTCATCCAGCACGTGTTCATGCTGGATTGAGCTTTAGTTTGAAATGTCAAAGTTAAGCCACGTTAAGCCATATTTACCAACAAGGGTGTATTTACAGCCTCATGGACTGTCACACATGCTGTCATCTGAAGTTTGAGATTTGAATCTCAGATGTTGCTGCTCATTTTACACCCTGCCCTAAAAACGTCAGCGTCTTTAATGTATGTTGGCCAGTCAGCACATCAGTCACATCACAGCCAGACAGACACATGGAAGAATTGTCTTGTGCTCAGCCAGAAACTGTCAGGTTTGATTTTGTGGTCCAGTGTCCAGGTGCAGAAAAATATTAGAAAACCTGTTGTTGTTATTATTATTATTATTATTATTATTATTATTATTATTATTATTATTATTAGAAATAAACAGTACATTGAATCCAAAATCAAAGCTCTCACACAGAAGCATGCAACATTCAAGCATGAAAAGTCAAAGCTGAAGCTAATTAAAGTTCAGGTTTTTGGACAAAGCGCGACATTTTGAAGCGAATTCATCCAACATTTTTTTAAGCCCACTTGTGCGTCGCAAATGTGTCCACCTCCAGACGCACACACAGGTCTGTCAACTTTACAGAGCGCTGAAAGATCAGACTTGTTTTAAAGCAGTTGCTGTGATGCTGAAGGATCGCACGAAGCAGAAAAAAGGAGGTTTGCAGCCCGCTTAAGTAGCACCTACCTCACTCATGGCTGCGCTGCGTGCGTCTGTGTGGATCCCGGTGATGTGTGATGCGCGCCGGCCAGCTGGTACACTCCTCTCCACGAGACGCTCCGCTCACACACGCGCCGCTTTTATAGCACGGGCTCTCCTCAGCACATTTCCATGAAACCAATAGGCACGGGTCTCCTCGTCCTCAGCTCCACACTGAGGACCTGCCTTCATATTTTCAATAATCTGACACGTGTTTGGCTTGTTTTCAGTTGCTGCTGTCAGGTGGACGCAGGGGGTGATGAAAATTCAAGCAAAATCACGAAACAGTCTACATCCCCAATAACAAAAACATTTATCTTGACATATTGACCACTGGATGTGTAATATATTTTGAACAATCTGCACACACATTAAAATGAACAACACATTGGAGCACCACCACAGCCTGAGGCTTTATGTTTTTGAAAGACATCCTCTTCTATACTAAATGAATCATCTATTGCTGTTTCTGGACATCTACGTACATGCGGACAGCCCCCACACTAAAGGCTACAGGTATATATATTTGTATTCACCCTCACTTGGACTTCTGTGGATGTTTTAGAGCCGTGAATCACACTGGGTATATTTAGCATTGAGCATTGGAACTGATCAACAAAAAAATGATCTAAATTAAGTATAAATATAACTAGGACTGCAGCAGTGTACAGGTTTTAAGGCATACCGTGGTAAATTGATGGTTATTTGCTTGTCTAATTCTACCATATTATTGTTATTAGAAATGTAAATATTTCAAATTTATATCAAGTTTCATGTCTGTCAGGACATAATATTTTGTGATATTATGATGAAGCATTTGTTCAAACAAAAAACCCCTTCTGTTTTCATTCTGTATACAACGATACTGTGAAACTGAAATGGTTATCCCCTCCTTAAAAATGTGCACCTTAAATCCTGAGTGTTAAGTGCCTCATGTGTGTTCTCATAGGCTCACATTGGGTGTCCTGTCACTTGTAACCTCAAACAGAGAGGATATTCTATTTCTTGTGATCATCACTGTTAGTTACCAACGTGAAACCTAACCAGGTAGTTTTGTTGCCTAAGCCTAACCAAACTGTGACTGTACTTGTGATTGGTTACCTCGTCAGAAGCTTACAGTGAAACAATCAATAACAGCTGCATAGAAGAGCTCCTGCAGATATTTCATCATGGTGGATTTCAACTGTATCTGACTGAATTCTCTGGTTGTGTTTTGGTTGCGTCTGGTTTGTAAAACAAAGCACAGCAGAGCACAGCAGTTCTAATGTTGCTTGGTTTCTGCAAGGTGTGGTTTACCACCAGGCTGCCCACTGTTCAGACAGGTCTCTTCAGTCCAGACACACTCTGGCAGCATCGAGCGGCTCTAAAGGAGAAATATAACCCAAGAAGACCAACAGCAGGTCGGTTAGGAGGGATTGCGACTGCCTAAGAGGTTGGTGTGTTTACTGGGGAAACTACAGGTCACAATCCCCTGTATTAGCAGAGACTCTAACTTTGCTATTATCTCCCCCGACTTTTTTTTCCTCATGTCCCTTCCAGAGCTCTGTAAAAATTCACAAAGTTGATAAAAGTCAATAAAAAATCTCAAACCCTGCTTGTTCACGAGATACTCAAGTGCAAGATCCATTAATCCAGCACTGATTGCTATGTATGAAGTCTTTCTCCATCTTTACACTCTGTCACCAGACTTCCTAAAGACATTCCGGCAGAAAACTTCATAGACGATCACATTCCATGTACATGTGTGATAGATGATAGATAGATGTGAGGTCAAATACACCAATTATTGAAAAACAATGTAAAATCGGCCGCAGACCTTGCAGAAGCGTGCAGTGCAACGTCCTGCAAAACCACGCCCATCTGGTTGAAATACATTTTTAGTGTGACCCATAAGGTGACAAGTGGATTTAGTACTAGAGGGTCCAACAGGTTGTTAATCCCTGACAAGTGTCAAACACTGTGTTGTATTGAACAGCTAAATCTTGCTTTTCGTAGAACCCCATATCTTTCAACACATGTGCATGTGTTTGTGAACAGTCATTAATCATTTATCATTGATCATTAATCAAGCTGTGTTTGGCATACTCTAAATCTGTCACATTTTAATCAGAGTGTTCTGCTGCTTAGAGCTCCAACTGAGCCAGTGTCCCTGAGGATCCACATTTGGGGCTAATTGATCACCCGTCACTCTGAGCATTGATTTATTTGGATTGCTCACAGACACAGAATGCCATCAGCTACTTGAGTTACAGCTTCAGTCTTGAGCAGCACTTAAGTTTGGTCAGGAGCTCACATCATTATCGTAGAATTGAAAAAATAAGTTACACACATTTATCAGTTTTCACATGATACATGTTGTACAGGCAACTCTCATTTCATTCTCTAATTAGTGTTGCAGCAGGAGGCTGGGAGGTGGCAGCCAGAACATTCATTCAAAGTATACCCACAGCAAAACAAAACAACAAAAAAAACAGTGTAATATTATTTTGGTTTTAAATCTTTCAACTTATTGCTTGTCAAAGCGCATTATTCTATTTAAAGCTGCTCAGGGTATTTTTGTGTAATGCTTCAAAGAGAAGAAAGGCTCCAGGATTACTGGATATGACCACACTCTCTCTAGTTTCTACTGCCTTTAAATGCAAATATTGATACTGTTCATGTCTGCATGCCATAGAGGAATATACTGTTGATGTTTTCATCAATCACTGCACTGTCTGACTGCAGAGGGATAAAGGAAGTCTGTATTTTTTGTGTTCCAGTTTATCACTGAGAAGTGTATTGCCTAGATATCTAAAGCCGCTACAATCCATATTTTTAGAATAACAGTGGATCAAATGACAAACACATCACCTGACTGCAGTTATCTTTAACTCAGCGGAGCGTTTTAGCCTCTTTCAGTTCATTGTTTTGGTTTTTCTGGTGTTTGCTTTCACTACTCTCATAGCGTCACCTGTTTTCAGTGAAAGAGCTCTAAAACCCACTGTTCACTATCTACCAACTAACTGGTGAACATAGTGGAGCATGTAGCAGCTAAGTCTTCAAATGTACAGATCTGTTATTTAAAGCTGGACTTCCTGGATTGTATTTCATGTCTTCATACCCACGAAAGATTCCGATATTTCTCTTAGGAGTAAGTGGAGACAAAAACAGGGTCATGAGGAGATTGAATATTGGACTTTCATTTATCAGGAGGCCAGAAACATGACACCAGATAAATACTAACGTTGTTCTGTGTGTGCTTGATAGGTAACCGTATGCTAACAAGTTTGCCATGTCAACCTAAATGCATTATATGCAGTTCAGATAAGGTGTATAAGACAAACTGGAGTCTGCACAAAAGGCGACTTATGCAGAAATTATTACTGACGGTTTAAAAAAATATTTCCGGTACCGGTTTTGAATTTCTGAAGAAGAAGACAGAGCATCTACATGAACATTAAAGTTCATAAAAGGTGACAATATGTCAATGTTCTGTTAACATGCTAACATGTTCTGCTGCCTGTAAGTGGACAAAAAGTCATTATTGCAGGTTTAAGGTTTTTGAGTGGTGGTACAGTGTTGCATTTACAATAATGGAAATTACCTAAAGTCTTTTTAAAGGAATACTATGCAGGATTTTCAGCAAAAACTAAACAAAAAAACAATGTATAGACCCCCCTTAAAAATAACCCCTCTCAACTCTCCACTTTTAACCCACAAGAAGTGTGTGGCAGTGTCTGTATCCACAGAGAGCCTGCCCTCTGCCTGTATTTTCTTATTTTCTTAAGCTGGGCTCAGACTACAGGAGTATCGGGCGGATTTAACCCCGATTCGCCCCTCCCAACAATCGGAGGATCAATCTGGTCAGAGCGATTGGTCGCTCTTGAAGGTTGGCCCAGATTATCTGTTAATGTGAGGGGTTTATAGATCCAGCCTGAAACCTCCCAAACTACTCCAGACTCATCGGGGCTGCTTGATAAACATCAAATGTGTTTGACTGATATTGTGTTTAATAACACAATATGATATCAAACGTGTTTGATATTTAGGATTCAAAATCTGGACGACTGCGATTGTATTTTCACAACGGTCAATGAGAGAGATATCCTGGAGCAGCTGCCAATGTTGCCCAGCAACAGTGAACAGCCCTAGCCCTTGAGGCTAACTTTAGCAAGCATACTACTGTTGACGGGTAATAAAACCGACAATTAAATCTCCCCTCATGTTCTCATTGAAGAATTGACTGCCTAGGATGAAAGCATCTCCCCGATGATTTTATCATCCAGACTCGTTTCTACTGCTTTTTTATTTCTCACTGCAAAGTATTAACGTTAGACCTACTACTGCAAGTTGTCTCTGTTTGTTTACATTTGAGATCATGTGAGAGAGATCATGTGAAGTGCTGCATTGTTCCCCTCTGGCACGATACTCTTAATAATATCCTGTAGTGTGTGATGCGGCATTACTTTCAAGTCTTGTAGTGTTTGCATGTTTGAGATAAGATCATCTGTGAAGATTCTCCTTATGTGCTTGATGCAACCCAATTTCACAGTCTTTAGGATTTTAAAAGTCCTGTAGTCTGAGCCCAGTCTTAGTACTATGCTGTGTTTGGGATGTTTCTGGGCGTCACCCTGTGGGCATTAGGTGTGTAGCCTCCAGCCAATAACAGTGCAAGTCTTAAAAATGTAGTGACCAGGTTACATTACTGTCTCATCTCTCTACTTTTCTCTGTGTCATTAGCTGTAGATCTCTGTCTGTTTGACCGAGGGCGGGTGTACACACACACACACACACACACACAGAGCAGAGAGGTAATCAGTAGACAGGATGAAGTCACATTTACACTGTAGCTCACTTGACCCCAGCTGCTTTCTTGGTTTAGCTGAGCCAGGAAAGAGGGGCCAGCTTCGAATGGTTTGTTTTTTCAAACTGCAATCAAAAAAATCTGAATAGTATAGGATATCTTTAATGCATCTATTGTGCTGGATGATCAGACATTGTTCGGTCACATCATGAAATGAATGGATACAGTCAATCCTTGATTGTCAGAGAAGATGTGTCCACTGTTACACAGATGTAATTGGTCGTTCTAAAGGATGATTAAATGCAGCAGAGGATGGGATTGGTCATAGAAATATATCTTGCTGAACAGTTTTGTAAAATGACCATGGTTAGTAATCAACTCTATAGTATGTAGTTGGCCTGATAATGAGACTGAATTGCTGTTTTCACGTAATTGAAAAAGTCTTGGGTGTGGGCAGCAATACAAGGTCTGGAACCAGGCTGATATCTATTTTTGCTGCATTGTGAACACAATTATGGTAAACACACATCCAATTCTGCGCGCACAGAGTCATTATTGCTGCTGGCAAGAATCAAAGGCAATCAAAGGACTGCTTTAAACTGCTCGGACACGTTTTCATTTGCAGCTCATTGATCGAGGCGGTCATTAAAAGAGCAGCGATGGATAAGAATACAAAATAATGATGTAAACAAGGGGGCACTGCGAGGCTGACAGGGATCTACTGTAATGAGTCAGGGCTCCAGCCTGTAGATAGGCAACTGAAGAACATTAGTCACTGTTGTCTTATTTTAATAAGTGAGGTCTCATTAAAGTGCCATACACCAGCATTTAATATCACATTTATTTTTGATACATTAGAGCAATTACAGTGGCAACAACAAACAAGATCATAGAGTTGCTGTGAAGACTGTCTGCCACACTGACATGTCTACATGCACGCTAATCAATCATCATTCTGAATGTGACAGTGTTTTTCGGGTCATGTAAACAGCATATTCAGTTTGAATATTCTGAATTAAGCTTTGTTCCAAAAATAGCATTTTCAGATTAAGTCATGTGGGATATTCCGATATTAAGTTTTTAGACACCACTCTCGCTAATGTAGCAACTTCTAATCAAGAACATGTCTGATGTAAATTTGCAAATGGCACTGGTGAGAGGCAAATAGAGAAAAAACACGCTTAATTGGTGAAATCCTGGTTATTATATAAGGGGCTTTCCCTTCTTTTCCTGTTTATCTTCTTGTGCACTGATTCACAGCCAATCACAGTGATTTCACTCACTGACGATTCTACATGCTCAATTAGCCAAAGAGCTGCCTGCAAGGGCCGACTAGTGGCACTGGTGTAGGACACACAGCAACAACGAGGGCCACAGATGCTCACAGACGGCTCCGACATTGGCTGACGGTTCACCATTGGCTTGGTGTGCCAGGGCCCTTTAGGTTAAAAGGAATTTGTGATAAGATGGCGTTTATGCTGCCTAGACTGTGGATCAACAGATCTTGGCCTTGTATGAGCACGTGTGTCATCCTTCTCAAACAAAGCATCCTGATCTTCAAGGTTGGGGTTGTTTCCTCGGATGCCGATATTGTAGAGGACACAGACATATACGATTATCGCATTCATTTCATCCATGCCTGCAATGTCGATGCCCAACCTCAATCCTGGGAACCTTTTCTTCAAGAGACCAAAGGCTCGCTCAATGACCTGATGCTTTGATGCAAGGGTGACGTTATAGCTGGTTATGTTATGGAGCAAGAAGCCAGAGTTGCACTTGATTTGCAGCATCTCCTTAGATCTGAAATTCACCACTCAATGTAAGACCCAAGCCTCCGATGAACAGACTGGACTTGTGGAATGCATCAGCATCATGCACGCATACAAGGCAACCAACACTGATGTTGATGAATTTCAGATTTTCTCTCCATGTTCTCTGTTGGATGACACTGTGTAACAGCTTCCTGTTGAGATATCATATGCATCTGGGGGCTTGCAGCTGGGGATATGACTCCCACCAATGCATCCAAGAACTCCTGGAAGTCCGAGGTCCCATAATATTGAATGCCTCTGAAATGTGCTGTAATTGCAGAAACTCTGGCCACGTGGTCATACACTCAAGGAGGCGATGGAAACAGCACTGCAGATTTGCATCATATTCTCCGTCACATCAGAGAAGTATGGTGGTATCCCTGGAACCCAGATACCTGCACAGAAGAGCAAGTTTCTTTTTCTGCTGTGACGGCTTTTCAACCAGCTTAAGCATCGTTTAGCTTATTCTCTGTCTGCTCCAAAGGTACTCACAGAAATACTGAATATGTACCAGAACAAGTTCTCTCAGAATGATGGCACCATGTTCCCCCAGTCATTTTGTGACTCTTCTGTGATCCTTGTAGTATGTATAATAGTAGGGTTATTATGAAGTACACTCCATTATAGAAAATTACTCAAAACATTTTGACTTGGGTAGACAGCATATTTCCCCAAATAATCCTAAATCATTTAATATTGCGACTACAGTCTTCGCCCTAAGTAGCGGAATTCAATACATTATGCTTAACTGAATGAGCAAATACCAAAAAATGTAGGCAATTTAACAAACAGCAGAGCAGCCAGAAGGTGGTCGCTGGTATAGTTTTTCCTCTGTGGCGTCATTATCTCTTGTTAATGACACAATAAATCTTGATCGTTCTGACAGATCCATGCTTAGTTTAAGGTTACACCTCATCCCACCGGCAAGTGTCTCCTCCATCTTCGCTCGACATCACCTCTACATTGTGTCATGGCTTTAGGAAGAGGAGCGTGTGAATGCAGACAATAAAGGCAGAGCTGGTGTGGATCAATGATGTATTCACAAAAATAAGGTTAAAGAACAATGAGGCAGGAAGGCAGGTAGAGGTGACAGGGTTTCAGCGAACTGGTAGTCTAAAGGTGCATGTAACAGGCTTGAAAGCAAGCACATGAAACAACAGAGCAACACTGAAGAACTGGCAGAAGCACAATGGATCTGGGTCATTATATCTATGAGGGGCTGTTGAGAGAATGAAGTGCAGGGTGGGGAGATGGGCAGGGAAGCTCAGCTGATGGGAATGAGGTGGTTACAGGGCAGATGGGAGGGTCAGGATCTGGAATGAAAGAAGAAAAGTCAGAGGGCATGAGGTGAAGAATAAAATAAAATGGGCTTGGGGAATTGGAAATGTGGTTGAAGTAGGGTTGGGCAATACCATGCGACAATAGAAATGTGTTTGATAGTAGAGATTTGGCAATACCATTTCAGCCACAGGAGCTGTCCCTTAAGCCTTAAGTGTACTGTCGGATTAGGTGCATGCCTGAATAGAGCAGGGTGCGTCAATAAGTGTAGTGTGTAGCCCTTCGTATTCATTTCTGCTTGCCTGTATCTTGCTTTCCACTCTTCTGTTGATATCACAAACATGTTTAAATACATGTAGCCAGTTAGCTAGCGTTATGCTCGCATTGGCTAACCCAAGATGCGACTTTGCGCAATGTGACGTGTTGTGAAGAACAAGCGAGGGGTCTCTGGTGATGGTGTTGTGAGGTCTACCACGCAGCCTAATCCATTCTTTACATCGGACAAAGTTTGTCTTCGGGACCGGAATAAACACAATGCCCTCCACACTGTCAGGGTGTCAGGTTGTCTCTTTTTACCATCTTGTTAACATGTTTTTCTTTTCAATATAGACGAACCAAGCACACAGCACATATATGTTTAACAGTGAATGAGACAGTTGGCCGAGGTACATGGACGAGACCTTGGTAGGGTCAGTTGCTGTATTGTGATAGGAATGTAAACATGCGGCAGATATAGTGACATATGAATGTGCTCCCAAACCTTCTTGAAAGCAGATCAAAACAAACACATTTTCAATATAAACTCATCTAATCTGCAGCCGGTTTTATGGGAAATGTGTTTGTTATTTTGTGACTGCTGGAATGTAAAGTGAGTTTGGACTGCACCCAGGGCCTCGCAGTTGATGAGCGTATTGGCTTTACAGGGATCAAATCTGCAAACTCTTTCCAAACTCCAAACCTACTCTGTCTCCATCTCATGAAGACATATTGACAATCTGACGGAGTGAGCACTCAGCTATGTTCTCTGTTTGCAGAATTCAGGGTTATCCATTACTAAATGCATGGCAAGCCTCCCTCTGCCTCAGTCTGACAGTCACCAGCTTCATTCTGCCTCTTATGATGTTGCTGAGGCATTTATAGATAATAGCTGCTACCTTAAGACCTTCTATTTTTGGTATTGTCTCTCTAAAGAAGCGTCTTTTAACAATTTCTGTGACAGTTGTGATTAGTGCATCATACTGTATGAGGTATGGTCTAAATCAGTCCCATTTGCATTGCTAATATAATAAATCAGCACATCCTTGCAGTAGCTTTAAATTCCACCTGGAAAAAATATAAATGAAAGAAAGGTATTCAACAGTCTTTCTGATGGTTTTTCACTAACAAACAAAACATGTGTCAGATCCCTGTTTGATCAGTGCTGCAGTCCATTCTGATTTTCCAAATTCTCCACACTACATTTCTGCTGGAGCTATGTACATGTATTACTACTGCTAACATTTCACCAGTGCAACCCTGCAATTCATGCTCCCAGAGACAAATCCTTGAGCAGCCTGAGAAAGTAGAAACATCACCATAGCAACTTCCACCAACCAACATTGATGTGTGTTGCACATTGGCATTTCCTAGAAATCATCGCAGCAGTGTGATTTATGAAAAGAAATCCTACAAAATAAAATCACTGATGAGGATTTTATTTTGTAGGATTTCTTTTCATAAATCACACTCTCAATGTAAAAATATTTTAATCTTTGTTGAACATATGTCATTTCTGCCACTAGGGGGTCTCTCTATAAAAAAGTAAACTAACTAAAAAAGTAAACTTGTGGATTTCTCTGGGTTAGAACATGGTTGAAAACACGTAGGTTAATGTTAGTACATTACTCTACAAAATAAAACAAATCGTCTGTTTGTTTTTAGACATTTTAATGTAGAATTCTTAGACATTATATCTTTAAATTTTTGAATAAAGACAAATAATCTAACGTGCATGAAGGAAGAAAAGAACAAGTCTTGCCAAATAAATGGTGTAAAGCTGTGACACTGGTTTTGAAGGTGCTTTTGCTGCTTTTACTTAGATAAAATAATCAGAAGGCGCCAATATTTCACAATTTGAGCTTGTCTGGTCACATAAAGCACTTTACTTTCCATTATGTTCTGCCAGGCCGTGGCTTATGCCAGCAGGAGGCATGTGTGCCATCCCCTCTTACTGCACAGAGCCAATTTGAAGATTGAAGTCTGCTTTGGGAGATTAATTTGCTAGACATTACTTATGTAACAGTAAAACTGCTTAGGGAAGGGCCCTGAAAGCCAGCATGACTTGACAAGGCACACTATATATGGCTTATCAATAGTCATTACCACAGCTCTATTAATTAATTTTATTAGTCCTATTCATTAACTCTTTCAGCCACTGCCAGCCTGATGCTTCAGTAAGTATCAATATTTAGTAGAGCCAAGAGAGAGCTGTTTGTTACAATGCTGAAAGCTGGACTGCTTTCACTTCACATAAAACCTGAACAGCCAACTAAACTAATATTAAACAATTTTAGTCTCTTGGAGGATAAAAAAAGAGAGGATCCTATGTGCTGTCAAAGAAGCTAAATTGAAGCGAACATTACTGGCACTAATGTGATTTCCAATATGGAAACATAAACACAGCAGGTAATCGGATTTAGTGTTGTGTTTCCCAGACGTGAGGGGTTCTTACTGCAGGCTGTAGGAGTGGAGCCTCACCCCCCTTGAAGACACTCTGTCAGCATGTCAGGCTCACACAGCCACGGCACTCTTCCCATCATTTGTCCAAACACAGAGACACTAAACTGAATGACAGTACGACATGTCTGCAGAACAGCTCACTGTATGAGTCTGCTGTTCCTATATCCACTTTCTGCCACTGCTAACACAGCCACAGCAGGTTGCTGTGTTAGTAGGCTACAGTATAAGACAATGGATCAGATGCATATGTTGTATGTGAAAGAGGTCGCTCATACTGACAAACCTACAGAGAGGTTTTCCCCTCAGCTCTATGACACGTTTCAGGATATACGGTAGTGTATGTTTCTGCAAACCGCGGATACATATAGTACATATCACATCAACATTTCTACAATACATGTCATATCACATTCAGTAGCCCCATTCACACAGTGTATTTGAGCTGACTTTCATGTCAGGTGGGGGAGGGCATTGTGGTGGTGGTGTGACAGCTGGGCGAGAGGCTGCCAAGTGAGAGATCACGGTTCAAGACTGTGTTTCAACATTCAAGAGCTAAAACACGAGACGTCAGGACGTTTTCCAGTCGTGTTAGTGGCAACAAAGTCAGGTATCTTAAGCCAGGACATTAACTTTTTCTAACCCTAACCAAGTGGCTTTTGTGCCTAAACCTAACCAGACCAGAAACCTAACCTGAAAACGTTACATAAACACATAAAAAGTTGCAACATCAAGAAAGTTTCAACATATGAAACTAAAAGCATGGCCAACATTTATTGTGGTGACTGAGTTGCATTTATTAGTTCACTGTTTATTGTACACGACCTTTTCATCACCATTGTTTCTGACTGTACACTCATACTCAGCACGAAACAGCCACACAGCAGAAACACAAAGTTATATATAGCCAAATACGACTGACTGCAGATACACAGTGCTGCAGGACACGTCTACTACATGGTACCCCTCAAAACGGTCACAGTTTGTTCTGGTTTAGGCATCAAAACTACTTGGTTAGGGTTAACTATCTTATGGGGTGTGTCGTGTCTGTCCTAGAGTATTAGCCAATGAGATATCTATGTTTCTATATCTATGTGATAGAGTATGTAAAACACATATATAGTGTATATGTAGATGTGATGTATACTGTATATATGTCCCAGTATATATTCATATTATACACTGTACCTCATCAGACTGCATCCACTGAGAGTTCAAACTTGTTTTGAAAAAATATTTTTTGATTTAAACACAATCTGTTTTTTCCTGAGCTGATGATGCTGATAAAGTCTGTCAGCCATCTCGCCTCCTCATCTCTGTTTTGAGTTGCACATGCCCAGTAGGGAAGTGATGAGGCAGGAAGTACAGATCAGATAACAACAGCACAGATTTAAATACGTTACTAGCCAAAAGAACGTCAAGACAGCAATGTTACATAAATACAACATAAATACTTTTAGTCCTATTTAGAAGATGTGGTAGTGCTGAACATCAGCCTCTTGTGGCTGAAATGAGTATTACCACAAACACAAACAATTATACTGATAAATCTAACGTGATAAAACCTTTTTCTCACCCTTTTTCACAGATGAAAAAAAAGGAAATTTTGACCCTTTCCTGAAGTCATAAACACACAGGAGAGAAAACAAATTTACATCAGACTTAAAAAATGGACCATCAGAATTTATTTTCTCACTTGCCTCTCAGGACTGCCATAAAAGTCAGCAGGAACCTGTGTTCATGGGGAGCCTTGGGAAGTTTTCCAGTGCATGAATTTGTCCATGATTGCAGGGAACTCATGAGTCTGCTGACTGGATGAACATGAGCCTCAAGGCTGCTACTTGTTTAACCTGGCATATTCTTTCACAAAGTCCACTCAGACTTGTCGCATTAAAACCAATCACAAAGTAAATTAAACCTTTAATTAGACCTGGGACTCTTGAACTCTGCTGCAGCACAGCGAACATCATGTTATCACCTAATTGATCCGCAGTAAGCAATCACCAGCTTCTATCTGATCTTTAAGCTCAACTCTGGTGCGTTTTCTTCCTTTTGATGCATCCTGGCCAACAAGTCCAGCTTTAGTTTGTTTCCTCGCCAAGTAAAGGTCATCTGAGTTCAGCCAGCTCAGCAGCACAACCATGCTGAGTGGTCAGACTGATCTGACCCACTAAAGTACATTAGAGAGGAAAGAATGCATATCAGTGGTGGATATGCTACATCAGTGATTCTCAACCCTCTTGGTTTGTGACTCCTTAAATTGACGAATTGTCTTTA
Source organism: Pagrus major (assembly GCF_040436345.1). Taxonomy (NCBI): domain Eukaryota; kingdom Metazoa; phylum Chordata; class Actinopteri; order Spariformes; family Sparidae; genus Pagrus; species Pagrus major. The sequence continues at coordinate 13,048,122 of NC_133227.1, read as the reverse complement.
TGTGACCCTGCATTATCAGCTGCACAACTCCACAATTGGTCTGGGAACTCCCAGACCAATTTTTGAGTGTTATCTGAATATTTTAGACTCCTGAAGAATAAAATAATCCAGTTATTCAGATGAAACAAAGACTGGAGGGGGGAAAAGAAAAAAGTATTCGAAATATTCTGATTTGATTCTCATACATCTCACCTCTGATCAGAATTAAAATTCTTCAGGAAAATGTCTTAATATTGTCCTTTTGATCTGATTTTATAAATGTGGTTGGAAAACAACAAACTTATTCCTCAGTGCCACCATCAGTTCAGCAGTGGGTTTGGTTCCTCCTGTCTCAGTCAGTTTAAAAAGGGGAAATCTGAAAAAATGGAGTTAGGTCATATAGTATTTAATGAAAGTAGCTACATTACCTTTGTGAAAATTACTATTTCCTGGTGTGAAGCTAAGTGTGAACGGCTCATTTCATCTCACTTGATTTGATAGAAACATTCAGTCTCTGGTACATCTCAGGTGGGTCATAAAGGTTTTAATGTGTCAGGGGAGCAGAGGATTTTCCACAGTGGAAATCCAAATATTAGATTTCACTTTAATGTCCTTCTCACTGTCAAATGCTCCATCCATTATCCACTCCAGTCCAGCAGGAGAAATAGGTTCCCATGTGCCCGCATGACATTCTTTGGTAACCTGTGTTTTTAGGACTCTAATGGTGTGGAGAATTTTGCTGGTTGCCGATGTCAACTAATGGCCATAGGGTTCGTTTGGAAGCCATCTTGAATTGATGTCCACACGAGTGCGGAAAAACTTTCATAGTTCCTGAACCGCACAACATACAAAGACAGATGAAGCCACTTTTTCCACATAATTTTGATACCAGGAATCAAATCGAAAGGTATTTGACATGATTCAACTTCACCTATCTTTATTGGTGAAAAACAGGCAAATAAAAATATCTGGCTCATAAAAATATAACTTATGTTGTTGCTAATTGCAAGTACATTAAATATAACTTAAATATCTCCAGAAAATAAAGAAGAAGAAGAAAATACAAAAAAGTATGATGACAAGGAAAAACATACAGTATATTTCCATTTCAACACTTTATGGGTGAGCTAAACGTGTGAAAAAGATTGTAAAAGTAAAAGTTAACAGCCTGTCATTTCAACAGAAGAATATATTTACAAAAGAAAATTAATCTCATTACAGGCTAACAATTTATACATGCTAAATGTATAAATTAAATGTTGCTATATTTGAAAGGCTTAATTCATTATTTCATCAGGTCATAGGATCAGAGAGCAGCCATCTACAGTCTGAGGAGGATTTAATTCTGTGATATTTACAGATGTAGGAGAACAGACAAGGTTTAAGATGACCCTTATACATATAACATATGAATTACAGATGCTTCAATAACAATATATGCACACATAAACACAGCCATTAAACAAAAATAAAGTCTCTCTCTTGTTGATCTACCATATGAGAACAACCAGAAGAGTTGGTTGCTGTATAGACGTTGTTACTTTTGCTCCCTCTCGGTCTGCTGCTGCAAATACAGCAAGTCTTTACTGTAGCCCTTTATAACACATATTCATAAATAACATGCAGTTTTTTTATAGCTAATTAATGGTGTTTTTAATATATTTCCTATGATTTATAATCTGCTGACACAGCTTTATACAACAGGCGGTGAACAAAATGGCCAGTACGTCTCCTCTGCCAACAGCCTCCACGTTACTGCAGCACATCACTCTCTGGCAGATTTACTTTTTCTTCTTCCTCGCACATTTTTTCCAGTCATTAGAAACCAAAGTCAGGCTTCAAGGTGCCATGCATGTTTCTTACACACTCGTAAACATTAGCACACTTCTTGGCCCTTACACAATGGTGACATGTCTGTGTTTCTTAAAGCCCAGATCCACTGTGTCGGGATAATTTTCTGCCTGGCTGCCGTTCAAAACATCAGGCATCTGAAAATCAAAAGCAAAACAGATTTGACATAAATAATTTTCTAATTTGCTTCTTAATGATAGATAAGATTTGCAGTTAAAATAATACAGACTCATATTTTTCTTGGCTTCCCTGCTATTTCAAAACAAAGTTTATATAACTCATAAACTATTTAACTGCGCTGCTCCACTGAAAAGGCAATTATTGTGGGATTACTAGGCTGTAATTGTGGACTTAAATAATATATTTGTCTCAGAGGCACCGCATTTATTACACAAATTAACTAAGTGATCAAGCAATGAATTGCACCATGCCTGATAAATGACACATAAGATGATTAGCATCTTTAAGATTGAAGATAATAAATTCACATGGCTGGTAATGTTTTTATTTCATTTCTAAGAGCCATGCAAAGTGATCTATATAAGTCAGGTGGCAGTAAAACAGTGGATACAGCGTCACTACCCTCACAAAATGAATTGCTTCACCGTCAGAGTTTGATCCATTCAGTCTGGCAACATTTAGAAAGTCTAGAAAGAGCTGCAGGATTAAATCATTTTGTCCCCATTCAAGTTAGCAGGGGGCTAAACTGGAAGTTGCACCCTCAATAGGATGCACAATGTGGAGGCGATGCAAAATCCAGCTAATTTATTACTTGGGAGACAAACTTTTTTGCCTTCATGCACCACTGAGCAACTTTCATAGGGATGAACAGGGCTCTGATGCTCTATCCAGTTCTTATTTTACATCCATGGATCGTTGCTCTTTGTTTCCTTCACATCAATGTTGAGTCCACCAAACACAACATCTGTGTCACAGAGGTGGCTCTTTATTTTGACCCCCCCTGACTTAAAATAGTCTATGCACCACCGCATGCTAACATCTTCTCATGCTTATCATTGTCTACTATTGACCAACATCAAAACCCTACCACAAGAATATTGGAGCCATTTACCTGGGAAAAGCCACTGTCAGTGATATCACTGGGAGCCACACCTGTGAACAGAGACAAGATAATAGCTAGTTACAGCTCGGTAGTATCTGGTGATAGAGTGCTGATTTGTGAAAGATTTTCATTGAAAGCTTGTGTGTGTTTTTATCATTCTTACTTGTTTGACCCTCCAGCACATATCCTGTGTTCACCTGACCCTGTCTCTGTCCAGCACCGCTTATCTCGCTCTGTGTCCTCACTCTCCTGCTACAAACATGAACGATAACAGAGTATATTTAAAACATGCAGCAGTATATGTATGCTGTGTGTAGAAACATATGGAAGTACATGCTGTTGTAGTGGTATAAGGTAAGAAAGTAATGAAATATATCTGTGTTTATCATTTCTTACCTCATTTCATCTTGGTAGTTGGATTCTGAAGAGGAATTGTAAGATGAAAAATGCATTAATGTATAACAACTATTAACCAAGGATGATATATCAGTGGTTTGATTTCTGTACTTGTAAAAAAAAAAAGGATAACTATAAATTCATCTTTAAAAAACACTATAAAACAGCAACTGTGACTCAAGCTGCTCTCAAAAATCTGTTCCCCGGCTCTACCAGTTTAAAAAAGTACTGTACATCACTGAGCTCAACAATTCTGCTCCTTGTCATCTGTTTTAGAGGTCATATATGAAGGTTGTGTTGGACTTATATGATGAAGAACGTACGTTTCTCTTTCCTGTGTTTGTAGCAGTAGATGATTCCAATGATGAGCAAAACCAGCAGAGCAAAACCTCCAATGGACACGACCACAGCTATCAGCACAGTCCAGTCAGGGGGTATGGGCACTGTTGCAGGAGGAAGGACCACAATTAAGAGTGGGAGTCTGAAGACCTAAAAGCTCGTTAATGTAAAATGAAACTGTCAAATTAAAAATACTAAACACAACCCAGTGGAGGGGAGAAGCACAATATCGACTTTAAAGTTATAAAAACACAGTGCGAGTACACTAAAAGCACTGGAAAGCCTGAGTTGCACATACACTAACATTTCTTTTTTCTCTAATACATTTTGTTTGAATGGTAAATGTGTGGAGGAGGGTCATTACTCCATCATTACAGCCTGAATAGAGGATGCTAATGAGAGAGAAAAACACATTCAGTCTGACATATCTCACATGGGCCATACTGTGGTTTGCACCTTGCGGTTGCAGAAAAACCGCTGGAGCTGCTTATCCAAAGCTTTCTCTCATCCGCCATAACCCCTTATCATTAACACACAGTATGTCTCCCATCCAGGCTGTGTCCAAATACACCGTAAAACATATTTTTTATATGCATCACAGTTGTCCTTCTCTTTCCTCCCTAGACTGCAGTTTGCTGCAGGACACTTTTGCTCCCATGTTATCCATGCTATCTGTGTGTACATCCTGGCTGAAACTGTACACTCATTGTTAATGCAGTTAATGTCATTTCTATAGAGTGTGTGTTAAATGGGTTTTTTATTCAATTAAAGCCTGATATTATCAGATTATACCGCAATTATGCAGGACATGGAGACTACACACAGCCTTAGAGGTGTCCTTTGGGCGGCTGCTGGTTAGCAGTAGTTAGCTGTCAGCTAGCAGCAAGACATCAGAAGAAAACCCAAAAATAGTTTCTCCCTAAACATGATCCAGCTTCAAGAGTTGGGTTTTTGTACAAGCTGTAAAGTTATTTTCTTTTCTTCTTCTTTTTGTATATAATTAGTTACAACATTGTATTCTGAAAGTGTTTATTGGAAGCAAAATTAGTACACGCCCCTGAGTGCAGGATGAGCCATAAACATTTTTTTTGAATCATTATATATTACAAATTCTAAAATACCATTAAAAATACCTGAAAACAACTTATGTTTTTGCTTTTGCTTGGCCTGATATTGGTGTGTAGTTGAGATATATGTGGTTAAGAACATTTAAATATCAATAAACATAAATTAATTTGTAAACAAATGTATTACTTATTTTTTCATTGATTAATTCAATACTTTATCACTATTTCCGTGGCACTTGCGGCCCTCCATAGTTTGATGAATTGCTGTGACTTCTGGAACACTGATTCATGTTCCACTCAAGATGAATTGTAATAGTTTTGATCGTCCCTTAACTATTGATCTAGCACCATCATCAGGTCGACATTTTCATTTGTCCAATACTCAGTTTACTCAGAGCAGAGAGGCTTGGAGGAGGCTGTGCCAGACACATCAAGAGAAAAAAGTTGTGAACTTCTTACCAACCACCAGGAACACAGAGCTGGATTGTGGCTGTGGTAAAGTCGACACAGTCGCCAAACACTCCACCGTGGTGTTCCTGACCGCCTGGAAATTCAGAACACTGGTGGAGTTGGAGTAACTTCCATCAGTCGTGCTGGTGGTGTTGTACAGGCTGCTGTTCACAGCTTCACCATTGCGGGTCCAGCTGACAATAGGTGTGGGGTACCAAGCAGATGTCACACACTGAAACTCCACCTGCTGGTCCTGCTGCACCGTCATGTTCCCACCCATGATGCTGATCGTACCGACCTCTGTGAAATAAAGACAGAGACGCAGGAGAGGTTAAGTCAAGAATATGGCATGTTTTTAACATTCGGACCTGGTCGTCAGCTTATTGGTCATTAACTTATTTGGTTCTTAGCCTCAGTGCTCCATGCTAACATTGGGCAATGATCAGTCAATTGCTGAAAATAAAAACATCTTGAAGCACATGGTAAGCTCATCTTAATTTGTTAAAAAGAGAAACTTGAATTTAGACGGTATATGGTCACATTTTTCTTTATAACAAGGAATCTAGGTGTACAAAATATTTCTTTCTTGACCTTGAGTTTATGTTGCTTACTTATTAGACTAATGAGTGTCAACTCCCAGCTGAAACAAGTGGTATTACGAGACAGGCTTGCTGGTTAGCATGCTAACTTCAGTAGACATATCAACAACACAGTACATTTGATAACGTCAACACTGTTGTCTTTAACACCCTGTTGATAATATTAGTTCATTTTTGTAATCTTTCAAACTAAAATTCTGGCCATATCTTACAAACTGTCCCTTTAAACATGCATTTCCCCTTACGGAGGAGCAATCAATGTGTTCAGCTGGCAGGTTGATCAGCTGGATTTATTATCTTTGGCTGTAGGTTTTGTTACATTCAAGGAGAACATGACTGCAATCATGGAAGTCCTAATCAGCAGCATGAGATAGAGATCCAACACTGTAAGAATCAATATCCATTCACAGCCACAGAGTGGAGCCCAGATGTTTCACTGTGAGATTAACTTCAGGTTACAGTCACGTTTAGTTGTATAGAGCATTTTGTCAGATTGACTTTATACTGCAGTGTAGGGCTTTGTTTTGAGGCTAGTCAATTAGTGACAAGTATTTATTGGGTATGTCCTCAGGTCTGATCCAGAGGGCGAGGTCGAAGCTACTGAAGAATAGAGGTCAGGGTTGAGCTGACAGGGGGAAGTGTTCCTTGTGGCGATTACAACAAAATGTTCCCCAGTTTAGTTTCAGGGGGAGTCACACTGATCAAAACACTCATGTCAGAGATTATCTCTCTGGCCCCACATCCCCGTTTATGATGTCAAACATGCCCCACTTCTTCTACATTTATAAGCAAGTGTCTGCAAAACAATAAGCACCCCTACAGTCATTTGCATATTCATGACGCTACATGATGTCAACATGTTAACTACAGCATCCTACAACACATGTACACATCTATGTTCATACTCTGATGCTTCACTACATTTCCACGTGTTGGTGATCCCCTGACTTTTTACATGGTGCCACCAGCTAGTGAAACTTTTCACATATCCAGGGAACAACATTCAACGATTAGTGGATGGATTGGCACAAAATCTTGAGCAGACATGTTGCCAGACGAGGAATCCTAATGACTTTGATGATTGTCAGACTTTTCCTTGAGCACCAGCAGCATGTTGACATCTGTGGTTTGAGTGAAATGTTTTAACAGCTGTTGGATGAGTTGCCTTGAAATCTGGATTTATTGTAATAACTTATTTAAATCCCCATTATTTATGATCTTGTGGCTTTCTCCACCATCAGGTCAAAGTTTTAATTTGTCCAGTGATTACAATTAATATTAAACAATTTCTTTGAGAGGTAAGACGGATTCACAAGCTCACAAGATCTTACAAAACTTGGCCGAACACCTGCATTGAACTATGTTCAGCATCCTATGAGGAACTACTGGATGTGATTTATGTGTGACGCCCAGCGAGAGAAGCATCAATGTCATGGGGGCTCCTCAAGAGGTTAGTCTAGCATCAGAAGAGTTTATTTCATTAAAAGAATACAAAATGACACTGAAGGGTTTTCTTAAAGGAAAAGATGTTTTCACTCCTCCTCAACTGGCCTGAGCAAGTTTGATTCACTGATGGGTTCCACAGGTGGTAGTGCTCTCCTACTGTTAATCTGATTGGTCGAGGTTAGTCTGTGATAGACGATGACAGACAGATGGTTTTTCCAATCACCTGCAAACATTTTTTTAAAGTACCTGCCCTGTCTTTTACTATCAGAAACAGACAAAGACAAGAAATGTAGAGCAAAACATGACACGTGAGTCTTTCAACATAAAACTCAGGACCAAGTTAAGACAAAAACATACTCTGAATTATTTCTGTGGCTGCTTTTATAATGACGAAAACATACGTATTTCTTTGATGTTCTTTCATTATTCTGTATTTGTATGAATTCCATTTCCAGTTGTCCTCGCTCACCAGCAGAACAACTTCTCTCTTTATAGAAGCAACAGTACTTACTCTTTCTCCCTCAACAAAAGGTTGTCAAACTCCGAGCTGGTTGTTTTTCCACACACCCACACATAAAGACCCTCATAAAGTAATGCTTCTTGCATATTTCCACATCTTGTTTCAGTAACGATGAAAGTCACTGTGAGTTGACAGAAATTAGCAACGTCTCTCCATGTAACACAGCTTCCCTTTGGAGATGTGCGGAGATAATGAGCCCTCGACTGGCTATCTGCTAGAATCATGCTATCAACAGTGGATAGCACATTTAAAATACTGTCATCCGCTGTGTTTGGTGTGACAGTAATAGTATTTTTTCCCTGTTTTATTCCTTCTTGAAAGCATTTTTGGTCATGTTTTTCATCAGATGTCATTAGATGTTGTCACCAGAGGCTGCTGAAAAGACAGATGAATGCCCTCTGCTGCCCTCCAGAGTACACACTTGTCATTACACCTCCCTCACAACCAGACCGAGAGCCTTTTATGGTGTGGATGTAGAAACAGTGAGACGATTTATTTATTTATTTTTAACAATGAGCTCTGTAAGAAGGATGTTGTACAGCTCAGCATAACTTAAACCCTCAAGGTGATCTTCCTCTTCTGGGTTTTTTCCTCCACACTGAGGTCAAAGGTCAGAGGACGGCTACAAAGCCGTATGTGTCTTTTCCAAATACCAAACTGTCCATATTCATTAAAAACATATGATAATTACAGCCTGATAGATGTTTATCATCTTACCTTGTACATAAAGATTTGCTGTCTTTGATCCAAACAGCCCCTGCACGGTGCATCTGATGGTCCCGTTCTGTATGCGGCTGACATAATGGATGGTGAACGCCACACATCTGCTGTCACCAGCGGAGCAGAACCCAGCAGAATAGTTTTCGAATGGTGTTACGTCACCTTTGTTATTGATAGTGAGGACCAGAATCTCTCCAACAAACCAGGTCATGATCTGCCAATCTCCTTCCACAGTGGAGTTGAATGTCACGTTAGAACCTTGTAGCACAGTTGAACTCACCGGCTCCAGATTGAACGTTTGTGACACCACTTAACAGAAAAGAGACAACATGTCAGGCTGGTATGAGAGACGAGCTATAACATTTTGAAGAAGAAATAGAGAAAACAGTCTGGATTTTGTTATTACCACACGGACCGCTTTATTTCAAGAGTATGCTCAGCTGCAATGTGCCACCTGTCCATGTTCTTGTGTGGAGGAGCTACAGAAGGATTTGATTTGGTTTAAATAAACTCTACTGAGCATTTGGAGCAGCTGTCACTACCTCTGCCAAGGAGGTTATGTTTCATAAGGTTATGTCTGTTTGTTGGTTGGTTGGTTTGTTTGCCATCAGAATTACAAAAAACAAAACTATTGAACAGATTTCCACTAAACTTGGATCCGATCCAGGAACTTTTTTATAACATTGCCAGATAGGGTGTTTTAACACATTACACAATTTCTCAAGGAACAATGCATGGATTTTGACGAAAGAAAAATCTGGTGTATTTAGTTGGCTGGTATCTGTGAGAGTACGATATGCTGTTACTCTTTTTGTTTGATGTATTGTGCCTACTCATGTTCTATTTGAGGAAGTACAGCAAGATGTAAATACACAGGGATATGAATATTAGCTGGTAAATGTTACATATATATTACATATACAAAACATACAGATGAATACATTTATTTTATTTTAACTCATAATAATCAGTGTGCCTTTTATTTTCTATAATTAAAACATTGAAAGAAGGAATAATGGAAATGGATCATGTAGTTTTTAATTTAGTTGTGGAATACTTGTTTGATCGTGTGATACTCTATTGTTGATCGTTGTTGGTCACAGTATATAAGGACTTTAAAGGATAAATTCACAAAATGAAAATTCATTTCAAAAGTCATTAATTCAACTCACCCTCATGCTGATGGGACATTTTTGTAGTTTCTGGAACTTCACAGCAAAACAGTATTACAACATTCTCTTAGTCAACCGAGGTAGACGGGGACTTGCTTTTTTTTTTGTCTCAAATTGATTTGAAAAGACGTTATTTAGACCCTCGGAGTGCAGTCGAGCTTGTGCACCCACTTCAGACGGGATGCGAGCTAACGCTTTTAGCTTAGCAGTTACAGTGAAGATTTCGTCCTAAAAAAGGGTGTAAATAATGTCTTTTCAAATCAATTAGGATCTTTCCAGAGAAATGAGTGACACCAGATGAGCCATTTTATGTTTTTTTATGGGTTTTTTGTAGCATTTTGTTAAGGTTTTGATAAGTACCCGTTTACTTCAGTTGTTTAGGAGAATGCTGCCATGCTGTTTTGCTGTGAAGCTCCAGAAATGTTTTGTGGACTATGAAACTTAACCTGACTTTACATCAGTATGGGAGTGAGTGGATGATGTCCGAATTTTCATTTTTGGGTGAACTGTTCCTTGAAGGTCAGTGAATTTGTGGTGAGAATTTTACATTCAGACAGTTGTACATTAAATAAACATAAGTATACAATTACTGGATTGAATTGCTTAAAAAATAACTTTAAAAAAGTAATTAAAAATACTTTTTAGTGCCATCAAAGTTAGATTTCAGTTAGCTACTTCAGATGTTTGTGTAATAATTCTCCATCATTGCAAAGGTGAAGCAACAGCATTGGGAAATCATGCAATGGAATGCGATGTGAGAAAATAAAGTAAAAATGTGCACATAAAGCTCTTTGTTCAAATCAGTGCTTGAGACATGTTCCAGTTTGCTCAGGGTACATACGCATCACAAAGGACACTGGTTTTGTTTTGTTGGTTTTTGACAAGACTGAAACTCAAACACAACATTTATCTGGACTGATCCTTCAGGTCGAGCATTAAAGTTGAGGCAGAGTTCGTGAACATTTACTTGGATGTTTTCCTGCCATTGTTACATTCTTGAGGAGTGAGCAGACGGTAAAAGTGTTCCTCTGTCTCTCAAACAGTTAAATGTCTGAAATGAGCAAGACTGTTTACATCTTGATTAGAATGACTGATTAGATGTACGACAGTTTGGATAAGTTCAGCTTTTTTTCTTCAACGCACACCCTGGTAATGATTAATCACCATTAAAAGAAAACCTGTCTGACCTGCTTGGCTGTTCAGAAAGTATTACTCTACCCTGAGGTCACAGTCACAGCTGATTTGATGAGTCATATAAAATCATTCACATTAGTATAAGTTGAAAAATAAGTGGGGCTGACAAAATGCTTTAAAAGTAGCTGATGTTGCTGAAATCACATTTGGACTTCCCTTAAGTTATTGGTTCAGTTGATTCTTTCACATCAGTCATGGATACAAGAGATTTCAGCAATACAATTTCCCCCGTGAGGCTTATTAAAGCTTAATCCAGTCTATCACACCATTTCCTCAGAGGTATTTTAAAGCTATTATCATTAAAGGTAATACATTCTGGAGAAAGATCGTTGATTGTTGAGTCACCAAATCTCCATGCTTTGGGTTGGTATTCGGACCAAGCCACTGGAACAGTTGGGACAGATTCAGCAGTCAACTATCTTTGTCCAGAATGGTCTGCTTCACCTTTAAGACCCTGCAACAACTCATCAACAAATTAAATTTTGTCTCAATAACAAATTAAAGGTGCAGTATGCAGTTTGGGGGCAGAAAAGAGAGTCAAATAATGTTTTGTGACCTTATTCCCCTTGAGGAAATATATCAAGTAAGTTTGTATTATTACCTCATTAATATTGTAAATATAAACTTTCTGCTGTTGACTTTTTCTCCAAACTACATAGTGCACCTTTAAATACATGCATTCAATTTTCATAAACACTACGCAGGAAAAAGGCTAACCAGCACAGCCAGCTTTAAGCCAAAACTTCAGTATTTGACAACACACAGAAACAACCCAGAGAAATATTACTCTGATGTTTAGTTTCCTGTTTTCTGTCCTTACAGTTCAGCATGTTTATACAGACTTAAAATGATTATTTGAAAAATGAATACTGACCTCCAGTTGCACAGATCGATAAACAGATGAAGAAGAGGTCAGCCCATGCTTTCCAGGAAATAGTCATGCTAGTGTTGTTCTCCTGAAAGATGAGAGAGAGACAACTGTGGGAATTTGCAGCAAATGAATTGTCCTCTAAAATGTTCAGAACAGGTTCAATGCATTTGGTCACTGAAGCGAAAACAATATTTGTATACATGCTATATATCTTGGTTTGAATTAAAGCAGTTGGTAGGCATTTGATATTAGACTTTATGATGATTTTGCAGGTACAAGACTAGATGTCAAAATAAATGAAAGCTGTAGTGGAGAGTTCATTACATTTACATTTAGGGCATTTAGCAGACGCTTTTGTCCAAAGCAACTTACTTTCATACATACATACACTGATGGCGGTGGCTGCCATGCAAGGTGCCGACCAGCACATCAGGAGCAGTTTTGGGGTTCAGTATCTTGCCCAAGGACACTTTGACATGCAGACTAGGGGAATCAAACCAGTGACCTTCCGATAACAAGACGCTGGCTCTACCCCTGAGCCACAGCCCCCCCCCCCTTTCATCCTCAAATAGATGACACAACACGACATTTCTGACGGGGCATGAACAGTGTTAATGACTGACTGTAGAGGTTTTTAACACTCCATCATTAAAGGTGCACTATGTAGTTTTTGAGAAAACATTTTAATCAAAAGAGAAAAATCTTCATTGCTTAAACAAACCAAATAATCAAACTGTCTTCGTTTTCAGGATACACAAATTGTACTCTGTTTTTATATCGTTTTACTTTATTTATATTTGCTGGACCCTGCCATCTTTCTAGCTTATTTTCCTTATTATCCTCTTATTTTCCTTTATTCCGTTGTGGAAATAATACATATTTCTGTTATTACGTTATCAATTTTGTAAATATTACCTTTCTAAGTTTCAGAATTTTTTTCCAAGACTACATCGTGCCCCTTTAATTGACACTAAATGAATCACAAGGATTAGGAAAGTCTACATCGTCTATTTTTATGCCTTCTCCTTTTGTTACTTCCTGTTTTGATACCGTCCATACTTTTATAGCTTTTCCATACTTTTCCAAAGTTATAGTTAATACCAAAACACATGACTCTTTCAAATTGTCTCAGTGGATCAAATCCCTGCCTTCATAGCTAAATAATCTTCAGAGGTAAGAGCATCTTCAGTGAAATAAACTTACTGTGTGAGAGCTCCCGCTGTGCTGTGTGGAACAGATCAGAGCTTCATTTCCTGAAACAGCAGGTGAGCAGCAGGACTCCACCTGAGGCTGCGAAACCCTCACAGGGAGCAAGGTTCAGGTCTGCTCATTGAAGCCCAGCCCTTAGTTATCACCTCAGTGTACAGCCAGTCAGTAATAATGTCCCAGGCAGCCGCTCGGCTGTGGGTGTGAGGCTGACGTCTGAGGTAGTTGTGTCTTATCAAGATGTGATGGCACATAGTGTTGTTTGTGAGTCAGTCAGTTTTCATTGCCTGATGTTCTTGGTGAAGTACTCTTATCTATTTTGTTTTTTATGCATTGGAGAAGCAAAATTTCCTTGATCCTCCTTCTTCACTTGATTATTCCATAATTTAAAGTCTTTTTCTGATCAGATAAACAGTCCACTCCAGTTTGCTGTTGAGAGAGAAAGTAAACAAGAAGAAAAACTAAACCAACTAAAATGTGAAATAAAGGACAAAAAGACATCTGAAAAGAGCAGAAAAAGATCTCTATCACATACTTAACTGGCCTGAACACATATTTCTCAACCAGCTTCTTACTATGAGCGATGGGGTCCCACATGAACATGATGATTTCCATCAAGGTCAACAGTTTGGGTCATTTCACATCAGATATGTTTGTTCTTCTTTGTGCTTATCTCACTGGTTTGAAGTTAATGAGACTCAGTTAGGAAAAGGTGATGTCATCTCGGTCTGTGCACCAATCAGAATTGAACATCCACAGCCACATAGTATCTCAGTGTTAAAGGTTCTGAATATTAGATTTAAAACATGACTACTGCAACAAACGACTGTTTGCTGTGTAAAGATATAGTGGAGTGAAGATGTCCTGAGCAGAGAATGAAGTCACACTGCCACTGTGTGTATGATGAAATCTGAACTTCTCTGGTCTTTGTTTTGCTAGCCGGGCCGTGCATGCATGTTATTGCATGTGAGCTGTGAGCTACGGGTTGCTGAAGGGATCCAACTTGACTATGAGCTAGCTTTTCTTCTCCACTATGTGCAAGTAACTTGATGGGTGCATAATATTACATGATGTCCTAGATGTCGTTGAATGTTGTGTATAGCACCTTTAAACTCTAAATAAATAATATCTTAGGTGTTTCTTTTAATACGTTGACTGTTGCTCATTTGGTCATAAAATCTGCCCCTGTGAGGTTAGTAGCACTTGTAGTGCAATGAAGCAGGAGCAATGTTTTTATATGTGAGTCCCCTTTTGGTCAGTACATGTGAGCACACAGACAACACACAGGAATACAGACTTGTGCCGATTGTTTCATGCTATTCCACTGGTCAACAGGTAATGGCAGTTACGCACACACAAAAAAAACCCAGAGTAATGTGCCTGTGAAGGCAGTGATGTTTTATGACGTGTGACAGGCCTCAAAGACACACACAATGTGTTTTAGTACCAATCCAGCCCAGTCACCAGGCAGTTAACGTTTCTGATGTGTTTACATTTGTACCTGTCATAGCCTGCGCAACATAATGTGTCATATCACATTCACATTACATGTTTATTACCTGACTTTCATATTGGAAGGTGGAGGGGATGGTGGTGGAGTTGCAGTTGCAGAGAAGGCTGCTGGTGACCGTGGTTTGAGACAGTGTTTAAACATTTGCAGGGGAGACATCACTGGACATTTTTAAGGAGACCTCGGGACAGTTTTCAGTTTTGTTTGTGATGACAAAAACTGATATTTTTTAATAAAAGACAGGACATCTCCAGCTGTGATGGTATTTTAAGCCAAACATGATCTTTTCAGAGATCTGACAGCTGTAGTTTATTAAATATATTTACTGCTTGAATACTACATTTAAGCATTTAAGTATTGATACTTCACTTGAATATTTTCATTTAATGCTATTTTATCACTCTAAATTTCAGACCTTTTACTCCACTACATTTGTTCAACAGCTATAGTTACTAGTTACTTTGCGGATTAATATTTTCCACATAAAACATAGGATCAATATATAAAATATGATGCATTCTTTCAGTTGAAACCACCAAACAATACAGTTAAAATTAGCTCCAGCTTGACCTACAATGTTAGAATTCTGCTCAGATATTAATGTAAGCCTGAAAATAATTTAATAATATGATCTATAATTGTCACACGGTAACTATTTTTAAGGAACTCTCAGTAACATCCTTGTTTCAGCCATTATCAAATGACTTTCAGAGAATTCACTCAACCTTTAGAGGAGCACGTAATCCTCCAGCTGACCCAAAAGGATAAAAAAAATCCCCACCCACAAGTAAACTGACCTCTTCTCCACAGAGTTCTTTAAAGAGCTCTTTAAAATTTGACACCTGCAACGTTTCACTGCTCACACTTGAGGGAAATGTAGTTTGCAGGGTGTTTATTTGTTCTGGAGGATTTGTCCACAGTTGTATTTAACAGCCGGTAAACACACATCAGTCATGTTGATGGAGGTGATTTGACACTGACTTAAGCTTCTCACACAAGAGAAAAAGTGGATAAGCTCCCAGGAAAGAAGCCTCAAATCAGGCTTATTTATAGTGTCAAAGGCATAATCACTATAAGGGAATCCTGTCAGTGACCTGACCTTTGACCTCCCCGTGGAGAGGAAAGAGAGAAGAGGGTGTATCTTGGTTTCTCGTGTATTTAGAAAGTGTCTAGAATGTGATTATTATGTGTTTCATTCATTGTTTCAGTATCCTCCGTCCGCACCTTAAATACAGAACTTTCTACCAAACTGGAGAACCTTTTGTAAATAGAAAAAACAGCCCTTATTTAAAAATACTTTTAATTATTTATAATATACTAGTATTATCTGCCATACAATGAGCAGATAGTCAATCTACTGCAAATAATTTTAGTTGGTGGAAAAAGGGGGGCTTAAAAAACTCTCTGAAAATATAATTGTCTTTTCTTTGCAGGCTGTTTATTCCCCCTTTTTACTTCAACATCATTGCCAATCGACTGGAATTGCAGGTCTCCAGGTCGTCCTCTGGCCCTGCAGCAGGTTGATGAATGAAGGTTTATGTGTGACAAGGGTTCACACTCCTACTGGGGAGTGGCCTGTGGACCTGTGATAAATTTTGATGAGTGTCAGTGGGATGGCTCCACCCAAGGTCATCTGGAGTGTGTAACTCAAGCTGCTCGTCTATTTAAAGAATATAGCTGTAGGTCTGACACAGTTTGCAAGTTGAGCTGCATAAAATCTCATAAGAAGCTGTTACTGATTGAGTGATGTTTTCCACCTTGACCACTAGAGGTCACTGTAAGATCATGATCTACTTACACAAAATGCAAATGCAAATTCATGCAGAAATATAAATTTTACGACTTTACACTTTTGCATTTTCATTGTATTGCATTTGTTTGTTTATGAACCCTAACAAGCTGACCATGTGATGGTTTTGTGAAACTTAATGGTTGTATGGTGCCAAAGTAAATTACAATGTTCACTTGTGCAAAATACAGAATTATCAACAAAAAATGAATTTAGTATCAAAAGTAGACATTTCAAAGGAGCATTAAAGGTGCATTATGTAGTTTTGGGGAAGAAATGTCAATGAGAAGATCACTGACTGATTTGTTCTGCTTTAACAAACTAAATAAACAAACTCTCTTTGTTTTCCCTGGCTGAATTAACTGAATAAACAAACTGACATTAAAAGACAACACAATTTATACTGTTTTACTTTGTTTATATGTGGCGGACCCCGCACCTTTCTAGCTTCAAACAATGTTCTGGGACCTTATTTTCCTCCGAGAACAGCTTGTTTATTCACTTATGGGAAAAATATATATTTCTGAGTTTGTATTATAACCTCATTAATATTGTAAATAGTTTAAATTTAAATTTCTTCTGCTAAACTTCATAGTGCCCCTTTAAGTGAAAATACTCGAGTTAAGTACAATGCTTGAATAAATGTATTTTGTTACTTTCTGCTTCTTACTGTATGTCTGATTCATACAGTAAGTAGCAGAGTGTTTCTTGTCAATCAAAATAAATGTATTATTTTTTTGTTTTACCTGATGTTTCCAAATGTAAAAAAAAAACAAAAACCTTAAGAGTTAATATATATTTTTGAATATGTAGTTCTATAACAACTTGCTGTATGGGAGACCTTTTCAGCTACTTTTATAGAAGGGCCAGATCTCAGAGGGGCCAGATCTCAGAGGGGCCAGACTTTTTAATTTAAATTTAAATTTAATTTAATTAATTTTTTTATTATTATTATTTAAGTGTGTTAAAAAAGCACTTATTACTTTTTCTCATTTTTTTAAATAAGTTTGATGATTGATAAAGAAACATATTTACAAAAGTACAGGAAATATACAATGAAGCCATTTAATCTCCGAAGTAGGTTTGTAGGTTGTTTGATTCTCATAAATTCCCTCTGCTTAAACAGCCTGGGTTAAAATTTAAAAAAAATTAAAAATTGTGCCAAGCAAAAGACACAACTAATGAGTGTGGTAATTAGCCCACAAACAAAATGATCAAAGGGCCGTAGTGAGTGTATTAAAGGGCCACATTCAGCCCACAGGTCTGCTCTATGGTACACTGTAACGTTGCTAAAACACATTTTATATCGCACATTTTTTATGCGACTAGTTTGCAGTATCTATTTTCCTGGTGTGACAAAAAAAACAATATATGTACTGTATACAGCCTGGTATAACAAAAAGCCTACTGAGTCTGTAGAACTAATTGAAATCTAAAGCTTTCAAAAGGCCTTTAGTGAAACGCCTCCTGATTAGCACATCTCATATGATGCAGCGGAGAAGATGCAATGCGATCTGTCTCTCCACCAACAGTCATGGTTTTATGAGAGCAGCCGTATAGTAGGAGCTGGAATGTCTCCAGACACAGCTGGTATTGTATAGGCAGAAGCGAGCAGACAACCATGAAAAACAGGAAGTAGATAGTGGGGGAGGGTCAGCCACAGCAGTCCCTCTGATCCCCTGCATATGGCCTGCAATTGGAAGTTATTGGGAGGCCTCTTCTGCCACCAGAGTCACCGTGTCAGAGATCATCAGTAAATAACCCATTACACGTGCTCATCTTCTCGGGCATCTAACCATCCTATTGTTTCATCTCATTGTTTGCAACAACACATTAGTTCCATTCAATTGCCCCCTTATCTGAAAGAATAAGATATGACCCTACAATGCAATGCAAGTCCTAAGAAAAAAGGGC
This sequence comes from Pagrus major, assembly GCF_040436345.1. Classification (NCBI taxonomy): domain Eukaryota; kingdom Metazoa; phylum Chordata; class Actinopteri; order Spariformes; family Sparidae; genus Pagrus; species Pagrus major. The sequence continues at coordinate 13,030,036 of NC_133227.1, read as the reverse complement.
CCGCCTTCCGAGCATGCATTAATTGCTATTATGGGATTTGTTTGTGTTGTGTCAGCTGTTGGCTAATCAATGGTTCAAGCCGACTAAGGTTTATTGTTACTGAGCTTATTAGGCCATGTTGCCACTGGGGCGAGCCTCCGCCCTCTCTCACATGTAAACGACTGTGTTAAAGGCAGGTCATGGGCACTCCCCTCCTCGGGCTGCAACACATTCCTTTCACTGCTGAGTGGACAAACAAACACAAGATCTTATTTTATGAAAGATTTGCCCCTCAGACAATGTGATTAATGCTGTATTTCATTTCTTGTTTGAACTCATCAGTTTAAATCAACTGATTACTGACACAGTTGCTGTGTAGAGCCGAGGTATAGTGTTCGTCTGAGTCCATGCTGTGAACTGTGGTCGTGCTGGAGCCCCTCTCACACACACACGGGTGTAATCTGGCTTTAGCCACCGCTCCATATGGGAAGGCTACATTCGCTGCATGGGAGAAATCCACTTAGCAAGGGAGAGGGGGAGATGGAGAGACACTCAGACTTTCCTTACATCCATCTGATCCATTCACAGCCATCTCCATCTACCTGCCCACAGTACACACTACACCACTGTGGTGTCTTTCCCAGTGAAGAGAGTGTGTTAATGCACGAAACAGCTGTCCAGTCTCACCTGTTACTGGTCTACATGACTCAACCAGCAGCTTCTGACAAGTGGCGCATGTGTGTGTGTGTGTGTGTGTGTGTGTGTGAGAGAGAGAGAGAGAGAGAGAGAGAGAGAGAGAGAGGAGGGAGAGAGAGAGAGTGAAGAAGATAAATGAACATGATGCCCTCCGTCAAAGAGGCTTTACATGAGGTCACCTTTACCTTCATCCTGTCTCCCTTCCCTGGGGATTATGCCAATGTCTCTGTTCCAGTTACCTCTGAGACAACTCACTGCTCCATTTATTCTTTCAATAAGTCAAATGTATTGATTACTTGTGCCAATACTTTGATACTATCACTTTCTGTGACATAAAACCACAATTTTAGTTAAGAATGAGCAGTTGTTGTAGCAACAGTCCTCTCCTCGGTGGCGTTCTTCTCTCCCCCCAGCGTCTGTCAGAGGGAAAATAAGAGCAAGTAAAAAGGAGGGAAAGGACAGCAACAGGCAGCAGCTGTGGTGGAAGGGCTCCTCCATACTCAACACAACAACAGCATTGTTATCTGAGATCTACCTAACGCCTGTCCCTCTCCCTCTGCCCTTCCTTCGTTTTTTTCCCCTCCCTCTGTCATGTATATACAGTATCTTGAGAGAGAGACTCCCTGCAGGACATTCTTTTACGATGTGCTGATTTTTACGCCTTGCAAAGCCAGTTATACAAGAGAAATCAGCTCAACAGTCTTGCAAGTTACTGTTCAGTTCAATGGTGAAGGGACCTCCATAATCAAATGATATTGATGTTTTAGCTGGTTTAAATCAACCCTGCTGCACCCTCTTCCTTAGTTTTGAATTTTTAACACAAAGATGATCAAAAGATTGCAGTTGTACTTCAAATCCAGACATTTCTGTATCGTTTTTTCTTTCTATGTGGTGGGCTAGCTCAGCTCCTTGTCACACATGTTTACACATACTGTTGAAACTTTTTTGTACCATATTAAAGAAATTATCTTTCAAAGAACAGATGATATATCATTGTACATTTCTATGCAATCAGTGGGAGAAGTAAAAATAAAGAAATACAACAATGTAACAATACTCCAGTACAAGTCCTGCCTTTCAACATGATAAAAGCACTGTTTTAATGCATAGAGTAAAAGTAAAAATACTCATTGTGCAGAATTATCACTTCCATAGTGTTATATAATGATGTATATTAAATTATTGTATCACCATTATGGATGTCTTTATGTGTATTTATGGTGCCGTTGATTAAAGTGGATTTAATCAACCACATTTAAACTAATTTTCACTTTATATATTTTTGGGTCTTTACATCTATGACAATGCATTATATTTTAGCTGATCATATATTCTGTATCTAAAGTCTTACTCTGTAAAGTAACTAACAAGTGGAGGCCGACCGACACTGGATATTTGTGAAAATTGCAGATATTCTGTTATAATGTACTGTATTTACATAGAATATATACACAAAAACACACTGTATTTCAATTATTCCTCAAATGTTGTAGAACACTTGTGACCACAATATGTTTGTAATGAGGCAGGACATTTTACAATTCAACAATTTACTTTATTGTCCAAAAATCACATCAGTGCACTGAAACAGTAAATCTAGCTGGAAATTAATAATATTCATATTAATAATATAAATACCCCAAGCATCTTTTTCTGCATGATGTCCTGTGAAATAATATGTTTTCATATCGGCTCATAATGGACCACATACTGTATATGCTGATAACATATTTCTGTGATAGGCCAATGTCAGCCAATAATATCAAGCCAACTGATATAGCAGTCCACCTCTTCTAGCAAGTATAGCTTTCAAATAAATATGGTATAGTAAAGAGCACAGTATTTCTCTCTCTAAAAGGTGGTGGAGTGAATAAAGTATAAGTGAAGAGTATAAAGTGAATAAAGTGGAGATACCCAAGTACAAGTATTCATGTATGGTTATTGATTAAATGCTCTCAGTTAGCCAAGATTGCACTGCTGTGTGTATCAGTCAGGTCTGCCAAAGTGGGGCCCGCAGGTCAAAGTTATATGTATCTGTTTATACTGACATAATACTGTTTTTGTGAGGACTATGGAAGCCCTTAGAGGCAAGTGAAAACAAAATGAAGGAACTTGTAAGCCATAAACATAGGAGAGAAAACAATTAGATTACACTTAGAAAATGAATCAACAGAATTTTTTATTCTCACTTGCCTCTTAGGGCTTTCATATAGTACCATTTTACATCTACAATACAATACAATGCAAGGCAAGGCAAGGCAAGGCAAGGCAAGGCAAGGCAAGGCAAGGCAAGGCAAGGCAAGGCAAGGCAATACAATACAATACAATACAATACAATAGGTGCTTGCTTCTGGCCTGTGGTCCACCATCAAGACTCAGTTATAAAAGTTAGTGCACCCCTGGTATTAGATGTTCCTTCTCTGCTCATGAGTTGAATGGATAACATTACACTGACAACAGGAAACCAAAGCAGGGATGTTGGCATACTTCTTACACAGTAAGTAAGTAAGTGAGACTAAAATGCATGCAGAGATTGTATTTGTTTCAATAAGAGTTGAGTGTGTTGCCAAGTGAATTGGACCAACACACAATGTTTAAAATGTTCCAATGTCTGTGGTACTTACGCAAGAAATATGACGACCTGTGTTTTCAATAAAACTGTTTATTACAGTGCTTTGTCATAACCAATCCTACAAGGCCCTTCGTGTTTACCAGACAATATACATTATTCATGGGCCTGGCGATTATTTCTGTCTCATACCTATATTAACCAATTACAACTTAGCAGATCTGTGCCATAAAGGAAAGCTCGTGTATTTTAAGAGTTAATTAGGAATATGACATGTGAAGGGCATGCAGGGCCCCAGCTCTGTAAACCCTGAAGCTCTAAACAAGGTAAGACAGAGTAGAAATGCTGTGTTTGTCGATACTTGCCTGAGTTAATTAGTCAAAACAAAGATGAGAAACACCCAGGAGAACTGGTTGTTGTTGTTATTAAGGTTGACACTAGTTACTCTGTTGCAAACTGTTGAATACAAGTGGTTGTTTTGAGTGGCAACAACAGATACAGGTACCTGATGCCTCTCCCAATCTTTTGTCAAGTGGGCCAGTAGGGTGTAACCTCCTGATGGCATTACCATAATAACACTGGCAAGCATCAGTATGTGACTAATTGTTTACACCTCTTCGGCCCCAGGGAGCAGACAGAAACCTTTTGGACAAAGTGATTGAATCTATAGGGTGTCAAATAGGGGGTGGGCCGCTTGAGTCGGGTGCAAATTTTGAAACCCGCTTTTAAAAGATCAATGGATTTTCTCATTACGTCTGGTCTGTGTCGCTATTTCATCCTCTTCTTTTTTTTTCTCCTCGCCTTTATAAGAATTCAGGTTAACTTATGAGATATTTGCATAAGGGCAGCAACAGAAACAGAAGTATATATTCATATACTTCTGTTTCCAAAGAAATCCTTAACCTAGTCTTCTGTGTGTAAACATTTAAGTTTAGATGTGTGGCTGCTTTTCAGGAACCTCCTTTGTACAACATAATTTGTTCAATATAATTTCATATCTGATTAAATTGAATTAAGGCCTCAGATAATGGGTGTGTGGCTCTGAAAGTAAATTAATCAAAGATATGTCGTTAAACCTGCTGTAGCAAAATTATAAAGTGTTGTTTAGCAGAACATCAGATTAGATTGACTTTATCGGCCACCTCAGCAGAAATGTGTCTTTGGCTTTTCCTAAAGTACAGCAAAAATACTTACAATGCACAAACATACAAGCTGCCATGAAAGCAGACATGTTCAGATTTCTCTCCAATATCTGATGAAACTTTGTGTTTAGATTACTTCATGGCCTGCACCACAAGCCCAGTACCTGAGATGTGACCTGCATGTATTCAAGCATTTGTTAGCAGTAAAATGTGACAAACAGGGTTGGAGAGAGTCTCCACACAAACTTAAATTTGGTGTGTTGATGAAGGTTCTCAGTCATCCAGGTCATGGTAATTCTAAGTACTGTATGATAGGCAACTGGACATGTTTCAGTTTCTTCAAGACGTCTCACCTCTCATCCAAGAGGCTTCTTTAGTTCTAACTGACTGGAGGGGAGATGCAGACTTTTAAACTCTGCGTGGGAGTGTTCTTACAGAGTCGTTAAGGACACATGTGAGCTCTGAGTTTCAGAGTCGTTAGAGCCACTTGTGGGTCGTTGACCAAACCAGCCTTCATGTGGGTTTCTAAGGCTAGGTGAGCCCAGGTGTGAATGGTTGTTAAGCTGTCTGGGGAGGGAACTCAGTACTGCATTGTAGGTGGGTGATAAGTAATGTTGTAGGCCTCCTCCTATGTTCAAAGACGGCCGTTCCAATTTCATAAAGATGGATTCTTTTACTCCTCTTTCAAACCATGTGTCTTCTCTGGCCAAGATGTTTAGATTGTTGTCCTCAAAGGAATGATTTTTCTCATTCAGATGTAAGTAACGAGTGTGTTGTCAAACTGCTATAGAATGTGGTCCTGCGGGAAATGCCAGTTCACTGTGAATTGCTGTGTCCCAGTGATAAAAACCTTAAAACAAGAAGAAGGCCTGAAGATAAGACGGATATATCACCAAATGGAATACCGTGAAAAATATTTGGCCTATAACCAATCACGTTGGAGGTGACAGTGTTACAGGCAAATGCAATTGTAAAAACATGATTTTTTTGTGAGAGCGAAAATAAAAACGTCTTATTACACTATAGTGATTGTGTCTTTTACGAGGTGAGTACCTTGAAAAAAAGCAAATATTTGGTGGATATTATATATCTTCTAGTACAACACAATTAATGTTGCAGCCACCTTTAGTTGTTTTAAATATCACCTCATCCAGTCAGCAGGATACCTAGCAACTTTGAATTCAGAAAGATTTGTGGTGTTGGAGCCGTAGAAAATTAAGTCTGCTCGGGCACATCCTCCTTTTTTCTCACCTTATTTGAAGTGCAAGTAGATGAACTTTGTGAAGCTCATTTTTGAGAGCATGTTGCCTCTTTTATGTGGTGTATTTCCTGCTGAAACAGGATGTTGGAGTGTCCAGAACACAGAGAGGAATCATTTATAAATCCATTCAGATAAGGACATAAGAAAGGTTTTATCTATGATAATTTTGCAGGTTGAAATTTTCTTGCAATCGTCATTATCATAATCATATCCAAAATGTCAACCCAGGTTGGATAAAAAACTACTGTCTATGGTGCACTTTTCTCATCTAGCATACTAGAAATACACTCCAAAAGAGCTGAGTAATATTAAAAACGAGTCCTAAGGCAAATTGATCCTGCAATATGAAATTTTAGAGAAAATTATTAACAAAATGATGTGCTTAGTGAGTAAATATCTCCTTCAAAATACAGGTAGGCTACTTTTGTGAGCTACACCCCCTACAATCCTCATAGAAAGGGATTAAATTAACATAACAGCCTAACGATTTTTTTAAAAATATAAATCAGTATATACAAAATAAATTGTAAAAGATGGAGAATTTATCGTCTCTTCTCTTCGGCAGTAGACATGAATAATTCACACAACACTCATTGTTTTATTTTGATGAGGACAGTGGGGGAGACGACAGTCAGGGTAGTGTCTGTATCCTTCACTCAGGGGAAATGAATGAATGTCTCCGTGCTCAAATGTCTGAAATGACTTCAGCACACAGAAAGCTGGAGCGCCGCCGCCGAGGAGTCCTGTTTGGGCTGCACGCTCACAATGAAGCAAGTGGACGGTGACAACACCGCGAGGAGGTCGCACAGGGGCACACACACATGCTAGGACCTGTACTCACAACTATCCTGTCGCCATTTTCCCAAGCTAAAATACAAAAGACTCGGTCGGGGGAGCACACACCCCTCTCTCAATCTTTTACCAATACACATGCCACATTTTCTGTTTATCACTCGTGTTTCGAGCGCAGAACGTGTCTGCTTTTCGCATATATCAGATTCAGTGCTCGGACATGTTGAAGTGTAGCATTTTGCTGTGGAGTTAAAGCCGTTCCGAGCGAGGTGAAAGCAGATTTAAAGACATTTTTTGCCTTGTTATACCAGATGGCTGCACAGACAGACAAATAGCTCGCCATATTTGTTGACTGACGTGTGACGTATCCACACAGGTAGAAGCCCAGATTTGAAATCGTGTTGCTGACCAGTGTGTCGTCCAATCAGCGTGCAGCAGAGGCGGGACAAAGCCCAGTCAATCACTCAGGAACTATAACGGTTTTAATAGGGAGGGAGGGGGAGAATCCAATCCGGTTTCAGCTAGTTTTTCTTCCAATGGAACATTAACGTCTCGCTGCGCCGTGTTAGACTGTACTGGCACAGCTTTATCTTGAATATACCACTGTATTTTCTCCTGTATTGAGTAACATTTAGCTCTTTTTTTCTTTTTTCAAAAAAAACACCCCACACAAACCAACCATGCCTAAAAGGAGCAGTGTGAGTAGACCGACATCTTTCATGCATTCAGTAATACAGCATTTATAACCCCCAACTGCAGTTTGTGAAATTGGGCTTGTTAAGTTGTTCGGATGTTGATACCAATGTCCGCTTTCTGTTCCGAGTGAATGTCAACAGTATCTGTCCGTGCAGCGGACAGTTAGTTGGTGTGTCGGCTCTGTTATGATTTTGTGAAGTGGCTGATTCTTGGTGTTATCTCTCTCTCGTGCAGAGATTATCTTTGTGCCAAACATTCTCCGTGTGCTGGGTTATTATCTTCTGCTTTTTTTACCGCATTGTAGCGACATGCACAGTTGTAACAGTGTGTAAATACATGGATTTGCAGTGCAGGACAAAGCGGGGTCGTTTTCTCTGTCGATGGATCGCTTTTCTGCAGAGAAAGTTGGCGGCATATTGATTGTTTCCTATGGGGGTCGTCACGCTGGATACTAAAGTTTCTGTGAGCGAAAATGGGGCCGACATAGACAAAGTGTAAAATGTAAAAGCATGTTGTTCGGTGGGAGTTTGGCTGCACTGTTGTGTTGTTATATTCTGGGCTGGCGCTACGTTTTGTTTCTGGCTTCCATGTGGGACATAAACACTTTTAATGCGATTTTATAACGACGCTTTATCATTAACCGAGCGTGCATGTGTGTTTTTCATTAAGACATGGCCGTCGTTATCTCCCCCGGGTGGAAATGCATTAGTCGTGTTAGCGGAGTGTCTTCTGTGTATTGTCGGCTCAGGCCAGTCGTAGGTTATGCAATGGCGAGCCTCCGTCAGCGAAGCGCTGCTCTTGTTGCTGGGGGTTCTAGTAGATTCTGCTACCAGATCGACAGAGTCGCTGAGCATCTCGGAGTGACTCTTTTCAAATTCATGGCGGGAACACTCGCTACACTGCTCGGTTTTCTCCGTACACAGGCAATCCCATTTATTACCAATGAATGGATGTGTCGGGAGGAGGCGGAGTCCGCCCCCTCCTCCACCGGAGTTTTACAGTAGGCAGAGCACTTGCAGGAGGTGGGAGAGCTCGATCACATGACACCAGATAAACTACGTGCATGTCAAAGGACACTTTTTCCTTGTTTTATTATTCTCCTGCCAACAAACGTAGGATTCGTTTTGATTTGCTGCAAGGCAACACGTGACAGTCCTAATTGACATGACTGTAAACATGCAGCCTGCTGAGTGCGTCTCACTCAGCCTTGATGAGGTTAATATGCATCGAGGTTTTCCCCCCAGATTATGAGCTCTATTGTGTATGCTTGTAGGACACATTTTAGCCAATCAGAGTGCTTGGTCTCAACTAAAACATGTATGAAGCTGGATGTGCAGCCATAGGCTAATATTCAACCTGGAAACGCCCACTTCACAGTTACATAAGTAATACTTAAAGACCATACAGTCCCCCCCAGCCATCACAGCCACAATAAGATGCAGACAATTTCCATAACCTAATTTGTCTTTCTTCTGTTCCCTTACAGACAGATTCTCAAGGTGACGCCGTTGTAAGTAATAATCTAACTAACATTTATTTTTATTTATTTTTTTAAGAATCTGTGTTTTCTTCTAATTCAAAATAATAAAACAGTTAGTCCAGACACCCACTAGGGGTCAGTAACAGCCCTGTACTGAGAGCCATCGGCTGATAAAAGTAATCAACCTGTCTGTTCCCTCTCTCTGCAGCCCAAGAGGAGATCTCTCAGGTTGAAAGACGTAAGTACAAACAAGCTCAGACTGTCTCAGACAATATGTGTGCTGTTATCTGCGTTCTTAAAGGTGACATAAATGCTTTGTCTCCACAGAAACCTCCAACTAAGGCAGAGGCCAAACCCAAGCCAAAGGTGGAGTCTTATTTACTTCTGATTAGACTCATTTCTGAAACTCAAATGTTGAAAGAGTGACTAATGTGGCTAATGTTGTTTTTTTGCAGAAGGCACCTGCAAAGCCTAAGAAAGCCAAGGAGGTGGAGAAGGCCAAGCCTGAGGAGAAAGCACCAGAGGCCCCTGCAGAGAATGGCGAAGCCAAAGCTGAGGAAGAGGTGAGAGCTACGGTTACATATATAAACATGTGAAATTAAGTTCTTTCTTCTTGGTGATGGGACTTTGACACTCTCAAATGTTGTCTTCCAGGCACCAGCTACAGACGAAGCTGAACAAAAAGACGAGGCAGCAGAATAACATCTCTTCAACCACGTCTTTTACCAGTGCTCCCTGTACCTCTTTTCTTGTACAATTCAGGGGAATATTTTTATCAACTATTTTCTAAATACAGGTTTTTTAGTAGTTTGATTGTAGAGAACACTTTTTTTTAATGAAAGAAAAAAGTCAATTTGGAGACGGGAATTTCATCACATCCCACAATTTTGCATCGCCATGAAATAAATGCGGTCATTGTTGTTACTGTCGGTGGATTTCAATTTCAGTTTTAAATGTAAAGAAGGGGAGGGACGTGGGGCAGGTTACTGTGTCGACACGCAAGCACGACGTTCACAGGAGCTGGGGCAACAACCGGAAGAGCTTGCCTGCGTGGATTACATTCCATATGCTTTATAAGGGACAGTGTATGTAATCTGTGCTGGGGTGGGAATGGACAAAGTCACAGGGCAACTCATTGTTTTATTGTTTATAATGACGAACAGTGTTTTAGAATGTTTGTAAGCTTTGTTCCTATATGTTAACTCTTGTACTCATGCAGTTTTCTTAACCAATCTGATCAATAAAGCTAAAATTCCTCGTACTGGAGCTCTCCCTATCACAACTGTGCATCGCGTGTGTTGGTTGTATCTCTGTTCTGTGATAGCATCGCAATAAATTTGTATAGCTGCTGTGAAAAAGGTTTTCAATCTTTCTATATGCAGTGTGTAATGGTACATTGTAAGGATGGTAAAAATGGAATTTGTTTTCTTAGCCAAGCTAATGAGGTGTGTAACCATAAAAAAATAAACTGTTGAGACGGGCTTCTTAAAGGCCAACAGACAAACTGTACATTTATTTGAGATGTCAAATGCATACCAGCAGTAGCAATATTCCTGTGAGTTTTAGGTATCTGTATCAAGTACAAGTGTGCAGTTTTTCTTTTCATTTGTTTATAGATGTACCTGTGTAATGATTGTTCTCAACAAACCAATAAAACTTGGTTGGTAGTTGTTACGCTGTTTCATTCTGAAGAGTTGGTTCATTATTAAGGTTGCTGACAGAAGAGTGTAGAAACATGACCTGTTGCCTGACAGACAAAGCTTTAAAAATGTTAAAGGGAAAAGTAGTCTTGCTAATGAGGCTTCATGAAAAATACTAGCAGAAAAAATGTCACTTTGATAGTGATATTATATATAAGTGATAGGTCACTGACTGATCAGTCACAGTTTGAGAAGGCCATTATGGAAAAGAGACTTAAAATAACACACTGGAGAGTGTGACAGTAAACACCTCTTATGCTTACTCTCTTTCTACTTATTGTCCAGCTATAATAGATATTAAACAGGTGAAAAAGACGGGTTCAAAGACAGCAGATGCAGCTCAGTCCATGGTCTGGCTAAAAAAGTGCAATAGACAGTAACTAAGTACATTTACTCATCTACAATTTTGAGGTACTTATTTCCATTTTCTGCTTTTTTTTCTTTTTTTTTTACTATATATTGTACTTTTACTCTACAACATTTATTTGATACCTTTCGTTATTAGTTTCTGTGCAGATTACAGGCTGCTTCAGAGCCACAGTAGTGCATTTATAACTATATTTTATCAGCAACCTGATAAAAAAGTAAGAAAAACACTGATTCCAAAAATCACAAAAACGCTGACTATTGGATCTAATAATAGTCCGAGTCGACTCCTAGTACACAGTGTATACATACATGTAAATATATGTATAATGTACTTTTACTTGTACTTTTGATACTTGAGTACAATTAATATAGGATATATAAGATTTCTACTCAAGTAACACTGGTATGGGTGACTTTCACTTTTACCAATGTAGTACCTTCACTTTTACTCCAGTATGACTCTGAGTACTTTATACAACACTGGCAGCAGAACAGCTACAGTTTAGTCAAAGCATGATCCTGAAGAAACACGACTGACCGTTGAACTCCTGCAAAACCTTCGGGATCCAGATGTTCCTCTCAGCACCAACACAGTCTGATAATGATGCTTTAACAAGCTGATCATACAGCTTCAGCACCATGGACAGCTTCTTCTGTTGGACCGCTGCTCCATCAGCTGCTGTTTCCCTCACCACAACATCACGATGAGTCACGACATCACGATGAGTCACGACACTTTTCACAGAATCAGATTCAGCTTCTGTTTGTAAACAAACATAAAATCGCGCGCTCCCACGTATCTTCGATTCAGGAGCGGCAACACGTTCACTTCCGGCTCTGCTGTGATTGGCTGCAGTGGAAGTTTGGAGGCGGGCAGAAGATTCACCTGACCACCGCACCGTCCTGGTGAGCAGGAGCAGCTAAATGTAACACTGTACCCCGACATTCAGTGTACATTATGTATTATATAAACCTCCTGTATGCAGTCTGGTCCAGGGTTTTTAAAAAGACAGTTTTCAAGTTCACTTTCACATGTGAAGGATGTTCATGTAAAGGCCCACATTTGTGCTGTGTGCAGTTTTCTATAGGCTATATATATATGTATATATATGTATATATTATTTTAATGGTACTGCTTTGTAGTGAAAAGCACTGAGTATACTGAGTGTACATGTACACGTGTTGGTGAGTTAGCAGTAGCTGGCAGTATACTGTGACTCTGGTCCATCTCATCTCCACCTGTCTGACCTGGTCTTGTTTTGTGTCTTGAAGATCTTCAGCAGCATCAGATTCTCTTTATACCACAAAAACTGTGTCACTGTTAAAATGACCTTTTAAAAATAAAGGTGCAAACATAAGAGCTGAGGGCTGAATTTCAGCCCCAGTACATCACTGACTCAAGTACTGTACTCAGGTAAACATTTAGTTATTTAGCTAAATATTTCCACTTTATACTCGCTACTTGACTACATTCATTTTGTTGACACATGATAAAGGTATAAAATATGATGTATTGTTAGATTAAACTATCCATTAGTGTATAAAGAAGGTACAATATCAATATGCTGCTGTATGTACAGTAACTTTTGTAAAACTCTCCACACCAGATGGTGGCAGGAACGTGCTTTAACTGAGTTCAGCAGCTACAACATCAGAATGCTGCTTACATGTTGATTCACTATCTAAATGTTATTTATCATCTTTTACACTCTAGAACAAGACTTTATGCATAATGAATACTTTTATTTAGAGACTGAAGTACATATTACTAATAATACTTTTATAATATAATAATAATAATAATAATAATAATAATAATAATAACTTTTAATTGTAATCCAGTATTTATACCTTGTGATATTGCTCCTTTAACTTTAATAAAACATTACAATAATCTTCCATCCTGGCTCTTAATGTATACCCAGGTCAAATATATATAAGTAAGTGACCTCCCCTGGACACTGAGGCCTGTTATGACTCTTTTTGGTCACCTTGCAGATCAGAGAAGAGGAAATGTTTCTCATGTAATATCTAATTAAATGAAAAACCAGCAGAGAGGGTTGTAGTTTGACCACTTTGAGCCTCCAGAACAGCTTCAGTGCTGTTCGTCAGAGATTCTTCAAGTCTGTCAACTCACAAGTCTTCCAAAATATTTTCCCTCATTTGGTGTTTTGGTGCTGGAGAACCTGCCAGCTGATGAGCTGGGTTAAAATCTTGTTACTGAAGGCTTTAACATATGATTCATATCATCTTCATCTTCATCTTCATCAGTCTTTGTGTGCCTGACGGCACAGAGGGAGTTTTGTGCTAAAAAGATTGTAAGTGGAAGATACACACTTGATTTATCAGACTTCTGAAGCCTCACATCAGCTTTAACTGAACTTCAGAATATACTTTTGTACAGATTGAGGACTGGATTTTATCCCTAATAAAGTCATGTTTTTCTGTAAGTGTTACTATAACTTTGTGCTAGTGATGTAAAGTCATTAATCTGCTTATTTAAAACAAAACACCTCATCTTAAAGAATCTGAAGTGCCCATTCTGATTCACATTCTGATGATGGCAGATTGTCCTCCTCGATGGACACTGACAACTCCTTCTCCCTCTTGTATTTCTGTTTCTCTTCCTTCTCCTGTCTTTCCCTCTCCTTCCTCTCCCACTTCTCTGATGTCATGGCCCACTTCTGGACAAATCATTGGACCATTCTTACTCTCTTTCTCCTAGAGCTCCTGTATTTCTATCTCTTCATCCTAAACGAAGGAGAATTAAATCTTTCCGTGGACTGCTCTGACTCCTCTCACATAAAAAGGTGGACATCTACAGGAGACGGAGACGTATCCACTTCCAGGTCAAAGGATTCAAGAGAGACGATGTCTCCAGGTAACTGAAATCTCTCCTTCCCTCTACCACTGGGAGCCTTCCAGGTGGTAGGCAGCTCCTTGTCCTCTTCTGTACTCCTTCCAGCTTGTAGAAGCCTTGTGTCTCCATGAGACAAAGGGCTCTCACCCTTTCGCGTGCTCTCCTTCCAGATGGCAGAAGGGAAAGGTAAAGCAGCTGAAAGGAATTTTTCTCATTTTTTGTTGATTCTGGTGAACCCTGTGGACCAAAGCCTGTACGTACCACCAGACTACAGAGCAGCTTCTTTTCTCAGGCTGTGAGAATCATCAATTCATCCTCAGCACTCCACCAAAAAAAGTTGAAATGTTATGACTTATCCAACCTGGTGACAAGAATTAAGAATAACTATAATAACTGGTAAGAACTTGTCTTTTCTCTGATGGTTTTGTTTTCTTATGTTTGTCATATAGAGGCATCAGTATTAAACTGAGATGGTTTCACAACCAGTTAAAAGTTCCCTGTGGTAAGTTTAAGGACAGTTTAAGCATCTTTAGTGCAAATGGATTTTTGGGCACTTCCAGTTTTTTTTTTCCTTTTTACAGATAAAAACAAACCAAACAAAGTAGTCTTCACATTTCTTAGATGTCTTTAACCATTTCAGGTTCATTATGCAATTCCAGTTAAATTTTCCAACATAGAACTGATTGTAGACATATTGGAGTTGTCAAAACTCACAGATTTTAGAGATGAGAAAGGTAACAATATAATCCAGTGTCATAATTGCTGTACACAGCTACATTGGCAGTGACAAAACCCCTGTAGCAAAGGTTTGTTGTTGACCCTTAAAAACGTGTCAGATCACAAAAGCTGACGTGGCTGAAGAAGTCTGCACCAGTTATATTCTCTATCATGTACCATAGAACTGTGTATAAAAATAACATGATCTCTGATTACTACATTTCAGTGACATGATGAACCTTTTGACATTTCTACAAACACTTGAGGTATTAGTGAAATGACTGACACATGCTACCACATTTGTGCAAATTCCTAGACTAGCAGTAGCCTAGAATATACAGGTCCATTAGTGCACATTCAATAAGTTAAATATACACTGAACAGTAACAACATTAAAGGGACAGACAGGTGAAGTGAATAACACTGATCATGTCGTTACAATGCAAAGTTCTGCTGTGAAACCTTTGGCCCTGGCCCCAAACAAACACTTGCAGAAGTACTCCCTCTCAAGGCAACAGCACTCCCTGCAGGTTTCCCAGCAGAACATTGCACTGTAACAAGATCATCTGTTATTCATTTCACCTGTTAGTTAATGTTGTGGCCGATCAGTGTAACTGACCTCCAGTGAAGGCAATGTATGCAATGAACGGCACACATTAACGTTTCTTGACAAAAATCATCCAACCTTTACATATTTTCATGTCCAGGTCCTTTTTAGCATCCAGCTGTCGTAAAAAAGCAAATTAAATGTGTCAACATGAAATCAGCCTTTAGGATTATGTGGAAGCACTAAAGCGTTAGCTTGTGATGACCAGTTATCTTCTAATTTATCTCTGCGCTGGTGAATGTGTGGACAAACTCAGTATAGCATGTGACGAAAGTATGTGATGGTGAATGCCTCACACTCAACTTGACTGGTTTTGTTTGGTCTAACTGGAGTTGTAATAATGTGCAGTGTTCTGTATACAAGGGTGTCGATGGTTCACAGTCCATCTTGTCACAGAACAGGACATCAACAGTTGGCTCATTTCAGGAAGATACATTAGTCCATTTTCTTGGCGATCCGTCCCATTTTGGTGCGCATGTTGCGTAGCAGGAAGAAGCCAATGGTGGCGACGCCCATTGTCACTTCGGCTATCCAGAAAGCCATGTCCCAGCTGTGTTTTTTGGCAATAGTGCTGAAGGGAAGACCAGCCATAAAAGCCCCCACTGTAACAAAAGTAAGTGTGTTTAGCCACATGAATGAGTCAACACTGGAATACTACAGTGACTGATGCATGTTTCTGCTGGTCATGTGGATGTGCAGCTTACCATTAGCCATCAGGGCTACAACAGCATGAGACGTTCCACAGAAATTTGAAGGAGCACTTTCACTGGCTATCACCCCAAACAAGGAAATTGGTCCGTAAGAAGAAAATCCAAACATAGCACCGAGGAAGAGGATCCAGATCTGTGTATGACAAGATGAAAATGTGAAACAGGGTTCTAAGCCTTTCTAACTTTCAGTACAGTAGTTTTTCAACCCGACCTCATCAGAGGAGGTAACCGTTCCACCTGATGTCTAATCCGCAGTGTTTGTTCTGGTAACGGTCTGGCATGGAAGGCCATGGGAAGGGACAAGAGGGAGTGAGTCTTGACATAGGCTGGAAAGGCAACCAATGACCAAATTATCATATTTTTAAAAGGATATTCAGGATACAGTCAATTCATTCATGAGACATCAGACATGTAATATGGACTGACCCACATTCATATGAGTCAGCTGTCATTCTGTTCTGTTAGAGGAAAAACTTAACTGATTCATTTTATAAGAACCCAATCATATTTGAGATGTACTTTTTTTAAGTTTCTCAAGCACCTTAAAAGAGACCTATTATACTTTTTGTTTTTTTCCTTTCCTTCAGTATTTTATATTATGTGTTCTTATGCATGAAAAAGATCTTGAAAGTTAAAAAGCCCAAAGTCTGCATCAACAGAAGCTCCTCTCTCCCACAGAAAACACTGCTCCTGAAGCGCCCCGTCAGTAGGCCTGGCCTTGATTCCGTGACTTTGGGTCCAGTCCTGGTCACAGTGCTGACTATGTCAGATTCAGACAGTTGCATAGTTTATGTCTAATGGCTAGTTTGGCACGTAAAAACTGATTTAGCATTTAGCACAGCTGCTCTACTGTTGTTTGTGGTGCTGGGCCAGGCATGTGTGAGCTGACCAATCAGGGGAGACTGGGTATTCAGGAGGGGGGTCCTTAGAGAGACAGGAGCTACAACAGAGCATTTCAGACAAGAGGGGGAATGTGTTTTTTGAGCTTTAAATCAAGTAAACCTATTCTAGTAGAATCCCAAAATAAAACGATGAACCTGAAAATGAGCATAATATGTCTACTTTAAAAAGTTACAAAGTGCTGTTGTTTAAACAGTTGAGGTTAACAATTTCTTGTTGTGTGCTGTGATTTAAATTAAGAAAAGCATTTATCTGCACATTTATTCACATTATGTGTTCAGAAATGTATTTAAAATGTATTGGGTGCACCTAATTATGTGCTGGTGCATCTACAAAAAAAAGTTAAGCGCACCAGAGCAATCAGTGTATGAAGTTAGTCTAGAAACCTGCCATGAACCTCATAAAATGTGTGAGTATACCTCTTTTTCTGACACGCCAGTGAGGACAGAGACAGGATGAAGGACCTGAGCCCAAAGAGGAGCCTCCTGAAGAGAGAAAAAAAGCTCTCATGATATCTCCAATACTGGCAACATGTACATTTCAAGCATTTTACACAGTAATGACAGAAATTAAATTGAAATTATTACCGAGATTTCAGGTGTGATGGTGACTCTGAAGAGGTACATGGACACATACATTCCGGCCATCATGAGAATGAGCAGACCATGGCGAGGGTTGCCATGGGTGCCCAATCCTTTCTGGAGGAAGTCAAAGAGAAGATGTTTTTAATACTAACCTCTAATAATCCAAGTCATTTATGCTTAATTGGTCCCTTTGTGTTACTCACCCGAGCTACAGCTCTGTCAGTGATGAAGCCTGATGCGAGACTGCCCACAAAACCTCCGACCTCCAAGGCACTCATGTAGGTACTACCTGTACAACACAGCTGTTGTGAGCACCCCTGACCTGTCAGATTAAGTGAAAACGAGTGCGAGGTAATGGAAATTATTAAAATACATACCCATGAGAACAGTCTGGCCTTTCTCCTGCATGAGGAACAGCTGTCCCCAGTCAGTGGCAGCCGTCTTCACCCCAAACACCACCAGGTAGCCCAGAGACAGCACCCACAGGAAAGGAGAGAGGAGGAACTCACTCAGGGTGCTCTCACTGTTGCCTGAGGAGACATCAGCAATGAGTCAATGTAAATACACTAGTAAGTGCACTAGTATGAGTGGGTAATCAAACTATTTTAATTGCCTATTCTATACAGCATGTCAATCACATGGTGTCCCATCTAATCAGTAATATCTGGTCATGGTATACAACTATTTATACTACATATACTACTGTTTATTTCAGTTCTGAAATTTCCAGTCTTAGACAGTCACAACGTTTTGTTAAAAATCCACACTGCCATCTTCTGGTGACAACAGTCTACAGACAGAAGTTTAAAAAGAGTTGTTTACTCATATTTACTATATATGCAGTAAAATGCAGCGTGGCATACTTTAGAGAATGGGAACTCAAGTCTTCAGGTCCATTTGCCAAATTCAACAGAATCACAGGTCGAGGAAGGAAGGATTAAGAAACTGACATTTAAGTTCCAAAAACCTCACAACTATGTGCACAACACACAGACAGAGACAGCGATCCAAGAGTTCATGAGACAATGTTGATTCCTTGATTTTATATTTATTCTGCTGGTAGCTTCATGTGACAATTTCAGCTGGTGGAGTTTTCCAGGTCTTTACTGTACAAAAACTTTGAAAATGGGCACCTGTAATGCCATAGTAGTCTTTAACACACTTCAAATTGACCACAGTTTGACTGCAAATTAAACAAATTGGTCTTGTGCTTTCCCAGGGTAAAATGAACATGTATTTTTCTGTTCACTCATGCTTAAACAGTTTTCTTTCTAAACCTTTATTTGCATCTGCTAGTTTTGAACATGCCTTTTTTCACGCTAGCCTCTACCTCTCATACCATCCTTGCTAACTCTAGCTTTGAGAAGCTAAAGGGTGTGTTAGAGGTGATATGATAGCAGTGTGTCACTCAATGATCTGATCAGGTGCATTGAAATATTGATTCAGGTCCAAATTAAAATTGACTTTTAGTCCATATCCAGCCAAGAAATACAAAAAGAATATGAGAAGTATAAGGATATAAATAGATATAAAAGATTAAAAAAAATATTTATATATATATATATATATATATATATATATATATATATATATTTGTGTAATATTAGTATAAAAATGGTTGAGTGTAATTTCCATTACAGTAAATGTTTTTTTTTTTTACAGTAAATGTAAAATGTACATATGTATCAATTGTAGGCAGATTTTAGAATAAAAGAAGACTGTACATGGTCGGGGAAAGATGCTCCGGACACAATTCTTCATCATGGTGGTTTGAGGGGAGAAGCCTTTTCTGAGTCTCTCTGTGCTTGACTAGGCAAATTCCTCAACAGCCATGAGGGTAGAAACAGGAATAGTCAATAATGAGTCATAATTACTGTTAAAAGTGGTGTGGTTAGCTCCGGGGCTGTAGTTTAAAGTAGAGTTTACAATTCAACAGAAGCAAGGACATGTCTGCGAAGTTCTTCAACACATTTTTGCAATAAAAAAAGTTGGTATCCTAAAGAATAGCTTTAGAGGGATAAATAAACACATGAAATTTTAGGAATTCATCATAAAACTGCAACCACATATTTGATAGTATGTGGTGGCTGTATGGTATGTGGCTGCAACATTAAAACGACTGGGAAAAAATACATTTGATATGTATAATGTACTAATGTATGTTTGGGAAACACAACTGAAGTCCAGTCCTGTATAAAGATGACCTTTATCTAAGCTGTAGTTTTCTGATATGCTTACATTCTGTAAGATCAGCCCAAGCTGAGTATAAAAAATATATTTTTACCACTTAGTTAACACAAAGTATGAACACTAATATGAATTCCAAGCTATCTTAATCCCGCATGCTACTGCCTCTGCCCCAATACCCACACAGTCAGCTGTACAACACCAGTCCAGTTGTTGGATGAAGAAGCGCACGACATGCTGGATTCTGCCTGGATATTAATATTCATTGTTCATAGTGTCACTGCATAGTGTTTCATGTTCAAACACTGTGCAGTTAAGAGTAAATATTAAGCATAGGGATGCAATTAACTATAACTTGAATGAGAGGCAGAAAATATTCACATTTGAGAAGCTGGAACCAGAGTGCTGGTTTGAATGTTGCCATTTTTGCTTGGACCCCAGCGCTATTAGACAAGTTGCTGATTAGTTTTCTGTCTATCGTCTACCTGATTAATGGATTAATCATTTCAGCTCTGATCAAAAAGCATTTCCTTTTATCAATGATACTAGACAGAAACTGTTAAAGATAACTGTTTTGTTTCTCTCTTGTACATTAGGCCAACCTGCTCCTGGATAACCAATGTTAATTGTATGAGACTACTCCCAGATCATGACTGGGTGTTTTCATTTTCATCAGTCATCTGATTGTAGCTCTAACTCTGTAACAGTCAACCCTACTTATTTGTTGATTTTGTGAAAACTAAAAAAAACAAAAAAACAAGCTCCATTCAGCCATGTATCTGTGGGATATCCTCTTTAATCAAGTGTGTCCCAGTGAGCTGTGATAAACCTCCAAACACTGCAGTCTGAACAAGTACCTGGATACTGGTGCAGTAACCAGAACTTCATCATACAACTTGGCACCTGTGGGTTTGAGTGTTGGGACAGACCCACTGCTGGGATGCTACAACCAAAATGGAGCTAACTTGGCACCATGTGATTGACATGCTTTGAAGTAACCATCTTCTTTACTTACCTCCTTTCGCCCCCTTCTTGGCTGCAGCCTCGATGCTGGGCAGGCCCACATCCTTTGGCTCGTTCTTTACAAACACCAGACATACAATTGAGAAGCTAGCACAAACGATGCCCGACATGGTCATGATAGTCCTCCAGTCGTAATACTGCAGGAGCACTGTGACCAGGATTGGACCCAGACTCCCGGCCAGGTTCATACTGCAGGACAGCACAGACCACCATGTTCCAAACTGGGAGGGCTCGAACCACTGATGGAGAAGAGACACAGGAGAAGACAAAGCACAGAGGAGTCAACATTTACAAACTCCTATAATGCAGGTAAATGTAAAGAATGCATACTTAAAGTTGCACTATGCAACTTTTTTAAAAGCCTGTATACAAGAACAAACAGACTTGTAGTTTGAGTTATGGTTGGGTGAGAACAAAAACAACACGCTGACCATCTGGAAGTCCTATGTTCAAGAATATACCCAAAATAGATACCAAAAAATGACATAGTGTACGGTTAGTCCACTTTTCTGAAGCAACGAACAGGCCAAGGTCAAAAACATGCTGCTTCACTTTAAGAGGCAATTTAGGGAGGGACAAACTAGCAGAAACATTACGACAGTCCGACCTAATAATAAAACAGACTTCTGCATTTACAGCACATTCTTTTTCCAAAGTGCAACACTGTTCAGATTCTTCTCTCGTTTTACTGCTTCCGCAGAAATGGCACCAGCACCACACGCCCTCATGCTGTAATACAGCCGAGTGTTGCCAGAAGCATTCCTCACACAGCGCAACAGAATGACCAGTAACGTGATAATCCACTGGGCAAACACTTAAGGCTGCCCTCAGGCTGATTTAACACCATGTTGATCCACAGTGTGTGGATGTTGACTCAGCTGGGGGACAGGAGCTCTACAGTTGGAGCAAAATGGTGCAGACTTGGAGATTTTAAAGATGTTCGCTCTCACTGGAGAAGGAAGACACCTTTGGTCCAAGTTGTACTTCTTTTGGAACGATCTGCTGAGGATCTTCTATAAATACATTCTCCTGTAATCTGATCCCCTTCAGCATGCGGAACAACTGCCAAAGCCTATTTATTCCCAACCTTTGAACACTGCTACTTCTCAGGCAGCTTCTCTCAAGCCTTAAGTTGTCTCTGAGGACAGATGAAGATATAGCATGTTTGATCTCCAGTCTATTCTCTGTGTACACCAAAGAAATGACAGTTTAAATATGCTGATGACATGGCTTTGCAGGGTCTTTTCCATAAAATGTCTGATGTTTCTGCATATGTTGTTCAGGTTTCCAAGCTAGAAGAATGGTGTAAGTCCAGCTCATTGTCATTAATGTTGGGGAAAAAAAGGAACTTATTAGACTCCATACTGATACTGTGTGACCAAACATTCAACTGTTCTTAGTATCTGGAACAAACTGACTTTCACAAATAATGTTGAGTTTTTTAAATAAGAAAGCTAGTTTTTAGTGACTGTTTTTAACTAGCAAACTAAAAGAGGTTTTGGGTCAGTTATGATGTTTTGGAAAAAGTGTATGTCATCTTAGTAGAGAGCACCTTGTTTTTAATGTCTTTGTCTAGTAGGGGCAGGGGCAATAATTTTATTAGATAAGAACAAGCAGAGTAGGATTGTTAAAGGGTAACTCCACCCATTTTACAAATTAAAATGTGTTTCATGGTCTTGGGGAATACTACTGCATATGTGGAAAAAGTAGTGTAAAGCTTTAAATAAATAACCTCCAGTGATGTCACTCATTTGTCAGGACATTTTTCTTCCTTTTCAAAAACTGGAGCCTACATTACCAATAATGCAATTTAGACACTGAGTGACATCACTGGAGAGAATTTATCGGATTATATGCAGCTTCTTCTGGAAACATAAAAGGCTTTGTATTATTTTCTCCACATATGCAGTAGCACAAAACAGCAGGGAAGATAGTAGGCCGCCAACAAAAGCCATTAGGTGATCTTTGCAGCACAGCTGTACACAGGAAAGACCTGTTGATCCCTCCACTCTGAGTTTCAGTTGCTCTCCTCAAGGCTGCACTATAAAATAAATATGCAGAGCAAAGAGAAAAATCTACAAGAGCTCTTCTACTGCTAAATACATATTATGTGTCAACAAACCACAATAAACTTAAAGACCCCCTCCAGTCAAAAAATGTGTTTTTTCCTCTTGTTCCAACAGGATGTTTGAGCTTCACTGTGTAAAAGGACATCTGTGTTGAGTTTGACACCAGAGGCCTAGTGTAAATTCAAGTGTAAAATGTTCTCTGTGCTTACTGAAAATCACAAGCATTATTTGTGACATCACAAATAGTTTGGAAGCCAATCCTGGTCCAATATTCAGCATACACAAGTGGGATGTGGAAACTTGAAGCCTCCAGCGCACATACACCAGACTTGAAAATTGACTTTCCATATCACAATTATTTGCATAATCATAGATTAAGGATATTCAACAACAGAAAGAAGAGATGTAATTTTGAGGACTTTAATTAGATAATGGAACTTTCTGTGGAAAAAAGTTGTCAGAAACAAATTATTAAGTAGAGTGATTTAAATACATCATAAAACTTGTCTTGAGGGGATCTTTACATATGAGCATCT
This sequence comes from Pagrus major, assembly GCF_040436345.1. NCBI lineage: Eukaryota > Metazoa > Chordata > Actinopteri > Spariformes > Sparidae > Pagrus > Pagrus major. The sequence continues at coordinate 13,007,159 of NC_133227.1, read as the reverse complement.
AGGCTGTAAACCCTGGGCATGAATGCATTGACTGTTGTAGCGTGAGAGACATTAGTTCTGTTTTTATGTTGTTGACATGAGATGAGACCAAAAGTTTATTCTATTCTATTCTATGCCATAGACTTGTAGAATGCTTTATGTTTTGTTCAAACAGCAATTACTCCCAAAGTCTTGCCTATAATGCATACCATTCAGCAGACTTTAATGAAAGCTATCTGTGAATGAGGCTGTGCAGATAGTTACTGTCATTTCTCAAACTGCTGTGACTGCCAATATAATCAATTCAGACTTGGACAAGCAGACAAACCAGGCAGTGCTACCTCTGGCCCAAAGGTCAGTATGGTCTGACAGCAATGAACAGGATTTCTCCAAGCACTTCCAACAACCAACAGACAGGTGCGTGCTCTCCCCAACAGTAAAGACAACACGTCTGGCAGCAGGTGGCTCTCACTCTGGGGGTTACACCCTTTCACTTGCTGCCAAGAATTATCACAGGCGTCATGGATAGCTTGAATGTTGAGACAGGGACTTCCTTTGGCTCTGAACATTACAAATACACTCAATAAGAGATCTGTGTAGCATGCGTTGGCTATTACCTTGCGCAGCACCTTCCCACATGGGGGCCAGCCACAGCCTTGTCCCAAGCCATTGACGAACCAGAGCAGTGAGAACATGGACACAGTGGAGGACCAGGAGAAGGCTACGTTGATGCCCCCCACCAACAAGAGGCCAATGGAGAAAAGCCAGCGGGCGCTGATCCGATCCGACAGCACGCCGCTGATGAACTTACTGATGGCGTAGGCCATGGTCTGGCTGCTGGTGATCATACCTGCACAGACACCAGGAGGGTTACTACTGAAGCAGTTCATGTCAGTTCATGCAAGTCATCTCACTGCCAAGAAAATAACATCAGAAATTTACAGTACCCAAAGGACAAATTCTACTGACATTGGTGATCCCCTGACCTTTCCGATAACCCCACCATGAGATTGACATCCGTGATTAAAGGTCCAGTGTGTAGGATGTAGTGGCATTTGAGGTTGCATTTTGCAACCAACTGATCACTCTCCCATATGGTATGCACTGAATACATGACAGGCCCTCTCTCAAGCCAGTGCTTGGTTTGTCTGTTCTAGTCTACGGTAGAAACACTTCTGTAGTAGACTTTCCGCTGATCTGATCGGCTATATCGGATCGGCCGATATTTTGCATTTTTTGCAATTTGTGAGCTCGGCGATAATGTCTTAATTCGCCGATCCATCAATGACGTCGTTGTCGTGCTGAAACTCCCCGCAGATGCTCCCGTTGGTCGTAATTTCATTTCGACTCACGACATGTCGCTGATAAAACCTTCGTTTTCTTCTTAGTATGACTTTTTAGTGGACTTTGTGTGGTGGTGGGTCGTTTGCTGGCCGTAGCAGAATCCATTACTACCCAAACACTAGTTTGGGTCCACCGCGCTTGTCTTCTTCCGGTATCCAAGGACACGCATTCAGTGTCATCCGACGTCATGTCCGCAAGACTGCGCGGGAAATTCGGACACCGAATTGCAGTACATTATGCAGCACATAGCCTGTTCAAGGCAATGGAGAGATACATGGGTGGGCTCATTCTTTTTGGTTTTGAACGCTTCATCACCCATTAGCATTAAAAAACTTAAAATGCATGTTTATTTTTTTACAAATCCTGCCCCAAGTTTCTTTAATATCCTCAGCTGAACTTTGCAAACTAGCAACGGTTAGCATTATAACCGTGAGTGTCACTGCTGATGTTAGCATTTAGCTCAAAGCACCACTGTGCCAAAGTAGTTTAATGCAGAAGCCCAGCAGTGTGCTCTTTAATGGTGGATTGCATCTAGTTTAATATTCAGTACACCCTCCACAGTTCATCAGTTCTGTTAAGCTATTTATAAGCGTTACAGCTATTCATTGAGGTTAAGTGTGGTGCTAGAGACCTCTTTCATAGTTGGCTATGAGAACAGATACTTCACATTGCAAAATGCTGTATTAGACAGTAATACATTTCATGTGCTGTCAGGAGAAAGGGGGTGGGGTGGGTGAAGCAGGGTAATAGTGAAGCTGACAATTCAGCACTTCAAAGAATGATACAACTCTAAGTGAATAACCTTGAACAGACTGGAAGCAGATTTATCTGTATCCAACTGTTTTCAGTTTGCTACAATGCATGTTACTACAATTACACTGTGTATGTTTGGCAACTAAATAAGCAAGATTTGGGAATTATTGCACAATGTTTATACTGAACAATAACACCATTACGGACCTAATCATTGCTTAAGACGTTCACCCAAAAATTAAAATTCAGTCATTATCTACTCCCTCTCTTGCTGATGTAAAGTCAGGTGAACTAGTTCACAAAACATTTCTGGAGCGTCACAGCAAAACTGTTGCAGCATTCTCCTAAACAACTGAAGCAGATGGGGACTTGTTTCAAGACACAAAAAAAAGCAACTATAAAAAACAGAAAATGGCTTCATACAGGTCATCCAGCGTAGCCCAAGTCTCTGGAATGTTGACAGTCTTTTTAAAGCTGCAATCTTCTCTGTAGCTGCTAAACTTAAAGTGTTAGCGCGCACCTCGTCTGCAGTCTGTGCATAAACTCGACCACACGTTGAGGGTGTAATTAACGTCTTTTCAAATCAATTTGGGACCTCAAGGCTTCCAGAGACTTTGATTACACAGGACAAGCTGTATGGAGCCATTTAGGTTTTTTTTCAGTTGTTTTTCCCCATCTATTTCAGTTACTTAGGAGAATACTGCAATGCTGTTTTGCTGTGAAGCTCCAGAAAAGTTTTGCGGACTACACAACTTCATCCAACTTTCCGTCGGCACAGGGGTTCAAAGATGATGACTGAATTTGAATTTTTTGGGTGAACTTGTCCTTTAATGAAATATTGCTTAAACCAGACAAAAGAAAATTCTCCATTAATGCTACTGTCTTACCCAAGTCATCCTTGTCCAGTTCAATCTCCTCCATCACAGAGGGCATGACGAAGGAGAAGGTCTTCCTGTTAAAGAAGTACAGCGAGTAGCCAATGAACATGCTGAAGAAGATGGCTGCACGATAGTAGCCGTAGCCTGTGGCCCCCATGATTACACCGAACAAAAACGGACACAGACGAGGAAAAAACAAGTCTTTTCTTCAGTGGAGTCTTGTATTTGGGTCCTCTGGCATCTAGATTACAGCCAATCAAGCTGAGAGCTGTGCTGTTAACAGAAGCCGGTGTGGGACTGTCATCAACGCCATCAACTACTTGTTTGCACCAAGATAGTGGAGATAAGAAACAAGACGCGGCATTGGCTGAAAGGAGAAGCAGTCCTCACAGTGCTCCTCTTGCAGGCTTGTGGTTCTGTCTATCTGTGAGGCTGCTGCTTGTAGAAGCCTGGGCAGAGGAGTGAAACCTTACACCGGCCTGAAAATGAAAACAACATGACAAAATGAGACTTAAATTAGAAGTAATTGCCGCTGGTTATTCTTGGACTGCAGCTATTAGCACTTTAAGGACAACTTAAGGACAGTTAGTTTGATTGAGCTTAATGGGCAGGGACAAGATCATTTAATGTTTTTCTGTTCAGACACACCACTTATCAGGTGCTTTACAGAGAGACGTGATGAAATGAAAGGGTTTAATGTTGTATGTAACTTGAGTCTTTATAATTACACATTACAAACTTTCTTCTCATGACAATATGGTGTATGGAGCTGCCTTTTTTTAAAAGTTAAAGACCCTGTGAATGGTTGTGAGGTTGTCCTTGACAAAGTAAATTTATTGACCTGCAGCTCAGCTTATCCAGTAGCTGGTCATTGAATATCAAAGTTGTCCCTTTAACTGGCTTGTTTGTCTGCGGTCAACTACTCAAGAAATATCCTGTGTCACACACTGGGAACCTTACATGACCGCTAACCTTTAGTATCCTTTCATAAGCCACAAACATTGATGCTGCGTTCGTGTTAACGCTAGCTTTTTAACGATAAACGATATCCTAGCTTGACCGTTTGAACCCGCTTCAACTCACCGAGCTGCCACTTTGACAGAGGCTGTGACAGACAGTGTATACAGCGACACTACAGATGAAAAATGGACTTAAACAATCACGAAGCAGAAGCATTCTTGCTAACTTTAAGATACCCTTGTACTCGTGGCGGACTGATTTGTGGGGCGGTCCGCGGGACGTTATTTCACTGTTCCTCAGGCCTATTTCAGCAGACAGCCGGCAGAAAGCAGGACGCAGCGATGCTCTGCGTCGTCTCATACACCGCCCTTTAGCCTCTCACTCCTACACTGACTGAGGAAATGCCCGTAAAGCTGGTTACCTTTCATTCGCGACCCTCTCGCTGATCCCATCCATGCAGCAGCAGGACGACGCGCGTTCATGAATCTGCAGCTCCTGAGCGCGTCCCCGCGACTGAGGAGAGCCAATGAGCCGCCGCGGCAGAAACACACAGGTCCTTTTCACTCGCCGCGTTATCGGCGCAGCGAAGGCCCGCCATTCCTCCGCCTTTGTTTGTTCACACCGAACCGAGCAGCTCCGACGTAAAGCCGCACCAGTGTGAATGGGGCTACTGTCTGCTGCGGGCCACAGCTTCAGTCACTGCACCACGAGTCCAGAATGCATCCCAAACAACTACTGAGTCATGTGCTCAATGTGATAGCAGGTCAATTCTCACGCCACTAAAATCCATAATTAATTTGTAATACCATTGTGTAAGTGTGCAATTCTCAGGACACAGACAACATGGAGTCCTTTAGTGGTTGTGAATGCTGGAGGCAACCGCAAGTTCTTCTTGCCTTCTCTAGTTATTAAAGTTAGCCGTTGAACATGATAAACTTAACTTTGCATCAGCATATTAGCCTTGTCATTCTGAGAGGGATAAGTTTGTGTAATATACAGATGTGCCTAAGTACAGCTTCAAAGAGCTAGCATAGGCTCAAAGTTGTTTTTGCCAATTAGTTTTTATTGAATGAATTGTATGTCCCTCTTGACCAGGATATTTGACAGACCATGTTGACAATGTGCAAAAAATGAAATACCACTTGAGGGGCAAAATTTGTTCCCACCTCAAGAAAGACAATGTCCTACATTTTACATGTATTACTGTACAACTACTACACACTATAAAAATAAAGCTGTATTTGCAGGAATTTTATTTTTTTAAAAATTAAATCCATACATTTAACAATTGCTTGTTGATGTTTTTGAAGTTGTTGGAGAAACCGGAGCACCCGGTGTAAACCACACAGGCATGGGGAGGACATATTAACTCCGCACAAATAGCACACATACAGCTTGGAGATGTCGGCAAGACAAATACCAGATAGCAAATTGTTGTGGCCCAGATCTGGCCCACACAAGACACGTCCATGGATGTGCCTTGTAAAATCTTGCTATCTGGGATGGTAGTATCGTCAGAAAGACATAGTATGGGGAGCATTTCTAATTGGCAAGACATCGGAGAGACATCTGCATTTTTGTCAACATCTCATCTTCTTCTCGTCATACTACACCGACGTCTGCGAGATATATGTGTGCTGCTGTGGGAGGTGACCACCACCATGCCCGACATAAATATTAAGTGTAAATACCATGACAAGCCAAAATGCATGGTTAGCTTGTCATGGTATTTACTGGCTGTCCACAATAGAGAGGTCCTTGGTGTTGATGTATGATGGCATATGTGACAGCTTGAGTTGTTCTGATTTGAAGCTGACCTACTCTCCACTTCTTCTTCTGTTTCTTCAGTTGAAAATTGTCCTGGTTATGCAGTTAGTCCTGTCTAAATGGGACAAGGTACTACAGGCTGTGGGTTGCAGTAGCGCTGCAGAGGGTCCATGAACATGTCGTAAGTCAGTGAGGTGGCCAGGATACCCACAGAAATAAGTGTACCTGCAGCGCTGAGGCCAACTTTCAATCCTATTTTCAGTTGACCTTTAACACAGCGGTGCCACAAACTACTGGTCTGAACCTCAGCAGCTCGGGGTTCTGCAGCTTGACCCTCCAGGAGGTTGTCATCTCTCAGCTTCCCAGCTGGGTCGGTGTGAAGTTCCTCTACCAGTTGCTGATTGTACTCAATTGCACGGTCTTGCTTTTTTATGGGCTCATCTTTATCAAAGACTTGTTGCTCAGCCACGTTCAGTAGGCGCTGAAGATCTTGTACAGCTGTTTTCAGGATTTTGTTCTTTTCGTTTGTCTCTCTGTCAGAGACTCATGTTGAGACAGCTCATCGGCTGTGCTGTCATGCTGCTGCTTAAGAAAGTCTTCACTTTCCTTAAGAGCACGCACTGTAGCCGTCAGCTGTTTAATCTATTTCTGGTTTGTCTCTTTTAGACCTTTAAGTTGGACCCCCTCAGCAGTGAGATAGTTGACGTCCTCATTCAGAATATTCTCTTTGTTCCGAAGACTGCAATGCCACCCTCAGTCTTTCGATCTCTCCTTGTTTTTTGTACGTCAGAGTTTTAAGGTGGGCCACCTCAGCAGTCAGGTTCTGGTCCCACTCATGTTTTCTTCTGATTTACCTGCAGATGATGAACTTCTGCCCCCAGATTTTCATTCTCTGCCTCTTTTTTGTCCATGGTAGATTCAAGGAGGGCCATCTTCTCAGTAACGTACTTATTCTGCATGTTCGGCGAGTTCTCAAGGTCCCGCAGTTCCCGCACTGCTGCAAAAAAGTTTTTATTCTCAGTCTGCGTCGTCCGTTCAAGGAGTTCAAGTTCAGCCACCTTACTGCTGTGTGCTTGCTGAGCCTGCTCTGCACGATGCTCAAGGTCATACACCGCTGCTCTCAGCTGTTGAATCTCTGCTTGCTTTTCCTTATTCAGACTTTCATATTGGGCCTTCTCAGCAGTGAAATTTTCTACCTGCTCGTTCAGAATCTCCTCTTTGTTCATTTTGTAACTTTTAACTTAAAACAATTTTCAACACTTTTTGACGCACTGCAAGTCACCAAGACACCAAAGCCGTGCGCACAGACAGAGTTCACCCAGGCGACACCAGAAGACAGCCCAGAGTTCCCTTCACAAAAAGACATTGGATTTCAAGGATTAAAACCGCACGGAGTAAAAATGTGTGTCAGTTCAGCCTAAATGCGCCTGGGGGTGTATCTTTATTTTCATATCCTATTTTTTAGTAGGTAAGTTTGGAAAATCTGAAGTGAAGAAACATGCTCTTTTCTGCGCCGTTATTTTTTGCTTGATGATTTTATGTTGAGCAGCTCCTCTGAACTTTTCACGGAGTTGTTGGCAGTCATGTCATTTTATGTAAGTACAAAAAACTGTACTTTTTAAGATGAACAAAATCATCAAATTCAACCAGCATTTCATTTGGAATAGCCTATATATTCACATTGAGAGAGACATTTCCCTCCAAACTCCTCACATGGTTTCATTTCATTGACTGTTTGAGGCCAAAACCAGTGACATTAGAGAAAAGTTAGTTTTCTTCTTCCTTACTCCAACACTCATCTGATGACCCATCTGTTGACCCTTGGGAGGGTCCTGACCCTTCAGGTTGGGAACTCTGCTTGATGCATCAACATTAACAATATGATAATGTCACATAGAATCGTGTGTCAGTCACAGGCCACATTTTACTGCAGAACAAGAACTTTTCCAAGTAGATTCTGCTGATATAACTTCTATACTTCTGCCTAAAACAGCTACAAGGAGCTTTTACTTTTACTTACAATGATGTAACAAAAAAAAAACTGTTTTAGTGCAGTTTCTTTCTTCAGGCTGTGAGACCCTTCAATTTATACTCCACCATGAAAAATTGTTTTAATTTTATGACTTAAGTAAGAAGTCTGAGCACTTCGTCCTCCACTGCTTTTAAAGGTACAAAAAGTGATTCTGGAAAAAGATAGTTGACTGTTGAGTCTCATTCCCAGGTCGTCAAATACTGGTGCTCAGTCAGGTTGACCTCGGAGTGAGACTCAACAGTCAACTATCTTACGAATTGCACCTTTAATGTTATCAGTACACCCAACACACATGACATAGTTGGAAAAGTGCATGTCTTATACAGTGTCTTTGTATAATTAATACTCTCGTTATCAGGCAGAATACATCTATTTTACACACCAAATAAAGCTGAAAAACACTGGGTGATGTATACCAACACAAATATTTATATTATTCATTTAACTGTAAATAATTTGTGTACGTGTATATTGTCATTTTTATGATAGCAATAAAAAAATACCATGAAACTGAACAAATATTCTTAGAGAAGATCCAATGAATAGATATTATAATATTAAAAAAATATTTTATTGTTTATTTGAGTGATAGCAGTTACTGTTTTGGGAGAGAAGCATGATAATGTGAGGTGAGCCTCAGCAAAATCACTTTTAAATTAAATCTAAAATTAAATAAATTAAAAACAGTCCATTACCAAAACCACCCTGGTTACCATCACCGTGGCCACCGAGAACAATTGGGCCAACACAGAGACACAGATTGAATACAATAAAATCTCAACATTAGCTCACAGTGCTCACTACTGCCCCCCTCTGGTGGGTGGAAGTCTTCCTTAAAGAAATGAAAGTCAGTAAAACTCTGTGTTGTCATGTTATAAGAATAGATCAAAAAGAACAAGACTTCTCAAACGTCCAGTCATAGATGAGGGCAGAGCAGTCTTCAAACTGGAAGCACCCCATTTGAAGACCCCCCCAGAGGTCAGTGACACAGTGCTCAGACAAATTTAATGTTAAGGCTAGGCTAGAAATGTCTTATACATAAAACAATGCTGCTAGTTTGTATTAGGATGTGTTTATGACATGTTTGTTCATAACAAAATATTAGAATATAATATATTAAATATACTATACATATATATATATATATATATATATATATATATATATATATATATATATATATATATATATATATATATATATATACATATATATATGTAATTCTAATCAAAATTCCCATTGTCCCGGTTGAGGAAACATGTTTTAAGAAGTGGGACAGTATGATTTACCTAATGTGGGGGGCATGAATTGTGAAACAACAATGGTTATTTACAGGAGTTTAGTCTTCTGTTGCATTATTTAGATACATATGGTGAGGAGCAAATGATATTCAATTATTGGGGGGCTTCATCTCTCTTAAAATGTTAGATTTTTTTGTCGTTGCATGTATGCTTGGTAGGTTTTTGTAACAGCAGTAACATTGTAAGTGTTACAATAACTGAACATTGGATTACATATTCAACCTCAAGTGTGATTGACCTGAGAGATTTTTGAGGCCTTGTAACATAAACTTTTCAGTGTCCCATGTTTCTGACAGGACTGTCCCATGTTAGAAAATACAGACTTAGAGTACTGCTATGTCTACTATTTATTTTTTGAGTGTGATATCTCTTTTGGTTTGATTAGGGCACATTATAGGGATTTCAGAAAGTGAAAAGATACTGGGTGTGGATTTAATGTATTGGGTTCACATAGCAACTTATTCAAGAAATCTGAAATGCAAAAAATGTCCCACATTAGGTTCATTCATTCATTCATTCATTCATTCATTCATAAGGTGTGCATTAGTGTAGCCCTGTATGTGGAGTTTCCCACTTTACTCAGCTGGCAGGACAAAAGGAACTGAAATGGCTGTGGCAGTTAAGGACTGGGCCTCTATATGGGTGTTATTACTAACCAAGCACCCATCCAACCTTAAAAATATTCTTTCCTTGAACTAAAGTTTGAGGATTTTCTGGTTTGGACCATGGTGAAATATCAGCAGCCTGAAAAGTTAAGTTTACCCAAAAATGAAAAATCAGTCAATATCTGCTAACCCCACCACTGGCGTAATCTCTGGAGTCCCCCGAGATTCCTAATTGATTTGAAAAGATGTTATTTACAACCTCGATGCATGGTCTAGCTTTTACATCCACTTCAGACAGGGTGCACGCCAATTCTTTTTGCTTAGCAGCTGCAGTGAAGATGTCATCTTAAAAAAGGCTGTAAATTATTGCTTTTCACATCAATTTGGGATCTCGGGGGCCTCCAGAGACTTGGATTACGCTGATCAAGCTGTATGGAGCCAATTTTCTGTTTTCTTTTCAATTGTTTTTCTACGTTTTAAAACAAGTCTCAGTCTATTTCGGTTGTTTAGGAAAATGCTGCAACACTGTTATGTTGTGAAGTCCAGATATGTTTTGTGGACTACGAAACTTCACCTGTCTTTCCATCAGCATGGGGCCGTGTAGATAACGACTGAATTTTCCTTTAGAGTTGGGACCAATCCAATCGAGTACTGGTAAAGCTGGTACTGACATAAGTCACGTTTAACTGGACTTGAACTCTGGAATTGGTATCAGTATCTGTGTCGGCTGTAGTGTACCAGACACAGGAATATACAAAGAAACTGAATTGTTTCATTAACATTTTGATGGTTTAATCAAAATGCTCTTTGTGCTGGCATTAGAGTGCACAACAAGAGTGCAGCAACACCTATAAAACCAATAGCTTTTCTCATCCTCACACAAACAAATCGTTTTCAATCAAACAGTGTCATCAGGTGCGCGATTAATGTACGTGGGTACAACCACTAGGAAGTTGAAACAATGCATAAGTGAACACAAAAGCACCATACATAGAAATGGCTGCGATTATCCCATTGCTATACACTTTAATTATGAAAAACATGACATTTCCACCTTACAGTTTTGTGGCATTGAAAAAGTTAGTCTGCCACCTAGAGGGGGTGATCATCACCTGCTTTTAAAAAAATGTGAGGCTTGTTGGATTTTCACTTTACAGACCTTGTTTCCCAGGGGTCTAAATGTTGAACTACTGCTTAATGTGATGTTATGAGTTGGGGCTGTTCTGTTACCTTTGAGATATTCTCAGTGAGTATTTTTACAGACATTTTTTCTCTATACTTTATGGATGTATGGATGTCTCATGTTAGATTCTGTTTTAAACTATTTCTTTGAAGCCTATATATATATATATATATATATATATATATATATATATATATATATATATATATATATATATATATATATATATATATATATATATATATATATATATATGTAGTAAAATATATCAGTAAAAATTTTAAAATGAACAAAATCATCAAATTCAACCAGCATTTGATTTGAAATATAAATTCACATTGAAAGACACATTTCCCTCCTAACTCCTCACATGGTTTCATTTCATTGACTGTTTGAGGTCAAAACCAGTAAGATTCTGGAAGAAACAGAAAGTGAGCAACCCAATTGGATAAATGTTTGCAGTGTACATTTCAGCAAACGATGGATATGATGAAAGTTAACATTTCTTTATGTTTATTTAGGTTCAATTTTCAATTTATTATGTGACAACACAGGGCTTATGGTCTTATAAGGTTTAGGTACAAAAAGCGCCTGCTTAGGCTCAGGAAATGATCATGGTTTGGCTTACCTGGTCCTGTTGCCACAATTGTATTGTTTATGGCTTGACAGCGTTCTCGTCTTGCTATAACACCACAACCATTAACATTAAATGCTAATATTTTATTCTGACACTGGGCTGAAATGAGCTGACACATAATTACAAAAGTAATGGAATTACAGGTCTGTTTGTCATTTAAACATTCTAATATGTACAGATGTAGAAACTTTAACCTTTTCTGACAGTGATATCCTGGCCCCAAGACAATTGCTTTGCTGACACTAGGATTTCAAAATGGCCGCGTTCAGTTGTGTGTAGCTATCGTCTCCTTGTTTTTCTTTTCTTAATGATTTCCCCTGAATTTTGCTGACAGCCATCTACACTCATGTGGTCAGTTTAGGCTGCACATCTCCCCATCTCCAACTCAGTTTGGTTCATAAACCTGAGGCAGAATGAGCTGAATTTGCCCAAGTATCCATACTGAGGATCATCAGATTAACCTCTCCATCTATGAATGTCCCAGCCAGCATGCAGCTGCTGCCTCCTAATGAGGACCACAGGGGCCGCAGGCTGAACCACAACATATGCACATAATGGAGGTAAAGATGGAACTGTAACAATTGACTGAAAATCCATCTCATAATCCAGCATTCATACTCATTCCAGTGGATTTATCTTGGACATGTCTCAACACTCTGACTGTATGTTGTCAGTGCCTGTTAGAAAAGAGAGTGTTTCTATTTTAATTTAATGTATTTAGTATATTTTCTCCTCAGTTGTTTTGAGTGTGTCCACTAGATGGCACTGCTGCTTTTCTGTTAAAGTGCGACCATGAGGCTATTGGTTCCTTTCATTAGTGAGGTACAATGGATGTGCCAGATGTTCGCTGGGACCTCCAGAATAATGGCACTAAGTATGCTAATGCAGCATGTATGTAATGTGCATATTTACTGTAATGATCATTAACATCCCTGTGTGTCTTGGGCAGCACTATTACATGTAATGATCTAACTGTAATGATATGACTTGAGGTAATTAGCACTCCTGTTAGAAAACAATTTGTGAGATAATGTTATACCCACACTAGCAAAGAGTTTTTAAAAAAATCTGATTTCATTGATTTGAACTTTTATTAGAGACAAGAAAAAAACACACAGATATACACACATACATACCGTATACCCACACATATATACATATACATACCCACACACACACACACACACACACACATATATATATATATATATATATATATATATATATATATATATATATATATATATATATATATATATATATATATACACACACACACTCTTACACACTTAACAAATAGCTTATATGTAATTTTATGTTTCGCTCCCAGGGTTGGAAGGGTTAATTTATTCCGATACAGTTACTAATTACCTGTTAAAAAATGTAGTCAGTAACATAATCAAAGTATCATAATATTAAAGTAATGTAACTTGATTACTTTCCATTACTTTTTTGATTGCCTCAATACCAAACATATACAAATACAAACGAGAAATAATAAATATTAATGAGTTTGTTTGTTTGTTATCTTAATATCATGTGTTCTGTAAGAATACACACCTTGTCATGATTTTAGTTTTTGGTTAGTTATTTCCTGTTTTATTTTGTAGTTATATCCTCTTGTGTCTCATTGTCACTCACCAGTGTTCCTGGTGTTCTGTGTCCCTCCTGTGCTCCCTGATTTCCCCCCCACACCTGTCTCTCATCATCCATGTTACTTCAGCCTTTGTTTTTCCCCTTACTCTTTGGTGGTTGGTCTGTTTTGGCTCCTGTGTTTCCTGTGTGTCTCACCTGTCCCCCAGTCCTGTGTTCTACTCGTGTCTACCTGTGTCAGTTCCTGTACTCCTCGTGTCCGCCTAGTTTGTTTAGTTTTTACAGTTATGGATTTCTGTTTTGTTGCCTTACCCTTTAGGATTTTGTATTTTTGTATTTGGTCTATCAGCTCTCATTAAAGTTCACTTTTGTTTTCTATCTGCTTGTCTCTGTATCAGTATTGTCTCCTCACCATTTTCGTGACACACTCTGGTTTCACTCACCAGAGTGATGTTGCGTGAGACTCATGAAGGGTTGTTATGTGTGCACATACGCATGATTACAGACTAATACATCATTCTTTATTTTAAAATTGTCATCCTGTTAGTAATCCTCTTTTTTTACTAAATGTATCTGTAATCTATTTATAACCATATTTCTGAAAACTTTACTGGAATACAGTCACCTTTTCTTGTATCCTGATTATGTAATGCTGTTGCTTGTTCATATCTCTTTGTTTCCATTATCTGTGTTGTTATCTGTTTGTGGACACTCATGTTATACCTCCACACCCCAACCACACAAACACCTTCGTAGTGTTGGCACTAAACACTACAACACAAAACCACATAGAGTACATATAAATACTGGGTAGGTTGACTGAAACCAACGCTACGATACCAAAGAGAGTCAGAAGGCGTGTTCACAGTACATACTCTGGCATCACCTACAGGATATAGCATTCTCAAATTAATGTTCAGTAAACAAAAATAAACACCCCCTGGTTTCTAACCGCAGTCTGCTCCTACTCATTATCTTGAGCAACCATATCCTTCAAAACAAGTCTACAAGCTTGAAATCAATATGTTGCCCAGTCTTACACATGTATCTGTACTCTACACAAATATATGGCAGATAGATATTTGAACACCACAGTTTCACAGGTGTTACTCCTTACTCTGTCTTTCTTTTCTTTCTTCGCAGCAGGCCTTCCAATTTTCCTTTCAAGTCTCATCAGTTTTCATAATGTATGGTGAAGGCAGGTGTGATATTAAAGGCTGAAGGTGGCAGGGATGTAATACGAGCACAGCACAGACTGAATTCCAGCGGTTTTGGACTTGAACCCTGTATCACTCATCAACCATTTCTCTCATGTCAGAGGATCTCCTTATAAATACGGCTGACACGGACACGTGTGATGTGCTACCATGTAAAACCAACCGTGTGTGTGTCTACCTCTGACTTTTGATATCCGCTGAACCTAAACTGAGTGTAAGTCTGTGACCTCTGCTGAGTTCATGGAACATGAGTGGTGTTAACATTCGTCATCTTAAGCTTGGCTGTTCTTGTCTCAGACCGGCACAGACCAGACAAACAGGACATATTTACATACCCCAGTATGACAGCTGCTTGTCAGTCACTTCAACTCTTCAGACTGCTGCTGCAGAGGTGTCCCCTGGCAGATTCTAACAGCTGCATGTCATTGCGTGTCTCCATTGTTTTGCACTGGAGTGAACCTCACAGGGAGGTCAAAGGTCACTGCCTCTGTCACCTTCATGGTGCAAGGTCATGCAATAATTGAGCTGCATTGTCATCGTAATCTTGTTTACTCGTTAAGTAATGCACAGGGGGACAACTTGGCTCAAGTGGGATCGTTTACCAGAATGTATCTGCTGATTTTGTGACATTTCTGAACAAATATTTCCGACTAAAGTGTTGAAACTGGCGACTGAACTTGACATTTACACACGGATGAAAGCTTTAGTTCAAGGACGCTGAGCCATTGTTAAAGTTAAAAATTGGCTGGAATTTCCTTTTGTTTTTGAGCAATTCAGCCTTACGCTTGTGATTTTCCAGAAGTTATGCGATTACTCAGTTCACTGAGGGAATAGATTGGGCAGCAGGACATGCATGTGGAATAACAAGCAAGCACTCACGCACACCGAAAGGTATGTGGAAAACATTCGAGAGGTAACAGTTCAACCTGCAATTAAAACACAATAGGTATTGTGCACAATGTTTCTGAGCACTTTATCTGCATACCTCTCCGTTTCCCCTGTCGACCCTGGCTGCGCAGGAAACTGTCACAATGGCTAATAAATTGTCCGATCAATGAGGGAGCCAGGAGCCAGGGGGAGAGCGGATACAGTTAGTGTTTACACAAGGATGGGGAGCATTTTTTTCGCGAAAAACAGCCACGTTACAAAACAGCACGCTGATACATGCAACATGGGAGCAGTCGGCGTGCAGTCAGAAGGCTGTCATGATACCAGTAATAAGCAGGAAGTGATGCAAGTGCGTTATGCATATTCACTGGAACAGAAGACACAGCTTATCGACCCCATGTTTGTACTTTTGATAAGAGGCGTCAGACCACATTTGTGGATGTGCCTCTCCTTATCGGCAGCAAACTGCTGCGGTAACATGACATCATAGAGAGGAAGAGCCCTCCGCCCTCTGTACTGCCCCTTATTTGGAAAATTACATCATTGACCATCCTCAGCCTGTAGGGAGGAGTATACATTTTCTATTTTTACTGTAAAGTGTCAGTGACGAAAGAGAGACAAGACAGAGTATTTTACACTGCAGAGTATTTGTGCTTTTGCTGTGTGATACAAGAACAAATTAAATGTGTTGATTGGACTGTTGGGGGTGAGAATTCATACATGCAACATTTAAAAAAAAACTCCCTACATTTTAACACAAATATCCATACTTTCTACTCTTTACATCTTAAAAACCGGCTCGTTACTTTAGTTTTAATGCATTAGAGAGGAATAATCAATTATTTTTATTTTGCGTCTTTGCATGCCACCTTTCCAAAAGGCATAACAAGAGTGAAACAGACAGAGAGGGAAAATCACACAAGATCCTAGAAAGAGCAACATGCTTTGAAGCCAACTTTCATAGAGGCCAAACCATGTAAATACAATGTGAGGTGATGCACTGGGGCCCAAAAAGACTTTACCCCTAAGCTTACATTGTAAAAGATGTGGCAGTAAAACGGTGGATACATTTGTTGTATCACAACCTCCGCAAAATGAATTGTTTGACTTTAATGATTTGGTCCAGTAAAATTTGGAATATTAAGAAGAGCCACAAGATCAAATCATTTTATCTCTATTCAAGTTAGCCAGGCGCTAAATCCGAATTTAGTTGACTCTGTTGGTGGAAGTCTCTCAGGTGGACGCTCTGTGGGCCACACAGCACGGAAGATCCGGGTAATTTAATAGCCAGGAAGTCGAGCCATTTTGGCTTCATGCGCTACTGAGGAGCTTACATAGGAATGAATGGGGCTCCACCTCCAACACCATATCCAGGTTTTAATGTAACACTCTTGGACTTGTATCTGCAGAGACCCTGCAGCCCTCTGTATTTTCTTATGTTCTCAATCTTTTGCTGTGCTCAGGATGGTTTACCAACCCAAAATGGTGGTATTTGACTGTATTTTTGCAGCAAAATGGCCGGTAGAAATGTCCCTCAGAGGGATACTTTTCACTTTTCACTTGGTACTTTCTTACTTAACTTAAAGAAGTTGAATCAGTACTTCTACTTTTACACAGGTACTTCTACTTAAGTAAAGAATATGCGTACTTTTGCCACCTCTGGCATTAATTAACACAGGGATTTGGTGATTGTAAATGCAAATAAGCCAGATGCAGCCAAAGAATGAAACTGTAATTGAAGAGAAAACGACAATGTGGAAGAAAGTGTTGTTTTCGGCTTAATTTGAAAAATGTGCATGACATTTTTAGGTAATCAACAATGTGATGATGATTGCTGTTTGTGTGTAATTTAGTTTTTGATATAAAGCTGCATAGCAGTTCAATCAAGTCATTTCTCACTGTCATGCAAATGACTGTCGGGAGCAGGGAGTACAAATGTGGACTACAATGAGGATGCAGCCAGATCTGAGGTTTGCCCTATAATGGCATATGCACATTCTGGTCCTATGTATTTAGCATTCCTGTTTCAGAGGTTCGCTGGCCACTGTGCTGGAGAGAGCTGATTCACAGACACAGCCATTGCAATGGGGTAATTACAAAGATCCATGCAGTCTATAAATATGAGCTCCAGCACCACACTGATCTGCTCTCACTGCAGGTCAACCTCAGCCACACAGCAGCTCAAATTTCTCCAATTAGGCACAGCTTGATGTGAGTTTTTCACTTCGCATAAAGAATGCAGTTGGAGGAAAATGATTCAAACTGAGGACATGATGACATGGGGTCATACAGTGGAGACGGGCTGGTTTTACCTCATAGACAGACCAACTGAGACTGATGACCAGTGACCAAGAAGTCCAGCTTGGATGGAGCTGTCAGATAAATAATTAAATGAGCAGATAAAAGACGCTGTCTCTGCCCCCTGAACACTATATTTAGTCCCTGCTGTCTGTCTGCCTCCTGCTGCTGCCGTGCTGTACACTATAGCCCCCAGATCACACTTCCAAGGAGCGGAGACATTGGCCCAGATCTATTCAAATCCTCAGCTGCTCTGCTGCCAGACACTCTGTTGCTTGAGTTTGGGAGTGCATGGCAAAGAGGGGGGCAGTGGTGCAGTAGCTACAGCAGGCTACTGTCAGGGACAGACAGTCCAGAGGTCAGGAGGTCACGACGGATGAGAGAGGGTCAGAATGGCAGAGCCCACACCTCAAGAGTGAGCAAAGCCTAGACGGCTCCGGCTCTAAAAACAATATGTGAGGAGAGCGGAAGTGGGGTGGTCCAGCGGCACCAGACATCAAGGAGGGTGGGATGTCGAAAGTTCCTAACATGTGTTGATGATAACAGCTTAAGACAAATATCTTGCCTAATGTTGCTGCTGTCACAGACAATTGTATTCCTTCAGTCTCCAGTTGGCCACCTATATCCTGGCAGTATCATGGCCTCATTCTAGTGAAGTTGACCTAGGCTAATGCTCTCAGTCTGACCTCTCATGAATGAATGAATGGAATAAGATCTTCCTCAGTCACTGCTGCTCACTGGCCTGTGTGAAATGAGTCCAGTTAGATGCTTCATTGCCTAATTATATGAATTGATTACATGGGTCAAATAGAAGTTAAGAGAGGGTTAATTTCTCTTCCCAGAATAGAACAATTGCAGAGGATTCAGAAAAGGAGGAGAAAACTGGGTATACAGTGTGGTACAACATGAGTGATGACCTAAATAGGGAATGAAAGCACATCAGTGGAGGCCACCTTGTACTGAAATGCAAAGGACTGAGATATGTTAGATGTCAAAATGGACTCATCTCATGTCCACTGAAAAGAGTGTACAACATAAATGCACAGCACGATGTTTTTTCCTCAGTTTAACCAAACATGAAGGAGGCCTGTTCACTCTCTGCTTCCGGGTCTTTAATGTACAGTGAACTGGGACACTGGTTCCTTGGCACAGGAAGGGGAAACTTAATGTAAACGTGGCTGATCGAGACTACAATGGAAGAATCACAAACTGTCTCGCGATTACTGTATTTAAAAAAAATTTCTTGATTGTTTTAATTGGCTAACATTTTGTGTATTTATTTAAATCTAAATTTACTTGATTTCCAGAGGCAACAGAAGTGAAAAGATAGAGTATAAAATAGATATTTGCATAAAATAAAAACAGCAATCAGATGAAACTTCATCACTGCCAATTACAATTTTCGGGAAATGTACACATAGACTTAGTGCAGGGATTAATTATAACTGTTGGAGACCAGGGAGAAACATCTGCATTCAGAAAATAAATTAGACAAAACAAACAGTTTTACGGGCAGTTCACCCTTTAATAATTGAGTAAACACATAGTTTATGTATAAGTCTGCATTTATTCAACTTAATCAGTTATCTAATTTATTCACATGGACACAAGATGATAGAAAAACTTGGCATTAGATTTGACAATTTGTATTGAACTTATGTTATAAAAACTAATGTAATTAAAACACTTAAAGGAAAGGTTCACCTGAAAATTCAAGTTCATTCAAGTTCATTTTGATTTAAATTCAGGCGAAGTTTCGTAGTCCACAAAACATTTCTGGAACTTCACAGCAAAGCAGTGTTGCAGCATTCTCCTAAACAACTGAAGTAGATGGGGACCAAACACCAGGAAAAAAAGGCTATAAAATGGCTTCATATAGTTTGTCTAGCGCAATCCAAGTCTCCGGAAGCCCTGAGATTCCAAATTGATTTGAAAAAAAGTTTTTTACACCCTCGAACATAGTCAGGTTAGTGCACCCACTTCAGACAGCTTTTAGCTTAGCAGCTACAGTGAAGATTTCAACTTTGAAAAGGGCGTAGATAACCCATTTTCAAATCAATTTGGGATCGCTGTATGGATTTAATTATTTCGGTGAACTTTTCCTTTAAACCTGCATATTTATTAGTTTGGATAAATATTACTGAAATCTACTTGATCATTTGATTAATGTTGCTCGATTCCAGTAAAAATATAGTTGCTGGATACACTGTGGGTTCTTGCCAACTTCATGAGTTTAAAAGAGGCAGAGGCTGTTTACCAGAAGTACAGCTGATAGACGCACAGCTGATAGACACGTGTCACTGGGACATTTAAACTTATTGGCAGCCACACGATAGAACGTAGAGAGTCGTCCTTATCGTCCCGCAGGCACTGGGCCCAGCGATTAGCAGGTTATCTCCCATCCTGCACTAGAGGCTTGGCCCTGAGCTGAAACAGGAAGGAAGGCCGGGGCAGTGACTCAGTGGCTCCGGGCCACATAACAGAATAATGCGAGAGATAGGTCCGGGTCCACTGTGCCATTCTGCACGATGGAAAAACACACAGGATCCCACAGACATGACCAGCATATCAAGCACATCCCAAAGAAAGAGGAGGGGAGGTGGGGGCTCCACAGAGGGAGACAGGAACAACTGTTTACTGGGGCTCCCTCCTAAGCCCTCCGCGTGAGACCACTGGCTGATTTGGCCCTCTCCTCTTTTCCTGCATCCTCTTTTCCTGGATGTCAGACCGCAGCATTACAAAAACAATTCTTGTCAGTATCATTTGATCATTTTCTGCTCAGCCTGCCAGGCTGCACTGTTTGCATCATACTTTCCAGATTCAAGCAGAGGGGGTTTTCACACATCAAAGTTATTGGGATGATAGATTTGAAAGTAATTCTGCAAACAAATGCCATGAGGTGCTTTAGGTTTTGCTTGGCAGAACTTTCTCATTTGGGGCTGAGTAAAACAATACAGGTCAACTCTGTGCATGCGAATGGATTCAGAACTCAACTCTGATACCCTTGCCATGCCAAACGCCTGCAGAGCAGAGCCAGGCAAGCGCCCAGCCTTGTCCCAGAGGAATGCCAGGATTCAGCCTCCTTTCAGCTTCATTTCAGCCTCATCTTCTGCCTACCTTCCTTTCCGGATTTAGTTTAGCCTTAAACACTGACAAAAAGTTTGATTGTACTTAGGTTAACAGCATATGGTTGTTACTTTTGTTTCTACAGTGGATTGTATGATAGAATAAGAATACACTAGGATGTTTAACACAGCCATTTGTCAGCTACCCAGTTAAAAGTAGAATATGTAAGAATTATGAATTAAAATGTCTGAATACAACTAGTCCAGGGCTGCCCACCATAAGGTTAAGGTCCACTAGATGTTTATGGCAAAAACAATTTAAAAATGAATCTGAAAACTATAATATATATCACTGTTTTTGCTGTTTTTGTGAGATAAAATGTTTTTTGAATATGTAGGATTCCTCATTATTTACTATTTTTCATAATCTGACGATGGTCGGCAGAGGGACACTTTGTGCAGAAAATCAGTCAATTAAGGGAATATCAGTTCAACTCTCACTAAACCCAGCACTCAACAGAGACTCCAGTTCTCGGTCTTCTTTTCCCTTCTCCTATCTCTAATGTTATGTTTAGGGAGTAAAGAAGATTTCCTCTCGAGCTTCAGTCTGCAGCCAACATTACAGTACATAAACACCAGAAAATGAAGTTCATCTCCTCGTGGATTGCGGCTGTAGTTCTGGATCAGAGCAGAATCTGATGACTCCAGGTGTTTATTCCTCTAGAATGTATGGCTCTACACCTGACTCTCACCTCCTGCACTCCCAGCCCTCCCCACACAACACTCGGCAAACATCTTTTGTTTTGATAGAGAGACCCTGGGCGGCAGAAATGACATATTGTGCATTTAATTGGGAATAAGAGCCTATTGGGCAATGTCCCCTTTGATTTTCAGCAAAATCAAACTACACCTGTCAGGGATGCCCCCTCATCACACCCACCTCTTATACACTCACACAAAAAACTCTGTACTCATAATAAATCAACAACTCCCCAGCTTTTCTTTCTCAGCCTCACACCTTTGTTTTCTCATTCAGTGTTTCTTGGTTCACATTTAGAAAATCCCCATCACTCCTCCCAGTGATATATAGTTGATTCCCGTCTTGGCAAAGTCAAACTCTGTGCACACAATGGGATATTTGAACAATTAGCTGGAGATGTTTTGGCTCCTTTCTGACAGAACACAGATGGCACAGAAGCACTCATCTGCATGCAGGATTGGACCTTTCCCAGCCATTCAGAAACAGATCATTTTCCTTTGCAGGCACACAGTCATCTTACAACAGAAGCTCATCTTATCAAAAGTCATCCCATTGAAAATTCAGTGAGGTGTGAAGGCTTAGCAATATCTCGCATCAGACAACAACACAATGTGCAGTGTTACAAGGCGGTGTCACCTTCTTCAGCGGTGTTAACGTCATTATTGTATAAGTTAAAAACTCTGCAGTCTCTCGGTAGCATTATTACAGATAGTTATATTAAACTCTGTATGGGACCAGAGAAGAACAAAGGCCCTGCAGTAGTTTAAGGCTTTCTATATCTTCTCTAGATTATAATGAAGTTAGGGACAGCGGTGGCTGCAAGAAAAGTACCGAAACCGCTGAAACTGTCAGAACTGAGCCAGTTGCATTGTGTTTATCTTTTCTGATGTTTATTCTGTGACCGCTAGGAATGCCACAGACAAACATGTCCAATAGCAGGACTCATGCAGCATTACTGCTTCATTCTGCTTTGACTGCTGTGCCCTGAGATGAAGATTGTTTGTGAAACAAAAATCGATTGCAAGTAAAGTTGACTTCATTGCTCTCAGACAACAATTTCACTTCTTTAAATGTAGCTTTTTTTTATGTATTTTTCCAGCCACAAATAATTTTTAATGAGAACATTTTGTTGCCAAACTCTTTCACAACTTTCCCAGACAAAGTGACATTTGGGTCAGAGTGAATAATCAGTGCTCTACTGGGTCTTCTATTCTCATGAGTGATAAATAACTTTTGTAAACTGCTGCCATCAAAATAATTAGCTATTTTCAGTGTCATCTGCTGAGTGTTTAAACAATAACTGCTGCTGTCTGGTGTAAACGCCTCCCAAATGTGTGCAGTGATGAGATGGAGATTTATTAGTAGGTGGGGCTCAGACAGATGGTCTGACGGAAAATCATTTGCCCCGATATGTATTAATTGTGGAGTTCTCGTAAATAACTCTTCCCCAATGTGGGGTTGAGTGTTTGCTGTGGGCTCAAAGTCACAATAGTTATTTCCCAGCAGCCTACTTGCTCAGCACATCTCCATGCATGCTGCAAACCACAGATGGTTGAATATCATCCGTTTTGGTTTTTTGGTTGTTAAATCACTAAAACGTGGGGGATTCCTTCGTTTTTAGAAAAACGTAATATTAAAATGCAGTTATATAGGACGGCATGGTTTAATTGTCACCAGATAATTATAAAAGGTTTGTGCGTTGGTAAATTATGTGGAATTTTTGTGTCACTGTAAAGTATTTTGGTCATAATTGTGGGGTTTGAAAAATGTCATTCAGAATGAACTTTTGTGACGTCATGTCTGATCTCTCCCCCCACACGACCAGCTCCGTTTGATTTTAGGCCCCCACTGAAACTCTCACTTCTCCTTTCTGCTTGATTGAACAATGGAGTGACATGAGTGTGGTCAAACTCTAATTCCCACCATTTACAATTATGGCATGCACCTAAAAGTGGCTGTGTTCCTGGGGTCCATAGTCAAAGCAAATATGTATTATATTTATCATTAATATTTAGGTTACACTGTGTACAGTGATATAGTTACAACATCAACAGTGCAGACTACATGAAAGCCATAGGCTATAAAAAACATTCACAGAGAATGCAAAATAAATGGGTTGATTACAATTATAATCTCATTTCATTAAAAAAAGCACTTGCACTTCTGTATGAGCTCACTGTTTGTGGTGGGGAAGCCCAGTGACCAGTGAAATTTGATTCCCACACACTTTGACGGCAGTTCCCGTACACCTGACCACAGCAATGTATTCACAAAAGCAATCAGACTGTTCCTTTATACAGTAACTGTGTTTCCTCTAAACACACTAATTTAACTCAGTCCACAATATGAATGTGCATCTTCAGTTAGTTCTGTTATTTATCGAGTCATGTATACAAGCATCCACCTCACATGGACTTGTTTAGAAACTTCTCACATTACACTGCAAACAAACAACTTGCCCTGTCTCATGCTCTTCAAACAAAATCTGCCACAAAGACATCCCCTTTATATACAGTATATATATAATATATAAAATCATCCACTGAGTAGAATTCATCCTAAATGAAGGACAAGCCTAACAAAGTCTTTGTTTATTCCAGACCAGTAAAGTTGCCTTTTTCTATACTTTCTATTCTACATGTACTGACACATCTTTGACTTTTACTTTAATTGTGCCTCACATAAGGACCTACACTGTAGTTGTTTTCATGATTCAACATGTCCGTAAGCTATACTTAATCTTTCATTAATCTTTACTCCAACACCTCAATCAACACTCTTAGGCCTCTGTAAGTCAATGTAAATTCCCAGCAAGAAGTCTTGGTGATGTCTTTCAATCCTGTTTAAAATTTGATAAATAAATAAAAGAAATCGACTCTGTTTTCAGCACTAGCTTCTCCTATCTTAGATCTCTTGCAAAATTAAAATCACTCTTGGCATTTAAGGATTTGGAGACTGTGGTTCATGCTTTTATATTTTCTCATTTTTTAGTGTTACCATTCTAGTCATTCAGACAGCCTCGACGCTTGCAGCTGGTTTCGCAATGCAGCAGCAAGACTCCTTACTGGTAGCAAGATGAGAGACTATATCTCCCCTGTACTGGCCTTTGAAGTACAACATTTATTTCTACATTATTTTATGTGTTTTAAGGCACTGTATGGACTGCTACCAGGTTATATCTCTGAACTCTTCACCCCCTATTCCAGCTGCAGAGCCCACAGATGTGCTAATGAATTTGTGCTCCCAGTTGTTGTGGAAAGTCACTAAGAACAGCTATTCAAGTGCTGTACTTCAGTACAATTTTGAGGTACTTTTACTTTGAGTATTTCAATTTTATGCCATGCTATGCTGGGTTAACCTATAACAGTATATATAGAAGTTAAAATGACCTCTGCCTCTGCCAGTTGTTACATTAGAATGCTGCTTACATGTTAAAGGTCCAGTGTGTAGGATTTGAGGGATATATCAGCAGAAATATCATATTCTTAGTTATGCTTTTTTGACAATATATGTATTCATTTTCAGTTTTCAGTTGGTTGCAATGTACAACCTCACAGCTAGATGCCACTAAATGTTAATATGATATGCTGCTTATAATAATACAATTCTTAAAGGGACCAAATCATTACTTTTGCTTTGAGGACATTTTGCTGTTAACCAAGTGAAAAGTGGGATCTTGAACACGGAGACTTTTACTTGTAACAGAATATTTTTATATAGTTGTACTTTTACTTGAAGGGGCACTTTGTTATTCTGGAGAATCAATTCAAACTGAGAATTTTAATATTTACGAAATTAGTGAGGTAATAATACAAATTATTTTTTTCATAAGTGAATAAACACGCTGTTTTCAGAGGAAAATAAGGCCCCAGAACAATGTTTGAAGCTAGAAAGGTGGCAGGGTCCGCCACATATAAACAAAGTAAAACAGTATGTTTTGTATGTTTTGTATGTGTATGTATGTTATGTTTGTTGATTCAGTTTATTCAGTCATGATAAAGAAAATAGTTGATTTATTTAATTTGTTTAGGCATTAAAAAATCAGTCAATGAAGATCTTTCTCTTCTGATTAAAAAATCCTCCTCCAGAACTACATAGTGCTCCTTTAAGTTAAAGCTCTGAGTACTTCTTCCACCACTGGCTCTGAGTTACGATCCGGGAGTGATCAGGCATTTTCTCTTGTAGGCCCTAAACTAATTAAAGCCTTTCTAAAGACCCATCTCATCTCATCATTTATCATGGAAACATGACTGCTCACGCGTTTAATTACTTGTTTTCAGTGCAGTGCTGCTGTGTTTTCATGACTTCATCCAGAATGACTTCTTCTGTGCATTTAGTGATTAACTCAGCTTATTTATGTGTTTTTATTTCACTATAGGCAGATAATCTCATAATCTCATCTCTATGTAAAGCACTTTGGTCATTATTGTTTTTAAATGTGCTTTTTTTTTTGGTTGACCTGACTTTGACCTGATCAGAGACTGTTAAAAAGCCACCATGATAGGGGACCTAAACTAAGACAGTCATGATTTGGGGAGACATAATACTGAATATATAAAAATATACAACAAATCCAGATAGGCTATGTATTTGCTAAAAATATGAGCACACCAGGGGGCTTCAGCAGTTTCCTCTGATGTCTAAATGTGTCCCTGCAACATACTTTACTGACCTACTTCTATTCAGTAGTAATGACAGCGGTATTTCTCTCAGTCAGCATCACAGCAAATGTGATCGATGAATTAAATATATAAATAAATGGAGTCACACCCACCCACCCGTTTCCCTCCACTGTCAGCCCCCCCTCAAATAACAGAGAGGTTTTTCCAACCGCACCACACTCCGGTTGCAATTCCCCGGCATCCGCAGCACAGTATCAGGTGCGGCTCCATCATTCGCTGCAGGGCTCCGGGGGGGAGGAGTTCTTCCAGCCAGGTCACACCCCCCTGCACTACACAGCGCTGGGTCCCTCAGAAAAAAAAAATACTAAGGAGCGCACTGCCGTCCGTCACCGCACACTGCTACAAAAATATGATGCCGAGAAGAGCCGCTCTTGCGCTCCAACACTTGAGACAACAATTACACTGCGAATAATTTCACCTGAAATCACAGATCACCGCTCCTTCTTCAACTGTTTTCCTCTCTGTCTGTCTCTCTCTCTCTCTGTCCCTCTCTCTTGATTTATCTGCGCTGGATCTTTCGAGACAGAAAATGTGTGTGGAGAGCGATGGGTGCGAGATTGAGGGCTGCAGCAGTTCGGATGAGGTGCGCACGCTGTCGGGCAGCATGAGTCCCGGACTGAAATCCAGCCCGGACCTTCACCCGTGCAAGCCGGGCCAGAAATTCCGCGCCGCGCTGCTCAGATGCCGCTCACCGGCTGCTGCCGCCGGGATCCTCAGCTTTGGGAACGTCCTCAATTACATGGATAGATACACCGTGGCCGGTAAGACCCGACTCCTCTCTTCTCTCTTTCTAGTAAAAGATTACTATGTGTTCATCTTTATTGGCCGGAGTGATTGCACATGCTTTAATTGCCTGTGAGCAGATGTGTAGAGCTGCCAGCTCACCTCAGCTGAGACGGGCGGAACAATGGGCTTGCCCAAGCGCAGTGGACAATCTGCTACAACCACAAGGCTGTTAGGTGTTGTAGTCTGTGCGCGTGTGTGTTGTAGTTAAATCAGACAGCCTTCATGTCCTCGCTATCACCCAAGTATAATGCTTGACATTAATGATTTAGGGGCTGGTGGATAATTGCAGATCGATCAATTAAGGCGATCAGGTCTCCATCCACGACCCTCACTGCATGCTTTCGCCCTGCGCGCGTTTCTGTGTGTGTGTGAGATGTCACTGTGGGCTCATCTGTCACACCAACTGCAAAAATGAGAAAGCTAGGGAGAAGGAGGGAGCGCATCAGTGTGAAGGATCAGTCATTAGTTCCTTTCTGGGAGCGATGTAGTCCAGCATTTTGTGCGGCAGCAGCAGCAGCAGCAGCAGTGTGCGCTGTGTGATGCTGCGATGGGGCCATGTGCTGTTAATCCTCCTCAAGTATCCGCATTTGCTCACTATAGCTGAGAGCCAGAGCGTAGTTTGTTAAAGCTGAACACTGTGTACAGATGGGAATCAAGCCTGGAGTGTTGGAGTGTGTGTAAATGTGAAAAGTGCATTTATTTGATATCATTTGATCTAATTATGGAAGTGATACGTGAATTGGTTGTGACTAAAATGGGAAATTATAAATTAGATGTGTATTATGTAATATTTTCTTCTATATATTGTAAGGCAGAATCAAAGATTAAAGATATTAAGATTGTTCAGTTGGTGGTCTCACACAATGTATCTGTCTGCATCCTTTGCTGATTTTTTATTTCATTTTAATTTATTATCATGGATTCCACATAAAGCAAGAACCTATAATTAACAAAATGTGACATTGACGTGACAAGATCAACATTTTAACCTCTATTTATATTCACCAATATTTGGTTGCTGGATTTCTCATTCAAGCTGCTTATCAAGGCTCGCACATTGCACTGAGTGGCAGTGAATGGGTTAAATATATTGCTGCAGCATGGAGAATGGAGGGAAGTGTGTTCTTGAGGATAGTAAGCTCTTCTGTACAAAGAGAGCCGTCCTGGTTAAAGTGCAAGTGTCTATCGTTTCTGTTAATGACTTACTTATGAGAAAATCTGGCTTGTGATTGCATCCTTTTATAACTTCAACCTTTATTTGCCACGCAGCACAATTATTAACTGTAAAGGGACACTGTGCAGTTTTGGAGAGGAAATTCAAACTCAGAATTTTGATATTTACTAAATTAATGAGGTAATAATACCAACTCAGAAACATTTGTTTTCCATAAGTGAATAAACAAGCTGTTCTCAGAGGGAAATAAGGTCCCCAGAACTCTGTTTGAAGTGAGAAAGGTGGCAGGGTCCGCCACATATAAATGTAAAGTAAAACAACAACAAAACCTTTAAGGTCAGCTTGTTTATTCAGTTTATTCAGCCATGAAAACAAAGAGAGTTTGTTCACTCAGAATCAATCTGTCAATGAAGATCTTTCTCTTCTGATTCAAATTTCTTCCCCAAAACAACCTGGTGCCCCTTTAAGATTTACTCAAAAAATCTCAAAAAATGTGTCTGACTTCACTCTGTAGCCCCTGGCACAAAGCAGGAGTGGCTAATCCAAACAGAACAATGTGTACACTTAAGTAGCCACATGCCTCTGGCTCATCATCCTGAAGGCTTCAGGTCCAGTCTGTCAACTGTGAAGCCTCAGAGTGCCTGAATGGTCATTACAGCGAGGAGGCTTTAGCAGCTCGACCCTACTGCCACACCAAGAATGCGTTGATGTGCCGTATCTAATCTTAACATCTTCAAGCACCACTCAGTCACAGCAGATAGACTGAAGAGCTACATCCTCATCCTCACTCATGGATGAGTCAATCTCCCTCTTACAGTACAGTAGAGATTTGTACTTCTGTCTCCTCACACCTCCTCGTGCTTTGATCAGAGGAAACCCCTCATTAAGAGGCTCCAAAACAACTCCATTCTCCTCCGTCCTCTCCGTCATGATCCTGTCACTGCCGTCTCTGAGTTGCAAGGCAGAGAATCCCTCGCCAGACCTCGGAGCTGCGCTTGTGCTGTGACAGGAGGACGAGTGAGTGAGGAGAGATGAGGAGAAAGTGGGAAAGGGAGGGAGGAGGGGGCTTCGTTGCAGCATCTTGGGCTAGCCCTCGTGGGGTGTGCTCATGTGGTGCAGAGGGGTCCCTTTCCTTTCCCATCGCTGCCACCTAAACGCTGCTGGACTGTTTTGCATTATGCATGGGCAGCATGTGCACGGGATCCTCACACAGAACGAGGACCAGCGACCACTGACAGCACTAATACATACAGTATATGAAGCATGAGCTGATCTGTTCTCCCTCCTGCTTCCATCTATCTCCTCTCCTCTCCTCTCCTCTCCTCTCCTCTCCTCTCCTCTCCTCTCCTCTCCTCTCCTCTCCTCTCCTCTCCTCTCCTCTCCTCTCCTCTCCTGCTGGGTGAGCTATATTGCAGTAGTAATTAGGTGGTGTGAGCAGCGCATCTGTGTTGGTTGCAGAGTGTTTTCTCCAAGTGTGTGTGTGTGTTTGTGGAGGTGGGTGTAACATAGAGCAGTATGATATATCAGTATAGTACCAATGATGTGCTGTTGATGCAGTTTGTTTCTTGTAAAAATGGGACATTTAGCTTAAATTTAGTGTTTTTCTTATGTAATTCTGAGCTTACGACATTGTTCCAAGTGAGATCAACCACCTCCTTCAGCTTTCTCGCTCTCATTCAGTAGCAGGTACCCAAAGCACACCCCAACTCATAGATCTTAATGTCAATTAAGCAAGCATGAGCGCACACCCACAGAAAACACACAGTGAATGAGAGAGGGGAGTAGTGAGGGGAGGGGCCGGGCTGCTGCAGTGGCAGGCAGGCAGTCAGGGAGGGAAGTGGACGCAGAATGCAGGCAGCGCTGAGCCCGAGCACTGCCCGACGTCAAAAGGTCTTTGTACCAACGGCCATTACTGTAGTGTGTGTGGATCACTAAAGCATTGTCACCGAGACAGAGGGCGACCATTCCAGACACCGGGGCTATTCTGCTCCACAACAATGATGGGAAAATTGCACCCAGCAACACACAGCAGCCCGGTCAAAGACTTAGATCTTTCTGTTAATTCCCAGTGTCAGAGGTGAAGCCACACACACACAGACACACATAAACAAAACACCACATAATCACAAACTTTTATGATTCCAGCACTTGACTCATCCAAGATGATGGTTAGAACCACAAAAGAAGGGAGAAGTCACAATGGAGCTTGTTTTGCTCTGGCTCTGATAGATGTGCTGCCAATTTGTTTTTTACAAGACTCGAATATTTAATACCAGTTTGGGAGGAGGGACGGCTTCAGAACAAAGTAATTGTACAGGACTTGAGACTCAAGCTGCTGGCTGGCATGTTTATGATCTCAGTGTGGCATTAGACTGAGTGAAAAATTGTCATCCACTGAGACACTTTCAGTCTGGGAAAGAAATTCACTGTAATTCAAGCAAACTAATACATGAACTTTTCAACTTTTCCATGATGCACGGAGAATATCTGTTTCACTCTTGTCATGCGGTGTGTTCAGCTGGGGATCATCAAAAGGCCACATTTCTGCAATTTCAATATTCTGTGTTGTAGAACTGGCAAAGAGACCGTGATCTGTTTTTTCTCAAGCACACTTATGCACCAAACGTAAGTGTGAACAGGCACAAAGGAGACCAGTATTGAGTTTAAAGGGTGCTGAACAGGAGGAGGGTGTGACAGACAGCAGTAAGTGACTCGTACTTTAGGCTCAGCTGTTCAGCTGATGGGTCAGACCTGACCTGGAGGGCTCCTTCAGAAGCCTGCGCTTGTTTTTACGACTGTCTGCAATGCAGACGGGGCAGAAATGGGGCAATGTCTGAGGGTGTCCGGATGAGGTATGCAGGGGAGTGAGATGGAGACAAGATTGGAGTGGAGGCCGGAGCGGAGCTGGATGAGTTACGATGCCCCTTTTGGGTCACTTGTGTGTTGCCTTTGGAAGCAGCCATTTAATCCACATCCACTTATATTCCATTTGCTTTTTAGAGTGCATAAGAGCTCTGAGATTTAGAGGGCCACTATGTTTAATTTAATTTGAGGTGGCTTTGAAACCTTAAATCCTGTTGTTGGTCCCTCTGTAGTCCCACAGCAGACAGTCCAAGCTCCTTGACAGATTATCATAAAGAAGGGATTAAGTGTTTTTTTTCTTTCAGAGAATATGAGGTTATGTGTGGCAGACACTCAGCACTTAAAGTTATTTGCTTTGTAAGTAAGTAAACCCTGGTGTGTGTTAACTCTAGCCACCCCCCGTGTGCACCCAGAATCATCCACCTCTCAGCCAGTGGAGGGGCAGTTTGGGGGGTACAGTCTGCAGCCTAATCTGTACTGATCAGAAATGTTGGGGAGCTGCAGATTAGCTCTTCCTCCAGGCACCTTAAGCTGAGTCGTCGCCGTCAAGCTGTCATTCCAGGAATACCCCAAAACAGGGTCGCATCCCATTGGACAAATGCAGGACCTTTGCATGTGAACTTTTGGCATCTCACATACAGACACAGATGACCGTGGGGTCGTAATCCTCTTAAAGCAAGCTCTTTGTCACACTGTAGGAAAGATGGACCAATCTATCCAGTCTGACAGGCTATGCAGATTAATTCCTCATAGTTCTGTCCAGTTCCTTTGTGGCTACTCATTATCACTGTCCACAAAGCCTGGGGCATTCCTCTGCATTAGCATTTCCTCGTAGGGTAAACGATGAGCTTTTTTTCTGTCTTCTTTGTGTTTTCCTGTCAGTTGTCGCAACCTAAAGCGTGGAAGTTCACAAAATGCGTGAAAGTGCAGCACTTTCAGTTCCACATAGGCTGCAAGAGAAGAGAAGTGAAGATAGAAGATAGTGGAGGTGTCTGTCAGGGGGATTCGGGGATAAATTAAATTTTACGCGAGTATAAAGGTGATTACCGTGTTGAATGTTGAAATTCCCTGTGACGTTTTTCTGGTGGAAGCAAGTCGCTGCTGATCTTCTCCGTAACATGAAGCGTTGCAGTGGAATATATCAGGATTAGACACACAGGAAGTGTCTCCTCACCACCCCAACTGTGTGAGAGGCTGTGTGGGCCACGCTCGAGTTGCTCTGGGGTTTAGCGTGAGGTTGTTTCACCCTTCACTCTTCTCCCTATTTCACCCTCTCTTGTTTTATAGCGCTCACATTAAAGGTCCCCAAACAACAGCCGAGCCATTAAAAAGATGGAAGGGCCTCTGGTAATTTACTTTATAGGGTTGCTGCCTTTTTCTTACCACGCCTTTTCCATCTGATGTCGAGCTGTTTTGAATTAGACGAACGACACTGTACAATATGAAATGTCTCTTTGAAAGGCGACATCATCACTTCTGCACTCTTTTTAACACATCTCAACATCTTTCAAAATCTGTTGAACGCAAAATATTGACACTACTCAACAGATGTTACATGGAGTCATTAACAATTACATGATATGTGACCAAGTGGACTTTTCCAGACCGGTTTCCCACAGATATCCCACTGATCCCTTTATGTCTATATCCTGGCGTGCCAGTTCCACTGCTGTGAGAAAACAGTCTGTGTGTTCTTTAGGCTCCGATTTAGCCGACGTCTGTAATAGTAACCGGTGGAATTAGACGGAGCTCCTTCCTCTGCCAGTGCAGGCCCTTTCATGTGGCTACTCCAGATTTTACCACCATGCAGACACACTTCCCTCGCAGCAGCTCTCACCCCGTGACCCCCCCGGGCCATGAACGCACCATTTCGTGGCCCCCGCTGATGGTCACTTCCTTGACTCTTCTCCTCTGTACAGCTGTTGTTTTGGCATCACCCCAACCTTGCATCCTACATCACTCATCACAGGAATGATGAGGCCATTACATGTGCTGCATTCTGGAGAGGATATTTATACTCATGCTATAGACCAGAGGTTTTCTAACTGTGAGTAGGAGAGGAGGAGCAGACAGAGAGATGTGAGTGAGGTGAGAGGGACAGGTGTTCTTTAAAGAACAGGAATCTAGTTATTATATATTGTAGGGCTGTACCGAATGTTCTGTTGAGGTTTTTGAATGAAGCTACAAATGTCATCACCTCAAAAAAAAAGGTTTTTAAATCTTTAATTTGAAATAGGTGATTCATTGGATTGAATGAGTCAGTCTTTTATTAATTAAATCAGCTCTCTTTAATGAATATAACCAAATTAAACTGGCGATTTCTTTGACACCCACAGTCGTTAGTATGAAAATGATGATGTTTCGATGCAGCACCGAGTGAATGCAGATACATTTTATGATCTTTTTTGTGTTCAACAACTCACGTAATTTACTTAATTGAGACCTTTTTTTTTTGTTTGTTTTTTTGTTTTGTTTTTCACCTTCACTGTTTTATATAGGTTCCTTTGCATGTAAAAGGTCTTGAAAGTTAAAAAGGCCACACCAACAGGAGATACTCTTTTACACAATTTATGCCTAGCAGCTACTGTAGTTTTGCACCTCATTGATTTAGCACGGTTTTATCCACAAAGAAAGATATTCAGTTAACTGTCATGGAGAAGTAAAGAAAACAGGAAATATTCACATTTAAGAAGCTGGAATTTTATTTCATAAAAACCACCTCAAAGGTATGAATCGATGACCCACTCACCAACACGGTCAGCAGTTGGAGGTGCAGCAGAAACATAGCTTGCTGAGGTAATTAAGGTACTTAAAACCCTTAGTGCATAATTGCCGCAGTTTGCATCTAATATTGTACTTCTGTCTGTCATTACTCAGCCAGTTGTCTGTATTCTGTCAGACCTTTAACCCCGCTCCCCACATATTCTTTGCAAAGCCTCACATGCCATTAACAAAATCCAATATCAGGCCAGAATCTGAGTGGCAATTTCAACATACAGTGCCTTTCCTTATCATTTAACTCTTAACAGGCTCTTATCTTTTAACTTCCAGCAGCTTGATGAGTCAACTCGTAAAAGACAACAGTGCTTGCTCAAGCCGCCTGTTGATCTTTGACATGTGAAGGTGAGCGGTAGCCTGATAATCACTGACCTCTCCTTTGTCATCAGAGGAGTGTGTGTGGACACAAGGATGGGGCTCGTATTCCCTTTGGTGTCTGTCCTCCACCTACAAGTTTGCTTTAAGATTACAACCCCGAGATAAACACAGTGTTCGCTCAGTCCAGTTAGGAGCTTCTAAGACATGTCGGAGTGACAGCGAGGTGAATCATGAGCAGAAGCAGAAGGACCCTCCCAAAGACCCATTCGCAGTTTGCCCCCATGTTAAATAGACACCCCGCCCTTCCTGTCTCATTATCGAAGAAGATTGGAGTGTTTACCTGAAGAAAGAGCTGAAAATCGTGTCTTCACGTAGGAGACGGCAAGATTGCAGGAAGGAAGGGGGAGATTTGGGATGTGTTGAGCACTTTGCTGTGTTTGACACGCTGTCAAATAAGAGCTCATCCTCGCTTAAGAAATGTGATAGGAAAAACATTTGCTTTCCTCCCTCCCTGCATTCCGTCTCCTCTGATTATCACAGCAAATTATAACAGGGGATGGTTAAGATGCAGTGTTAAAATGAAAATACATAGGTTTTCAGATCCAGTCTGCATTATATGGTAAAAAAAACAAAAAACATAATGCATTTGTTTTGACAGATATAACAACAGTGATATGATTTGCTCATCTGGGGTCAAAACAACAATATTATTGTGCTTTATTCTCCAGTTGAACAGTAAAAAACACATTTTTTTAGTGAGGCAACTGACTTTTTCACTTCTCAGACTACACTGTGCATTTCCCTTTCCTCCAGCCACCCCAAACACGCTGTGACATTCTCATCCGTTTCAACACACACACCAGGAGACATTTTCAAAAAAAAAAGAGAACAAAACAAAGCAACAAAAACAAGTGAAATGTCTGTGTTGTGAAGGTCATGCCCAAATGTTCCCCTGAGCCCTATGCTTTGGCTGAGACCACTGATACATGAAGAAATGGAAATAGAAGAATCCATTTCTCACACACACACTCACAGACGCTGAATATTGATCAACAGAACAGCGGCTTGGAATTTGTAACAAGTGATGAAACCGTAATATCCTGAGACACCCAGAAATTGGATTTTTCTCGGACACATTAACAAGTTGTTCTTGAGAGGATTGGACTTTAATATTGACCCGCCTGCAGCAGGAGTCACAAGCAGCAGTCGTGAAAGGCGACCTGCAGCTAGCAGGGATATTAGCTCACAGTCGCTGGAAGCTCTCACAGCTGCTAGAATAATATTTACAGTGCTTATTTACAGCAGCCGTGTGTTTGAAAAGCCTTCCTTCTTTGGGAGAAATTTAATCTGTTCCCCCCCATTTACATGTGATGGAGTAAATAACAGAGCCCGGTGGAGGGATTATGCAATCGTTTATATCCACCAATCACGCCCAGGATACGTTCTTGGTTGTGTGCGTTTGTTTCATGTGCGTCCCCTCACATGTTTCATCAGCTCTTTTTTTGATTTCATTTGTGGATATCTGTCATGTTGTCAGAGCGAGATGAGATTGCAGGAGGATTTTCATTACTGTGTTTGGTGTGTGCGTTACCGTGTTTGTGGGAAGAACCAGGGGTTGAATGAGGGCACTGACCTCTGTCAAAGACTTGCTGTTAATGCCTTGGGTCAGAGGTGGATACACACACACACACACACACACACAGCATGCACAGCCCTTAGTTTGTTTTTCTGCTGGAAAAGTTCACACTTAGGATTGAATTCCTCTGAGAATGTATCATTGGTTTTGTGTTTCCAAGACATCGGTGATGTCACAGAGACAACAAATACAAAACAGGTATTAAAGGGGAACTCCACCAATTTTACACATTAAAGTGTGTTAAAGTACAGGTCTTTTGGAGTACTACTGTGTATGTGAAAAAAGAAGTATAAAGCCTTTTGTGGCTCCAGAGGAAGATGCATGTAATCTGATAAATTACCTCCAGTGATGTCACTCAGTGCTCATGTTGCATTGTGGGTGATATAGGTGCCAGGTTTTGAAAAGCAGTCCACTGGACTTATTGCATTCCCAAAACATTGTTGGAGTCATTACGGACCGACAAAACAAATTATTTTTATTCCATGAATTCTTCTTACTTTTCAGAGCCTGGTGCCTACATTACCCACAGTGCAACTTAGCTACTGACTGATATTACTGGAGGCAGTTTATCAGATTACGTACAGCTTCTTCTGGAGCCACAAAACTCTTTATACTATGTTTTTCACATATGCATTAGTACTCCTAAAGACCTTTAAACACACTTTAATGTGTAAAATTAGTGGAATTACCCTTTAAAGTCAATGTTGGGCTATAATCTGGCAGAAACATGTTATCTTTTCCAATCAGTCCAGCCTCTCATTTAAATTCTGGCTGATTTTGCACTGCACATCATTGATCAGCAGGAAAATAGACGTTCGCATCTGTTGTGTTTTTCTGTGGGAGAATTTGCTTCTGAGACAATGACAGCCTGAGTGTTTGTGTTTGTTTCTGCAGTGCACTTGTACACCAGAATGCTTGGTTACACCTCACTGCCCAGGGAGGGTTATTACAGCCTTGTTTTGATTCTTCAGCACCATAAATGTTTACTTGTCCATGTTTAAATAGATAAATCTGCAGGCAGCCTGTCACCACAACCACTTCGGAAATGATTACATTTTGATTGCATGTATTTATATCGCTAAAAACATTACACATCGGGCTGAATCTGTTACTGAATATGGTAGTTGTGGCATGATGGTGCTTTTTTCTACACAACCTAGATGTTCAGCGAAGTTTAGGCGACAGCGTACTGCAGCAGCTCATGTTGTCATTCTGGTTGTTGATGGAACTATCTGGGCTTCATGCGCATATTTCTAAGTGTAATTGGCTGACTGATGAGTGTGCATAAGCCCTGAGGCTGTGTGCTGTAGGTATGTGGGCTGTTCTTTAATAAAGCAGGCCTGGTATGTGGAGGAAGTCAGAGATGAACTCACAAGATGCCTCGGTGTGTTTTCCCACGCTAAGAAGAACTGAAACTCACCTCACGATGAAGAAATACGACCGTAAAGTTATCAAGTTCACTTTTGGGAACGGGGTTGCATATTTTTTTATCATGTAAAACGAGTTCAAACACACTGTCAGCTAAATCAAATTGTGTTTAATAATCATTTCCCTCTTGAGGCCCTTTGAGATTCAAACCGGCCTCTGAGGTCATTTCTCATAAGTTTGTTCAAAAAAGACATATTTGGGTTTCTCAGAGTGTTTGATGAAACAGCAGAGGAGGTAATGAGATGCATATCTAATTCATGAGACAATGAAAGATGAACCCGACGGCCTCAACTAAACTGTCCTCCCATAAGCAGGATGAAATTGGGTTGGAAATGAGTGGCTTCCCCCCTAGATGAAGACTCAGTGTGAGAGTGGCATCGGCCGGATTGGTTTTGAGTGGTAATGTGTGTACAGCTGTAGAGCGGTCACCTTGACAGCATCTCAGAAGGAAAATGCTTTTATATGTCTGATTGGTCTTCCCGCCGGCTGTAGATGTGACGGGAACAAAAACATGTGAGACATTCATATTTATACATTATAAACTCCCTTGAGTCCTTATAGCATTAGCTGTTAAGTTACACACATTGCAATACACACGCAGTATGTAGGAGTGACAGATACATCCCATGAGTTACAGCCCAAATGGAGTAGTTGTGGCCGCTGTGGAGAATTGTGGTTGATGTGTGGGAGCAGAAACAAAGTCATTTATGACAGATGTTATCACAGTGTACATAAAGGCTAAATATGGCAGAGTGCCTTTCCTTGATTCATTAGTTATATTTAGCCTCTGCACGAACCAGACGCCCAGCCTCGCAAACAAAATGGACGCTAAATTGCATGGCAGAGATGTGGCGATATCTCAGTGCCAGAATCAATAAAACCCGGGCCACATTTATTACCACCCTCAGACTGACTGTTGATGGGATCTCAGTGGTCCATGGCAGTATTATAGTAGATAAGCCCCCAAGAGAAGGGCTGCAACTAATGGTTATTTTCTTTGTCAATTAATCTGTTGATTATTTTCTTGATTAACCGTTTTCATTGTTTGGTCTTTTTAAATGTGAAAATA
The DNA here is from genome assembly GCF_040436345.1 of Pagrus major. Taxonomy (NCBI): domain Eukaryota; kingdom Metazoa; phylum Chordata; class Actinopteri; order Spariformes; family Sparidae; genus Pagrus; species Pagrus major. The sequence continues at coordinate 12,969,166 of NC_133227.1, read as the reverse complement.
TTTAGGAGACGGATGTAAAAAATACATACAATACATATATATATATATATATATATATATATATATATATATATATATATATATATATATATATATATATATATATATATATATATGTGTGTGTACATATAGCCATATGGGACCAATTCTCCATTTTGTGAAGCCTAAGCACTGTGATTATCCAGAGAAGATGCTGCACTGAAGCAGTTTGATGCTAAATTGAGCTGAAAATACAAATCTTCACCAATATTCTTCTCTTTTTCATCATGGCTTTGGGTCACGTTGCACCATCTCTTTTGGAGAAACAGCGCCGAGGTCTAGACAGTGCGTTTGACAGCCTGTGGACATTTTATCGTCAAGCTTTACAGCTCACGCTGTGACTGAATCAAGGAGAAGTCAGACGAAGAAGATGAGTCAGTTGTCAAGCTGAGAGCACAGGAAAATATTCTTTTAACAGTAGATAGGTAGGTATCAAGTATTTAAATGAAAATAGCAGCAGGATTTTCGAGCATGCTGCTTTACAGTACCTTTTGGATAATTAAAGTGTCATTTGGTAAGATCATGTTAGAAAGCCAGTCTTGACTGTAGATACAGTTTATGATAATATTGCAGCATAATGTTTCAATACCCCCCATAGTGGATTCCCCACATCTGCATAAAACCACGGAGAGAGCAGGAAAGAAAGTGAGAGAGGAGAAATGAAATCTCATTAAAAAACACTACATAATGACTTTAATCCTCCACACTGTTATGTAAAACAGTGCTGGGATTACTGACAGGATTTTTCAAATTCACATGTGTTGACACTGGCACACACACACACACACACACACACACACATATTGATGTAACCCTACATTTCCATAATTAAAAAGAGCGCAGGATGATTTGTATGGTGTGTCTCTGGATGAATTTTAGGTGCGGCAATGGTGGCCAGGTCTGTCAGTTGGTAGGTCTCTTTGGTCCAAACTGAAATATCTCAGCAACTATTTGAGGGACTGCCAAGAAATTCATGTTCCCCTGAGGATGATTAAACGTGGGAATCCCCTCACTTTTATTTGGTGCCTCCAGTACGCAAAGTTTTGACTCATCCAGCTAAATATTTCTACCTCTAAAAGAAAGCTTGCCACAAATTGTGGTACAGACTTTCCTGATTCCCAGAGGATGAACCGCAAATAACTTTGGTGATTCCATCATTTTTCCTCTTGCGCCACCCTCTGCTCAAAATTTCACTTTGTTTTATGAGAAAATACCTGAAGAAATCGAGGAATTATTCTTCACCTTCATATGTTATATCTTCTGTGCAAATTGGCAAAAGTAGCATGTAAACACACAAAGCTAAGATGGTGAACGTGGTAAACATAATATGCAAAACGTCAGCATGTCAGCAGGCTGACATTAGCATTTATTTCAAAGCAGTGCTTTGTACAGGCTCACAGAGCTGCTCGCGTGGCTGCAGACTCTTTGTCTTATTGTGTGTTTGAGAGATTTCATGGCTTTTGGCTTCTAGGTTAATCATTCCGACTGTCTTGAGAGATCTTCCTTTCAAATATTAGTATTTGTTGTCTGGAAGGCATAGTGCCATTATCGATATTTCTTTTATTTTTATGGATTGAGGCTGTTTTCCAAGATGATGTTGAAATGGTTCAAGACTCAGCCAAATTGAATTTATACCTCAGGGCATTTTTTTGTGGCTTTTTTAAAAGGGACACTGTCCATATCACTTGTCTTTGAGATAAAACCGGACAGCGTTTGAGCCTCTCTCAGTGATTTTCTACGGCTAACGTGGCTCCTTTTCAAAATTCCACATAAATAACCCTCCTCCGGGTCCACATTCAAGGTTGAGTTCAACTGCTGTTCAGTATTCCTGAGAGACGATGGTGTGAATGAGTGCAGCACGCGGAGTTCCCCTGGCAGTCAGACAGTCTCATCCCAGCTCAAATACCTTTGCTTCGCTTCACTGCATCTCCGTCCAATACATCTAATGCATTATCTCATACGAACAAGTGGCCCAGCGCTGGATGTATTATTGATGAGCTATAGGTTTAGTCTGCTCCCTTGATGCTTCACTATGCGTCCTCTCCACTACCATCAAATATTTAGCACGCACCGGCTGGGACTAATGCACCGCGGCCCTTGAGCTGAATTCAAGCTTTTGATTAGTGAAAGAAAATTAGGATAAGAAAAAAGCCTGATTAATCAAAGTGGTAAGGCTGGCAAACCTGCAGGCCTTTAATTTGATTTTGCCCCAGTTTGGCTGTCACAAATTAGAAGATTAGAGTGAAAGCTGTCTCAAATGTCAAAGGGGCTTCATCACTGTTATAACAGAATAATCATGCTAACACAGTGGCAGCAGTTCTGATTTGAATACATTCACCCTGGTGTAGTACAGTGGTGTATTGGTAGCAAGTAAACTGTCATTTTTAAGGACTTACATTTACTTGAAATGGCATCCAAACCGGAATCAGCAAAACGAAGATAAGAAACATGAACTCAAACCAACAATGCACTGACAGTACACTTTTGGTCTCAAACCTGCTTTTTATAGCACAAATAAAGTGTTTGAATCATAGTGAACTTGAGTTCCACATTCACTTTCAATCTTGGGATGGTTAAAATTAACATTTAGATCATTATATGAAAGCAAAACAATAAAAAAAAGAAATAAAAAAAAGGAAGATGAACTGAAACCAGCAAGCACTTTCCTGGCATTATGGAAAACCGTGTAAACTAGTATTTACTTTGGTGTGGAGTGGAGTGTTGCTATGGGTGAGAATATGACATGTGATTCAGGAAGTACAGCTTGAGAAAAACATCCATGAATTGAAAGCTTATCAGATGCCAAAACACTGCACAGTGCGTTACAATATTTGGGTATGTAAGCAATAGTTTTATTATTATTCTCAGTAACTGAACTAAAAAATGTATTTTTGCTGAAATACTGAATAGATGTAAAGAAAGAATATGTTACCAGGTGTATTAATCTGAATGTGACAGTCTGATGTTAATGTGTACCATCTAGACATGTGACTTAAGTCATTTGGTCCAAGTCTCAAGCAAGTTCCAAGTCATTTTTTCTTGGTCAAGTCGAGTCAAGAGACTTTTCTCCATCCAACACACTGCAGTCTGATCTGCCATATCCGACCTAATATTGATATTATTGAGCAATTTATCTAACCTGTTCAAAAGGTGAGACAGTAAAATTTGTAACTGAACAAAAATAAACCTTATAAAAGCTAAGTTATTTCGTAATATCTTTCAATTAATATATTCCCTCCCCATCACTTGTGTGCAGTGAAAATTGACAGCCAGACTGAAAAAAACAAACAAAATCAGGAGAGAGAGGTCCATAAAGAGGCAGTCCTGAGAGCAGATCCTCCTGTTTGCTGCCGTGTCTGGTGATTACTGCTGAGCATTCATGTGGTGATGAAGAGAGGAGGGAGGAGATTGCTAACTGCAAAACAGACAGGAAGTTAGCTAAAACGACGACAATGCTTACAGCAGCTTTAAACATTTGCAAAGTCTTTTTTTTTTGTATATTTAAAATTGTGCATTGCCTACTGTCATGTTTGCTCGTCAGCAATCTTCTTCGCTCCGTTCTTCGTGCATTGCTAGATTTCTTGGTGTGTTGCTACCACCAACTTCTGCTATGACTCTCACTCTTACTCTTAAGATCTTTCTGTGTTTCTCACACAGTGTGCTCTACAAGTGGTTTTGGGTGAAGTTGTGTGGGCAGCCAGACTTGAACTTTCTAGCGCACTCACACACGCCCCATCTCTTGCTGATTTTATGCTCTTGCAGGAGCTCTGAAGGCCTCCCGTGCAGGCCGCTCTCCACTGTTTTTCCCAGACATCTGCAGCACGTTTCCTTTCTGTGTGGCAGGGAAAGGAAGTGGAATGGAAAAAGCGCTCCCCCGCCCACTGCGGCCACATGGCAAGGGAGGAGAGCAGTCGGTCAGGAGCCCGCCGGCCACAGTCGGGCATATTTGTGGTCAGCTCTCTCCTCGCTTCAGTCTGAGGCGCTCTGCAGACCGGCTTGCCTCTGCGCTGCTGTTCCCTGCTGTCGCTCACAAATCCAAAACGTTGGTCACAAGAACAACCAGAAAAGATGCACTTTCTCCTCACTCATTATGTCCCCCCCATTTCTTCCTTTCCCAGACTATTTATACTGATGGGGGTTGACACATGAAAAGGGATCACCCCTCTGCAGGAATGGAGGGGAAGGATCTGGCCACATCAGCAGAGCGGTTCACCGCTGCCCGTCACACTCTGGCCAGGATGAATGACTTCCATCCATTGGCTCCCTCTCACTCAGACACACACTCAGTGAAACCAGGGGAAAGGGGAACACGCGCACACACACATAGACACACACACACACACTATATATATAAACAATGGAAACACATGATTTACAAGATAAATCCAAGGCTGACCCGATTGTGGCCACCACCTATTTCTTTCCTCATGACTCCTCTATCTCCGGCTGTCTTTGTCTCTCTCCACCGCGCGTCACTGTTAAATTGGACCACTATTCTCTCCTTCCTCTTAGCCTAGTTTCTCTGAGCAGAAATAGAAGCAAAGGGGGGCCAGAGATCCTGGAGTCTGGGATTCTGGTTGGGGATTTGATATGAAATCTGTCCTCTCTGAGCTGATGGAGTTCTACAGTATGTGTGTGTAAATCTGTGTATGGCTTTATGGGGTGTGGTGTGAGTGGGCGTGTGTGTGTGTTCGCTTATGGTGTATTTGTGAGTGTATGGTGGTCCCAGAGGAGCAATGCTGGCAGCGTGCGTCACTGCACGAAAGCTGGCCTTGCAAAAACAGCACGCAGTACCCTCAGTTAAACATCTCCTCTGGATCAAGACGAACATAAGAAGAAAATAACAGCCAATGTGTTAGCAGTGTGTTAAATGGGGTCAGAGCTCGTATGTTTTGGGGGGGTATTGTGAACATCATGGCAGTTTTCCACAGCTGCATTGATCTATAAGATTCATAAATCCTCTCCTGTTAGTGAGCAGTCTATAATTGAAACAGCAACGACTGAAAGAAAGTACTATTGACTCACAATTCACCGCTCTAAATGCAGCATTTGTGGCGTGTTAACATTCACCAATTTTGAGTCATTTCTTCTTGAGCCACGCTGAAAAAAAAAAGTGGTCATAAAGGCAGACTTTATGAGAGGGTGGAATAAGTGTCAGCTGCACGCCGCCCCTCCGACTCTGTGTCAACTCTGTGTTTTGACTGTCTGCAGCCGCGCAGTTTGTATGTACAGTTCAGCATCACAATAAATTCATGAAAGGGGTCCGTAAGTGTCAGAGAATACACACATATGGCTCTGCACTGTGCTGTTACACGCCACAGAACAAGTCGGTTGTTTATGAAAACAAGTGAAACTGAAGGGCAGCTGTGTGTTCAAACAGAGAATGTTTAATAAATGACAAAGCATTGTTAACTTTAATGACTTCTTCAAGCTCTGCTCATTGTTTTTCCAGTTAATCCAAGGGAGTGGACAGTGTATTGTGTCAGAGGGAGTGGCTATGAGTGTGCTTCGCTGTTCCACTGAATGAAGGTGGAAGTAGCTGGTGTTATTGTTGTGTGCCGTCAGGAAGATCCACATTCCTGCCATGTTTCTTGCCTGGCATCGTCCTCACATGAGAACAGACCCCTGGAGGCCAGAGACTTGAGAAACTCATTAACGTTGCTCAGTTTAATGGATCCTTTGGGGTAGATTTGCAATCAATGTTGCCACAGCCGCAGTGATGACCTGATACGTAGCTCTTAATGTATAATGGAGCTTTGTGTAATTTAACAGATGCCGCGTTGTGAGATGCAGCCACGATGAGGATTAGAAAAAGGCAGAGATTTGGAAAGCTGAGTTCCTTTGTGGTCTCTTGACCTTTATCTGTCTGAGTGCCCGTACAGCGTTGCCATGGCAGCGAAACTGGGCGCTGCCAGCCTGGGCAAGGGTTGTGGTACCTCGCAATCAGACACTTCACTGAATCTCTTTGTCTTTATAAAAGATGGCCTGAAAAATCCGGAAACACTCATCTCAGGTAAGAGAAGAAGAGACGACACTTACAGCCTGACTTGAGGAAGGGGAAATGGAGTGGAGAGCATGTGAAACAGGAAGAATGAGAAAGCAAAAGGACAGTTTGATTTCCAGAAATTAAACGGCCTCACTGAGAGTAGAGATGATAGCCGTGATAGGCCGCTACACAAACACAGAGCTGCTGGCTCTCTGTAATCCCTTACAGATTAGCACAGTCCATTACTCAGCTCATTGCACTTGAATCTATAGTACAATAAACACTGTTGCTTTGATCTGACTTCCACCACTTACTTAAATGGATTCACATTTAGCTGCTGGAGTAAAAAAAAAGGAACATATGAATTTCTTACATAATATTTTCATGTTTTTACGAGATCTAATCTTGTTGTCACGGCAAGACTTTATCACACAGTGGCTACAGCTCTACATCAGCTCTGGTTTCCTAATCTCACAGCACATTTTGCCAACTCTACCTTTATTAATTGTCTGGTAATTGTAGACTAGGGTGTGGCTCAGACAAATGCAGACTCTGTCCAGGAGGGACGCTCCACCATCTGCTGTAGGAATCCCCCTCCCAGCAGGCTGTGTGTACGTGTTAGTGTATGTGTGTGTGCGCGTGCACTTCTTCCAGGCTAATTAGAGTACAGCTGCAGTTGTACAGTACACTGTTAAACACTGCTGTCGCTGTATGACAGGCTTGACAGGGGAGGGGGGGAGGCAGAGTTGTGGTCACAGCCAACCTGTCTGCTGCTGAGGCCATGTAGGGATGATAACCTGATGTGCTGTATGATTAGAAGTGGTTATAAGTGTGTGTGTGTGTGTGTGTGTGTGTGTGTGTGTGTGTGTGTGTGTGTGTGTGTGTGTTTGTGAGTGGAGGGGGGCAGGTCATCTTGGCAAGCACCTACCTGCTCTCTTATTCTGAGAGAGAAATAACTCAATTTTGATGTTATTATCCACCCTAACTTTGACAGGATATGAACTGAGATTTACCTGTATAGAAATGTAAATTGAGTCTTACCTGTCTTGAGGCCGTTTGCCACAGTGTGTGCTATAGGGCTGGACGATATGGCGTTAAAATAACATCGCAGTATATCAGGGATCGACCAATGTGTTTTTTTTCAGGGCCGATACCGATATGACTATTAGCAATCAAGGAGGCTGATAACTGATATTTGGAACTGACAGACATTTGCAGTACAAATTAAGATCTCAGTGTCACAGTTTACAATAACCAGTGATGGACTATTTATAAGTTCAGTTTACTCAAGTACTGTACTTAAGTACAATTCTGAGGCGCCTTACTTGAGTGTTATATTATAATATGTATTATATATTATTATACATTTATTTGATAACTTTAGTTACTAGTTATGTTGCAGATTCAGATTATTCTTTGTTGATTGGCTATCACTTCTGACATCAGATAGTGTTGTGGGTGGGACATTGAGTGAGACAACAAAGTGGTGAGGACAGACAAATAAAGGATGCTGCATCAGAGCCAAAGTAACGTATTTCTGAATTAAGTAAAAAAAAAAACTCAACATATATATATCATTGATGGTCTAAGAACTAGTTTGGAGAGCTTTCCACCTTCTATTCCTAAACTATTCACTTCAAATCAAATCAAATCAAATCAAATCAAATCATCACTTTACTGTAATGCAGCCTTTAAAACCAGGAAAAGACAACACATATGTCACACCACAATATAACGATACACAAAATCAAAGACGATATACGGTCTCATTTACCGATAACAATATAATCTTGATATATAGCCTAGCCTAGTTGTGTGCTAACAAGAAACACAGTCACCACATGTTGAGCAGATGTGAGGTAGCAAATCAATTATTTATTATGGCTAGTGTAAACTGTGAGTTTCACTGATACTGGGTTTAAAAGCCACATCATTATGAAAGAGGAACCAGGCGCAGAGTTGTGAGTGCAGCGCTTGAACAAGAATGCTGCCTGTAGTGTGAGAATGTGAGCAGGTGGTTTGACTCAGATGACAGGAATCTGACTTATGTCTCTGCTCCCACTTACAGTCCAACCTGCACCTGCCTCGCCATCGCACCACCTTTGAAACACGCTGAGCCTCTCTGTTGACAAATAGACAAGCGAGGCGAGGCGATGCCAAGCAGAGCAGAATCAACATCTTTTATGTGGGGTGCAGCTATTTGCCTGCATGGCTGTGATCCTTCTCATCATCTTCCAAGGCACAATCCCCGAGATGACAAGGACATTTCTGCATGAGTTATGTCACAAAGTTACAGGTGCACCAGTCTGGAGGTCAGGTTATGCTAGGTTACGCTGGTGTGGTGGGCTCGGAGGAGAGGAGCAGACGGATCAGAGGCAGCCAGCTTTTTAAAATGTTAGTCATGCCGCTGCTGTTCCATTTTCATGAGCTGTGTTGCAATCCCCAGGACCAGCCTGCCAGTTTCACAGAGAGTCAGCTAGCACCACCAAGCACACCAGGATTTCTCTGATAGAGATGTTTTATTCCTTTTCTCCTCTCTTCTCACTTATAAAAATAAGACTTTGAACCTTTCCAGGCTGGTGGTCTCAAGAGGAGCTGAGTTCATTTGATGAGACTTGTTGCTTCTTGTTTACTGCTGCTTAAAATTGTATGGTGGCCATAAAGGGATTTCTTTACTCGCAATTTATCACCCTCTGATCTTCTTCTTCATCTTCATCTTCTGATGTTTATGAAGTGTTAAAAAGTTTATGAGATTTCTCGTGCATGCTTTGCACTCTACGCTATATTGAACACACAAGTCATAATGTTCTGATGAGCAGATATTCAGCCGTCAACATGACTTTTGGCCAAGCACCAGGTGCCCTTCACTTCATTAAGGCATTAGAGCCATGCACAGAATGTACATTTCCTCCATTCCAACATAACTGCTCTTGGGTTACAAGCAACAGGATGAAGACGACTTCAAAGACCTTGTGGTTTCTCGCAGTAGAACTATGTGTTGGTGCTGCTGTGTGTCTGTGTGACTGAGAGCCAGCAGTAATATTGACCTCGCGCAGTCGGTTGCAGCATCATCCGATAGAGCCAAAATCAACTCCAGTCGCTGCGCTGGAGCTGTTTACATGAGCCAGTGGGTAGCTAATGGTGGAGAAAGTGTGTGAGCATTTAACGGAAGGTGTGTTTAGCCGTTTAACACCAGACATTGTTCTTATATAACACCCTTCAGTTAAAGTCTTTGCTGCCATTTACTTAAGTAAAGCACTGCATGGCAGCCAAGAGAGCACTTATCGGGATGTTATATTGCTCTTCAGGGATCTTAAGTGAATGATAGCCCTCCAGTATTATCTATCCATCATACCCAGCAATAATCCCAAGCCACAAAACACTCTCATAAAGCTAGAATTAATTTAGCTTTGAAGCCAGACAGAGTTCAGCATTTTCATACCTGTGATTATGACTGTTATTATCTCTTGTAACCACACTTATGTTTCCCCTCTGCTCCTGTTTGCAGGTGTTGTGCAAGACATCCAGCGGCATTACGGACAATCAGACAGTGGAATCGGCTTGTTGCAAACAGGTAAATCACCTTTAATCCCATAATTACATGCGTGGAATTTTTTAGCTCAACAGCTAGACCCTTTCACCGCATGACGAGGGTAATTACTGTGTACCTCTGATATTCTGATGTTCGCTAAATTGGATGGAGCGATGAAAAAGGTAGAGGCTCTGATCCCAATCAGCCTCTTGTCTTCCTGTAAATGGCCATGCTGAAATACAAGCTAAGTCCCCATTAACAGCAACAATGCTTGCAATGATTTCACACACAAATTGTAAAAAGGGCTCAGATGTGGAGTTAATTCAAATAATCAACAATCACTCATGTATTTTATTTACTTGCTCTAATCTTTCTCCTCTATATGTACTAAAGTGCTCTAATTGCAGGATTTGAAAAGAAACCAACTCAAGTTTTTTCAGGAAAACAGATAAAAATTGGCTCATTGTTACTTGTTCTGGCCAACAAGACAGAAATAGATTCTTGTTGGCCACACTCTTTAAAACTATAAGATATGTTTTAATTTTTGCAAGAATTCTCCAAGTGCTGCTGTGATTTGAAGAAGCCTGAAAACTGCAGTATTGATCAGAAGGCGGTGTTGTAAAAAGTACCCAAAAGTCATATTCGAGTATAAGTAAAGATAACTGAAGTAACTGATCATCAGAATCAGTGCTTTTTTCATCTAATTGCAGATGAAATAAATGATGCAGCATTCAATCTGCAAAGTAACTAGTGACTAAAGTTATGAAATAAATGTAATGGAGAAAAAAGCACAATAATGTAGTGAAGTAGAAGTATATAGTAACATAAAGTGGTTGTGCTGAAGTACAGTACTTTCATTCCATGACTGTCAGGGTATCTGAAAAGTACACCAGCAACACTTTTGATATGTTTGAAGCATGCAACTTTTTTTTTACTTCCTAAAAATATTTAAGTTAAAGGGGCAATATGAAAGAATTTTGTTAAAAACATAAAAAAATCATATGAAAGTCATCAACAGATCGTGAAGAAATAACAGTTTTGACACCATGAAGTCTATTTAAGGTGTTGCTAGTCAACTAGTTAGTTAGTCTGCTAACCAGCAAGCCCTAAAACTCCTGTGCTAGCTGTGCCAACACCATCACATCTGGTCCCTGAGCTCCCAGTCCGGACAGCTAGCTGCATGGCTAATCAAGCTAACTAGCGGCTACAATTAAAAGCAGTTAGCGGTTACTCTGCTGACAATGCTGCTGCTCATTTGCTTTGAGTATGAATTTGGCAGGTGGCTCATTCTTACATATTGCACCTAAAGCTTTTTATATTTCCTGAGCAGCACTCTGACTGTGCGGGGGTGATACTTCCTCACAGCAGCAGCAGCAGCAGCCGCAGCAACAGCAGGGCAGGTCAACAGAAAAGGAAAACACAGTCATGAGCCAGGCAGGCTGTTCTCCAGAGAGCCTGCACGCATGTACCCAGAGCGTCTGAGGACGCAGGTTGAGGGCAGGGTTTCCTGTTCCACTCTAGACCCCAATGAATTCACCTTTTAGGGAGATACCTTGCAAAGCCCTCTCACTGGAGGACAGGAGCCAGTCTTGTCTCCATGTGCCCTCAAACTCATTCAAACACCAACAAACTTGCACACAAAGTGCCATTGAGGGCAAGCAGGCAGGTTTGAGTTTGAGGGGGGAAAGAATACAGCCCAGTGTTTTCCTCCTCCGCTTGATGTTCTTAGACTAACTTTAGGCGAGCTGAATGGCGTGTTGAGGACAAAAATATCCAGCAGGAAAAAGAAATCAGTGTTGTAATTTCTGTTGGCTTTTCAATGAATAAGCCATTTCATCATTTCCAAAACTCATTTCCACCCAGAATCTATATTGCACTCAATTAATTTTCCATCAGCAACTCTTTCTGCTTTACACACTTTTCTTCTTTAGCTCCTTTTTTAAGTCGTTTTTTATGCAGCAGTAGCCAAAAAATGAAATAGTCACAACCAATTTTACACCAGAGCTTCTCATATGAAGCCTGTACCGACTGGTAATGGTGTTGAATCAAGCAGCTTTTATTAGTTTGTTTAATCAGCAGGGTGCCTGAACACTGACAGCTCCAGGTGATGTCTGCTCTGACCAGCACGCTCTGCAAATTTGTATAAAATCTTCACAAGAAACAGGAAACTGTAAGTGTGAGGTGTGTTTGACTCTTAATTCTGTTTGCATTGGCTCATTACTTGCGTTATGCACACTCACACACTTAAACACACACAGTGTGTTATTTGAGGGGCGTGTGCAGCTGACTTGTCCTCTGCACCGTCTGCAGGTCTCTAAGAGGCACCCAGCTGACCGGGCTAAAAGCAGGGCCGCTGCGTGTTTGATTTGCCTTGCCTGTCCCGGCCTGTCACAGTTCAGACTCCGCTTGGCCCCTGATCTCCAGCCGACCTCTTTCTCACACAGGCCTGAGGAATGCTGGGTGTCCATGCCTTGAGCTGTGAGAGCGGGTGGGCGCAGACAGAGAGCCTAGGTGTGAAGAAGAGGTTAGGAGGTTGACGTAATCAGGGTGCTGGAAGAGACTAAGTGAGTGTGTGTGTATATGTTTATAATATGCACATGTCCCTCCTGGTTTTCCCCCATCCCCCCACTTCCATCTCAAGAGGGAACAATCCCTGCCTCTGTGAGCACCTGCAGGCCAGGCCAGGCCGGCTCGGCCTTCCTTTCTCCTTCCTTGCTCCCTCTGTCCTGGCAGCTCTCGTCCACCTGGGAATGCAAACTGCCAACGTAGGTGTTTTACAGGCCGTGGGCGTTGTGTGCGCTGCGGCTTTCTCTCTTCCTCCGCTGCCAGGTCACCCTCACACTTTTAAAAAACACTGACCACACACTGCTGGATCCAAGTCGTAGAACAAACACAGTGTGAGTCAGAATCACACACATCATGAACTCTGTTCTGGTTCAGCTTGTGCAAAAGGATCATTTTGACCCTTTTCTTTGGCTCTGGATCAGAACTACTGGAATGAAAAATTTCCCATATCTAGGAGTTACTGACAAGTTGTTTGCTTTTGGGAAACACTAGCCTGCCTTAGCACTGGAGGAGTTTCTTAGACCTGCTGCAGTGTTTGCATTTTGATTGTTGCGCTCCAAGACATGTCTATTTTGCCTTGTTAAATGTAATTCTCTTAGAACAAGCTAACAGCAGTGAGTGGCACTAGATAATGCATATGATGATAACACAATGCATCTGTTTCCAATAAAAATCAAGTTTAGTGGGTTACTATCTGTTATATGTCCCTCTTCACAGCTTGTTTTAAGATAATGACACCCAGGCTCAACAATATGTATGCTATTATTATGATATGAGACAGTATATCATCTTAGATTTTTGATATTGTTATATCATGAGACGACATAAGCGTTGTTTTTTCCTGCATTACAGTAAAATGATGTAATTTTGATGTAATAACTGCTTGTAGTCATTATGTCCACATTACTGATGGTGTTTATAAAAAAATGTCATCAAGTACATCAAGTAGTCAGTAGTAAGTCATCTCGAGAATTGAGATCAAGGTATTTGGTCAAAAAAATTGTAAAATTAGATTTTTGAAGACTAGTGCAAGAATGTATGAAGTGCTTTCAAAATATCAAGATATATATTGTGCATCCTGAAAATGCCTAAACATATAGAAATATAATTTTTAAGCTATATGGCCCACCCCTAAATGACACATTTCTGGGAAAGAAAAAGCACAATAATCACGCTCATATTGGCAGGAAAATTATGAACATATGTCTTGAGACTGACTGGCAGGGTAAGATGAAGGCTTTCTGCAGTGCGTTGGTATAAACTGGTGTTGTCATGCTAAAGGACAACACATGGAAAATACCCTGTGGTCAGCTCAGCCTCCGCACCACCAGTTATTTCTGTTATTTGGCAACACCAACCCTTTCAAAAGCAGCTTACGTAACACAAATTGACCTGAGGTATGTGCTCATCTCTGTTGTGCATGCATGTGTGTGTGTGCACAAGTGTCATTATTTGCCCGAGGAGCTGAGGTCTCAGGTCTCTGTGTAAGAGGATGAGCTGTTCATATCTGTCAGTCAGGTTAGGGTAAAGGCATGAGCCTGGAGCTCTCCGGCCCCGTCTATCTGCAGGCGGGGACGTTCTCACCTGAGCTCAGCAGAGCTGTCAGAGCACCAGGACGGCTCTGCTCTCCCACTGAAAATGACAGGCCTCTGCGCTAATGGCCCTCGGGCGGGGGCTATCTGGAGTGACACCTGCACACAGCTGTGAACAGGACCAGTCCTGAGGGTACAGAGGGCACCAGAGGTTAATGGAAGAGAGGAAGAGGAGAGGGGGTTCACCTAGATGGTGTTACCTTTAGTCAGGGGGAGTTTTCTCTTTTCTTTACCAGACTGAGAAATCTGAGAGAATTCTCTCTCCTCCTATTAACAAGCTAAACTTATTGCATTCAAGTGCTTGGAGGCAAATCAGAAAATAAGCCTTAATGGGTCGAATTATCTCTCACAATGGAAGCATGCACAGTAATTATCCACCACTGGTTTAGCGTGGAAGCAGAGTTATTGGGGTCAGTCAGGCTGGATGTACAGTGAGGCAGCAGCTTAATAAGGAGCCAGGCGCTCAAAACAGCTCGCAGACTGTCTGCGCCCCGTTCTGTGTGTGTGGCTGCCCACCTTGTCTGAAACACGACACCAGCGTGCGCGCACACACACACACACCCCAACTGACATTGCCCCAGTCTTAACATGGTGTCAGTCTGCCATTCAGCCAGTATGTGAGCTGTAAGGAATGAGGCCACAGGTGCTGTGTAAGACTTAAGGCTTGAGCTTTGCTAACACATCAGACTTAAACTCGCCACAAAGAGTTTTAAGCCTAAACCGCAGGAAGGCAGCATTGTATTTAGTTGAAGTCGGGTTATTGCCGCTGAAGGCTTAGTGGCTCTCTGGAACCTGTTATTTACCGCCTCTGAGGTGTCCACAATTATATAGGTTTATGATCAGTGTCAATCAAACATTTTCTACAATTGGAAGTGGAGCTAGTGGTGCTTTATCAGCTGTTTTGGCCACTCACAGCTGCTCCTATTTTGTCTCCTGCCCTCGTTGGTATCCCTCGGTACCTCCTCTCTCTCTCTCTCTCTCTCTCTCTCTCTCTCTCTCTCTCTCTCTCTCTCTCCCTCTCTCCCTCTCTCTATCAGCAGTTTGGCAGCTGTTGTTGCCTTGTTTGTCACTCCCACTGGCACCTTACAGGAGTCAGAGGCGACAGAGGGATGAAGGGAAATGGAGGCCGAAGAAAGAGCCACCTGTGACTTCCTCCCCGCGGTCGTGCATGGCAGCGAGGTTTAATCTTCTCCGCTATTGACTCCCAAAGCCAAATGATTGCGATGCGACGGTGTTCGGCGGCCGCTCTCCTGCTGAGACGAGAATAGAACGATGACCCAATGATGCATCGACATCACAGCGTGTGTGTGTGTGTCTGTGTCTCAGGCTGTTTTTATAGGCCATGTCTCAGAGGAGGGCAGCTGTTGGGCGATGATTGGCACCCCGCTCCCCGTCTACTTCCCCCTCACTTCCTGTCGACGAACCAATAGCGGCGGCGATGAGTGACTGCCAATCCAATCAGAATTTTAAGGCCAATTAAACATGTATGCTGTCAAACCCTCATCATGTAATTGTCCTATCAGATCTCTACTCGCACTAACACTGGGGGAGGACGGGGTGAAAATGGCCTGTTATTTCATCATCTTTGCTGGTCGTCATGGGAGCGATCGAGCATTCATGGTAACAAGATTTTTGGTGATATTTTCTCTCGCCTCTCTGAAAAACAGGCTGAACAGCGATCGATCGCCTGAAGCCACGGGAGGCTGCTGCTCAGCCTCTGCTCCGTGTCACATCAACAGATCAATTAGAAACACACACACACGTGCACGCACACACCAACACACACGCTCACTTGACGCCCTTTCTGGTCAAACACATGTGCTCCATCCCACATACCTCAGCAAGTCAAGGTCAAAGACAGGGCTGCTGCTTCCTCGTTTGCTCTGTTCTCACTCATCATTAACAGAGTGTGAACGGTTCGTGGAAGTCATTTTGTGCCTGTGTGTGTGTGTGTGTGTGTGTGTGTGTGTGTGTGTGTGTGTGTGTATGTGTGTGTGTGTGTGTGTGTGTGTCAGCCCTTGTTTTCTTATCCCATTTGTCCCAATAACAAGGGAAGCATGCAAGAACACAGAGACAGACAAACAGAGTCCTCTGTAGAATGTCAGAAAAGAAAAACTCAAGCTCTAAGTTCTGCTGGAGCTGCATTTGATGCCATGTCACCAGCCACAGGAAAGTGTCTCTGGGAAAAAAAGAAAAAAACTGCATGTTTTTACTAACGCTGCAGCCTGGATCACAGTCTGGAACTCAACTGAGCCCACATCTCACTACTGTTTCTTGTTTTTAAGGACAGAAGCAACCACCTTACTTTATTCTTACCATATGTGTTTGCTTATAATATGCACCGGTGATGTGCAAAAGATGATGTTCCAGCGTGCTCCTGCCAGCCGGCCTGGTATTTGTAGCAGCGTGTAATTCTCTCCAGCTGCAGTTCGCACACTGAGCAGGTAGCGGGGAGATCTGCTGCAGCTGCACTGACAAGCTATCAGCTCTCAGTAGCTGAGAGATTGAATGAAATAAGAGGGGTTTAGGTTGGACTTGATGGCAGCTTCTGCGGGAATTAGCCGCAGAGTTGCTGAGACAGGCGAGAGAGTGCTGCACGGGTATTTCCCAGGCTGCATGTGGCATTTATCAGAGCGGCAGCCAACGCGCTGGTAATCCAACACTGGTGAAGTCGGAACGGAGGGGTTTCGGAGAGAATTAGCGGTGATCAGAAATTTGAGGAATGCAGAAATGTTGTGGGGAATCCAGGAGGCAGGGATTTGATGTATGAGAATGTCGGAGTTGAGACGTTTTGGTCGGCTCTGGTGTCCGACTCAAACCAAAGCTATGTGTCACACCCCACACAGGCAGTCCCATTAATCATTAAAGGAAGGAGAAAACAAAGCTGCCGCTCCCACCGGTACTACACACCTGATAGAAATCACAACAAACTATTACCACAGTGGACAACATTGCTTGCTTGGTGATGACTGAAAGGAATATCCTGTTTCCTTATTCCGCTCTCTGGTTGTAGCATTAATGTTCTCTCTGCACATTATCAGTCAGCAGCGGCAAGATGAAGATAATCATATATATGTAAACTTCTATAGCCTTTGTAGTAATGACATTGATTTTCTCTCGTTCTTGTTTCATCTGAATATGATAGCGAAGGAGGCAGAGTAAATTACTCTGCCCCACATGGATACACAGCTGTCTTTTATTAGACCCAGCACTCCAGTAAACAGCATTAGATTTAGTGTTGTGTTAAATATAATACACCAGAGACAGTTCAAACCTCCAGGCTGCATTCTGTTAAACAAATACATGCTCACTTAAAGTCTCCACAGCCACAATTCAGCTGCAAATATCTACCCAGAGATTTATATTTATCTTTCACGTCAAGGGGCCCAAAACTGACAATAGGATAAGATGCCCCATCTCATAAGATCATTTTGCTTTTAGATGTTTGATTACACATAGTTTATGAAACAAAAAGTAGTCATGTATTCTGTAATTGTGTTACTTATGGCAGGAATTACACTGAAAAGGACCCAAAGGAGAACCATTGTTCTACACAATATGTAAATTACACACATAACATTATGTTTCCATTTAAAGGTGCAATATGTAAGAATTAGCTGAAAACATTCAAAGATGATCTAAAATGATCAACAGAATGAGAACTGTTTTGACATCTATCTATTGTGTTGCAGAGAAATCTACCAGTGATAGCATGCTAACCAGCTAGCCCAGGCCCGTCCCATTTCAAAGCTCCTGTGCAGTTACACTAGTGATATGCTGCCCCTATTTGTATGAATTTGACAGATGGCCAATTCTTACATTTGAAGGTGTTTCTTCCTTACAGTCATGCTGGTATTCAACTGCTAAACTATCTCTTCCTTCTTGGAAACCATGGATTCACTCATGAGGAATTTGCGAAGGTGTTGCAGTGGAAAACCTCAGGTACTTTTCCATATGTGCAAAAATGCTGATGATCAGTTTCGGTCACAAACAAACACCTGTGGCATCTGCACAAACAGCAGGCTTTAATGACAAAAGTACCAAAAAGTTTCTTTAAAAAGGTGCTCTTATTGTGAAAGGTTCACCCTGTTTAGAACAAACTACAAAAGAATGTTGTTTTGCCACAGATTGAGTGGGCGGTGCTGTCGAAGATGTGTCAGCCAGCAGCTCATGCCAAACACGCAGTCCAACATTGTGGACAAATTCATTCATTTGGTGTCTTTTGATCAGTTGTATGTGAGTGTGTCCATGCGTCTCTGTTGTTGCTGCATGGTGGAACTTTTATGTGAAAGAGTGTATTGCATTTTCCAAGGTATTTGTAGCAGTAATTTATGCTCATGGTATTAACTTAGACTTGAGAGTGTCTCGGACAGAGTTACAAAGTTGTTTTACTGACTAACAGACATTACTCATCCATAGTTTACTCTTCATACAAACGCCTCCGGTTGCAGCCAGCAGGTAACCTTGCGATGACGAGAAAGGGCACAAAGGTGGAGATGAGTCAACAGACACTGAAGAGGGAAGTTGTATTTATGGAAGCGACGTGTTTGCTATGCAATGAACGCCGACAACTAGACACACACCTCGTCCACGACGAACAGGTCAAAGTGACGCTCTGCGGTGCTGTAAATGGCACTCAACGACAACGCCTAGCCTGGAGACATGTACAGACCTGCAGATAGGATGTGCTTCTCCTGTTCCTCTAATTCTGTCTGTGGCAGCTGATGGATGGTCGGATTCCTCGAACCGTTGTCCCTCAGTGAGACAGTCTCCTGACTGTCAGGTTTCACAGCTGCGAGGATGACGGTGGGAAATACCCAAATTCCAAAACTAGAAAAACAGAGAAACTCAATGACAGGAAGAGATTTAAATTGATCAGATCTGGTTTTAGGCAGGTAGAGAACATAATAATGATGTAATGTGTTGCTATACATTACTAGTTTACATCCCTTATGGTAGCAAGTACTGATGAATGTTACTATTTCAGCTTCTTGAGGTAATTTATTTTTATTTTTCAATATCCCAAAGAATCAAATGTGCCCCTGAAATAATTCTTCCTCCATTTTGCATCCTGCCACTGCAGCATAAAGTACTTCCGCACCACTTGATTTCTATACTGAATAAAAACTGATTTTAATTTCCAAGCAGGAGCACCTGAATCTGTGACAAATCATATTTACTTCAAGAGTCTAATCTCAGTGGTGGGAGCTTAAAGGGAGCACTTGAAAGCAGCAGAATACTTTAAGTGTACATCTGCATTGGTGGGGAATTAAGGTTCCTTTCAGTGCTTTTCATTTCCACTTTTTCAATCTGAATGACTGTCAGTCACCGTCAAGAGAAATGTGAATTATTCCACACACAACCGGACGAGTGTCTTTTTGTTTAAGGATCAAATGGGCTGCTGAGCGCCTGGTATCCCACAGCCGGATGCAGAGCCTCACAGGTGCTCTCTACAGGGGAAACCAGTGTTTCATAGGGAAATGTATCTGCACAGGCTCAGTGAATATCAATCAATCACACACACATACACACACTCAACATACGTGCATCTCCTTCCGATGCTCTATTCACAGTGGCATTGAATCATAGGGAGTGAGTCATCCCCGGGGGTTTTGTTCTGCTGGCCAATCAAAGCCAGAGCTGGACGTCCAGTGTTTCCAGCCTCCTTCTGTGTGGCAGGAGAATAGTGTGTGTGTGTGTGTGTGTGTGTGTGTGTGTGTGTGTGTGTGTGTGTGTGTGTGTGTGTGTGTGTGTGTGTGTGTGTGTTTGTGTTAAGGGGGGTCTGCCAGTGGGGATGCACCTTGTTCAATTGTATTCACCTACATTCATTGTCATTACTTTCTATTTTTCCACCAAGCAGCGAGCTTCTGAGAGGCTCCTCTGCACAACATCAACCAAACTGACACATGAAGAAAAGGAAACAAGAAGTGCTTTAAATTAATGTTTAGAGGATCATGCTTAAGGTTTAAACAGCTTTGTTTCCAACTCACAATTACCGTAGCAGTGTTGTACCCAAAAGTCACTCTCAAGTAATAGCATACCATTACCATGTTAAAATATTACTTTGGTAAAAGGGAAGGTCACCCATACAAATAACAGTGGTGGAAAGAGTACTAAATATCTGTACTCACGTACAGGTCAGTTACATTGCTGTATTACAAGTAGAACTATTGCTATAAAAATGACACTTAAGTAAAAGTACAAGTATTTTTCTCGATTGTTACTCAGAGTATTTGTTACTTTTTTTTGGTTGATGTTAAATGTATTGTCAATAGTGGGCATTCAATCAAGGAGGTTTCTGTTTCTCCAAATCTTCAGTATAGATTACTCCCACATGCATACTTAGGTACGAGTAAAATTACAGACTTGAAAAAATACTCAAAAGTACAAGTAACCAAAAAAGATTACTTAATGACAGTAATATAAGTAGCTGTAATTAGTTAATTCCACCCCTGACAAATAGTATTTGAGTAAAAGTCTTTAAATGTCTGATATTAGATGTACCGAAGTATCAAAAGTAATAGTAAAAGTTAATTATACATATATTTGCATGTATGTACAGTATATTCTGTATACTACAGGCTGACTAATAATTGATGGTCAATGAATTAAATGATCTGATATTCAGCATTTTTCTGATTACCAGAATCTGGATTTCTTTTATAGATTGCTGATAAAATACATTTATTTTGTGCATCTCTGGTTAGTAACTTAATTCATCCAAAGTAGGGTGCAGTGGAGTAAAATGTGCAATACTGGCCTTCAAGATGTAGTGGAGTAGAAGTATAAAGTAGCAAAAAATGGAAATACTCAAGTCAAATGTGCTCAAGTACTCGATTACTTGAGTAAATACACTTAGTTACATTCCATCTCATAAAGTGTTAAAGGGGAGCATAAGGAGCCTCTAATGATAAAAGGTAATAAGTTCTGATGGTGATGATAATAAAGGATGATGGATGATGAAGTGAGGACTCACTGACATTCACCATACTGTGTATAACTGCAGGCTTAATGACTCGTTGTTAAGTGAGAAACATTTGCTCGTTTAAAGGTCAAGAATTGTTCCACTTCACAAGAAGACCGTTTTAAATATCAGTAAGCAGACACTAAATATATTTCAGGCTATCATCTTTCTAAACACACATCTGACATTCTCGGAGCCTCAGCCACATTAGACAGAGGTAACCATCGGACACATACAGCATGATTCACCTGTGTCTGACACCACCCACCGACGCAGTAATGTTACCACCAGTGTCTCCTACCTTTAGACAGCCTTTGTCCCCACATGGAATGTGCAAAGACTCTGGTAATTGATGTAATTTGCTCTGAGAGACTGTGAGAAATATGTCCAGCATCTTATTAAGAATTTGAAGAACTTTGGGACCGGTTTGGCACTCCTACCTGACACACGTATGTAAGACTGAAATTAGAATTCATTGTCTTCTTTGTGGAAAATTTTTAGTTTTTTCACTGGACTGCTGCTATCTATTCTGTCAGAAGTTCAAGAGACTTTGAGCTTTTCGCTTTAAACCCAGGCTACAAAGAGAATGAAATAGATAAGGGAGAATAGTGATTAATTCATCTGCTCTGTAGAGGCTTTAAAACACAAAACCACCTCTTCTCCTAGACCGGCCTCGGAGGGGGCCCTGCAGTCGGACGAGGCGACGGTAATAAATGACCTTAATTGTTCAAACAACTCAGTAAGGTTACACTGAATCATCTCCATATTTATCGTGTGGCTTTGCAGCATTGTTGTGACTATACATGATAATTTAGTCACAAATGTCCTTGCCATTAATTAAGTGCACAGCTTATGCCTCTGGTGCAGAATTGGCAATAACTCCCAGCCTAAGAGGAGGGAGTTATGAGATAAACAATGGTTTTAATAGAAAGGAGTCTGTGTTTGTTGAGCTAATAGAGGGGAATATGTCACATAAGCCTCATGATAAAGGCAGGATGTCACGCAGAGTCGATACTGTAGGGTTTGTTTAAGCTGTTTTCCAGTCTACCATTGAGTCACTTCCCTTTAGAAAAAGATGTCTATGTAATGCTGGCATTCAACACTGATAGCTATCATAATTACATGCCAACAGTGAAAACTGTAATTATCAAATTCAAAGTAATTCCTTCAGGAACATGTCCTGCCTTTTAAAAAATCTTTGTTGTGCCTCCAGCTCTGGAAAATCCCATTATTATCTCTACATTAACTATGATCTGTTCTCCTCATCATCTCCTCCTTATTATCGCTCATCTAATCTTACAAATATTAAATTCTTAGATCCAAACAGCGGTGTTTCATGTGAAATAGCGCGATAGAGGAAGCAGGAAGGAAATTTTGCTTTCATTACACTGAAAACGCAGCTTGAGTCAGTCACTGTCTTAAAAAGTAGTCACAGCTGACCATTGTTCTTTAAATGAGGTTCTGGAAACTCTTCCTCCCCTTCGGCCTGCAGTGTAAACATCCACTGAGTATGTCTGCACCTCCTCGCTGTGAGAGCTTTCCTGCTCAATATTTGTTACACATGTACTTCATTTATGAGAGATTGCCATCTCTGGTGATTAGCCAGGACTTATCTCTGATGGCACTGTGGAGATCACACAAACATGTGGACTTGTGGTGTTCCACTGCATAAACAAGCATAAACAGAGAGACAATAGTGGCCAGGGCAGGAATGTGACTTGTGAGGACGGGCAGCATTTTATACATGTTTCATATTCAAGAGCTGCTTACTGTATGTCAATCAAACATTTGTAATCGCTCCAGCTGCGGTTCAACAGGGCAATTTAAGGTCTTCCAGACCGCAGAAATTAGATATATCCTCTGCAAATGAAGAAATAAATAATTAAGCTTTTCCTATCAGTTCTTACTGCCTGCGCTGAGAGTTTTGGGTGTGACCTGCCATCTGTGAAGACTTATTGTTAGTCATGGTTTGTTTGTCTTTTCCTGCATCGTCTTGAAATAGACTGAACACATTTATTGTCTTGTCATTGAGTCCATTCTCACTAATCGCTTCGTATGCCCTCGGGCTGCAACTAATTATTTTCACATATAATTGTTCAGTCTATAAATTGTCAAAAAAAAGTTGTAAAAAGAAAAGCATATTTCAATTTCCTAGAACTCAAAGTGACGTCTACAAATTGTTTCTTCTGTCCAATCAACAGTCAAAGACTCTTGATTTATTATCATAAATGATGAAGAAAAACAGAATCCTCACATTTAAGAAGCAAATGTTTGACATTTTTGCTGAAAAAAAACAACTGAAACAATTAATCGATCATCAAAATAGTTGCCGATTAACTTTCTTTCAATCAACTAGTTGATTAGTTGACTAATTGTTGCAGCAGTAAACATATGATACCTTTTCAAACATTTTCAGCTTTACTTTAAAAAACATGCTGGATCCCTCAAACTGAGTTGCGCTTGGAGGAGGAAATATTTGCTTCCAAGCCTGACAGATTTCTTTATTTTTGCTCCTGTAGGTTCGCAGCCTTGAAAGAAGACTGACAGGAGATCATTTTACAGGCAGTATTCGTAGTGACAGGGTATTTCCTGGGAGCAGATGAGCCTCCATAAAGGTTACATCTGATGTTAGTGTGCATCCTGTCCCAGTGACAGCATGTGTCTTATATAAGGCTGATTAATCTGACTGTATGTCAACAATGGATTAATTAGAACAAAATGGCACCATGAAACATTCCCCGTGCTGTTTTTTAGAATGAAGAGCAGCAGGTGTCTCCTTTGTGAATCCATATTGTGCTGTGTATTGTGTCCTGTAATCCTTACAGCAACACGTTTGATCGACAGTCTTACATTTTCTACAATGCCGGATGTCTTTTTGTCATTCTAAACAAAGGCCTGCTTCATTTTTTGTATCCCCCTTGTAGATCTACAATGTAGGTTAAAGAGAACCAGACAGCACAGCAGGGTCGTCAGCACCGACTCTGATTAGAAAGAATTTGATGCTGCACCTTGATTCTTGAGAAGGGTGTACCTGTTTCTGTTTAAAATAAACAACATGACAGTATTCCCCTATGCCTCTTGGTGAGGAAACAAAACATCTATTTGTAACTCAAGTGTGACGGTAGTTCATCTTATTATCCTGTCAGTTCAAAGCAGCTTCTTGAGAAAAATGCATTGTTGGGTCGATGATCTGACGTGAATGTTGGATTATAAAACACAACAAATGGTTTTACAGACATTGGTTTTTGCCAAGTTCTGTATGCAAGGAGCTGATGTTATTGCTTTCTCCTTTGTATAGTGTCCTCACACCAAACATGCAGGATATTAAACCGATATGAACAGGAGGTTAATAAGCAGCTAGGTTAACAGTGCATAAATGCGAGCACACTGTCAAAACCTGGATTTATTCCCGTGTGCTGACACTGCTAAGAGGTGATAATGGGCCTCAAGAAACTGTGGTGGCTTATCAACAAATCACAAAATCACATGAAATAATACACAGAGAGTTGGTGATGTGTGGTCCTGCTAATGACTGAAAATAAGCCGGCTAATGATGTGTGGACGTGTATTTTTGACAAACTGAATAATGATCTCTGTTCCCCTGGCTTTAAAACCTACATGGAACCAGCTGGTGGTGGGTGATTGTGGACCTCTCCCTCGTCTTATCTCCAGTATGCACTGCAGCCACCACGCTCTGTGCGTGTGTCTGTGTGTGTGTCTGTCCAGCAGTGCTGTGGCTGCAGGGTGAGCCAGTGAAACTCTCTAGAGAGCCGGACCTGCACTGAGCAGTCATCAGAGTCATTTAGCATTACACAATAGACCTGCAGCACTTAGCCACATAGGCGCTCGTGATGGAGGCTGCAGAAAGAGAGAGAAGGAGGTGAAATGCAGGCGACACGAGGGAGGGGAGTGACACTATGAGGTAGAGAGGCAAGATATTCTGTAGAGAGGAGGTGGGAAAGACTCATTATCTGGAACGAGCAGATAAAGTAATCCCAGACCCAAACTGTGACTGATTCATTCATTAATAGTAATTCAAATTATATTTAAATGAGATTTTAGATTAAATTTCACCTGCTGAAATGGGATTCTTTTTTCTTAAAATGAGAAGTGAGATCACATGGGGGGATGTCTGATTTGACCAGAGTGGGTGTTTCTGTATAAAATAGTAGTCAAACAAAAATGAAGTCAAGCCTGCCCCAAACAGTAACCCTGCAAAAGTTCTTCAGTTGTGAAATGATGAATCATTTTTGCCTTTGTGCTGGTGTAAAAAACCTAATTTGTACTTGTCAGCTTGGAAAATGAGCCGGTGGCGTTGACACCATGGTTTCGAATTTATTGGATAAGAAAATGTGGGAATCACTGGCGCTGTATTTCCCTCAGCAATTTGATTATTCAGTGCAGAATATCTATTGTTTGCAGCTTTATGAAAATTAGTATTCTCACAGTTGTGCTTTTAATCTGAATAGCATATGTTTTCCCAGAATCAGTTTTTCCTTTTCTTTTCTTTTCTAATATTTCATGAGGTTTTTTTTTTTTATACTATAAACAGAAAGATGGCAAAACATTAAAGCCTCAATATCAAAACCGCACTGTGCATAGCAATTACAACAAAAAAAAGAAGAAGGAAAACATGGGTAATGGTAGCACAGTGTTACAGCAGGGGTCCTGGACTTGTAAAAAATGCAATTTATATTGTGCCTACAACAACGTGTCTGCGGTCTTTAGGACCCCTGGGGGTGCGGACCCCCTGTTGAAGACACAGGGTTTATGATGTCCATAGTCCTGAATTAAATTAGAGACAACAATCAAATAAAACTGATCAGTTATTGTTAAATGCATGACATTGCATAACAGACAGACCTAAAACAAAGTAATGTCACATGATTGCTTTTACTTTACTTTTACGTAACTCTTCCCCCAAAATAGCATTCTAAAAGTACATTTTCTTTTTTCTTTTTATCATATCATGATATCACATAACCTACAGTTATGCTATAATCTGATTATTGTCCCTTATCCTGTTGGTTGGCCTCTGCATCACAGCTGTGATGCCTGTGTCTTATATAACACACCCCTCCTCTCCTCTCCTCTCCTCTCCTCTCCTCTCCTCTCCTCTCCTCTCCTCTCCTCTCCTCTCCTCTCCTCTCCTCTCTCTCTCTGTCATCTCCTCTCCTCCCTTTCGCTTCTGTATGTTTATGCTGATGATGTGTCAAAACACTCCAGCCTGCCTCCCCGGCTCCCCTCGCCGCTGTCAAGAGTAACATCTCTGCCCTTTCTCCTCTGCAAAGACACAAAACTCGGTTTGAGAGCATTAAAAATTCAGGTCTGTTTGGGTTGCTCGTCCTCATAAATATTGACTAAAAGCCCTGAGAACGAGGGCTTAGTTGTCCAGTCAGCAGCGGGGCAATTAGGGAAACACATTTAAAAGCACTTGTGTGCCTTTCACTGGGACATAGGTCTAGTTGTATGGAATTAAGATGGAGGAATTATTTATGGCCACGCTGGCACCACGGTCCTCCTGTCCCTGGGAGAAAGTGGGAAAGAATCAGTGCTGGTATGTGATATATTGATATTAATCACCTTGCATCTGGTCAGTTTGAATGTCATTCCAGTAGTGATACATTAAACCCTGACATGTTTTTTTTCTTCTACTCCATTTTTGATTTGTTCGATTTCTACGAACTGTATTTGGCCGACTTCCACACTGTAGCTTCTCCTACAAACCTCCCTGTCCAGGGCACTACCTTGTCTTTTTACAAATTGAATCCTTTACAACCTACATCACCTTTCTCTGTGACATTTCCCATTGCCGTATCATCTGTGTTTAATATTCTTTCGCCGGGTTTCTTGTAGTTGGTGTAGGTGAGGTGTAATGGAATCCTAATTGGTTGGAGTTGAATGGAGCTGTCCTCTGGCAGTCCTTCACTGGTATCGCCCAGTCGATCTGGACAGGTCTTGGCTTAATAAGTGGATCTGAAAGCTTAAAGTACTGGCCTCAGTCCTGCTGGAGTTTTACAGCACGGTGCCACGAAGTAACACACGACACCGCAATGCCACGACTGAAAGAGATATGTCACATTCTGTCACTATAATGTCTCTTTTCCCTTTTTTCTCTTCCGCAGTCTTCATCTGCAGCTTCATGGTGGCAGCTCCCATCTTCGGTTACCTGGGCGACCGCTTCAACAGAAAGGTCATCCTGAGCTGTGGCATTTTCTTCTGGTCCATTGTTACTCTGTCGAGCTCCTTCATCGGCAAAGAGGTACGACATCTGATGGAAACTGTACAACAATCAGAGCACCAGAGCTCTAATGTTATTCTATTAAGCCCCGTCCCTGTGATACAGTCTACACCGACGAGCTAATTATTCTGTTACGGTCCTGATACGCTTGATGTTAAGGCTGGTGAAATGAAATGATACGCTCGTTAAGTCAGACACCCGCTTTGCCTTTGTAGACTTTCTTTATGTCTCCCTCCGTCCCTCCCCTCCTCCGTCTCTTACTGGCTGCCAGCCAATCAACTAATGAAGGCCCATGCCTCAGCCTTGTCTCAATTACAATGCTTTAGAAGATAAGGCTCTGTTGTTTCACTGCCCCTTGACAAGAGGGTCTAGATTTGATATCTCCAAAAGCCCCCTGTGTGCTGGGCGGTGCTGGACGCATTAAATGATAACATTATTCCTGTGGGTGATGATGTGGGGGAGGGGTAGTCATCACATTACAGTGAAATGTTCTGTACATGTGCACGTGCATGTATATGTGTGTGTTTTACAGCCTTGATTGACAGTCGCAATGAAAAATCTAACAGACTGACAGTCGCTCCGCCGGCAGGGATACGTGGCATTAAAAGCTATGTTAGTTAAATTTATGCAGCATGTCTGCAGAGCAGCATCACGGAGTCCCGCAGTGTCATCTCTCCTCTGAGTAAGCCCGCTCACTCTTCAGCCCCAGAGCTGCGGAAGGAACTGACAGCTCAGAGATGCTGATGGTCTCAGGAGGGCGTCCTTTGACTTCAATCCCCTATAGAGACGTCTGCTAAGAGACAAGATGGCAGCCTAAGCAGGAAGTACATTCAGGCTGCTTATGGCTAAGCTGAAATCAAGGGCCTCTTCCCCTTTGACCAATGCCACAAAGGCCGCTGACTGCTGATGCGAAGATGCGGAGATGAGGAGCGATCCTCAGCACCAGCAGGTCCTCTGCCCCAAACTTACTAACTTTGCCCTCAAGACACGTTCCCGGGCGTGTCAATCAAACGAGACAAGAGTAGATGTCTCTTATGTAACAGTTCCACGGCGTTGTCGCCATGAGAGATGAAAGACATGACATGCGATGAAATGTTAATGACCACTTACAACTGAGTCCTATCATTACGCATTTAAGACACTCCGGGGCATTTTGGAAGGATTTGCAGCAGATTCAGAATTCAGATGTTACGTAAGAGAAATTTGCCACTGACAGTGAAGTGAAAGTGCACACTTTTTTCTGCATGACCACGGCAGATTATCGCCATAAAGTGATCACTTGCAGGTCTTTTAAGATTTGAAACACATTAGTGGCAGTCTATTTATAATTTCATCCAATGGAAAGTAAGACTGACTAAGATGTAATGTTTCTCATGAATATAAACAGGGTGAGACAAGAATGAAGACCACTGAACGACTATTGTTCGAATAAAGCTGCACAGATTCATAATATTTTATCGCATTTTGGACAATCTTTTTGTATTATTGTAATCTTGACATCCATATTATTTTTATTATTGCCATTATTTTTATTTACCACCAGTGTTGAGAACATGCTGTTCTGTACCTCAGATTGTGACATGCTGACAAGCTGAGAGAACTGGTTTTGTTTAAAAGTTCCTTGTAATTCCTTAGTTAGATAAGTTAGGATGGCGCAGGTTGAGTAATGATCTTCATTAAATCAAATGTTAGCCAAAAGAGACTAGACTATCCCTAACCTCCCTATTCTCGTTTATCACCTCGTAGTCCTCAGTCTGCTTTTGCTGTTTCTAAACTTCATTTTTGTGGCGCTTTCCTGGCATTGCTGCCTTTTGTTTTTGTCACTGATACTAGTGTTTCTCTTCCAAGTGGCGATGATAATCTTGTCACCACACAAACAAAGAGAACTATCATCACGATCCCACTAAACGGCGGGCCATTAAAAAAGAAAAATAGACTGGCTCTGAATCATTTGAAAACGATGTGACAAACAGAGATATGCAGCAGTGAAAGCTCAGCTATGATCAGTCAGAAACACACTGGATCACATATAACACAAAAGGAGAAAATGGCTGAAAAAAACAGTTGTAAACACATATCTTTGAAAATAATATGGGTGAATACCACAGCAGAGGCATCCATTAACTGTAATCTTACACTGAGGTGTGTGTGTGTGGTAAGTCTCCAGGGGATGTTTGATGGCTGTGTGTCTGACCTCATGACATGACGTCCCATCCACCAGCATGAAGTCTGGAGTGACAGCTGAGAGCTCAGGTCAGCGCGGGGATCACAGTTTCAGCTACCTGCAGCACCTTCATTAATCTCTTTTCACTGCAGTGTGACCTTATCACACTCACACGCACCTCAGACTCACATTATTAGGACCCACAGTGTTCTTGAATATGCTGAGAGTGCAAGAAGAAAAAAGTGGCACATAATGTAAAGGAATGTGAGATACTAACAGTTTATTTCACCATCAAACAATGTGACCTAATTGCAACATTACCAAGTTGCACATGCAGCTAATTTTACTCATGGGACTAAGGCAGTATGCAAATTAGTGGCCAATATTTCCTGTTTTGCATCATCCCATTGTGTCGGGAAACCAGATTTCTTTGCAGCTTCACAAGCAGACATCCAGCGAGTAGTAGTTGCCATGGCAACAGTTAACAATCCAGCTGCCTACACAGGTGCCCCCCGCCAGTGTGCACGCTCCTATTAAAGCCTTCTACGCATTCATCTTTTTATTTATCGGTTTATGACATCTGATGAGAGATAATAGGCTGCGGTAATTTAATACAGCAAAAAATAGGATTAAACACATTCAAATGCTGATGTCACATTTTTTCACAGTTTCACAGTTTAGTAAAAATGTATCTGGTTGAGCAGGATAAACTCCATTTGCAACAAGATCTTAACACAAGAGCTGTGCAGAGATGCAGGAAATATCTTGCGATTGAGCTTGTGAAAGTAATCACCTACTTTTCATGCTCTCCTTGACGTGTCTGCTAAAGATGCCACGTGGAGCCTTCTTGCAAATAAAGATGTTCAATGTATGAATTAAACAGCTAATATAATTCAACATTGCTCATATCCATGTTTGCTAACCAGCTGTCCGTTTCACTGCCTTTTTGGCCCATTGTTTCATTAGTTGCACATTACTGCAGTCAGTAGCGTAAAAACCTGCCACCACGTGTCCATGCATGTTCACGAAACAAACAGAACAGAGACTCAATCATAAAACCATCGCTCTACAGTGCTGCTACTGGTCAAAAACTTTACATGCTGCCTGTGGTTCATTGTCCAGTCCTGTATGTCATTTTCTGATTATGTGGGAGACAGATGTTTCAGAAAATACATGTGACAGCCTGATTCTAATGACAATACAGCGTTTACAGCCCTGCTACTGGGTCAGTACTCCTTGTGCTGAAGGTAAAGTGCAACCGTTTTCTGCTTTAATCAAAAGTTGGTGAGGAAAAAGACTCCTGACCAAGAAAAATGTCTTTTGGATCGACATTGTGCTCCGACTGAAAGTTTCCTGTGGCGCTCAATAACAAAAGTCCTGTATCTTTTCTTTCCTTTTTCTCTCTCTGCAGTACTACTGGCTGTTTGTGCTCTCCAGGGGACTGGTGGGGATCGGAGAGTCCAGCTACTCCTCCATCTCTCCCACCATCATAGGAGACCTGTTCACTAACAACAGCCGCACCATGATGCTCTCTGTCTTCTACCTGGCCATCCCGCTGGGAAGGTAAGAGCCAGACAGGTCCTGTACTCTCGAAGCAAACAACAAGATACACAATCTATTTTGGGAAATGTTCATGCTGACATTTATGATACTTTAGCTTGGTGATGATATTCATCCAATCCAGCTGGTTCTTCAAATGTTAAATCAAAGGAATGAGGAGAATTAGCACACAAAATTGAAATTATCCTCACATAGAGAAGGTCAGACTCGCTCCCATCTTGCTCTTCTTTTTTTCAGAAGCAGCCACACAAAGAGCTCAGGCTCTCTGCAGCAAAAAAGCACAACTTACAATTGGCTGTGCGAGGCTTAAAGGAGGGTGGGAGGCTTTTCGGAGATGTGGCGTGGGGGTGTGGGAGAGTAGGAGGTATTATTAAGCTCAAATCTCCAGCCTTTTCAGTTCATTCAATCAGAAAAAGGGCCACAGGGAGAAAACAAACAAAGCCAAGTAATAAAAGATGAATGTACTTGTGGATGCGGCGCAGGAGCCACTTGAGGTTTATCGTTATATACTGTAGTGCTGCACGGCATGGGCCTGAGCTGCTGCATGCTGCGCTGTATTCCTGCTTCTGCACGCACAATCACACACAACGGGAATGTGCTGGAGTCTCTCCACTCTCAACACGTATGTCACTTAAATTTGTTGATGCAGGGAAAAACCACAGCCATGAAAGGTTATATAAGCCATTTAGTGCACTAATCAAATGAGTTTTTGATGGCAGATTGGAGACAGTTGGACAAATGGGGAAAGGAAAGGCTAACCTGACCTCGGAGTGGTTGTGCTAGCTGCCAAAATGTTTGGGTCACTGTAAACTGCCCGGCAACACAGACAATAGGTGGTAGAAGAGTGGGCCTCAGTAAAGTGCAGTCAAACATCCTATCCAGTCTCCCACTTGTTTGTCTTGACTGAGGTTGTTATGACCGTTTCCAGGAAATGACCTCAGGAATTAGACCGGATTCACAGGAAATGGTTTCCCCTGCCCTCATTTTTTTTCCCCTCCTATAATTTTAAACTTGGCCTGACAGACCGGTATTTGTGCGACGCCGGCATTTGATATGAGCGTATTTTTCGTTCGTGAGTTTTATTGTTGGTGTTGAACTTTCCAAACACTCTGTGGGTCGACTCTGATAAGATTAGCTGTTAGTCACTCACTGGAAATATCATACGCTGTCTGAGCCTGTTTATACTGCTGTGTTATTTTTGGAGGACTAATCATGGAAGCACAACCATGGACAGTTTCCCCCTCTGCTCTGAGTGTGTAGTGTGTGAGCATCTGTGTGTGTAGAACCAGTTAAACATGTTTTAGGCCTTTAGCTGCCCGTGCTGATAAGAACCCGCTGTTAATCAATCTATTGCTCCAATCTGCTATTCTAATGGAAAGCAGCATCTCTTGACCAGAGGCTGTGCACATTCAGACAAACAGGTTCAAAGAACTTAAATCAGGAAGACTCTTACTGATTAATTCTGGTGAAGAGGCTTCACCAAAAAACTTAAAACATGTCAGTAAGATATTGGGCCACCAAGAACACCTCCAGTCCTGATAAGCACTGATTCTCCAAGTCTTTTAGAACAATTCCGGAGGGATGACAATCATTTATAGATAAGATCAGATAAGATATCACCTCATCCTCGAACATGTTTTGATGATGGTGGTATCATCCAGTGCTGTCACTCTATATTGGAAATTGCTCAAAAATCCCCGACTGTAGGTGTTCTGGTGGGTTGAGATCTGGTGACTGTCTGGGCCATTGTATATAATACACATCATTATTAAACCCATCAAACCAGTCAGCGCTGCCTCATGTCCTGAAGCACCTGGGTGATAGAACAGAAAGCAGGGCCATTCTTGAGAATTGTGTCTTTACTGGAGGCTGATCAGATAAGGGCTTACAACTCATTGGTTTCATTATTGATTAATCTGATAATTATTTTCTACTTTAATCGACTATTTTGTCTATAAAATTGTAAAACTTGTGAAAAATAGTGTCACAATTTCCTACAGCTCAGTGTTTTGTAATCCAATTGTTAGTTTTGTCCAACCAACAGTTAAAAACACATAAGACCAAAATATATTCACATTTGAGAGGCTGAAACCAACAAAAGTTCATCATTTTTGCTTTAAAAGTGACTCTGAGGATCAATTTGTTATCAAAATAGTGCAGGTTTGTCTGTGTTTTCAATGGGGGACTTTTTATTCTGAAGAATTAATAGGAAATTAAATGTGTTTGTCACTGAATTGGCGGAGCCTTGTTAGCAGCTGTTCTTCGATAGTGCTGCAGGGAGGAAGAGTATTTACAGCTGCCCCTGTGATCACTACTCAAGACAAGTGCATCAGTTAAAGTTAAAGTTGTATTGGAGACGCAAATCTCTGCGGTGCTGGGCCGATGTGCCGAGTCAAAAGCCCCAGTAGTGATCACTCTTTAATTACTACTCCGTTACTGTGTTGAAGATAATGCTCACATACTTACAGTAACTATCAGTCCTCTGCCGCTCATACCGCCGCTATTTGAATCCTCTTTGTCCTTTTTAATGCTGATGCTATCTAGCAGCAGAGGCTTACAGCAGCATAGGGGCCACCTTATCTGATGTGATCTGATCTAGCAACATTTCCCTCAAAGCGTCTCACTGTTATTTCCCTTTATGACACACAAAACACCCTTAAACTCAAGTAAAACGTGGTGGAATTCGATTACACCAGCAACACAGCCTTCGGCCGGATAAACATATCAGTGCAGCGCTCTGTTGGCTCATGGGTGATGGCTGTGCACCTGCATTTTGTGACTGCACGCACAAATCACTGGTCCACAAATAGACCAACTAGCCAAGTTGCTACCGGTGCTTTGATCAGTTACACTGTCATAAGCTCTCCATGTCAAGTATCCAAACACTCAACGCAGCTTTAATCACACTACAAACAGGATGTGTGTGGCGTAGGCGTTAGCTTAAGTGATGGAGATGACAGACTCAGCTAGCTCAGGACACTGACTCACAGACTTTATATATAACATGTACTAGATAGACCTCAGTGGAACAGATCAGAGGAATGTATATACCATTTTGTGTTGCTAATATGAAATCTTTCTGTCTCTCTGCAGTGGTTTGGGTTACATCCTGGGCTCCAGCGCCAAGGTGGCTGCAGGAGACTGGCATTGGGCATTAAGGGTAAGAGCATCATCATCATCCTGCTCTAAATCTGCACACAAACACAGAGGAATAGTCCCCCCTGCACGGCTGGTGGGGAGGCCTGTCATGGATCTGGGGTCAGAGGGGTCAGTGGTGGCAGAAGCACCGGGGGACACACATGGCTGAACAGGCGGTCCAGGGCCTGACATTGTAGGGAAGTGACAGAGCAGAGAGAGCTAAAGGCTGGACAGCTAACACACACGTCCACATCAGCAGCAGCTCAGCCTCCAGCCTCCTGCAGAACATTTCTAAAAATGTTTCTCAAACTTTTAACATCAAACTCACTCAACTTCCTTTAATATGTGTTCAAGGTAAAAAATAAAGTTGATAAATGGTTCAGTTTGATGCAGCGGCTGCAGTAAGGAAAGTGGATCAAGGCTGTAAGGCTGTAAACACATTTATCATTCATTGCACTTTACCCAGGTAGGTCGTCTCCGGTGAGGCAGGCTCAATGTCAGCCTCAGAGAAACAACAAGGTGTCAGAGCTTCCTCCAACCTGCGCAGAGTGTCTTTTTCAGTGCAGGAGCTTGATTAAACATAGCATTAGGTTTTATCAATAGCTGCATGCTTTGGAAGTTGCTGGAGGTCAATGTGGCCCTGCCCGGGACACAATGCTAAATGTTCCAGGTAATTTAGGGCTGCTAGCTGCAGTGGTGAAAAGTAACTAAGTACATTTACTCAGGTATTGTACTTAAGCTTTTCCATTTAATGCAAATTTAAACTTCTTCTCCACCTCATCTGAGACAAATATTGTTCATAACGTTCCTGTCCAGTGAAAACCACATAACTCCAAATGTGATTACTTTGAATGTTTGTGATGGACTGAAGGATTAAGTGTTCCTTCATGAGTTGTAAAAAATTCTTCAAAGCCAAATAAACTATTTAAGAACAACTCTAGGACAAGCTGGAAAATGCAACGTCACAAAGCTGAAAACAGGCTGTTTTTAGATATTGTCACAGGACAGTGACGCCACAAACATGTGATGATATTATAGGATATGATCAAAACTCACCCTTTCAGAACTGCCAGAAAGGCCAGCAATTTGCTTGTTGGGGAGTTTTTTCTACTTAAGTAGGTGATCTGAGTACTTCTTCCACCACTTACTAACTGTGCTGTGGATTGTGCTTTTTAAATAATGAAAAACAATGAGAGGAAGGGAAATGATGAGGATTTGAGATGAAGCTCGGTTCAGAGGAAACAAAGATCACCTGTGGGAGAAAGGAGAATGTGTTCCAGGGAAGGCACTCATTCTCTTTGCACGGCAGAGATAGAGAGGGAAACAGGGTTTGAGTTCGACCTGGCACACGTTTGGTAATTCTTACTGGACTGATGCCTTAATGGTGCTCCAAGAGCATTAAGCTGGGTCCCTTTTAATTAAAGGCTCATTTCAGATTTATCTGTAAGAAATTTGCTGAGATGTCCCAACCTTTTAAGTAAAAAATTACCTACTGGGCTGTTTTTGCAGTAGCACACTTACTGTGTACTTACGAGCAGACACAGGCATTAAATCACTGTTGTCATAGCACTTTTTTAGTGGGACTCCACATAAAACGTTTAGAAGTGGACAGCCCTATAAGACATACCAGCAGTAATGGAGAGGACCAATGAAAGGTCTAACAGGACTCCCCAGCAGCCGCCGCCTTCAGGGTCGGCTTTTAAAATCCTTAAAACAAATGATGACCTGAGTCCTCTTATGAGCCAACTGACATTTAAAGGAAGACATTAAACATTCTCTCAGCATGTCGCAGTGGCAGAGATTCCTGGACGTGACAGCTCGCTGGGTTTCAGGAAACAGGACGTCCATTTTTCTTGTCTTGCTGGAGCATTAAAAAAATTAAAAAAGCAAGAAGAGCAGAGCAGTTTGTTCCACAGCAGCCACAATGACATTCCAATAAAACAATCTCAAAGCCAATTAATCACCGGTGTGGCATGCGGAAAACAAATACCAAGACATGAAATGGGTTCTGTGGAACAGTATCCTGCGTTAAGGAAAAAACACTGCAGCGCTTCCGTTTGTTTTCGCCCGACGTGTTCCAGCTACCTTCCTTGTTCCTTGTTTGGCGATAAGAAGGAGCAGGGGGGGCGGGCAGGGGGGGTGCATAGAAATGAGGAGCAAGAGGGGGCAGGAGCTAATTTGTTTGATTGCCACAAGTCCATACAGGAAATGTCTAATGGGCCCCGTGGGAGTCGAGGTCGGAGGTTATAGATTCCTGGTGTCTCATAGAATAATTCTGAGGGGACTTGAGCCGAAAAAGCAGTAATATTTATTTACTTTGAAATGAGCTCCGTGCCTTCCATTAAGCTGCCTCTCGCTGAAAGCATATTACACGCCTCTGATGTAGACGCGGACCCAATTAAGCTGCTCCACCCAAAAGAAGAAGACAATATAGGAAAGGAAATTATCAGTGTTAGTGTAATCCTCACACCTTTGAGACCACATTATGAGCCACATTAGTTACTCCCTCAGTGAAAAACCCTCACACACACACATGTTTCACTGTACCACTGCATATAAATCGGCTGCAAAATATAATATGATGAATTTCCCCTGACAGGTGAAATTAGTTTTTGCTTTTGTGAGCAATTTGTATTACTTGAACAAATCCTCACCCACACACGCCATCCTGCCTTTTGTCTTTGTCTCTCCCACAACGACACACACACACACATGCACATGCACAAACATGCTACCTCATATCCCATAAAGGATGATAGTGAACATAATAGCAGATGGGCACTTATGAGGTTTTCACCTAGATGCACAAAGCAGCTCTCAAAAGCTTGAGAGTCTTGTATTCTTATAGACATAGGCCAGCCCCCCCACACACACACATTAACACACATAGAGTAAGCAGAGGGAATGTTCTCAGCTCCAGTGGGCTTGTATAGGATGTCAGGCGTATCGGCAAACTCAGTGGCCGTCCATTCAGATTCAGATTGTAAACACACAGTTCTTTGTCCTGCATCTCTCCAAACCACACCCACTCTGAGCACCATGTCATGTGATGTGTTCGGAGGTCTCACGGGTCTTTTCTTGTCCCCGGTAGGTGTCCCCAGTTTTAGGGATCACCGCGGGAACTCTGATCCTCGTCTTCGTGCCGGAGCCGAAGAGAGGCAGCGCCGACCAGATGGGCCGTGTCAAGACGCGCACTTCCTGGTGCTGTGACATGAAGGCCCTCGCCAAAAAGTAAGGCGTCCCATGACATCAGGCTCCAGAGAATACAGCAGGTTTTGGGAGTGATGACTGTAGGCCCTTAAAAATCACCAGTTTTCCCCCACTAAAAGCCATTCATGTTAACAATTTAGCTTGTTGAATGATAGGCGGCAAGCATTATATATGAGATCTTTTTATGGTAGCTATTAGAGGCATGGAAATGTCAACGCAAGACACAGTGAGCCAGTATCATTCACTCACCACCATTCTGCAACGCTGCTGAGCTGTGAAGGGAGCTTTGCATCCATGACACTGTAGGCTCTTGTTATTATACGACCTGTGGGCTTCATCTCTAAAAAAAAATGTTATAAAATCCATATAGCTGCTTTAATATAGCCATGCAGGTTTATGGGAACAACCACATATTCATCCCCTGCATGTACACAGTGTCCCACATTAACCACCTATGGAAAAGTGTTAAATCCTGTGTTATTCTTGTCTCCTACATAAAACTGTCAGCATTAACTGCATATTTCCTCTCTGGAGCTACTTTAAATTCTTATTTTTTACCTTTGAGATAATCAGATAATCACCAAAACTCCTCCTGTGTTCCTCATTTATTTGCCTGATCTGTTTGCAGTTGTTATCAGAGCCAGAGAGATGTTTGAGGTTGCATGACAGAAAACAGTAGCTTGTTTATTTGTTTCCTTTCGTAAGCCGAGATAATCACCTGTTTGGTTTTTGTGTGTGTGCTTATTCACCACTAGCCGGAGCTACGTGTTCTCCTCCCTGGCGTCCGCCGCGGTGTCATTCGCCACAGGTGCGTTTGGTATGTGGATTCCTCTGTACCTCGTCAGAGCGCAGGTGGTGCAGAAGACTGCGGAGGCCTGCACAAAGGAGGTCTGCAGCAGCACAGACAGGTGAGAGGTTAATGACTAAACACAGAGAGCGATCTTTGAAGTCACCGGTGTAATCTGAAACCTGGTAAAAGAGGCAGCCTTTGTGTGCCGCTTGTAATAAGCTGAATGAACTGGGTTAAGGTGGATTTATGCCATTATAAAGGTTTGATGTCTATTCATTTTGGAGGTATTTCAGTGTTACATCATTTAAATATAGCCCATACTGTTTTCTAAAAATGTGCATGATATATATTTGATTTAAAGGTGCAGTATGTAAGAATTGGCCACCTTTCAAAGTCATACTCCAAACAAATAGGGGGCAGCATCACTAGAGTACCTGCTGCAGCTGCAACACAATACACAGACATCATCACTTTTGTTTCTTCACATTTTATTTTAGTTACATTTTAGGTTAATTTATTATGTTTTTAACTTAATTTTTCTTATTAAATAACAGTTATTTCCTCTTTTGTCCAGTCTAATCTTTGGGGCAATCACCTGTGTGACTGGCCTGCTAGGCGTCGTCATCGGGGCAGCCACCACACGATTCTGCCGCCAAAAGACAGAGCGAGCCGACCCGCTCGTGTGCGCCGTCAGCATGCTGGGCTCGGCCATCTTCATCTGCCTCATCTTCGTGGTGGCCAAGAAGAGCATCGTGGGCGCTTATGTAAGAGTCATTTCCTGTAACTCTTTTGTATATATTGTGTCTGCAGCAGAGGAAGTTTTTCTCAAACAGTGGAGATAGTTGTGAGTAGGACAACTTTTGCTTCCCTACTACTTCCAAAAATCGACAGGTCCCCAGTGAAAAATGTCCCTCTGACAAAGAGCAATATTAGTATGTTAATTATGGATTAGCCCGAGGGCCTGGGATTTAAAAGGGAAAGTCTGGTAACCAATCTAACAGGAGAAAGCTTTGTAAAAGCTCATCGGGTGGAGTTAATGTTTGAATCGGGAATAAAGCTGTAAGAAGATACCTTAACTGATGCCAGCTCCTGTCAGGCCCAGAGGCAGTGAGTGGGCGTTGCTCCTCATAATGAAAAGCCTTAATTGCAGGTTAGATTGAGACGGCCTCGGGAGCTGCTGCAGGTAGCTCACGCTCAAAGCTTATCTGACCAAAAGTTAGAGTGCCAGGCAAATTCTTTGCAACTTGTGTGTCTAATTGCCTTGTGAAGCAGGAAAGGGTGCAACTTAACAACCACCCGTCTGAAACAATGCACTCTGGGCAGTTGGTCTCACCGAGCACAGATTTCTCACTCTTATGAGACACAAAGGAATAGGAACTGACTCTCAACAAGCTGGGCGGGAATAGTGCTGGAAAGCTGGAAAATATGGAAAATATTTCCCATGCGTGTAAGGGAACATAACAAAGGCTTCCATATCCTAAGTATGTGACCTTGGCTAACCTTGGCCTGTCTGGCCTCTGACTTTATTTACTGCTGGATCAGTGCAGGATTT
This sequence comes from Pagrus major, assembly GCF_040436345.1. Classification (NCBI taxonomy): domain Eukaryota; kingdom Metazoa; phylum Chordata; class Actinopteri; order Spariformes; family Sparidae; genus Pagrus; species Pagrus major. Next base: position 12,929,833 of record NC_133227.1, on the reverse strand, counting down.
ATTACTGTGTATGTGAGGTGAGTTCAATGGTATAAAGAGCAGCTAAAAGTCATACTTCAGTAAAAGTAAAGCTATTGTGTTTAAAATATTACCGTGGTTAACGTGAAAGTCACCCATACAAATAGTACTTGAGTAAAAGTCTTAAAGTTTCTCATATTAAATGTACTTAAGTATCATAAGTACAAGTAAGAATAAAATTATACATATTATTATTGGAATTAATGGTAGATTATTGGAATCAATGTTTTTATTCATCCAATTTCTAATCAAATAAATCAATTACAAAATGTGCTACTTGCTCTGATGCAGCATGAGACTAACTAAACTAACTAAAGTTATCAAATAAATTGAGTGGAGTTACAAGTTGAGTTGTGAAGTAAATGCAAATGCCCCAAAAATGGAATTAAGTTCATACTTTGACTAAATGCACTTAGTTACATTCTGTCACATGGTATGTTTAAGAACGTAATCTTGTTTTTATGTGCAGGATGTTCAGCAACATAATTGGACACTGACTGTTTTTAAAATCCTACGATAACACGCCAACTTAATATCAACTGAGTGAAGCCATTGAGAGATAACCTTATTAATTAAATGCTCCATGCTCCTCATACTGAAGTCCTTTAACAGCTGCTCAACAAAGTAGTTCCTAAATTACAAATAATTACTTGCATAAGTGCTGATTTGGATTTAATGAATTTAAATTTCTTATGAACTCCCATAAGGTCAGACATTTCACATTTATCAGGTGTTTGACAGAGGCGTGACTCAGCCAATTAGACCTGAGGTTCAGCAGTGTCCGTATTAATTCAAACCTGTCCAACTCAATTTTAGACAAAGGCTGTGTGACAAAAAGGGCATACGCTGATGCACTCGAGCGACACCAGATTTCTATCTTTGTATTGGTCACAAAGGTTAAAGATGCAGGCAGTTAACATTTTTACACATCAAAGTGTGTTTACAGGCCTCGAGTACTCCAGCATATGTGAAAAAATAAGTTGCATTGTGGGTAATGTTGGCACCGGGTTTTGAAAAGCAGTCCACTTGGTTTAGCGTTGCAAATAATCAAAACTGATACAGCAGAACCAGATATGTCGCCTTTTCTATTCTACGCATTGTTCATCCTTTTCAAAACCTGGCACCTACATTACCCATACTGCAACTTAGCCACTGAGTGACATCACTGGAGGCAGTTTATCAGATTACATGCAGCCTGTTCTGGAGCCACAGAAGGCTTTATACTACTTTTTTCACATACACAGTTGTACTCCCGAAGATCTGTAAAAACACTTATAACACTGTATAAAAATAGTGGAAATACCTTTTAATTGTTTTACGTCTTACCATGAAAGAAAATAGTTTAACCATTCCAACTTCAAACATGTGACTTCACCTCTTCTCTGTACAGTTTCAAATCATCGTACAGTGCAGCTACAGTTGTAAGTGATCAGCTCAGGTTTCATGGCGAGGCACTGACAGATGTGTCACATTATAAGGCGTGAAGTGGCTGTAACGGTCGGTGCTGCTCAGCCGAGGCCGATTGACCCCTCGCAGCTGTTGTCCCGTCAACACACAGCTAATCTGAGTAAAAGGCCGGGCTTCTGTCTTCTAAGAGGCAACACGTCGGTCACGGTGTCTGGTTCGCAGCTCTCGGAGCATACTTGTCTACATCTCCGCTGTCAGACTCCTTCTGTAGCCCTCTGTACTGTACTGTAGGTCTGGCACACTGGCAGAGAGGTTATTCCCCAGCAGGAAACACACATCAACCAGCCGTGTTAAACTGTGGCAGGCGAATCCAGCCAATACAGACACACGAGATTCCACTGCAACCAAATCCCTCTGGGTCTGTTTTTAAGAAAGTGGGCAAATAGAAACACCAGCTGCTCCCAGCCTGTGTACATACATGTACAGTAGCACTTTCAGTTTTTCAACTCCTCTATGTTATTTAAAGTTTACATTTTCTGCTCCACCCATCCAGCGGCAGAACATAAATTCAAATCTTGCAGCTGGATCTAAACTTAGGAAGTGTTTGAATGTTTCCACACTGAATATACGACTTTGACAAGAATAAACATCCCTTATCATCCCGTGCTGTTTTCCAGCTCGTAGGCTAAATACTCGGCTCAACGGAACCAAAATGAAGGCCTGCACCTCCACGTATAATTGGGCCACGGCATAATAACATGTTTTTAGACCACAGCAACCACCGCGCTTTTATTCAGCAGCAGATTCCCACACACAGGAGGAATATCTGCATCCTCCTCTTTTGGCTTCATGTCTGGTTAACAGCCTTTTGTGCGGTGATCTTAATTAGCACCACTAAATGGACTATTTTTTTTTCTTCTTCTTTTTTCAGGTTTGCATCTTTATAGGAGAGACACTGCTTTTCCTGAACTGGGCCATAACAGCAGATATTTTAATGGTAAGTGCTGAGAACCTATACTTATCCTCTGGGTCACTGGAAATTCCTGCAACAAACTATACCAACTAGCAGCCGTCCAATTAGATGTGTGAGATGTGTGAGTGGACCTTGTTGGCTACAGTTTGGGTGGGGCTTATAATTACTTACCTGGAACATGGAAAACAAACCAAGGAGAGCCCTTTCTCTGATGTATGTTTGGGTACACTCAATAACATAATTTTAAAAAATTTGACTAAAATGGTGACATTAAAGGAACAGTTCACCCAAACATGAAAATTCAGTCTTCATCTACTCACCCCCATGCTGATGTAAAGTGATGAAATTGTGTAGTCCACAAACCATTTCTGGAGCTTAACAGCAAAATAGCATTCTCCTAAACAACTGAAGGAGATGGGGACTTGTTCTAAAATTGATTCCAAATTGATTTGAATGACGCGTGGCTGAGCTTGTGCACCCACTTCAAATAGGGTGTGCACTAACGCTTTTACAGTGAAGATATCAGCTTAACAAATGGTGAACATAGCATTTTTTTAATCAGTTTGGGATCTCAGGCTTTCCGCTAACAGAGAGCTACAGTTGCTAATGTTTCGAGCACAACACAGAAGTTCCACAGAGCCCATTTAATTAATACACATTCTCAACATGATAGAAAAACTTGCACTTATTGAGAATGAATGAATAGATATAAAATGTACATGTCATTAAAATACTTAATAATAAGTCAGTGTTTTAGGCAAGATATTTTTTTGAGTCTATCTACAAATGAAAAGAGGAGGTCAAGAGGAGGTCTTTCGGTCAGGTGGGTGTACCAACCAGCTCCTTAATTTGTAATTAGGATGGAGACTGTCAGAGAGACAGGGACGGGCCATTACTGACATTTTTAATGAGTGGTCTTCCTACTGTATTATGACCCGATGAGGTGGGCTCTGCCTGCATAATTGAAGACAGCAAGAGTTGTTTTAACATGGCTGAGTGAATCTTTCTACCTCTGTCTCTTCATTATCGCACATGATCTCATTTATTTTTCACCCTCATTTCTCCCTGTGTCTTTGCAGTTTGTCGTTATCCCCACGCGGAGAGCAACGGCGGTCGCCTTTCAGAGCTTCACCTCTCACCTCCTGGGTGATGCAGGAAGTCCGTACCTGATAGGCCTGGTAAGACTCGCCGAGAAGCAGTTCTGTGTTGTGACAAAGGTGTGAGGAGGCAATATGTTTAAGATTTACTCCAGGTCGTAATTCCCAGCCGGAACGCACAGCTTCACTGAATCTGTAAGCGCCACATTCATACATGTACAGATACCAGTTCAGCTCTTGCTTTAAGTGGGCCAGTGCGAAGTGAGGTACAAGAGGAGCTTTTAGCACACGTCTCAGGAGGGCTGGTGAACAGAGTTGTGATTTCACCACTGCTCTTCAGGCTGTCACCGGCGTTTTCTAGTAAATCTCACAGGTTCCCAGGAGGGGCCGGCGTTGCTGTATTTGATTGGTCAGAAAGATGAGAGAGTGCTTCTTACTGGGACACTAGGCCTCTCAAGGTCACAGTCACTCCCTCAACCCCCAACGTCCCCCCTCACCATCCACAGCTCACGCATACACCCAAAGAAAAGCATCCAGGAGGCCAGAATACAAGTGCTGCTCAGTATTCAATGAAGTGTGAAACAGGATCCATCTCAGCCTGTCAGGCAGCATTCTTTTCATTCCAAATAGAGAATGAACATTTCTGAAGTTAAATAGTAACTCCATAGGTGCACATTCTGTATATGCCCCATTTAAACAAACAGGACACAAAGAAAAATAAGCTTTTTTGCAAGAACAACACACAGAAACAGCTGCAGCAGCAGCTTATAGCTTTAATACATATCACAATCTCCACATCTTATCTTAATGTTTAACTTTTTATATCAGCATTTATGATGCACTTTGGTGCTGGGACAGAATGGACTGCCTTGTGTTGTGTGTTTACATTGCGTTTCATTGTCGTGCGTCTGGCTCACAGCCTAGGTCATGTTAACAAAGACAAAGTGGAAGTCTTTGATTAGTGAATCAAACTGATCCTCGAGATTCTCTGTCGGGGCCTGACAGGCTGGCAACAGGCACAGCTGTCTGTCGAGCTGCATTGAAAGTGTCCCATTCTTTTTTTGTCCTCCTTAAATGGAAATGTAAAACTCTTGTCGAAGCCAGACAAAAGGAGCAGTAAGTTATCCACAAGCACTGACAAGCTTCTTCAAAAGACTAAACAAAAGTGGCATTAAAAATAATCTAAATTCTGGGAAACAGAATCCGGCTCAAAGACTGGTGCTATTGTTTCTGCAGATCAAATATAACCAGTGTCAATTTATATTGTACAAACTTCCTGTTGACACATTTATAAATACAGTACTTACAACTATTGACTCAGCTTGGATCACATTAATTCTACTCATGTAGAGATTGTAACCAGTCTTGAAAAGCAGGGACGCACGATACTGGACGTTTGCCATTAAACAATATGCCAATACTTTCCAACTCATTTTGGCTGAATGCCGACGTCGATACTGATTAATGCACATATTTATTCCACCTAATTGCAGAGACCATCAAGTCTGTCCTGTTGTGGGATCACTGTATTATTATGCCTACTTTTTTAGTGATGGCCCAGAGGCAAAATGTACACATTCACTGAGTGAAATAAGAAAACTACTTAGTCAGTTTTAAATTATATAAAGTGCCATTTAAAGCCCAATATAATAAAATGTATCCTTATATTAGTATTAGTCAATGCTTTGTGTCACTCGCGCAAAATTATGTGATCTTCTTATGTGGCAGGGATGATCATTTTGGGCCAATGCTAATATTTAATTTTCAAGCCTTTATTGGCCGATACCAATGATGTGCCGATATTATCATGTCTCCCTGCTGAAAAGATTAGTTGATGTACAGATTATTCAAATAATTGGCATCATTTTTGATGACTGATTAAGCTTTTAAATCATTGATCAAGCAAAAATGATTGAATATCTTTGGGTTGTTGACTGTTAAAAAAATTAAAATTATAAAAAAATATTATGATAATTAATTGATAATGACAGTAATCATAGTTCCATTTTCAGTTTCAACCTAACAACATGATTTTTGAATATGGAGGCTATCTAGTACAGTAGCTCTGGTAATATTCCAATAAGCTCCACATGTCAGAATAATGCAGCCCACACACACGCACACTGCCAACCAGAGTTACCCAGTAAGCCAGTCACCGAGGTCCTCCATCCAGCCTCCGGGGTCACAACTCTCCTCTAAGTGACATCCTGAATATCCGGGGGTTTCTCACTCCTCCACAAACCCCCGACCTACAAGGCCCAGAATGCTCCAAGTGCGTCACCACTCGTTGCCTCAATTCCTGAGCTGAGGTTTAGCACGCGAGTGTGATGGACTTGTCGTGACGCACGCTGTGCGCAGGCAGATGTACACTCTCCCATGCAGACTGGCTGAAATCCCTTGAATGAGCAAAGTGGAGAATCTCAAGAAAAACAGGCTGGCGGTTATTGCTAAGCAACCGCAGGAGAAAGTGCACGAGTGAGTCAGTGCTTTTGGTTCACAATTGCGTTTCAACATGAGCACCAAACAGACCTGCAGTTGATGTGCTCATCTCTACAAACCAATGTGGTGTTCCCAGTGCACCATAGTTGCCTTTTGTGGGAACGCCTGCAGATGTTAGTGCCACAAAACTGCCACTTCCTGTTGTGCATTATTGCTTAAGTACATCTGAAATCCTCCTGAGCTTGTGCCAAGATCCCTCTCCATCAGCACGTAGACCGAATCAGTTGTCACATTAGAATCCCCGGGGAAACACATAATGGACTTATACTCCTATACTGTATGAGTAGGACATGGCCGCAGGCAGAGTGGGTGGCAGGGGAACGCCAGGAACAATCTCTCAGCAATCTCCCAAGAAAGGCCTTTCTAGCTCGATAATTAGACATGCAGCAGTTTGCTATGTATTTTTAGCGAAGCTGTAATGTGCAAGTTGCAGGCAATTTACTGTACCTGACAAAACAGCTTTGCACTGGCCACACACACAGCTGCTGGACGCACACCAAAATTCAGTAACACATGTGTATTTTATTTATTTTCCTCCATCGTCCTCTCTCTTTCTCACGATGCAGGCATGTACCTCTGACATCCTCGCGTCAGCAGTTCTCCAGCTCAAGAGAATCTCATTCTGCTGACGCTAACACACGATCAATGTGCTTCTGCCAGGGTGACCTATGACCGCTCAGACTCTCACTCACGCACGCACGGGGAGCCCCCTCTTGTTACCGCTGTGCGCACACCCGCACAATGTGCTAAAAGCTACCGTCGGCGGCCTCCTCTCCGTCACGATTGTCAGTACGGTGATCTATGCTTGTTTGAGAGCTGCCTTATGAGTGACAACTGGCAGGAAGAAATGGTCTCTTCACACCCACTGTTCTCCAGCTGTTGTTTGCCTCAGCGCCGCGCATGACAGACTGAACGCCAGTGTTACTCAAGCTTTCGACAGTAATATGAGCTATTAGCTGTGAAATCCTGCCTTGCTTTAAACAAAAACAGGGAGTCTTACATCAAGCTGTGTGTCAGTTGTTATCTGTTGCTATGATGAAACATGCAGGACTCAGTCTGGTAAAGCATTCAGCGTGAGCATGTGAACACAGTCATGTTATGTGTCAGAGCATGATGGGATATTTTAAGAACTTTTCCTGGATGATTAGTTTGAATAAAATCTCTCCTCTCTTTTGTCTCTGTGCGAATGTGTGGTGGTTTTGGTGGGTGTGTGTGTTTGTCATTGTGTGTGTGTGCTGGCGCGCCTGGGTGCAGATCTCCGACGCCCTTCAGCAGAGCTACGCTACGTCAGCGCTGTGGCGGTTCCTCAGTCTGGGCTATGCCCTCATGCTCTGTCCCTTTATCATCGTCCTGGGGGGCATGTTTTTCCTGGCCACTGCGCTGTTTTTCCTGGATGACAGGGAGAAGGCCGAGAAACAGTAAGTGACTCAGACATTGTTTGAACAACTCATCATTATTTCATTTATTATTTAGTCATTTATTCTTTAAATATTTAAAACTTGCTTGAGATGTCCTCCACTGACTCCAAAAATCCAAACACACCACCTCAGAAGAAGTTGCAATAATATTGCTTTTAATCTGAGTGCCTGACACAAAAAAGTTTGAGACTTCATCTCGACAGTGCTATGCTATTTAACCCCGATGCTGGCATTTGACGTATGTCAGGGACAAGCTGCCCAGTGATGCCAACAATGGTGCCAGCCCTGCAAGACTCAGAAAAGGCCTTGAGCCAACAGAAAGTCCCAGTCAGCTAAAAGTGCTCCAGAGCTGACACAAGCTGTTCTAGCCATCAATTTGCTAAAGTGTGCTTACTTAGACTTTTACCAGCTACCGCCCTCTCATTCATGCATTCATATTTTCCTCTTTCAAACACCAAAGATGTGAACCCAGCGGGCATGGTAGCTGGTCATGGCCTTAAAAGGCTAAAACAAACACACTCATCCTCTTTCGGAGGGTGAGACACGACTTCTTGTTTCTTCGTGACTATTTTTTCCTACTTTTTATCACATTGACTTGCTCCCCTGGTGCCAGCGCTCTCAGAAATGACTTCCTTCCTGTTGAAGATGAGGGACGTTTTTAGACAGGATGGCAGTCTGATGTCTGACGTCTGTCTGCAATCGCCTTTTCTTCACCCTGTGGAGTTTGTTGCGGGTCTTTCCCACGCCAAAACTTCTCAGAGAGAGAAGTGGGAGAGATTTTAGTGAATGATTTTATTTTTACTATAGAGGAAAATTTGAAAAGGAAATGTGGAAAATGTCAACTTTACGTTTCAGTGGATTTACTACATTTTATAATCCCGGGGTCAAGCTGCCATCCAGGCTGTAAAAATACCTCCTCTGTGTAATGTTAATATATAGTTTCAAAGGGGTCTTTACAAAGGCTCCTCTAAGCCGTGCTGTGGCTTCTGTTGGGTCTGGTCCAGGAACAAAAAGGAATGAAATGCAGAACAATGACTTCAAGAAAAGTCACACTCTTGCTGTTGTGCCAGGAATAGACACTAGTTTGTGGTCCAATATGTGGTTCAAGTTATCTGACCACATTATGGCACAGTGTGGGCAGATGGCACATGTTCACTCAAACTATATCTAACCACAGCCGATTTACTTTCACACCACATGCTGTAAGGCAAAGCTAATAGAGCAACAGATGGAATTCATAAAGTCTCAGATATGAAACAGAGACACTCGGAGGCCCTGGAAGGTTGTTCCTGTTTGTCCTTTTGCACAAATATAATCCTCAATACAGATGGACTGCTATTTTACACTTCTGCATGTCATAGCATTTCGTAATTTTTACAAGCCATATTATTAATCAATCCTTAACTTTTTTACAGCAACTACTTTGGGGTTGCCAGGTTGTGACGAATCCCTATTAGCTTTTGAGTCTTTAAATGTCATGTCTCACTCAGGTCGTTGTAGCTCATGCTAATGCTAGTTAACACTAAAGCCATAATGTTGCTAACGCAGCTAGATCTTGTAGAAATCAGACGTTTTTACTTTTATTTTTATTTATTTATTCAAAAAACTGGCTACTACCAAGACTGTTGATCGCTGACAATATGGCATATGGTATATCGCTGGCATTGTACTATTCACTCACAAACATTGTTAGAGAAGAGAGAAAAGAGATACTTTGATTCTCCACAAACTCTGTAGATGTATTATTTAAAAAAATATTTACATCGACATAAAAATGACATTCAATGATGTTTAGTCATTTAGCAATTCATAGAGGCTCAAGAGTTTGTCACTTTCTAATAATGCAAACTAGTCTGCACTTATAAATGTTAATACGTCATGATAATAAACATTAAGTCTGCAGTTATATGTGTTAATAAGGCATTAATATATATGAAAAAATAACAGATCCGCAGTTGTTAATGTTAAATAGTTGTTTATAAATGATAATGAAGTATGCATTTATAAATGTTAATATTCAGCCTCATTAGAAAATAGTTCCAAACTTTTTCCCATTTGATCCTTGATGATATACGTTAATCTATATTTAATATGAAATGTGTTATTCCCCTACTTTTATTGAACATATTTCCATCTGCATCTACTGAGAACTGTCAGAGTAGTTTCAGCTTCTCCTTGTTCACTTCCACATTCTCTTGAACGCCTCACCCCTAGATGAGTTAATCATACACCGACTTGTCAGATTACATTCAGATATATATATATATATACACAGCAAACATACATAGCTATGCATACATTGCATACCTCACATTGTATACTAAAGGCCTCTACAGAAGTCGACAGATTTGTACTAAACGTCCCGACGAATGAAAAGCTCAAACTTAAACAGCAGCAGCTCTTATGTAACAAGCTGCAAACAGCACCTCAGGGACCGAGATGACAAAATCCACAACTTTGTACAACTAGGGTTGTTTCATGACTGTGATATTTATAGATTCCATTCACGCTATAAAGCCCCCAATTTAAAAATTCTCTGTGACTTTTCAGAGCGCTTTGCTGCTGTTTTTTTTTCCTCTTTTGAGTGTGTCCTCAGATACACAGAGCTATTTATAAAAAGCGCGGAGCCGAACGAGTTACTCACTGGAGCGCGCCTTTCTATTTCCAGCCTTAAAGAGTGCTTTATTATTTCTAGGTTGTTCGCTTTTTTTGGCTGCTGGGTTGCCATTTATAGCTCAGGTTCAGTGCGTGTTCCCCCTCTCCACACATTCACTTAATCCACATTTACACTTAGTGAGGTATGAGAGCAGAACTGTCTCATCTTCCATGCCAGTGCGCCTTAGTGCAGATACAGCGTGGGTCAGGGTAGGCTGAGCCTTTTGGCCTGGAGAACCGGAGACAGTGATGATTGAAAGACTGAGGAAGACAGCTAGCATGTGCCGAGTGAACTGGTTGGAAGATCATTATGGGAAAAAGTGAAAAATAAATGTGGTTTGAGAAGATCTGACTGAGAATTTTGGTGCACCCTCTAAAACTATTCCTCTCTCCTCAGGTTGAGCCAGCTGACACGACCGCCCTCTTCAGTCAAGGTATGATCAGGTAAATTGCCTTTTCTCCTAAAAGACGCTTTTAGTGCTTTTCACATCAGCAGTTCTACGAGCAGTTTAAGGGGTTGATAACAAAGAGACAGTCTTGGAACATTAACATTTATAGGGCTCTCTTCTCATTACCCAGCTGCCATCATGTAGAGCTCCTTTCATTAGGAGGCACGGAGACCTAAAAACAAGATTTTTCATCAGGATTTGAAAGTCACTTTGGACCTGAGGATATCCAAAACTTTTATGACAGTGTAAACGCAGGAGGGGATACTCAAGATGATACACAAATGATTGATCTCTGATACATTTCCCGTCCCATTGTACTCAGAGACTGGCCCACGCATTCTTGGAGTGGTGGTCATGTGAAATATATGGCATCTTATCAAGACCTAAACTGACTTCCTGCCTTTATCAGACTCAGACACATGGCGCAGAACCCTCTCTAATTATTAACTGAGCAAAGAAAAGACACAATAATTGGCAGCACACCAGGCAACTCTGCACTGCAGGACAATGGGGAGCTACTTGTGTTGTCGGTAAAGAATAACAAGATTAAACTCTGACTCGCTGATTAGAAGGACAAGGAATCTGCTGTGACTTATTTGTAAAGGTTATCATGTTTAGCCAAAAGGTCGAGGTTTTACCCCTTCATATTATCACCCTGTCTGGGTTCATTTGTCCTCTAAACATCCGTCAAAATACTGTACAGTATGTAAACAAGGTGGGAAAAAAATGTCCCGAACGTGTATACTGATCAGAAACATAGTGATGAAAATAAAAAATACAAACCTTATTTCTTACTTGATCCTCAGCTCCCTGATGGGTGCTCTGATTTGAGTCTTTCATGATAAAATCGCACCAACTTGTGAGCACCAGGAAATGGAGTTGCGTAGGATTTCTTACAGGATGGTTAGAGTTCAGTTCAGGTAGCAGTGCGATCTGCCAGTTGCAGTTCCCTGCAGTATTTGAAGGGAACAGTCGATTTGGTGGAAAACTGTATGAAGGTGTAAATTCCTTCAGGTGGAATACATCCTGTCTTCCCATTAACACTGACTGTTTTCCCCTGTTGACTATTTTCTCAAGCCTTTATTTATTTGTATAGATTTATTTTACCTTCGAGACAACCTTTAGTGTCCATTCCTTTTGGTGGTAAAATAAAATATGTACTTGTCAGTGCATCCTGTATAGTCAGTTACAACCATTGTAAAAAAGTTTCTCCTTTGCATTCAAAGCCGCTTTCATATCTGACATTTGAGCATCGGCTGATGAAAAGCATTTCATTCGTGGTTCAAGGACCAGCTTTATTGTCTCATTGTGCAATGCTGTATTGTATTACCATATGGAATGAGACAATAAAATGCAGTTATAACCCCAGGGTGTAACTGATATCGCCATGTTGTTGTTGTTACCACAACATAATGATAACCTGGGGACCTTATTTTCCTCTGGGAACAGCTTCTTAATTCAGTTATGGAAAAATAATAAGAATAAATATTTCTGAGTTTGTATTATTACCTCATTAATATTGTAAATATTTAATTTCCTCTCTAAAACTACATAGTGCCCCTTTAAGTTATTATTTTCTGCTTTTTTCAGTTTTCAGTTTGGTACAGTTTAGGCAGCAAAACGACTTGGTCAGGTTCAGGGAAAGATGGTTTGGGTTAAATTACACCCTTCACAACATTAGCTACGTGTTATAAAGGATGACTTTTCCCATCTGCGTATTTTTCTGGTTCTGGTTGGAAATGATGATGGAGCAACAAAAATTATAATGTTCCAGGAACAGCACCAACATGCCAATATCAGACTGTGCTTAGAGACGCTCCATGCAACACATTTTAGGAAAATAATATAGAAATAATAATAATTTAAAAGAAAAAGATTTAAAACTACTCTATAAGCAATAATTCAGAGTGAGGATAATAATTCTGGAAGCTGTCAATTCTGTCTCAGAAGACAAACAACAAGCAAACATGGATGTTGTGAAAAGCATCATGTGAATTTGGTTGTTCTTGTGTTGCTATTAGATAATATTTATCTGAAATCAGCCAAATTTCAAATCTTCACTGTCAGAAGAGTCCTTGAATGTTCCAACAGTGAGATTGTTCCAAACACTTGCTGCCTCCTCACATAACTTAGCAAATAAAAAAAGAGTAATAGTATGATGGATTACCCATCACAAGCAACTTCAAAAGCTCTGAAGGTTGATTTGCATTGTGCACTGACGAATAGGAGGCAATGTCTGTCTTGAAGGCAGGAAATCAATCTAAAAAGTTGTGCTATGCTTTGGAAAATAGCCAGCAGGAATACCAAGTACACACATTTGGTAGTTAATGGGCTCCAATATGCAAAACTACCAGTATGTTCTTTTGCTGTAATGCCATTACCATTGACAGGGTGACATTAACATGCACAGCTAATGACAGGTGACATGAAAGGCTCCCACGTGGCTGCCACTCGGATCGGGTTTCAGTGGCAGTTTATTCTCTCAGCCTGAGGGTTTCACCAGATCTCTGTCACACACAGCAGCTAAAGCATTTTGTCCCCGCTGTCAAACGGGGCTAATTATAGAGAACAGTGATTAGAGCTACATGAGGTCAGAGTTGAATATTCCTGTGAGTTGATCACTTCTATTGTTAAGTGAACCACCGTGGCACTCTGTGATTTCTTGATTGATTTGCATCATTTGTTTTGGAGGATAATCCAATCAGCAAGGAGATATTTCCTCCCTCAGGTCTGACTCGCGGATCAATACAGTTCACAGTTCAATCGCCCTCCGATGACAAGTGTTCACCCTTCACGCTCACTCTGACCAGTGTTCCCAGAGGTCCAACATGAAGTTGGAAGAAGAGATGTGGTGGCGTTGGGAAGTGCTGTGGTAGATGAAGGGGAGACTTTAGATTCTGACAAGGAGTGGAAGTGAAGGAGAGAGAAGACTGAATAAATGAGGATGAAGAGAAGCAGTAATCGCCTAAGCTGTTACACATCTCGAGCCATTAATCTCCAGTGATGCAATCCCAGACGGAGATCAGATACACTGAGATCCAATTAACTTCCTCAGCAGGAGGAGTCGGCCTCCGCTGACCAGATTCACCCCACACTGCATGATAACTAGGAGGACATGCCCGAGCTGGGAGCTGTCAGAAGATCAGCGTGAGCGCTGGCACACAATTTATTCAGTGATCACAGTCCCATATTACTCTGGGAGGAAAGTCACATCATGAGGCAAAACTCTGATTCAGTCGCTGCCGTCCGAACTTTAACTGTTCAAAGTGTTTGCACAGCTGCAGGCACATACTTTCCTTCTTCGCTCTCTTATCACTCAACAAAAGCTCTGAATCCTCAGTCAGCATTGTGGAGTGGGTTCATGGCAGTGACCACAGACCACACACACATATACAGACACACACACACAGATGCAGAAAACCTTCAGATTTCCCTCTTTCATAGGAAGAACTCAAGCATTTCTCTCTTTACAGTAATGGATATTTGGACTCATTTACCGAAACATTCACTGCTTTCTCCATCCATCCCCGAATTAGAATCTATAGCAGTGTCAGCCCAGCTGAGTGCAGTCATGATTTGCGTCGTCGCAGCCAAAAACCACTACAAGTCAGTCTGATTAGAGTTTATTCTCTTGCCAGACCAATCAGACCTCCCCTTTGCCTGCGAAGCCAACAGTCTCCAGCACAGTTGTAGTGAAGCTGTGAGGAGGCAGGCCAGTGTTGCACATATCAAAGCATTCACAACTCTAATTATCTCTATGTCATGCTGGCATTTTAATTTCAAGTTTGGCTCATAAACAATACGCAGAGTTTACAGTAACATCTGACACTAATAACTGACTAAAATGGTTGATCCCATAGAGGACGGGCTCTGCAGCTGTAGAACCAAAACACATTGTTTTTGAGAATCCGGTAATCCTCCCGTTGAAGCTATTACACTTGTTTTTGTTTGTACGAGTGTGTATGTTTATGTCTATGTATGGTTGTGTCTGTGGTTCCAACGGTGTGTGTATGTGTGTGTGACAGAGCAATACCCTGGCTCAGAACATCGCTCCACGAGCTCCCTGCACTAATCCTATTGTAGCAGCAGTAGTAGCTTGTGCACTGGAGCATCCAGGGCACGGTAATGACAGACCACAACAAACAGCGGGAAGCGCCGCCATCTCTCTCATCCAATCGGAAGAGATCACAAGCGTGGCACCGTGAACGCTTGATGGTCTTATCTCCAACTGGAATCTAGTTTTCCCCTCCGGTGCCACATTTTCACCACATAGGAGTTTTGTTAATGTGGAGTTCAGCAGCTGGAATTTGTACTTCACCTATAGTTACTCTTCATTTTTAGGAGTCAGTTTCAGTTTTTGCATCACTAATAGTAATCTAAGTACATTTACTCAAGTGCTGTACATAAAATGCAGTTTTAAGGTACTTGTACTTGAGTATTTCCGCTTTTTGTTACTTCATACTTCCACTCCACAAAGTTTTGGAGGCAAATATTGTACTTTTATTCGACGACATTTATTTAATAACTTTAACTACTAGTTACTTTGCAGATTGCGTGCTGCATCAGAGCTAAAGTAGTGCATCTTACCACTGACTAGTGGTAATCAGATTACAGTATTTTTACTGATTTAACATGCTGTATTTGTACATTTACTTGAGAAAAAGCTTCAAGTACTTCTTCCTCCACTCACACCCTTAACATTTTAACCACTAGCTATTAACTCACAAAAGCAATTTTACCTTAATAGATTATTTAAAGATATTTTAACATTTAACTCCTGGTAATTTTTTCCAAATCAGTCATGTGGTATTCTTTAACATTTTAAACATTCTTGTGAAAGCTTGCTGAAAACCTCAGAACTATGATTTTACATGAGCAAACCTTGTCCTTCATGAGTCTTTGTGTAAATGCTTGGTAGCATTTTGTCGTGTACACTCTAATATCAACATCAAATGTAAAGCCCCAATCTGCATATCTGAGAGACAGCAGCTGTGGCTTATAGCTTGCTGTTGCACAGATTTGGGGGGTCTGCATTAAACAAACTGTTATGTGTTGGTATGCTGTGTGCAGGAAAATATTTAGGTCACAGGCTGGTCGTGGTGTGTAGGCGTTATCAGGAAGGTCCTAACAGATGGCCCAGGAGCTTTCGACCCCAACATTAATTACATGAGAATGTCCTGTGGTGAGGCCAGACTCTGAGCTCACTGTTTCCTCTCCCTCTATCTCTTTCAGGTGACAACCAAATGAGGAGCAGTGTGAAGGAGCAACCAAACTCAAGAAGGATGGAAAAAATGGAGATAAAAAAGCGAGGGCAGCTGATCCACTTATTTAAAAACCACGCCCATGTTCTCTTCACCGTCATCATCACCGCCGCGATCATCCTCCTCTGCCTCTCAGCTCCTGCTGCTCTTCCCTTTTTACTCGCCCTTGGAGGCTGCTCAGAACTGGAACGAGGGAGCGTCTTGCCCCTCCTAGAAACGCCTCTGAATCACAGGCTGGTGTTAAGGTGCACAGCGGTGCACCGAGGCCCGCCGAGCGACAGCTGGTGTCCTCTTCACCTCTGTCTGCGAGGATCCACTGAACCTTCCAGGGAGGAGGTGGGGTGACACCCCTCTGACTCCTGATGCCATACTACTGAATGCTGACCATGAACCTGCCCTGTCTGTCTGCCTGTCTGTCCAACAGTCTGTCTCTTATGTGTCTGTCTGTCTGTCTGTCTGTCTGTCTGTCCGTTACATCGGCTGTCAATCTGCACCAAGTGCCATAGCGTCATTACATTCCTTCAGACTTTTGCACTGACCACCATCAACCCTCATGACGTCATCACTGACTATGTTTACATGCACACTATAATTAAATTAGTCTGATGAAGCTGTTTATATTTGCTAGACGGTAGAAGGAGCTCCTTTTCTATTGCTCCCATTCAGACTTTCCACAATTCCTTCTGCCCAGACTTTGACACTTGGAGCTTGTAAACGGACAGAAGCTGTAAAATTCAAGTTATGTGGAGCAAAGTGATGCATCAAACTGTGCAGCAGGAAATTAATTCTCAGAGTGTTTATATCTGCTCAAAACAAACCCAAATCAGATCAGTCTGCACATGTTAAAGGCAGTATTAACAACGCGAACTCCAGCGTAAATACAGTGTTTACATGATGGATGCAGTATTCTCATGATCAATCAAAGCTCCGCCGTGCATGTAAACATAGTCGCCAGCCAAGAGCCAAAAAGTGTTACTGTCTAAAGGTCAGTGAATCAGCCTTAAGAATTGGACCTTTCCCATCAACAGCTGTTTCTTTTGACCCCCACATGTGTTTTTATTTGTAGCTTTTAGCACTTAAATCAGCGTAGACAGTGCCAGACAACATGACAGAGGTGAGAGGTTTCTGCACATTATTTTTCACAAGAAGGTTTCTCGTGATCTCTTTTTATTTTTATTTTTTCTGTTTAATGTTGGATTTGAAACTGGAGGTTGTTGCCTATGATTGTTTCGGAAGGATGATGATGCAATCGGGGCGATTTAAAGCAGACACTGGACTATATATATTTTATAATTTATGATGTAAATGCTTTTTTCCCAAAAGTAATTGCTACTCTTTTGTATTTTAAGGAGAAGCACCTGTGTTTTTGTGTACATGAGAAGCAATAGGAACCAACCTTTTTATCCACACTGCCTTATCAGTGAGCCAGGGGGACGCTCCCTGATTGTTGGTTTTAAATTTCTGGACACACCGCCCACACAGAGACGGAGTCGCTCTTAATGATGGATTCCAGTCAAGACCACGCCGGTTACAATAACAGGCATTGTTAAAAGAGACCTTTCCCCCCCTCACAATTGTAGATATCCCATTCCATGATTAGAAGAAAGGAGCTTTGACATGAGCCGGAGTCACAGTCATCAGTGTATTACTGAGGGAAATCAAAATCCCCGACAGGAAGAGGAAATTCTTCAGCCCCAGGTTAGACTGATTGCGAGCTCTTATCGTTGATAACTGATAAGCGAGGAATCCCTGTTTGAAACCAGAGCAGCACGTCCTCAGATGTCACTGCAGAAGCTGATAAACAGAGTACCCTTCTGTTCTAGAGAACCACATAGAGATTTAGACAAGAAACACAAGTACACAATAGAAAAATCTTGGATCTGGTATATCGACTAATTACAGTATTATATTTGTAAAATTCCACAAGGAAAAAAAATCTGCTATAATTGCTTGTATACACAAACATTCAGGCAAAAGCTTAACGAAGGATGTTTTTTTAAGCGAATCAACTGGTGAACTCAATTTTACTGAAACCTTGAAGCCACTAATGGAGTCAAAGGTTTTCAAACTTGTGCATAAAGGGAATAAAAAGCACTTTGCAGACCTCCAAGAAAACACAGAAGGAGGAGGAGGAGGAGGATGGATGGATGGATGGATTGACCTTAGCGGAGGAATAAAGGGAGATGTCGAGGTGGTTCTCGTAGCATTGATGTGTGAGCGTGACTCACTGGCTGTGTGTGGGGTGCTGCTGTGTGGGCTGTGTCCTTGTTGCCACATCATTAGCTTTAGCTTTTCTCCAACTGCGTGGAGCTCTCTGAATGTGATTCTGTCCAACCTGACGTGTTTACACACCTACATCTTCTTAATGAACTAAGCTTCTTACCTTCCTTTTATCAGTTTTTTTTAATGTTACCAAATGAGTTTGTTTTTTGTTTTTTTTAATAACTACAATAGAGAAATATATAGCTATATCACGCAGCAAGTTTAATATATTGTAAATGATGGCTTGGATGCAATGTATTTATTTGTTTGTTACCATAATGAAGAATAATCTATAAAGGGAAGTTTAATGTTTGAGTATACTACACTTTGTTGTATGTCCTTGGGTTTAGAAAATGCCTGTTTTATTCCTCCTTTTGTATCACAATGAAACAACACAATACCTTTCTACATCACTAAGATTCATCCTGTTTACTGTGATCATGAATTGGACATCTCACACGTATAACACGCAAAAGGAAGTGCAGTGTGACGAGTTTTAAGACGACGCATTGGTCTGATGGTGTGATACTTTTGCATTCATTTTTGTAGCTCTTGTAAATGTTTGTTTTCCTTTTTTTTCTTTTTTTTTAAGAACAACTGATCAAACCATTTTGCACACTTAATGTTCAGGGATTTATTTGAACCATAGCCTAGCATCAACTTCACAGCCTCTGGCGCAGAGGTCTGTCACTTCATGCTCACAGTAAGTGCTGACATATTGTCATCATGAGAAGGGACGTTGGCTCCGGTCAGATGGGTCATGAATTGAGTTTCACTTTGCCAAATTTAGTTGATTTAGCACCGATCCTTTAGGAGTAGAAGTCTGTTGTAATTCTGTGTTAATAATCACTGAAGTGATGTATTGAGAATGTGCTATTTCTTGTCATACAAGAATCATGTATAAAGAAACCTTTTTCTGATGTTGAGCAGAAAACAGAGGTTATTTTTATTTTTAGAGCAAGTCAATACAAGAGACGTGTCAGATAAAATCAAAGGATATTATTCTAGAACTGAACTGTGATGCTCCCGTCGAGGGGTTGATAGAAAATGTACATGTCTGTAAATCAAATAAACTTATTTAATCACTTCATACCACCGTGTTGTCTCTGCTTTAAGAAATTATTTTTTTACTTAATTACTTTCCCCCAATCTATTTTTGGAGGCTTTCATAAAGAGCTTGCTTCACTTCAGAGCAAAGATAAGTCTTGCCAGTGACATTTTGAAAGATCAAAGATGTGATTTCAGAGTTACATAAGTGAGATGAGCCTCAGATTTAGCTATATGCAATTATGCACCACATACTGTGCTATGCCTACATGTAAGTTCCTTAATTACAAGTCAGGGACCGCTGGATTCTCCTGAAATGTTTAGTGTTGAGCGGGACTCTGAAATTGTACAGTTTATGACAAAGTTTTTCAATCCTATTCATTGGGGCCCTGTGACCTGCACATTTTAGATGTTTCCCTGCACAATCATTTGAAGTGTGTTGTAATATTGGGAAATCTATAACATGGATGTGAATATGAATGCCCTGAATATGAGGAGACAGACATTTTTTGAGAATCCTGCTGTCTCTGGTTTGTTATGGAAGAATGTTGTGTGAATTCCCAGGTCAGAGCTAAGTAGCTACTTCTAAGTCTTGCAAGATGAGGCTTTACTCCAGGGAGCACAAATATAGCAAGATAAAAATGAAGTAAAGAGGGATTACTTACTTCTCAGTATGATGCACCCCTTTTTATGAGAGAACACAAAAAGAGTAACTAATTACAAAAGACGCACAATATATATGGACTGATAAATTAACAGCCCCAATATTAGGAAATGTATATTATCTGCTATTTTTTTGCGCATCGCTGAAATTCTAGCTGATAGATATACATGAAGCTAAATTGCTTTCATAGACTTGGCAAGGGTAGCTTTCACGCACTCAGACAGAGTGGATGCCTATTTGCACCTTTAAAGTTGTTTTGCAATTCACCAAGGAGAAGGGGAAGGAGGATGAGAAGAAGGAGGAGGAGGAGGCAGGAGAAGCAGGTCATTATCGGTAATCGTATCGGCTTAAAAAAGTCCACATCGTGCATCCCAACTATGAACCTTCACAAGGCAGACTAGATTCACAAAAGTATTTCAATCCATAAAACTTTTTGCATGGAAAGATATTTTGAGATGGTAGATTCTTGCAGCTTGTGGATTAATCACCATTCAGACCAACTGTCCAGTTTGGCTGAAAACCACAGTGTTGACTGTTGTAAGTTGTTCCTTTGGATAGCAGTGAGCAAAACCATCTGCACCACAGAACATTTGCTAAGTGGTGTTCTTGTCTCCTGAGGTAACGTTGCATTTAAGGACTGTGCTCCAGTTTGTGTTGTTTTCAGTTGTTTAGTTTGACAATTTTAGAGATTGGAATTTTGGACGTTTAGAATTACTCAATGAATTGGGACGTGCTTTTCTTACTCTTGTTAAGTAAATGATAGGTTCCTTACTGGCTTAGAAACTAGCCAACATTTTGTGTTACCAAGTCATCTGTAGTTGTCATAACTGAGTTCTTACACTTGTTCAGTTCCCTCACAGTGAACACAAGGATGACTCATGTTTTACATTAATACTGAGACTTTTTTTATTTAAAAAAACACACCATAACACCATTTTTCCTCCTCCTCGTCTCTGCAGAGACTTACAAAGACTTGATTTGTATCACAGTGAGAGAAGGCCGGAGTTAGTCCCTGAATGAACTACTGTATTGTTCAGGTGCAGTCAGGCAGGCCTCTGTGTGGCTCAGTTTGTAAAGTAATCTTGCAGTCCCCAGAGTGGTGTACAGACGCACTGACACATCACAGACACGACACAGGGCTCCATCCGTGCTGTGGATGCAGTGAAAGAAAAAACATAATATTTACCTTCACAGGAAGTGAGGAAGTCCACAGCTGAAGGCCCTCTGTGTGCCCACGTTCATTAGAAAGGGCAGAGTTACCTAATACGGCAGCTAATAGCACTAATGGACTTGTCTATGACAGGGCTGCACAAACACAAAGAGTAAGTATACGCTGCATTCGTGACAAAAGAAGACTTGAGATGTCGGCTGTGAGGCCTTTAATTAGGCAGAGCTACATTTCTTATGGATCCTTCTACCTGACGTGCGGTCAGTTTGAAGAGGGGAAGATTACATAGGAGCCAGAGGAAGCTCAAAGTGGAGAATAAGTGTTCCCACACCAATACGCTCCCAAAAGTCAGACGCTCCAATCTCAAAGTCAACACACCTAGTCATGCGGCAGGCAGGAAACACTGGGGTGTAGACAGGAAGAAGGGAGCCATTCTAGCAAGCACTGGAATTTCCATTTGCACTTAAACTCACAGAGGACAAACTCTGTACAACACGCAGGGTAAACTCAGGTTAAAAAATAGCCGCCAGTGGATGTAAGCTTCAAAATGTCAGCTTGTTCGGGGTTTGAAAGCAGCATTGTTTGGGCCATCCATTTTTTAAATGTTACCGTGCATTCTGAAGCACAGGGGCCTGTTGTTTTGATATTTACTCAGCTCCTGAAGGATAAAGTCAGCTTTCAGGTCAAGTAAAAAAAACACATTAGATTTGTAATGTTTCAAATCACAAATTACATTTAAGACATATACACTTGGAAATTACTATTACTTTGAATGCATCTGTTTGTTTTGTGAAACTGACATCTTAAGAAAAGCATGCAGCTCATCAAAATCAAAAAACAGTATCTCAGAATATTAGAATATTACATAAGACCAATCAAAAAAAGGATTTATAATACAGAAAAGTCGACCTTCTGAAAAGTATGTTCATTTATGCACTCAACACTTGGTCGGGGCTCCTTTTGCATGAATTACTGCATCACTGCAGCATGGCATGACCGCGAACAGCCCGTGGCACTGCTGAGGTGCTATGGAAGCCCAGGTTGTTTTGATAGCGGCCTTCAGCTTGTCTATATTGTTGAGTCTGGTGTCTCTCATCTTCTTCTTGACCAGCCAACTCACCTGACCTGAACCCTATAGATTCTCTACTAGGTTCAGGTCAGGTAGTGGCCAATCAAGCAATACCATGGTCAGCAAACCAATTACTAGTAGTTTACTTGCTGGAAAAGGAAATTTTAATTGGTCTTATGTAATATTCTATTATTTTGAGATACTGGATTTTTGATTTTCATGAGCTGTAAGCCGTAATTATCAAAATTAAAACAACAAAAAGGCTTGAAATATTTCACTGCATGTGTAATGAATCTAGAATATTTGAAAGTTTGTCTTTTTTAATTGAAAAAAAATTAACTTTTACATGATATTCTAATTTTTGAGATGCACCTGTAAATTCATTTAATATTAGTAAATCCTGGCCTGAGACATGATCTTTTACCTCCTTTTACCTCCCCTTCTGCCAACAGAACACTAACACTGTCAGTCCTGGTAAAGTTCCCACGTGTTTTTTCCATGTTTTGCTCCATATCTCACATATACGCCAGTATCAGGCCAAACAGTGGCAAAATAAAGCTGTTTTATATGTATGTTTAATGGTATTTTAGAGTTTGGAACTTCATCTAAAGATCATTTAAAATGTTGATGACTCATCCTGCACTTGGGGGCGTACGATAATTTTTCGTCCAATAAACATTTTCTTTATTTTATGATGCCGCAAGAAGAACATCAACAAAGGAGTGTGTTGCTGGGGACCGGGCCTCATGGATTACTGTACGAAAACACAACTTTATAACTTAATTCAGTGATATGGGTGAAACTGGGTCATGTTTGATGGACAAAGTATTGGTTGGTTTTCCCTCAGATGCCCTGAGGCTGCCCTGCCTTGAGCAGCTCTGGACAGATAGCTTTACTTGTTGTAACATGCACTTCTGGACCAGGGCTGTACGTGGCCTCCGAGAATAACATTGGAGGCCAGTTACAGTATCAATGTGATTTATGGAGTCTCCTGGTTGATACATAACGGTAGCTTTGTTGCTAAAGTAGTAGCAGTAAGCACTAATTGCTGCTAAATGGAGGTAGCTGCCATTAGCTCGGTAAGCAGTCCAAACCTGGCAAGATAACCACCCGTATTCTCTTTGTCAAACTGGCCTCCATCTACTCGGAGGTGGTGTATTTCCACCCTGGTCCGACCGTGTTCAGCCACCAGTCAATGGAGAGTCAGCATCGGCAACTCGGCGGTTCGGGGGTGGGGTGGGGCATAATATACATTCCGCGTTATTGGCTGCTGCCTGTTTTTACAGGAAACACTTAACTATGCCGGAGCATCCAGCACTCCATTAGCTGTTTCATGGGGACTTTAAAACTTACATGTTGAGTAACTGACATGATTAAGCTATAATGCACAGCATGGGGTATACAATTACAATCCATTGTGTTGTCTTAAAACAAGCTGGCAGTCCAACAGTGTAGTAAATCCTTGATTATTGTTCTGCTTTAAAAATAACATGTACAGGCTTAAATTAAAGACCTGAAGTGGTTTTCTATCTACTTCATCTTGGCAGCATCTCATTATAAATTTAGAACACAAAAGGTTTCTGTTGTGGTGTCGACCACAATCTTATTCAATTACTTTAAAATAACAATCTGTCAGGAAACATGACTCACGCCACTCTTGAGCCGTGAATTTGTAGATTAAACAAGAAGTAAATCTATTTGATTTACATGAGTCTTCCTAAAATTTGTTATGAGCTGGAACAACGGATCTCAGACTGATGTAATGGCTGCAGCACTCTCTGTAGGAATGTCTGGGTTTGCTGAGTACTTCGCAAAAGGTTTGGTTGCAGGCAGAGACACTCATGTAATTAGACTGACCGGATGATTAATGTGAAGTTACCAGCACAGCACAAATAGAGGTCGGGCTAAGAACAGGAGACATGGTAATTTGTCTCAAACAGAAAAGGCTGTCTGTGAAAGAGAACACATGAAAAAGAAGATTCTGCAGTCTGCAGCATCACACCTCCACTGTGAATCTCTCACCTCTCTCTGTAGACACCCACTTTTCCAACCTGCTTCACACTGGAGAAACACAGTAACCTCCACCAAAGCAAGTGCTGTGGAAAAATCATAGAAGTCTCCCATTGCACCTGGTGAGACGTTCCCAGACTCATCTGATGTGAAATAGGGTCACGTGTGTGTGAATGTGAGATCCAGGACGTGTTTTCCACCGGCTGATCTCTCAAACTGAGAGTTTTAATGTCATTTCAGAGTCTGTTTGTAAGCGTACAGCACTTTATTATGTATTCTACAGAAATAAAACACGGATGAAACATTGATGAAATGAGCACAGACTTCAGTACACACTGTACCGTGTGAAGACAAAGATGCGCACTGACAAACCAAGTCATCCACTGGCCCATGTAACACACACATATTTCTTTCCACCAACAGGATTGAACATGAGGGATTAAAAGGAGAAACAGAGAAGAGAGAAGAGAAAAACAACAAATGACTCTAAAGGCTGTTAGTGCAATTGAGGGGAAAAGATAAAAATAGATCGTTGCTTCATTAGAGGTTTACTTGAGGCGGGGACGTGCTCAAGTTCTCAACCACTGTCATTACATAGAGACACAATGAGCAACCCTCACATCACACTGATGGAAATTTAAAATAAACACCCCTGAAATGCTGTCAAACCAGGAAAATGTGAAGGGAAGATGCTAAAAAAAGTACATTTTTTATTTCATATTTCAGTATGTGGTGTTTTCCTTGTGAGGGTCAAATCAAAATACTAACTGAAATTAGCGAAAAAAATTAGTAACAGTTGCTGAGAAGAATTTATTTTCACATCTTTCATGAAATTTAAGCCACAGTCGAAAGAAGGGGAGGAAGTAACTAATTACAGCTACTCAAATTACTGTATTTAAGTCATTTTTTGGGATACTCTTTTCAAGTCTGTAAATTTACTCATACTTGCATTACACCATATAATTTACTTAGTTACTTTTACTTTAAACATCATAATGGAGCACTGATATGATATATAATATGAATTTCTATCTAAACCTTTCATCTGCATTATGTAGCCAATAAGGCTATCCGATCACAAACAGGCCTGACATACAGAAAAATACACAAAACTCTGCAGCAGACCCCTTTAAATACCAGTAGTTTGACTTGTAATTGAGTAAAATTTTAGTAATGTAAGTGTTTGTGTATGTGAGTACAGATTTTCAGTACTCTTTCCACCACTGGTCAAAAGCATCTTCTTACAAGACTGCCCTGCATTCAGCTTCCAATCTGAATGGATGGTGAGTCATCTTGTCCGGCTCTTTTAGCACATCCATTTTTAAAAACTCAACAGAAACTTGCCCCCTGCTTGTTTGACAAATGTTACATGATGTTATGAGTCACTATGAGTCTGAGAACCACAAATGTCTGTACAAAATGCTTTCCAGATCCATCTCAGAGATGTCGAGGTAATCCACAGAATAAGACAGCCGTTTGACCTGCTGGTGACCTGAGGTGAAAAGTCAGGGCATTGCCGAGGTGAGAGCTCATTCTCTGGGCAACGTGAATATCTACTCCAAATTAAATGCCAGAGATAACTCAGTCAGGACCAAAGTGGTGGACAAACCAATCAACCAGCTAACAGTGCCTTTGGTGGAATGCCAAAAAAATTACACCTTCTCACAAAATGAATACAGTGTTGGTTAAATGGGCCCAAGAAGTGCTGCATCAGGGGAAATTGGAGACATTTTAACAGTAAAAAGACTGTTTTCTTTCACTCAAACAACTACATAGTGAGGCCAGCTATTCAGAAGATGTTCAAGAACTCATCCTTGGGGTACACCATCAATTATCTCTGTAGATGACAAATCAAAATACCCAACAACAAAAAGATGCTCTTGACATGCCGGTCATTATTTAATTTCCAGATTTTAGACAGGAAACCAGAATGATATCCAACAACTGGTAAAATAATGAGAAGGCCGATACATTAGCAGCTATTTTGGGAGAAAATGTACAAAAATAATTGACATCCGCACAAGCACAATTATTGTACAGAAGAGGTGCCGCATTTGTTGCATGCATTGGATGTCAAACAGCTGAGAGATTCTGAGACACTTCTCCTGTCTCATTGTCGGAGCATCACGTCTTTCATGTGTGAATGGGCGGTCAGGCCCGAGGATCCGGCTAACCTTCAGCTGTCACAGTGTGCATTAAGGGATGGCTCTGCATGCGTTACAGTGTCATTAAAGAAGCCGACACATGTTCCAGAGGAGGCATGAGACGTGCTCCTCGTCTTTGCTGTCTGCCCATGTGGAATGAATAAGAGATGTGCTTCATGGTGGGTTGAGCAATGTCAATGAGGGAACCAACACGGACGATTCAAGAAGACATGAATGGCAAGCGATGGTCAGGCCCGCTGTTGCAGAAGACGTCATTACCCCACAGCCAGTTCTAATGATCGCTCCTCGTCTCCCATCGGGCCTCGGAGCAGTGGCTTCACTTCAAACTGTGTCAGAGAGGTCTCCAATGCGATGAGGGATTAATTTGATTTGCATGCTCACTAACGAGGATGTAATGTAAATTGACAGTGGAATAGTGTTACCGCAACTGTGCTTGTTATGTGCCGCAGTGGGGTCAGTGTCTTGGGTGCAGCAAGTGTGAGTTATGAATACCAGAGTTTTGTGAATTAAACATGAGCTTATGCTCAACTTGGCAAAGAGTGAATGATGTTGCTTGGCTTTGGATGCTGTTTTTAGCTCACATGATTCCATATTTAGGACTAGTGTTTCCACTGCAGCATAAACTGTTTCAGAAAATAATGTCCACAGGCTATTTATGCATGCGCCCATTTGCGCGCAGCAGCATTCATGTGTGCCACACGTGAAGCCGAGGGCAGGGAATGAGCTTTGTGAATGACTGAGGCGATGAATGGCGAACGTCTCTGTGTCAATGGAGGCAGATAAGCGAATCACACGCTATACATGGGGTATGTCCACACGCAACAAATGGCCGTCTCTTTCAGGTTGCGCAGGTGTGCGCAGCCAAGAGGCCACAGATACACTGATGCAGACTCATAGATCAAACAGCCCACAACAACAAGTACACACAAGGAATTTTAAATGCACACAGGCAAGCAAGAGCACAAGATGTCAAGAGGATTAATTTAAGTATTTCTGGTTGTTAAACATGGGTAGGTAAAAAAAAAAAAACATTAATTCAGGATATTACATTATTTCTTTGCCGCGTAATTAAAAGTGCTTCCATCTAGGAATACATTACGCATACAGCTAATATTGTGCTTCCCTGGGTGATAAAGTGTTCTGCAACTGGGTTGATTTAGTTATGCTCTAATACTTTGGAGCTTAGTAGATCTGAATATCTACAATGCACAAAGTCCCACTGCTCAAACCAGTGAATCATTACAGCACAAGCTTTCTGTGCCTGAACAGAAGAGTCAGACGAGCATCAGTCCCACATGTCCAGGACCACCCTCAGTGTTTTCTGCAGTAAAACTTATTGAACTTTTTCAGCCAAACTAGCGGCCTGGATGATGTCAATGCTGGTTTGTCATTCAATCCACCACAGACTGAAATATCAAAACAACTACAGGATGCTCTGCCATCAAATTTGGTTCAGAAAGCAGACATTCTTGTCCTGGTCAGGATAAATGTGACAGCTTTGGTGATATGTAAAGTTTTCATTTAGTACCATTATCGGGTCAAAATGTATTTGTCCAGCACTTACTGGCTTACGACCAAATATCTGCAAAACTAATTACATCCACATCAACCTCAGCTGACCTTTGTGCACAGTATACGAATTAGCTAACGTTAGCATGCTGACAAAATCAGAATTATAGCAATTTCCTTTCAGCATGTTAGCATGCTGTTATTAGCATTACATTGTACCTAATCACAGTCTCATAGTGCTTTTCCACCACATTAGGTCCTGAACTGGTTTTGTTCAAGATTTCTTTAACCTTGGTGGTGTCTGGTGGTGAACCGGCCCACGC
The DNA here is from genome assembly GCF_040436345.1 of Pagrus major. Taxonomy (NCBI): domain Eukaryota; kingdom Metazoa; phylum Chordata; class Actinopteri; order Spariformes; family Sparidae; genus Pagrus; species Pagrus major. The sequence continues at coordinate 12,901,839 of NC_133227.1, read as the reverse complement.
TTCTACCAGTTTTGAGCAGAACCATTGTAATTAAGGATGCTTCATCAATGTAGGCCAAGAAAGAGCCCCTCGAAGAGCCATCACACGGGATTGCTTCTGAGCATTTCGACCTAAAATTCATTGGTTTGGCCAAAAAGTTGGTTCCCGTCTGGAACCCAAAAAATAGCAGGTTTTCCTCAACCAAAAGCACGAACCAAAGTGAGTGTGTCATATTCAGCAGGTTATTGTGCATTATGCAACACCCTTCATTGCTTACAATGGCTGCCCTCAAAACTGGCTGAAAAACAGGCTGGTTCACTTGATAGCACCAAGGTTCCCAGAATAATGAATGGAAACAGCTCAAGAATCAAAGCTAATTTGGTGGAAAAGGGGTAAATCCAGCTGCAACTCTTACTCTTTTTTGAAAATGCAAAATATGATACAAATTATCTATGGAGCAATGTCATGTTTTAGAGCAGTGTTTTTCGTCTTGGTGGCCCCCTGTCCTGCATGTTTTAGGGGTTTCCCTGCTCCGACACACCAGATTCAAACGATCGGCTCGTCATCAAGCTCTGCTGAAGCCTGATAACGACCTATTCATTTCAATCAGGTGTGTTGGAGCAGGGAACCGTCTAAAACAAGCAGGACAGAGGACTTAAGAACTGGCATATGTCTGTAATTACACAGTAATTGTGTGAACACATATGAACTACTGATCTCAGTTTTGGAAATTAATCCATAACCTATTTGTCATAAGACAACTAATTAAAAAAAAAAACAACTTGATTTGGCTATAGGAGATGCATTTGCATCAGCAAGTGCAACATTCTCTAATAATGTTTTTTACCTTAAAATAATCAGACAACAGTAAGATATAGCTTGGTAGCAAGGCCAACATAAAATGTGACATTATAAGCCAGCTGCTCTGCTGCTGTCTGGTAATACAGACGTTTCTGTTGCCATACCACCAGACTACAGAGCAGCTTCTTTCCTCTAACAATGAAACTCTTCAATTCATCCTCAGCACTCCGCCATTTAAATGATTGTAGTTTTTGGAATCCAACCGTGTGGCAGACATTAAGAAGAACCATAGCCCATTTTTTTATTGATAGTCTCATTTCTAAGTCATACATTAAATTGAGACTGCTTCATAACCAGTTAAAAGTTCCTTGTCGTACATTTAAATCAGATTTTATCCAGACATTACTCTTGGCAAACCCTTAATTGAACTAAAAATGATTTGCATCACCCAGGCTTCTTTTCATGATCCGCTCTCTTCTCTCATTTTCCTCACCTCTTACACATCCGGAGGAATGAGAGCAGGGAGCTGTTAACCACAAATGAATGAATGTCATTGAGGGAGCTCTCTGAAATGAGTGATAAATTGGGTTGATAGATTATTCATGATGGTAGGTGACCTGCCAGCCACTGCATACCGTCAGACAATGATGTTGAAACTGGATGCATGTTACCTCTCACACTTCAGATCAGTCCACCATTTCATTTGTGCTGCAAAATGGTTTACAGTGTCAAAACTGAGTGACAGGGGACTGAGGCAGCCCAGTTTCATCATTTATTTCAACATTTAATGCTATTATTCATATCATGTATTCAACGAAATCAGTGTTTTCTGTCCAAATGATTCTTGAATTTACTTTGTATCTAATCTGATGTAGCATCAGTACATTGTGTCACTTAGCCCTGTGTTTCCAAGAAAGAATATATACATTCGGTACCATATGTGAGAGTACATACAGTACGGTGCATTTCCATTGACTTCTTTCTCTAACTTTACCACAGGAATCACAAGCTCGGCCCTTTCACATATGGCAGCAGGAGAAAGAGGATGAAGATTTATTTTTTCTTGGAAACCTCAGGAAATGGACTCGAATTCTACCCGTTCACAGGCACCGCATTCCAAATGGTGCTTACATCCTACGATGTATTTAAGGAACATGACGTCAGAAAAGAGACTGCGTAGAGACAGACGCAAAAATAAACATATGATGATAGAGGAGCGTAGAAAATATGCTAAAGAGGCTGGTACCAGATGAATTTATACCATCTATTAAGTGTAATAATTAGTCTTTTCTCATTGAAAGCTAACTGGGCTTTCTGGTCCTGACCATTACTTTAAGATGTCCACTTATGCATAAGCACTAAATAAGAGGTGCTCGAGTCAGATGTAGAGTCGAGAGTTGCAAAGACAACTGGAGGAAGTGGAGTTTATTCAGTCATGTAGTCTATAACAGTGATGTGAACACAGACAGAAATGTTCCCAGGCTGCCGAAGAGAGGTTTATAGGGAACTAATCTAAATCTCACTGACATTATTCTAAAGCCAATACACTGTGTAATCAAAAGTGACCTCATAATTATACATTAAAGCAAAAAAACGTGTCTATTGCCAGTTAAAATGTTGTCTTGTTGCTGACTTTCCTATCCCGGCAGTAGCGATGGGCCAAATGAAACGCACTCTGGGTTTGAACCTTGCTGGGAACAGTTAATGCAGAATTTCTAATTATTATATCTTAAGATCAAAAGGACTCACTGTGATCAATTCCAGGTTGACAGGTGAACGTATGTGTTAATCCTATCTTGAGCTGTAAGTAACTCAAATCAATTAAATTGATCAACAAATCAATGCATTTCTTGAGTGATGGAATTGATTTTGATATGGATACATTAAGCTAATGACATTCATAGTGAAAGCCTCATTAGACTATGAGAATGTCCAATGACCTCTGACACAGACAATAGAGTGGAAAGCTTTCCTGCCTGTCAGTGTGACCCAGGTGGAAATCACCAAAAATCATCAGTCGTGGGTGGAGTGGTGTGTTTGAAAGGTCATTCTCTGATGTCTGCATTTCCTCTAGAACTAAATAAACAAACCTCCACATTAAAGAATGGACGTGTGGGGTTGTGCGAGGAGGACATATGGGGGGTGCTAGCATGGCCTTCCTGTGGTGGAGAAAGGGCATCCAAATCTGTGCAGCAGGCAAAATGCCACTACATGTTAGCATGCTGTGCAGCCTCGTAGCCTGTGGACAGTGGTGTGTGGACAAAAAGAGGGAACCAATCCAAGAAAACCTGCTAGCACCCAGAGGCCCTGACCTGAATGTGATCTGTAAACAATGATTTTGGACTCACTGCGACACTGGAAAAGTTTAGGTTTATTCAGTCTGATGTTAAAATCACTGAGACTGCTGCAGTTCTGCTCAGATTTGGATTCTGTGTCTGCTCTCCAAAATCTGATTACAGTATTGACATTTTAAGAAAAATTCAATTGGGAGTCACAGACAGAAAACAGGTTTATCCCAAGAGAAAAGGTAGCATGCACAGCTTGTTTTACATCCAAAGAACTGAACCATCCTGATGTCTAGCCAAGCTTTAATCCAACGAGTGAATCCATCAGATGTGGAGGTAGGCAGCAGCCTCGTGGGACTGAGGTGGGATTTATGGGATGTAGGCAGCAGGGTAATCCACGCCGGGCTCTCTCCCACCAGCACTAAACATTAAATATTCATTTCCACGTAGGAGACAGTCTGCGCTCTGCTCATACTATATGCAGGTAAATTGATTAATCTGCTCTAATTGGTCGAGTAAGAAATGTAGCTTCTTGGTAGAGGGCTGTAGGTGATGTTCATGACTGGGAGTATGGCCGTGGTTTTAATAAAATTCCTGAAATAAGTCTGATTGATTGAAAGTAGATTTAACGAAATGTCAACCTACTGCAATATGAAATACTTTTCATCATTTAATGCTGTGGTTTTAGAATAAATTATATTTAGCAACCAATGAAACACCTGACAAAAAATGGTCTTAAAATGACAATAAAACCATTTATCTAAATTATTTGTGGGACAATATATCACCCAACATAAGTAGTTATCGTTACAGGTCTAATTGTGACCGCTTTTACAGTGTTAAAACTGGAATTTGTTGTCAGTGTCATTTTAAAACCGTGATTCAGGAACATTTTCTCAATTTTTCTTGAAAAGTCAACCATTTTCAGATGAATTAAACATAAACCTAAAATGGAAAAACACTACAAACAAGGTTGTGATGATGGGATCTGCAGCACTATAATTATCTGAATACAGAAGAATCTAGGTGTGAGGAAGTCTGTAGTGTGTGTGTGTCAGAGCAAGGTAGCACCTACAGTGTATCAGACTGGGTGTGAGGTTGAGGTGTGGATTAACTGCAGTCATTTACAGTATGAGCCCACACCCATCATACAGTAAGGAGGCTTCAACCAATCAATGCAGCTGGAAGATATTTTTAGGCCATCAGAAATGCTGTTTGACTCGCTTATTGAAAAACATGGATGTGGCTCAGTGCAGTTTGTGCATTGTATTGTTTGCTGAAAAGACGTCTTCAAGAGATGTCTTTGGGTGCCACCTTGTGGTGACAATTTCAAACTATATCACACTTTTGTCTCAAGTTCATTTGTTATATTTAGTATGTTCTGTTAATTGAGTTTCAGTTTCTCATGATGCCAGGTATTTAAACTGTTTCTCTTAAGGGTTGTTTCAAAATTCTGCCATAAGCCAAACTATTGTAAAGAATAAAGAAATTAAGCCACACAAGCACCTGACACGTGTTTTAAGTTAACACCTTACTGCAGTCATGTGCAGGTACCTCAGGACACTGTGACATCATTATTGGGTGTAGTTATAGGTGCAAAAGAGCACATTACTGTTCCACACGTGTTGCTGGCTGCAGTCAGAGGTGAAACAAGACACGAAACCAGGAATGGCAGAGAATCACTGCTTTTCATCGTGGTGTTAAGATACCCTGAGCTGAGGCTAATATGAGGCTTTAGCAGCGTGAATTAGACAAATCAAGATTAACTTGAAGATGAATTTGTAAAGTCGGACAAGGCACTAATACGGCAGCAGGCTTAAGGATTTTCTTCTCACAAAGGGGTGAAAATTTTTGTTTTGGCAATTGTATTTATTAATTTATGGTTTATTTGATAGGGACAGAGCTTTCCATGCAAATATTGAGGAGTTCCAGAAAGGTTTTAGTCTTTGATGCTAGGTCACTGGGCTAACAGCAGTCTTGGTTGGATATACTTTTAAGTACCACAACTGAGTGAGGCTGTTGAAACTGCTGTGGGTCGTATTATTCATGTAAAATGAAACAAAAGTTGTGGTACGATGTTCTGATTTATCTTTTCTCCTGAATTAAATATGTCATGTAGCATTCAAGATTAAGTGAGAAACAAGCAGACAAATCATCAAAGTGTGCTTACAAAAGCCTGTTTAATCATTTTCATAAAAATAAACCATGTAAAGATAAGTCAACAAAAGAAAACACTGAAGGAATGGAAGGCCTCGATGAAGAACAGCATCATGGTAAATTTAGAATTAAGTCACAGTTCAGTGTTGAATTTGAACAAAGTTGAACAGAGAAGAAAAATATGGGGAAATTCAGTGATATGAATACATCTGAATTCTATCTTCAATGTCTCCTAAAGTTGAAGTAAAATCCAGTTCTGAATTGACTCCAACAGCAGAGGGGAATGACAACGTAAAAACTTCAGAGAGAAAGAAAAGAAAGTGCTCGTCTTCATTAAGAGGTGTCCATCTGACCCGTTTCTGAAATGTAAGAACAGATACATCACGCTTATTCACCATCTCACGTAGAATTCAGATCTTTTTTGTAGAAACATCATTCACCTTCTTTTTAAATGTACATATCACATTCTGTTTTGCATTTTCTAAAAGGCCTTGTTTAATTTTTTATTTTAAAATTATAAAATGAGAGGGCTGAGGTTACTAGAGAACCACTGAGCTGAGCTGGAATTTTTTCCTTTGTATATACCTTTTTTCTTATCGCTCTCGCTTTCTGCTTTGCTGTGAAACTACAGAACAATCAGCACTACGCAGAACAGTTTTAATAAGCATGTCAAAACTGAAATCCTCTCTAATGACTGCAGCAGATAACAGCAGGTGCCCCTGGCTTAGAATCTGTTTCAGCATTTTGAAGCATTGCTTGACTTTGATATTACTTTACAGCATCAAAGTGAACAGTTGCTGTGTGGGATGCAAAGCCAAGGATTTACTAGCAGAGGACTAATAGAAAACTCACGTGTTTCGTTAAAGAGGAAGGAATCCTGATACTCCTTCATGTATTGAGAGGATCTGGCCTCATCCAGGAACAGTGAGTAAACCCTTTTGATGTCCTCCACCTGGACTTCTGTCCCCTGGAGAAGCCAAAACACACAGATGACATCAACACACAGGCTACAGGAATTCATGACTAAAGAAATGCATGTAAATATTCATAACAAGGACTTTAGATGCGTTATAGCTGAAAACACTCTGGTTGTTCAGACTGAGCTTACCTTGCGTTTGCGACACACCAGTCCAGCAGTGCTGATCAGCTGGATGGCGTAGCGCAGCGATGTCTCCATGCCGATGCGAGTCAGGACGGTGTGAGCCTCCTCGCTCAGCTCCACATCCTCCTCCTCACACCTGAAATGAAACCATGCAGGTTTACTTCCCTTTTTTAACACTGATAAGAAGCAAACACAGATGATGAACGCAGATTCTCACCTGATCTTGAGGATCTGCCTCGTCTCTTTTTCGGTGTAAGGGGAGGTGGCGATAATGAGCAGGCGGTCGAGCAGGTCGATGGGGATGCCATGAGGGCTCTGATAGTTTGTGCCACGGATTCTGAGAAACAAAAGAGTGGATACTTAGTTATATCTTTAATATTCAGGGTTAAAAGCGACACAAGAAATATAGCATAATATATTTAGCCACATTTTTGATCATTCTCAGGATGAAAAGCTTATTCAGATAAATTTTAAAACTAGAACTCAGTATTTTTACAATAGTCAAATCAAAAAGCCAGATATATAGGTTATAAGAAATAAAGTTCTCCAAATGATGGTATCAGGGGAAAAATATCCGTATTGGTGTACTCCTAAATGAGACCCCTCAGATGGAAAGAAAGTGTAGGCGTAAACAGTACCGAGTGATGCCTCTGTTGGTGGCCATGATGAGAACTGGGGACAAGTCACTCTCCAGGGCTCGGTTCAGGAAGGAAAAGCACTCCATGTCCAGCATATGGACCTCGTCAATAAATAACACCTGAGGCCACAAATGTATAAACTTAGTCAAGTACAATCACAGAGAAAGCAAATATAAATATACACACATGTAGTTGAACCTACCCCAGGAATGATCTCGGCCTTGCCTTCTTCCCTCCACTCACACACTTTGGCATTAATCTGCTCGCGGACTTCAGACTTGATCTCTCCGGTGTCGCCGGAGAAGAGAGCAAGGAAGCCTTGTGTGCGGCTGTTGATGACGTCAATCTCGTGGAGGGACACCGTGTGGACCACTTCTTTCCTTTTCTGCAGCTCTCCCTCTGGACACTGCACAAACTGAGTCTACAAGGACAACACACACAAGGCCATGGTCATTGAAATTCTACTTTAGTTTGCGAGTGTGAATTAAAGACTGAAGCAGTGAAATCTTATCGATACCTGAGCTCCCATGGCATCATAGTCTCTGGCTCTGGTGAAGGAGCGACCCAACTTGCTGATCTTTCCAGTGGCTTTGTCAATGGTGATAACATCTCTGAGAGGAAACGCAGAGAGAGAGAGTAAGTCACATACGGCTGTCTGACAGGCCTCAGTGATCCTGATTATGGATGTACGTGATTAGTCAGCCAGCTGGTTAAACTTATTATCACTGTATTATTGTACACATTTCTGTTGCATATTAACATAATTAGTAAATGAAATGTCATGTTTTCCAAGTCAACTGTTGCCTTACAAAAATAACACCCATTAATTGTTGCATCTAAGATGTTACACCTATTACTGGTAGTTGTTCTCACGACTGATAATTATTTTTTACCATATTTGCTATGGGATAGCATTCACCCAATGAAAATTCCATTGTAATTATCAGGCATGTTTCCTTAATATTTCTTGTTATGTTTAAAATTGTTTATTTGTTAACTTTTTTCAGTGAGTTTTCATGTTTTTAGGATAATGTACAATGTTCATATTGCATGGCACAAAGACTTTAAAATAGGATTTGGTTATTGAAGAATGTGATGAAAGGTTTCAAATGGCTCTTAATAACATACAAAATTTCTGGGGGGACTACGTTTACCCTTATAGATTAAATTGTGCTCAATTTCAAATGTTTTATCACTTATAGACTAGTCGGTTATTCTAAGGAGGAAATTAGTTCCGAGGCACATCCCTAATCATGATATGTAAAGATGAAATAACAACAGATTTACTCACCCTGCTTGAACCTTTTCTTTACTGAGACTGTCAATCATCTTGTTGCCCAAGTCATATACCGTCTCCATCTCAGTGGTCTTTAGAGTCAACTTGCCCACCTTTGCACCCTGAGAGACAAAAGTAAACATGTAAGTTTGTCTTTGATGACAGCACAGTGTGTAGGAACTCAAATAGTGTATTCTGTGAAATATTTTCCAAGGCAGGCCTAAAAGAATAACTGTATAAGGCAGTACGATATAAGTGCACTTATAGCAGCCTACCGTTCCAGTGGCTGGTCTATCAATCTGGATTTCTACCACCTCTCCTTCAATGATCTCTGTCTCTTCTCTGTAGAAAGAAACCCATTATTAGAAGCCATTTATTTCAAACATTGAGAATTACTAAACATAATAATTGTGTTTGCTCGCTCACTTGATCCTCACTCCGATGGCTTTTCTAAAAGCTTGGCTCAGTGCCTCGGTCTTGCTCATCTCCAGGGAGAAGATCTCACTACCGGCCAGCGCTGTGAAGGGTGTATCAGGGCCAAGAGACTGGGCGATGCCTGCATAGAAAAAATCTCAGCTGAATGTATACTCAGCTACAGCATGTGGGAGCAGGAACTCTTGTTTTGATGAAAACATAACATAGGCCAATTACATCAATGCAAGGCAACAATATGACTTCCAGGGGAGGACGATGAAATGATATTGTGTTCTGGAAAGCCTCCAATGTGGCCCTTACCCATAGCGATGGCAGTCTTTCCTGTGCCAGGTTGGCCAGCGATCAGCACTGCTCTGCCAGCGATGTGGCCATCTTTGATCATCTCCAGAATGACCCCTGCTGCCCGACGGGAGGCCAGCTGGCCAACCATCCCCTGAGACACCTGCAGGTGAACAGGAACAGGTACACTTGAAGCCAAATTTGACACATATTAATGCACATCATTCTGTGCTGTGATTTAATGTATCTGTTGAATCTACAACATTGCTGCTTATAATCCTATACTGCGGTAGTCTAACAGTTACTTGACATGTACTTTTAATCCAGGTAAACAGGCTTTCCTTATAGATATATACACTAAAGACATCTCTTTAGATGTTAAATGCCAGCTAAAGAACCGAACAAGTCCAACAGCTACATACTATAAAGTCTCAACCCTACCTGTCTCGGTTCCAATGCATCATCCAAACCAAGGCCACGAATGTGAGAGTGTGCTCCTAAACACAAGATAGAAATGAACATGTTAAAATCAAACACATTTGGAAGATCAGAAACCATATTTATCAATCATTAACTTGTGTCTGTAAACAGCTGAACTGTCAAGGTCCAAGTGGAAATGTGGATTCTTACCAATTCTCTCGATCCGTGTGATGTCACGAACCTCTGGAACCTTTGTAGTCGCCATCTTTAACATAACAAAAATAATGAATCGTTACAAAAAATGAATACTACTCCCAGCCTTTTTACTCTCTTTATCATTGGAAAAAGACCTAGTTGTCTGAGGTTAAGGGACAATGTTATAACACTGAAACAAAGGAGCAGGCAAAAGTTGGCTAAAAAGTATTTGTGACTGTTGCAACAGAAATTCAGATCTTTGTACTGAATTTTGCTCACAACACAACAGGGGAAATGCTAATTATTACGATCCTCAAGAACAACATATCATCTTAGAGAAATACCACCACATTTATTAGTGGCTTACACCTTCTAAAAAGGCATCCAAAACCTGAAAGGGTCTCCGTCTTGTGCAACTGGTAGCTGACTGCACCTGATATTAGGCCACAGCCAGGAGTGAAGAAGGCTTCTGATTTAACAGTATGGAGAAATAATCATACATACTGAACAGTTTTGTACAGGAATACTCTGGAAGATATGCTGATAGCAGCATCTTAAAAACGTTTTCTATGTTGTCAAAACAGGGCAAATAGGCTGTTGCTGAAGAATGGACACCTATAACCTGCACTGATTAGACGGAGTTAGATTTTTGGTTCATCAAACTCCAATAAAAGTAAAAGTCACATGGATTTTTCAATATAATAATCCAGATTTCATATACTTTCCAATCTTGTTTGCAAAAGCCCAGTGCCTGATTTTTTTCAGTATGTGTGTAAGTGACTCCTGGATCAGGGAGATTTCCATGGACGCTTTGTACCTCTTGATGATGCTTTAGTTTTTACTAAACAGAAACAGAAAAGGCTTCAGGTTTCACCCCTGGTTTTAGAGCTAACATTAAGTTAGTGAAGCGAGCTGGAGCTCATGAATTTAACTTACAGGAGTCTGTCTTAGCCAGTCGGTTGTCATAGTGACAATTATAACGCATGTCACAACACAAGGAGATAGTAACGTTTAACACATTGCCGTGCCTTTAAATTTGTCGCATTTGTCTTTTTTAATAAAACAACACCCACCTCGGTTTTCAGAAACATGGAATTGACTCATATTATATGCGGAAGTCACTCATTTTACATTTTTTTCCTCGACTATTCTATGCTAACGCTAGCTAATGTGATGTTAGCAAACTAGCTAGCTCCATTCATTGTTTTTTTGACTCCAGTAACTACCATTACTCGCTGCCTCTTGATTCTAGAGCGAATAGCGAGGATATGAATGATAGAAAATATGTTTCTGTATCTGAATGTGAAGGCCCAAAGTCTGAAGTATTTATTACAGTTATCATATAAATGTAAACTCACCTGTGCAGCCACACTTGTGGAAATGTGAGAATGCGGCGCTTCTTTCTGATGGTACGCAGGGTAAATTGTCCCGGAGAGAAACAAATGCTTTTTCTACATAGGCACAGAGGCGGGCTGCCCTCTACAGACACGGAGGAAGAGGTAATGATGGAAACAAAACACTAGAATCTGTTAGTTAAACTACAGGTCAGTTAATAGGTTACTTGTTGGTGGTGGGGCTGCTGTTCGTTTGTGAACTTTTGGATCAGAGACTGCGAATTTAAGCCTGTTACACTACTGACGATAAATGCGAGGACCGCATGGTTCTTGTCTTCATTTGGTGTCCCGAAGAAAGTTAATTTACTAATTCATTAGAAGGTGAGGAAAGACACTATATACTGTTCTTTAATGATGATGATAAAATTAAGAATGGTAATAATAATAATAATAATAATGATAATAATAGTAATAATAATAGTAATAATAATTATTTTAAATAAAACATTTGTATCTAAAGATGGAAACTATGGAAGCTTATTCCCGCCAGTTAAAGATAAAAGAAGCCATAATTATGAGATTTAGAAGTCGATGGTGGGATTAGAAAGTTAGTATATGCCTAGTTATGAGATAAAAAGGTGAGATTTTGAGTTAAAAGTCATAATGGTGTAATAAAAAGTCATAATTATGAGATTTAAAAGTCTAAATGACTTGATAAACAGTCAAAGTGTATGAGATACAAACATTATAATCATGAGGAAGATGATCAACATTTATCTCATCATTCTGACTTTTTATCTTATAACTATGACTCACCATGGAAAGAAGAAGTTTTCATCAATTACTTTTCTTTAACTTGTGGAAATGGGCTCATTGGTTCATTGACTGCATTACATGTTTCCTTTCACTCTTGGTGGTGCAAAATGGCAGGTAGGCCTATGTAATCACTTCACACAATGTAGGATTTACAGAACTAACTTGTACAAAGTACAGAGATAGGTAGGTTGTCCAGCAAGGTAGCCTGTAACATGCTGTTTACTGTAATCCCATTAAGAAAGAGTATGGTCTGTGTTTGCAAGGTCTAGGCCACATAAACTGAACCAGTACTATGTAGCATGTGAACACTATGGTGTCATGCCACACTATATTGTTGTGTTTCAAAATATTTTGATCTCCAGCAGTAAATCATCTCCCTACACAGAGGCTTCCCCAGAGTTGGGTGACAGACGACAGTTTTGGTAAGCACTGCATACATTTCTCCAGTAGAGGTAGCAAGGCTCACGTGTGATTTTACAGGTTGTGCAGGGCAGCTCCAACAGCCCAAGTCACAGCAAATGAACACTGATGACTGCCCACTGGATAAACTTACACAATCTATCAATAGTAACTTCACTCTGTATGTAAAAACTCAGTAACTCATGGCTTTTAACATGCTGCTCTTTACCAGCTTTCTGTGTGTATAAATCAAATAATACAAAATGACAATATATTAGTTGTTTATTGGCCATTTGGATGTATCTGCATAAAGGGGAAACTAAAACCTTTTGATGAGAACGTTTCAAATACATGGGAATTGAGATCAATTAATGAGTCTCTACATATTTACCAAAATTGCATTGTCCCTCACTTATGTAATGTAAGTCTGCATGCTGTCTTTTAGTCTCAGCCCCATGATCGGGGAAATTGAAACTGACCATAACCTTAAGTCTCTGGAGGAGTGCTTCATATCCTCTCTGCTGTATCTTCAAAGTTCCCCCTAAAGGCCGCAGTTTTAGGATTCCACAATCTAGACTCACTTCAGTCCAGCATCACAAGAGACTACTGAACATTACAGAGGTCAGAACTGAAACACAACTTTTTGTTTTTAATTGTCAACAGCCGTGATGTTTCCCGCTGTCTAATCATTGGCTTGTGTTTTGTCTTCTGTCAAGTTAGGTGTTGTCATTATTAAAGTCCCAGACCCCTTAAAACAAACATGGCAGTACAGTCTTATGATAGGCTATTACAGGCCCTTTATGGGGGGGCTAAATATTTTTCCTTGGAGAGCCAAAACTACCTGACTGACTTCCTATGCAGTGTCCCTGCCCACTATGTTGAGATTGTGAAAAATAAGTAATAATAATGGATCCCACATATTTAAAAAGCACATAGTTCTACATAAAAGAACAAAATAAAAAGCTATTTATATCACAATTTTGTACTTAATTTAAACATTTTTGCTTGAAACATCTGGTGGGACAAATCAAACTTTATGGCAGGCCAACTCTGACCTGCGGGCCCCACTTAAGACGGTCCTGGAAGAAATTTGGAAAGAGAGAAAATATAGTTTTAGCACCTACAGTAATGAAGTCGAACTCATGTGCTGAAATAAAAAGCTCATGAGTTTATCACTACTATAACTGCCTAAATCCAGCCCTTTAAAAAATAACTTATTATCTTTAGAGGGAGACTGGACCGTACCTTAGTCGAGCATACCACAAACATTTGAGATTGCTGCTTGATGCTGTTCAACCATCTGTGAACTCGGGAGCCTCTCAGTCACACCTCGCCTGCTCATGTGCAATTCCTCTCAAACCTCCACAAAACCAACACTGCTGTTCACTAATCCCTCACTCATAGTCTCACAACACATGCACTTCATTTCACTTATTCTGAATGTTATAGGTAACGCAAACACTAAAATGAAAATTCAGTCATTATCTACCGACCTCCATGGAAAATAGGGTGAAGTGTCGCAGTCCACAAAGCATTTTAGGAACTTCACAGAAAAACATATGGTAAAGATGATTGAATTTTAATTTTTGGATGAACTTTTCCTTTAAGGCATAGTAGATGTGGTTTGTCATCTTACTGACCAGAAAGCTGGATATAGAGATCTTCACTGAAAAGCTGCCGTTCATTCTCTACACCTATTTATTAAAACCTATTAAACACTCAAAGATAACATTGAGTCTGATTAGATGAACCTAGAATAATGAATGTAGAGTTTTCAGCTACATATTTGAGAGGTTATTCACCTGTGAAGCAAAAGTTTGATTACAGAAGTCTTGAAAAAAAAAAAAAAGTGAAAATACACACAGTATATCGTTTTCATAAAATGTTTATTGATAAAAATAAGTCATAAAAATAAATGATTGATAAAAATAAGTAAATATTGATAAAAGTCTATCGTAATCTATATAAATGATCACATTCCTTTCAATGTACAGCCTTCATTATTCAAAATTATAATTTAAATGCTCCTTCACTTTATACACCTGATCTTACATTTCACACGTTAATTGGCAAAATATTCACAGCCATCAAGTAAAGTTCCCCTTATACATCGTCTAAAAAATACACCACATATCCAATCTTAAAAGTAATAACATGTCAGAATAGTTATGCTTTTGTTCTGTAAATCTGAATCACAGTTGTACATGGATCATTGTTATTTCATCACAGCTGGATGAGGTTGATGGCCGACTCGTACCAAACCCAGAAGCCTGGATAGATAGGCTCATTAAAGGTGGCCTTGAAGCGGTGGATGAGAGACATTTTGTCCCCCACAGTGTAGAAAGAGAGGGTCCCCCCGGCGTGGTCTAGGAACACCCCTATACGTGACGAGTAGGGTGCGCTGACCTCGACCTGGTCTTTGTTGTGGCGGGCTGAGTAGCTGGAATCGGAGCAGAAGAGGCTCCAGGACTTGCGGTTGTAGCCGATGCGGCAGGTGTCTCCGTAGCCCGTCCTCTTGATGCCTTTGTAGGAGACTCCGAGGGCCGCCCCCTCTCCACTCCAGTCAACCTCCCAGTAGTAAGCTCCTCCAGAGAGAGGCTCCACACACAGGACCTGAGGCAGGGAGTCAAACCGGGCAGGGTGATCACCGTAGGACTGGGGGTCTCTCTTGAGGGCAGCTTTCCTGTTTCCTCGAGACAAGTAGAGCTGTCTGTAGGCTGTGTTGGGGTCCAGAGTGAGCGGGGTAGCATCTGCATAGATAAATGAAACACTTACTTCACAGGTGGAAACATATTACTTACACTGGATGAGATGATGTAAATGAGGAAACCCAAGACCGACAAAGCTGTTGCTCAGCATAAAGCACCCCTCACCACTGCACCACTATTTCTACTAACTTCTGTCATAGCATGATTGGACTTAAAAGCGGGAGACCCTGTCTGGACACGAAAATCAGACTAATCCCAGGGGTTAGATGTCACCTGCCTGCTGTGTGTGTCCACCTCTGCAGGTCATAGTTGGTGAGCCACCCGGTGGCCTCTGCTAGAGCTGCCCGACTTTTTATCTGGAATGCCAGAGGTATCAACACTGTTTGTGAGTTTGACCACAAACAGAAGTACATCTAACAAAGTTCATCTCTAACTGTAAGGCGAGACCCACAACCGCTGAACCCTGTGTCCAGTTACCTGAAAGGCTATGTAAACAATTTTAGATATTAGTACAAACTGGCCCCTGGCAATTTGCTTAAAACAAAATTTTAAATTTTTTTTCCAGAGACAATTTCATCATCAGCTTTTAAATAGTTAGTTCAAACAGGGAGGAAGCACCTCACAAATCACAAAGCTGCGTAAGCGCCAGCTAATACATTCATAATCAGTCCCAGTCTCTGTCGACACTGCAGCACATACAGTAGTAACAAAAATCAGATTTTGTGGTCAGCCACAGGGTCTGACAGAGAACTTCATCAGCATCTAATTTGCCTGATGCACTGAAGTGAGCAGGGAGAGCAGTGATCTGTGTCAGCGCAGAAAACCAGAAAGCAGAATGAGGCTGAAGCTCTGACTCACATTTCAGGAAATCCTCCCTGTACTGAGGTTCCTGGACTGGGACAGACTTGTACATGGGAGCTTCGTCACCTGTGGAAGTAAACATGTGTATCATGTCAGAAAATAGTAATCATGGTATAATGTATTATAATGTTTGTTTCTAGTAGTGATCTATAATGACTTTCTATTACATAATGCTATCAATGACAGACAATTAACCATCAGTAACTGCACAATCAGGATCAAAACGCTCAATTCACATAGAAATGCACACAGCCCGTATCAAAAACAGTGCCTTTAAACAAGCTGTCAGGACTTCTGTAAGGTTGTGATATAACAACTTTACAGCCACACCCCCAACACAGGTGTGGTTGCACAAACACTGACAGAGCTGATGCATAACATGATGGGCAGTGCCAGCTCAAACCTGTGACAGCTGAACAATTAGAGCAGACAGTGCTTTTTTGGGATGGGGGCCTTAAAGAGACAGAAGCTAAATCAGAGCATTAGGATAAAGGGTGAATAGACGGACAGTATGAGCAAAATAATGTGTATTTTACATCATTTTTCCTCATTATTGTCATCATTAAAGCATCAAACATTTTCTAGTAGACACCCAAAATAAAATTAAGAACCTGAACATTTTCATATATGGGACCTTTAACCTAGGTCTATAAAAACCGTCATCATCAATCAAGCTCATGTCAAAGACTGTGCAGCTAAGCCCAATTCTAATTT
Organism: Pagrus major; assembly: GCF_040436345.1. Classification (NCBI taxonomy): domain Eukaryota; kingdom Metazoa; phylum Chordata; class Actinopteri; order Spariformes; family Sparidae; genus Pagrus; species Pagrus major. The sequence continues at coordinate 12,885,440 of NC_133227.1, read as the reverse complement.
AGAGGAGTGTGTTAATGTAAACTTGCTGGCACTTTGGCCTCCTAACCAAAGTAAACATTTAACCCTGCAGCAACGGAGTGACCTCTTGTTACCCTCTAATGAATGTCATTCTCCAGCCATGACCAAACATCAAACAAGATTGCACAAAGCCCTATTGAGGACAAGGGAAACTGTAAATCTACCCAACTTCCCTGAGTCAAAGTATGCTTAACTTTCAGTTTGGGTCCATGTTATTTCTTAATACCGTAGCTCCACATGTTTTATGAATTGTCTAAAAGTAAATTGCACCAATGTGTCTACCACATTACTTTTGTCCACATAAAGTCAACAATATGCAATTTATTTCTCTTGAGTGGCTGACTCACTTTTCACAGACCGTCTCTTTTTGGATTCATCCAGTTGGCAGAAGGTCATCTTGTTAACTGTAAAAAAGTAAAAGATATATTTTTTAAATATATTAACATGGTTCACACTGATTCAAGAGGTTTGAACACCAAGGACTTCATGCAGTCTCTTTACTCACCTGCCTTGGCTACCTTAACCAGCTCATCATTGCTGAATTCATTCAGGTGCTGTTTCATCTCAGAGACGGCCTTAGTGACCGGGCCGAAGGTGAAGTAGGGGTTGACGGTCACTGTAGGCAGCTCCTCAGCCTCCGTCTGAGCTATCAGCATGTGGTAGCTCTGATAAGGACAAAATAGCAACGCAGTCATGATAATGTACTTTAAAGTAGTCTTCTGTTTCTTTTTTTTGTATCATTTTGCACCATCCCACCAATTGTATATTATACAAAGTCTTGGCCTTGTGATTGACTAGTGACCTGTCCAAGATGAAACCTGATGGGATACCTCTACTGCCACCCTGTACCTGTGAAGGAGCTACTAAATCTGTTTTATGAATCCATTGATTGGTTGGTTGGTAGTCAGTTACCTGGATGAAGTGGATGTGGTCCTCAGTGCGGGACAGTGCAGTGATCTCATTGTCTCTCCTCTTCAGATCGGCGATCTCATGGCTCAGTCGCTCCATGTGGCCCTCTGCGTTGTTGAGCGCTGCTTTCTTGTTGGAGGCGATCAGCTTGGTCATCTCCTGCTGCATCCTCTCGATGGCGCGCATCATGTCACTGAACATCTTCTCGCATTCCTGTAGCGCTCTATGGGCTGAGTTCTGCACAGGACACACGGACATAAAGCCATTAATCAACTGGGTGTCACACTGGTTTTACCAGCACACAGAGAGGCTGTCATCACTCCCTACATGAAGGAATGTATGTCTGTGTTGGTAGTTGATTTAACTTTCCATTCAGTGTGAAGTGGCTAGTCTGGTCTTATCTGTCTGATGGATGATGGTGGCACAAACCTTGAGTGAGTCCACAGCTTGTTTTAGTTCCTCCATCTGCTTGAATCGGTCGTGAATCTTCTCCTGGATCTCAGCCTGGGTGGCGCCCAGCCGTTGCTATGAGGGAAACAACAGACATTGTTGATGATGGTAACAGCAATTCCACAAATCAACAAGACAAAAACTGGCAAAACCATCTAATCAAGAAGTTTTTATTTAACTTAAACATTAGACTAACGAATGAATAGCTCAAAGTTGACAGTGGTAGTAGTAGCCTGCATGCAGGTAGCAGTCTTGTGTTTATTCGGGCGTGTCTCACTTCAGGCTTTGTTTTATGGGCTTGTTTAATCTATTGTAATCCGCTCTGTCATGCATGACCTGCCACCCAGCCACTACTACAATGATTCATGACAATTACATGTGTCACCATTGATTCACAGATGAAAAATGCACGGACATGAAACAATACTTGTGATGTTGAGCTAAGCACATGTAAGCAGAGAAACCAGTGTGGTCACTCTAAGCAAAGTGTTGCCTACCTGCTCTTCCGCCCTCTCCTGCTCAGCAGACACCATGTCGTGACCTTTGTGTTCCTTCACCGTGCACAGCACACAGATACACATCTGGTCAGTGCGGCAGAAAAGCTCCAGACCTTTCTGATGCTGGGGACAGATCTGTCTGTCCAGGTGGCCGATCTCGTCCACCAGCTTGTGCCTTTTAAAAGTGGCAGACTCAAAATGGGGCTTGAGATGCTTGTCGCAGTAAGAGGCAAGGCACATCAGGCAGGTCTTGACGGCTTTGTGCTTCTTGCCGATGCAGATGTCACAGCCTACATCCTGGGGTCCTGCGTAGTTGTAGTCAGGGGACGGAGGTGGAGGTGGAAAGGATTCGCTGCTGCGCTGTGGCAATGTGGAGTGCCGGGAGCTTCCCATGCGCCTCGGGGTGGGCCTCTTGCTGTAGGAGACCCTGCACTGTGGGCAGAGGTACGAGCCCGTGTGGTCAGCATGGTCCCAGTATGTCTTCAGGCAAACGGAGCAGAAGATGTGGCCACAAGGGATGGACACGGGATCCCTAAGGTCTTCCTTACACAGGTAGCAGGCGTCCTGATCCGACATGGAGAAAACTTTGGGCTGTTCCCTGTAATGCAGTGAAGATGCTGTGAAGGCAGTAAGTGACTCCTGTCAGCACAGTGGCAAAGTGAACCCACAGGTACGACAGGTGCAAGTTATATAGGGTAAACAGAGGGAGGATAAACTGGTTAAGCCGAAACCAGTCAAACAAGGGCGGGGCCAGTAAAGAACTCTGAATGCCTTCATCAGATACAGAATCCAAGCATTAGATAAAATGTGTGGTCATAAGGTTTGGCCTTGAATAATAAAAGCAAAATTGTAGCTTACGCAATGTTTTTTATTTCATGTAGACACCCTCAGGCCTTGAGGATTTTATATGTTTTTGAGCATGAAAGGCGCTGTTTGGAATAATATTACCTGCTCTCCATAAAATGGTGAATTAAAGCAGCACTGTGTGATTTTGGGGAAGAAAGATCTTCATCGCCTGACTTTTTTTCTGCCTAAACAAACTAAATAAACAAACTTTGTTTTCATGACTGAATAAACAATCTGACCTTAAAAAGGACAACACAATTTCATACTGTTTTACTTGTTTTACTGTTTATATGTGGCGGACCCTGCCACCCTAGCTTCAAACAGTGTTCTGGGGACATTATTTTCCTCTGAGAACAGCTTGTTTATTCAGTTAAGGAACAAATAAATATTTCTGAGTTTGAATTCCTTCACCAAAACTACATAGTGCCCCTTCAAACTACGTCAAAAGCAACTTGGTATCTATCAAACAATGCAGTGTAAAGAAACCACAGGTGTGTCACACTCTACAGTTGAGTGAACTGTAATTGCTGAGTGTTAGAGATTGCCTGGAGACAGACTGTTCCCTTTGGGCATGTGATGATACCTACTCTAGTCACAGAACAAAATGACCTCATGCCAAAGAGATTATTTTCTGCACTTTGACTAATAATTCTACAACTTCTTTTCTGGTGATCAACTGTCATGTCTGGTCAGCAGCAGCCTGCGCAAAGCAATGACTTGTTTCATTGTGATGCGCGTGCGTTTTCTCCGCCTTGGTTGTTGTGGTCTGAGATTTCCCTGACCTTCACCTCACCTGTAACCACAGTTAATTATCAACTCCGTTTTTACTTTGCATTTCATTACCACTGATTTGTTATGAGGTTTAAAGGCAGGCTGCAAGTCTACACTGGAATTTACCGCAGGTCAACCAGAACACCATCGCAACTAAGAAAATGTGCTCGTTGAAAACGATACAATCATAAGAATGTTTTCTTTTCTTAGCTAAACACCTTCCTCTGTAGATTTTACCTTACGGCGAACACACCTCCCGGCCAAGATGGAGTTTCGGGGCTGTTGAAATGGAGATAGGAATGCAACTACACTTGATAGCCCAGATAACAGGAGGGCCGAGAAAGGCTGCTTAAAAGATTCCATTGTGTTAGAGCCAGCAGGGCCAGAGCCGAGTGCCAGGCATTACTGGGTCTGTTGTCCGTCAACAACAGTAACTACGGCTGACATGCAAGACTAAATGTAGCTTCTTATTTGACTAAAGGTTCCACCGAGAGGGTCATGCTCTTCAGTGCAGGTGACACAATGTTGACTGAGATGCGATGTAGTGGTTAGAATAAGATGAAAACTATCAGTGTTAACAAAAACATGAGTTATTTTCAGTTGTAAAATCAATTTGTTTTAATGAAAAGACCCAAATTACTCATTTATTTTCAATTCAGATCTTCATTTCAATTTCAGTAATTTTACCTTTAAAAAGACCTCGAACCAAAGGCGAGGCGATTTATACTACGATTTAATTATTTTGCCGTTTTATTTTAATGGTTTGACAGAATTTATATTCATATTTAATATTCATTGCACACACTGCATGTAAATTAAATCGGTCTGCTCCTATTTCCAATGATAGTTTCAAGTACAACTTAAACAAAAAAAAAACAAAAAAAAAAAACATCATTTATAGGTGAAAACTACACATTCACAGTGACTTGAAGGTTCATCTGACTGCAAACTGAGCTGACTTTCTCGATTATTGCAGTAGCGTTGAAAAGGGCACTACAAGAGGCCTTTAAACTGACACTAAAATTGGAGTTGATTCGATCAAGATATTTTATTATCGTCATCTAGCAAAGCATTTTCCCCTCTTTACAAATTTCTTGCTCTCTTGCTGTACCTGACTTGCTCTTTAACCCTCTACTGCGCACATCCCATTTGTTGGAAGATTAAGCCTCTCTGATAATGCATCAATGATCAAAACCATCATCACACCCATCCCCAAGCAATGTTTGCGTTACCTCAGGGCAACATTGTGTTACAAGGGTTGCAAAACTGATTTAAATAGAGATAACTTAACAATAACAATATGCACATGTGTATGATCCTCTAAAGAAGTATACTGGATAATGTTTTGAGGAAATTATAGCTGCTGTAGTGTGTTGGGACCAGGCAAGAAGAAGGAGAAGAAGATGGATAAAGGAAGATGAGGAAGATAAAAAAGAAATACAGAAGGGTCCACCAGAGAACTGTCTGCACCAAAATGATCATTAAACATCAATGTCATGTGTGTCTCACCACTCAGTCCTGAGCTCCCCCTGCGCTGCATGTTTTAGATGTTTCCCTGCTCCAACACACCTGAATCAAATGAAGGGGTCATTATCAGGCTTCAGGTGACGAGCTGATCATTTGGATCAGGTGTGTAGGAGCAGGAAACATCTACAACATGCAGGGCAGGATTGAAAAACACTTGTCATTCTGCATCAGCTATTGCTCAACTCAACTCAAACCTTCAACACCGAGCCAATTAAATTTATCTTCCCATTCGATATATCATAACACATTGCCATGTGTAGGAATAAAAAAGGTGTGGGGGGGTGTGTGGACCCTGTTTTTAAGAGATGTGGGAGGAGATGGACTTTGCCTTCATAAAACAAAAATATAGACATTTTATGGAGAAGAAAGGCATGTTGGTCGACACTTTGTAGTCTTAATCTTGATATCTGAGGACTCAGTGGTTATGCATGAATTGACTGCACCTACTGAAAATTAATTTAGCCTCAGAATATGTTTCATTCCAGACTGATGAGAGAAAACACGATTACATGTTTTCCCTGAACTTCCTGTGAAAGACAAGAGCTCAGGTCGGCTCTTAATTTGAAGTTTAATCTATGCTGAATAACTTAATGTGCTCATCATGTCTATTTTTTCAGAAGTCCAGCTTTTTGGTTAAAATAATGTTTTCCTCAAACTGTGCACACACACAACCAAACTATACTATTTTGTATGTTATGTGAAATCTGCATATTGTTATCATTACATCGTAAAAATCCTTTTGAATGCAGCTCTGATAATCAGTCAATGTGTGATTTTATTTTATTTATATTATATATTATCATCTGATATTGATAGATATAGATTATAATGCAGAAAAAGATGCTTTGGATAATTTGTAATTATTAAATTCCCAGTAGGTTTATGAACAGTGCACTGATGTCATTTTAGATGATGAAGTTAATTGTTTAACTGTAAAATATCCTGCCTCTGTCACATTTGAGGGTGTGTTTGTGAATGTGTATATCGGCCAATATATCGATGTCAAGTATCGGTTGGGCTCTAGTTTTTTGCTCTTTTCCTGTCTGAGGGTGTGGCGACGACAGAGATGCATGCTAGCAGTGTGCAGCCTTTTTATCCACACTGGGTCTGTTTCAGTAAACTTCAGCTTTGTGTATCTACCAGCATCAACAAATGTGTCCACTGTTTTCCAATAACACTTTTAAATATTGTGTCTTCGTTTTTCTGACTCACACTTAGTGAAGTGGGTCCTTGTTTCCTCTGATCAAACAGCCATTTGTGCTCCCCTGCACTCGGCCTGCAGAAAGCGCCGCACCTTAATGAAGGCTGACCCTTCTCCTTGAACTTGGACTGAGCTGCAGATGACTGTGAAGTTTCTGTCTGCTGCATCGGAGAATGCATTGACTTTCTTAGAAAGGCTTGTTATTAAACCTTAAAAGACTTTTTTTAAAAACGTATCATGCTTCATGCTGACTTTCTCAAATAATAACTTTTTGATTGATTTTGATCATGAGTTAGAAACTCCCAATTAAGTCAGAGCTTTATTCAAAGTTCTGTCCGTTAGCGGCGGTTCTCGACACTAACAGGTAGTTAATCTGTAAGTACAGAGCGCTCCCTCTACTCTGGAGGAAGGAAGGAAAAACTGGCTTATCAGAAACCAGACCAAATATGGAGAGGTGAAACTACCATGTGTATGAAGTAATGCAAGATAGGAGTTGAAGGTGGGGCCAATGTTCCTTTTACAACCTTTGATTTATATTTTTTGCCTACATGAAGCAGGAAATGCAAATTACAAAACTTTGATTTCAAGCCAGTTTCTTTCCAGTAATGGCTCTAATCTTGAACAAAGGACTGACAGAAAAATACTATGAATGGGCTATTAGTACAGAAACCAATAAACAGGGATTCATTGAAATGCAAATTGAAATGTAAATGAGAGGCTATGATGTCAGCAGACACTAGATGTTACAGAGTGAGTCAGGGTGACAGGGCTAAGTTAGGTAACCATGAGAGTGACATTTTTAGAAAAGGAAATAATGCAACATAACTTCGATGAAGCACGCACACAAATATGCAAAACATCCACTGTAACAACACACCTGGACCTGGAAGGAGTGTTCTCATGTGCAAGCGCACCCGTGCATGTGTGCGTTTCCGTTTGGTGTCCCAACCAGGAATATTTTCTTTCTGCTGTACAAACAACTAGTTACAAAAAGAGAAAAAAGTGACCCGACTGGTCTGACTGGACACAGTGTAAATACTGCAGCTCTGGGCTCTTGCTGCTCTGAGACAAACCGCCTCCAGCAAGTTAAACTTTTCATGTTTGAAGTGATAGAAAAAGAGAATGCAGGGATGTTTGAAATGACTTTGAAACTCTGCTCAGCTCACACTGTCTCTGTTTGTTTATTGGGTGGTCCCTCAAATTCCGACAGTACCTTAGGCTGCATTCATGTTTGTCGGACTATAACCGGTTTAAGACAATGGCGATTCTGTCTGACAACAATAGGTGGAAATACAGCTGCCGAGAAGTGTGTGCGCAACTCAGCCGCTGATGAGCCACATGAGAAATTTAAGAGTAAAGGAAACTGAGGGAAATGGAAGCTTTTTCTGGCACATTAGTTGCCACTTGTTACGCCTTTTTTACATTTCATTCATTCTCTTTCTTTCACACTGTCCACTCTCTCTCTCTCTCTCTCTCCTCTCCTGTCTGCCCGCCCTCTCTCTCTCTCTCTCTCCCTCTCTGTCTCTCTCCCTCTCTGTCTCTCTCCCTCTCCCTTCTCCCTCCTTGCTCAACCTGCTTATCTGAACTGGGCAGGGCTCGATATACTCACAGCACAGGGGGAGGGCCTTGTCTGCTTTCAATCAATAACCTCTGGAATTCAGAAATACAAGTAGGTCCTGTCTCTGGCAGGCTGTACCACACTCTTGAGGGCGGGCTCCCAGGCACACTCGACGAAATTTCTATCTGCTCTTTGGCGTTCTCTGCCTGTTTCCTCAGGTCTGACTGTGTTTTTAGTCCATCACAATGGCTGATCACACGTCTCCAGATTACTTCAACTGCTCCCTGTGCCTGAACCTCCTGAGGGACCCTGTGGCTATCCCCTGTGGCCACAGTTTCTGTATGGACTGCATCAGTGGCTACTGGAACGAGGCTGACTACACAGGGATTTACATTTGTCCTCAATGTAAGATCACATTCACCCAGAGGCCTGTTCTGCGGCCCAACGCCACCCTGAGCATGGTGGCTGAGAAGATCAAGAAGAGCGGGCTGACCCTCAACCTCAACACGTCCCAGGGGAACATCTACGCCGGGCCGAGCGATGTCCCCTGTGACTTCTGCTCTGGGAAGAAACTAAAGGCTGTAAAATCCTGTCTCAACTGTCTGGCGTCCTACTGCGAGAAGCACTCAAAGCCTCACTATGAATCTGCCACATTCAAAAGGCACAAGCTGGTGGAGGTGCTGGGAAACCTGGACAGGAAGATCTGCCCGCAGCACCAGAAGTCCCTGGAGCTCTTCTGTCGAACAGATCAGATGTGTATCTGCGCTATCTGCACAGTCAGTGAACACAGGGGCCATGACATTGTCTCTGCTGAGGCGGAGAGGGGTGAGAAACAGGTAAGAGATCCTCCTGTGTCTGTTGATGGATTGAAAGTGTGATTTCATGTCGGAGAGATAAGCAGCCTGATTGAAATAATATATGTTTGAAGACAGATAAGCTGTTTAAAAGAGGCACATCCTTGATACATTAGAAATATAAAGTCATTGGAGTATTTTGAGCGAGAGAAAACGGGTTGTTTTTCCCAACTCCTGCCTCTGCACTACAACTGGCGCCTGTACTTTGACCCATTTCGCCAACGCTATCAGCTAAACTGGCAGGCATTCACCGCCAAAACAAGTCCGGCTCTCTGATTAGCTGCGTGGAGCCTGGGGGAGTGTCTTCTAGTTATCGCCTCTGAAAGCTGCTTTTCAGAGAATGCGGCATTCCAGCTGTGGGATAGATACACAGAAACTTCCTTCTGCTGCGGCGGTTCCCACCTGTGGGAGTTGGCCTGTAATGATACTGGAATGTCAGGGAGTCAAGGCCTTCAACACCTCATGACCGGCCAATCACAGTGTTGTAACCACGGCGCTGCAGTGCACATTCAAATGATTCACTTTGCCAGTAAAAACGATGGAGAGGAGATAAGACTGTCAGCAGATACTGTAGTATACGAATGCACCAGTCAGAGCTGTACTAGTTTTTATGGATGAGTAATTGAAAGTGTTTTTATGGCAGCAGGGATATGGGCTGAAGGGTTTTCAGGGCACGATGGAGTTATAATTCATCCTGCTGTTTTCTTTACAACACGGCCAGTCTGGTTTCTCTCATCTAACGATTTACAACCTGAATCTCACACATCTCACTCCCGCTCTCTCCCCTCCCCCTCTCATGTTCGACCCCCCCCCCCCCCCCCCCCAGATTCCCCACATTCCTCAAGCTTATCTTGAAGAATGGGTTGGTGGGCTTGAGTAAAAGCTGAATTAGAAGCCCTCTATTCTGCACGTCAGTGCTGCATGCACCTTGAAACATCTCTTTAAAAGTCAGGCAGCGGTAGATTCGCATTCCTAACGTGGCCGGAATTCCATTACAGATTTTTTCCCCCCTCTCTCCCTCCGAGATAAAAGCTGGCCGTATTATGAAGATTCTTTGAGTCGGGTTTATTAGACATGCCCAAGGGCCTCCCCAGATATTCCTTAATGAGAAAGAATGTTTTTATGGAACCAACAAATACGAGGCTTTAAGTCTCGTACAATAAAACAGCATGACATTCAATTACATCTTATGAATGCTAAATTAAAGGAGGCCAGTCAGCGTGGGATTGCATGCTAAACAAAACAGTGAAATAACTGGCTGTGTAATATGTCTTTATTCTGCAGAAACTCCTGGGAATCTCTCAAGCTGAGATTAGACAAAAATGCCAGGAGAGGGTGAAGGAGCTGGATGAGCTGAAGACTGCGGTGGATTCACTCAAGGTAACGTCAGTCAATGACTGAATGTAGTTACATTGCAAAAAAGAAAGTCATTACTGTTAAACTACAGCAGGTCTTCTGTAAAACGCTGACATTTTGAACCTTGTGTGCAGAACTCTGCCCAGAGAGCCATGGTGGAGAGCCAGAAGATGTTCGAGGACATGATCCGCTCCATTGAGAGGATGAGGTCAGAGGTGACCAAGCTGATTGGTATCAACGAGAAGGCCGCTTTCAACCAGGCCGAAGCTTTGATCGAGCGACTGGAACAGGAGATTGACGAACTGAAGAAGAAGGAGTCGGGCCTCAAGCAGCTGTACAGCACCGAGGACCACATCCACTTCCTGCAGGTAACATAGTGACTATTTAGGAAGAAATACATCTGGAGTTGTCATTTAATGATGTTAAAGCAACATTATGTCACTTTTTAAAGGTGCAATGCGAAAGAATTTTAAAGATTTTCAAAAAAAATAACTAACAATGACAGAATGTGAAGAAATTGAGTTGAAGAGATATTGAAGTTAGCATGCTAACCAGCTAGCCTCAGCCTGTCCTTTCTCTCAATAGCACTATTGAGCAGTCCGGACTGCTAGCTGCACGGCTAATTCAGTTAACTAGCTTACAGCAGCTAGGTTTGCAGCAGTTAGCAGTCACTCGGGTGCTATGCTGACCCCCGTTTGTTTGTAGCACGTATTCAAGAGGTGACCAGTTCTTACATATTGCACCTTTAACATTAAAATAACAGGCCTCCTCTGGCCTCCTCTGGCCTCCGCCCATATGAAAAACTGGGATTGGCTCCAGTAACCCCCGCAACCCCCTGAAAGGGGGGGATAAAGCGGTAACATCCCCGTGACCCTCACGGATAAAGCGGTTAAGAAAATGAGATGAGATGAGGAACATTAAAATAACAGCTTCTTTATCATTCTGATGGAACAGTGTCTTGTAATGGGATGAATGGTGTCTCTGTCTCAGCCACTCCGCCCCCCATCACTTGTTTCTGCACTATGTAACTTCAGTGAGAGGGTAGGATCACAGTGTTAAATACATGTTTACTTCAACATACAAGTTTTCAACACAACACTGTTATGACATAATGAGTTTTGTTTGTAGTCAGCACCTACATTACATCTGACAAACTGTTACAGACCTGGGATTTGTATTTAAAACAGTGGTTGCACTCAGAAACTGTGGGGGACGCTGAATCGTACAAAATGACAATTTCTACATAATTTTGCTTTGTAACTTGGTGGCATCATCCAACATATAAGGCAGTAGGTTGACAAACTAATAGTGTCAGTGTCATGTGTTACTGTTGTGACTTTGCAGTTTCACTCTGATTCTGGACTAATGCCAGTCAAATATACATATGGGTGTGGTTTTTAATGAGAAGGTTTACTCACACAGGTTGTCCATGATCATGATGACAGTATAAATACACAACTACAAGTCCTTTGTATCATTTGGGTGTAACAGTTTCTAAACAAGCACTTCAAGAGGCTTTGATATATTACTCACAATGTGTGGTTGGAAATTTGGATGTATCTTTTACCATGACTCTAGCTTTAAAGTTGTGTGATGTTCACTTTGAAATCATGGTCCGTACGTAAAAATCAATTTGGTCAACTCCATTTGTTTCTCAGATAGGTCTTGTTGATGTGTATTCATCCTCGTCACGACACTTGCTTCTCTTTCCTCCATCAGAACTTCAACTACCTCTGCACCCCCACCGACGACGGCTTCATCCCCAGAGTGACGGTGAACCCTGACTTCTCCTTCGGGGCCGTCAGGAAAGCTGTGGCTGAGATCAAGGACCGCCTGGAGGAGTTTGGCAGAGAGGAGCTGCTCAAGATCTCCAAGTCAGGTCTGACCTCCGAACTGATCACAGTACTTCAACAGGATAGGCAGCAAACACCAACAAACAAAGTTTTCTAAATATGAATGTGTTCTGTCTTACAGTGAACGAGGTCCCCGTGTACACTACAGAGAGTCGAACATTGGACAGGAGGAGCAGAGGTGAGCACAGTCACGTCCCATATAGCAATATGAGACTGTAGGAGGTTAATTATTGTTTAGGTTGATAATGCAGTTGCCACGAATTGTTGGAGTGATTGCATCATCCATTCTTCAGTTAAAAACACTGCAAGAAACAAACCTCAAAGAAAGAATTAAAGGAATGTGTGTGGGTGTGTGCAGATCACATTGACCAAACATTGTTTATTGATGTGCAGGCAAAGAAGTGACAGTGGACAGCGCGCTTCCTCCAGAGCCAAAGAGCAGAGCAGATTTTGTGAAATGTAAGTATCTGGTGTCTTTACCGCAAATAGATCGAATTGAATCAAATCTGACAGCATTACCTCGTCTGTGAACATTTCAGCATGAGTCACGTCAGATAGATTTCCATCAGCAGGGGTGGTTGTTTAACAGTGAAGATAAAAACTCCCATGATCCCACGCTGTTTACATCTTTTGTTTTGCTTACGAGACCCCTAGCAGCAGAAATGACATCCTGTGCCTTTACTTCTTCAGTTACCAAATAAAATTGTTGTTTTTTCTCCAGACTTCTGCCAGCTGAAATTGGACCCTAACACAGCCTACAAGGAGCTGTACATCTCTGACAGCAGCAGAAAGGTCATCCGCACCAGGGACCTGCAGCCCTATGGAGAGAACTCGGACAGGTTCGACAGCTTTGCCCAGGTGCTCTGCCGGGAAGCCCTGTCCGGAGGCCGCTTCTACTGGGAGATCGAGTGGAGCGGGGAGTTTTCCATCGGTGTGGCCTACAGGGGCATCAGCCGGAAGGGCAAAGGCTCGCTGTGTCTGCTGGGCTACAACGATAAATCCTGGAGTCTCCTCTGCTCCGACTCGGGCTACTCCGCCTGGCACAACCGGGTGGACAAAGCCATCAGCGCCCCCCACTCCCCCAGGATAGGCGTGTACCTGGACCACACTGCGGGCGTGCTGGCGTTTTATAGCATAAGCAACAGCATGACCCTCCTGCACAGGTTTGAGACCACGTTTGTTGAGCCCCTCTATCCGGGCTTTGGAGTTGGAACCTCAGTCAAGATCTGCAATATCAAGTGAACACTGATGTTTGAGCATTTGAAAATCTGAAAACATTTTTTCATGTGTTTCCTTTTATACAAACCAGATTCCAAAAAAGTTGGGCGCTGGAAAATAACAACAAAACAAAATGTGATCATTTGCTTCTTCTTTTTGACATTTACTCAACTGAAAACAGTACACGGACAATATATAAGCATAATGTTTTACCTTCACTTTCATTGATTTTTTGTTAAAATATGCTTCTGAATTTGATCCCAGCAACATGTTTCAAACAAGTTGGGACAGCGGCGGCAAAACACTGGGAATGTTACTACTCTGAAACACAATATTGTACTACAGAAACACATCGTCACTGAACACAGTTCAGTTTTAATTTTTGGATTTATACAGGATCCAAACTTTTATAAAATCGAAGTTGTAATATACGGCAATGCTTTTGGAATATATATTTTTGCAACATTTTGAAACTGTACCAAACCACATTTCTTATTTTTGAAGAGTAATGTTTCTACAAAAATTGTATATATTCTTTTTTCTTTAACTCATCACATCACATATTGTGTTTTGCATTGTGCTGTTGGATCACATTTTCATGCTAGTTTTTCTAAGACATTATTGAAATACATTACTGCTACACAATCACACAAATACAACCTACAGAGAAGTGTTATCTTTCCTGGCATCTGATAATAACTGCTGGATGATATTTTAACATGTACGTATCTGATAAACAGTCCTGTTCTCTGTTCCCACTGATAGTTGGACCATCACAACTATTACATCATAAAGGTGTTACATGTGTCAAGTGATGATGTTATTAAAAGTCATAAAGGATGTAACCTGAGATAACCTGAGATATATTTGCTCATGATAGATCATTACATTCTTACACAATTCATCTAAAATACATTGCTCTCTTATGATCGGTATGAGTAATACAGTAATGTATTATTATGGCTTCAACACACCTAGAAGACGGTTCATCATGTGTTAATATTATCTGATAGTTGTCATATCAGTTGCTGAGTTTTTAGTTTTTTCACTTGAACTAACCTTTATTTAATTGTATGTATGTTTACTTATATAATGGACCACCAGAGTATAATTGATATCAACAAAAGACTTGTTTTGTAACAAAATTGTTCAATAGTTCTAAATAAAGAGCTAAAGGAATGAACTGATTTGTTTGTGATATCATTTTTTTATTTCTGCATGAAAACATAAGGACCAAATCTGATCCAATCAGGATTGCCAAATGAAATGTGTTATTGCATTAGAAATGATAGAAGCCACCTGCTCTGAAATTTATTATAGTGCTAACACTACTTGAACAATACGTACAGTACTCACAGCTCCCTCTGCTGGCTGATATTTGGAACTGAACTAAATCCTGTGTGGACAACGCAAAGTTTTTAATTTATAGTCAAGCTGCCAAAATGATGGCAACTTTCCTGTTCTGACTATCTTCAGAGATGTATTTCATGTCAGAAAACATGATATTAACTTTAGATACATTTAAAAGGTACTTTGGATTTCTCTGCATAAAGATATAATAGGACAGTACAGTACAATCACTGTGCTCCAAAACATCTAAAACTAGCTCACTATGTATATGTATCTTTGGGTGTAAAAATTAAGATGGTTTCTTACTTCAGAAACATGGTCAGGACAGCGCAAACCCATTGTAGGCAAAGTTAGTTAAAGACAGCATGGGGTGAACAGTCAAGTGCAAAGGTGCAGGATGATTCTTTTTTCACAGATCTCCTAGTTTCAGCAAACATTTTAACATTTTACTACCTTCTTAAGCACAGGTGTTACCACCACCAATAACAATGGCGCAGTTACCTAACAGTCGAGTGAGCATTCACAATACCAAACCTCTGAAGTTACTATTTACATCTGAGCTTTTCCTTCTCTGCCAAAATGTCCTTTGTATGAACTAAAACGAACACTTTTCCACCTACCTCACAGAAGTGTCCATGGTACTGTCTCAGTACTTTAGGCTTTAATCATTTATATTTCTTTTTGCTGTACACAGATGCCAAACACCTAAGCAACACTAAACCATGCATGTTATATAAAAGGCAAAGACTCAGAAAACAAGACGTTCAGTTTAACAATAGATATATATTTATTAGTTCCCAGGATTCTAGCAGGAAGTCGAGCATACAACGCTCAAAAGAAATAAAAGCATGACAGTCCAAAATTCAGACAGCATAGCCAACGATGCCTCCTTTGCCAATGCACTCTCCAATGTAGAACCACATCAACACCTCAGTGGCCACTAGTCCGTTCCTGAAAGCATCCTGTGGGGAAAAAATTTTTAAAAAAAAGATTTAAATTGGCTTCTGGAGAAGTGATTTAGCCACCACCGACAAACTTCCCGTCATTGTTCTACTTGGGGATTGATTTAGTCGTGATTCATTTTGTATGGCATAGACTTCAACAATGAAAACAGAATACTGAGGAATACACCCCACTGCTTTCACTGGCCTTTAAGCATGCAATTATTATAATTATAATAATAAAAATAATAATAATTATATATTCAATTATTTTGCCATTATTTCCACACTATGTAATCTACTCAGCTATTTTTAAAATCATAATTAAAGTACAATTTGAATTAATATACAAATCTTACATCTGCATTTTTGTAGCCAATAAGGCTACCCAATCACAATCACAATCATAAAATCCCTGACATACGGAAAAAACTAAAAACAAAACTCTGCAACAGGCCCAGGTCTGGAGAGGTGAGCATGACCACTGATCAACACAGGAGTTTGATTGAATGTCTGCTATTGATGATGCGCTAAACACCAATGGTTAAAAAGTAACTAATACTCTTGAGTAGTGTTTGAGAAGAATACTTTGTACTTTTAGGTATTTCAATGAAGTGTTATTTTGATACCAGTAGTTGTACTTGTAATTGAGTAATATTTCTCTAATGTAACTGCACTAGAGTTCAGATTTTCAGTTCTCTTTCCACCACTGGGTTTTTTGTGCCGAGAGCATCACAAAAGGAAAATTCCATTTAACTCCATTATTATTTGGATGGTAGTGAGGTAGTGATCTGTAGAGCCACAAAAATTGGTTGATGAATATATCGAGGGAATATTAATTGCTAACTATTTTGACAATCAATTTATCGTTTCGACATTCCTTTAAGCAGAAATCGTCAAACATTTGCTGGTTTCAGCCTCTTGAATGAAAGGATTTGCCGCTTCTCCTTGTCGTTCCTTACTTTGGGAAATTGTCACAATTGGCAAACATTTTATGGTCTAAACATTGAATCAATTAATCTTAAAAATAACAAACAGTTTAATCATAATAAAATAATTGTAGTTGCAGCCGTTAAAAAAACTGACAACTTTGGCAAATAAAACCATAAGCATTTGCATGGCTTGATTCTATGGGGAATAAATGGGTAATATATGTTTGGAAATCTAAATGAACTTTTAGTAAACATTTAAAATGACAGACATTTAAAAACAATTAAATCTATTCTGGTCAACAAACTGCATAAGGGTTTACAGTTTGCCATGGGACTCAAATTTACAGCAACACAGTCCACATTTTGTTTCCTATACTATTAGTAGGATTAATGCAGTTTACAGTAACAAATAAAACCATCAAACCTTATATTGGTGAAGCTTGAACCAGAAAATGTCCATGGTCAACTAATCGACAAATTGTTTCAGCTCAAATCAGGATATCAGAAAGTCTCCCACTGTCATTATTTTATATGAACTCCATGCAGCCACCAGAACTCAGTGTTCTGTCTACTACTGTAGGAGACACGCACCTTCACCGTCATCTGACCGAGGCGTCCTGACTGGAGACCCTTGAGGACGTTTGCGGCCCCCGAGATGGCCTTGGGGATCTCGGCAGGGGAAGGGGGGACAAGCTCGACACGGGCATAGTACCAGAAGGTTGATAGCCGGGGTTTGGAGTAGGTGACAGCGGCTAAGAGAGAAGAAATATTGCAAACATGAGTCCTGTTCAACTTTCCTTTGCTGCGGCCAAAGCTAGCTTTTGCTGCAGAGCTCCCCTGCATGCCGATCTGTAGCATTAGCCACATAGCTATATGGTTTACTTACTGAGTGTGAACAGTACAAAGCAAGCGTACTGTGTAAAATAACTGTAAATTAGACAAAGAGAGACAAGCAATATGAAATCTTAATTCGGTGTTTGCTACACAAAATAGCATTAGCTAGTGCTACATCCATTTCATTCAATTGATGACAGTCTCGGTGCAATTGGCAGCGTCGGCCTAGCCTTAGCTCTGTCTTGTCAATAAAGATTTTACAACCCACGTAACTACAATTCAGTTCCCGGTTATTGGATACATGTAGTGATTAATAGCACAACAAATTAACATACCGCCGACCAGGGTAGGTACTTTAGCAACCAGTTTCTGCACAGCCTGTGCCATGTTGATGCCTTTGTCGATGCTAACTGCTTCCCCTGAATGTCACCCTCAGGACCGGGACAGGACCGACTGCAGCTGCCCACACAAGTGCCTGAACAGAAACTACTGCCTGCTATATTCAGACCTTGTTGTGTAATCACGGGTTACATTATATAATGACATTTTTATATGTCGTGCGACATTTATATGTCGTGCGACGTTTCTAGAATTTAGTATATGCTTAAACCTCCAACAATTTAGCCCTACAGTTCATATATCGAATTCAGTAGTTCTTTTAAGATGGCTAAAAAAAATAGCTAATGCACAAGCTACATGTTTGCAATATGGCCACAAGAGGGCGCAGTGAACCACCTAAAAAGTCTAGACACTAGATAAAGGTAATTAATACAGACATTAATGAGATACATTTAAATGGGGTTAAAATTGGACACTCATTTTTTAAAGGCAAACAGTTATCCAGTTTTAAACACTGACTTTACCAAGAAGATGTGAGATACCATCTTGAGAAAAATGTAGACCCTAGAGCATGAGCCATCCATCAGATCACATCTCAGCCAAGATTTTGGCAACACCAAATGATGTCATGATCATTTAATCTTGTAATATATTTGCTCCAATCGGTTACATGAAAATCTTGGGTTATGATTACATAACTTCTGCTAAAACATTTATTCTAGTATTATTATTTATAGTATGTTTTAAGCTTTTACAATTTTGGGAGTCCAATATGACAAATGGTTGGTGAATATTCACACACATATGTACGATCACACATAAAAATGTTATACAATGGAACAAAGTTGTTGTTTTTTCCATAACTACAATATTTGCTGTCAGCTCCATTTTCAATAAACACACACTCTTTGTGAGAACAAACATTTTATATGTAATGTGTTAAACAAAAAACACACTTAACACTCAACTCCCACCCAAAACAATACAACTAACACTTTTCATATAACATTATAACAAAGGGCCATCACCAGTTTCTTCGTCCACACAGCCACTGGGTCCCATGCACCTCAGTACAATAAGAAACAGTTTATTGACATAATGGCCCCTTATGGAGCCTAATTTTATTCATTCTGTATTTTATCTGATTGACATTGTGTGGCAATTAGATTAAACGTTCTACATTCTGAATGTATAATACTGAACCAAAAGACAATTTCATATCATACACAAATACACCTTACAATATTTCTTTGTTGTGTGTACAAGTGACACTGTTACAGTTTCATTAAGCTTGTTGTATGTGTTATGAATTCCTTTGTGAAACTCTGGGATCAGATTAAGGCAATCTATGTTTTTCTTCTTTTCTTCTTCATTCAGTTTGAAGTCTCCTCAGTCGGCATATGGTGTCTTTGTCACTCACAAACATGATATCTCACAATTCTCATCCTCCTGCTGAGATGCAAATAAGAAAAGATGGTCAACGTATTGGTAAATAGATTATGCAGAAGAAGATATGAAAAACATTTTTTTGTGTGTTTTTACCTCACTGTCAGTGTTATCTCTGGTAGGCATGTCAGCCTGCTCCACCTTGTTGTAGCCAGTCTTATCCATGACTAGTAAGGAAAGAAAATGTCCTCCTTCCTTCACAAGCATAATCACATCTTCCAGATATTTCTCCTCCACATTTTGTCCGTTGACTTCCATCACCACATCACCCACAAGTAATCCTGCACTCTGCCCTGCACCTCCAAAAGCCACCTACAAGAAGAAAAGCAAAGTTTAGAGCCACATTTGACAGAAAAAGAAATATCCTGACCTGCGCTCTTCTTGTTCTTTTTGCCTTTGATACCTGGCTGATGAAGGTCCCAGGAGAGTGTGGGACACAGCCCAGGTTAAAGCCAAACCCCAAAGGGCCTTTTCGGAGAGAACAGTGTCTGGGTTTACAGGAGGCATCCATTTCCTTTTGTGGTGATGGCTCTGCTGCAGAGGCTGGTGTGCTGCTCTCCTTTACTTGCTCATCAGCATCGTCCTCACAGAAGAGAAGCGGTGATAGACCCAACTGCAGAAACAAATTAAAGAGAAAAACATTAAAAAATGACCGTTATCTGGATGTGAATTATGTTTGGCTCTACAGTGAGTGTCATCCTAAACATTTGATTAAAAAATGTGTATCTGGTGAAGTGATTCCCACCTTAATGTAAAACTCCAGCCCCTGCAGAGTGATGGTGGTGAGGGAGACCTGCCGTCCACTTAGTCTCACTCTGTCCACAATCTCCTCATGCTTCAGTGATTCCACTGACTCTCCATTGACCTCAAGCAGCAGCTCTCCATCCTTCATACCTGCCTTCTCTGCTGGACTGCCACTGTCCATCTCGCGCAGGATATGATCTAGTATTCAAACACAGAGAGATATTTAAATCAAAGACTAAAGTCTAGAAAGCATGTGTTGGATTTTTGTGTTCCCTGTGTTCTCACATTTGCGTCCTGATGGAGCCTTCTCCATCCGAAGGAGGAAGCCGTAGCCCTCAGACCCACAGACCAGGTGGAGTTTCCGGGCTCTATAAGGCAGGTTATTTTGAACAGCGATGGTGGGCAGGATTGGGATTCTCTGTCGCATGTAGTTCTGCTCGCTCTCGCTGTCAATTACTAGGATGGTGATGTGATTGCCGCATTTTTTCATCTACAGCAAAACATTATTTATTACTGCCAGACAAGGTTGGACATTATATGTTCAATCTTGTAATTGTAATGGACCGGTTTTTGTGTGCTTTTTCTTTTAAAAGGTGCTATATGTAAGAATTTGAATTGAAAACATTAAAAAAAATTAACTAAAATTATTAACAGGATGTGAAGAAATAAAAGTTTTTACATAATGACATAGTTAACATGCTAATCAGCTAGCCCTTGCCCATCCCGGTCAGAAGGTAATGTGTTAGCAGCTTAAGCAACAGCAATCCCCCCATGCTCCAAGATCACAGTCCGGGCCACCAGCTGCACGGCTAACAGAGCTAACTAGCTAACGTTGGCTACATTTTTCAGCAGTTAGCAATTATTCTGTGGATATGCTTCCCCATTGGTTGTGAGCATGAATTAGACAGGATGCCAATTCCTGCATATAGAACCTTTAAATATTGTTTTTATTATGACTTTATTAACATTTCTTAGTTACTTCTATTATTAGAAACAACATTTGCAGGCCATCTAAGTTTAAAGGAAGAGTTCACCCAAAAATGAAAATTCAGTCATCAACTCACCCCCTTTCCAATTGTAAACTGGGTGAAGTTGCGTAGTCCACAAAACATTTCTCCTACACAGCGGAAGTAGATGGGGACTTGTTTTAAAACGTAAAAAAAAAAACTGAAAAAAAAAACATAAAATGAAGCTGGTCCAGCGTAATCCAAGTCTCAAAAAGCCTTGGCCATCCAAAATTGATGTGAAAAACATTATTTACACTCTTTACACGCCGTCAAGCTTGTTCACCCAATTCAGATGGGGTGCAAGCTAACTCTTTTAGCTTAGCAGCTACAGTGAAGATTTCAGTTTAAAAAAGGGTGTAAGTAATGTCTTTTCAAATCAATTTGGAATCTTGGGGCTTCTGGAGACTGGGATTATGCCAGACGAGCTGTATGGAGCAATTTTATGTGTTTTTTCAGTTGTTCTTTTATGTTTTTAAAACAAGTCTCCATCTACTTCAGTTGTTTTGGATAAAGCTGTTTTGCTGTGAAGCTCCAGATATGTTTTGTGAACTAAAATACTTCACCTGACATTCTGTCATCATGAAGGTGAGTAGATGGTGCCTGAATTTTCATTTTTGGGTGAACTGCTCCTTTGATAACCAGTTTTGGAGTGAATGACAGTGAAAAAAAGTACAGCAAAAGAGTGGCTGTACGTTTGTAATGCTGATTACAGAAAGGGGCTGACACATACCATCCTGCTGAGTGCAGAGTGTGTCAGATCAGACACTGTTGCTCCGTCCATCCACACCAAGCGATCTCCCTTACACACCCCAGCCTTTTCAGCTGCCCCTCCTGCCACCAGGCTCACAGAGAAGCGACCTCTCTCTCCTACAGAGCAGAAACAGGAGGAGTGACTGCATTAGACTGCACAGACTTCTGATGGACATCTAATCTGGGACCTTGGACCTGTGATTACTAGAAGTAGTGTTACCTTCCACGGGTGCGAAGTTGATGCCCAGACCTGAGACATGATCCCTGGTGATGTGGCAGAGTCTGGGCGGTTTGCAGCCCTCTCCCTTCTGCGCTCTGGTGAGATCGTGGAGGTCTTGACCTCTGGACAGAGCCCGCTCATACTCCTCCCCATTCAGCACTAATAAACATAGCTGGTGTCCACTTAGCTTTATCTTCCTCGCCACCTGATTCATAAAACGGGCTCACAGTCACCACTTAGGATCCTGTCACCTTTGTAAAGGTTTCTGTGAGTTTAATAATGTAGTGATAGTGAGCTCATCTTACCTCAGGGTGAGGAACATCATCAACATAGCAGTTGTTGACCTCCAGAAGCCTGTCTCCATCTTGAAGGCCACTGCGGCACGCCACCCCTCCTGACGCTACATTTCTGATGATGTGACCCTGTCGATCTTTCTCCACCCGCAGATGGAAGCCGTAGGACTCCCCCTCCTCTCGTTTAAGAACACACAGACGTGGGCTGGGTGTTGACACAGAGTCTGAGCCGGAAGAGACAGAAAAGTCATACCTTCCCTGAACAGAGTGTCACTATCGTCTGATTCATTGAAGATAATTTGTATGCAAGATACCTGCGTCGTCTGTGATGACCATCACTGGGTTGTCTATGCCCTCTTTTGGATTGAATTTAAATTTCCTGCAAAGGGAGAGATGAGAGATGTGGGGCTTAAGTTTAAGTTACAATCTATGAGAAACAAAAGCAACATTTTCCTTTTGTTATGACCCTCTAAACTTAAACTTAACGTTTAAGCGGATAAATATCTATGTAATAAAAATGCCATATTTGTTTTTCTGAATTTCAATGAAAGCTATCGATCAATTGCATCAATTACAATTACATTTCAATTTTCAGTGCAGATTACCCTCACCGTCCCTTATTATCAACACATTAACAGCATTTATCTCTGCATATTTGGCCTTATCTCGGGCCCAAAGTCTTAAAGATTACTTAGTTCCAAAAGTCAACATGCCCAGCTGAGTCAATTACAGTTTTTAAATTCATGCTGTACAGTACATACAATACATTACCCTAATGTGATATGATTCTGGGCAGCTATAAATGCTACAATTCTGTCTTTCAGTCTAAATGTCCAACTCAGATCTATGCTGTGCCTGATCATCTTAACATTATTTTTATAAGTAGTAGCAGTACAGTGTTCACATCTAAATTTGAACTGAGAGTGAAATAATAAAATGTATGAATGAATAAATAGAAATAAATGAATATTGGTGCAAACAGTTAGATGAAGAGCAGACTTACTCTGTCAACCCTCTGATTTCCATCAAACCTTGAAAAACAGAAATCGTATCAATTTAATTGCTTTAACAGCATCAAGTTCAGGCAGTGAAATTTAATATTCACACATTTCCATACATATTTACCATATATACCAACATATATGACGTAGTTACTGTATTCATTTTATCTCAGCATTAGTACGACACACTCCAGATCAAAATTTTCAACATAGCAACACAAGTGACACAACACAACATGATCATTGATTTTAATCACATTAGGGAATATTAATTTGAACTTACAGCTCTGTGAACGTCTCCGTGCACCTGTCTACTAAACAGTAAGATCCTTGGATGACGTGCTGACTTTAACTATCAGCTGAGGCACCATAAAACAGGGTTTGACTTTGTGTGATTATCTTTAGTCTTTGTCCTCTCTTAAAGGGGAGGGAATTATAAAACATTGAAGTTGCAGATGTCGAGTAAATATGTGACAGATAAAGAGTCAAAAGTTGGCAGGAGGATCTGGCACTTGCTCTATCAGTCAGTCGATCAGCATTTTTATATAAATCAATACTTGTTGTGTAAGTGGATTATTGCATCAGAAGAACTGAGGTATTGATATTTTATCAGGGGAAAATACACCCAGATCTTCAAATAAAAAACATTCTGGTACACACTGCACTTTCTCATGTGGAAAAGGTCAGCCATCATCCACTGAACAAGTTTCAATGACGGGCACGAACAATGCAAGATTTGTTTGACAATAAGTTCATGACACCTCATAGGTTTAAAAAATACTCCTCTTACATAAAGGGCATGACTGAATCCTTGATTTAACAAGTTATTAATTCATTTTTACCCATTCTTATTCAGTATCCAAGTTGGGATCCATTTTGGGCCCTGTCCTGTTAGCCATTTATATAAAAAAGGTTGTCTTGTCTGCAACTAAGTGTAAAATTCATGTTTAGACAGATGATACGGTTAAATACTGTGTGCTGACTCTGTATAATCAGCCATAGAGAAATTGGCAGCTGTAGTCAGAAATTACACCTCTCCTTTAATACACTGCAAAATTAATGTATTAATATGAACATAGTATTTGAAAATGAAATAAAACAAAATCAGTGCTACTCTACAGATGCAAAGATATAAATTAGAGTGATGCACATAAAGTAATTCACACTGACTGTTTAATATTGGAAAGGTCACAAACATTTTGCCATCTGGCCATCCAATTAAGCTCTAGAGGAAGTCCCATGTAATCTGACATATTGCCTCCAGTGCCATTCAGTGGCTAAGTTGCCTTGTGGGTAATGTAGGCACCAGGATTTAGAAAAGCAAAAAGAATTTGATTTTAAACTGTCCATAATGAGGCCAACAGTGTTATTGGAGTACAATGCTAAACCAGTGGATTGCTTTTAAAAACTACACTATCCACAATGCAACTTGAGTGGCATCACTGCGATTTATGAGATGACGTGCAGCTTCTTCTGGAGCCACAAAGGCTTTATACTACTTTATTCACATATACAGTAGCACTCCCCAAGACCTGTAAACAGTCTTGTGTAAAATTGGGTGGAGTGACCCTTTAAAGAAAAATTCCCGTTGAAGAAGTGTGACTGAAGCCGATTTCCTCTCAGATCTGGATTATTAGGATATCAACATGCTGCTGCCCTTGACAACATTTTTCACACTGTGGAGTATTACTGATGATGATGATCACAACAGTCACCACTGCAATCTACAGGATAAAGGTGGTCGGCCTTCCCTGTCTGAGTAGTAATAACTATCGGCACTTATTAAACTACAAAGGCCTTGTTCGTGAATTGCCATAACTCATCCTTGCTCCTCCTTGCCTGTACTAAGCTTGCTTCAGTGATTGGTTGATGGCCCAGCCTTGAACCAGAAATGATCCAGCAAAAACCTGCCTTTGCTGTGAGTACAGTGGTCTCATGAAACTATTGAACTATTGAACTATATAAAATATTGACAGCCTCCTGATATTTATTTACCAGACACTCAAGCCATTTGGTACAAGTCTCAAGCAAGTCCCAAGTCATTTTTTCATGGGAAAGTCAAGTCACAGGTTGTGTCAAGTCAAGTCATTTGTTTGTTTTAGTTATTCTACAAAGACGTTAGCAGGGCTTTGCTGTAAAAGAGCATGTGTATGCTCGGCCAACCACATCTAAAGGTTCAATAAAACTAAACTTAATGTAAATTTGCTCATGGGTAATTTGCATCTCCCCATAGTGGCCACTGGGAGCGATGAAAACATCTAAACTATCACTGTCCTCTGCACTGTTTATCTGTTTGGCTCATCATGTCAGTGACACTGAGTCCTTGTTTCTTGGACACAGTTTGAAATAAAAAACAAAGTGTTCTAATAATGTGACCCATTTAGTAACACTCTGCTCCCATATGAAGTCCATCTCTGACATCACATCTACATGGCCAAGCAGCCCCTCTCCTGAATAGCTCATACCACAGGCACTTCGGTACAGCTAATGGGTCACTGTTTACTTTTCCCCACCGTAAACCTTCTTTTCAATGTTCTAGGGCACAGTGGTCCTCTATTTACACATACAGACCAGCATGCTGAAGCTTAACCAGGTCTGTTAAATAGTGACAATTGGCCTAGGAGAGTCAAGAATGATGATCACAATTAGATTTCTTTTTTTAATCTTGGAGGCACTATCCGGACAGATGTACCTAATTTGTTCAACAAGTCAAGTGTTCTATTTAAAATCTATCCAAATCCAAATTTGATCCTGAATGCAGCACAGTAGAATACAAATATGGCACAGGAATGAAAAATACACCAAGAGTTGGAAATATTATTTAAAAACGTAGAAATACAATTAAATATACAGACCAAAGGGACAATGAGTGATACAGCTCATGTAAGATAGTTGGAAAACAAAGTTTAGGACGCTTCACAAGGATTGAATTGAGTGTATTACCTGTACTCGATTTCATGCTGTGTCTCTTTCCCATCAGGTCAGTAGTCTACCTCATGGACGGATGATGTGAATGTGGGAGTACTGTATGCCCAAACATTTTTTCTGACCACACAGAGACTCCTCCCTTTGAGGGACACCAGGCTTAATGTTTAATCCGTGTGTGAAATTATGAGCACACATACCTACAGTATATCTGCTTTGCATTGTCAGTGAACTGATAGTACCAAACACCACAAGACTGTTCCCTATTGTTCTGTCTCAATGAGTGACTTTTCATCTTATTCTGGAGAAGAACTTGTGCTTGTTCCCATGAGAATCACGTCAAAGACTGACTGTCGGTGCCAAGGCCAAAGCTCAGTGACAAGTTACACAAACAGATCAACATTCCCAATAAAGCAACATAGTAGTGATTTATAGTTCAGCTGATGTTGCAGCAAGAGGAGTTGTGCTGATGAAGAGCATAAGAACTGATAGACTGGAAATACTGAGAAGGGGAGGATGAAGGAGGCTGATGAAAAATCAAAACATTACCACTGGTCATATCTATTTCACTTGAAGGGTTCCAGGAAGCCATGCAACACTAACAGATACAGTATTAGAGATAGGAGCTTATTAACTGGGTCCATGTTTTGTCATTTCACCATAGTAGGTCTTCCATTTTTTTTTAGCTTAATTGATTGTGATGCCTCTTTGACAGCATTCAACAGTCAGCACCTGTTTTTCTCTAGATTAAATGTTACGAGATATGAAAGTTACAGTAAAGTGATGACTTTCAGCATTTTAATGTTTAAAGAGCTCAAGATAAAAAAAAAGGATGACGGTTCACTCCATTGTGCTTTTCTGTGTAACAGACTAAACAATAAGATATCAACATGACAGGACATTCCTGGTAAAAAAAAAAAAAAAAAAAACATTCTTTACATGCAAATTGGGAAATATGCTCCAGATTTTAGCAGTTATTTATTAATGATTTCTGACCAAAAGCAAGTTGTAACAAACCAAAACCATAAACTACACACACAAACTTGGCATGACCTGTCACCTACTTCTGTATCTCCTATGAACTTAGGTAGCAATAGTAAGTGCATGTCTGTTTGAACAAAAAGATTGGGAGAGATGATAAAAAAACACACTTTATGGTTCATTTTATCAGTTTCCAGTTGAACACGAGACACTCAAACTAATTAAAACTGTATTAAATCAGCTATGCCTAATTGAGGGCTCAGTCCACTAGATGGCAACAAAATCCTAATATGTCTGCACTGACAACTGGTTTACCATTGTTATTGAAATGACATTTAAGTTCAATTTAAAATGCCTGGAAAATTGTGTTTTCTGTTACCTGATCACATTTAGTGTTTGTGACAAACTTAGTCAAATACAAGCTCTAAAAGTAAAGTGTTTATTTTTGGAGAAAACAGGTTTGACCTCCCCACTGTGGGTTTTGAATCCTGTTAGGGCCACTGACTCAAACATATGTTTAACCAAAGTGCAAAAACAGAAGCAGGTCCCAACTCTGAGCAGTTCATTATTCAGATCTTACATCAAAATGATCTGACTTCATTGGGTTAGCATAGGTACTGTTGCCTGCAAGGTGCAAAGGCCCACACAGTCAATTAGTAACTTCACCTCCACCGCTGTTCAAAGGTTAGACCACAATATAATTTGTAGAAATGAAATGAAAATATGGTGACTCAAGGTGATTGGTACAAGCATGTGTGTCAGAGTTCAGCTTAGCACGAAGACATTCAGTGAAAGAGGGAACTGAATGGACTTAAATCTGCTGAATGACAAACAAAAAGAGAGAGGATTTACGGACAGTGTTTGTGTAATCAGCATGTTTGTGTGATGACATTCCTCTAACCTCTGCCTCCTTACGTGCAGCAATGAGAATGATAGAGAGAGGAGAGGGAAAGAGAGAGAGAGAGAGAGAGAGAGAGAGAGAGAGAGAGAGAGAGAGAGAGAGAGAGAACGGGAGAGCCAATAGGCCTTCTATGGGACTTTTCAACCCTGGGTCTGGATCCAAGTGTCAGTCCGCTCAGTCATCCCTGATGAGATCCTCCCAGCCACAGGGAGACACAGAGCTCCCATCTGTGCCTATATCCTTGCCAAAGCACTGGAGTGTACTAACGGTCATAAATCTGTAAAAGAGAGACAGTTACCTTTTTGTAAGCATGAGCTCACTTGCTACGCATATCTCAGGTTCAAGCATGCCTGCTCTTCTGCAGACCTCACTCGACTGCTCGATGAGCTGCAGGAGACGTGATACATTAAATAGTGATAGGGGGGTCTTGTTAGAGGATCTATAAGGAAAGACAAGGGCAAATGCTACAGAACTACCAGCAATGCCCTTCATCTTACATGGAGCCTGAGGCTACATTCAGCCTCAGCAGGCCTGTGTGACATCCTTGCAGAGAGTCCAAAGGCCACTCTTTAATCGTGACACACATGGCTTCTCTGTTTGTGTCTGAGTCTTATGTGTCCTCAGCCTGTGAATCCATGGCAACAGCAGCGTGAATGGTCTATTCAGGACGGCCTCCACTGCACCCTCTGCCTCTGAAACTATAGATCAGCAAACCAATTGCAGAGTTGGTTTGGCCCAGGTGTGCTGGACTTGGTCCCTAATCTATCTAATCTCAATAATAAATAAATAAATAAATAGGGAAACTACTTTTTTTATGCTCCATGCAATACTCTGTCATCTGAGTAGAGAATGGTCTCTGCTGAAAATCATTCATTTGTGCTCTTGACTGCCAAATAATTATTTGGTTTTGATTCAGGATTGCTTGCCCAAAAATGTTCAGAAATCAAAATCTAGGTTTTGAATTTAGAAGGTTTATCCATACATTTGGTGCTAAGAACAAATATTTGAGGCCTTTTAGATGTTGCACTTCTATATTTGTATGGATTTGGCTTAGATTTGCTGGGAATCAAAAACGTTGGGGGAAAACTGTGAGTTTTAAACCAGATATCTGCTAGATTTCTTTAATATGGATGCAGTGATGCAGGTTTTGGATACAGGAACACTTCCCCTTAAAATTTAATTGTGAAATGTTTCAGTTGGGGTTGTTTTTGTATGTTTTTTTTTTTTTTCTTTTCTTTTTTTTTGAGTAGCTTTGGCCAGAGGATCCTCCTGGATGGATCCCAATCCAGATGTTGTCTGGTAGGACTCCTCCGATGCTCTTGGGACATTTCATTATTATGAAGCCACAGAAAAGCAACAACATCTCAAAGAAATTCAACATAATTTCTGGCCCAGTTTAATAACATTTCATTGATGTTTTTGAAAATAGTTTTTTGGCTGTTAATAAATCTGCAATGACTGTATTTGTTCATGTCATTTAGTCGTAATAACTTAACTGAAATGTCAGCCCTGCTTAGAGTAGATTTTTGGCATTAATCTGGTCCTTTCATTTGACTCCCATCTCAATATCTATACCATATGGATTTAAAGGGTAACTTAACCTATTTTACACATTTAAGTGTGTTTACATGTCTTGGGGGCTACTACTGCATGTGTGAAAAAGTAGTACAAAGCCTTTTAGAGGACGCTGCATGTAATCTGTTAAATTAACTCCAGTGATGTCACACTGGCTAAATTGCATTGTGGGTAATGTAAGCGCCAGGTTTTGAAAAGGAAGAATAATGCATGGAATAAAAAAGGTGATATCTCTGGTTCTTCTGTATCGACTTTGATCATTTGTTTTTAAACTGTACAGCATCACTATGTAATATATTATATTATATTATATTATATTATATTATATTATATTATATTATATTATATTATATTATATATTTTTATGATGTTCTTGCAGGAAAAAGTGTGGGGAAGTTACTTAATTCCCCAGACATTATGATGTGTGAAAAAATACTATGTGCTAATCTTCCTGTGACCACTCTTTCCTTCAGAAGCCATAATTGCTAACTCAGCAGAATGACAACTCCGTTCAAGAGTCAGCTCATTTGAGGAACGACTTTCCCAGAATTCAGTTTTATGTTGAGCAATAAGGTGACAGCTGCCAACAGAAATTGTGGATGTAAAAAAGGGAAATGATCACTTGGGTGCACACTCCACCCGACAGATCTTGCACGATTCTGACCAAAACACACACATTCTGCTGACAGAATTTCATGAAGATGTCAAGATTTTATAGCCTATAATTTTAATTCTCAGATTGTCTTGAGAAGTAGCCATGAACAAAGACTTAATTCTTATATTTGAAATCATATTTCAGTGCACGACGGAACATTTGGTGCACATTATAATACTGCTTTGCTTGCAAGCTTTAGCTATGGAGGTATAGTTGGTGCAGGAAAATAATGTTAGTATGTAGCTGTCTGCTTATCTACATGAAATGTAAACCGTTTTAATAAATGTGACAGTATATATACTGGGACACTACCACACACATACTGCATGCACCTGTTTATGTATCTATAAAAGGTTTGTCATTGACATTTTGACAGCAATGTGGGTCATCAGTGTAGATGAAAGGTGAAAACCAAGGTGATTTAAGATCACACGATGACAGAGAACGTGAAGCATACTGACAGGAAGCATATGAAACATAATTCTGTTGAAAAGATGTTCAAGAAAAAGTTGAATTTCTGGCTTGAGCTCGGTGTGTTCTGATTGGCTGAGAGGAACAAGTGTACAACACGTAGGACTGACGTTAATTTACAAAGACGAATGATGTGGCAAAAATCAAAGGGCGAATAGAAAGAAGTAGTTCTCCCATTTCACATTTCTCCTCGTATATTTTTATGTTGGAGTCTTGTGACGCTATTTTTAATTTCAAAGTGAATGTTAAACACTGTAAATTAGCGAGTTAGATCGTAATTATATACGCCATAACGCACTTTTTAGAAAGTGTGACTGCGTATCCATCCGCCTTATTGAGTGCACTTCCATTTCCGGGATGTTTTCTCTGCTGACCAACCTCCACCGCCATTGCAGGTCCAGGGAGTCGGTGTAGTGGCAGTCATTCGTTAGCCAGGGGAAGCCCGCAAGTAAACAGTTTAGGGACGAATAAAAAAGTACCATCACACCGACAGTGCGTTTTACACAAGGCTTAGAATTAATTGATTTAGACTTTAGAATAGAGGCTCCCTGGCTGTCCGGCTAGGATCTGAGAGAAGAAGCCTTAGTTTGTTAGCATTAGTAGAAACCGGAGGAGAGTGAGAGAGGAACCGCCATGGCTCAGATCCTGCCTATTCGCTTTCAGGAGCACCTGCAGGTATGTGGATGAATGGATGGTTAAATTGTTAGGTAAAGTTTGTCTATTAGTCGCAACCGCTACTAGATTCTTATTTGCTCCAGAGACTTTTCAAACACAAGTTAAGGGTTGCTAACAAGCTAAGTTAGCTTTTGCGAGCTATGCTAACTAGCCTGACAGGGTGGATGACGTTTATCTTAGTTAGCATTTAGCCTCCTTGCTAACACTTTGACTAGCCACCCTTGTTCTTGTTATTAATGACAAAAGTCTTCAACACAGAGACAGAAGGTACATACATATTGCTATTAAATCGCCAGGAGACAGGTTGTGTTAACCTAATCCTTTCTTGTGTTATATCGACCATGAACACATTCTCAGAAAAAGTATTCGTTTCCTCGTAGAGACGTTACTCACTGCTCTAGTACAGATGGTCCCTGTCAATCCTGCGATAAGGATGATTGGTAAAATAACTCTAAATGTAATTCCTCATTCATTATCTCAGCAACTTGCGTGTACTGACATGGTTGAATTGCATTCTTTGCACTTGTCGGCTCAAAGTAATGTGACAGCCAAATAAAAAGTGGAAATATTTAAACTTTTACAGTTAAGTTGTTTGTGTGACGTTGACATGCTATAAAATATGCATCGTCCTGTAATTAACTTTTAAAGAGAGTATCCGACCTCAGGTGGATATCACGTTGGCTGGTTGTAGAAATGGTCATGTGATGTGTCGGCTTGATAGCTGTCTGGCTTCTCATGTTGAATGACTTTGTCAAAGTTGGCTTAAACTCAAACATTCACTGAGAATGACTTCTGTTTCATTCTTCTTCTGTTATCTGTGAGGAAAGCTCCCCCTCTGATCTGGCAGTAATACAGCTGATATTACACAGTTTTGTACTACTAGACAAACAGGTGTTTTCCTTGATTGTGCAGCCTGGTATATTATCTGGACTGTGCTTGCTTCTTGGTTTAAAAGGCCACACCTTTACTATAACCCCAATTAAACTGCCGGTTGGTCAGGTTGAGGAAGTAGAAACAGTCACAGCTCCCAAGCGAATGGGTTCAGTCTGGATTGCTGACTTTCAAGATGTGATGAATAAATGATAGCGACTTTTGGTGTTTCAGCCAAGCTTCAAATGAGAAATGTGATCTGTCTACTTCTCGGGTTCAAGAAACCATTTGTTTATTCAGTCTTTGTATTTGTTTTCTAGCCTGGTTTGTACACAGAAAGCTTTGGGCCTTGCAGCTTTATGAGACTGATGACTTTGGGCCTAGACAATTTAGTAGTGTTCCAGGCTGATCCTGTCGTTTCTCTGGTATTTCTTAATTTTAAGAGGCTTTCTGCTCAGCACTCAGTAATGATAACAGTGCTTCAACACTGATCCCTGAAGAGAGGTCAGAGGTCAGGGTCAGTACTATTGGAGTTAAATGTGACTTTCAGTATCAGTTCAACAGTGTGAATGAACCCAGGCTTCCTAGTCTGACTATATCTTCCAGCTACTACAAAACTTTTAATCTGACACATCTCATAAGAATAGCAAGGTTGAGGCTGTCCTCAGATTTAGCCACTTTTTTCTCATTTTCCTTTGCTGTTGATGATGCTAAAACAAGATATGTGTAAGAATTCCTCAAAAACTTCACCAGTGTCACAGTGCAGCTCAGCACTCTTTGTAATTGCCTTACTTTATATGATTATAGCCGTTGATGAGTTAATATGTAGGCCTATCACAAAAGATTGTGAGAGACTGAGCTTCACAAAGCTATGCAAAGGTCTTTTGTTCATACAGCTACATTGAAATTATTATGGATGGATTTTTGAGTCCTTTGTTAAGTCCTTTTGATTACGGGAGTGGGAGTGAAAAGAGAGAGCAATATAGAACTGTTGAAGTACTGTGGGAACTGTGCATTTAAATTGAACTAATATTTTATCTTCAGTCAAGACAAAGTCTTGTGCATCCATGCCCTGACTCTACATCTGCAGTGAAATTACACTAGTAGATTTCAAATGTAATTATATTTCATTCAAGAAACCAGTATAGTTCCTTTTTGTCATTTATAGTTGTTTATATGTTTAACTTTTATGTACATCTTCTTCATAATAATACAATAACTTGTTGCAGTTTATTTCAGTTACATACCATACGTCACTGTAGTTCTCAGTGATATGAACAGTCAGACTGTGACTGAAGTGTGCTATCTCTGATTTGTGTCATTGGAACAGCACAAGGTCATTTCGTGTGACTAATCAACTCACAAGAGACCTCCAGCACCTATCACTAATGCATGACCTGCATATGCTGTTTCATGCATGTTTCACAGAATACATTGCTTGAGTAGATGATGCACAATATTAGAGCTGGACGATATGACCTAAAATCTATAACAGAATACATTTTTCAATCACAATTAATGTTAATAATCGCAAATGTGGTTTTTGGGTGTTGGCTCATTTCTGATTAGTTTGGCCTGAGGATTCTGTCCATTTGTCTTTTAGACTGTCAGTCAAGTAATAGCCTGCTTTAGATGCTGGTATGGCTCCTCACAGGAGGAAAGTTCTCCAAGCTCGTGGGTACAGTAGAGTCACAGGATCCTGGAGAGGCCAACCTGACATCAGCCCATGGTTCTTCTTTGGTGCTGTCATGATTTTTCACTCAGCTATTACAGCATACCGGCTAAGCAAAGCAGGTTTAGATACTGCAGTGTGTGGTTTTTTTTTTAACTAGACTGTTTACTTTACCAATTGATTTAAAATAATAAACTGAAATAATGCCAATTAGTCATTTGTTGTATCCTAATGTTCTTCAAAATAATGCTTATATGCATGATTCTTACATTGCCATTTTCTACATGATTTAGATATTTCTGGGCCCAGTGTAGGGAGTTAATACAAAGAGCCAGATGTAGACTGACTATAGGAGCATAAAAGTAAGCGTTTTAGTTGGCCTCTCTGTCTTCCTCCCTCCCCCTCAAACTTTTCACAATTGTGTGTCTTCTGTCATCCGGTCAACTTGCATAGCTTGCATTTTTATATATCATCCATTTATATAGTGTAGTGTAGACTCTAGTTAAAGAATTTTAATTGCAGAAGCGTCAAGTAAAATATTCTACCTGTAACTTAAGGCTTCTTTTCTCACACAACATGATATATGCAAGCAGTTTGTCATGCAGTCCTCTCTGTACACTTCTCCTAGCGAACAAGGAAAATATGTAACAATGAATAAATGAATGAATGATGATCAAACACCGGTAGCAGCACCTACTGCCCAGGAACTTATCAATGTTACGGTTCTGACCAATCAGCAACCCGTCTCAATTTAAATCTGTTCCTTGATACCTATCCCTGTTTGGGAGTTGGCCGTCTGTAATCATTAAAATTGGCTCTTGGATTCATATAATGACAACATGGTGCCCATTCTGTGTTGACAAAGGCTTCCCTTGCAAACAGTATTTAGCCAGCAGGGTTTGACAAGCCAGCTCTCCTTTCCGGTGCCAAAATACGCACTGTTGATGATTTGTGAAGGGAAAAGCAAAAGCTTAAGCTTATCAAATAGTGTGTTAATTCAGCAAAGTATTTCACATACAAGTCTTTAATGACATGTTACTGTTATTTAGTTTCTCTTCATACATGGATGTTTTCTAAGTATACACAGTAATTTGTTATGTTTACCAAACATGTCAAAAGTTAGCTCTTCTGGCTAAAAGTATTACAAAACACCCACCAACAACCTGTTTGTTAAATGTTTAATATGTAGTTCACTTTTTGGAACGTCTCCTGAGAACACCTAGCAATAGTGTACACAACTATCACCTTTTTTCTTATTTCTTTCTTATTTGCACAGTTAGGCTGTCATTTCTAACAGTTATAAAAAGATTTTACGGACTACAATTATGACCCTATCTGTCCATCGTAAACATCCATTAGGAGCTAGTACCTTCTGGGCACAGTATCCTCCGATACTAACAGTTAACTTTGTGAATAAGATGTTATTACAACCACAAGGTATAAAATAAGTCCCAGACCATTTACAAAATACATTTCCTCAAATACCATGTAGTAGTGTATGATTGGGCAGCACCATTGTTTTATTATTTAATGAAAGCCGTCATGTTTAACAAATTTGCGTAGAATACTTCTATGAAGGGAAAAAATTTAACTGGTCGCCAAATGTATACATATAGTTGTAAATTAGATGTCTGTGGTCTGAGAAAGGATTCAGTTCCCTGAATATTCAGAAACGATGTGACTTGAAATCTTGAAGTGCCCACATTAAATGTGTATAATTCAGATTTATTTTCAGTAGTGTTGGATAGTAAAATTAATTTGTTCTTGCCGCACACCTGTACCCACTCTCTTCCTGGTAGGAAGAGTGTGCCATGCTCTTTAAATATCACCTACAAGGTTTGCATGTTGCACTTTGAACTGTGCTAGTGACTGACCAGCTGATATCTCGTGACAGGCAGTTGAGGATACAGATCTGCTGAACACTTGACATTCTGCAGCACTGTTTAAATGTAAGATAAAGCATGCATCTGGCGGAAAAAAGGAAACTGCAGTCCCAGAACCACCTCAGCAGAACTGGCCTGGAGTGAAGATGGAGATGGATGGGGTCCAGAAACACATGCATTCCTTCCTTCAACCCCCTCCATCCCCTCTTATCTATGGTCACATGTCCCCCACCAGTGTCACATGGTAGTGGAGGAGGCAGAACTGGGCAGGCCTGTTGTTTCAGTGCTGGTAGACAATGGGTCCCTGGTTTCCTGTTGTGGAGCACTGCATTGAAGTGCTGCAAGCCTCAGCACATTACATAGCACATCCTTCCCTGCCCTGCCTTGAACTGTACATGTGTGGGATACACACACTGACACACAACGGCTTGTTTCTGCTGAGCAAGATGCTGCTTTCCTTTGAAGGAAGAGCATACCGGTTAAATCAACAGATGGGACTCCCTTGTGGTCATTAGGAATAGTTCAAATCTGCTGGCTGGTTCTGTCTCTGAGAGATTCAGTAGCAACCATACCCTCAATTTCATGGTTTTTAACTGGAATGTGCTCAGTTTGACTCAGCTTCCTTACGAGAAAGCATTGTGTGCTTTGAGCTGGATGACTGTCTGCTATGGATCAGCTTAAATGAGCAAGACAACTTCCTCACTAGGGCTGTTATTTGTATTGAGCAAGAGTTGCATAGAAAATGTTTTTGATTTTTGGGACCCATATCATATCTATGCCTGAGATATTGCAGCTGTTGCAGTGGGTCCATATGCTATAGAACAATAATGATGGAATAATACAAACATGTTCAAATAATTTTATGCCATAGTTGATGTTTTCACATTTAAGTTGAAGTACTTGCAATTCTCTTAAATTATTTCAGACATCCAGGAACATTATAAATAAGGACAGTTACTAACAATGAAGTATTTTTTCAAGTCTAATTCTGGATGTATTAAAGTTGCACATAAACCAATGAATGAAATGAAATGAAATCAAGATTATACAGTATTGACCGTTATAGGCCAAGATTATCCTAAAAGTCCTTTGAAATTATATGTGAGTGATCTCTGTGTGGGGATTTTCATTACCCTGTTTCCCATTAGTTTTCATTCCCTGATAAAAGGATGGGATTTGCTCAGACTTAAGCTGGTGTGTTTTGGTTCTTCTCTACAGTGCACTTGCTCACACTGAATGGAGCTGATAAGATCATCCTGCCCTCTGATTCGAGCTGCAGCTGCGTCCTTACATTGAAGGTTTATTTCACTTAGGGCTTTGCAATAAGCCTATATCCAGATGCAAATTTCCTGCCTTCATCCATGCCTTGCAGAAGAACGCAAAGAATCGTCAAAATGTTCAGTTCAGTTCATTATCTTGACCGCTTTTCCGTGAGGGTCGCGGAGATGTTACCGCTTTATCCCCCCCTTTCAGTAACCTTTTGCAGACGTCAAAATGACGAGTGAAAAATAGTCCAATAAAGGCTGTGATTTGCTATACAACTAAATAACTAAATTAACAATATCATCGTCATATGTGCAGCCCTAATTATATTTAGTACGTTTATGACATCTAGAGCAGGGTCATGAGTGTTTGCATACTTGGCCACTGTACTTTTGTAGAATGTGAAGGGTATTGTTTCCACTGCTATATTCAGGAGTGGTGCTGTGTTACAGCAACTGATTTTATCTCTCATGGACTTTTTGAATTTCACTATGTAGACTTTGATAACATGTTGTTCTACAAAAGTTACAACAAAGACATTCTTTATCAGTAGTTGTTGCATACTGTATGTCAACTCATTCCTTCAGGCTGTAGTATATCATCATGTTAAGTTGAGTGATTGGTGCAACTGAAATAAATCTTCAATAAAACATCCAATAAGTTAGCGATAAAATGGCACTAATTTCCTGACACTGTCTTGATAATGTTCCTGAGCAGTTAGCTGACTGTCTTCTTTACTGGTTGACATTACCTGTAGACATTTCAGTGAGGCTCACATTCTTTTTCGTATTTGCATGGCAATTTTGCTCTCTCTAGTGCAAAAATATTGCCTCACAGAGACACTAATTTGGGACATGCCCTACTAAAATGTCATATCATTGAATCTGTAGTTCTGAAAGAACGGAGTGAGGCAAAAAAGGTTAAGTTAACGGTTTGTCAAGAGACTAATGATGTTAATGCATAGTGTAATAGTGAGTCACTATGTCTTTGCTGGCATTTCATTGCTGACATCACAGATGACCACCGGTCTGGTGTCACAACATTAGCCTTAAGGTGCTCATGTAAATTGATTCTTTTATTCCTCTTTTTGACTGTGTTTTTTTCTCTATCAACAGCTTTATACTGGATCCTTTTGAAATATAAGACGTTTCTTAATGTTTTCATCAGTAACTCCCTCCTAAACTGCTGAATATACTCACCAGATGAGCTTGTTGATTGTTATGCTAGTGTACACATGGCACTCTCCTTCTCACTCCTCCCTTAGATTGCTGTCCAGTCTCTGTTTTGCTCTCCACTCGCTACCCTGTTGTTAATTAGCTGTTGATTGATCCAAAGGTTTTGGGCTCTCATCAAAGCTTGTGCTAACAGCTAGGCTAAATGCAGCAGCGCCGAGGTCAGGGCAGGCTAAGCTAAATGACTAAACGATTTTCCACAGTTGGTTGTAGCTCCACTGGTTTGACCTGCTTTCACCCAAATTCCTGCTCATTGATGTCACAGCAGCCCACAGCC
This sequence comes from Pagrus major, assembly GCF_040436345.1. Taxonomy (NCBI): domain Eukaryota; kingdom Metazoa; phylum Chordata; class Actinopteri; order Spariformes; family Sparidae; genus Pagrus; species Pagrus major. The sequence goes on along the minus strand of NC_133227.1, from coordinate 12,847,145 downwards.
GTGTTTTACTACAAGGTTTCCATAGCAAACCAGTCAGACAGACCAAACTGTGGTGTGGTCCATTACCCTGCAGTGCAACATCTGTCTGTTTGTTTTTCTTTATTTCAAGGGACAGAGGTACCATATTAGGCCATGCCTCTCTTTCCTGTTTTACGAATGCCTTTCATTGTGAATGAAAGGGCTTCCTGCTGATCCCAGAATAGATGGCAGATGGAAGGGAGAGAGAGTGAGTGAGAGAGAGCACATAAATCTGTCTCAAAAACTATTGTGTAATAATAGAGGATAACCCCCCTCTTACGTAGACATACCTAGGTCTGGTTTACAGAGACTAGGGAAACAATTTTAAGAAAGTTCAGTTCACACAGTCTTAGATCTCAGAGCCACTACAAGAGAAGGATCTTCTGATATTGTTACAAAAGATCAGCCCTGCGTTAAATCTATGTTGAGTGAGTCCATTTCAAGGAAGATGGCGGTTCTGATCAAGCAAATGGTTGCTAGTTATCACTGAAAGCAGATTTATTCCATATCTTAAGGTACAGGCTATTCTCCCTGTTGGATCTGTCCCTTTGTGTGGTGTTGGAATAAATGTTGCCTCAGTAAACAAGGCTTCCCTCCTTGACAATGGCAGCGATAAGAGTCATGGAAGCAGCGATGACGTTGCTGTATGATGTCACCGTCCACGGTAATTAAAAAAACGTGAAAAACTGTGGTGAAAGCTTGCTACAGACCAGTTTTCAGTCCTTTTCTCATAGCTGATAGTAACACTTGTTCTGTCATGTCATTTATCACAATGTCATTGAGAGGGGGCCAGGTTACACACCAGTGAAAGAATGTGGGTGGGGCAGGGCTTGGGGAGGGTGTGTCCTGTCATTGATAAAAGGTGTTGCCATTTCGTTGAGCAATTCCTGGAACTGTGGTTTGTGTTTGCTGATTAGGACTCAGCTACAGCAAATTGTTGACAGTGGAGCCACATTATATCATTAGCAAGCCTTGAAAAGAACACTTGCTGCCAAACATGGGTAAATTGTGTTTGGCAAGCCTAGTAGGCTCTTTGGCAGAGATCCAATTAGTGTTCTCAAAACTGCTCTTGATATTTGAAAAATGAAATTATGGGGCCAGCAAATTAGGAACCTGCTAACCTCTATGGCTGGTAAATTATTGCAGTTATTTATGATTGCCATTAGGATACAGAACATAGGTCATTAGAATGTAAATTAACATTTCCCTGTTCATCAAATTGCATTAGCTATGCAGTCTTTATGTAATTTTATTATAGTTATCATGACCACGGTTAAACATTCAAATACAGTTGCCGCATAAAGAGAAGTTTTGTCAGATTGTCTGCCTCTGCAGCTGTGTACGTATTGATGTGGTGTTACTGTAATAATTTCAATAAGTTAAGAATTGAGAAAAGTGTTAAAAAAAACAAAAAACAGACTGTACTTAAATTAAGAGACTTTTTTGCAGTCTTGTTAGGGGAACAAAACAATCAGAAGACACTTTACTGGCAGCTAATGACAGCAAATTATGTGTAAGTAATTAATTGTGTCTGTATACATGTATTTCTTTTGTCTGTTCTAGGTGAAGTGATGCCTCAGTGTGTAGAAATAATTAAGTCTAGTCAGCTCTATGGCAAATTGAAATTAGGGCATAACAACGGTGCAAATAATTCACCAAAAAATAAAATTGGGACGTATCTAACCAGCTGTTGTCTCAAGTTTGATCAGGAAATAATGCCCCAGTTTCAGGTACTTTTTCGACATTTGTACAATTGAATCGTATTGCTGACAGGTTGTGCAAGAAGAGGAAGTTGCCACAGCAAAACATGGCCTATACAAAATGTTTTTGGTAGTTTCATTTCCTTCAGGTTTACCTCACAAGTGCATTGCCATTTGCAATTTCTTAGCAGGGAGACACAGAGTGTTCTGTGGTTTCTGTTGATTTCATTTAGAATTGTAACCATGATACATGGTTTGTACTTGTACCAGAATCTTCACGGTCCATCCCAGATCTGTTTGGCACTACCCACAGTAGGTAGTGCTGTGTCAGGGTTTGTGTGAGGCAGGCAGGATGCCCTGTTTCCAGCCTTGGCAGTGAGCTGGGCTGCAGAGCTTGCTCGTGTTATGAGCTGCAAAGCATTTCACCCATAACCTCAGGCTTTTGTTTTTATACAGGTTAAATCTCTTTATGTCCTGTTTGCTCTGCTGGGACCTCAGAATCAGAATTCCTTTATTTGTCCCGCAAATGGGGAAATTTCTTAGTCACAGCAGACCTGTAAATCAGGGAAACTAAGGCAACACTGCTGAACTGTGGTGTACTTTTACTGGTTGATCGTATTAGCCTTACGATTCAAATGCGTAGTTAATGTGATTTAACATAATATGATCATTTATCACAGGTGACTGTTGTGGTGGTATGACAAAATTGTCTTCATTGCGGCAATCGCAGTACTCGTAGCCTTGACAAACTGCATCTTTACCAAATACAATGAACTGCAAGAAGTCAGACTGCAGCGAGACTACAGTGTTGTGAAATATGGTTGTAGTTTCCTGTTTGGCCCATGCTTTGAGAATTTGGCGTTGGATTAGCCCTCCACCCATCCCAGCTCTCTAACCGTTCTGAACACTCACAGCTCGATGTGTCCAATGAGCTGCTGCTCAGTGTCAGGCCTGGTGACCTCATCAACTGGCTGTTGTAGTGCGAAGCAGCTGAGTCTAATGCTGTGTTTCCACTGCATGGTACGACTCGGCTCACCCTTTTTTTTCCTTTTACTTTCTATTGTAAAAAGTTTTGTATAGTACCTGGTACTTTTTTGGTATCACCACAGTTGATGTTGCAATTGCCGATACAATGGGGCAGATCTCTGATTGCTCAGAGAGAGAATAGTCACTAGAACAGTCACTTGTGCGACACAGACATCCTGCACACTGCAAATTTGGACCGCAATTGTTTTATTCACTCAACCCAGATTTTTTTAAAAAAGGAAGCTGCCATGCCATGGTCAACTGATTTTGTTGCCAATGAAAAGATATCGGAAGCAAGGGAACACACATAATGAAGATCAGCGATGAAGAGCCTTGCTTCCATTGAGAGTACTATCTGCAGTGGCAAAAATAATTCAGAAGAGTATCTGATACCAAAAGCACGTTGAGTTGAGCCAAGCTGTACCATGTAGTGAAAACACAAAAACATTGAATACTGTTGTTTTTTGGTCAGCACAAGGCATTTTAATTAATTTGACTGACTTTTGAATATAATATTATTACTGTGCACAATGTACACTGGGGTCCTTGTGTCCCATGGCACTCACTGCAACACTTGAAAGTCATTTCCTGCTGCCTGACAAATAAGAACTTTTTTCTCCCTCCTTTATTTTGCCTCATTGTTTCCTGGGCATCCCTTGGGAAATATTGCATTAGTTGACAGTGAGATTAAAATAAACTAGAGCTTCCTCGTCTCAAATGGCAACCTGGAGAGGAGACTGTGACAGGAAGAATGTAATCTCACTGATGTCATTGATTTTCTTTGCAAATGATATTTAACAGTAACCTTTTGCAGACTATTTCTGGTCAACCTAACATACCCCCCACTTTTTTCCCCCTTCTCTTTTAGCTCCAAAACTTAGGGATCAATCCAGCTAACATAGGCTTCAGCACTCTAACCATGGAGTCGGATAAGTTCATCTGTATCCGGGAGAAGGTGGGCGACCAGACTCAAGTGGTGATCATTGACATGGCGGACCCAAATACACCTATCCGCAGGCCCATCTCAGCCGACAGCGCCATCATGAATCCAGCCAGCAAGGTCATTGCACTTAAAGGTAAGGCAGAGTTTTGATATGGCAGAGGCCACATTTCTTGAAATCAGTGTAGGAACTACCAGAGAAAAAGAGAACAACATTATGTTACTTCAGTGTTGTTTATTAACTAGACCCCTGCAGCAGTAAGTTCTGACATGTCTGTTCAACTTAGAGACATTATCCATTAAACGATTAAGATTATTTATAAATTATTATTTTCATCTATTTATGTCCATACACATCCAGTTACTTAATTTTCTGCTGTGAAGTAATTTTTATTGGCCAACATGTATGTTTTTTCCAAACATTTGTCCTGTAACTATTCAAAGTAGCATATTTTTAATTCTTTTTGTCCAGCATCATGATTGCTTTGACTTTTTTGTTGTTTTTGTTTTTGTCTTTTCTATGTTCTTTTTTTTTTTCTTTACTGCTTTCTTATGTGTTTGCAGACGGTGAGTTGAAATTTAACTACTTTGCTGTGGAAGTAAAATCCTGTTTAAGACCGTATCTATGAATTTATCCGATTCAGAATTGCCCTCTTCAGTAACAAATGAAGCTTACAGACTGTATTGATTACAGCTGACATTACTTTATCCACCATTGTATAGCAGTGGAAGTTGCCTCGCTAAGTCAATGGCCTAGCGTATAATATTTTTCATATTTCTTAACCAATTTCTGAATCATTATTTGGACCTTCTTCCACATCTAGGCCATTGAACACATTTCTTCATAAACAGGATTTAGCTTTCACAGCCTTATAGCTTGCTGGCATTCCATCATTTTTATTACATGTATAAGTGATTTAGAAGCTGTTTTACATATGGTAATACTGTGGGTAAAAACTATTTCATTTTAATTCACATTTCTTCTTGATTTTCATTTGAAATCCATGTCTTAGTCCACCTGTGTGAAGTGGTAATTGCCCAAACCTGTTGTCTCACTTGTTTCTGAACTGTGTTTAATAAATGTTCATTCATTCAGCGATAAAGTTCTCCATAGCAAGGACTGAAAATTAGTGTTTGCTCCAACTATCAGACAGCGTAGACCTGTAGCCTTTATAGGAAGTCTGATGGCATCTGATAGCTACATTGATTTGATTTCTCATGTTCCTGATGTGACAGTAGTCCCAGATGGGAAGTGAACTGGGTTAATACCTTTGTGAGACTTGTGAGACTTGTTGTCAGGGGGTGAAAAGTTAAGTTAATGAACACTTGTTGTTCAACTGTAAAATGACTATATCATTTTGATCATTTACAATGGTTGCGAGGGCATTAACATGAGCAAATTATTTATCTCAGCTTATTTTACCAATATTATTATGTAAACCACTTACCAGGCTTTAAAGCATTTGTTTGAAGTGAACATATCTAGTGAACATCAGAATTTGTGTTGGGTTGATACAGGGCTGTTGATGGTAAATGAACTTTGCAGATTTTCTGCGGCTCTTTTAAATGTATCTACTTTTTAAAACGAGTTAAACAACCTTCCTTTGCTGACTGTCCTCCCTACTGTGGACATGGTTCAATGTGCAGTTATAAAACTTTGTGCTGAACTTTTATAGAGTTGTAGCTCATTGCTGACAAACATGTGACATATTGTCATAAGCAGGAGTGAGCATTACAATAGACCTATCTCTGCTCATTATGCCGGTTAAATGATAGACATCAAACACACAAGGCTCCTTGTTTTTACTATTTTAGGAGAAGCAAATTTGTTATTGTTATTTGTATCGTTCACCCTGATAATGTTTGCAATTTTCTACTAAAGTTATTGTCTTAATGCTCCAAATAAGAATACAGTGATCCCTCAGTTTGTAGTAAACAGGGTCATCTTGTTATTAGGAGAGGTCAGAAAATGTTTCTTGTATAAAAAATAATAGTAATAATAATAAAAAGAATTGAGCAAAAAATTGGGAGGAAGAGGCAATAAAAACACTATTTTTTTCATAAAACCTAAAAGCGTTGAGTTTTACAAATACAGTAACATTTCAGCAATCCACATTCTTCATCAGCCATAGCATACAAGTTGTGTTATTACAGATGATATGTTTTGAGGAAAAGACCAGTCATTAGTTTTGTAGCGTAGGATAAGTGTAGACGCTTCCTCCCTCTTTCTTCCCTCACTGTCTTCTCTGCTCAGTCTACCATAATGATGCTTCTCATGTGACACAGTATCGAGCCTTAATCTTTTCATGTAACCATGTCTGAAGAACAGACACAATACGCACACACACCTCAAACAGCTGATCATGAATCATAATTCAATTAAAAATTCCTTTGCTTGCTCGTTGAAATTTGGCTGCTGCTGCAAGTGGTCCATTCACCACACTGCTTATTGTCCTCTGATCCCATGGCTTAGTGATGGCAAAATGATCTTGACTGTTGTGCTAACGTATTGGTCTTTACTTTTTCTCACTTTTTTGATGAGTATTGAATAATGAGCAAACAAGGAAGTCACACTGCTTTTTAATAAAGCTTTAGCTCACTAAATTAACCCTAACTAATACACAAAAATGCAGGTGAGTGCACCTTTTTTGAGCATTTAGTTTCTGATCTTTTATCAGGACATCACAAAACATCTTTAACTCAATTCTAGACGATCAACCATAATCATTATTGGAAACCTTTCCTTTGACGCTTGTCCAAAAGTCTCCTAATTGCTTAAAACCTTCCCTCCCCCTGTAATTGTGCCTCCACGTATCTGTTTAACTGTCGTGTTCAAGTGTTGTATATTGAACTCAGATGCAGATGTGTTTGCCTTCTTTGTGAGTTGTTTGTTTCTTGCTTCCACCCTCTGTCTGCTTTGTTTCTGTCAATGAAGACTTTTCATTTAATGGGGCTGACCAAGTAGTCGGACATAATAATACATTACATATGCTGAGTACATTTATCAAACATCTTTCCAGAGCTGTGGTCAGTTTAGTTAAGTACTGGGTTTACTATTGCATATTCTTAATTTACAATAAGAAAGAGGTATGCATGTATTACGTTATTCACGCTCTCACAAAAACTATAAGGTGCTTCTATTAGTTATTGATCATTGAAAGTAACTAATAACTTATTCATTTACTTAACTTACATAACTCTACTTTAATCTGGTATTAGGCAGCTCTGTAGTTATGTATTGGTATTAGCCTGCCAAATCATAATATAACTGCATAGTTCAGAACAGAACAATGTACTTGCTTGAAGTGCGCTTAATTGACAGAGTGACACTCGTGTAGCCTCTCTGGAGGCCTAAATTTAAATTATTTCACTTTGCTTCGTTATTTCTATGCCAGTTGTCTCACTACACTTCACATGTAACATAATTTCCGACTACAGCATGTATGGCATCCCCTTTCTATCAGTCATGGCGTCGTTGCTTGATGACCTCTGTGTCATGACTACCAATATTTCAAATTTTAATCTCCCTCTTCTATTGAAATTTGGTGCATTTCTTTTCCTATGTGTGGACACACTGTTGTCAGAAACTAAAACATTCTTCTGGGGCCCGGCTCCTGCCCCCTTTCTCCCCCCTCTAGCCGCCAAAACCCTTCAGATCTTCAACATTGAAATGAAGAGCAAGATGAAGGCACACACCATGACGGACGATGTTACCTTCTGGAAGTGGATCTCTCTTAACACAGTTGCACTCGTGACTGACAATGCCGTCTACCACTGGAGCATGGAGGGTGACTCGCAGCCTGTGAAAGTCTTTGACCGCCACTCCAGCCTGGCAGGTTGCCAGATCATCAACTACCGCACTGACGCCAAGCAGAAATGGCTCCTGCTCATCGGCATTTCAGCCCAGGTAATCTTCTTATGTTTTCATAGATTAATATTAAACATATTAAGTCCAACTGTAATGTTCATCACAGAAAATATACAGTAGATAACTTGTTTGCATAAATGACCATAGATGCACAGTAGCTTGCCTTTAGTTTTCGTCAGTTTGTTGTATACATATTTACTTACATATTTTTGTTTTGCCTTTTTTTTTTTTTTAGCAAAATCGGGTGGTAGGAGCCATGCAGCTCTACTCTGTTGACAGAAAGGTCTCTCAGCCCATCGAAGGCCACGCTGCCAGCTTTGCCCAGTTCAAGATGGAGGGAAATACAGAGGAGTCGACTTTGTTCTGCTTTGCGGTCAGAGGCCAGGCTGGAGGAAAGGTGACTGATGTTAATGCCTTATCAGTGGAAACAGATTTTAATGTCATGTGCATTGATGTAACAAATCCTCCCTGTTTCTCGTGTGTTTTCTCACTTTCAACGCAGTTGCACATCATTGAAGTGGGGACCCCACCAACTGGCAACCAGCCATTTCCAAAGAAAGCAGTGGATGTGTTCTTCCCTCCAGAAGCCCAGAATGACTTCCCTGTGGCCATGCAGGTGTGGACCTGGCTCAGACTAGAGCTGTCACTTCTTCAAAAAGTCTATGCTAAACAAATTTGAACTAAGACGTTGGCATGGGACAATATGAAAACTTCATCTCATGATTATCCTGGCCAAAATAATTGCAGTTCATGATACTGTTCCCATAATCATCAAAATATGCTCAAAACTCTACCTTACATTTTGTTAAGAAACAAATATTTTAAATTGCATCACACATGGGACATAAATCTTTTTTAGTCAAAATCCTTTTTTTAAATAAGGTAATCGTAAATTAAAAGGTCTGCCTGCATAAATAAAGGATAAATAAATGTTGGGCTGCTCATCTCCAATTTTGGAATGACTAGAAAGATGCAGACTCCACTTTGTGGAAATTAAAAATAAATCAGGAAATCAGTCAAAGACTAAATTAGCAAACAAGATAGCTTTTTCAAGTCACTCATGAGGATATTCACAATGACTCTGATTTCTGATTATCCCAATGATGGAAATTCACCATGATCAATGTATCCTGGAGTGTTTTTACCATGATCTGTGATAAAAATCTCAAATCCTCTCATCCCTACTGGCATGTTATTCAATTTACTTAATTAGAATAACCCACATATAACATAATTATTATGCTCTAATGAATTTTTGAAGAAAATTGACAGCTCCTGCTCAGACAAAGACTAATTGACTATATAAGTGTGGCAATAATGTAATAATAATATATATCATCTTTGTTTGACAGATAAGCTCCAAGCAAGATGTGGTTTTCCTTATTACCAAATATGGCTACATTCACTTGTATGACTTGGAGACAGGCACCTGCATCTACATGAACCGCATCAGTGGGGAGACCATCTTTGTTACCGCTCCACATGAGGCCACCTCAGGCATCATTGGGGTCAACAGGAAGGGACAGGTAAGAATGTCAACCAGTGTTCGTCTTATGTGCTCAAGGAAATTAAATGCATGTTAAACATGGCTGCTCAGTCTTGTTAATGTCAAAGTAGAATTTTGCTGGTGAAACTAAATGTTCTTCCTAACCTGTATCACACAGCCACATCAGAACCATGTCGTTATTACTTACCCCTTAAGTCATCAGGTCGTGTCACACAGCAAATCTGACACGGGTCAATGAATATAAACATGCACAACATCAACATCAGTTGCTGAATGGAGTAATAACAACAACTCCTTGTTTGTCTGTCGTCATCAGGCAAGCTCAGACTTTGCCAGGAGGCATCATAAATAATCCAAGGTGTAGTGTTTCACACAGAGCGGGGAGAGGGTTGTGTCTCACTGCTTTTGTAAAGCTGAACCAGAGAGGAGAACTGGATCCAGCCAGCTGATGAATAATGTTCCAGCCAGGCCACACACCACATGAATAATTGAGTGAAGTGAGGAAAGCTGATCTGAGGCAGTGACGGATTTCGCTGTATGGCAGGGCAGCGAAGTGCGTATGTGTGTGTGTGTACACACATCGCATGCACACAGACACATACTTGGAGGCAGTGATGTGAGAGATAATAGGCCACTGTCTAGGCCCAGTGTCTCCAGTTGTGTGGGTTGGTTACCAACAATATTGGCAACCTGATACTGACTTATACATTACTAAGTGCCTTTACCATACATTTATTTTATATATAGGGAAAGCTAACCAGATTATTGGAAACTCAGAGGCTATCTTTATCTGATGCAGTCTCATATTTTATTCCTGGTTGGATGACACAAGCAGAAGAGTAAAGAATGCCACAGAAAGGGACATGTTGCTTTGTGCTACTGCTTAAAAAGTTCAGGATGATTATAATGGCAGTTTAACTTTAGGTCAAGTTGTACAACTCCGATTTAAAAGAAGTTGAGACGCTAAAATAAAACAGAACGTGATTATTTGCTAATCTGACCTGTGTTAAATTGAAAACAGTAGACCTATTTAATGTTTTGCAAATGACTGTATTCCTTATTTACGTTTTACACTGTGTCCCATCTTTTTTTAGAATTCGGGTTGTAGTTGAATATTTGTGTTGTGGTATTACAGTACTCTGGTGAAAGTTAATGCTAACAAATATCACCATTGGAAAAAAAGCCATCCAGTATGTGGAGTTGGTTAGAAAAAAGACATTACAGAACTAAATGGTGGTTAACCACAGAGATGTGCCGTCTTGTCACCGTGGTGAGAAAAAATCAATACTGCCACAACCCCACTCTGAGGAAAAGTAAGATCCTGACACAATCCTGAAAAAAAAGGAACATAAGCGTCCTAATCACTTCATAGAAGTTAGTCTCTGATGTTTCTCTGATACTTGGATGTTTCGATCTCTTCAGTATTATTCAAGGATCTATATTTTTTCACATGAACAGCGACACAAAGTAAACCAAGCAGTGCAATGACGGGGGAGCTCAGGTACTGTGCAACAATATCCAAGGGATATGAAATAAAGAATTAAATGAAGTAAAAAAAAAACAAAAAAAAAAAAAAAACTAGTGCTTGGTGAACATTGCTTCCACACTGCCTAAACTGATCTCTGTAGATGTCAGCAAGTTTCTTATTGGGAGCTTAGCAGTGCTTGCTTGTGAGTTTGAGTCTTAGCATCAGGATCTCTGACACCATGACTCAGACCAGGCAGTGTGTATTTGCCGGACCTGGCCTGACATTAACATGCAGTGATGATAGCTGCAGTGCAGAACTGCTGCATACACAACAGAGAGGGAGAGGATGGAAATGAGTGAGAGAAAGCAACAGAGCAAGAGGGAGAAAAGGGCCCACCACCCTTTAGCACATGATCTGAAGTGGGAAGCACAGCCTGGTGCCCTCAATCCTCTTAGTGCTGGTACTCTCATCCAATCACAAACTCCACCTTGTCTTTCACGTCATTAGCAAGGCAGAGACCTGTGATGTCTGCCCTCCAGTTTTACTATTCTGTCTGTGTGTGTTTGTGTCTGAGCCAGTGAATCACTTGATAGGACAGCTCATGTGTCATCTGATGCTTGGTGCTCTGTAGTTGTTCTGGCAAGTTTGTGTCTTTTTTCCACCAGACTCTGATCATTGTATTTATGTGGCTTGTTACACTTTAAGTTGACTGAAGGTTATTGCTGAAGTATACTTGTCCAAAGGACTCTGGTTGTAATCATTCCTGACTTCGATATTAGCCTCTTCATCTCTTTCGGGTGCCGTTTCCCCCTCCCTGACAACACCATCATACTGAGAAGAACACAGAACCTCCACTAATGGACCTATTTTTACTCCTTCTTTTGTGTCCATTTCTTATTTCAACTACCTCCAATTAGTCCACCCACGTTAAGCGATTCTGCTCTAGTGGCAGGAAGAATGAGGTCTAGTCACCCGTGTTAAAAGCTGGGGCACTGACCTGCTGGGCTTGTTTGTAGAGGGGCCAACAGTGGCTGTCTTTCTCCTTTGCCCCCCCTCCCCTTTCCTTCATCCTGCTCTTTTCATTCAACTCCTCCTCCTTTCTCTCTCTGTTGCCAGACTGCTCACAAAAGCCATGCGTTACACTGACCCACTAATAATACATTTGCATTCAGCAGCCACATCCCAAGGCCAGACAGCGTTTAAAGGAGTTTAATGCTATTCAGCAAAGCTTGCTCACTCTCCTAATTTCTGGCACAGGACATGAATAAGGAATGTGTTGGTTTATGCCAGATATATTTAAGATGAGTTAAAATAAAAAAGACCATCCATCAAATCCACTTGAGACTGAACTCTATCGGCCCGGTTGATTTGGCGGTCTAGCTTAAATTCAGAGCCCTGCTAAACATTTACGGAGCTGGTGTTAGGGGGCATCTGACTTCATTTGACTTGATGCTTCATATATGATAGAAGCACGTGATTGTCACCTCAGGACCCTTCACCAAAAGGCAAAGTAAATGATACTGAACTGACTACAAGCAAAAACAATACGATACTATAAGGAAATCTGGATATTTTTAATCGGATTCATACAAACAAAAAACTTTGAAATCATGCTGCCAGATGTTATCCTCTTTAGTGTTACCTTGTGGCTGGTCTCTCATGTGCTTCGCCGCAACATTCATTATTCTTCCTGTTACACAGGTTCTGTCAGTCTGCGTGGAAGAAGAAAACATCATCCCCTACATCACTAACGTGCTCCAGAATCCAGACCTGGCTCTCCGCTTAGCTGTCCGCAACAACCTCGCTGGTGCAGAAGAGCTCTTTGCACGCAAGTTCAACAACCTGTTTGCTGCCGGTAACTACTCCGAGGCTGCCAAGGTCGCTGCCAATGCACCCAAGGTACTACTATTGTGTTATGTTCTACCCATTTGTTTTACCTTTTTGTCAGTCGTTCAGCCCTCCTCTCACCTTCAGTTGACCTTTTCCCCCTCAGGGTATCCTGCGAACCCCAGACACCATCCGTCGATTCCAGGGCGTTCCAACTCAGCCAGGCCAGACCTCCCCCTTGCTGCAGTACTTTGGCATCCTGTTGGATCAGGGCCAGCTCAACAAGTTTGAGTCCCTGGAGCTTTGCAGGCCTGTTCTCCAGCAGGGACGAAAGCAGCTTCTGGAGAAGTGGCTCAAGGAAGACAAGGTATTGTAGATGTCCATCTCAGCCCCCACTCACAGGAAGAGGTTCTTCCTGAACTGCCCATTTGTTTATATGACTCGTCTATTATCTTGGATCATGTGAGAACATGTGTTATGTAAGGAATTTGTGAAGTTTTTCTTAGAAACTGTAAATTGTACAACAGTATCTGGACATTCCCTCATTTCCTATTCAACATATTTTAGTGCATTTTAATGTTTTTTTTTTTGTCATCCACATATTTACTAAATTTGCTCAGTATGCTCTCCTGTTGTCAATTGGTGCAACATGCAGTATTAAAAAAAGGAAACATAGACTGAATATAGGAATTAAAAGGGAAAAAGAGATGAAAAAAATCTAAAGAGATACAAAGGAAAGGAAAAAAAGGGAAAGAGACACTGTATGCTTTTTTTTTTTTTTTTTTTTTAAAATGACAAATGAATTGCTTTCAGCACTGATGTTATTTTTCCTATGGTTCAGTTGGAATGTTCAGAGGAACTGGGTGACCTGGTGAAGGCAGTGGATCCTACCTTGGCTCTCAGTGTCTACCTGAGGGCCAACGTCCCCAACAAAGTCATCCAGTGCTTTGCAGAGACTGGTCAGTTCCCCAAGATTGTCCTGTACGCCAAGAAGGTATGTGTGTCTTGCTGAGGTATTAGCACTTAAAATTTTAATGATTCCCAATGATGATTTGTACGGCCATTAAAGGAAAAGTCACACCCATATTAAATGCATTTCAAAACTGAACACCTTCTCTACGCTTTAATCGAGGATTTAGTTTCAGTTAAGTGAAACACAAAAAATGTCACATGAATTTTAACGATGGCATTAATGTAGTTTTTGTTTTGTTGTTCTAGGTGGGCTACACTCCAGACTGGATCTTTCTGCTCAGGAATGTGATGCGGATCAACCCTGAACAAGGCCTGCAGTTTGCTCAGATGCTGGTCCAGGATGAAGAGCCACTGGCAGACATCACACAGGTCAGAGAAAGGGAGGAGTTATTTTCAATGAAGAATACATGGATTTTTCTAATGAATATAATTTCAAATTCTGCTAATATATATATTGGTGTGGAAAAGGTCTCTGCTAAAGAGCTTTAAAAAGATGTTGCTCTTACTCTGACTGAAAGTGACCAAGGTGAGTCTACTACGAGTTTGAAAATCAACTGTTGCCCTACAGCGCAGGTTCGATTGGCTTGTACTGTCTTTGAGGTTAGGGTGAGAACTAACTATACTTTCCTAAATGAAAATATTCATTGTGACCTTCTTACATCCCAAGTCAGCAGTTAATAAATCAACCCCAGACTTTCCTTTAAACTGGACAAACCGTTTCTCTGAGTCACACACATGTCAACATCTGTAAACGTCAGCTATCCTGTTGTATAAAGGAAATGCACCTCTTCCTTAGCTTCCTGCCACTGCAGTCATTTGCACTGGAAATGTCAACTGCTGACACAGCTTTCTGAATTGCCTAAAGTGCTGCACTGGCAGGGAACAAGAGTTTAAAGAATAAAACACATTGCATCAGAGGCTTTCTTCAACCTTTAGAGGAAGAAATGTTTTGTAGTCAGACAACTTTTAATTTGCATTCCAAGTGGCCAGTGGTGCCGAAATTTGGGGGACTGTGGCAAGAGTGGTCTGCTTTTCTTGGAGGGAGGTGTCGTATACTAACAAGTAGAGCAGTGGAACTTAGCTTTCAAAGAAATGTTGATATTTGACACACTGATGTCAGGATTTTAGCAGCTTATTAAAGCATGTGCTTCATTCCTCTCTGTGTCCATGTCTGTTCAGATCGTGGACGTATTCATGGAGTACAACCTGATCCAGCAGTGCACCTCATTCCTCCTGGACGCTCTGAAAAACAACAGACCTTCAGAAGGACCACTGCAGACTCGCCTGCTGGAGATGAACCTCATGCACGCTCCACAGGTGGACCCATCTACACCTACTAAAAGGAATCTGATAAATAGAGTTGGGATGCACTTTTTTCTAACCTTTTTCATTGCCACATGTCATGGGTGCAGGTTGCTGATGCTATCCTGGGCAACCAGATGTTCACCAACTACGACCGTGCCCACATCGCCCAGCTTTGTGAGAAGGCTGGACTCCTGCAACGGGCGCTGGAGCACTATACAGACCTGTATGACATCAAGCGTGCTGTGGTGCACACACACCTGCTCAACCCAGAGGTAGGCTGAAAGGAATTAAAGTAAAACCCAAACCATTTTTCTTTTACATTTTCGATCAACTCCTTGGTAGATATTGTACAACCTATGGCTTATACCAACATTCCCTCTTCCACCTCCAGTGGCTGGTGAACTTCTTTGGCTCGCTGTCGGTGGAGGACTCTCTGGAGTGCCTCAGGGCCATGCTGTCAGCCAATATCCGCCAGAACCTGCAGATCTGTGTCCAGGTGGCTTCCAAGTACCATGAACAGCTCACCACACAGTCTCTCACTGAGCTCTTTGAGTCCTTCAAGAGCTTTGAAGGTGAGATCCCAAACTTGATAGTGGCATACAGCTTAATTTGACATTTGAATCTTTTTTAAGTTCACAGTCACTGATGACACATTTGCTTATAAGACCCAGTTCACTCAGAGACACGAAGTATTGAAAAGTAGCTAATGCAATCTTCAAAAGTTTAGGCTAGGTTTTGTACAATGGGCTAATTCACTTAAATATCCTTTTTCCAGGCTAGATGTTAGAGTGGCATTTCACTTGTCCTTCAGTTTTATTTATGCAGCCATTCCCTCCTGCCCATGTACTTAGATAGATGTCCCCTAACTATCAATTAGACATGTAGGCCAGAGCAGAGGCAGGACAATCAATACTGACTGTAAAGAATGGCCTGGAGGTGAATTAGTTCAGCTCCTCTGCTCTTACTGGAACCATGGAGCATAAAATGTAAGTAAGCTGACTGGGGAAGAGAAAAACTGCAGTCATGAAGCTACATTTTACATCAGTCATATCTTTTCAGGATGTATTACTGGATCTATAATGCTGTCATTAGATAGGAGGAGCTGGAGACATGCTCGTCTTTTGAAGCTAATCATAAGTGACTGTGTCTCTCAGGTCTGTTCTACTTCCTGGGCTCTATTGTGAACTTCAGTCAGGACCCTGAGGTTCACTTCAAATACATCCAGGCTGCCTGCAAGACGGGTCAGATCAAAGAGGTGGAGAGGATCTGCAGAGAGAGCAACTGCTACGACCCCGAGCGCGTCAAGAACTTCCTCAAGGTAAAGCTGCAGGGACACTTGGAGTGATGAAACACTGACATCCAACAGCTCTTTTCTTCCTTCACAGGGTCCTCTCTTCCTTTAGTCACTCTCTCTCACATATACACCATATCTTTGTGTTTCTGATCTACTGTATTGTTTTGGTTGGTTGGTCACTATTAAATCTCGTCTGAACCAGAAAGGTTTTTTTGAATTGTGGAATCCCCATTTCCAGTCAGTTTTTATTCATTACACGTATTTCATAAAGTGCTTACTAGAAAATTTTTACTACAGTATCGCTAACAGATCCGCAGGAATCTGCCTGTATTGGTTAAAAATGTTCAACCATCCTGATGGCAGTCAATTATCTTTTGTGCTTTTCCTCTTATCTTTGGAATGGCAGGACATGTATCAGGTAAATCGATCCTTCCCCTCAGCACAGGACTTCTCCTTTCTTTTTTTGCTTTCATCCCTTCCCTTTAGGATTCAAACTGGGATTTGTATGGAGTCGTATTTGCTTATACGCCACAATCCATACACCCATTGTGGTGCAACCAGGGCTCTCTAAACTTTATGTAGTCTTAGTCATTCATTGGATGTTTTGTGTGTAACTGAAGTTAATGGTGAATAAATTGGAGGTCCTGTACTCCATATTTGAGGACATTGAAGGTGTCTTTGTGTATAGTGTGTAGTCCCCTAATAGGAGCTTCTAGTCAGTGCAGCATGTTCTTTCATGATATCGACAAGTTGCACAATCCCAGTTTGTTAATCCTATACGAGTGTGTATGGCAGCAGTGTGTCGGCACACCAGTACATTGTGGTACAGAGGACTCTTGTGGTCAGCGCTGTC
The DNA here is from genome assembly GCF_040436345.1 of Pagrus major. Lineage (NCBI taxonomy): Eukaryota > Metazoa > Chordata > Actinopteri > Spariformes > Sparidae > Pagrus > Pagrus major. The sequence goes on along the minus strand of NC_133227.1, from coordinate 12,830,367 downwards.
TAGTGTTGACCTGACGAATGGCAGCTCTCTGCCTGTTAATAAGTAAGAAAGCTCCTTTTAGAATATTTAGAGGTCTTGTTCTGTGTCTCTACTGTGAAACACACTAACTTCCATTTGTTCTAGTGACAAACCTTTTATTTTCCCCCTCTTCATATTTTATTAAACGTGTCATTTTTGAATCAAGAAGAGTTGGCTCTGGAGCCAGAAAATGATATCTTAAATTTCATTTTCAGCCCTGTTGGATCAGGGTTGGTTGATGTTTTGTGGCTTGTATAGAGGTGTGGTAAGTTGTGTTATCTTACACTCAACGTGGCCTATTTCCCTCCTGTGTGTGTGATGGACAGGAAGCCAAACTCACCGACCAGCTGCCACTCATCATCGTCTGTGACCGTTTTGACTTTGTCCATGACCTGGTCCTCTACCTGTACCGCAACAACCTGCAGAAGTACATTGAGATCTATGTCCAGAAGGTAAGGCTTTATAGTGAGACTTTCAGATTCATCATGACAACTATACAACATCCTTCAATTACAGAAATAAGCTAATGAGATTTATTGCTAAATTTGTGTCTTAGGTTAATCCAAGCCGTCTGCCTGTTGTGGTCGGTGGTCTCTTAGACGTAGACTGCTCCGAGGATGTCATCAAGAGCCTGATCCTGGTTGTCAGGGGACAGTTCTCTACTGATGAACTGGTCGCTGAGGTGGAAAAGAGGAACAGGTGCTGCACGATTCCACCCACATGTTTCTAAACGTTACATCCGATTAAATATGAGAATGTTGGATTTTTCAGTGCAATTAGAAAAGGTTATTTAGCTTTCAATTGCAGCGCTATCTGGAACACCAGATTGTTGACATTTGCCTCGTTAGAATATGAGTATGTGACGTTCAATGACTTTTCTATGACCAACAATTTATCTTTATCTATTTGACTTAGAAACATGAACTTATTAATGTTCTCATAGTTACTATGTTACTACATAGTTACTTTCTCAAGCAATAACTTGTGTTGGAGTGTGAGCAGGAGTAAAGGCATTACCGATCATTTACATGAGAGCTGACTTTTTGTTAAGTAAGAGAAGGCACAGTGGTCAGTTCAGCAGGTAGCTGTATTGTTACAGCAGTGGAAAACATGTTCTTTAGAAGTAACAAGTTGTGTGATGTGTCTTTTAAAATCAAATTCTTATTAAATTGCAGTTATCTGAAGTTGACGTATTCACCATAACAAGCCCCAAACAGATGCCCATATGAAGAACATTGTCAATCTAGTGCTCCATATAACATTTAAATTGGGCTTCATCCTTGTGTGAGAAGTTGTCTGAACAGCCAGAGTCCTGACCTTCTTTGTCTCTGACAGACTGAAGCTGCTGCTGCCCTGGCTTGAGTCTCGCATCCATGAAGGCTGTGAGGAGCCTGCTACCCATAATGCTCTGGCCAAGATCTACATTGACAGCAACAACAACCCTGAACGCTTCCTGAGGGAAAACCCGTTCTATGACAGCCGCGTGGTGGGAAAGTACTGCGAGAAGAGAGACCCGCACTTGGCTTGTGTGGCCTATGAGAGAGGACAGTGTGATCAGGAACTCATCAATGTGAGGAGCAATTTTTGTACTTGTGTGCCTCTCACCTGTGTACCCAAATGTCTTTTTCAATTCACCATCCTTTTTTGATGTAGTACATTAAACTGTCTTGTCATTTTTGTTCTTTTCATATCAGGTCTGCAATGAGAACTCCCTCTTCAAGAGCTTGTCTCGCTACCTGGTCCGCCGCAAAGACCCTGACCTTTGGGCCAGTGTGCTGCTGGAGAGCAACCCCTTCAGACGACCACTCATTGACCAGGTAAAGTATACAGAAGAAGACTTTTATCTCTTATTGATACAGCTGCACAGTGCTTCTCTAAGCCTCTGTTCCTTTGTCCTCAGGTGGTGCAGACAGCCCTGTCAGAAACCCAGGACCCAGAGGAGGTGTCAGTCACTGTCAAGGCCTTCATGACAGCAGACTTGCCCAACGAGCTCATTGAGCTGCTGGAGAAGATTGTGTTGGACAACTCCGTCTTCAGTGAACACAGGTGTGTAGCTCTAATACGTTGGATGTTTTGCTTTGTTCCCATGAGACATTTCAAAATCAGATTGCAAATCTAAAGTGTGCTGAGGGCTGTGTGTCTTCACTTTCCCACAGAAATCTGCAGAACCTGCTGATCCTAACGGCGATCAAAGCTGACCGTACTCGCGTTATGGAGTACATCAGCAGGCTAGACAACTATGACGCTCCAGATATTGCCAACATTGCCATCAGCAACGAGCTCTTCGAGGAGGCCTTTGCCATCTTCAAGAAGTTTGACGTCAACACCTCTGCTGTGCAGGTCAGTCATTAGCTCTTAAACAGCTTGACCAATACCTTATTGACTGAAGAAGTGTTGATCATCCATATTTTATTTTCATGTAGGTGCTGATCGAGCATATTGGCAACCTGGACCGGGCCTATGAGTTTGCAGAACGCTGCAATGAGCCGGCTGTGTGGAGCCAGCTGGCTAAGGCTCAGCTACAGAAGGACTTGGTTAAAGAGGCCATCGACTCATACATCAAAGCTGATGATCCCTCTGCATACATGGAGGTGGTACAGGCTGCTGATAAGAGTGGTAAGGAGAACTCAAGTAATAAAAGATGGCAGAGAAAAAAGCACCAGACTTTTGAGGTTGCGATTTTATTTCGTCATGTTGTAAGTGTCTAATGCTGTGCTGCTGTGCGTCTGCCAAAGAGGTATTGCAGAGGGCTTAGAGTAGAGGGAAGGAATACCACCTGACTTACTGTGAGCTGATCAATCACTATGAACAGAAGGCAGGGTTTCAGAGAAAGCTGTTAGCCATTTGCCAGTGCCACTTCGATTGAAAGCAATTAACATGGGGTACATCAGCTGTGTTTTGCAGTTTGTTATTTGAGTTTTGTCCTCCAGGGGAATTTGCTGATAGTTGCAGCAAGTGCAGCAATACTTGATTCAAACGGCACACCATCAGCATAAAATAAAGTTGATGTAGTGTTCCACAACTTCCAAAAAAGAACACACCAACAGCTTAATATTACTGTTCATGTGTTTCAGGTAACTGGGAGGACTTGGTCAAATTCCTTCAGATGGCTCGTAAGAAGGCCCGTGAGTCCTACGTGGAGACAGAGCTCATCTTTGCCTTGGCCAAAACAAATCGCTTGGCTGAACTGGAAGAGTTCATCAACGGACCCAACAATGCTCACATCCAACAGGTCAGGCACGTTCTCATAGAACACTTTGTGAATAAGCTGTCAGGTCAAAAATCAAACGGTCTTTATTGTATCTCTCGTGTAGGTTGGTGACCGCTGCTACGATGAGAAAATGTACGAGGCTGCTAAGCTGTTATACAACAACGTCTCCAACTTTGGCCGTCTGGCTTCAACTCTGGTGCACCTCGGGGAGTACCAGGCCGCTGTTGATGGCGCCCGCAAGGCCAACAGCACCCGCACCTGGAAAGAGGTGTGCTTTGCCTGCGTGGATGGCAAGGAGTTCAGACTGGCCCAGATGTGCGGTCTCCACATCGTGGTGCACGCTGACGAGCTGGAGGAGCTGATCAACTACTACCAAGTAAGATAGAAATTCAATTTTTTCAACTTCTGGCATGTTGTTTAAAATGAAATTACAATACACAGAGGCAATGCTGTGTTTGAATGTAATTTTGAGATGTGACTTACCCAATCCTCTGTCCTCTCTCTCAGGACCGCGGCTACTTCGAGGAGCTGATCACCATGCTGGAGGCTGCCCTGGGTCTGGAACGCGCCCACATGGGCATGTTCACAGAGCTGGCCATCCTTTACTCCAAGTTCAAGCCACAGAAGATGAGGGAGCATCTGGAGCTCTTCTGGTCCAGAGTTAACATCCCGAAAGTCCTGAGAGCGGCGGAGCAGGCTCACCTGTGGGCCGAGCTGGTCTTCCTGTACGACAAGTATGAGGAGTTCGACAACGCCATCATCACCATGATGAACCACCCGACAGACGCCTGGAAGGAGGGACAGTTCAAAGACATCATCACCAAGGTACAGTTTGATTAGATGTCGAAATGAGGATTGTGCTCAAATATCATTACACTTTCTAAGGTATCTTAAATGTGTAATATTATAATCATCATGCCTCATATTGCACAATAGTCCTGATCCAGTGTTCATTCTCCATAAATGATTGTTTTTGTATTGTGTCTTTCTCTCTGCACCCTGTGTAGGTGGCTAATGTGGAGCTGTACTACAAAGCCATCCAGTTCTATTTGGAGTTCAAGCCCTTGTTACTGAATGATTTGCTCATAGTGCTTTCCCCCAGACTGGACCACTCCCGCGCTGTCAACTTCTTCAGCAAGGTACACTTTAATCTTTCATGATAGAGAAGTTGTAGATGCTTTCTCTGAAAATGTGTCAAATTTGGGCTAAAATTGGATGGAACCTTTGCTAGTGAGATGGTGATTATACATGTGTGTCCACAGGTGAAACAGCTGCCTCTGGTCAAACCCTACCTGCGGTCAGTACAGAACCACAACAACAAATCAGTCAATGAAGCACTTAACAACCTCTTCATCACAGAGGAGGATTATCAGGTGAGTGAGCCTTTTGATGGTGCTGCCATATCTTTTTATTTCATGTATGTGATTATTTCGTTGAATAATCCCCATTTTCCCTTCAGGCACTGAGGACATCAATAGATGCCTACGATAACTTTGACAACATCTCGCTGGCCCAGCGCTTGGAGAAGCATGAGCTGATTGAGTTCAGGAGAATTGCTGCTTACCTCTTCAAGGGCAACAACCGCTGGAAACAGAGTGTGGAGCTCTGCAAGAAGGACAAGCTCTATAAGGTGCTCCCCCTCGCCCCAAACATTCACCCTTACTGTCTTTGAGAATGTTTACGATACTCTGCCTAGATGGACCATTCCTGAACCTTCCGTGCTGCTTCTCCCCTGCAGGATGCCATGCAGTATGCGTCAGAGTCCAAGGACATAGAGCTGGCAGAGGAGCTGCTGGCCTGGTTCCTACAGGAGAACAAGAGGGAGTGTTTCGCCGCCTGCCTGTTCACCTGCTATGACCTGCTGCGACCTGACGTGGTGCTGGAGACCGCCTGGAGGCACAACATCATGGACTTTTCTATGCCATACTTCATTCAGGTCATGAGGGAGTACCTCAGCAAGGTGGGTCAGCTCTTCTTAGGCTGGGGTCAAGTGACATGAGGAATAAACACGTTTTGATATTAATAAAGGCATACAACTGTGCAACACTGCTGTTATCTTAGCAGAGAGGATTGCTACCAGGCCCACAATGTCTAAACCAGGTCTTTACATTTCAGGCGGTTTTGTCAGCAATAAGGATGCTGGTTAATATTCTTAATTATCTGTTATTAGGGCTGTTTTTGATTGGGTGCCACATCAATTGTTCCAACTAGAAAACATATTGATAAGGGGCACGCTTTCTTCCTTTTTTGGTCCTTGGAGTTTTTTTGAGTCTGATCCATTAACCAGATACAGTCGTTTACAAAACTGCAGCTAATAAAACAGTCTGTGTTTTGTAGACAACATGAGAATGTTGGCTTCGACTGCAGATAATAAGAAACATCTGGCATGTTGATGAATTTAGAATCCTCACAGTATTTCAAATATGAAGATACCATGTTTTTCTTTGACTTAAACACCAGTCGAACCTCTTAGTAACAAATGAAAGATATATCCAGAATTTCTTCTGATGGTCGCCTGTTTACCAAATTTCGTTACAGGGAGATAGTTGTTAATTGTCTTCTCCTATGCTGCACCTCTTCTCTTCCAGGTTGATGCAGTTAAGGAACAGGTGAAAGCTAAATGCTCTGTTTTTGATCTAAGTATTTAGCTCGGATGACTGCGGCCTTGAGTGTGCATGGTTTTAGCTACACTCTCACTCGAACACAGTCACTGAGACGCCTTTGAAGCTGATATTGAAGTTGTTGGGGAATTATCTAGATATGTAGACTTCAAGTCTGAAGGAATTCAACTGTAGCCGTCTGCTGCAAGAACACATGATTGTAGAGTTTATATTCACCACATTGACATTGGATGCACCTTGACATCTGGCGTTAACCTGCATGTTATATAGTTATCAGGATAAATCTGTTGTGATTATAAAAAAAAAATAGTTTGTAGTATAGATGTAGTAGTATAATAATAATAAGTCCTATTCTTTCAATGAGGAACAAGTTAGGGATAAGATCATTCTTGTCAGTTTAAAGGGCAGACATACTAAAAGAAGAATCCCATTCAGTAGTCTGTGGATGGGAAATGAATGCAATCCAGCTAACACTATTTTTAGATTATCTAAACCAGTTATACCAGTTGTTAAGGGACCATAGTTTGTCCCTATCTCCTGTTTGAAGAACTTTGACCCAGCAGCAGACTGCGACAGAGATTAAATCAAAAGTCTTAAAAACACATCGTCTACACAACTGAGTTTGTTAGAGAAAATGCACTGCATAGAGATCTTTAATCATGGCTGATATATCTGTTTTGTCTTCTGAACTCATGAACGTATCCATCATTTTTTTGCCACTGGCGCTCTTACAGTGGAGAAGCTTCAGTAATTAAATAACTAATAAGTTCTCTGCAACTTTACTTAAAAGTGCATTTCCTCACAGATGTTGACACTGCACAATATGAATCTGTTTGTAAAAGGTTGCTGTGTTTTGATGTTAGCTGGTTAGTAGAATAAAGCATGTGTGGAAACAGCTCTTGGCAGCAGGCTGTTGGTTGTGCCTGGCTTCTTGTAGAAAGCCTTGAACTGTAAGTGGCACCTGGCCTGAGACTCACCCTCCTCCCTCCTCCTCCTCCTCCTCCTCCAACCAAACTGCATTTGAGTACTGCAGCCTGTTCTTCACTGCCAGCACTGTAACACATAAAGCATGGGACTGTTACTGTACACTGTGAAGCTTCAGCTCATGTGTGAAAATGTGTGCAGAGACCTTTTAATTAAAGGGCTGCTGTTTTTCCCAAGAGGCATGGAGAAACTGAATGATAAATGCATATATACAAGATGTGGAAGTGCACTGCTGAGCAAGCCTTTACTTTCAAATGTATAAATAACCTGCATCCAGGTGCTGCTGCTTTCCCCCTCAGGACCTGATACATATATTTTGCTTATTGCTGCATCTGACTTGCTGCCTCCTCTTACTATTATTTTATTTATTTGTGTTTTTGTTTTTTGTTTTTATGGGAAAAGGTGGTGGCTTTTATTGTCACTGTCAGACCAGACAGTTAGAACAGAGGGAATTAAAATGATTAGTTTAACTTGTTTTTTTATTATTATTATTTATGTTATTTAGCATTACTGGTTGGACTTAAGTGTTCTGAGGTTAAGCAAATAGTGATGGTTCAATCACCTGAAACTGACTTTTTGTTCCTTCAGTTTTGTTTTGTTTTATTATGTTTTGTGTTGCTACTACATGAAATCTGCTTAGAGTGGTGACCCACAGGAACATCCCTGTCACAAAATATGTCAGAGTAGTTGACAAATATATTTAACATCAACATTGTTTTATTTTATTTTAACTTGTGAAGTATGCTCAGTCTCGTGAAGTGTTGTGGCTTTGTTCTGAATGCTATCATTTCTTTGTCTTGCAGGTAGATAAACTAGAAACCTCAGAGTCCGTAAGGAAAGAAGAGGAGCAGGCAACGGAGACGCAACCCATCGTCTATGGTAACAGTCCTCTGATGTCTTCAATGTCCGTCTCACTGTGATCAAGCACAAAGGCAGCAGTCTTTTTGGTTTCTAGATTTTCCAGCCTTTCCTGTGGTTAATGTGCTATAGAGACCTTTGATATCAGAATTTATTAAAGCCCCTGAAAACTTGTCCTGAAATTGATTATAGCAGCTTAGTATCGCATTTATCCATAACATTAAATATTCAATACCAAACTAGCAACAGCAAACAATGTTTAAAAAAAACATTTCTATTAAATGTTCAACCCTGATTGGTGCATGGAAGCATGCCATCTTCAAACTTAGAGAAGAACAGGGAAAAAAGAAATACAGAAATCACTTAAGTGCACTGATGTGTAAACTGTTCCAAACATGGCAGAAAATACTGTGTTCATGTAGGAACACATCACAGTAAGAAGTTGATTGAGAAAACAAGTTTTCAGCGCCTTCAAAGTTTCAGGCAGTGAAAGTTTGATGTTTATAATAGAGATAGTATCAGGGAGTTTTACAAATGGGTCACAGGGTCGAGGCATTTTATGATGTTTTTCATGAGGCACAGTTATGGTAACGGCTGCTTTTAGTCCTGCAGCTGAAAGTGAAAATATATGGCTTACCACACAAGAACTTTTTAAAGCTAAAAAACTAGATAAACAAACCAGTGAAGGAAGCATTTTTGATTATTTCAATAAACCGACCAGTTGCATGTTTGAAACCTTTCCTGTTTGTGTTTCTTGCAGGCACACCTCAGCTGATGCTGACAGCAGGCCCCAGCGTACCTGTGGCCCCTCAGCAAGCATACGGCTACGGCTACCAGGCGCCTGCAGGATACAGTCAGCCAGCAGCTCAGCCAGGCTTCGGCTATGGCATGTAAAGACCCCCGCCCCCTTCTCTCCACATGCAGGCTGGAGTTACCATCCATCCATCTCCCACAGTCCTTCACCAGACCATTATTGTCTCTGTCTGCCCTCTACAGGGAGCTGGGGATAATACAGACAAACTTTTTTTTTTTTTTTTTTACTTTTCTTCCCCTTTTAAAACTGTCATGAAGGACTCAGTTTTATTTTTGTTGTCAAAGAAAAAGATTGCATCACAAAGATTAATTTTCTCACATTCCGTATTGACTAGATTAATTTTTCTTTTTGTCTATTTTATTTGAATGGGAAATGGTTTATGTACAATGGGGGGCTTGTGGGAAGAGCTAGTCCTCTTCTCAGTTTAAAAAAAAAAGGTCTGTTGTGAAGCATCTGATTTGCACTCTGTAGTGAGAAGAATTAATGTAGAACCTTTTCCTTTTGATGTGTGTGAGCAGCTTCTTCTGTCCGACTGTAAAATGCATTTAATTATTGTATATTCAGACACAAACAAATGCTAATATGTTCTTCTATATTTGAACATGAGACTGCCGCCTCCATGACCACAAATCCTGAAACACTACGTTGTACCAGTTGTGTCCCCACACACATACACACACTTCAGGGCTGTTTCTTGAAAGAAACCCAAGAGAGTATTTTACATACGATTTACAGGAAAGTTTGATTCTTTCCAGCAAAGCCTATGCAGGACTCTCCAAGCAAATTTGCATTCAGATGACATTTCCATGTGCTTTAAATACTGCTCTAACGTGGGACCATTCCACCTCACGAGGGACTGCAGACCTGTTTGTGTTTGACTAACATGCCCCATGCCCCCTCTTTATGCTGCGGTTTGTTTCTGTTGGCTTTCATTCTAGTTCACTGTCACTGAGTGTGCAGAAGAGTATTTTTTCAAACTTTCTTCTCCTCATGTCCTGTTGAGGGTTGCCTTTAACCTTTTCAGTTGACCCGCTCATCCAGTTCAGAAACGATATCACAGGACTCGTGGTAATTTGAAGTTTTTATCAAAGGCTTGCGTGTATACAGGAAATCAATCATTAACTCCTTTGAACTTATATTCTTATCTAAATTACCTTAGATTTAAATTGTGCACTTAAGATACTTGATTGTGCATTATCAGGATCATAATGAATGAAACAGCGGTTTTGTTTTCCACTTAAAAAAATAAAGGCTTCTTGTTTGTCAAGAACAGTCTGGTTGTGTCTTACATGTACGGTCATGCACTTTAGTTCATAGTCCAATGTCATATCATGCAAAACTATTTGATGGCACTCCTAGAAGAGTGGCTTCTCAGTTTCCAAACACATTGTATCAGTGTTTCTATTTACTTGCAATTTCACAGGGCAAAGGTGAAGGTGAGAACTGAAAGTCCACCAGTCTCTGGAGACTAATGGTGCTCCTGTGATGGTACCTGTTAAAAACACAATTCACTTCAATGTATTCGCAGTAAACCCCTTTGTGATGTTTATCTCTCATATTTGTTGACTCTGTTGGAGAGCTTGTGATATTTGGTGCCATACTCTGGTGTCATATTGGATTCTACTATTACATGTTCCTGTTACTTTGTCTACCTTGTATAATGTCTGCTATGTCAATACACTCGGATCAGTTCAACAGCAGCAGTATATTACTCTCTTAATACACGAGGATGCAGTACTAGCACACTCTAATGGTGCAAATCAGAGGATGGTAGAAGTAAGGATGATAGGTAGGTAGGTGGGTAGATAGATAATCTCAAATCAGTCTGATGATTGTGGCTTAATGTTTCTTTCAGAAGATAAAAATAAATGCACACAATAAGGCAATGTGGATATGAACATATTAAATGGAGGCCTTCATTCCTCCTTATTTCAGAAGGTTTATCTGAACGAGCATTTAAGACTCAGAAAAATATTTAAGGTACTACATTGTTCAGTAAAATCCAAATGGCTTAACAAGTTTTTTGCTTTAATCATTATGAAGTAATATACGATTAATCAATATGATGGCTATTCGATGACAACAGTATTAGTGTTTAGCTTGGTTCTCTACAAACTTGACTTTCACAATGCAATTTTGTCTGCCAACGGGCATGAAATCTACCAGGAAAAAGAAGGCTCTTGCAACTTGGCACCAATTTTATCTGCTTTCACGTCTCCTTTAGAGACTAAATGCATGAAAGAGACTTCATGTTTTGTCCTGTGCTGTTGGTAGTTGCCACTCTCAGCAAAAGCGACAGTGGCACCAACAATAATACCATTTAGAATTAATGAATACCATCCAGATTAGGATTTGTCTTGGTTTTATTATTAAGAGAACATCATATTTGGGCAACAGTTGGTATAGGCCTTTTTCACAACAGGAAAAGCACAGCTGTAATCACCAACATCAATAACAAAAAACTACATTTAATTTATATTTTCATACTGGCTCAAGGTCATTCCTTACTGGGACACTTAATGTTATTAGTGACACGTGCTTTTCCTGCTATGAAATGGTTTATTGTTATTTTACGGGGCTGTGATTCTAATGGGATCAATCATTTTCTTCTGCTTCCTCTGTGTATTACGTCTTCAGACGCCCTGGGCTGGCAGGTTAGTGATGAGGACTAACTAGTTTGTGGGGTTTTTGCCACTTTAACTGAACTACCATAGTTATCAAGGTGATACACACCAAGCCATTGTAACGACTATTTAACAGTCAGCTGATGTCGAATTTGATAGGCTTAAGTGCACAAATCCCCCAAAACTAAACAGAAAAAATTCAAGTACTTTACATATAATCATATAAGCGAGTCAATCTTTGTTGTATAAAAATATAAAGTCAAGGTAGCCCAACTTAGTTTACACTGCAAATAGTTTAAACCATATGAAATGAAACCATAGAAATTGTATGCATGTCTTCAAGATGCAAGCTGGAACTTTAATAGAGCTTTAAGTCTCCAGTGACTTTGTCGATCAGATCAGCGGGGCCTGGACCGACACCCAGCACGGTGCGTGATCCGGGTGCGATTTGTGTCCTTCCTGCATCCTGAATCAGGCTAACAGGAAGCCCCACTTCTTTGGCATGACCCAGCAGATCAATCAGGGTGTCCTCATCAGGGGCCTTCACCACCACCTTGGGCTGGCCACAGTACTCCCACTGTTTGAGAAGCTCGGGATTCCGGCGCTGGACCTGTTTGTATGCCGATACAGCAGCATGGGAGCACTGGGCAGCGACCTTCCCTTTGCCCATCTTCAGGTCATTTCTGACCACGAGTATCATCTTGAACTCGCCTCCTTCTCCCATCACGCTTGCTTCCCCGGTGCCGTTCCCCATCGCTGCCATCAGGCTTTTGGACGTTGGGCCGAAGCGGGCCCGAAGGTGCCAACCGAGGAAGAGCCCACAGCCCAGTCCTGCTACTACACCCAAGCCCAGGGGACCATATAGCACATCCATATTGTTAAACCTGTAAGAATGACAAAGTCACAGAATAGGGTAAGTCCATTTCACACATTTACACCTGTAAACTTTAAAGGCAGAAGGTATGAGACAGCAACATCATGTTTTTAAAACTGAAATTAAAAATCAATTCTTGGAAACAGCAGTTGACAAAACAACAAGGTCCAACAAAGATTGAGCTTTCACTTATGTCCAACTTGTCTTCACCAGCTGTTAATGAAATGTAGAAGTTCAAATGTCCATTTGTCTCTGAACTTTTCAGGACCTTTCCTGGTTCTCTGTTAGCAGAACTGACTTCACCATTTATATTCTGCCCACATAAATGTTTAACATTCGCTAAACATCGTAAGACAAATAGCATTACTGTCATTACGCACACATGGTTATTTTAAGTTATTTTTAACGGTGATAAGAAACTCCCTGAGGCTGTATGATATCTTGCTAGCAACTTTCTTTATAAATGGAACTAGCCTAGCTAACATTAGCTTCCTGGCTGGAGGCAAGACCGCTTATTCGGCAGAAACGCCGCGTCGGTACAATATAGATATCACTTTACGAACATATACACTCATGTTCATAAGTTTCATGCCCACATGGTGCCAACACCGTGTAACTGAACTGCTACACAGCAGACTACACTGGTTATGGTTCCTACCTGCCGGTTTGTTCGACGTGCTAGCAGCATGAAGGGAGCTTCATCTACTTTTGTTATGGGCGCTTGTTGATGACGTCACATGATTCGCAAAATAAAAGAGAAAAAAGAAATCTTTTAATCTAAGTTAAAAGGGACACTACGTAGATTTTGAGAAGAAATTCAAACACAGAATTGTAATATTTACAATATTAATGAGGTAATAATACAAACTACTACTTTTTTTCCATTAGCGAATAAACAAACAAGGAAAACAAGGTCCCCAGAACACTGTTTGAAGTTAGAAAGGTGGCAGGGTCCGCCACATATAAACAAAGTAAAACAGTATGAAACTGTTGTCCTTTAAGGTCAGTTTGTTTATTCAGTTTATTCAGTCATGAAAACAAAGAGTTTGTTTATTTTGTCTGTTATGGCATAAAGTCCAGTCAAAGAAGATCTTTCTCTTCTGATTAAAATGTCTTCCCCAAAACTACATAGTGCTCCTTAAAAAAAAAATGCTGTGAGTGAAATGAAATGTAGTCTGTAGTAGTTTTCCAATTTAAAGTCACTGCTACTCCTGCTTCTTCACTGAAAAGATGCCTCAAAATGACTTGATTTGATTCATGAGGATCATATTTGACAGATTATACCTTTAAAGGGCCAATAAAACCAGTGTAACACGAGGGTTCATTGGAGGCGACTGGACTCCTCTTTATTAAAGAGACAACAGGATGGAGACGGATAACTTCTTGAACAGTGTTTATTGTACTCGACAAGCAGCCTCACAACAACAACACTTCCTGTCTCTCTCACACACACACAACACTGAACGAACCAATCAGGAGCTAGCAGGACTTGGACTAGGTAAATGTGAGAGGCACATTCAACACGTTATTGTAACTGCATGTAAATATGCAAATAATAATTGTGTAAATATAAATCTACAAATAGCCAGCTGAGTACACATTGCAAATATATTTTAGCAAATGAACTCAAACCTATGAATTAACTCAACTTCTGAAACACATGGATTAGCTTTACAGTGCTTCTGAACCTTACACCAGTAACATTCAGTTTTCCACTTGCCAAAAAGTGACTGCAGCTCCAAATCAGACTTCAATCATGAGGGTCATATTTGACAGATTAAAGCACACCTAGTTCTTTTTAACTGTTGAAATGTCTTTATATTTGTGGTACAACTGTGTCTGTTTACTGTTTAATAAAAAACATATATATTTTTTTCTAATTTGATACAAAGTATGGCTTATTACATCTTGTTAGTGTATTCTAAAGTGTGACCAATAGTTGGCTAATATGCAGTCCATTAATAAACATAGCACAAAAAGTAAGGAAATTTGTGTTTGGTAGATTATTTCTTTGTTGTAACAATGCGTCTTGGCAATAAATCTTATACCGTATGAAAGCCTGTTTATTTCCCTTTTAAATGGTGCCACATTTGTAAGGAACATGCATTTGTGGGATGAGCAGCAGAGCTGAGTATGTGGGTTGCGCCCATGAAAAATGTGCCAAATCTTCTCTGCCAAACAGCTTATTCTACTATTGACTCTTGTTTGGTGGATTGGATGATTGAAGTCTGAAGAAACAAGACATATTGGCAATTTAACAATTTATTAATTTAACAAACAGGAGCCTCAGTAGCGTGTGGAAGAACCATACACAGCCACAACAGCCTGGCACCTCCTCCTCATGCTGGTCACCAGCCTGGTCACACACAGAGCGGGGTTTCTCAGAGACTACCATCAGAATTTGGGAGTAGAGAGGATGGAATGGCCTGCCAGCAGTCCTGACCTCGACCCCATTGAACACTTGTGGGATCAGCTTGGCCGTGCTGTTTGTGCCAGAATGACCAACACAACCACGTTGGCTGACTTGCGACAAATGCTGGTTGAAGAATGGGATGCCATCCCACAGCAATGTGTGACCAGGCTGGTGACCAGCATGAGGAGGAGGTGCCAGGCTATTGTGGCTGTGTATGGTTCTTCCACACGCTACTGAGGCTCCTGTTTGTTAAATTAATAAATTGTTAAATTGCCAATATGTCTTGTTTCTTCAGACTTCAATCATCCAATCCACCAAATAAGAGTCAATAGTAGAATAAGCTGTTTGGCAGAGAAGATTTGGCACATTTTTCATGGGCGCAACCCACATACTCAGCTCTGCTGCTCATCCCACAAATGCATGTTCCTTACAAATGTGGCACCATTTAAAAGGGAACTAAACAGGCTTTCCAATGGTATGAGATTTATTGCCAAGAAGCATTGTTACAACAAAGAAATAGTCTACCAAACACAAATTTCCTTACTTTTTGTGCTATGTTTATAAACATTGAAAAACTAAGTATGTTCAGCACATATACAGCAAAGGCCATGGTGTTACAATCCCAGAGTTTTAATGACCAAAGCAGAATTGGAGTGGAATTGGCATAATACAGTATGTTTTAGGGTGCACCAGAATATCTAATCGGTGTTGTTTCTCGTTGTTGTTGAGTTGATGTAGTGTTTATTCTGAGACGATGGACTCCCCGGGAATCTCTCTGGTGACTGAGTCTGTCCCAGTCACATTGAGCTTGGGTTTCCATTAGTCATCAAGATCGACCATGCCTTCTCATTGGTTAAATGCAGGCTCATCTTTTTTTAAAGTTTTTAAAAGCGCAGCCGTGATCTCTACCATTTGGACAGGACAGTAAGTAACAATAATAATATAATATTCATGGACTTTTATTTATATAGCACTTTGCGGAATGTCACAAAGTGATTCACAGGAGAGAAAGAAAAACAAAACAAACAGCAGCTAAGGACAACACAAATGAAGACCAGCGGATTAAAATGTCTCATTGCTATATGAAGGCAGCTGGACTTGCTTGAGTTTCGTGGAGATGTTTCACCTCTCATCCAAGAGGCTTCTTAGCTTCTAACTGACTAGTGGGGAGTGACAGGCTTTTAACCATGTGGTGGCGTTAACCCATTCAGAGTTGTTTAGGTCACATGTGAGTTGTTGGAGTCAGCTGGGTCCAGGTGTGAATGGGTCTTAAGCTGTCTGGGGAGGGCTTCTTTCATGCCTCCTTTAAACCATCTGTCTTCTCTGGCCAGGATGTGTACTTTGCAGTCCTCAAAGGAGTGTCCCTTCTCCTTCAGATGTGCGTGGACTGCTAGGTCTGACCTGAGGAGCTGCCTCTCCTGTATTTTGCCATGCGCTTGTGGACTGGTCCTTAGGCTGGACGAGCTTCGGCCTCAGTGTGTCACTGGGTTTGAAGTGCACCCTGTGGGCATGTTTTCAGCCTGATGGTGTAGGGTTCTGATAACCCCCAGCGTGTGCCCCACGGCAAAAGCAGAGCAATGTAGTGTATGCTGCTCTGTCCACAAGGACAGAGGAGAAGGAACAGAAACACAAGAGGGAATCGCTTAAAACCTGTGGCTATCCCAACTAGGCCTTTCTCAAAACGAGGGAAAATGAAGGAAAAGACTGAAAAACAGAATGTCATTCTTTGTGTCGAGGGAGTATCTGAAAACCCAGGAGGATCTTCAACAAACACCACATCCCTGTATACATCAAATATATGTTGAATTTTACATTTACTTGTACTTTTCATACTTACGTAAGTACATTTAATGTCAGATACTTTAAAGAGTTTAGTCAAGAACTATTTGTATGACTTTTGAGTACTCTTAACAACACTGATAATTATTATGTAGTGATGGAAACAACTCATCACTTCTTTATCCAGGTAAATTGAGCTTCAGTATTCTCTTTCTTAGGTGCGCTCTGTTTACTTTCACATGTTGAATCCTGAGGCAGCCGAGTACAAACACAGCATGGTGTACCGGCCACTCAGCATGTCTGCTGGAGACTTGTTCAGACAGGGACATCACCCAGACTGATCCTGCTCATTCAGCACCAACTTTTAGGCCAACACTGCCCTCTACTGACAAAAGCAGGGATCTCCTGATGTGACTAAAACATAAAATACACCTAAAACTACACCTGAGAATAAAGCTGTGTAGAAATCTAAAATGGTGGCTTTTTTTCAGTCTATTTCAAAAGCTGGTAGATGATAGTGGGGGGTTTCAGTCCATACTGTTAACAGAATGGTATCCACTGGTGTACTTGCTGGTAAAAAGGCTGCTCCTCAATATTCTTAAAAACTGTTTTTTTTGGTTTTGTTTAACAAGATCTCTTATAAATGTTAGATAAATAGGCTTAATGTAAGATTTAAACAAATCATATATAGGTCAAGTATCCAAAAGGAAAATAAGTTGTATAATTTGTTCTTTTTACCCCACATTTATCATACAATTCAACAGACAGCAGCAAAAAGTATGTGTAGCTTGCTGGTAAAGGTCAGCTAGCCACTACCTAATATAAAGAGTGACCTGTAACTCAGTGCAGAGAAAAATCTGCACACACGCACTGTATCTGCACCATACAGTATGTCACTGCCAGGGGCTACATGAGCACACGTACTTTTATTGCATGTTATTAATATTAGTGAAATTACATAGTAGTGTGGTGTATTGTGGGGGCCAAATCATATTTTTCCCAGGATGAGGGGTTTGTGTCTCCTCTGTCCCCCCTGGGATTTACACTTATGGTTACAGATGAAACAGTTCTGACATCACATAGCAGTGTCTTTATTTCTCAAATGCAATTAAGTGTGTATTAAGTGTGTCCACCGTCAATGATGCGCAATTAATCAATAAGTTGAATGCATTGTGTGGAGCATGAAGTTGTGTTAATGAGCTGTAAAAAAGAAGCTGAAAATATTTTTGAAGGCAGTATAGTTTTCAATAGTTTCGAATAAGACTTTGGTTTCACCTGCAGACAAAATCTGTGGGATTTTAAAACGTGCACATAGCAGATGCTTTATTTCTACATTACAAACAGCAAAATGCCCTTTTTTCATAAGACATAAGTAGTTTTAGTCATCCCCTGTTTGCAAACAGGAGCAGAGTGAGACCTCTCTACATACATCTTCCTCTTCTTAAGTGTCAGGCAGGTGTAGGCTCCATGTAATTTAGTGCAGTATATATTGTTAAACAAGACATGACACAGATCAACTATCTATCCACTGCCAAGATCCAGCCTATAGATAGCATGCTGTATATGGACTGATACTCTGCTGTGAACTCAGATGACTGCGTGATATCGTTTGCTGAGAAGTTAAAGAGCGGTGAGTTTTTCTTGTCCACATGCAGTCATATGGATGACCCTGGGTTTAGGTCCACCCAGAGACTGACTGGATGGACATGTGAACATTTACCTATATTTTCAGCAAGCCTTTTTAAAGGCTATATATGTAAAATTGATTGACTGTACATTGAGGTTAATTCCTCAGGAATGTGGATGTGTGTTAATTTTGGAACAGTGCTCTTTAACTACCTTTCATACAGTAAAGTAGGCTATAATTACATACTGTTAGTGGGCCAAATGCAAGCTGCTATTGCTCCAGTGACAATAAGCAAAGCGGTATCTTTTTCTGAGATGTTTTGCTCTGCTTTACCCCTTCATTTCTATATATTGTGATGCTTCGCTGCCATGCTGTAGTTCTTGCCTTTAAACTGCAGAGGAGAATTTGTCACTCTTCCTCCTTAGGTGCTTATTACAGTATCCTGCCTCAGTTTCCAGTTTGACAATCACTTTTTTCCTTTAAACCTGAACCTCACTTACGTGAATGAAGTGACTCTTCAGGTCAACACCTAAGAGGAAGAAACTGATCTGACTTAAGCCTTCTGGGTTGCTTCCAAAGGCTGTGCTGGACACGGATATCATCCATGTGATGCACTTAAATGTAGAGTACACACTGGCCTTGTCCCCTTAAAATGTACTTCAAATGCATCTTCCTAATAAGGTCCTCAGAGACAGTAATTTAAAAACTGACTTTTTCTCACCAGAATACTTTTCTCACTCTGATAAACAAGATGGCGCTAAAACTCAAACATGGCGATGCACAGCTGAGGTCTTCTGTTTCTAGTTATGACCTGAAAAATGTGATGTCCTGAGGTGTTTTTTTTTTTTTTTTTCAATTTGGGAATTAGCCGAGCTCTCTTCGCCCAAATGCCATTCATTCACTCTCCGTGTGAAACCTACTGAGGACTGAGAAGTGTTAGAAGTGCGCTCCAGGAAAGTGATCCACTTATTTATAGACCTTTAATTAGACTGGCTCTCTGGAGGTTCCACCGGGCAAATGATGAAATCTCTCCCTCTTTCTGTCTTACTGTGTCTCTGCTCTGTCAGCCAGCTCTCCCCTCCCCCGGCAACTCTGTATCACACTCTATCCCTCACTGGCCCCCTCCATCACCACACCCTGCACTCAAGTTATGATGCAGTTCATGGGTAGCGTACTTTTGCCCTACATTGCTCCACCACAGGTTTTACTTGAGCTCAGAGGTTATTGTGGATTTGTCATCAGCTGAACGGTGAGTTTAACCTTGCTGCATAATGCATTGATATAATACTGCCCTGCTTTGTTTTACGCTTTACACTAAATCAAGTACACTGTGCTTATCTCTGTTTGAAATGTGAAAATTGATTGCAGCTTATCAAATTTCGCTTCCTGAAGTGCATGTGCTCTGTGTTGAGTTTCACATTGTCCCTCGCACAAGAGTTACTCAACAGGTCTGGGTTGTTTTGGTAGAAGTGATTGCACAATCAAGCGTTGGAGCAGTGCTGCGCTACTGTGCAGCAGTGATGTTATGAAACTAGGCAGACTATTGATTGTGAATAATGCATCCACATGTAATTAATGATCAAATGAACTGTTGTTTAAAATAAAGAGCACACTTGTGTACTCGCAGCTGAGATGCATGTTCTGTACAAAGTGACCTGTTTGGCACCAATTTCTATAATAAATGTTGTTAACAGGATATCACACACTGTTGGGCTCTTTTGTTGGACGATGCATTGTTCTCCTCAGTGCAAGAGGAGAAATAATAGGGTGTATTAAATACTACTGTGCATAAAGCAGTACTTCTGTGTGTGTGTTGTGTGTGCTCAAGGTTTAAGGTCTGTGATGAAAAGCTTTTGTTTGTGGTTCCCTGAGAAGGCCAAGAGTAGCTCTCCAAATGCCTGGAAGATTTTTATTTTCCTCTTTGTCACACTTCAGTTGTGCGAATTAGACTGAAAAGTACCGACAACCTTATTTTCAGTGCTTGTGAAATCTGTGTGTTTGTACTTCAAGAAACCATCAACACCTTAACGTGCTGAGCCCACCAAGTGTTTCTTAACCTTTGTTTTTTCAGGAATAATCTGAAGCTACTCGGAAGAAAATCAGAGCACTTCTCACAAACCTCACAATGTATCAATCAGATTCCTGCAGGTCTCGAGAGGCAATGTGGTTTGCAGCGTCTGCAGCCGCACAGCCTAGCCAGTGTGAATGCATGGAAACAGGAGCCAGAGGCCCAGACCTAGGGCACAGGATAGAGGGATTAAGCTCTGAGTGTGTGCGTGTGTGTGAGTGAGACGCTGACAATTCCACCAGATGGTAACCTGCATACCTCCATGTCAGAGTCCCCATCTCACTGTTCACTGACAGATTCCTGAGAGACCTGAGGCTCTGTAGAGAGACACTACTGCTCATAGGCACGTGGATGAACGTGTGTGGATAAATGTAATGAAAAAACAAAGAACCAAACCATGTTGTATGCTCTTTCACCTATTATTTATACATACCACTGTTCCTTCCAATGTGTATGCCTTTTGAACAGAAGGGGAGGTGGACCTTTAAATAAGTGTACACACTTGCATGTGCTCCCAGTGTCAACATTGGTGCTAATTAAAGTACTCATCAGGTCATCCACAGGCCTGATTGGGTTACCAGTAATCTGCAGGATACAGGAACACCCGCTGGTCAGCTGGTGTGTGGGACTGTATACAGACATGCTGGAGTGCGGAGAGTTTGTGGAGTGTTTAGGGGTGCTGTGTGTTGTTGCAAGTGAGTCTGTATTTGTTTTGGGCCTGCTTCAATCTCAGATTTTGGCAAGCAGTGTACAGTGCGGAGTGTGTGATGCTGAGCTAAAGGCCTGTCTCTTCTCTCAGTAGGACTCCTTCCTGGTGAATAAGATGGCAGAGTGCGCAGCTGAAGGTGAACTACCTCAGAGACGTCTTGCTGTCAAGGAGCAGCAAAATGGAGAGGCGACAGGTAAAGCGAAAGACAACTAATATACAGCTGAGTGCTCATAAAGATGTAAAAGTTTTTGTTGTATTTACATGATTTTCATTTAAAAATGTTCATTGGTTATGTGTGTGTACAAGACCTACCTGTGCACCTAGACCCTAAGCCGTCTGTGAATGAGAGGAAACAGAGGGACGTGGATGAGCGTGAAAATCTGGTGCTGTGGAAGAAACCTCTGCTCACACTCTACTACTTCACTCTGGAACTGCTCATCACCCTTAAAGAGTGGATATGGAGGTGAGACCAAGGGTGGGATGCAATTACCTCCCATAACACTGCCCTGTTTCTGTAGAGTTGCACTTGAGGTTTTTCCTCGATTTTCACATTCAAATAAACTTTATTAGCATGAATGTTAGAGTTACATTATTGCCAAAGCTACAGTAAATACCATATTATTGAATGATTACATTTTACACAAGAGAACTAGATGATCACGAGATAACAGGTACATTTTAAACATACACACTGTGACACTAATATTTTGCAGCTAATACTGCACATTGACTTTTCTCCCCACATACATAAGACAGTTTCTGAGGGTCAGGAAAATTGATGAACCCAGGATATTTCTAGCAGTACAATAAGAAGTGAGATTCTGTCTCAGTCTCTTTTTTTTATGACAAAGTGAACACAGACTGGCCTCCCTGGGCAGCCTGTTCGGCCTGTGACGACCTGTTTCTATGAGAGTGGGACTTTTACATTCAAATGAAAGTCTTTTACATTTAAGCCGTTGCAAAGGAGGTCACACATTTTTGATTAAGCCTTTACCCTCCAGATACATCTTTCTGTATTTTGCAGTATACCAAAGCTTTTAAATGTGACGTCTGTGGTGATAGTCCTGCACCTGTAGGAATGTGTTAATCTAAAAATATATTTGAACTGAAAAACGGAGCAACTGTTGTTAAGAAGTAGTAGTGGCCGGTGTAGGATATAACAGCTATGACTGTTGAGGGCGGTGGAGATGAGCGGATGGAAGTGAGCTCATCTCTAGGTGTACGTCATAAGCATGCGTCAAACATGTTTTTGTACGTACGCTGACTGCCACAAGGGGGAGACAAAAGTCCTGCACTGCACCTTTAAAGTATTCAAGCCATAAAAAGATGTCAGAAGGCAAAGATTAAATTCTAACGAATATTATGCTGTGTATTCAGTCCAAAATCCAGTTTGATTGAGACGGCACCACATCAATGCTAATTTTCGTATGTATAATTGATGTGTTGATGGCACTGTAGTGCTAACAGAAGCTGAGCAGTGTTTCTGTGGTGTTAGTTTCATGTATGAAGGTGCTAATGCTGCTTGACACTCTCAGGCTGAAAAGAGAACATTACGGTTGTGAAAAAATAGCCATCATACACTCTCCACACTGTCTCCTCTACCAGACACACGAAAGCAAAAACACACACATATAACCAGACGGGAGGTGACCTTGATTGTCTCAGTGCTATCACCCCAGAAGGCCTTCCCCCCCATAGTTTAGTCTTCAGTCAGAGGCCTAATGGAACCTATAATGCAACACAAAAGAGCCATTACAGGATTTGCTTATCTTTTTCTTCCCCTCATTACTCCTCATCCTTACTGCTGATAGAGCTGACAAGGTCTCTCCACCCCACTGGCTGATGTTACCTCACCCACAGCGCAGCATCAGATCAGACTACGTCAGAGTTTGCTTTGATGGCAAATTCCCCATGCTGCAGGACATGTCTGTTACACACCTAGTAATCTCTGTTGACACTGAGGGCCCAGAAGAAGGTCAGAGTGTACGCGCAGGGAGGCCTTTGTGGTTAAGTATGTGAGGACAACGTGTTTATTTTCTAAACTACAGGAGGATGTGGTGAGCCGCAAGCACCACGAGCAGTGTTCTGACTGAACGGCGCTGCTGTTCACTAACACTAAAAACACATGGTGTGACTACTACAGGGGAGAACATGTCAACACACTGCTTAATCTTAGCCTACGGGCGCTGATAGAATAAAAAATAGATAGAATGTTGATAGAAGTGGTTTGTAATTTATAGCATATGCACAGGGATTCATCAGGGCAACTAACTGTTCAGTGTTGATACTGTGCACTTGCTTTGCTTGATATAGAAACAGGGATGATGGTGGTGAAACAAATGGAGCATGGGGAAAGGGGGTATATATGTGAGAGACTCATTATGATCAGATTACTATAAATTCTGTTTTTAACCCTCATGCAGCTGATTAAAAAAAATCGTTTTACTCAGACCATATTAAGTACAAAAAAATGTTCCATGTTTACTATGAGGCAAAGCCCCCTATAGGACACAAGGGAAATAGCATGTATTTGGCCCATGAGCCAAAATATAGGTAAATTCCCTGATCTAGTGAAAAAAAAAATAGAAAAATTACACAAAAAAACTCATCCAGGACCACAGAATGAAAGCCTGATAACACTGGATGCATGACTTAATGCTATGATGACAGTGGGATGAAAAAAACAGTTGTAATGGGTTTTAATAGTGCAGAATATGCACAACAGTTTTAGACATATTATATCAGCTGAGGTTGAAATTTAAAAGGAAAACAAATAACAAGCACCTTTGCCAAAATCTATGCAATATGCATTAATACAGCCAAAATGGTCCAAAAATTTAAGTAACAAATACATAAAATGTATCAACAGTTGCATGAGGGTTAAAAAACAAACAAAACATATATACAAAATAAGTTTGACACAGGTGGTGCTGCCCTTGAGACACAAAGTATGTAGAGTTGAGACAAGCCTGAGTGAGAAAGCTGAGGACTAGTTTTTCAGCATCTCTGTTAACAGTAAACAGTTTTTGTGGACACAATGCATGTTGCTGGCGTTGTTAGTCCGCATCAGGTTGACCCAAATACTCCTCTCAGGTATTTAGTTCACGTTCTTTGTCTGCTTTCTTATCTCAGGCTTTATAAGGTGTGCAAAGTAAAAGGACTGACCTGCAGCAGCTCACAGGGACAACTGCGTGTCTTCACCGCGGGCATAATGTGCTGCTGGGCGGAGAGGACTCTCCACATCTGCACCTGATTGCGGGGGTGGGGGCGGGGTGCTTCGCGGTTTACTCATTTCATGAAATTTTGTCCATCTTACTTTTGACATGTGCAGTTCAGCCACTCAGCACACCATTAAGTCGGTAAGTTAATGAGAGAGAGAGAAAAACTAAGTCGGCAATTCAGACCGAAGCCTATTAATGCTGTAGCTAATGTTTTCTAAAAGCATTTACCCTCCTTCTCAGGACAGTCTTAGCCAAAATACACTACGGCTAAGGTTAGAATAACGTTGTATAGCCATAATTATCAGTTTCACGATACTAACGTGAGCTGGCTAACTTTAGCTTGCCAAGTAGAAGTCCTTAATAAGGTGAAAATACATTCTTATTAGCAAAATGTAGAGTCTGCAGAAAAATGCCCCCTCATAGTCATAAGCTAACAACCAACACTGGCTAACTAGCTATATAACAAGCTAGCTAGCAACGTTATTTGAATGTTAATGGTATAATGTTACATCAATGGAGTAACATTAACAGTAGTAGTGGTGGTAGCATTAGGCTTAAACAATGCATTGTACATTGTACATTTCTAGCTTTTTTTCTTCTTCCTAATTTGTCAAATAACTAGCAATAGCATTCAAATAAATGTAATGTTAGTGGAGTAAGTAAAGTGTTACACTCTGAAATGTGGACAAGTAGTACCAAGTAGCAGAAAATGTAGATGTTGCATTTGCTACCTCAAAGGTGTAGCTGACATACTCAATTAAGGTCTAATCCCTCATTTAACTCCCAGTTCTCAAGTGTCTTGAGTTAAATGTTACAAGTTTCAGGCAATAATCCTTAACATATCATACATTTGAATCCATTATCCAATATTGGCACATGAAGTGATTTAAATATTCATTTAGTAATCTGCACACATGTTCATACTCCACTCTCAACCATTAGTTATGAAATGTCATCTTTACTTATTTATGTATATGTACACATGACCACCCTACTGTATAAACAGCTATGCTAACATGCACCTTTCGCAGTACACTGTTAAGGTCAGGTTAGCATGTTAAGTACTGTGCCAAAGGGTTACATTTGTTTGCAGTGTATTGCCCACATGGCTATTATCATATTGAGAACATGCAGCTCCTGTTGGTGAAAACTATAATTGCAGTGGCCTGAATAGTTTCCCGCAGACGCCTCTCTTCCCCAAAGTTAAAATGAAAATTACTTCTTTTCTCCACCTAAGAATTGCATCCTTTCCTTTCACTAATACTGCCTTACTCACGCTCCTAATGATTCCTCATCTTTTTTCATCTGCCTCCTCACACCTCGTTCCCCCTACTCACCATCTTTCTCTCCCTGCCTTGAATACCATTAACCTCTGCCTCCTCACACTTGCATTCATCATTTTCCGCCTTCATTCTCTTCTTCTCCTTCACCCAGGCTCTGGCAGCAAAGACAGACTGTATTTGGCCTGCTGATCCTGCTTATCCTCCTCTCCATTGCCTACTGCATTGAAGGAACACACCAGAAGGTGACTGAATACGAAATAGTTTCAATATGGCACATTATAACCATACTTTGGGTACAGCGGAAGTTCAGCACCTGAACGTAGTTCCTCCACCTTGTTAGGCTGACCATGAAGTCATTGAATTATAAGGGAGGGTATAATTCAATCAATTTTTAGAGAGGTAAGATTACATTTTGTAACACCGTAACACAGAAAGTATACATATTTGGGCTGACTATGGCTCGTGGTATTCGTCATAGGGCTGGTGGTTTGATCCCTTCAACCCGTGGACCTCCTGTCCACGGGTTGAAGTGTCCTTCAACATTCGACCAATGGCAACGCTTTCTCCTACTAAGGTTGAAAAGTTGTCTTTACTATTTATTTACATCTCACAAAGTGACATGTGATTACATAGTGCGACTGTCCCACAAACAATTGTTCAACACAATGATTGGGATTCGCAGGAACACAGAGTGCATGTAAGACGATTCTTGCATGAACATCATCTCTAACAAGTGTGTGCTTGTGTGAGAGTGCTGTCATCATGTTGGTTTAATTATTAACTTCCCACAAAGCTCTGTTTTACCTGCTAATCTCTTATGTCCACAGGGCAAACTACTGAAGCTGTGAATGTAAACCACTGCAAGCTATGCTATAGATCTGATGAGAACCCTTCCCCTTTCTTTTTTTCCACTTCTTGTGGTTTTGCTGCCACGAGCTGTGGGTGTTTTGTAACCCACTGCCATAAAACATTTCTTTCAACGTTATACGCAGAGACTCCAGAGTTGTGTAATCAGTTCTCAGTAACTACACGTAACAATCGCCCATGGCTGGCACTGCACTTCCCAGCATCCTGCCAGCAAAGAGAGACGCAGTATATGATGTTTTTGTTTTGTTGGGTTTCCTGGGAAATGGAGTCTTCAGTCAGAGCCCCTCTACCCGTAAGTCCCCTCCCTTCTTCCCGTAATCTACACACTCCATGCTTCCTCCTGAAAACAACCTGCCTTGGCTCGAGGGAGGAGGTGCAACCGGAGTGATAGATGGAGTGATAGTGGTGGATGAACAGGAGGAAGAGGAGCACAGATAGAGATAGAGAGATCTTGGCTTGCCTTACTTTTCTAGTTGTGTAAGAGCTGGCTGCCACCAAAAAGAATAATGGTGCTGTTCTTCTGTCAGTGTGCTGAACACTCCTACCCTACGGCTCTGTCCTCTAAACTCAACAACAACCTCTGTCTCTAAAGGTCTCTCCCCCACTCTCTTCCTCTCCCTCTCTTTCTCTACCACTCACTTGCCCTCTCCCACCCTTTTAAGTGCCCTCTGTTTTGCACACTTTCACTCTCGTACCTTCTCTCACTTCGTCTCTGTCCCTCCCCTCCTCTCTCTATGCCCCTCCACCCCCTTCTTGTTTTCCTCACACTCTGTGCATGTGTCTCTGCCATGTGGTTGACCGTCCCTCTCTCTGGCCTCTGCAGTATGTGCGCTACATGGAGAAGAAGACGCTGTGGTGTGCCTACTGGGTCGGCCTGGGCATCCTGTCCTCAGTAGGTCTTGGCACTGGCCTGCACACCTTCCTCCTTTACCTGGTAAGAAATGTTTTCTGAACTCTCCACAACAGGCTGTCCGCCACTTTCACAGTGCAGTTATTCACTTGCCTGTGCATGTTTGTGACGGAGGTGAAACTAAAGCACAGTGCGTGATGGTGGTACAGTGACGCAGGTCTCAAAAGTCTGTGTTGATGCTGTTTATGGTTTGTTGCTAAGGCTTTAGTAAAGCATTATTAAAAGCTTTTGGAGACTCTGTATGCATTTGCACATGCATATGTGAGTGTGTTAGTATGGGTTTGTGCGCGCATGCATTTCAGAGAGGGGCGGAGATTAATAGGCGCTGTGGTAGCCGCACTGTTTTGACAGGCAGTCCAGGAACAATCGCACTCACTGACCCCTCTGACTGAGTGCACATGAGGATAAAAACACTCCCTCCCCCTCTCCCAGTTCTTTCTCTTTCCTTTCTCCCTGCTCTCCTGCTCCCCACTGTGTCGCTCACTCTCACTTTCTCTTACACTCCCTCCCCTTACTCGTTCTCCTTTTTATGTCTCTCCTCTGCTTATGGTCCCCCCCTTTACTCCCCCCATTCCTTCTACCTTCCTCTTTCTGTCTGTTTTTCACCCAACTCTCTGAGTGTTTTTGCTCTGTTTTCGAGCATGGGGAGGTGTTGGGTCTCTACTGCTGATCAGATCACGTTCCCAAAACATCTGCTTGTCTTCACTGCTCTGAGTCCATCTGTCATCAGGGAGTCCACTGTTGCACTCGTGTGCCCTTGCCCAGTGGAGCTGAACTGGAAACTTTGAAGTGCGTGTCCTCCATTCTGCTGTTTTTAAAAGCCAAACTCTGGCGCTCACAAATGTAATTTGAGAGTTTTTTTTCTAATCTCCCTCAGTGGCCCAGCTCCGTTTTTCAGATGATTTTAAAGGAGGATGTCACCATCTAGTGAGCGTGGCTGCTACTGCAAGTTGTGGTGTCATTGGGTTCATGACAGAACTTGGTGCTCCGTGCTCGAGCTGCTGTCGTGCATTTTTTTATAGAGTTTGACTGATACTGACTTTGGCGATACTGGTGCAGATATTTTTGGATTTAATCTACTGATACATGATGTTTTTGAGTGGACATTCAAAGAAAATGTTTTAAAAATGTTACCTGCATGCCTTTGAATAAAAATGGCACTTTAAGCATTCTGTTTCCCATTTAATACACATGTTGTAGGTTGGACATCCCTCTGAAATTGCATTTACGTTACAAGACAGTGCTGTACATTGAAATATTGTAGGCTTGTACAGACTGACTGACCTGTTAGTGGAACAATTCTCTCAAAAGACATCTAGATTAAATTTTAAAAAAGTCTGTGGTCAGTGAGAATCATTTATTACTTTGAAGACTAATGTCTTTTATTGGCTGGTATATTTAATAAGAGTGTAGCCTAATATTGGCCTGAGTTATTAGTCTAACCATATCTGTTTATATAAGGAACCCTGTCTGATCTAGTATCTGCTCCCTGTCCTCCTCGGTGTTGGCCTAAACCACAAGTAAGAAGCACAAAACTGACCTCAGAGAATTATAATTATACATCTTCTTTTCTGTAGAATTCCTGTTAAAAGGAGCCATGGAGATTCCTCGTTGATTTTTTAGATTTCTGGGTCCTGACAGATATTTCTGACAGTAAAGTTTAAGAGCTGCTGTGGTAAGTGAACAGTGGAGTGTGCCAGCAGACATGTTGTCCTGCTTTGAGAAACTAGGACTGGGTCAGTGATAATAACTGGGTCAGGCAATTTCAGAGCACTTGCTAAGATGTCCCTTCAAACTTACAAGTGCAACACTTGCAGCTTGACCTCTCTGGCACTGTTTTCCTTCCTGTCCACAAGACTTAATAATATGCTAGAAATGAGAACTGAATTGTGCCTGGGTGTTGACCAGCTCTTGACTTTGATTTACACTCATGTCAACATTTGGAAAGAACACCACCACAATCACTCTGCAATTGATATACAAGTGCACCACTCGAGATATTCACCACCTTAGCTAACCTTTAATTGCACAGCCTTTCATCCAGTCTACAACTCGGTGAAAGACTATCAGGCCTTTTCACTTTAGCATGCCAGAGTGTGAAAGAGTAAACCTGTGAGCAGAGCTCTAACAATCAGATGATTAATTAGTTACTTGACAGTTTAAATAATTGGTTTCACTTACCCCAACTAGCTTCCTCCTTCTATGACAGTAACTGACTTCCTTGTGGTTTTGGACTGTTGGTCAGAGAAAACAAGACATTTGGCTCAGTGACACTTTGAAGCACATTTTTCAATATTTTCATAGACCAAACAACTTATCTAGAAAAAAGTAGTTGGGAAGTTGATGAAATTCATTGTTACCTGCAACCAGACTTGACTATTCTGATACCAAAATAATCCTTAGTGGCACTTGCAGCCCTTGATTACATTCTGCAGTTTTGTATATTAAAATCAAATCTACCATGATTATGTGCTGTCATTAAATAGGGAGTAGAGACATTTTTTCAATCAATTCAGTAATTAATAGAAATACATTTAAGCGGTTGTATTTGTAAATGATAACTGAGAGGTAAATTGTCAATAAAGATGTTTGCAACTGACCCAGGTCTTTGATAATAATAGTCACTAGAGGGTGCCAGTGGTCTTAAGATGATGATAAACCAGAAAAATCAGTGCAGACTAATGTTTGTAATACTACATCTGATGATTCATATCATCATATCAGGAAGATCGGAACAGGGCGTGAGTGAGAAAAATTTGGACTTTCGGCTGTTAAATAACCAAACATGACATTTAAGCTGAAAGACTCTACAATAAATCTCATTATTGAAGAGCATAGTGAATCATAAAACTACTAATAAATGTAATTAATAGACTCCAGTTTTTCTGGTAACATTTCAACAGCACTTCTTTGGAGATTCCCACTTTTTTTTAAGATATAGAAATGAATGAATACTAGCTAGTAAGTCTAATAACGATTAAGGTCCTCTGCAGTGCTCTTTTCATATGACATAACATGTGACTCTGTGTTGTCATGTGACTTCTTCTGCTTTCCCAGCTGTCATCATGTGTCTGTCCCTTTTTATGACTTATTTAAAGGACTTAACTCCTTGATTGGAGCAAATTCTCTAATTTCCTCCAGTTAAGTTAAACTACTGCTCACATTTTTATCTGCCAACACAGCATTGACTTCACTGAACGGGGCACTGCTAAAAGGTTTCTGCTTAACCTCTGTGTAACTTATATGACAATATTTTACTGCTAATAGGTTTTGTTAGAAATGAATGACCACACATCACATATTAACAGCACACATCCTTAGTGGTTGGCGGGAAGCAGTAAACATTTATATGAGAGGACTGCAGAGCCACCAGCAGAGGGGGATGCAGAGTCACTAACATGCAAACCATCCCAGTCAATGAAACCAGAGCAGAAGTGGCAGCTCTCCTGTTCCCTGACATGGGCAATTGCTGCCCTGTGTCTCCTTGCTGTGTTTGCATCCCGCTGAGACTGCGGGAGATCATTGTACATGGACAGGACTGGTTATTGGAGAAAGATAAAACCTGGCAACTCAAGCGTAGAAAAGAAAAAAAGCACACTTCTTGGCACACCATCAAGTGTATTTTATCCAGCTGCTCTGAGGGAGGAGGTAGTGGGTGGGTCCTCATAATACAGACCATGAAGACGATAAAATCAAGCAGGAACACTGGAGAGATCTCATTTCGACAGGGGCTGAGGAGACGAGGATCAGTACACACACACGCACATGTACGCACGCAGAAAGTCCTGCACCTGCACATGTATCCGCCATAATGATTGTGAAGATCACAATTATGAGTGCAACTGGCTTTCATCCCCACTTAGGTTTTTAAGTATTTGTTTTCTAGTGACAACTAGTGTCACTGCCCTCCATAAATCCTCTTTTAACTGAGAAGGGGTTAGAGATGAGTGTGACTCTTGAAAGCTTGGGAATGCTGTAAATATTTTAGAAGAGAGCTCATCTGAGTCATCCACCATTAAATTACTTTCAGTAATAGCTGTTGCCATTAAGTCATTATGGGCAGCATGAAAATTGTTGTGCTCAACGTTAAATCAACAGCAACAAAGAATTAAAGTCATTATAATTGAAGCCGCGCACGTTGCTGTTTACATAATAGCAACTAGGGTAGTCTTTTTTTTTTCTCTCTCCCTCTTGGCTTTGAGCTGTTTTATGAGCGAGAGGTGTACATGATGTGTCTTTCTGGGAGCATAAATGTCAGCAACCACTGAGGAAAAAACAACAATCCTATGGCATAACACAAAATCGAACCATGTTTGTAGCGTGTTTATGACTCACGATTTACAGTCCCTTGTCATTCAAAAAAATAAACCAGTGGCTCAACTAAATAAAGGAACATTGTGAATTTTCTATATTCAGTTTTTTTTAGGATTGCTAAATTATAGGTTGCCAAGGAGGTTTGTGTAGAATATACAGATTTTCCCCTGCAAACCCCCTAAAATTAAGTTTTGGCTGTTGGCAATTACCAGGAGCACAGCTTTAATTAGCGCCAGCTATCGCTGTAAGTGCCGAGCAGGTCTGAGAGTGAGGCTTCCACACACTGTCCCTGCACTGTTGTTACTACCACACCCACACACACACTGCTGTACAGGTCCCTAAAGTTCTCCCGCTAAAAAAATGCCGTTATACAGTTAAGTGCAGTTCGCCCACGCGTTCACAGTCTGACAAGAATATGTGGGTGAGGGAAACTCGGTCACAGCATGGCAGGGTATCGGACAAAGGAGTGTGTGTGTGTGTGTGTGTGTGTGTCTGTGTGTGTGTCTGTGTCTGTGTGTTTGTGTACTTGTGTGATGCACTACTCCTTACTCACCTGACCATCGTCTTTTAAGCTGACGAACAAGCAAACAATAGGGCACCTTCACGTTCACAAAGACAGAAACCTGGTTGCTTTGTTTGATTCGTGACTCATACTCCTGCTGGTCTGTATGACCTGGACTAAACTTTCCACCATTCACAAGTGTTTTTTTTTTTCTTTGTTTGTTTTTTTTTTATTTTGATCACTTGACAACACTTGATTAGAGAGTTGTTTCTGAACTAAGAGCTGATAAGGCTCCGGGGCGGCTCTTTAGAAAGAGTTTAATTTAGTCTGATAGGTGCTGGCATACTACATATATAAACATTGCCAAGATATTTCAGAATTTTCTTGACCTCTCTGTGCATGCTCTCTGTGTCAAACATGACTCGACAAAGCATAATTGCTCCTCTGTTCACCAAGGTGAGAATTGATACCTTGCATGCATGTTACCTGGAACATGAGTGACACATCAGGATCAAGTTCAGTAGTTCTTTGAAAAGCTGAAAAGCTACTCTTGACTCACCACTGGCTCGCAGTAATGGATCTCTCGCTTTAACTCCAACACCTCTTAAATTCAATTTGAAGCCATTCATTTTTAACTACATCTAGATAGTATGTCAGAACTTTATCGCTCGGATTTGATCCTCCCACTACTGAACAGGCAGTATTACTTACATACCATAAAGATACGTTAGTTGGGAATTTTACACTGGTAAATCATGCGTTTGCAGCTGCTCATGAGGGCAATGATCTAACTTTGGGTTTAAATATGAAATACCACAAAAGGGTTTTTACTTCCTTTGGCAAAAACAGCACAATTGCCTTTTAAGTAATTCATTTGCTTCCTCATAAGGTTGGAGACATGGATCTGCCCAAGCGTCTTGTGACTTACTCATCTTCACCAAACTCCTTTAGTAATGAATACCAGAGAGATGTGTAAATGGTAGATGTGTGTGTGTGTGTGTGTGTGTGTGTGTGTGGTGTTTCTAATAGCTTCTCAATCTTAACTGTCACACTCCAGCCATCCAAGGCATGCGTCTGTCTGTCTGTGTCTTGGAGACCCCAGGAGTCCTGCTAATACCAAGTACAATAACCATTCGCTCTTAAAGACACACACTCACTCTCTCTCTCTCTCTCTCTCTCTCACACACAAACACACACACATACACACACACACACACACACACACACACACACACACACACACACACACACACACAGCCCACAGGAAACCAATCCTGGGCCAAAGTGGGCTTAGAGTGTAGCCTGCCTGGAATGGCACCAACAACAAGCCAAACCTGACCAGACCAAACCAGAGCGCTGCTGGCAGACTGTAGGTGTTGAAGTTATTTGAAGAAAAGTTTTGTTATGAAATTCTGTTATAAAGTTCACCAAGTGCTTTTCAGTTACCCGTCACACCATCACACATCCTCAAGCGGTTCTGTGAAGCTGTTGCTTCATCAGCCTCCTTTTTATCCTGATGGACTTTTTTCAGGACCAAAAGTTTCCCTGCAGTATTTTTAGTGGCCTAAGTGAAATACACTCAATCATGCTTTGGTGTAATTCATCCAAAACATCATCACACTTTGTTTTAGCTTTTAGTTTGTGCTGTTTCTTTATTTTGATTTTGATAAAGGCTGCAACAAACAGTTATTTCCATTTTTGATTTATCTGAAGTTTATTTTCTCAGTCTATAGAATGGAAAAAAAATCTCCACAAATCACAAAACCCTAAGGTGATATCTTCAAACTGCCTACTTTGTCCAACTAACAATCTAAAACCCAAAGAGTTAAATTAACTATCACATAAGTCAAAGAGAAGCAGCAAATCCTCACAGGTGAAACCACAGAACATCACTGATTAGACTAAATGATTAATTGATTATTAAAATAGTTGCAGTTTAATTTAATTGATCAAATTGTTCAGCTCTGATTGTGATGGTACACAACAAAATTAAACTATATAAATTAAATTAAATAAATAAAGGTTTATAATCTGTTAAAAAGTTAATTATTTTTAATGCAAATATTTAAATGCAATTTCTATACATATTATGAAATCTATTTTTTGTGCACATTTTACATTAATATGTAGCTGTAGATTCAGCATATATCACTGCACGTCCTTGTGGTTTTTGACAAATGAAGTACTGCATAAATAAGATTTTGTTCATTCAGAGCTTTTTTATTTGCCATGTTGGAAATAATATTTTCCTGGCCATGTTAGATTAGATTAGATTAGATTAGATTAGATTTACTTTATTTATCCCACGACAGGGAAATTCACTTGTTACAACAGCTCAAGATGCAACAAGTACAGGAAAAAGAGTCAGACAAAAACGCATGAAGTTAAATAGAAAATAAATAGAAAAAAATAGATATTTACAAAAAACAAAGTGAGTGGAAAGTGATTGTTCAGGATGTGCTTGAGTTACACAGTCTGATGGCTGTGGGGATGAATGAGCTGTGGTAGCGCTCCTTCTTACACAGTGAGTTGGCAGAATAAAAAGAGCTGATGAAACGAAGGAATCATTAAAAAATTTAAATGTGACTCAAATATTAACCTCTACCCAGTAAAGTCATTGTAAAATGAAACAACATATTTATATGTAATTTTACTTTTAGAATCTATACAGTGTGAGGTTATTGAATTTGCAATTGTAAGTCCTGAATTTGCATTAGATATAAAGTCAGTTTCAAACCATTTAAATTGAGATGAATGCTTTGTCTTTAGTCCATCACTCAGTGGGGGGTCAGAGTGACTGTCTGCTAGTTGGGGGGGAAGTTTCTGAACATGAAGTCATATGCTGAAACCACATGGATAAATCACTGAGACCAGCCCCCCAAAAACCTCCAGCATCTCACAGTCTGTCACAGTGTGTTTGTGTGTGTGCTCGCCACCCACTTCTAAACACCCCCTGCCCCTCCTCTCTGTCTCTGCTCCATCACTGGCCTCAGTCCAACGTTCGCTTACCTCCCTCAGAGATCCTGACCAGGGCTTCTTCATAACGAACTAACCTCTAATGTTTGTTCTGCTTTGCCTCCAGCAGTCTCCCACTGTAAGAAGCGGTTAACAGGTTATGCTAGCCGGACCGTGTCTAATGTGCTTAAATGGCCCTTGACAACCACAGCGACCTGTTAATGACTGGACCGTCCTGTGGTCGTGGTCACTGAGAACTGGTCAGTTTATGGTCACCCATTAATGTCTGGTTTGGAGCTTCAGAAGCAACTACATTTGCCACCATAAACTATCAAGAGTAGTCCACACCATGACTGGTGTCTAGGACGATTATGGGTTGCATCTTGTAGTGTCTCATGATTAAAAGCCATACATTAGGGATTGTATATAACTATCCTTTACAATATGCATCTCCTTGATCTGCAGTAATTTAAAGTGTTGCCTTGCACAGAACATTTGAATTTGGAACACAGGCAGCTACAGATTTACAGACAGCTGACATCTGAAATCTGTCATCTGCTGCTGCTTCCTAATGGGAACCTACTAGTTTTTGATACGTGATACAATTCCATCATGAGTGCATTCAATCCACTTCATCTGTCTGTGTGTACAGAGTGAACTAGTAGTTATAATTTAAACATGTAAAAAGCCCCCTTCTTGCACAAGTTGCATTCCAATTCAAGTCCTCATGCCTACACTGATGTGTTATACTATGAGTGTGTGTGTGTGTCTGTGTGTGTGTGTGTGTGTGTGTGTGTGTGTGTGTGTGTGTGTGTGTGTGTGTGTGTGTCTGCTGAGTTAATGCAGAGATCCCTGTCAGTGTGCCACACAAGGTCACAAAAAAGAATGTATTGTATTATATATCAAGTGTTTAACAATTCAAGAATATTCTAACAGAGGTGCTGGATACTGTCAGCCAGAGAAGGTGGTCAACTGTCCGTGTCAGCAGCTCATCTCAGCAGAAGCTATTGGCCAACCAGCTTTCACATCCTCCTTTAGTAGGCACACTGACGCACACTTTGTTCTTGCTGTGGCGCTGAGAGGAAGCTCCTTTCCGTTCATGTGCTTTAGTAACAGCCACGCTCATTGCCAATCCCTGTCACATGTCCAGGATAGAGGTGAAGGAACAGTTTACTACACATCAAAAGTTATGGTTGATGTTGATGTTGTAACAAGGTGGATAAAAAACTGCTTATAGTTGGCTTATAGTTTTCTTGTATACGGACAAAAGTTATGCAGTTATTCAGTGTTACTTACTAAAACACAAAACATGTTGAACGCATTTCCGTCAACATTTGCAAATCCAGTTATTTGAATGTTTTACTGCATTGTCACATTCCTGTTTTTCAGCTCCTTCTACACAGCCTTGTTTGTGCATTGCTACATTTCTTGGCGCATCACCTTACCAACTGTACATCAGATGAATATCGTGAGCAGGAATGTGTATCGCATCTCTTATGTGCTCCTGTGCAAGCATATGTGTCCTCATGCACGAAACTGACAAAAGGGTACCCACTCGAAAATTGCTCCATAGGACTAAATGTGGTGAATCACTCCACAGGGTACCTTTAATTTAAGTCCCATTCAGATGTGATTAGCATTACAGAGGGAAGTAGGGAATAAAGTATTCAATGTGCCCCTCAGTAATTTAACTGATCATTCTAGACAGCATTTTAACCATCAGGAAATTACAGTTTATGATAGATATGGATGTTCCACAGGACCAGCCAAACCAGAATAATATTACCTACCTGTAAATGTTACATTTCCACAGCCCATCTGATGACCTGTTGATCTCATGCTGGCTTTAATTGCTTCCCGTCATTGTATTGGTTCCCAAATAGGTCTGTATTCTGGTGTTAACCTGCTTCTGTCTATCAGATTAGCAAAAACATTTTCTGATCTCCAAATTTCACACTGTGTTGTAAAAGTTAAAGGACAAACAGATCTTGTCATGGAAAAAAACTGAGATCCACTTCAGGGACGTACTCCAGACGGATTTAAATTAAAGTTCAATCAGCGAGTTCACTGAAAAACAGTAGGTAATTGCAGCTGTAATTTATCACAAAAGTGGTGGTGAAAAGTTAACCACATGTGCTTTAATCACTTAAAGTCACTGTCCAGTGCAGGTAATGCCAAAATCACCCAGAATCCCATAGAGAAAGAATTCCAGTCCAGATGGGGCTTCAGATGAAAATTTGACTCAAGTTTAATTTTAGGGACTATTCCTATGTTTTGACTGTGTGCGCTTATTGCTCTATAGTGATAATATATTGTCAACACACATGCAGACTCTGAGCTGTGTGTGTCTCCTCAGAGTGTGTATGGATGTACTCATACCCAAAAGAGGGGATCCCACTCGTTTTGGAGGCCAGGCGTTGGTTTCTGCATGTTGCCACAGGAATGCCAGCAATGTTGCCTCCATTGTGGATCCCATCGGGTCAGAGAGAGCAACTTTGGGCCTCTGTCAGTACTGGTGTGTATTTGAGTGGCTGCAAATATCCCCAACATTTAGCAAATCTCAAAGTAGACACAGTAAGGAGGAGGTGGAATAGTTATTTAAGCATAGACACGTAAACCCCTCACCACTAATTTGTTTATTGTAAACAGTGTATAAAATGGAACAATAGGTTCTCTCAGAGAGAGAAAAAACTGCTTCCTGCAGTGTGTATTTTGTATTTTTCTCCTGATATTAATCATCTATTACGTCTCCCTAGAATATGAAATGTGTGCTTGTGTGCCTGTGTTTTAAGTCAGAAACAAAGGGAAATAGATGGAAGTTACCTGGATGTGGTGGGCTGGGCTGCAGATTAATAGTGAGTCACCTGAACAACAGGAGATGACTGGGCTTTTGTGTAAGGTGAGAAGCAGTGACACAGCATTAGAGCGTGAGGGAGAGCAGGTACTTGGAGTCACGCAACACTTTCTGTTGGCAGCCTGTCTGTGTGTGTTTGGTAAACACACATTACCTGAGAAAGAGTTGGAAGGTGTGAGCAAGAGGTATATAGTCTTTCTTGGCCACAAACACTCTGCCTGTGGAATCTGTCTGTGTGCATGGAGTGTGTTTTTGTGTGTTTGGATGTCAGGGCAGTGAGATCCCACTGGAGAGTCAGTGGGGAGGAAATAAGACTGGGGAGTATCCAGACTGATGCAGTCAATGCTGGGAGTTTCTTGACTTCTCCCTCTGGGTCGATTTTAAGATTTTACCATTTGTCTAATGCTTTTGTAAGAAAACAAGAGTGTAAGTAAGTTCTAGGTGTGTGTTTTTTTAAAGATAATATCATAGTGTCAATAAAATGTTACGATGCCCTATTTCCTAATACTGAGTGTGTAGAAACTGTCATTTAAAGGGAGTGCAAGACATTGCTGTTTCCTGTTGCCTCACACGCCACTGTCCTGCCCTCCCACGTCCCGTCCTGTCCTGCCTTGTCCCATTCAGCTCCGGAAGTTCCAGCCCCACCCCGGGTTTGCCAGATCGTTTTGGCGTTACATTGCGTAATGCCAAACTGCCCCCGTGCGTCACTGGGAGCACCCTTCCTACACACACATACGCATGAGTGTAAACACATGGAATAGACAGAGTACACAGGGCTTGCTTTTCATCGGCCCACTCCATGGACCTGCCTTTATTTGCAGGGATCACACAAGTGTTACTGACTTGTTTGATCATTTCAGATATATCTAGGTCATTGTTCAGTGTGTAACATGTGATCTTACAGAGGAAATGCAAAATTAGATGACCTTTTCATCCTGACTGGATCCTGTTCTGTATGAAACTTAATCAGACATTGTGCTCTCAGATGATATTATCAACCTTATTGTCATGATGTGTCAGTGTAGAATGACCAACAGCCATTTGTACAAATACAGTAGCTTCCTTGTTCCTCTCAGTCAACAAAGTTTGATAACTGAATTCATGCTGTAAGAAGAGCATATCTTTTTTACAGGAACTGTTATACTTTTTGTTCTCTGTTCTGTTCTACAAGCCAGCACTTGATCGATTTTGACCTTTGCTTTGACAAAAATAGGAAATTAAATTACTCTTGAAAACAGGTGTGCTACATGAAATTACCCTTCAAAACAGGTGTGTTAAATGAAATTCAACCATTTATAAATAATTTAAACTACTTTGTGTGGAAGCAATGGAATGTTAAATTGCTCCTCTTTAAAATAATAGAGGTGCAATTAGAGAAAAGACCAATGCTGGTAGCTACTTTATTTCAAAATGCCAGAAGTGTGTTAAAATGGAGATTTCCACTCTTATATGTTCATTTTTGTTGAAATGTGAGTGTTCATGTATGTGTGTGGCCTTAGGAGTTTCTCTACTCAGCAGCATTGTGGATATCGGGATGACTTGTTTTATGGTGTGCCGAGTCAAGAACACAAAGGCGGCATCTCAATAAACTTTGACCACGCACCAGAAGTCCAACCAGCACCTCTCTTCCTTCCTTTGATTCCTTTGTTTTCTCACTGGAAGCCTAATTGACATGAGCAAATAAACAAGAGCCAGAAATGTAAACCAGACCAGGACCTATCAAAGACAGCGGGTCCTTAAGTATGCTAATGTCTCATTCGTACAACAGGAACAGTCAAACATGAATAAATTCTGTCCTGAGAGAGTCCCTGTTTAGAGCCTGCATCTTTTCCTGCTGCTTTTTCTTCTTTATTATTTCTTTCCTGTGGCCACACATATGCAGCATATGGCTACACTCTGTGGTGTGTGTGTGTGTGTGTGTGTGTGTGTGTGTGTGTGTGTGTGTGTGTGTGTCTGTGTGTCTGTGTGTGTCTGTGTGTGTGTGTGTGTGTGTGTGTGTGTGTGTGTGTGTGTGTGTGTTTGAAACCTGGGAAAGGTGACTGGGGAGGTGGTTTCAATACCCCAGCTTTGGTTTCCACCTTAGATTGTTTCCACCCGGGGCCCTCCACCCTTTATCCGTTGAAACTTTGATTCTCTTGTATGTTTTGAAACAGCATTAAGCAGCCTTTTGCACAATGCTTCAGCATCATAGTTGTGTGTTTTTCACCATTTCCTAATGGCCTATTTAACTCATATAGAAAGGAAAACAGAGGGTACTTACACTGATATAGCTTACAGGGAAAAGCAGAGGAAGATTTCCACTGCTGTAGGAACTAGGAGACAGAGCTTATACTGGCCCACATATAACTGTCTTCAGTATTTGACTCACTGCTGTCCCTTTCTCTCTATGCTAATAGTAAAGTGGTCTTCTTCTGACTCAAAACTACTTCCAACAGGTGGACTCAACTCCCACTCTATTTTTCACTCCTCTCTCTTTTTGTCTTTTTCTTCCTCTTTGTCCGCCTTTTTTCTCTGCCTCTCTGTCTTTCTCTCTATATTTCTAAGGGACCACACATAGCATCAGTGACCTTGGCGGCCTATGAATGTGGCTCAGTGGATTTCCCCGAGCCACCCTATCCGGACCAAATAGTCTGTCCCCAGCAGGAAGCCCCAGCACCAGGATCTGATGCTGAGCAGGTGGGCGTGGAGGCTGCGGGGGTGGATGGGTTGGTGGGATCAGCAGCCATCCATGGAAGCATCTCTCTCTGGACTATCATCTCTAAAGTCCGCCTGGAAGCTTGTATGTGGGTGAGTGCCCGTTACACACTGGCTGTGCATACTGTATACAGCTAAAGAACAGGCAATTGCAGGATCTACAAAGAGTTAAGTTTCTACAAACATTTCTCATGGCTCAGTTTTGGTCCCAGTTTGCAGTGACTTTGCACATTTGCCAAAGCTTTGACCAGAGTGTGTGCTTTGAAATATTGTTTGTCAGGTGAAAACCCTCAAATCTTCTAAATGCATGTTTGAATTTATCCAGTGTGTTTTGAAAGTTGTTAATTAAACAAAAGGTGGGCAGGGTGAAGCAATGCATGTCAGGGACTCC
Source organism: Pagrus major (assembly GCF_040436345.1). Taxonomy (NCBI): domain Eukaryota; kingdom Metazoa; phylum Chordata; class Actinopteri; order Spariformes; family Sparidae; genus Pagrus; species Pagrus major. Next base: position 12,789,776 of record NC_133227.1, on the reverse strand, counting down.
AAATTTCGAGAGAAAATCAGACCATGAATTCTTTTGTTAGTTAAAATGCAATACATGCTTTGGCAAGAGAACAATTAAAAAGATGAAAACTTGGTCATTTATGTGTATTCTCCCTTCAACCAACTACAAAGAAGTATATACATCTTTTAGATCTCCACCATTACCTTGTGAACGACCATGTGGTCCCATACCCTAATTTTAGAATCCCTCTAACATGTGGCTATCAGTCACTTACCCATTATTTTCTATGCAGTACTTACACCAGTAAAGGCTCAAGGTTAGAAAAGGTAAAAAATTGCATTCATGCTGTCGGTGCAAATGTCTTCATTGATAACTCATTTGCTTGGAAAACCCCAGCCCCAGTGAATTTCCCCTATGCGTTGTCAGTGGTTTCACACCTCTAACCAGCCTTGTGGCTGACGAGAAAGATGAAATATTTTCAGTCTAAGATCTTAACGGAAATTTTTGTTTACCACTTTATAGTAGAATTAAATATAAATAAAATGCAAAACAAAAAATAGAGTTTCCATTTAAAGGTTGGACTTCGACAAAGAACAGCCTTCTACCTGGGTTTTTAGTTACACTTAGACTGGGCTCTGATGGTTTATCAATGACTCACACATGTCTCATAGTTACCATGAAACCACTGTCAATGGTTTGTGCTTGTGTCACACGCACATGCAGGACACATAAAAACAAGAACAGATATGTGCCACAGAGATATAGACGTCACACTCCTTTATCAACTTCTTTGTAATCACAGTATCTATCATGTCCTCTGCTATTGGCAATTTCCTTTTTTGATTGTGAGAAAGGCAGAACTGCTGAACTTTGAGAAAAGAGAACTTGGTCACCAACACATGATATGAGTTTTAACAATCTTTGTTATCTGTTTCCTTGTTCTGCATAATGTGGAAGAGGCTGAGGTGAGAGTGAGAGAACTTGTTCACTATGGGGAACTTTAAAGAAAAACCAGCAGTCTTTCCAGAATCTGCTTTCTACTGTCATCGACCTTTAGGCTTCCTATAATACATTAACTACATGCACATACACATTTACAAATTCAAATTTGGAAATATGCACATATACAGTACATATACAGATGTAATAAAAGCATTGGAATCAAAGTTTTATTATATTTTCCCAAAATATTATTTCCTTAAGTTGTATAACCCTAACCTCAACCATTTTATTTACATGCTAAATTAAATGTTTAAATAATTATATAGAAGTATTAAGCGCATATCAAAAAATATACTGTAATAAATGATGCTGTGATACTGTGGTCCTCACAATTTACACCTTGTAATCGGTATGTTGTTCTATGCGACACACTCCCATCTTATATTCCGTTTAGCGTGTGTTTTTGTGTGTGTGTGCGCAGGCACACTGATCCTGCATGTAAAAAAGTCTGTATGTTTGATTTATTGGTGCAGCATATTAGTTTTTCTGGTTTAAACTGGAGTCAAATTTTCTCTGAGCCAAACAGCAGCCACGCCAGCAGTATAACCATGCTCAGAGGTGTGATATCGGAGTGTGTGTGTGCCACCCAATCCCCTTGGATTCTCCACCACCCGGTCACCACCACACCCCTGTAACCCCAGCCTGGCATGGCTTCAGCTTAGGCTTGTCAGCTCTACAGTTGGAGACACCTGTTGTGCCCAGGGTTTCAAAGCACCCACGCCAGTGTTCCCCCTCCTGCCAGCCACCCATCATCCGGATACACTGATGAGACATTGCCCTCCCCACAACCACTACCACTACCTCTTCTCCTCCTCTCTCCTTTCTCTTTCCTCCTTTCTTTTTGTCTTTTTTGTTCCCTCTTGAAGCCTCTCTGTCCACTACTGCAGCTCCCTTAAGTGCTCCACTTCAAACACCACCACTGTGCAGGTGGACGTATTTCGCTGCCCCCTTACACAAACACACACACAGGCGCATGCACGCTCACAAACAGAGGCAGGGCTATTGAATGGAGCAGCTGCCAGGGAGATTAGGGCACGTCTCCATTATGAGAGAAAACTGGCAGATTTCATCAAAGACTGCAGTGTTAACAAGAGAACAGGGTGTCCAGATTAAAGATGCAGTCTGCCAGGTTTTGGGATAGCACCGCCTCCTGAGAATGATTGTTTGGGCTTGTTGTCGCTGCCATGGTTGCTAACTACTCACTAATCATCTTCTGGCTCAACTATGCCGCTATATACAACTAATGTGGCTGTAATTAGTTAGTTATGTTGTTCTGTGAGAGAGATTGAAGCTGTGATTTTGTGTGTGTTCCACCTAAAGAACTGAATGTCACTTGGAGAGCTTCATTGTTTCTCAGTGCTGTTGAGCAAAGGATGTCATGGATGTGTTGGGGCTTGAAACCATATGCCATCTGTAATTGTAACTTACACTAACTGTATCCTTCGCATCTTCTCTCATCCCCTTTGCACCCCTACTCTCCCCCTGTGCCTGGAAACATTAAAGTAATGAGCTGTGAGCAACTCCAAAAACACTGAATTTCTTGGCGGCTGTTTTCATTGTGTTAATTAAGTCTGTAGCCCTCACCCCCTCACTCCCCCCATCCGCATGTTTTGGCGGTATGAACTTGGTGAACCGACCAAGTGCTGAGGATTTATATCCCTCAAATCACTTCCGCTTTCTTCCCGTTAAGCCCCCCTCAATCACTCAGGCTCCTGCGCTTTATAGCTACAAGCTCCTTTTGGCTGTTAGATATCGATATCTTGGTTCCTTTAGACCCCCTGGGCTTGTTAGCACTTCTTAAATTTTCCAGAAACACTGCATTCCACATGTCCAAAGTGGATTGGAACATAGCAGTTAGCGGTGCAGTGTGTTGATATGCTGTTTAGAGGTGGCATCTGGTTTTTCACCTTCCCCTGGCCTGTGTTTTATGTATCCATGATCGTTTAATAATCTGTGGGATTTTCGTTCTCGTAAATCCTTTCCGTTTTATTCCCATTAAGGGCTCTGATCGCACAATCCCAGACGTCAAGCGGTGCAAGCTCCTTTGGAAAGTGGATATTGATATTTTTGCTCCATTAACCCCCCAGGAGCCATGTTAACATGCTTGTTATGATAATTAGCATTATATTACGACAAATACAGCATTTTTACAACCAAACTACTCAATGTATAATAAAAAAAATTTGGTTTAAAAAAGTAATAAAATAAGCCACAGCCTCTTAATAAAATTTGATAAACAAATAAACAACCTGCATGTACATAACAACTAACGTCTCTCTTTCTCTTTCTTAAAGCTATGTTTAATTCAGCTTGGGACAGAATCTTGTGTTGCCAAAACAATACACAGAAGAACATCACGTCAGTTCTATAAACATGAACAGCTGAGCAGCAGTAATTAAGAATCTGTGTGTGTGTCTGTTTGTGTGTATGCAGGGTGCAGGTACAGCTATAGGAGAGCTTCCTCCCTACTTCATGGCACGGGCAGCACGACTGTCCGGAGCTGACCCCGACGACGAGGACTACCAGAGGTTTGAGGAGATACTGGACCAGACCCAGTCTGCTCAGGTGACACACTGCCCCCTGCATCTTCTTCACCTACTTCATCACCTCTGTTATATAACTCCCCTTTCTCCTTCTTCCTTCTCTCTCTAACCTCTACAACGCTCATCTTGTTAAATGCACAGTTTGTTACAGTATGCGGCTAGTGTTCTCTCAATTAGACCAACATTGCTACGTGATTTGGGAAGAATGTTCACAGATGAAAAAATGACATTCGCCGACTTTGTTACTCACTCTCTTACCGTTTCCCGGATGAAACGAAATGAAATGAAATGAAATGTACTCTTACCTTTAGTAAAGTTATGTATTTCTCTGGGTTTGAAAATTGTTGGATAGATTTGGGATAATGTAAGTACACAACTCAACAAAATATACAACAAATGTCTAGTAGTAAACATTTAATGCGGAAATCTTACATATCATATCTTTATTTCTCCCTGCTTCACTTTATTCTCACCTCTCTGATTTTTGGCACACTTATTCTTTATCACTCTGTTACACTTGTACCATTTCATTTCTCATTTCTCTGCTTTTGGAATTGCTTTAATTTTACATTTTCTCAATTAACTATAGCAATCTCCCTGAAGTGAAATCTGGTGTGCCAGATTAAAACCACATTATACCCCATGTATTTGTGAGGGGATGTGTGTTGACCACTGACCAAGCCCCACCTCAGTATCTAAACGGTACAACAGGATTCAAGTGCTTTCTCAATGTCATGACTAAGAGAACAGCAATGATACACTCGAGTAAAATGTTCCCGCCATTTCCGGCACTTCATTTTGAAATTCCTTGTAAAAAAATGCTTTCGTATCAAACAGCCCTGCAAATGTTTCAACAATGCCTAACAGCTCATTGTAAATATTTATTTTTCCTCCCTCTTGTGATCATGAATGGAGGAGATGGAATGAGGGGAAACGTGTGGTTTCGTAAAGGCTTTTCATCAGACCTATCTGTCCTGACACAGACTTCATCCTCAGGAATGTTTTTCTCTCTCCAGCAGTGTGGGTCAAACAGTCAGACAGGTCAAGTGCAGTACAACAACTGCAGCCATAAATGGTTTTGAACTTTACAACAGACTCACTTACCCTTGTGTTTGCAAATATACTGTAGCAGACAGACAACAAATAAATCCTGTTTTTTTAATGAGGATATGCCAGATATCGGGGGTAACTGATTGATTCAGAGGAACATTCATTTTTGCTAGCAGTATGTATTTTAGTTTTATGAATGGAATGCATACAGGATTTGTTGTTTAGATGTGAGCTGTTCCGTACTGGCATGTTGTCTTTGATAGTGTAGTAATTCCAAGAGGAACAATGCCTAAAAGTTATATATTAGACCATGTTTGTGTGTGTATCTGAGGGAAAAACCTTTCCTTTTAACAAATCATTTATTCTGATCTGGTCCCATTCAATGAAAAGTCTTTTCCATATTGTTACCGTGTCTCCTTTATGTCTTCATATGCCAAAAATGTCACAAAAATTATTTTTTTTATGGTTCCTTACAATTCTACCATATTCCTTTTTTCTGTAAGCTGTTAAACAGATGTAAACTGTTAATAACCTGAGCTCACTTTGTATATAGATAGATAACATTTTTAGCAGGATTTCACTTGTTTCCATCAGTGTTGTTTTAACTATCACAGATTTCTAGAAGCAAGTTAAACCACTCCATCCGTATGAATACTATTATTTGTTTAAAATATTGAAGCAAGTTGATTTGCTTTGGAGATAATTGAATACAAAAAGAATCATAATTTATTGCCACACTAATTTACTAATGGTCCTTAAACAGGTGTCTGTGAACCGCCATTAAGATCTCTGTTGCGATACACATATATATATATATATGACTCACATGGGTTTTATTACACAAGTCAATACCTATCCAGTCACTTGGTCCGTTCTCTCTCTTCTCTCCCACATCAACCTGTGTAGGAATCCTTGGAGATACATCATTTTAAAGAACATATCATTAATAAATTACTCCATTCATTTCTAGTGGCAGGGAATTCTCATGCAGTACTATTTTGGGATAACCGTGTTCCATATTTTGCCACAGTTAAATTATTGATGTCAAGGCAGATATTTTGTCTTTGGCTGAGTCACAAACGCACACAATTGTTAAGTTCCCCCCAAGTATCACTAGGTTATCCATTCTCATAGAGACATTTGCTGAAACAGCATGTTAAACATCTCTTTACTGTATAAGATTAAAAGAATGTAAATAATATTTCAAAATAAAAGCGTGTCCCTGGAAGCACTGATTTCTCATGAATAAGATGTATATATATGTAATTTGAATTTTAACATTGTTCCTCTGAAGGGAAATATTGCCTTAACCACTGTTTTTCATTATTAGTGTAGTTTAACCGACTCCCAGCACCGACACTGAACTGACACTATGAGATACTAATAATGACATCAGTTCAGGGAAGTCACAAAAAAAATTTGACGAGAAGAGTCCAAGCTGCTGCATAACAAGGGGCAGGGGCACAGCACCTGCTGTAAGGTCCACTATTACTAATGCTGTGGACAGCTGGGTAGGTTGGCACCAACACCAGCCCTGGCGTTCAGACCACATGTGTGCGAGTGAAGCTCTGACATCACATACTGATAAAGTGGCGCTTCCCACCGAAACTGTGAGAAAAGAGCAGAGACTGTGGGAGAGGGAGTCACACGAGCGCCGTGGTAAGGAGCAGATTTTGTCTACAAGATCATCTCAACATTGAAGAGCTCCTGTGTGTCTTTTCCCAAACAAACTAACAGTGTGACGCAGGAGGAGCATCGCCTGTTTGTCTCGCATCCGTACGAGAGGAGATTAGAAGTGACGCTGTGCGCTGCTGCTGTCTCAGTACGCAGCTTTACTCTCGCTCTCTCACTGACATTGTTTCTTTTTCTGTCCCTCGCTTTCTATGCTCTTTTTCTTTCTCACGCACTCTTGTTTGTCTCCCACTGTGCATTACTCTCTCTCTCTCTCTCTCTCTCTCTCCCTCTCTCTCTCTCTCCCCTCTCTGATGATATCTGGCAGTGGGGAGTATGTATGTAATGTGTGCTCATGTGATTGGACAGCATCTGGAGGCAGGTTGCTAGCACCAGCGAGGACCTGCAACATACGGAAACATTTTTTCTCTCGCCAGGGCTTTTACCGTCACTCGGATGTTCTCAGGGTTCCCTCTTTTACTCAAGGAGATCCCGCAACACCTCACCGGTTATCACTTTTCACCCTTTTACTGTTTTTCCACCTTTTAAGGTGTGCACGGAGTTATTAATCTGCTGTGGATTTTTGTCAGATTTTTTTCATTGAAAGCTGACAATCAATAGTTGTAGGCCAAAGTGGAAACAAAGTCCACTGGAATTGGATTGGAGACTTGGTATCGTTGGATCGTTGTGTATTAGACAGGAAGTGGTTAACTTTTGTCCTCAAGGATGTGACACCCCTTCAACTCTACCCCCCCACCCACACACATACGCTCAGACGCTCTCCCACACACGCTCTCCACCCTGTGGCAGCAGAGCTGGATTAAGATGCTGACTTGGTCCCCTTCACTCTAGTCACAGAGGTTTGTAGGTGCCAGCAGTTTGACTTAAACCCAGTGGTATTTCTCCCAGCCTGCACGTGCCAACTTCCTGCCACAAGTGCACGTGATGCACAGCAGTACAGCACTCTGGGTTTTTTTTTTTTTTTTTTTTCATTCATTCAACAGAGCTATTCAAGAATAATGAAGTCATGCCTCTTCTAACGGCTCCAGACGCTGATGTCATGAACATCAGATTTTTTTCCCCTCTTAAATCTTTAGCTCAGTACGAGAGCACTCGTGTGCTGGAGAGGAGACGTCAGTATCGACACAGACTGTCCTGGAGGATCCTGCATGGATCGAGTCCATGATTGCTTGTAACTTGATAATGAAGTTATTTCCTGGTTTGTGTTTTTTTTTCATCCGGCACGGAAGGGGTTAACAGGCTGTGAATTCTTGATTGCCAACTCCCAGGATCGTATCTCCTGTAACTCAAATCAGGGCCATCTGCGCTGGGCGTATGCCTGCCTTCCCCCCTGGCCTACTGCACTCAAAGGCTCTCTGTGCTGTGGTTTGCCCGGCCCCGTCACGTGACTTCTCTGAAAGTGCCCCCTCCCTCCTCCTCCCTCTTTATTTCCAGTAAACTGTTTGAAAGGAGGGGGGTGAGTCAGAGTAAAACCAGCTTCCCTTTAACCACAGCTTGTTAAAGAATTTGTCAACGTGGACTCAGGGGTGCATTTTCTGTGTGTGTGTGTGTGTGTGTGTGTCTGTGTGTCTGTGTGTGTGTGTGTGTGTGTCCAGATAGATTTGAATGCTTAGCTCTTCTCTTTTCTTTTTTCTTGAAAGGGGACTGTAGACTGTGTTGTATTGCGTCAGGAGTCCTTAATCTCTCCACTTCCTGTGCCAGAGAGAGCAGGCGCGGGCTTGTCAGGAGTTAATGAGATGAACTTTAGCCGTCATCGTGTCGGGGGGCTTGCGACCGCTCTGGAGATGTGTGTCTTCTGTGTGAAAGACTTTCATTGAGAAAAAAAAGAAAACACCGAGAGAGGGAGAGAAAAAATGTGCGTGGGTGTTGACTTGTGTATAGGCTATGCATAGATTTTTCCTTGTCTGACACTTTAATTTTCCACATGGAGCGGAGTGCCTTGTTGCTGCCTGCTTTTTGTCTACATTTGAACTTTGTACCCCATCGGCACTACCAAAGACTACTGAAAACAGTGTTTGCTTTGCCAATTTTTTCACAATGAAAAGTCCACTGTTTGTGAGAGAACCCCCTGAGCAACTTTTCTGCAGATCCAAAATAAACAGATATCACATTGAACAACAATGCATTTCAGATGAATAACAGACAGACAAAAAAATAATAATTTGCATAGTTATTTCAAACACCTGACACTTGAAACAGATCCTGTTTGCATTTGCAGTATATCAAGATAAAAACCGGGTTACTGTATCAAGTTCAAAAAACTTCTCGCAGGTTTTTCCTTGTGGATTTTTCTAATAACTGTCATCACCTGGAAACTGTAACTACAGACATTCAAACTGCAATGTTTAATGTAGAGCTCACTCTGCTTCTTCCTTACGCATTTTAATACAAGACATGCTTCTGTACTTATAGATTGAGTCATTTTTTTGCCATGTACATAATAAGATTTTAATCTAACTCAGTGGTTCATCCTGGTGACATAATTCCATTTATTCTTATGAAAAACACCCTTCTATCAATCATGTATTACATTAAATAATCTACAGAATATTAACTTTATTAAATCCAAACAGATGTGACTCTTTATATTACGAGAACAAATCATATACTTCAGTAATGCTTAACTGATGATCATTAACAGTTATTTCATACATTATTTGATTTAGTCATAGTTTAGTCATTCTCAGTGAACCAACCCTGACTAAATAGGGTTAAAAAAAGATAAACGATCAAGTAAGCTAGATTCTAGTTACATAAAACTTTTAAAGATCGATGTATTTGCTCAGAATGGACCTATTCTCAGCTTTTCTATAAGTCAAACTGGTCGTCAGATGCATTCTTATGCATCAAGATCGCATCAAACATTTATATAGTAAAGTTATTATATCAGTTAAGGAATGGAAATTAGCAATAAAATTAGATCACATAATAGTTTATGTAACTGTTTTATATCTGTTGCAAATGTTTGCATCTGATGACCAGTTTGATAAAAAAAAAAAAAAGAAGTAAAGAAGAAGAAGCTGAGAATAGGTCTCTTCTGAGCAAAGACATAGATCTATCAGCGGTTTATGTTAATGGAATCCAGCTAACTTGATCGCATAGCAATTCATGTATGAAGTTACTGCTCCTAAACATTCCTGACATGATTATCTTTTATACCGCTTTTCCACCAAAATTAGCGGGTCTACACGTTCTTTAAATGCAGGTACACCCGCTAAAAATCACCTATTGACCCCATTCCCACTTCCTGCAGGCAAGGTAGCCCGCTGGTAATTTTTATCTGAAGCGTTACATTGTATGTGACTGATGTCAAGTTTCACGTCACGAATGCGCCGGAAACAGTTGTTACAGAAGAAAAAATAACAACACGCCCATTGTGAAAGAAGTGTTGGTGGATAAATTATTTTGAGCGTCACAACCCCCGCTAAATGACTCATAATCATAATTTGAGCCATTCGGTCCAATAACATTTAGAAAGTCTAGAAGAGCTGCACGATGAAATTATTTTATCCCCATTCAGGTTAGCGGATCTCTAAGCCAGGCTAAGCCGGCTCGATTGACGATCCAGGTATTTTCATAACCGGGAAGACAAGCTTTTTTGGCTTCAAAACACTACTGAGCAGCTTTCATAGGAATGAAGGGAGCTCCGCCTCCAACACTGTGTCCAGTAATAAAACGTCCTTGAAGAGGCCGCATCCCAAATTCCTTCCTTATTTATGCGCCATCACCAGATGTTGATGACGCGTCATCACTTCGCGCAGCGGAATTTGGCGTGTTCACCTGGGTATTGCGTTTAGATCAATGCCGAGCTGATAAACACCTGTGTCTAATGCAGAGTCAGTTGACCCTGGTGAAAATGCTGAGTTTACACATTCCCATTGGACACAAAAGCCCGATCTTAGCGGGTTTAAGTGGGATTTTTGACCAGTGGAAAAGGGGTATTACTGTAAACTAAACACAAAAAGTCATAATGACTTGATCATTTGTTAATGGTGAGCAAAAGGAGTTCTTGATACATTCGGCATTTATTAATGCATTAAATCATTACGACTCTTGCATTATTATATGATTTGTATCCTTAATATAAAGTGTTACCAATAACTGTATATCTGCCACCAGGTTAAATTATATTTATATTAAAGTACAGCAGCAAATGCTCATGAAACACACGGTGGGAACATGCTGTCTCCAAAATGTCGTTTCTGAGGTGCATTTATGCACCTCAGAAACGACATTTTGCTTGTTCAAATTAGGACTGGCTAATCTCAGTATCAGATGTATATGGAGGGAACCTACAAACAACAGATGAAATGTGAGTTTTGTTCCCCACAGCGGTCGGCTTCATGTGGGGTGATTGTGTAGACTGCTGAGTAAAGCATCTGTGCCGAGCAGCCAAACCTGGAACCAAAACCTCCATGGTTTTAATGACGCTGCACCCTTGACAAGATCTTACCAAATGTAATTGCTGCTAAGCCCAACCCTGCAGGCCGGCAGTGACGGGGATGGAGGAAGAGGAGGGGGGGCAAGAGGCAGTCCCTGGCAAGCTGCCTGGCAAAGATGGTGATTTTCCATAAGCCGCCAACAACAGAGTCTGGATGTCTGAACCCAAGCCATCCAAGATAGACGCTTCCCCAGTCCAGAAATGCAGAAAAGAGAGAGTCCAAGTACATAGTTCAACTATAGTAAATCACAGTGTCACAAGTTCATACACACACACACACACACACACACACACACACACACCCACACACACACCCCCAAAGACCCTTTGTTCGCACTGCGGTGATATTTTCATGCTCGCTCTCACTGCATGAGCCAAAAGCTAAACTACAATACCTAATGTAAACAAGGCATGTGTCATGATGTCAGAAAATGAATGGGATTCACAGGCCATCACCATGGCAATGATTGGTTCTGCAGGGTTCTGACTGCGCTGCAGCACCGGCAGTTGTCAGGTGTCCCTGGGCCAGACACTGTCCTCAGCGGTTCAGCTGTAAACCAACCATACACATTCCTTCCTTCCCTGTCTCCCACCAGCTGAGCAGCTTACACACACACTCTCCCACGCACATGTGCACACCCACACACATGCTTATGCACACATTGGTACAGGCTAGAATTAAAACGACAGGATAGTCCAAGAAGAAACCTTGATGATTGGACATCAGTGGAGGCAGAAATTCAAACCATGAACCAATCAGATTCTGTGTCCCTTCGCTCCCCCCACCACCGCCTTATTAGGCGACCTCCCATGTCTCTCAAGTTTCCTGTCCGCTTGGTTGCACCCTGCAAAGAATGTCATCAGCACTGTACTGGTTTTGTTGACCATATTAGGTATGATCATGTATTGCCAGCCCCCTCCTGAGCCTCATTTTTTGCAATGTTTAGAAACAGAGGCCTTACTTTTTAGAAGAAAACAATTATTACTTGTATGTTCATATGAAACAAATTCATTATTTTCTTCTGTGCCTTCATCAGTTTATTTGATACAGTTTCAGATGAGAAAAATATGTTTTTTCAGTGGGAAAATCTACTTTGCATGTAGCAAACATTCATTAAGGATATTTAGACTTAAAATGGTTAAACACAGTCCACTAAACACTAACTATTTGAGTATCTCATTCTGAAATGCAATAGATGCATTTTTGAAACAATTTGCCACATGAAAAATATCAGGAAATATTCTGATGTAATAAATGATTTGGTTCAGGAAAAATATGCAATTTTATAAATGACTCAAGATGAATGTTAGCTTTTATACCAGCATAATTATGTGTTCATATCAGCAGTTAATCTGAGTGAGTGTGTATTTTCTTTAAACGGAGGTTGACTCACTTTGAAACAAATCCTTCATATACTTATTATAAAGAACTGTATTTGCAGTTGTTCATGAATTATTTTGAGGTTTTTACACTGATTACTTTTCCGTTCCCAAATATAAAGTGAGTTTGAAGTTAAATCTGAAGAAAGAAAGGGGATGCATTTAATATAACACATCTAAAAAAATTCATATAGCAAGTGCAAACTAAAATAAATCCATTTATAACAGTCACAGACTTAGATTTAAATTAAAGCATTGAAAAGTATTATTTTTGAGCATCCCTGAAGGATAAATTAAGCATACATTTAAGGCTTAATTCTGCAAAATATGTATTTCGATACCAAATAGGCATTGCTTGCCTATAAAGAGTTGTGTAAAACACATGCTTTATCCAATACGACATAAACATAATGTCTTTGATATATTGAGAACCTCACATTTAGAAAAGAGGCAGTATTACTACATTAATTTAACATTAACTTTGTAAAGAAGAATAGTTTTATTGTTTTTGATGATGAAAGCACCACAACTCTAAGATAAGTTTAGTTGAATGTAGAATGTAGCCGTTATGCAGTTTTTTGGCTGTAAAATCCAACACATCAAATTATCAACATATTAAGAATAACAAAATAAATAAATCTTCATCAAATATTTTGGAATGCAGTGTCTTTAGTATATTTTATTCTTGTTTATATTAAGAGTTTTGATTTCCACTCAGAATCAAATAAACAAAACTCAGATTGTATCCATCAGTTTTAATTAAGCAATGGTAAATCTAGCATGGTATGGATGTAGTTATTTTAGAAATTACCTAGATCTTGAATGTGTCATCCAAAAATATATAAGTCCTGTTCCTGGATCTGGGGGTTCCTTTGCATTCCCACTGTGTTCCCAGAACTAGTTTAGGTAAAATCCAAACAGATTAAAGCTCCTATTCCCAGAAAGGTATATTGAGGAAAAATCTGTGTCACTGCTGTGAAAAGAGGCTTTTGTGGAGCTGTCAAGAGGGATAGGGCAAGACTAGCTGAAAAAGTAAGAATTTGTGAGTCACTGGAATGGCCAGAGACTGTTGTCTTGTTCTCACACAATGGTGTTAATAACTAGCACCAGAGGCAAGATAGAGACAAGCTAAAATCAGTTTATCATTCTCCCAGAATCATGAAGAATGTTTTGAGAAGAGTATTGTAATTGCTTTAGAACACGTAGCAGGTGAATCAGTGCTTTTTAGCTTTGAACTTGAAGATATTTGTGATGGCAGGATAGTCATGAATCTAAAGTGATTCTTGCTTTAATTGTGAAACCCATTTTTTTCATTCAAACATTTTAATAAATTAATTTTCCCACTAAGAAGTTGTGTATTATTAGATATGTTCAAACTTTTTTGTGATAAATATACACAAGCAGGCAACTGTTCTTCACCAAGAGTTCCTCATCACTTACACTTTTCACATTTTCTTCGGCAATTGTGGATACATTAGAATTAAAACAGTGCAAATATTTTTAAAAGTACATGCTAAAATATTAGGTTTTAGAGATTTTTAACATTTAAAATAAAGCACCTTAACTAGGGAGAGTTTAGAAGCACAAATGCTAAGAGTGAAAATCACTCTGATCCACAGTCAATTAAAATATATGTATTTTTAAGTTCTAAACAATTTACACTGCTGTGCATCTAATTTCTGATTATATAATTTCTTGGTTTGTAAGTTGATATTTTTCTCAATAATTGATGAAAATGTTTTGTTGAGGGCACATTAACATGAAGGAGGAAAATCAGCTGCAACTGTTGCATCTGCTGCTCTTTGTAGCTATACCACAACAAACAGAAATTGTTAAAACTGGTTATGCACTCATTTTTCGTTTCAGTTGGACACCAGAATGTTTTTAAATATAAAATGGAACAGTTTAATATCAGGTAACAGGCAAAAAATGTATAAAGAAGCTGGAACATTAACATTCAGAGATGATGGAGAAATCCTAAAAGCAACTCTTTGATTATAATATGTTGTCCCAAATTAATATGTAATCTTAAATTCTTCATTTATTTTAACGTAGCATTTGAATGGGTTTAAAAGCATTTGTTAGAAGTCACTTAAAAAAAAAACATTGCAGCTGGCTACACACATTTTTTTCACACACCTCTGTGATATTCCCTCTTCTACATAAATGCTTAGAAAAACACTGACAAAACTCTTTGCTGTAGTTTTCCCTTAATAAAAGCTTTGGTGGCCCAGACAATTATTTAAATCCTAAAAAATGTACTTATCAATCTGAAATTTAACAGACAATAATTAGAAATAATTTATCATGTGAAACATAAATCATTAATAATTGTTTTAAACTTTCTTAATCTGTCAGACATTATCCACTATTTTATAAAAAACTGAATTATATGTATCTAATAGAAGCTCTACAACAGTAATTATAAGAAAAAATTGCAGTTTTTGCAATAGGCTGTTCAGTACAATTCTGTGAAGCATGTTTGAGATGTGTCCTGCGAACAAGGCGATGTCTTGCATTGTATTGTATTCATCTATATACAGTATATACTTAAACAGTATACACTGTGTGATCACCTAAACATCAGCAAGTCTTTGATGACACATTTTTCCCACTTCTGCTCTTTTTCAGGACTTTGCCACCCGAGCAAAAGTGGCAGTGCAGAAACTCATCCAGAGGGTGGGATTCTTTGGGATTTTAGCCTGCGCTTCTGTAAGTCTGATCAAATCTTTAAAATTAAAATATTCTTCACTCCCACTTTAGAGTTTATCAGTTTAATTATTTTTTGTCATCTCTGCATTGATGCTATACAAACATGTAAGCATTATTTTAAGGCAATTGCAGTTCTGAATTGTTGAACATATGAAGAAAAAGTCAATTTTATGGAATGTACATTTGACACGTGTCAGATTATCTCATGGCACTATCAGTGACCTTGTGTAGGTGTACCTGTTGTGTTACATTTGCAGAGGGAAAAAAATACTACATGTATTTTAATAATTGGCTACATTTTTTCACGTGTTTCTCTATATGATTAGTTTCATATTTCTCAAAGTGAATCTATACAATTTCAAGTCTGATCATCTCTATCCTTTTTCCCTTAGATTCCAAATCCCTTGTTTGACCTGGCAGGAATAACATGTGGACATTTTTTGGTCCCCTTCTGGACTTTTTTTGGTGCGACACTCATTGGGAAAGCAGTCATCAAAATGCACATTCAGGTGAGTTGCTGCAGTTTGAAAATGCATATGTATGTCAATAATGCCAAGGCTGATTTTTCTTCCCCAAAAAGTGCTCATGAAGTTTATACTTGTATACAGTAAAGCACACTTTCACAGCTCTGGACATACTCATCTTTTATCTTTTCTTTTCTGCAGAGAAAAAAAGAAAAAAAGGATAGACTATTTAGTCTATTTTCTGCAAAAAAAAAAAATCATATTTGTGCCAAAGTTTAAGTTTTGCTTACATCTCTCATATTGTTTTAGTGTGTTAGTTAATGAGTCACACTAATGCACTGCTTCTCTGTACTGCACTCAGCTGGTAGCAAGGAGGCCATTTTGTGCAGCCAAAGTATGGGGAGTCAACCATTTTGTGATTGCAGCTGCAGCACCCCCAGTGCATTGTACAGTAGACCGGCCAGACTGCAGATTGAAAACTTATAGGAAAATAAAAGATACATCCTAACTTTTGAAGAAGAAAGTACTGTTACGAGACTTGGCATCACAGACGTTTCTTCTAATCCGGGAAAATCCTCAATTTGCGTCCAGGAATTTGCAGTATGTCTGTGGGCTCCACTCTCTGTTTTCTAAGTAAACGTTGGAATTTGCTCATTGTGACACAGAGAGGAAGGGTTAAAAGCAAAGCATTTTTTTCACTCTGCCTCATTCCTTATCATACGCAGAACGCAGCATTGTCCTGTACCAAACTGAGAAAAAAGGCAGGGGGGACCTAGTGAGCACGAGCTAATGCAGATAAACATTGTCTGTGGGAGGTGATGGAGAAAGAGAGAGGGAGAGATGGGGGGGGGGGTGGGAGGGAAGGAGAGGGGGTGGCATGCATGGCAGGCACAATCACACTGACAGTACCAGATTACATCCAGGGGTCCCGGGGGCCCCCACTGACAGGGGTGTGTCCCCGTCTCACGGAAAGAAAGACTTCACCCGGTTCTCCAGCATTTCTGGAGGCCCCAATCTCTCCTGTAGCTGCTTGGTTTAATTTTCCTCAAGCTTTGGGTTTTGCTTCTAATGCAAATGATTCAGTAGTTTCAGAAAACAAGAAGCATTTGAAGAGCAGGTGATGTTGTTCCGTATGGGCCAAGAGGGAACAAAAGGGGATTTTGAGGCTTGTGGGGGTGTGTGTGTGTGTGTGTGTGTGTGTGTGTGTGTGTGTGTGTGTGTGTGTGTGTGTGTGTGTGTGTGTGTGTGTGTGTGTGTGTGTGTGTGTGTGTGTGCGCGCGCGTGCGCTTCAAAGCATGTTTTTGATCTGGGTTTGTACCTGAGCTTCAGGTGTGCTCTCGGCAGTCTCCAAGGAGAGGCTTTTTTTTATTCTGTGCTGTTTCCACCTTTTGTGCTCATTAAGCCTTACATCTGAATGTCCACTGTTGAATGGTTAGTGACGCAGCAGGTCACTTGAGGATGAGGGGTGATGTCATGGAAATACACGTCGGGCCCTTGAGATGGGTGATTTTGCTGAGGACAAAACAGTTGTGAGGTGTGGTAGTGAATGTAGACTTACATGTAGCAAAAGTGAAATGAGAGAATTATTATTGTTCCACCCTCTGACTTTTTTATCAGAATTTCTGCATTGTCAAAGTTGCAAAAACACGACAGTTAAACCCAGATGCTCTCACTTCCACATTACTGTCAGATCATTCAATTCTTCATAATGAATGTTCCTTTTATACCGAGAACTGGTGTAATGCTTCCTTCTTGTGTGTGTGTGACAAACTTGTTATGACTGGGATGTGTGTAGCCCTTATCAGCAGTATCAGTTAACTGAAATCAGCGAGTCAAGACCATGTCATCGTCGGTTTCCGAGCAGACACATTAAAGGCATCTTAGTCAGCTTTCCTTTGTCGGCCATCTTGCTGTCCCTTCCTCTCTTTGTGTGGGATGACAGATCAGGTGTCAGTGACTGTTAAGGAGATGCAGGTGCATAAATTCTCAATTCAAGTGCATTACTCCAAAATGTGTTACTGAAGTTGTAGGTAAAAAGCCATTGGGGGATTTACTCACTGTACCGCCTCATATTTATTTTCTGCGAGGCACAGAAATAGTACAACAAACAAATGACTGTCTTTTTTATTGTGGCAGATTAGTGTCACATATAAGTTGTGTTATTTTTGCGACATGGCCAACTTTATGACTGCAAGTCTTCGGTTAATTTTGTTTGACCTCCACTGAGGTCCTGAAGCTTAACACCCTCACAAAGTTAAAGAAAACCAAATAACAATATATGCATGACCTGGGTGATGTTACATAACATTACAATGAACAATGTCACTAAGCACTGATCAAAGAGCACTGTCACATGAAATTAAAATTGTCATTGGGGCGTCCTGGTGCTGAGTATCTTAGCTGTGATCATGTTAAAATGACCTTCTAAGTGTTGTACTGACGAAGCTGTCACATTTATTTTTGTTCACTTATAGTGTCATTTATCTCACTCGGCATGTTTCCTATAGTTGTAGTTTATGATCTTTGACCACTTTTGGCCTCAGTTAGTTAAGAATTTATTTTTTTTACATTTTCACATTATACAACTAAATATTATGCTAATTGAAGCTACACATTTATATTGAGTGAAATATTCCAATCCAGGATCACATTTTATGGCTCCATCATTACATAAAATGGAAAATTTGAGATGCCTCGTGTATCATTTTATACACTTTTCCCTGTAATTGGGCAGTATATATTTAGTATCGTTGGAAACCTTGGGATCTGGACTAGAATTTAAAATAAGGTTCTGCGGGTTTGAACAATCCTTTTCTGCACAACATGAGTTTGTAATGATGGACCCGCCAAAACGCTCTGTTGGGTTAAGCCTTTCTAATGTCATGTTCAAGGCAACCTAATGTTACTGGGTCAAACCACATTTTTAGTGGTAAAGAACGCATGTTTGTTTATAGGAATACTGTAACCTAACACAACTCAAAGGGCAAGTAAATTAACTTGAAGGTTCTGGTCAGTTATGGGGTGCATGTTCCCGTCCTGCTCTGCAGGCGGACATGGAGCTGATAGGAGCCAGAATGGCTGCCAGTCGCCTCTCTGTCCATTCTGGCCCGGTGACTAAGCAGGAATCAGACAGGACAGGAGCCGGCCTCCAGACCCCCTTTGAAGCAGTGACACATCTCCTTTGATTCCTGTACTCGTCTATCCTTCCGTCCTTTACGCACATACATAGACACACACACTCTTCTGATGACAGCCAGTGTGATATGCTGACCAAGTGTGCTGTATTGGTTGTGTGTCATAGAGCCCAGGCCTTTCATTTCTTGCCCTCCATGACAAAAGCTGCTTTTTGACCAAACCGCCTTAGTGGTGCAGGGATGGGCTCGGGCACAATGGGTAGGGTGTGTGTGTGTGTGTATGTGTGTGTGAGGGGGAGTTAAGGAATTACTGATCAAACTATGATGTGCACACTGCCTTTTTCCTGCACCCTGACAGTGACCTTATGGTTCAGTAACTGACTCGCTCTTTCTGTGTGTTTCTTTGTCATACAGAAACTGTTTGTGATCGTCACCTTCAGCAGGCACATAGTGGAGCAGATGGTCTCCCTCATTGGGTGAGTAAGCCTCAACGGGTGTGTGTGTGTGTGTGTGTGTGAGTACTTGTGTGCGTGTGATGGCTCACCAAAAGTACCCCGTGGGGTGTGTAGCTATCACACATGAAAGAGTTAATGCAGAACTTGACGGTTGAGGGACCTTTTGGGTGGTCATGTGGCATTCAGGTAATTTATGTCCCTTTGTGTGAAGTCTGCCTCCTCCTCTCTGTGACTCTGATGAAGGTCACAGTGTCAGAGGTGGCTTTGAATTAAACATGGTACTTTTGGGAGATGACTTGTTGCTCTATCCTGTTTGAAATGCTTTGTTCAGACCTTGAAACAGAGGTTTTGTCACATTTTGTTCCCCTTTTGGCTCCTCACTCTGCTGTAATAGCCTACACGGTGATTAATGGCTTGGATTTTTCCACTGGATGACTATGGGCATGAACATGTTCTGGCTGCTTCACAGGACAGGATGAACTCCTGTCTATCAGAGAAACCTCCTCTCTGCTTTATCTCTCATGATGCACTTCGTAGCCCTTTTAGCCAATCGGTTGTTACCTACCTGATCTTATAGGGAGCACA
Organism: Pagrus major; assembly: GCF_040436345.1. NCBI lineage: Eukaryota > Metazoa > Chordata > Actinopteri > Spariformes > Sparidae > Pagrus > Pagrus major. The sequence goes on along the minus strand of NC_133227.1, from coordinate 12,770,357 downwards.
AGCCAAGAGATTGTCTTGAGTGTCTAGAGCTGGATCGCCATGATTCGACCTCTTATCTTTTTGATAAAATAAGGCCGTTCAGGTGTCTGATCTCTCAGGCAGGAAGTGATCATGTTTATTAGCCTGGAACATCTTGGAAGGAGAGAAAAGAAATTAGTTCCAGTGAGAGGGTTTTCACAAAGGAAATTTATATGTGTCAGTATTTGTATATGCCCAGCTGGAAACAACATCAGTGTAATGTTTAGTTTACCAGCGGCATTAAGTTATTTTGTAGGATTAAGAGACTGGTTTTATCATGAAGCCATTAGACTAGATTCGGTTTTGAAGACATTAAAACTTTTTAAATAAAAAATACACAACAAAATCACACCTATGCACATGCACAGCCTCTTTGCTTCTTTTTAATAGGGGCTAAATGTAATAGAAGTTGAAAGAGCCTTGGTGCTGATGGGTGCCATGATGGGTGTCCTTGTAGAGATGCCAGGGGCTGCAGCTGGAAACTGCCCTCAACACACCTGCTGGTGGGAGTGCCATTTATTACACACACATACACAGACACACACACACATTCATATACTCATAAACACACACAGACACACACTTGCTGAAACCAGGCGATGAGATTGCATCAGCTTTCCTCCTTGCCATGTTGTCTTTTTGCACATGAGCTTTCTAAAATGAATTATAGAAGACTTTGGTCAGGCACTGCTTTTAAAGAGGCTTTTATTGCTCTTTTCTCTGCATTTGTATTTTTTATTTTTATAGACAATACTTTAATTCTGTTTAAATGCCACAACATAACATTTCTTTCAATGGAGGTGTGATCAATGAAACTTTGATAGTACAAGCTTTACAAGAAATTAAAAAAAGTTGCAAACTTTTTTTTATACTGTGTGTGTGTGTGTGTGTGTGTGTGTGTGTGTGTGTGTGTGTGCGTGCGTGCGGGTGGGTGTGTCGGTGTGTGTGTGTGTAGGCTTGTGAAAGACCTGTCCCCTCTGTCAGTCACTGTTCATTGAGCTGCAGACTCAGAGCGACAGATGATTGGTTATTGACAGGTTTCAGTCTGACTCACGGCCCGCTTCTTCTCTAAAGGAAGTTTCCCTCTTTACAACTCGTCAACCGTCAGCTTCCTTCCTCACTGAGGCCCTTTCCACCTTCACCTCTGATCCTCTGTGCTGCTCTCACTCTCACTCTCAATCACACGTCACCTTATGAATGGGTGACAGCCTTTCAATTTGAAGCCTTCAGGCTGCGACAGACCACAATGTCAGTGTTAACTGTGCAGGTGTTGAAAATGAATTTGCACCTTTAACGCCCGTTTAAATGCAGGCACCTTCTGATGCCCCCACCCACTATGCACATGCACAGTTGCATATGCATGCGCACACACAGAAGATTTTGTGCAGGCACATACACACAAATACAAACACACACACTCAAACGTTTGTCCTCTGTGTGCCCTCTTTCTCAGAAGTTAGTTGCACTAAACGTCGACGTCTTGTTTGTTTTTTATCTCAGCTCAGACACAGGACTTTTCCAAATTTCTTCAGTGTAGCAAAATCAGTAAAACAACAGATTAACCGTTTTCATTTTGAGTTAGATTGAGTGTATGGAAACTATTTTCTGTGAAATTCTTACATCTTGGTGTTGCATGAATACATTCCTAAAGTAAGGATTTTAAGCCATGCCTGCAAAAGATGTGTGATGAGTGTTTTGGAAATTTTCACACCAAAGATTAATTTGTTGTTTGTTGTGTTTGATTTTCCCACGTGAAATGTTATAAACATGTGGAGCCTTTACTGTCTTTTTAAGTTGTGTCTGATTCTATAATAAGACTCACTTTGAAGTAAATGTCTTTGCTTGATGAATAGATAAAGACACAAATTGTGTCTTAATTGTAGAATTTGGATATGTTTGCTCAGTTTGTTTTTGTTGTTGTTGCTCGGCTCTGGATTTGGTCTCTGTGACTGAGGGATAGTATTTGTCTTTGTGGGTGACTGAAGTGACCGTTGGACTTTGGCCATGGTGATTTCATTCTCACATGACATAATACGATACTACACAATTAATTTCCTGCTCTTTGCCTGTCAGGTGAGCTAGTTAGCACACACACAGAGGATGCAGAAGTCAGAGAGTGTAACACCCTACAGAACATGCTGAATATTAAATATATATTTATATATATATGCTGAATAATATATATATACACACACACACAATATATAAATCATCTAAAAATAACTGAAAATGTACAAAACACCAAGTTGTTTTCATTGACGTACTGTTTTCTTATTTTCAGTTAGTAAGTAGTTCTCTTAGTTTTAAGTTATTATCATTATTAATTGAAATGTATAATTATTTTATTTAACTAATTTATCAGCTTCCTTATAAATTATCCTTCCGTGTGTGTGTCTGTGTGTGTGTGTGTATGTGTGTGTGTGTGTGTGTGTGTTTGTGTGGGTGTGTGTGTGTGTGTGTGTGATTAATGCTTTTATAAGTAATATTCCTGTAATCATGACAAATTATTTTTTTTCTTGTTCCGCCAACAGGGAGTGTCCAAATAAAAGTTTCATTAAGAAAATATTGTGTATTGCGACACCGTGGCACATAGTTATGTGGTAATCAGAAATGTGTATCATGTCACAGTCATATAATGTCTTACTCACATAATAGTAAGAATATGACTTTATTTCCAAACTGATGCTTTTTTTAAAAATTAAATATTTCTAAAAGTTTTCACTCAATCAGCAGTTTAAATCAGTTTACTAGTTTTTTCTGAATGACAAACGGAAAACAGTTTGTTACAGAAATTCAGTCTCAAAAGAGAGGTTTGGATCCAAGGCTTAAACGTCATTAGGCTCTAAAACTGTCAACAGCCATTTTCATCACCTCTGTTAACAAAAATGACCAACTCCAGATTTTTTTTTTGTTTTTATTATTAGCTGGAAATAAAATGTAGAGAATATGCAAAGGACCTCTTTTAGAACAAGTTGAACATAAGTGACTTAAAATTTCCATCATACATTTATGACTGTCTGATGTTCCTTTTGAGAGCTAGACCCAAGAAAAAAAAACAGTTTGGTGGAAAAAGAACTTCTGTCCTTTGACAGCTGTTCAATCAAGTGAAGTGTTCTTCCTTTTTCGACTGTTTTTCCAATTACTGTCTGTTTGGGACAAAAAAAAAAAATGGGTGTCCGACATTTCAAACGTGATGTATTACTTCTTCATGTGTTTTGTGGAAACAGATTCTTATACCTCTGGCAGATGGGTTTCACTCTTGTTTTCCTGCCATGCAAAGCATTTAAGGTTAAATCTATAACCTTCTGTCAGCAGGATAATAATAAAGATAGTTCTGCTTTGAAGCCCGTAAGTCACAATAAAACCTTCCTTAGATTCCTTTTGGGCTGATAACAAGATCTGATAACCAGGTCAGATGGAGCTGTGTCTGATCAGACTTGTTAGGTTTCTTATGTCCTGTGACTAATGTACAGATGTCTCCTCTTCAAGACCAGCCGTGCGTGTACAGTCATTGTTTAAGTTGGGAGAAAATTCTGCAAACTCACGCTGAGCTGGGCTTTGATCAAGATCTGAAGCAGTTGTATGTCACAAAGTTTCATGCTGTTATTTATTTAAAATTGTTCATTTTGCAGTTTTTCACCTCTTGTGAACCCTGCACAGGCTTCCCATCTTTTTAACAAGACTTGAGAGTTTGTAGATTTAATTAAAAAATAAAAGAGAACAATTATGAGCCAATCATCTTAACTCTCTGGACCTCTCACTGAACACTTCACACCCTGAGAAAAACCCTAAAAAATATTGGATACTTACTTATGACCAGTGTCCTGTGTTATCCTACAGTATGTGCATTTTATACACTTGAATTTGTAAAATTCAAGTCAATAACCCTAGAAAGACTTCAGAGAACAAAGCAGCCCCTGCTGCTATGCTCCATATAACTTCAGGACAACAGATTCATCTTTTTCTGTGCCCAATCCTCCCTGTCCTCCCCTCTCTTATCTCAGCTGGGGCTTCATCAGCCACTGCGGCTGAGATATACAGCAGGAAAAGCTCCAAATCACCCACTGCATGCAGTAATGGAACAGGGAGCTTTCCTGTGTTTGACATGCTGTCTGGACCCCCAGTCTCCTCGTTTGATCAGTTGTGAGCCGCTAACTCTGATTTGTGACACTTTCTCAGCAGCTTAATGTGGTGATGTATGAAGAGGAAAAATAGAAGTCTTCTCTGATTTTGAGAGCAGCCGTAGTGATGAGGCCTGTTTGGAGGCTTTGGTGCCAAAGTGCTGGTGATTCACCATCTGCAGGAATCTGGTGTGTTTACACTTTGTCAGTGGTGACTGTGATAGGACTGGGTTTAGTTTCTCTAAAGATCTGGGAAGGGACAATAGGTTATGGTGCTAGTTGTGTTTGTGAGAGTTTGAAAAAGACAGAAAGTGAGAAGACAGAAAATGAGACAACAAGAGAGACACCATTGCAGTTTCATCTGCACTGGTTCTTTAAATGACAGTAATCCTGACAGTAATCAGTAATCCATCATTTTGATTGAGTTGGCCACTCTCCGTGTCTTGTATTGAGCTTGACAAATCCTTCAGACTCATGTGTCAAGAGAGGTACTATCATTGTCAGGCTCTTGGGGAGAACGCCATTGAGGTGCAGAGAGGAAGAGTCGAGACCTGAAAAGGTTTTCCAGTAGAAACCGGTGTGCTGGGGCCACGGGGGGAACCCGGCATGTCTCTATAAGAATGCATGCATTTCCATGTGAGTCCATCTCTGAGGCGGGAGTCCATTTCCAGGACAATGGGCCTGCAGATGGCTGTTCCTGCCACACAAGGCCATCGGCATTAGAGTAGCACCACAGGCGGGCAGCCCTGCTCGGAGGGAGGCCGGGGGGAGAGTCACAGGTCAGGGAAGGGCAGCCGGGGGTTGTATGAGCTGCTCACTGGATCCTACTGGAACTTTCCAAATCACAATCAGCTTTTTCATTCTTTTATAATGACTGTAAAGATAGAGGCAACATGTTATACCTTACACATCTAACGTGGAGTAGGCATAAATCAGTTAACAGAGTTGAATTGCTGCTCAGACTTTCTAATTACTCTCTGAATTTACAGTTTGATCTGGTCTCTTTCTGTACTTTGATTTTGTGTGTGTGAGGGGAGTTTCTACTAAAGAGACTAACTTCAGAAGATACCCAGTGGTTTTTCTAAATTAGCCTAAAATAAACTTCTGAAAACATTTTTGCACAGAACGAAGACTGTGGATTTAGTGCCCCATCACTGACTTATAGTGAAAGAGCATTTTGAGCGGGACAGCAAGTAAAACCTGTTTCAAAGTTCATACGGTTCCTGGTTATTATTTTAAGATAGACCTGAAAATTGTGAGCCTATTGTTCTATGTAAATCATTAACTAGGTCCCCATGGGTACTTTAAAACCCTTGAAAGGTAGTAAATTTGAAGGGGAGAAAATCATCACTTTTTTGTCGTCGTTGTTGTTGTTTTTAAAGACATAAATAGACTTGGATCATTAAAAGTGCTTGAATTTTAAGATTCTGTGCAAGAAGAGAAATTGAAATTATTTTGATATTTTTTTCCATTAAACTTTATTTAATAGGCTGTCTGCATGTGTATCTCCCACAGTTGGGCCATTGTTTCAAGTTTTTAAGCTATTCAACTCATTAATATGTTTGTATCACTTAATTTACACAAAATATTTTTTGCTGTGCTGTGTTAGAGAAGGCAAGGTCTGCCATCGCTGTAACACAGCAGCACTGTTTAGAAGTGTTCACACATACAAATTGTTGTCTGTGAGCTTTTGTACAGCCTGGTAGTTGCCATAATAGAAACCCTCAGTGTTAAAACAGATCCGACTCTCAAGCTATGCTGTGCTGAGTCATTTAATTTGAGGGAATTTGGTCTGAAAAGTCCTTGAAAAGTCATTGAATTAGATATTTGAGAAGAAATTGGATCCCTGCATTTTCTTTTTTATGTTCCTATTTCCTGCTAGCCCGGAGGTCACCACACTTTATTCTAACAATCAAGCAACTGAAGGAAAGTTGGGTTACTGGAGAAATGACATTTCTGAGAACCATGCAAATTAACCTTTTCTGGGTTTTCACAGTAGTTCAGTTATTTGTATGCATGTAAAAGTCCCACAGAAACAGGAGAAAAGTCTGCTACTGCATGTTTCCACTGAATTTCACCCATCTTGAGCACACCCCCCTCATTCATATAGAAACTGGGTTTGTGTGGTTTCATACTGAATGTGAGGTTGTCTGGGTTTAAGGTAACTGTAGCGTGGTCTTTTAAGACAGTCACCCATAGCAGGCAGCATTTTTTTTATGTTCTCTATTTCCAGCACATACATCCGTCTGAAGTGCAACAAATTTACGCACAGAATCTCTTGATCAATCTATATCTTTTTGTGTCATAAATATACAGGACAAGTGAACTGTAGTCTGTGCTAAAGGTAAAGTTATTTTACATGTGGTGATGTATTTCACCTTAGCAGACAGAGACTGTTGCCTATCTTTTTGTTGAAGATAGTTAGCTGATGAAAAATCAAACTTGTCTGTATTTCTTTAGCTGTTTACACCTCTGTGACATCACTGATCCTATAAATACCCCTCTTTGAACCATATGAGCAAAGCCTTCCTGTGAACCCAGTCCAGTAAAGAAGAGAGTGTTTTCGATCCTGTTACTCACCAGTTGCTCTGGTCACCTGAGAAGCATCCTGACAAAGATGGCATTGATCAGTCCTCTCCTCCACAGTCTGATGCCTCACTCAGGACGACGGGATCAGAGGCAAACAGGGCAAGACAGTGTGAGCAAGAGATGGAGCGGCAGGTAGCAGCTGACTCTCTTTTTATACAGCGTCGTTAAGTTTAATGTGAGGCCCTGCAGGGCGTCCATTTTCTCATCTCCCCCACTTCCATTCTGATTACCTTGGCCCACAAGCTCTGACAGAAATACAGAGGCAGTAACAGTCAGAAAGGGTTGACTTTGAGCCAGCACAGTCATTTAGAAAAAATATTCAATCGCTCAAGAAAACTTATTGTTCAGATCGTGTACTGTAGGCCTGTGTCTGGGGTTAATAGCACACTGAGGGACTCAGAAGGGGTATGCAAAGATCTGAATGTAATTGTAGCTTTGAAGTGTGTATGTGTCTGACAGACAAAGACACAAAGAGAGGGAGAGGTCAGATGTGTCTTCCAGGTCTGGTGTCATAATATGTGCCTCTCGGGCACAGCGTATGTCCCAGGATTTCCTGCTTTATTCAGCCCTGATTCATTCATTTGGCTCCCCATTCTCACACCCTGTGCCACACTACACATCAAATCATTCCAACATACAGTCAAAGCTATGACATTACTAATGTATTCATTCATCGGGATGGCAGCTGGCTTGTATGTTGTTTTAGGAAACAGTACACTATTGATTCATTTATAGAGCAGCTCATTTAACAGGGGGAACACAGCCTGACCTCGAGCTCTTAATCAGCATCATCCACTGAAGTGTATTGTTTTGTAAATCTCATGAAAATCGTAATGTGTGCTGTAATTTCACCAGTTGTCATGAGTGTGTGTGTCTGTGTCTCTGTTCTGTGAGAGGAGTCATCCCAGACAGACTGTGACTCAGAGGCCAGCCGGGCAGCCGTCCGGACCCCTCTCTCCTTCCCCACCCTGCCTCCACCACACCTCAGTCAAAACAGACATGTTGTCCCCCATCAGCCCAATTCACAACAGCAACAAGTTATGGAGAAGGAGCTGAGATTGTGAGGAGGGTTGCTTGCGATCATTCTTACTGTAAATATGCTCAGTGTCGTCCAGTCCTGGAGAATCCGTGAAAACCAGGCCAACCATAAATCTTAATTATGAGGAGGCTGCATTTTGTTTGTTTCATCCCAGACACATAAATCATTTTCTTATTATTTTATTTTGTCAAACCTCAAAGATTCACCACTGTGAACACAATTTATCACTTTGCAAATCTTAGGATTACACCGCTATGGGATCTTAAATCACATTCACACAATATAAATGTTTTATTGGGAAATAATGTTTTGTTTTTGTTTTTTTGCTAGATTTTCTACTTCTCTTCAGTGTTGTTCCAGCACATGAAGATATATTGTAGCATACAGTCGCACAGACATCAGGAACTTTCCCTTTTCTTCACTTGTTGGCTTTTAACCACAACGTCTACAGCATGTAAACTCAAATGCAAGCCAATATGTACAAGTGATCAGAATGTAAATCAGATAACTATAATCACTTTTGGCAACCTTTTTCTTAGCTTTTTTCATGTAAAAAACTCTGCCACAAAAAGAGATTTAATTGGCCTTGCTGTCTGTCTTTATTGTGCAACAGTCACTTATACAGCAGCAAAGGCAGAACATACAGTTTAGAAGTGGAAGATATACAGCATCCTGTGGCTTTTGACAGGTACATAGTAATGTATGTGGTTGTCTGAGCAGCATGTCACAGTGTATATGAACCACAAAGAACTCCATACAGTCCTACAGTGTGCTGTATGCTAAAAAAAATCTGACACATGCACTTTTGTGCTCACTGGCTACCCTGCTGTGTTGGATTAGCGACATACATCGCGTTTATGGGACAGTCGAGCTTCAAACAGTCTCAAGTTCTCATTTATTCCACGTGCCATTAATTTTCCACCCCGTGACCTCGTTTCTTTGGTGTGTTTCTGCCCTTCACATTTATTTAACATGTCGTAATGTGTTCATTTAACCCCTTGTGTGTGTTTCACTTTTCATGGGTTGTTCTGACTTGCTGCAAGGTTTCCCATTTTTGATTAATAAAGTGTACATTGAAGTAAAAATACAGTAGGCGTGGTTACCCCCGGGTCATTAGGTCTTCCTTTAAAAAGAGGTAAAAGAGGAAACAATGTCACTATACATCCCATACAGTAGCCTCTCCTCCAAGCATGACATGACAGGATGGATAGAGACACTACCCTAAACATCTTCTTCTGTTTCTCCTCCTCCTCCTCCTCTTCTATTTCCAGCCTGCCTGTTGCTGCCGCTCTACAAGTAGCAGTATGACTTGTCTGGATTTGTCTCCATTCACATCTGACTCATTGAACAACCCTTTCTCACCATAAGAAGGGTCCAGGCCTGGTTATCTGGTGACCCAGCAACTCCACACACCTCCACACTCAGACCAACAGGGTCTGTGTGGGCATGCCGACCTGAACCGTGGGGGGGTCGTAGGGGTCGGAGGGCCGTTTTATGTGGCTGTCTGGGAAGTGAGAGGAATAATAGACTGCTATAATTGGTGCCCCCTGATTTCCTGGCAGCGCTGCCGGGTCCCAAGAGGATTGCATGTGTCCGAGCTTGTGTATATGTATGTGTATGTGTGTGTGTGTGTGTGTGTGTGTGTCTGTCGGCTGACACATGGATGGCTGTGGAGCAGGGATGTGATAAACACACTGGGCAAGGGGGATCTCCGTTCAGGAGTGGGCTCCATGCTTTAGTGGTGAAGTCATTGGGAAAGAGCCCCGTTGAACTGGAGGAGGAACAGACACACACACACAGGCAAACACACACACACAGATATTACCTTTCAACATTTGCACGTGAGTCCAAATTTTCCTTACACACTCCTCATATCATAATTCCATTATTTAATTATTCCAGCACTTAATGAAATCAAAATGGAGCAGTAGTAATTTATCAAGCTGATAAAAAGAAATGAGTCAGAGTGTCGGTGTTTTGCACTGAGATGGTGCAGAGGTCCAAGTTTCAGTACCTCAGGTCAGAGTGCCGCCTAACCACAGAGTGCGTGTGCGTCTTGCGGTGTCGGTGCTGTTATGTTAGGTGTGAACTGTGGCCCTGTGGAGCATTGGGTAACACTAGTGATTGCCTAAGCCAGTTGTTGTGATGATGTTGTAACCAGTTGGACCTGGCCAGGGTTTGGCTGTCATGTGAGCCCTTGTTCTCTATCATTCCCCTGCCTCGGAAGTCAGGGCACGTGCATGTAAGTGCGTGCCTGTGTGTGTGATCTTCTGTGTGTGTGTGTGCGTGCCGGAGTGCCATTGGAGGTGGCAGCAGCCTTCAGAAGGGGCAGACAGGTCAAAGGTCTCCTCTGACTCAAGGCCAGTGGAATTTAGTTTTCACCAAACGAACACAGGACGCCTAAACACGCTCCACACTCCGTGCACAGCAGCAGGAAATGATAGTTCATTAAAAAATGAGATGCTGAGATGGCGTTTACAAATTAACCCTTCGCAGCAATAATCAAGCTGCAGGAAGTCGAGCGATGTGGGGTTTTCCCTCCATATCTCCTTCTTTTTCCCAGAGCTTATCTCCACCATATTTCTTTACTGAATATTGATCAAGTTAGCCTCTTTCCTTGGTTTCTTTTCTGACACTGTTTGGTACTGTTTTATTGCAAGTAAAGGTGATATGATGACAGGAGTGGAGGCCAGAATAGCCTTCAGTACAAAAATGCACATTTCCATTTCTCAGGACACCAGATATGTAGCTTTTGTTACCTGATTGTAGTTTGAGTGTTACTTATTTGTAGCAGAGAATGCTGTTTTGTACCTGCAGCCCAGCAAAAAGCATTGTTCACCAAAACATACGTATACTGTATGTGCTAGCATTTCTTTGGTAGAAAAATTGGTGACTCTTCTTAAGAATTATCTGTCTTACACCTTTGTGTAGTGTGAAGGTGTCCTCTCTATAGTTCACAGGTGTTATTTTTTCTATTCTATTCTGGATTCTTTAGAAGACGGAGGTGATGAGTCTTTTTGTGTTGAAGAAGGAGAGCAGGAGAGGTCACAGAACTCACAAAATATCAGCATCTTCAATAACTCCTTACCTTTAATATTTCAAATTATATTGTCTTAATTATTTAAAATAATTAGTTTTTTGTACAAATAAATCAAATATTAATACTTAATTTTCATTAAGTTTGTGTGTGTGTATGTGTGTCTATGTGTGTGTGTGTGTGTGTGGTGATGGCAACTAACCAGTTACAAACACAGAACAGAATCTGTTTAAATACTACACTAAGATTGATTTTGATCCAGAAGTCCACTAACTGGCAGCTCTGTTGATTTTCACTAAACACACGGATGCAAATTGTCAAACAGTTTCTTGTTCGTATGTTTATGTGTCACGGTTGTACCAGATGACCGCACTGAGAATGATTTGGAAAAATGAAAAAAGGTTCAATGACATCGTATGACAGTGGTGCTGCTGTGGTTTCTCTTGTGTCTCTTGCTGTTCATGTCCAGAAATATTGATCAAACTGTGTTGCTCCACTTTAAATTTATTATTGGATTTAGTGGTAATCCCCTTCTCAAAACACACTAATTTTGCAGACTTGAATGGTACAGACTTGCACAAAGGCAGTGTGTATGGATCATAGAGATCAGTTTTCTGTCTGCTTTCTGTTTTATTTGCAGTCATCATATATTCATACAGTTGTATAACTGCATCAACAAAAATCTAAACTCAACTGAGCTCAACTGAGCTCCACTTCACACGACACCTACAGTGTGGTCAGTCATATTAAACATTTTTAACATATTACTGCCTTTAGATCTCTTAGCTACAACTTTGTGTTTTATGTATAATCCCCTTAGCTTCTATTGTCCATTCCATCTGATAAATTAAATACAGACGTGTCCTTGTTGCATCTAATAAATCTCAGAGAGATTTACTTTTCATAATATTTTCATGTTTCCCTTTTTCTTCTGAGTTTATTATTTATGTAGTGACTAAATGTAAATCTTTTGATGGAGCTTCGATCATTTGCACTTTATATATCTAGAAGCCAACATAATAACTATTTGATGTATGACTAAGAAATGAATTATCACACATACTGCTTATGTTTTAGAGTATGTGCAGGTATATAACATACATCTATAGTGTTGATAATTAGCCACAAACGTTTACAGGGAATCATTTTTATAACCCACGTAAATGAAGCATCTTATGCTTTTTGCAGAACTGCTGGAAGTAATTCAATTAACTCGAGAACAACTGTTATAAAGTTTGATAGGATCCACACACATTCAGGCTTCTGTGGTTGTAAAACCACCTACATTTTAAGACTTTTATTATTCTTATTATTATTCTTTTTAACCATCTCATATTTTTTCTCTAAAGAAGAAGAAAGGAAGAGGAGTCACATTTTATAGATCTGTTTGGATTAACCGCCTTGTCTTTTATACTTGGCTATAAATTTGCTATACCCGTTTATATTTTTGAACACTGACACACAAAAAGGAGGATTATAATATGAAATACATAGAAGAATTGCTCTTTTGAACTAATTTAACATTTATTCGTCTGAAAATCCATAGTCAGTTTCTGTCCTTTACTGCCACATTAAACGAGAAAACTTTTTAAGATAAAAACTAAAAATGTATTGTAATTTTAGGCACATTGATGTGACAGCTGTTTCAGCTTATTAAATTAAATCTATGAGCTTTATTTTCGTCATGAATAGTTCTACCAGTCATAGTTTTAATTAAGAAGTAAATTACTAGAACCAACATGCATGTCCTTCTACAGGAATACTTAAGTATTTTTTAACCAGTTGATACTGGCCATAAATTGAGATTTGAACAGTTTTTAACAGAGATGAGCTTTTTGTAGTTAATACAGAAATTTGTCAAGAGCTTTTGGAGTGTAAAAATCTAATTTTAAAAAAACCTCCTGCTTTTGAAAAACGTGCTTTAAAGTTTTCTCTCCAAACTGATTTATTTCCCCGTTTCTCAAGGCCACAGTGTTTCAGAGCCTCACAAAAAAGATACAAGTGAGGAGTTTTCTGTTACTCTTTCTGAAAGCACAGGAATGAACAAAGCAGTTATTGAAGTTTGTTCAGTAGGTGCTGAGTAAATTGTTCAGGCTCAATGTTTGCCAAACTACATCTTATAGCTGTTATAAATTTCAGCTCCTTGTTATTCTCTCCCCTGCCTCGTCCCAACTTAGAAAGAACTATAAATACTCTTTTAAATTTCCAAACTTTTACTGAACATTAAAGTCAACTTTTACAGCAGTTAAAGTACTATATAAACAATACTATTCATCACATATAATGAATGCATGCACAAGTTACACAAATGTCTCATTTAAATCTAGTTACAAGAAGTTAATTTCATCTCAGATTAAGAAAGATAATCCTCTGAACCTTTTTCACAGAAATACAAAGCAGTTCAGCTCAGGTACTCACGGATAAATTATGAACACACTTACAGCAGAAATTGTTAAATCCAACAATTTCACAACCCCTTCAGCAAAAAGTGAAAATATATTCCCAAAAAGCACAAAATCACGAGATTTTTAATTGAAAGAGCAGTAGTCAGTCCTGACTCTGAGGCATTAAAAGTGTGTTTTAGACTGCTAGCTTTGGGCTTCTTTGTTGGTGGATTTGCCCAGGCTCATGACTCAGTATTGCTCATCGTGTAGGAGATGATTCGCCCGCCATTTCTGAAAACTCTTTCTCTCGCTCTTTGTTCTTGCCTGTTTACTTCTATCTGCTGAACTAGTGGATTTTTACTGTGTTTTTCTTGTGCAAACTCATATTCAGCATTTCATCCAGGTTATATAATTTTTAAATTGGTACATTTCTATGTTTGTAGATGTTAGGAATTTGTAAAATGGGGGATGGGAAAAGGAGAGGCTTTGTTTCCCTCCAAAAAAAAAAAAAAAAAAAAAAAATCCCAACTTGATTTTTGATACCATGTCCTAACAATTTTCTATTGTGTAATCTAAAGCGTGATCCATCTGTTAGACTTCCTCTCTGCTTTATGCCCATTCACATGTAAGATATCCATTACCTGGTATAAAGTTAATCATTACTGAAAGGCTTCCTTGTAAACTCAATCATTTAACACAACCTGTTTTTATTCTCACCATAACATAGGTGTGCGTACGTGTAACTCTGTGTGTGTGGAGGTGGGGAGAGACGGAAATGACTTGCCTCCTTCAGAGAAAGTTATCAGCTATAAACTCAACCGTATGTGACATGAGTGCCCACGCAAACCTGCCAGAAAATCTTTGATGTGTCTCCGAGCTTTGACGAGGACTCTACAACGTGAACAAAAGATGTATAAGTGGAACATAAGGAATGTTTTGAAACAATAGTTCAGGGGATGTAATTGACTGTGTAGAGCCACAAAAAAGAATAAGTGAAGGTCTTTAGTATGTATTTGTTTAGTGATTAATCACTAACTCCAGCCTAGGGATGGGCCACTGATTCGCTATTCTAGGGCATTCTCTGCAGCCTCTCGCGTCTTTTTTTTTTCTTCTTTGAGTGTGTGTGTGTGAGAGAGGGAGGGGAGGGGTGGGGGGGTAGTAGTATGCTTGTAAAGGGTTTCCTAATATGGGCCGTCTTACAGGAGTGCCCTCCCCTCTGAAGCCATCCCCCCAGATCTCAGCCAGTGATGACACAGCTCGGGTACGACTCACTTCCTCATTAATTGGCTGAAACCAGTTCTTACAGGAACCGCCTGTGATAAATGTGAGAGTTCTGAGAAGTCATTCATTTCTCCTCGCTGCAGCGGCAGAGGAGGCACTGCAGGGGAGTTGAACGAGTTCACCGATGTGTGTGTGTGAGAGGGAGAGGAAGCCGAGTATGTGTGTGAGAGAGAGAGGAGAGGAGAGGAGAGCAGAGCGGGAGAATGTGAGTGACTACTGCTGCCGCGGCTGCTGTATGAGGACCAGCCAACTTTATTTCCATCTTTTCTTTCTTTTTGTTGATATTTTTTTTTACTGTTTATTTTTGGTTTGTTTGTTTTTGAGCAGCTCTATTTTCTATAGCTGTGGTACAGTCCGTACCTTTTTTTTCTGTGCGCCTGTGTTTGTGTGTGTGTGTTTGTGGGGATGAGCTGCGAAGGGATTGCACTCGTTGCTCTCTCCGTCTTTCTCTCTTCTCGGAGAGAGGAAGCAGGGGAGACCGACACTGTACAGGACATAGGACAGCATGCCTCCCTTTGTTGCTGCCCTTGGGCTGGTGAGTAACAATGATGTGACGTGATTTGTGCCCCCCCCCCCCCCACCCCACCCCACCCCACCCCCCCTACTCTCTCTCCCTTTTTCTCTCTTCTTCCTTCCCTCCCTCTTTCCCTCCCTTCCTCCCTCCTCACCCCCCACCCCCCACCCCACTCTCTCTCTCTCCCTCTCTCCTTGTTGGTTGAGGCAGAGCGGTTCCACTGCTGGGTGCGGCACTGCAGAAGCCCTTCAGGGAGTACTTGGAGGCCCAAAAGGCCAAGCTGCACCATCACACCGGAGAGGGGATCCCAACTGTAAGTACAGGGGCCTCAGCCCCCAGCTCACAGCCTCTATTCATTCACGTGTGCGCGCCAAGAAAAGAATGTGGCCCCCTTACTTTTGCCTCTTTCACTCCTTCTCCCTCCACTTTTTTTGTCCCTTTCTTCTCTTTATCTAAGCCGTCCTTTATAACTCTGACCCATTTTCTCTCCTGAACAAAATTCAGTTTTTCTGTTTTCACCTCTTTACCTGCTTTCAATTAAAATTTTGAATCAGTTTCATATTTTTGAAACCTAATTTAAGGTTTAGAATAGAGATGTTGATGTTGTAGATTTGACTCTAACCTGTAGTGATACAGTAGATTACAGAGGCTTGTTTGGGGCCAGAATGACAGAGTAGTTTAGCACTGCACTGGGCGGGCTGGAGGGGAGGGAGTAGAAAGAGGGGAGGAGGAGAGGGGCCAGTGTGGGGTCTGGCTCCACTCGCTGTATTGAACTGTACTACTGTAGCGCGGGGCGTGCTGACTCATGCTCCATCGTACCAATTGGGAGTGTGTGTGTGAGTGTGGTCACTCCCCTATGTGTCACACACGCACTTGCACTCGGTGCCCCGCCTGAACCCAGCACTGACTGTAGACCGGGGCGGGGGCCCCCCCCTTCGCCAGTGACAATCCATCAAAACCCCCCTGTCTAGAACAAAAAGAGCCAGTTGTAGCTGTAGCCTATTTCTCTTTCAAAGCTTTTTTACCTCATCTCTATCTTTCACTCCCTCCTTTACTCTCTTACTCTAAGTGATTCATTGAAAACGATTTTTCTTTTTTTATGCACTTACTAGGAAGGAGAAGAAAAAAAGGATAGAATGAGTTGCACAAGGACAGATTAAGGCATTTCTAGAACAATGTTCCTTTTTTCTTGTAACTTGAGCCTCCTGCAGTTACAGGAGAGAAGCGAGGCAATTTAACTTGGTGGAGGCAGGCTGCAGGCTGGGGTCAGTGGGGGCGTTAGGAGGGAGGATGGTGGGGGCTGCCGCGTGTTTTATTACCCCTGATCTCTATCTGTCCTGCACATGGAGCTGGATCCCCACCTAGCCTACAGCATCAGGAGCAGAGGGGAGAGCAGGGTGTGGGGTGAAGGGGTGGGTGAGGGGGGTGGCCTTCAGCTTACTGACCGAGCTCCTCTCCTCTCTCTCTCTTTGCTCTCTCTGTGGTTCCTGGCAGGAGGAGAGCTGGCTGTCGTGGCTCTTTGAGAAGGTTGTGGTCATCATGGTATGCTTCTTTGTCTGCTCCATTGTCAACTCCATGGCCCAGAGCTACGCCAAGCGCAAGCAGCAGGAGAAGTACTCGGAGGGCAAGACGGAGTGAAGGCCAGCTTACATCAACTTCCAAAGCTCCCACCATCTCTTTTCCACATTTCTGGCTGATACCCCACCATTATCTGAAGCAAAATATCAGCCTCCATCTGGTTTCTCTCTTGTTATTGTAGCAACATGTTAATGTTGAACTCGGACTTCCATTGACTTGCTTTTGAAGGCTTTGCATTTGGTAGTGATTTCCACGGTTGTTCTGTGTAAGGTAGGTGCTAGCTGGGGTGCGTGTGAGTAAGCTGTTGTTAAGTGTCCATGTTGGTGCTTTTCCTGAGCACGTGAGAAGAAGCTGCTGGCAATAATTCTCCTCAGTGAGGCCTTAAGCTGCACTGTTTGTTCCACTAGAAGAACCTTAAGTTCTCATATGTCCATAGAGTCTCTTGAATTCACTTTATTTGAATAAGCTAAGATTATTACTTTTGATTATTTGGTTTGTGTTCTGTAAAACCAGCGTAATCTCTTCAATAACCCATTTATTTATTATCTATATTTGCTGGTTTATTGATAAGATACATGTATTTATTACTACCGTAGAGTTGTTGTTCAGTATTGGCTTTGGTTAGATAAGACACGTCTGTAAATAATTGTGTCCACCTCAGCGCCATCTCATTTCTACATATTGTAGAAGTCAGTTGTAGTAGAGCTGTTAATGAATGTTTCATGCTGTTCGTGGTGCTTTAGATGACCACTTCTTCTGTGTGTGCAGTAAAGCTCATATTGGTACTTTTGGATGAGAAATGATAAATCGACCATGAATCACCCTGCTGGTCCCTTTGTCTGCCCTTATTGTTCTGCTTCCAGGAAGAGAGCACATGAGTCAGCCCGGGGCTACTTTACCAGATGCAGCCATATATTGAA
Organism: Pagrus major; assembly: GCF_040436345.1. Classification (NCBI taxonomy): domain Eukaryota; kingdom Metazoa; phylum Chordata; class Actinopteri; order Spariformes; family Sparidae; genus Pagrus; species Pagrus major. The sequence continues at coordinate 12,752,876 of NC_133227.1, read as the reverse complement.
TCAGATCTACGACTGTGTGTGCGCGTGCCTGTGTGTGAGACGGAGAGCTAGACGGAGATAGTAGGTTGCGTGGCTGCCACATTTGTTGCTCTCCCTTTTATCTTTTATGGATTAAAGCAGATTGTGCTCTGCTAATAGACTCGAGGTCTGCCTTAAGTCTTAGTGCAGCAGATAGTAGCTGTTGCCTTTAACTTAGAGACAGTCTATGTCATGGTAAGTCTGTTTCTTTGTCCTTAATTGTCCACGGAGCTTTTTTTTTCATCCTTTTTTTTTTTTTTTACTCCAGACGAGGACAGCAAGCTCGTGTTTGACATCACATAGGCAGCTCCTAAAGCAAATCTCTGCATTTCATATGATCAGGTGTTCATTTTTGGTCTTTTTTCACTCTTCGGATAACGTCAGCTGGCTCTCGATACATGCAGTACCTTCTTTTTTTTCGTAATTGCCAGTGAAATGTGCTATTTTCTTCTCCCTCTCTGTACCGCTGCTGTGCTACGCTGGACTGAGCACAGTGGGCGCTAGAGCAGGCACAAGCAGGAGGGGAGGGAAAAAAAGAACCCTCAAGCGCACAGTGAAAAGCGTCTGTGCCGTTACCTCAGCTGAACCTTCGAATGAACTCGTTGCACTGCCCCAGTCACGGAGCCAGGAGACGAATCACTCGAGTAGATTCAAAACAGAGGGGTACTGTTGAGCGGGCTGAACCCTGCGCTCTGCACCAGCTCTAGTCAGAACATTCACATCTCCTCTTTTCTCCCATCATGGTAAGTCGGATTAGGATTTTTTTTTTTTTTTCTCTTTTTTTTCATTGTTGTCTCTGTACATGCGTACGTCTCAGGCATGTCCGTCACTCTCTCGGCCTGTCAGATAGCTTATCAGACTGGTGTTGGCTGTTAAGATTGCAAGGCGACAACAGTCTGTAGGCTGTCTGACATTTCGGGCTCTCTCATCTGACCAGCATCCTGTTTTGTCCTCTTTGTGTTATTGTCACTGTCTCAGTTAGCATCAGTTCCCATTTAGAGGTGTGTGCTGCGATGTCACTTCTCTTTATCCCAACCACTCGTGAGAACGTCAGAGACATGGGTCTATTGTTTATTTCCTCCACGCTGACGTCTGTGAGGGTTTTTATGTGGTTTTATGTGGGGAACTGTGTTTTCGCATGTTTGCAAATGCAGATGTAGTGATGTCAATAGTGTACTTCTGTATATGTGTATGAGTGCGTGTGTGTGAGTTGGCTCTGTCCTCCTGAATTTCCAGAGAATCCAGACAGTACACACCTTATTGCAACACATCACATTGTGACACCCATTCCTAGGTATGGTACACAGAGTGCTCACCCCTTCCCTTTTACACTTCCCTCTTCTCGTTTACTGAGTACTTTCTTCTGTTGCTCAATACGCTCTTTTTTTGTAGGAGGCTGCATTTTATTGGAACAACTCTCTTGAGGGGGTGTTTTTCTAAGGGCCACAAATTGGTAATTATACAAAGCTGAAAATCATTGCTTGACCAGTGGATGCTTTTGCCGCAAAGCCTCAGTTTTATTTTAGAGTCTTCTTTTTCTTTCTAAAAAAGAGCAAAAGGGTAAAACTTTTTCCTGGTCATAAAAGCAAAATCATTGGATAACACTGGAATGGCTCGCTGGCTTAGAGAGTGTTTTTCTTGGCAGTTTCAGGATGTCCTGTTCCATAAGGGAGCCCCCTTTTGGCATGCCTGTCTGAATGTGTGTGTGCATGTTTGTCTAGAAATTCTGTTTATATTTCTACGTGTAAGTGCCTGTATTACTTGTCTAATACATGTCTGTACCTGGGTTATTTTTAATGTGTACGCACTGTTTTGTTTTCCATCTGCTTTCACTATAAATAAAGTCTGTTGAAAAGAGGATCGGTGTTCTGTTCATTATGTGATAAGTCTTGACCACACTAGCCCGGTGTTGACCCTCAGGCCTCCAAAGAATCTCACATGTCAGCCGAGAAAGAGGGACAAGGAGGATACCGAGTCCATCACAACTCCGATTTCCCCGTCTAATGTTTCACATCCAAACATTTATCACATTACTGATTTGCTCGCACCATCATCTCCATTTCAGATTCCAAGTTAAGCTTTTGCTATGAGTTGTGAATTATAGCTACACTTTGATCCTGTTCCTATACTTAAATCCAACACTCTTAGCATAAAACTGTATTTGTACTTGTAGTAATTAATATTTTGAATGTGAAACATTATTTGATGCGCAAAATTATTCTACAATTTTAATACAAAATGTATGTATGTTATTATAAATATTTACATTTTAATTTTAATTATTTTAATACTTAAATTAATACATGAATCAGATAAATTCATATATCAAACATTATACACTACATACTATTGTTTCTATTGATTTTATGATATGATCACAGATCAGTTCTCTGTGGTGATAAAGTGAAAAAGAGAAAAGGGGAACCTGACATTGGTGCGTGCGAACGCCGTTGATCTCGTGTCCTGAGGTCAGACGTGTGACCTGCACTGAAGGACCCCTGTCGAGAACAGTGCTGTTCCCAGAGCAGCCACACCCTGAGCACCATGAAGATGACTATTTCCACCCACCTCACCCCACCCCACCCTACCCCGGGGCTCTGGGCTCAAAACCCAACATGCAAATCCTGCCTGTCCAAACAGGCAGGGGGACTGACATTCAAATAATGACACTGCTTTTGTCCTTCCTCTCTTTCTCTCTCTGATCTCTCCATATGCTGTACATATACTACAGTTGAATCTGGTGGCGCTGGTCGAGTTTCTGGCACAGTGACCCTCCCACCCCCACACGCACCACCTCCCTCAGTCTGTCTCTCACTCCCCAGTTTTTTCCCCTCCCTGTCAGCAGGCTAACCGCCGAGGGATGCTGAAATATCACTGACTTCATCCGCCACCCACCCACCCACAAGCCCACTCTGCATTTGGTTATCCACTTAGTTCCTTTCACACTCTGTCTCATTAAATTATGCTGACCATGTGGATTTTTTCTTTCCTTTTTTTTTGTTCTAAATCACATTAAGGTCCTTTGTTTTTGTAAGAAGCAGTCAGGGGGTCACATCAGACCACAGTGGAGTGAGCAGGCAGGCCCAATGGTACAGAGAAAGATGCTTACCAAGGGAAAGTTACAATTTATGTGCATGTCACCAAAGATTAGCCACTGTTTTATTTACAGAACCAGTTTTAGAATGAGGGAAGATACAGTATCATACTATGTAGTATCAAGCTGATGTAAGCTTTCATTTTTAGGAGGAATATAATTGAAAACTATTCTCCAAACTCAAAATTACAGAAGCATGTCATTAAAATAGTGAAATACTGAGCATTTGATGTAAACACTATACACATATTTGCATTCGAAATCCACCCTCAAATGTGCTTATTGTTACTTAATTTGCATGATTGAACTTGACTGTGCAGTTCGACAGTGGAAGGCTGTTTTCACTCCACTCATCTCCAATCTGAGTCATGTTTATGAAAACACGAGTATGGACGCAATCACAGGCCAATATTAAACAAGTGTGATGTGGAAACCTAAAACTTGTAGCGCACGTACACCGATTATGTGATTTCCTATGAAGAAAGAGAGGTGTTACATTATGTTCACGATTTAAACCATTTCAAAATTAAAGGCATTTGCACATTCAAAGATTACGGAATTGTCAATGAGAGAGAAGGAGATGTAATCTGAAGGTTTTTTAAATAGCTAATTAAAGTTTTTGTGGTAAAAACATCAGATGCAGACGATTTTTACATTTTGTTACATTTTGTTCTTTTAACATTAGATTTATCCTTATAAATCCCCTTTGCTAGTAGTTGATTACCCTTATGATGGTCTCTTTCTTTTTAATTTACAGGAGTCCTGAAAGGCAAGAAAGTTGTTCTGTTTCAGTTATTTTAACTAAAAATAATGCTGATTATAACGATAGCATTATTCACATAGAACTTCTTGAAACAGACTTGCAAAGTGCTCAACAGTAAAACAATGAAAATGCTAAAATAATCCAATAATCAGAATCTAGAAGTATAACAGAATAAAACAGTAAAATTAAAATAAAACACATTACATGTATAGTGTGACTTTGTGTGTAGATATCTTTAGCTGTCAGACACACATGTCTGCATGTGCACACACACACCATAGCTGTGGTTAGTGCAAAGTCCCAGCTCCTAAGCCTTTGTTTCCTTTATTGTGGCTTTAGCATGCCAAGATCAAACAAGCTTATCAGATTCTTCATAATTCATTCCATGTGAGGGGAGAGATATTATTGGTCTCATTTGAATGAGATCAGTAGGTCGATTTAAGACGATGGTGATGGCTGTCTGACTTATTAACAGGCTCTTGGCCGACTTCTCTTGTTCTATGATTTACAATTATTTAAATACACTCATTCGAACCATTACTAATGATGCACTGTTTCTCAGAGTGAACTTGACACAACAAAACACCTCTCCCTGTGCTGTGCTAAACTAAATTATGTGTGGGTATTTTAACAGAGCATAGTTAGGCAGGAGCATCTGCTGTTCCTGCCCACACAGTGCCAACATGGCAGACAGCCTAATGGCTGATGCCAGGTGGCAATGCGAGGGCACCGTGACGAAACACACATCCGCACTGTGGCTCTTCCGGCCGGCCATGTTCTCAACGAGTTAACAGTCTGATCCAAGTTAGGTTGCGTACTTGTTGTACTTGTACAACAAAAATCAATTTGTAGTGTCTTTGAGCTTCATCCAGTTTTATTTTGTTAGTTTGTGGGGAAGTAGCTCAGTGAGTTAACTCTTTGTCACAAACAGTTTAGGTCTGCGCTCTTTCACAAATACCCTTTATGTTTTCTTACAGAAAATCTTTATGCTGCTACATGTCATAACAAGACAGAGAGGAGGAGGAGCCTTAGACCAGCATAATGGCTCATCATGCTTCTACATTTCTCCTTCCTTTAATGTCCCAGGAGCTTTGCCAAGGAAACTGCGTCATTCAGGTGTGTCATAAATACACAGGGGGATGTGAGTGGCATACAAAGACTAAAAGACACAATACAGCAGCAGCATGCCTGATTAAAATGAGGGTAAAATTGCAGAAATGTATGCAACACTCCAACACACACACAGTCAGAAACAACACACCCCTTTGATGTCAGAAGACGTCACTGAGTCAACCTTTGGAATGCTTAAAATCTGACAGTATGGACTCTCCTCCACAGCACATTTTATCCTCAGGCGCTGAGTGCAGCTTAAGCACAGCTTTACGTGTCAACGCAGGTTTCTGTGTCATGACATGATGCCATCTCAGAAACATTTCCCAGGAATGTCTCACGCTGCCTTCCAAGCATACCAATGCTGGGAATGTGTGGTCTGCCCTTCCCATCAGTAGATGCAAATTAGGCAACACTACAATGAACCGGAAAATCTGCCAATAGATGCATATTTGGTAGGTGTACTGGAAACTCACTGAACAGCTTGATTTATTGAAGGCTGTGGGAAATCCTGATACATACAGTAACTTTCCAGCTTCAGATAAGTAGAATCACAAATGTCCTCCTGCTGGTGGCGCTAGATGAAGTCAGTCTTCCCCTTAGGAGCTTTAAAGTTTGTACATAATTTCAGGACACCAGTGGAGAAAATACTTGACTTGAGGTTGCATCAGACCAATAAACATTTTGTCATCGATCTGATTTTTTTGGCCTTTATGACACACTTTGATTTATATCACTTTCATATCGTTTCATGGACATATTGTGACCTTGCAGCTTCTCCCTCCACCCTCTCCCTGCACAGCCTAGACCTATATCTGACAAGGTTGAGCCATATATCTATTATTATGAATTATTGTACACACAGAACAAACATTTTGTTTGGCTTTACTTTGTAAACTGTTCTTGTTTTATAAATTTGGTTTTGGTTTTTGCAAAAAGCTTAATTTTTCTTTCTCTTGGGGCTTTATGACACTGCTATGACTTGCAGATATATTTTAGGATGCATTTATTGTTGATGTGATTTTTCGGCTACTTTAATAATTATTTTTTATAATATCTCACTGCCCAATGTTATATTGTGTAAAAGAGAACTCATATAAATAAACCGCAAACACTGAGTCATCTGAATTAAAATGGTTTGTGATCTCTGCTATGGTCATTTATATCTAATCTTTCATCAATTTAAACTGTACTTCGTTTGCTTTAGGTGTATTTGAATCCGCTGTGTCAAATCCATGTTAGCATTCTAAAGCATGTTAGCATGTAAAGTTAGCCTACTGGATGAGTTAGATGAGAGGACTGAGTTCAGTATTCTGTTAAAACACATTAACCCTCCTAGTGTGTACAGGTCATAAACCTAACCCTAACCTTAGGAACAAAGCACCTTGGGAATGTAGGACCCTGACAGTGCATATGTAGAACTGCCCAGGATCCTGGGAACATAGTAGTGTTGTCACGATATTGGAATTTCTAACTGTGATTCAATACCTTGAAAAATTTCAATATTTGATACCATGTTCGATACTATGGGGAAAACACTTTAGATTTTTTTGTTAAAAGATAAATATAACAAGGCTTGTGCACTGTGTGTTAAGCATTTAAGGTAATTTATTTCTGACCATAGTCAGAAGAGTGGGAGGGGGTGGGAATGTGGACACTGCAGCGGTGTGTGTGGACTCGCTGTGAGAGGGAAGAGGGAAAGAGAAAGCACAACTAGTATCAGTATCAATGGTGGAAAATTAGTATTAAAACAGTTTCAAATATTCACTATCAATATTCCAATATGTTTGACAACACTAGAACACAGGACCCTTTGTCATGTTCCCATTATGTGCCTTATAAATCTGGGGAACAAAGGTCCCTGTGAACATAGGAATTACCCTGCCTGGCTCTAAAATGCATCCACCAACACCTCTGCAGCTCACTAACACGTCATCTCATTTGTTTATCTGTTATTGGACAGAAATATAAAAAGTTCTGGTATTTCTTGTCGTCCAGGGGGTGAGCACAGAAATATCTTGTAGTCTTGTCACCATGGGGTTACCATGCCAACATTTCATATGTAATGTTTAATGTTTGCATGCTAGTATGCTTATGTTAGCAGGAGACATCATTTTATGGTTGCACACATTCTCTCCCAATACTGACGACTGATCCGAATCCAGTGCTCTTTTCCCAAAGTTTAAAATCTGTACACCTCAGTTTGTGGAACTTGTGATCATTTTTTAAGAACTCTGATGTTCAACAAAATACAGACAGAAACCTATCCAATACACCACACTATCCTCTGTGTCTATATACTGGCATCAAAAACATATGACATTACTATTACAAACTTAAGCTCTCCGCTTTCATGGCATTGCAATCAGAGCTAATTTTAGTCTTGTCCACATACTCTGCATGAGGCCTGTTTACCACATGCAGTGTGGTTGTATGCAGTGTGCCCATCAACGTGCTGCAAACAACCACAAAGAGCAAACAAAACCAGACACATCATGCCAGACTACACAACAAACACACTGTGCTCCCAGCTCATCTGGACTGGCTTTTCTGCTGGGATATTCCACCAAAGTACTTTTACTGCTTTAACAACCTCACCTGAGCCCCCCAAATGCGTTTATATTAAATCTTTGATTGCTGCCAACTGTTGAGCAGCATATCTGATAATCATCTGGACAATCCTCTACATCCATTGCTGTGGTCCACAGAACTGACATCAATTTAGTACCAAAAAGGGCAACTTCATCAAGAGGAGACAGAACTAACAGAATGGTGTTTATATTAGTCCCACACGCTAACAGGATTATTATAAAAATCCTTCTGGAAGTCCTCAATTATCAATTTACCTCATTGCTTAGCTTTATTTCCTAATCCAATCAGTGTCTTGACAGAAATTAAATCTCTTAAAGGAAATTAAACATTTACGTCCGTACTTTTCTTTGTATGTTCCCCCAAATTCTCATTTATACGGAGGACCAGTTCTCCCAAAAGACAAAATGGAAAGAATATTAATGACGATAAAAATAAAAACTACCCTTGGTTAAAGTTTATGTCAAAATGTTGACTTATGGTGAGTAATTTTAATTTGGATCATGAATATTTTTTATCATTCAGGTAAGAAAGTAAATGTTATTGTTTTGGGTTTTTTAAAATCCTTTTTTTTTCTTGCAGAAATGATCATTTGATCAGAAATCACCGCAAAAATTTAAGCATTTATCTTTAAAATCACCTTTCACATAAATGTATTTGATTTGATATCAAAACATATACATTTATATAGTATATAGCTATGCCTATGAGCTTCTCTTGCACAAATTATTCACCTCTCCTGCTTTGAGTACAGCCTTCATGAGGCATTGCGTCATGACATTTCAAACAGTTTATCACTTAATTGTTTGGACACACATCTAAACCAAATTCCAGCACGGCTGACCTGACGTACAGGCCTATATTATGACTGATCCTGTGAGACTAGTGCCACTTTGCATAAAATAAACATAATACGCAGGGATTACTTTTCCAGATGCTGTAGATATTTGGCTTTAAAAACTCACTTACCTCCTTCAGTGTTACACTAAAGTTTGCTGTCACCTTTTCATTGATGTTGCTGTTGGATCTCAGCTGGTATATACGAGTTAATTCTATTTCTTATCTCTTATTATATTGTTTATTTTTTACTTTTTATTATTGTTTAAGTGTGATACTGTCCTTTGGCTGCTGTGACTAAGGAATTTCCCCATTTGCGGGACAAATAAAGGAATTCTGATTCTGATATCTCACTCATCTATTATGACAATGTGTGTCAATTACAGGCTGCTGGACAGTTAAAAGAGAATGCAAGTCATTTTATTTACAGGGCAAGTGAGTATCATAAAGACTTAAAGGCACTCTGCTCTAAAGTAATTGGTATTTTGGTATTTGTTGTGACTATGATATAACACCCCACAAGTCTTTGTCCTGCAGTAAACACCAGGTACATGCATTCAAGGAAAAAGAAAAAAATCCGGTCAAGCTGCTGACAGCTTTCACCCTGCCTTTTAAATTAATGACCTTCCATATTTACAAAGTGGTAACACGAGAGCACGCCTCAGTCAGTTGATATGCAAAGTGATTGTGAATGAACACAATAGCGACCTCAAGTCATCACACAGACCCACAACAGAGCTCTGCGACTTTCTAACAGTGTCTAGTCTGTGCTTTTGTAAACATAAACAAAGCTAAACAAAACAGTGAACACAAACAGAAAACATATTTTGTTACCCAGTGCAGCTGGATTTGATCACCGGGCAATCAAAATAAAACAAACTATCAGATGGAATCGAGGCAGTGCTCACAGTAACGCCGGCCTGCAGGGGGCCCCTACTGAGAGAGAGATTTCCGGCAAACCCCCCACAATAAAAGAAGCTGTGGTAAAGATTGACCTTCTGCCTCTGAGACTTAGGACCCAGTTGGAGCTTCATCTGTAATCATTGTCACTTTTACTTAAATATAGCGTAGATTAAATATGGTTCAACTGTTTGAAGACCCCGTCTCTTTGAGAAAAATCTCATCAATACTTACGTCGTGCTGCAGCTGGGACACCCTGCCGACTGCTCTCACATCAGCTGTACTGAAGGGAAGCAGCGGGAAGGGATTGCTGAAGATTACTTTTATTTAACACACACTTACAAAAGGCTCTCCTGTTCCCTCCATCACTATTATGAGTAACCCTGTCATGTCCTTAGATTCAGACAACAACCACTGTTTGCTGGCCTAAATAGAGGACTGTTTCCCTCACATCACTTTAAAAATCCTACAGTTGACTCGTGAGTATTACTCATGACATGTTGTTTCATTGTTGCGCTGTCACAGCAAGTCATCTACTGTTATTTGATAGAAATGTGTCCCTTATGCACCAAATTAACTTTCAAATTAACAAATTAACCCTCTCCTTTAAAAATGTATTTTGCTTATTGTTACTTTACCTGGATATTTGAAGGATGTAAAGTATGTGCAGTGACACCAGATGGTCGTTTTCACATTGATCTGCTGAAGGGGAGACGCTGCTCACCTTAAAGGTGTTAACATTCAACATCTGAATGTGGCATTCCATCTCCCCACTTCCACTGCAACACCACTGTTTTCAAATCAGCCCCTTCAAATGGCGTCTGCACTAGCGAAAGTTGCTAACACTAGCTAATGCTGCTAATACTAGTTACCAAATGTTTACACTGCTAACACTAGCTAGTGCTAGGGCCCTTACACAGACATTAACACATTTTGGACCCTACAAACATTTTTAAATGATTGATTCACAATCATATTAATGTTTTTAAGGAAAATAGATACCGTTATTCTGCACCTTTCTACAAGCTCTGTAGATGTTTTTTTGTTTTTTTTAATGATTTGTCGACATAAAAATGTTATCAATAAGATATTTAAATCTCAGTCACGGTGGAGCATGATTTTGTGACATCACAAGTTTGGAAATGTGGTCCAATATGCAGTTGAAATATAATAGTTTACTGATTTACTAGTTACTCTGTTGAAAAATGTAATAGATAATAAATATGTAATGTATTTTAATGACTTCATCAAAGTAATTGAACTAATTACATTTGACTACTATTTGATTACTATTCCAACCAACACATCCTCATGAATAAATGACAGAATGGGTCGATTGCCAGCGACTCCGAAGTCAACATGACTTGCAGGCGAACTGGACCTTTGTCATACTGTCACAGTTTGGCTTGGTTTAGCCAACATAACTACTTGGTTAGGTTTAGGAAAACATCGTGGATTTGGTTAAAATAACGACTTATGTAACTTTTGTTATGAACCTACCTACATTACGTACGTAACTTCAGTTACGTACGTAATGTTGGTTCGTCATGTACATAACATAAAGCTTCATAACACTGACTTGTAGCAAAATTGGACGGGCACCTACAAAATATTAGGCTGCGTTACATCTTGAGCATATATAAATATTAATCAAATCAACCAATCAAGGCAATGCAAGCAATGTGCATTGCTCCCAATGTCCAGCCGTATACAGCTAATTGTAAGCCATCCTACACAACGAAAAGATGCAAAGTAATGGATCTGATATTGGCAATAATATTATCTAAACTTTATCTAAGCTTTTTACCGAAAATAATATATTCGTCGTAATCACCAACATTATGATAAGTAACTGTGACAGATTTACAATTACATTTGTTATTTGTAATGTAATTACATGTACATGTAACTAGTTACTCCCCAATCTCCAGAGCACATACACTGACAACAGACTTTCCAATAAAGTAGGGGACATCTTGTGTTCAGCAGTTACACTGTCAGAGAATGTAACTGCTGATGTGCTTACATTTTTTTTTTATAGAAAAACCACATCAGTCACAAATTATAATTCAAAGTATTTTATATGTTTTATATTATACATGTTTTACATGCTCTTTTTAAAATCATGTCTGGAGGTGATCTTCAATAATGTTCACAAAAACACATTTGTATCGTGTTTTTACTAAATGGAAAGAGATACAAATGTTTCTCATATTAAGAAATGCAGTTGGGATTCATTTGAAACGCACTGAGATGAAAATAAACTTTTTTAGAGTTTTTATAGTGCCTCTGAGATTATGGCATTTAAAATGTTTTCAACGTACACTTTCAAGATAGTTGAAAAGTATCTAAATGACCATGCAGCACTTTTTAAAAAACAAAATGTGAACCCCCCGGGTTTCTACACTTAAACAAAAGAGACACGTTCTTTTACTCGATTATCATCCCCTTCACATTGTATTGTGCTCGAAAATTGGCAGGTTATTTCAGATTTTATAAGCAATGAGAAATCACTGCTTACCGTTCACTGTTAATATTTATGTCGAATTTGACCTCCTTTTCTCTCTTCCAAAAATTCTGGCTACAAAGACTCTCACATTAATGTTTTGGCAAATCTCTTGAAGCTGAAAACAAGATCCAACCTGAGTGAAATCAGACCCTAAAGCTAGTCTGTAAGATGCAATTTGACACTTCTCACAAGGGGACAAAAATCAGAATGGAGAGCTTGATCGGGGAGCACGGGGAGCTCCTACACTGCTTTCTCTAAAGATACCTCAAACATCACTACGAAGTGTGGAGACTACTTTCAATATATTGTCAACACAGTGTGGCCATTAAAATATCTTAACGTAAGACAAGTAAGTCTGTTGCAGCTCTGTCGGATCAGTTACATTACCCAGCTTCAGGCACCAACGCTCCTCTGCTGTCTGCTGAGGGTTACCTTAACCTCCTTAAGGACATGCACGTCACACGCTAGTCTGTAATGTGATACTTTTATTATATTGTTCTGTATTGCTGCATTTAATGTATAATGTATAATTACTTTCATTGATTGAAGTACAAATCTGCATTCAGATGAAGTTCTGAATTACTCAGAGTAGAAAGCTGCTTTGACTTTCTAGCAAACGCATCCAATTTGAATGATGTATTGGCATTTTGTCAGGCCCTTGAATTAGACTAAAGTGCTTCAATAAAGTGCAGCTACACAAGCAGATATTAGGATGAATGAAAAATGGCTCTCATACCTGGAAAAGGGATTCCCTTTTTCTTGCTGCCACCTACTGGCGAGAAAAGGGATTGAAGACAGATCTTGTAGGGAAGTACAGGGATATAATCTGATTACGACTGGGTGGAGCGCTCTATAGCCAGACACTTAACCTCTTATAGTACAGAGCCGTCTCAAAGTGGTCTCGTTTACAGCACACATTCTGACTTGTCAGAGTAGGAAAGGCACAGGTGTTACTAATGACATTAACGACAGCTCTGTTGTAATCAAGTGTCCCAGTAAAACATCACAGTGAGCCAACATGCGTGATAGCAAGGCCATGAAACTGAAGCAGGAGGAGAAGCTGGAGTTCAGTCATAATTCATTTTGTTATTATATTTACACTTGTGCTTTTCCTAATGTAACATGTAAAATGGCCAATGTGAAAAAGGCCTATTATGCACCCTGTACGTAGCCTATCTGCTGTATTCAGCTGGTTGACCTCCATCTCAGATCTCTACAGAAACTTGTTGGAGTTGAGCAAATATAAAGAATCCTAGTAAATCTACATTAATATGTCTCATTCCAACAAACACCATATTTACAATAGGCATACTTTGCTGCTGCTGTTGTTCTTGCTTTTGATAGTGTGAGTCAGAAAGAAAGAAAGAAAGAAAGAAAGAAAGAAAGAAAGAAAGAAAGAAAGAAAGAAAGAAAGAAAGAAACTGGCATGTCTCAACTTCAAAATAAAAAAGTTGTTTTTATCCCAGATACAGCAATGCCCATTTTTTCCAGTGTTTTACCTCAAATTGCTGATGCTCTGTGTCAGACATTAGGCAACCAGCTGTGTTTTCATTGATATGACCTTGTTGTCCACAGCTGATCATTGTGTCACCAGATCACAGTTTAGGTCAGCTTTAAAGTTCCTCGTACCAACACTGAACTGGTGAAAAGAAGTTGCTGATACAAATTTAGACCCACCGATCAATTTAATTATTATGAAGGTGCTGATGATTTTCTCAATTAGCCTCTTGGTCTTTGTAAAACGTCAGATAATAGTAAAGCATGCCTTTTCCAAGTGACATTTTCAAATTTGTTTTTTGGTCCCTCACCTGTCCAAAACCCAAATGCATTCAGCTTATCACATAAGTATAAATAAATATTTGAGCTGGAAACACACATTTGTATAAACTGCATTTCCTCTGAATCTATGGTGATTACAATTAGTTTAACTTATAATAATGTGATAATATATTAATAATATTAATATTATTATTATTGAAGTACACATTTTCTGTCTTAATTATTACCTTCTTCCCAATTCTACAGTGCTTTAAACTCATAGGTTATCTCAGATTTTCCTAAATAACAAAACCAAATTAACTGCTTACAATGTCAAACTGCTCTGCATAAGAGAAAAACAAATAATAGGTAGAGATCAAGAATTAAACAACCTTGTTAAATTCAGCCATGTCTCTGTGATGATCTCAGACATTATTGGCTTTATCTACACAAATCAACATTAAGAATGAGAGGAAATGACCTTTTTATTTTCTGGGAACAAAGTTGCAGAGCAAACTGCCGGAGGATGCCAAACGTTTCTCGGGCCCCAAAATAGCACTTGAGACCACCAACCACAGATAATCCCATTTAGGTTATCAGATTATGACTTGGCAGAGTTTGAGTATGACTGTCTGCATTGTGGGTGAAGGAATCCAGAGGAAGAACATGAGACCTCTGGTAACCTTACACATTCTCACATCCTGCTGCCTGGGAATAAAAGTATTAGGACATTAAATTATTTTTCAGGTTTGTTTTCAGAGTTGCCACTAACCACCAGCTGTAAACTACATTAAACTCATCTGGAGATGTAATACTGAAACGAACAGAAAATGCTTTCCCACCATAGTATTAGCTTCTTTTAAGTGAGAGAAAGTCATTATTTTTGGCCAGCTGACCCAATTCTATCGCATGTGAATCATTTTAAATAATAAACTTACCCTTAATTTATTGCTGCAAATGATTTTTTACTAATGTTTTAAGTCTTCAAGCCGAGTAGTGCCGGTGGCCGACACTAGAGGCTTCTTGCCGCTGCTCGCTCCTTGTGTTGTTTTGGTTAGCTGGATGTTAGCCCATGCTTTCTGCTGTAGCCGGCTGTAACGGTGATGGCTCTCCCATAAAGCGGGGGAGCGGGTCTGTGTTTTCTGAGTAGACACCTACTGAAGAGCCGTGGCCATGGCTGCGGTTTTCGACATCGATCTGGATCAACCGGATGAGAATGTCTCTGACGACGAACTTGAGGACGGGGTGAGTTTACGTTAACGTTGAGGCTAATACCGCCGCCGTTAGCCAATTAGCTAGCACTTAGCAGTTACCGTTGAGGCCTGCGTTGCTAGCATCGGGGGCTCGGCATCCATTATCGGACATGTCCTCATCCGCCCCTTTCCCGCGGAATCAGACGCTACCGTATAAAGGGGTCGCTGCATCATACTTGAATAAATTCGCATAGCGTTTTCTTAAATCTAAATGTTTGCCGAGCGCAGTTTCAATTAAACCACAGACACAAGCACACCCGCTGAACGCAAAGTGTTGGCGGCGGTCTGGTTGGTGTTTCCCGGCTTAAACCGACGCGACCCCTTCTCCAGCGCATACTATCATATAACGTAAACCTTTAATCTTGAATGAATAGACAGTGAAGCCACAAACGCCAACATGTCAGCAAATGTGTTGTCTACAAAAAAAATATGCCGGAAAGCCGAAGAGAAACGTAAAATAACTTGTCTCTGTCGGGCGGAAGGAAAGCTTCATGTCCGATAATGGAATTACATTATAAGCGGTCTCTGCATCGGCATTCGTCTGTAGTATGGGTGCATAATACTACGTGACTAGTTACACGAATGCCACACATATTGCTTGAAAACAACTTTGACATTGTTAAAAAGTGTGATGTAAACGAAGTCACAGTAAAGCCGACCCACAACAGGCTGAAATCCTCCCGGTGCTAACGGGACTGTAGCTAAAAGGACCACAGTTTGCTAGCTTTCCCAGCGCTCACCCAACTAACGTGAAGTTAACGTCGTAGTTATCGCTCTATTAGCTACTTATTAAAGCTTTTTATTTGAATAATGTAACCAAGTTAATGTTCAGGATAAAGTGTCCATTCAACCAACGTTAGCTTGGTCTTAAGTTACTTAGCCGGAACGTTACACGTTCCAACAAAACTCATTAATACCTACAGTAAAAACAACGTAACCATAATCACACTGTATCTATAAGCTCAGTTTGGCCGCCACATTCCTCATGCTGACATTTCTGTCCTGTTCCTGCTCTCGCTCTTTTCAGGGCCAGCTCAGTGAATACATGGACCAGTGCAGTGGCTTTGAATTGTGAGTATAAGCAAAACTGTAAATCATGGGGTCCCGAAAGGGGCAACAACAAAGTCACATGCTTTTATTTTGGCTACTGGAAGTTATCACTAAAGAGTTTCAAGGACTTTTAGAGCTTTGATGGCTTTTCTTTGGTACTGTTTGTATTTCATCCAGCTAACCAAATGTAAGCCAGTTTAATCCATTAATAGATAGAGATGGGTTTCAGTGTAGAAGGACAGCTAACATAAGGTGTGTTGGACCGTCACAAGTCTCCAGAAGAGCTTGTCCTGTTGGGATGAAACTACATTTATTATTTGTATCCACTTTTTCCTCATTTTCTCACCCATCCCTTATGTATCCACTAATATCGTCTTGGATAGGAACTCTTGAGGCCAAAATAATCAAATTGGGTGTCAGTGCACTGATGTGGATCTATTTGACGGACCTTCAGCGATGCACACCCATCTGTCTTAGTCAGCTGTTTATTCCCAACAACAAAGCTGCTGCAGCTATGTCTATGTTAAGGCCTCAGCACTGGCATTGATAACACTTCTGTGGGTTATGGAGATTGTTAACACAGTGAGAAGTGAATGTTTTGAATGTGATTTATTTTCTTTATTATCTAATTTTCTTTATTTTTTGTTTTACCAGTAACATGGATGACTGTGAGAAGTTTGAAATTTCAGAGAACAGCGTGAACAAGGGAACAGAGCAGATCAGACCTGAATGCTTTGAGCTGCTCAAAGTTTTGGGAAAAGGTGGCTATGGAAAGGTGAGATTCTCTGTCATGATAATGACAATATAATCCCCACACTTACTGCTTCATTTTCCTTTGTGGGATTTAACTTGACTTGAAATTTGATAATGACGGTTCAAACCATTTATTTAATATGCAGGTCTGGAATTAAAACAATGAACGAACTGCAGCCCACAACTGTGCAGAGCTGTATAGTTAGGTGTTCTCTGTGGGCACTGTATGTGACCCATTCATATCACACAGAGACATTGGACTCACTGTTAATGTAAAGAAAATATTAGAGTTTGGGTCATTGAAATGTCCTGGAAAATTAGTTTTTAAAAGTGTGGGAAATACCAGCTTGTCGTTTGCTGTTTTGGCTTGGGACCTGCCATCACATTTGCAAGTATGTGGGGGATGAGATTGCTATTGTCTTGAAATTCCAACGGGTGGGGACTTTTTGAGCCAAGCAGCTTGAAATTGATTTTCACATGCAAGAAATGTAAGCATTTGTTACTTCTGTTTATCAGTGACCTTTTCAATCCCCAAGTTCAATTATAATGTTTGGGTTTTTTTTGTTTTTTTTTGCTGTGGGAGCAAACTTCTATTGAACCTTACAAATGCAAGATCTGCCGCCCCAGAACCATCTCCTCCTTTACCCACATCAATACAAAACAGAACTGTAATCTCCAACAGTCCCCTGTATCTAACTGTAAAGCCACTGATTTGGGGAAATATCAAATGTGTTGTTTTTATGGTTTTATTTTGGTGTTAACATTGTGTTATTTTGGTATTACTAACCTGTAGAGCTCTGGAAAGTTTCTGACGTAGTCTTTTCTCAGCCTGGCAATAAAAAGAGCACATCACAGATATTTTGGAAACACTTTTCACTTAACAAGCGGATGCATGACTTATTCTTTCTTGAAGTGGTTTTGTGTATGATGACTAAGAAGTCATTTTCTTCATCTTGGGAATTTTTCAGCCTTACAAAGTAATTAAATTTTTAGAAACACATTGTCATTTGTTTTGATACTCTTGTGTAACTAAAGTATATATTTTGGCCATGTTGCTTGGCCTTAAAACTGAGAACAAGTAGTCTGGAATTATGCGGGTATACAGATAATCAAAACATCGACTTTGGCTCCCGCAAAATCAGAGCACTCCCTGGTCGCAATTTAGTCAGAATAACAGAAAGATAATAGTCATTTTTACACAAAAAGACAGTGACGTTCGTTGCTTGGTCAAATGAATACACATTAAGCACAATAGAAGCTTAAAAAATTTATTTCAGTGCTAAAAAATGCTTCTGTGGGGACAAACCCAATCCTTTCTCTAAACATCCCCAGAAGGATGAAGCGTCATTTTTCAAGCCATAGTTGAGGCAAAGAAAAGAAATCTGGTCTACACAGCCAAAGGAATAGTGATGCTAAGATATCTGTAGGTCTTGAAAAGTCTTAAAAGGCATTAAAGGCATCTAACTCAGCGTTAGAAGGTATTTCTGATTTATTTAGACGGATCAGCATTTCTCTTAGGGTAGAGTTTGTGCATGCAGAAGGCTCATATCTTTTTGTTTTAAGAGTTTTACTCAGGCCCATCAGACCCTTAGCAAACACTACTGCTAGCATCATCATGAGCTCATTGACTCATAATTTTAAGCATAAATGAACTTAAAACAAAGAATGATTTTCAATTGGTTAATCCATCCATCCATTTTTTGCTGCTTATCCAGGTCCAGGTCAAATGAATGACATTAATTATATCATCAGGAATGGTATTTGTATACTCCTGGAAAGTACTGGACACATGTGATATAATGTGTAAGGATTCCAGGTTATATTGTCACTGCTGGTTTTCTGTCATGCTTTCTATCATGTCTGACTGTGAATCAGGTATTGCATTCCATGTGGTATTAAAAAGTTCTCCAAAGTCTTAAATATAACTTGGTGACTCCTGCAGAAACCCTGTGTAAATGTTGATGTGTTGTTCCTCATATGACCTGCAGGTCTTTCAAGTTCGGAAGGTATCAGGTGCCACCTCCGGGAAGATATTTGCTATGAAAGTTTTGAAGAAGGTGAGTGAATGTGCCTTTTTTGAGGTTTTGCCTGTAGGTTTTAATTTGAGTTTGGACTGATCCAACCCAATATTGGTGTTGGGAGCTGATACTGACATAATCCACTTATCGGATATCGGACTAATGTCACCAATCCACGTACCGATCCTGATCCTATTGACTGATTGCCAATTTCCCATCACAGTCTTTGAAATTCAGGCAATTTCTTTTTTTCTTCTTTTTTAATAAGAAAAGAGCCAAGTACCTGTATTAGTATTAGTTGATATCAAAATTCAGGTATCCCAACTGTTGTATTGGTCTATCTCTACTTTTAAAACAATTCAGTGAGAATGTACTAATATATATAGAGAGTAACTCAATTTTGCTCCTTCTGTCATTTGATCACACTTTAAAGGTGAGCCGAACTGCCCCCTAGTGTACATGCAGGATCATGTCATGTCAGAGGATTGACGTCTGCGTTATTTAATCCATATGTAAGCAAACACAAGTAACCTACATTTATGGTGAATTAGCACCTTAAATGCTCAGCTGACTCCCAGGCCCAATGCAGCTTAACTGTGTATAGTGTTACACATACAGTATACTGAATGTCACTGTGTGCCTAATCTGGTGACATACTGGTGCATTCAGCCATGAAGTCAGAAGCTGAGGGCAGACCACCCAAAATAATGGCAGCAGGCTTTTTCCCATGAAACCTCAGATTTGTTGCTTCTGTTCAGCTTGGCCTCCTTGCTGCAGCTGACAACAGCCAGCTCATATTCCCCGAAGCTTGAGGTTTTGCCTAATAACTGTGTTTATTGGCTTATTGAGAAGTGACTGTAGCTACCATCCTGGCATCCTAATTCCTGCTCTGCCTCTGCAGCTTTGACACTAGCTAATGGGGTTAAATTTATTGCCTGAATAGTTTCACATATCGACTCTCTGTGCCCCTCTGTTCCTTGGCAGGCCATGATTGTGCGTAACGCAAAGGACACGGCGCACACCAAAGCTGAGAGGAACATTCTGGAGGAGGTGAAGCATCCTTTCATTGTGGACCTCATCTATGCCTTCCAGACAGGTGGAAAGTTGTACCTTATCCTGGAGTATCTGAGCGGTGAGCATAGTGATGCCCAATCACTACATAAAGTACAGTACAAACCCAGCCTCATTTGGCACAACTGCTCTTCATCTATGCACAGTATGGGAGCATGGGGCGGAGGAAATTTGGATGGGTGTTTTTTCTTTCAATAAAGTGACAATGTGGTCCTCCATTTCCTTTTCCTGTAGGTGGGGAGCTGTTTATGCAACTGGAAAGAGAGGGCATCTTCATGGAAGACACAGCATGGTGAGTTCGTTTGTACGTCACTGGTTAGGCCTTAATCATCTGGCCATGGATAACATTACCTTCTAGCTTTCCTCTAACTAATCTACAGTGTTTTTGGTGATCATTTGGAATTTTTCCTCAAGAAATGAATATAAACGTTTCTGGAAACTATTCTGTTTCAGGATGTTATGCTTAAACATGTCAGATCTAAATTTCTTTGAATCTTTTCTTTCCCTCTTCCACTCACACTTCCTATGTTTGTATACATATTTTAAAGGCCACCCCCAGTATTTACAATATTAAACCACTTCCAAATGGGCATCTTAACAAACACCCGGTGTTGCAAGTTGTCTCTTAGAGGTCTTTGTTTTAGGCCTACTTGTGATTTACTTGTGAGTCAGAGATGCCAGACGAAGTCTGAACATTAGTGTGATCTGTTGTCTCTGGCAGACTAATGCTAGCAATTAAACAAATAGTTCAAAAGAGACAGGGAATGTAAATGTGACATTTACATGCTAAACACATCATGAGGACACAGATATTCATGAATGAAAGTAGAGAATTCTCTCACAGGGAATTGAAAATCCGAGGATATGAGTTCTGTAAAAGCAGGTAGATATGTGACGCTGTGTGAGGGTCACTAGGAACAACCACTTGCCGTACCTGCTGTTCTGTTTTATAAACACAGCCTGTAGATGAAAGTGGTGATTATATGAACCGAGCTGCTGAACAAATAAGGGTGTGTAATATTCCCAGAATAACCTTAAATGACATTGAGAGTAACACCTTAACTGCAGCTCACTGAGGATCAGTGCGGTGTGGAGAACATTTCGTTGGTAGAACATTTATAAATGTACCTAATAAGTAATGATGAGGAAATAAAGAGATTCACTTGATGACAATACAATTGTGCTGAATGTGGGACCTGCGCCTTGCTTTGTTTCCTGATGACAGTTTCTACCTGGCTGAGATCTCGATGGCGCTGGGTCACCTGCACCAGAAAGGCATCATCTATAGAGACCTGAAGCCTGAGAACATCATGCTTAACAACAACGGTACAGAACCCTCAAATGGCCCGCACAAAAGGCAGATTAGAAAAACTTGCACATAGATCCATGTGCTCTCCACATATGACCTTCTGTTCCCAGATTGAATTCTTTCTCCGAGTAATGTGATCTGAAATCTATTTTTATTTTTGGAGTGTAGTTTCTCTTATGCTGTTGCTTTGCCTCTGTCTCCTGCCAGGACATGTGAAGCTGACAGACTTTGGTCTATGCAAAGAGTCCATCCATGACGGAACGGTCACCCACACCTTCTGTGGCACTATTGAATACATGTATGTCACTCACATACATCAAACTTCTTCCACATTGTAGTGCATCTGCTGTATCATCTTGCTCACCCCTTCTTCTCCCTCAGGGCTCCAGAGATCCTAATGAGGAGTGGACATAACCGAGCAGTGGACTGGTGGAGTTTGGGAGCTCTCATGTATGATATGCTGACAGGAGCTGTAAGTGCAGTAGTAGTAGTAGTAAAACCATTTACTGCAGGAATCAAAAGTAGGGAGGAATGTAATACTGGTGCATTATTGGTTTATTTTTTCATAAAGGCTTCAAAATTAAATATCTATATCAGCCCAAACGTAGTATTGAGTATCAGCAAAAATACAATATTGTGCATCCATAATAAAAGGACAATTCATGTAGGAAGCAGTTGCTACTATTGCTAACTATTGTTTCTGTCCTACTCCTTTTTCATAGCCTCCGTTCACTGGTGAAAACCGGAAGAAGACAATTGACAAAATCCTGAAATGCAAACTCAGCCTTCCACCTTACCTCACACAAGAAGCCAGGGACCTCCTGAAAAAGGTGAGCTACGAAAGCCTTCCTTCTTCCATCCTCGTGCCTCCCAGGTTGTGACGTCTTTGTTGAAATTTGAAGTGGCAGAGAAAATGAGTCTGCAAACTTTTTCTTTCAGCTGCTGAAACGAAATGCCTCACTGCGACTCGGGGCTGGACCAGGAGATGCAGCTGAGGTCCAGGTAAATACGTCGGTTGAAAGTGGAGTCATAAGTGTGTGTTGATGTATTGGAATATAAAAAAAACCTCTGCTGCTGTCGTTGTATTTCCAAGGCCCACCCATTCTTCCGGCACATAAATTGGGATGACCTCCTCGCTCGCAAAGTAGAACCTCCATTTAAACCCTTCCTGGTGAGTCCGCCTTTTTACCCAGCAACTGTCTCTGTGACTAGTCCTTGCTAGAAATTAACAGACCTGCTTCTTTTGGCAGCAATCGGCTGATGACGCCAGCCAGTTCGACTCCAAATTCACCAGCCAGACTCCAGTGGACAGCCCCGACGACTCCACGCTCAGCGAAAGTGCCAATCAAGTCTTCCTGGTGGGTAATGAGTTCTGTACCTCCCTGCAGACAGTGGAACTCTGTGATTTTCTGTCTCTGTTTCTGGTGCACAGGGTTTCCAAAATTCAAGAAGGAATAATCCATGATAAAACACGCTCACAATTATTTTGCTTACAATGTGGCAACTTTTTTTGGATTTGTGCTCTCTCATTGTTTGTTGGTCATATCTTTGCCAGTCTTGGAGTAAATGTAACAGAAGATGCCACTGCCTAGTAACACATGGATTAGTAATATGTATGTGTATCATGGAGTTGGAAAGGTGATGGGGCAGCAATCTTGAGTTGAGTCTTTTCTTTAAACATATTATAAATGATTTGATAACTCATAATTTGTAAACAGAGTTAGCAGGTACATTAAGACCTCATTTTGAGTAAATTTTATTATTTGATGTAGGCTAAAAGTTCTGGTGCAGCACAGACACATCATGTAAACAAACATACAAACAGGGGAACTCTGGACATCATGTTTTTATTTCCTTCTCAACAAGTAGGTCTTACGAGAATCCGTTAATGCGTCCCATCTGGTTTGGTCCTGTTGGTTTTCCTGGAAGCTTCACTCACTGTTCCACCACATTGCATGATACGGTTTACTCAGCGTTTCATTGCTCATCATCAGCTGTGGGTTGTTTTTGGAAAGATGGTGTTTGAAGAGGTGGACTCAGATCTCTCTCCTATTGTTTTCGTCCCTCCCACCTCCCCCCAGGGTTTCACATATGTAGCCCCATCTGTGCTGGAAAACGTCAAAGAGAAGTTTTCTTTCGAGCATAAGGTTCGCTCACCGCGCAAGTTCCCGGGAAGCCCAAGAACACCTGTGAGGTAAAAGCAAGTTGTTTTTGTCTCTGGTCCCACTGAATTCCATCAGCTATTACTTACTTCCCCTACAGGATAGCTTTCCCACATCAATTACTCATTTGCTGACCTTGTAAATGTAGCCAGCATGACCTTAATAAACCCTTAGAAGAGTAAATACAAGTTCCTCCCCAAAGGCACAAAAAGAAGTCTTCATTATGGGCTTTAACTTTATTTAAAGGAATTTGAGATAACAGGAGAACAATTGCTTGTCAGGCAGATAGATATATCTGGATATCTCCTAACTATTTGAACAATGGTGTCTATTGAAATCAATCCTCCATCAAACAAAACAGCAATCATCCTCTATTCCAAATAAGAGCCGGTGCATCACAGACAGTAGCTCAGAGGAATAATCTTAGTTTCTCATGGTTTCCTCTTCCACAGTCCAATAAAGTTTGTAGGAGGGGACTGCTGGCCCCGGGGACCCACGCTGACCGGCTGCCCATCCCTGTTGGCCCCTGGCAGCTCTGTGGAGCAACCCATGGATGTGTCGACAACAGAGCAAATGGACACGAGCAGCAGCGGTAACTCTGAGGCCTCTGCGCCACTTCCCATCAGGCACCCTTCAGGCGTCAATGCGGCGCCCTACAAAAAGCAGACCTACCCCATGAACTCCAAACGGCCCGAACATCTACGAATGAACTTATGACACTCGGCTCGCCCACAAACATTAGGACTCTTTTAATTCCTCCTCCTCTTCCCCTTTTTTGTTTTTATCAAAAAGACTTGTAGAATTTTTTTTGAAATTGACTGACACTGTCAATGCTGATCACCAGCTCTTCCAGCAGCGCCTTTCCCTTCTCTTTCCCTGCCTGATGCAGCAGTTTAACTACAGTAGATGTGGTCAGTCGGAGGAGTGGTGTGAGAGAGGTGCTCTTCAATGAAATTTGACTTGCTCGTTGGCGGTTGAAATCCAGCTCATGAGTGGGCTGAGGTGGTTTCCTTTTACTCAACTGGCATTATCATATGATTTACTGGTGCTCTTTTATCCTCAAGTCTGTAAAATGTTACTTTTAGTGTTTACGACGAGTTGCCTCCATCAAAGTAAGAGACCTTGGTTACAAGAGGTAGTTTTTTCTCCCTCAATATGCCAGGCTTTTTTTTGCTTTCATCTCGTGAAGAACTTGCAGGTTACACTGTCAGTAGGTAGGATTATTGGTTAACAATTCCACAATGAACACAGTATTCCTTTCATGTCCTAGGAAAACAATCACATTGCCTTTGTCACTGGAGCATGTGGTCTGAAGTAGGTGGAGCTCAACTTACAGAGAAGCAGCTTGAAAAGGATGGAAGTGAAATTTCAGCTGCAAGCATCACTTCCACCACAATCAATACCAAATGCTGGCACTGCTTTACTTCTGACTGGAATGCTTCCTATAGGTCTGTCCAGAAGCACTGTTCAGTTTCTTTGTGTTGAATGTAAACAGACTCTAAATGCCTTTTTGTGTGTCACTTCAGTCTCTAATGACCCCTGCAGCATTACTTCAAACTCCTAACCACCTATTCATGCAGCCCCATTTCCACTGTTGACCCAAAACATGCTCAGCCAAATGTATACCATATCTTCTGTGCTTGGGTGCTTTGTGTATGCTTTATGTACATCCACAGTAACAGGGCTATCAGTGGTAGGGGGCTAAACCCAGACTTTAAATGAATGGACCATCTACTAACTCCTGCTTGTGTGACGTGAAGCTGCTATTTGAGCCTCTGGAGTCAAGCCATTAAAAACTTCTCAAAATCTCAAAAAACAGACCACACGGTAGGATGCAGATTCTTGAAACTGAATGAATGAAAAGTTTGAATGGCTCCCTGATGTTTCTCGTTATCCAAATACTTAGAGTTTAATGAATTGACCAAAAGCACTGTTTCATTGAACCAAATGATTTTTTGCTGATAAACAAACAAACAAACATACCCTGGACAGCCACAGTAGAAGTGTCTGGCTGTCTTTTGTAAAGTTACAAGGTTCAGAGGTCAAACATGTTTTGTTTATATTTGATCATACTTACTTTTTCCACATTGATGCTTTTTTTTTTTGAATGCAGAGGCATTTTAATGTGTTTATTGTGTACCTGTAAGTTACTTTGCAATTCTAACCTAGATGAAGCTAGCTTAGATAAAGGGATGTACGGTATTAATTTATTTCAGCCAATAACAATAATTGATAATTACCTGCTTCTCATGGCTGATATCAATAAAGTGGCTGCAAATTTCACATTTTTGTATTTTAAAAGAAACCTAACCTGTATGCTCATCTAAAACTAAGAAAAGCTAAGGTGTAGTGAGCAAAGATGGATGATTTAATATTCCATAGCTCAATAAGATTTGTTGTGCTAAAACTCGTAGACTTTCTCCCTCCTCTCTGAAACCTTTTGGAACAAACTGCAATCATGTTGTCTTCCTCTGAAACTGGCTCCATTTATCAGCTAGAATTTCACCGACACCGACATCTCAATATCAGGTCCGATATATATCGTGCATCCCTACTAGGATCTTATATGGATCAGTGCTGGGCTGAACTGATTTATTCTTCTTCTACCATTCTGCTAAGTTATTTTTAGGACCAGTCACTCCACTTTTTACTCAACCTTCTTTCCTTTTTAATATTTATTTTAAGTGCCATTGTGTTTCCACAGCATTGTTTACACTATGCAAATGTATTTATTATCTTGTATTGTTTAGATAAGGCAGCAGAATGTGTGATAATTTGCTTTGGAATTCTTGTCAGAGACTTATTTTGTCATAATAATAATCATGTACAGTGTGATTTTATCTCCGCAGAAAATGTCTTACAGCGACCTCAGATGCAGCTTTGTTTTTGATTCCAAACATTGAGGACAGCGACCTAACCTTACAGTATTTATTGTGTGGCATAGTATCATATTCGAGGGGGATTTTCAGAAAACATTTTGATATCTTAGACTTTCCTTGCTGAAAACTTGAACTTCAATTTGTGTTTTTGCAGTGCTTAAAGCAAGGGCAGTCGTGGGGGGGTGTGATGCAAAAACCAATGGGAATGGCATTGTGCCTTTGCTGACAGAGAACAGTATACAGTATGTATGTGCAGGATGCTGTGCACTGTAAATGCGTGTAGAAAAGGCTGGGATTGATCCGTAAGGTTCACTTCCTGTTACAGCTCTCAAGGATGTTTAAATCTTTGCTTCACCAATTCATTGTGATTTGATCCGAGTGGAATGATTCTGTGAGAAGTAATGTATTTAGCTTCTGTTCAGGTATGCTTGAGATGTGTCCTCCACACCGAGATGTTTTAAGAACAACCATCTTATCAAGGAAACACCATCTTTGAGTAGAATGTGTGTTTAAGTTACTGGTGGGCATTGAAGAACTTTATTTCTGTTGCTTTGTCACCTCTAGATCTGCCCTTACAGATGGGGAATGTTAATATGTATCATGTACATAATGAAGTCAAAATAAAAAAATGAATCTTGTTTCTGGGTAATGTTTAACTGTTCAACCAAGTTATCTCTAGTGACAATTTAGGGATTAATCTCTTAAACTAAAACAAGCTCTACTCAACTTATACACCATAGTCTTATTATTCAGACTTCACAATAACTGTCTAATACAGTTTAAGACTTTGTGATTCTCATTTTGCTATATAAAAATAGGTCACAAACATCTTTCAAATGTAGATCTTTATTCAGATCGGATCAGGATCTCAATGGATAAAAACAACACAGTGAAATGATTTTCGTACATAATAAAATAGATGTTTCTCCCAGTCTTTGGTTTTTTACAAAAACATCGAGGCTACATCACCTCTATAGAAAAATAATTTATGTGTAAATCAATCTCACAAGCTCGGTCACATCCTTTTTATCAGCTGTGAAAAAAACTCACCAAAAGCTTAAAGCAAAAGGCAAACTGTTTATCGTCACATGAACTGATTCTATCTATCTTCAGTGCCTGTGTGCAGGCTGGCAAAGGTCTGGTCATTACCGGATCATGTGATGTTACAGTGTACCAGGCTTCCTCAAAGCCTTTACAGTATGCTAGTTGTCAGCCCGCCAATCTCACATTAAATTTAACCCATTCAAGCTCAAAGAGACATCTAAAGCACCCCTGGGCAGAGGTATGCAGCTGCTTCCCTCTACTCATTTATTGTTACAAATCAGAAAAGTTGCTTCCACAAATTTAGAAACACTGGATAAGAAAGGGTTCATGTTTCTTCAAACGTATGATAGAGGAGAAATCTGTTTAAAATACTTTTTTTATACATTTCTTTGATGTTCCCATATTTACACGTAGAGTAAACAGTGGAAGTTTGCTGCCCCGTGAGGAAAGTTTATATTAAGATTAAAGGTGAATGAATGCAACACAAGAGGAAACAACTTAAAATAGAAAAATCAAACACTTGGGGCACATGAAAGAACATAATCAACATTCTGTTTTGTGACAGTCACAAGTAGGGATGAACTGGTTAATAAGCCAGAAACATTCAACCCTACTGTAGGTGCAAGTTGTGTCCTTACTGATGTTTGCCCCCTGGGGTCACAGCCCTTAACTGATTAATGAAACAGTGTGAACAACATTACTCGTCAGTGGGGTTGGAGAGTTGTCCAGAAATCACATATTAAATACAACCCAGATTCTGGGACGCTGTGTAAAATATAAATTAACACAGAATGCAGTCATTTGCAGACCAACTGTGTTTATCAACCTTGGTTTTATGAAGTGTTCCTGAGCCCATTTAGCAATATCTTTAATACAATCATGTATTTCACAAAGTGGTGCACCTCACCTCATCCTTGCTCGACTGAGCCTTTCAAGGGCCCCTTTCAGATCCAATCATGATACTATCATCTGTTACCAATGAACCTGTTAACCTGTGAAATGTTCCAAACAGGTGTTTTTGGAGCACTCCACAACTTTCCCAGTCTTTTGTCTTCCCTGTCCCAACTTGTTTGAAATGTGTTGCTGGCATCCAATTCAGAATAACCATATATTTACAAAAATTAATGAAGTTGATGAAGTGAAACATTAAATAAATTGTCTCTTTACTGTTTTCAATTGAGTATATGTCAAAAAAGTTTAGTAAATTATCACATTTTGTTTTATTCTTGTATTACACAGTGTCCTGACTTTTTTGGAATCAGGGTTGTACAACCTTATACCAATGTCCCACAGACAAAAGCCCCTAAATGCACCTTATCAATCAATAAATCTGGAGGTGTGGAGATGTTGCTCCGTCCCTCCATTTGTAGACCTTCTCTGTGATCACAGTGCGGCAGAGAGGACAGCTCTTCTCCCGGTTGAACCACAGCGCGATGCATTCATCACAGAATATGTGCTGCACAGCAGAAAAACAACAGCATGTCATGTCCTGCTCTCACAATAAATGACTAGACCTACATTACTGATGTTCTTCAGTTCGGGAACCGTACAGGGTCAGGTAAGATGAAAGCATTCAATGTGAGAAAAACATGGATTACTATTGCAGTAGCAAGTGAGAGACAGCAGTACTACTACAACCTACAGATGCCCAAATGGCACAGTAAACGCTAATCAATAGCTAAATTAAAAATACTACTAACCAGAATGACAACAAAACCTGACCAATGGTATGACAGGTCATGCAGTGCATACTTGTGTGGTCTTACCTGACAGAGTAGAGCCCGAGGCTCCCTGTACTCTCCCTGACAGATGGGGCAGACATCTCCAGCCTCGCTGCACTGACTCCTAGTGGCTGCTGAGCCTGTGTGCTGAGAAACAAAAAAAACAAAACACAAAACACCTCAACACAGCTGGTTACCGATTTGACCATTTACTCTTTAACAAAGAAATTGTTTACCACTGACCTCGCCCTTTAGAAATATCCTCACAGTTTTCAGTAAAGATGTCCACTGACTGTACAATCCTAAAAGCTAAAAGAGACAGAAAAAACAAAAAAGTAATTTAAAAAAAACGTCTACTCTGAATTTGTTAACATTTACATAACAAAGATCTACTGCTGTTGGTTTTGACTGATCACACCTTCAGTATGAGGTAGAGCAAAGCCAGCAAGACCCCCAGTGTGAGTCCAGGGGTGCCGTCAGACTCCTGGTACGTGACCAGGTAGCGAAACCACAGTGAAACAGGAGCCATAGCCTGGTGGGCCTGACCCAGCTCTTCAGTTAGCATCAGCCACCGCCCCTGGAGACGTGAACACACAAACTACTGAAACAACACTGCTAAGACAAAGCATTGAAATTATTTTTTTCTTAGCCAACAATGGAAAAAAGAAGTCCACTGCTCACACCTGGGTTCTGTACGTCACCAGTGCAGATGGCAGCAGCAGAATAAGGCACTTAATCCCCATGAAGAGGAACTTTATTACAAAGTTGGTGATGCCGACAGCCCACAGAACCTCCCAGAAACCCAGCGGCTCAATAGTCGGGCTGAGGAAGATGAGGCTGGAAGGAGAGGTTTGACATTCAGGTTAAACTGCACATTCATTTTAGCCTTGTCTGCTGCATTCAAAGTTCAACTGACTACTAGACTGCAATTTAATTAAACAAAAACAATTATTTTCATTATTGATTTATCTGCCAATAACTTTCTTGATTAATTGATTAGTTGTTTGGTCTATAAAATGTCAGAAAATGTTGAAATATGTCCAAAGGTATTCAGCTTATGGTCATAGAGTAGTAAAGAACCCAGAAAATATTCACATCTAAGAAGCTGGAATGAAAGAATTTTGACTTACTTAAACTTGAACTTAATTGGCGATTAACATAATAGTTGACAACTAATCAATTTAGATCTAGTTTGTACCAGTAAAACAGGAGTTGTGATGATTAAGAGAGTTCTGCTGAATAGAAGAGCTGAGGTCATCCAGAGTATAAGAAATTACCTCAGCTTAGTCTGGTTGCTTACTCAGCCCACAGAGACTAACTGAGTTTATACTCCAAGAACAGGTCATTGCTTACTGGAAATAGCCACACAGTCTTGTTTTCATTCACTCTTACCAATAGTAAAGTGTCTCAGTGAGAAAGGTGTAGTAAAGCAGGAGGGTGGAAGAGATCAGGAACAGTAGCAGCCATGCACACTGCAGCTTTGAGTGACGATCCTGGGGATGCACACAGGCAAAAACATGATTTCAAGACCTAAACTAAGCAGCAATGACATACATAAGGAGTCAACAACTGTGTTTTTTTCTGTTCTTGACTTACCTGAAGAAAGACTTGAGTTTGAATACTTTTATTCACATATAGAAAGGTTGTGAAGAGGCCAACCCCAACTGCTAAACCTGGTAAATTAAAAGAAAGAGTATGATATGTTGTTTTTAGCTGACACGTGCAATAAAAGGGTCTGTCTAACCTGTACTCACCAAGAGCATGCTGGATGACCAGTTTAGCACACAGTATAATGAGAAAAGGGAGGCTCTTTTGGAGCCAGCGGAAGAGACAACGAAGCTCGGACAAGGAAGTGCTGGGTTCTCCGGAGTCCAGATCAGAATCTGGTGGGTCGAGGTCAGGCTCTGAATTCGAGTGGTGCTGCGGTCGATTGTGTCCGTGTGACTGAGAATGGGAGTGGCTGTGGGAGTTGACTCTGCACCTTCTGGATGAGGAGGCTCCGCTAGACTCCCCAGTCCCACCGGTCATGGGTACCCGCACTTCATTGCTCTCAGGGTTGGTGGCAGCAGCACCGGGTACTGGTGTCCTGGTGACAAGCTCTGGTTGCAGGGTAAGGGATAAACCATTTCCTGCATGGGCGCCCCGCTCACTTGAATCAGGCTGCATTACAGTAGAAGACTCCCTCAGTTTCAGTGCTTTTCTGGAATCACTCCTGTCACATGAAGGACAACAGCATCAGTCAAAATGTGTCCACTGTCCAGGATCAACTGGCATTACAGCTATATCAACATGTAGTATCATATTTAGTTGACTAATGGGGACTGCACAGAGATAATCTGAGATATATAAGATATAAGACATACGGCTTCCAGCAAACAAACGATGCCATTATTTGAAAGAGTAAGTTCAGGTGTCTGTAATGACAATAAGGTAACCATGTGACCACAGGGAGCTGGTTATTTAGATAACCAGTACATTTAGTAAAGTATTAATTTATAGAATACTTAAACGTTGCCAAGGTGACAAATGAAGACGATAGCATTTTGTGGCACAGTTTCAACTAGGTAACAGATCAATATTAAGTCAGCTTAAGTTTTCTTTGCTAACTTGAACTGGCAGCCAGTATTACAGGTGTTTAACTACTTCGACTCACCCTGAACGTCTCAACCAGGCAATAACTTCCTGTCTTTGAAAGCTAGTTAGCGTTAGCTGAACTGTCCGCCAGGTTCATTCGTTCTTTTTTTGTGCAATAAACCGAAAAGTGTCAGACGCACGACAAGAAGCTGGCGGTGTTGTACACAGCGAACTGGGCTGTCGTTAGCATTAGCTAGCAGCTAACAGATGTTTTCTATCAGGCCAGGCTAGCGATGGTAAAAGCTTCAGCTCACCCGTCATTCTGCACCCGGAGTTTCATTGTAAACGCTTGGTCCCCATCTAATACAATGTCCAGGACGCCAAACTAAACAAAATTAAAATGTAAACCAAAAACAAAACTAAGCGTTTAGGTTTCAGGCTAAGCCATAAGCTGGTCGTTCAGACATCTTGACGTTGTTTACGACAGCAGACGTAACGAACTTCTTCTGTTGGCGTTTTCCGGCGTGTCGAATGTAAAACGCTACAATGCCGCCATCTAGTGGAGCATTTTCAGGTGACACGCAACGTATTACAACAGTTAAGGAAAATAAATACAATTTAAACACAGGCACAACTGAGTTACCATGTGTGATCACTAATATGCAACCTGTTCATCAGGTAAATCTTGCCACAGATGTCTTGACATCTTCTGGTAGTTTGGGATACTGAGTAGTAGGTCTGTCACTGATCCAGAGGATGAGGAATAACATCCTCAATGAGGTGAGCAAGACACTGAGTTCCTACTAGCTCCCAGTTTTATTGGGGTCAACTCCTGCCTACCAGACATAAAAAAACCTTGTCCTTTGGGTACTTGTAACCTGTCTTTCCCTAGAGCCACCTGTACCTCCAGTGGAATTCTCACTGACTTTTATCACAGTCACAAGAAGACAATTTTGCAAAAAGTTTCAGAACTTTAGATTTAAGGTCTTGTTCTTTATCCAAGGTATCAAGATAAAAAAATCACAAAAGGGCAAACTTGCATCTGTGTGTGACATGCTTACACATAAAGTACCTCAACATGGACAAGACTACAGAGCTGATGTGTCAAAATGTGTCACCATTTTGTCATGGTGTGAAAATGGTGCCATGTTTTTTTTTTTTTGCGCTTCCGGGTCACTGCTCGTGCGGGGCAACCGGTTAGCTCGTAGAGTAGTTGATTTGTACGGTTTTGTATATTTTGTGTAATATTCGTGAGTATTTTTAGTTTGTCTGTGGACGTACATGTTGTCTGCCATGCTAGACACCAACCGGCTGGGTAAACGGCGTCTGGCTGCCTTTTTTCCTTTCTTTTAAACTTTCTCATTGCATTTCCCAATTCCCCTCCCCCTCTATTGCATTTTCACATTTGCACATTTGCAGTAACTTGCTCCTACTTCTTCATGCACAACCCAACCTAGTTCAATGCTACTTTGCACCTCATGTTAATACTGTAAATATTTTTTTAGTTTATTTAGTCTATTTTATTCTATCTTTATTTGATTCGTATAAATCTTACTGATTACAAGTACAAGTACTGACTTGTTTTAACATGCTGACTTGTTTTGTGTCTGTGTACTTAACGTGCTGACTTGTTTGTGTCTGTGTACAACTACTCCACGTGCCTTAAATTTGCCCCCGGGGACAAATAAAGTATTTTGAATTGAATTGAACTGAACTGAACTGAACTGATGTTTGGATTGACTGAAAATACACAGAATCCATCAAGCAGATCAGTGGGGTGGACAGAATGAGTGAAGCTGTGAATGACTCTGAGCTGTCTCTTCAGCCTGCCTTGAAGTGTATGACAGGTATGACATTCCTCTTTGAACAGAGCGTTTATGAAGAAAAAAAATGAGAGCATCTCTGTGTTACGGAGCGAATCTATTCATAAGACAACACTGATCATTGAATGAAAATATAATCACTTTGAGTTAGGAGCAAAAACTGCTGTTTGAGCTCTGACAGGAAATCTGTTAAAGATGAAATGTTGCCTTTATTGTTTTCTGAGCCAACAGTGGTGGAGTGAGGCTGTCTGAGGGGCAGGGCTTAAAAAATCTAAAGGTCACCAGCTTCAAGCGGTGGGGTGGCCAGCCCGCATAAAGTTGTGATGCAAACTGTTCCAAACCCTAAGATGTAAACTATATCTACGGCATCTCTCAGGGGACTAGTAACTATTTAACCATTTAGAGGCACAGCATGTAGGGCAGCCTGGTGGGCGCCTTATGTTGTATCTACTGTAGGGGCATTCAAGAGGACACTTTTTACTCAGTGAAGAGAGGGACTTAACACTTTGTACATATAAGCTAAAAGTTTAAGCGTGATTCTTAAGTGCTGACTGCAGTGTTCAAAGATAAGGACTACAGTCATTGTACAGTCTACCTACACTGCCCTTCCTCAACCACTGAGCAGCACACAGCAGGCCTCCAAAGAAGACGTGTCAGGACTACGTTACATCAACCATCACAGTTTCATGCCATCCTTGTCATGATTAAGAGCCTACCATATTTTGTATCTAACATCATATTTGCTTAATATATTGTAACATACAAGAAAAAAGCTTGATGATAAGTTTAATGGTTCATTATTAATTAATTGATGTTATTATAATAACTGATTCAATTTTATGGGAGAGCTAAGATACTTGAGTTATACTTATGTGGGCTGTAGAAATATATGCTTTTTGGGTCATTATACACTGAACAAAAATATAAACGCAACACTTTTGTTTTTGCTCCCATTTTTCATGAGCTGAACTTTTTATTATATATATAACTTTTTTTATATACACAAAAGATCCATTTCTCTCAAATATTGTTCACAAATCTGTCTAAATCTGTGTTAGTGAGCACTTCTCCTTTGCCGAGATAATCCATCCCACCTCACAGGTGCGGCATATCAGGATGCTGATTAGACAGCATGAATATTGCACAGGTGTGCCTTAGGCTGGCCACAATAAAAGGCCACTCTGAAATATGCAGTTTTGCTTTATTGGGGGGGTCTGGGGGGGTCAGAAAACCAGTCAGTATCTGGTGTGACCACCATTTGCCCACCAGAGCTGTTGCCCATGAATTGAATGTTAATTTCTCTACCATAAGCCGTCTCCAAAGGCGTTTCAGACAATTTGGCAGTACATCCAACCGGTCTCACAACCGCAGACCACGTGTAACCACACCAGCCCAGGACCTCCACATCCAGCATGTTCACCTCCAAGATCGTCTGAGACCAGCCACCCGGACAGCTGCTGCAACAATCGGTTTGCATAACCAAAGAATTTCTGCACAAACTGTCAGAAACCGTCTCAGGGAAGCTCATCTGCATGCTCGTCGTCCTCATCGGGGTCTCGACCTGACTGCAGTTCGTCGTCATAACCGACTTGAGTGGGCAAATGCTCACATTCGATGGCGTCTGGCACGTTGGAGAGGTGTTCTCTTCACGTGTGTGGTGTCGTGTGGGTGAGCGGTTTGCTGATGCCAACGTTGTGGATCGAGTGGCCCATGGTGGCGGTGGGGTTATGGTATTGGCAGGCGTATGTTATTTACAACGAACACAGGTGCATTTTATTGATGGCATTGTGAATGCACAGAGATACCGTGACAAGATCCTGAGGCCCATTGTTGTGCCATTCATCCACGACCATCACCTCGTGTTGCAGCATGATAATGCACGGCCCCATGTTGCAAGGATCTGTACACAATTCCTGGAAGCTGAAGACATCCCAGTTCTTGCATGACCAGCATACTCACCGGACATGTCACCCATTGAGCATGTTTGGGATGCTCTGGATCGGCGTATACGACAGCGTGTTCCAGTTCCTGCCAATATGCAAAAACAAAAGTGTTGCATTTATATTTTTGTTCAGTGTAGATAAAAAATATTACCTTAGTTGAAGAAAGTTATATTAACAGTTTTCAGTGATACCTGTGGAGCTCCTACAAAATGTTTGCATGTTCTAATATGACACAGTGTTTCTGTTCTTCTTCAACAGACTAAAATAAATCTAAAAACACCAAAACAGTCAATCAATTGGAGTGCAGGCAGAAAAGTATATAAAAAGAGCATATTTACAGTAATTAAATACTACTACTACTACTACTACTACGTGTATTATATATAATACTTACTGTAAATTTAGCAAATGATTAAAAATCCCACAGCTCAAAGTTATAACAGTAAAATCTTTGAGTTAAAGGAACATCAGAACACACTTAAATCATCATTTGCACAATATTTATTTGATTGAAGATGTCAAACATGGTCAGATTTGTGAATTAACCATGAAGGATGAGAATATTGTTGGATCATGGTGGTTACATGACCAGCACACACAATAAAGCCTTCAAAGCTCAACATTTTAGTGGCAAAGGACAAATACTGTTGAAATCCTAAAACAAGTATTGATTTATATAATTGATATGTAATTTTTCAGGAGTAGTCAGTTGTAGATGAGTGGTGGAGGAAGTAGTCAGATCCTTCATTTATGTACAAATACATAACAAGTTATTACAAGTAAAAGTTCTGCATTCAAAACCTTAATGAAGTTAATGTATAATCAGCTGAAGGTACTTCACGTTTCAAAAGTAAAGCACAGGTTCTGCTGTCAAATGACTTGTGTGTGTGTTTAAAGCCTTAAAACAGTCTTTAAATTCTCAACAACTGACTGACAAACATGAATTTTTTTAAATTTTGCGATTTTTTTATTTGCTTTTATTGCATGCTATTTTTTGTTATGCCGACTTAATGATGGTATTATTTTTGTTGCTGATGGTGTTCCAGTAGGCCTTGCAGACCAGGATCAGGAACAGGTACCCAGCCCAAGCTCTCTAAGAAGACGAGGAACAACTCCCCGTGAACCTTAGAACAACCTTGAAAGGACAGGGGAAGAAACCTCTGGAAAGGCAATTCAAAGAGAGATCCCCTCTCCTCGGATGGCTGGGTGTGTATGCGCATTTGTGCTTGTATATTTGCGCGGACCAGGGTCAGTTTTACACTCAAGAAGTAGTCCTTCATACAGCCTGCTCATGGCTCAGATCTGGCAAACAGGAGTGGACTGTCCAAGTGCCATCATTCCAGGTGGTATGTGGGCTGGATGAACATATATGGTGTAGGCCAGATCTGGGCTGCAACAATTTTGCTATCTGAGTCATGCTGATGTTCTCATTTTTATGCAGCCTGAACGAATTTCACTTTTTTTTAATTCATTGAAGAATTTCTTCTTCACTGAAAGTAGGTTAACCGGAGCACCCGGAGAAATCCCATAGAAGCTCAGGGAAAACCCCAGATAACAAAAATGGAGCGGAAACTTGGGCCAGTTCCAGTTTTTTGACTGTGTTGCTATCTCGGTAGAATGGAGGGAGCTGGGGGTAACAAGATAGTTGCAGGATGACTTGGTTGTGTATGATGTAGGCTGGAAAATTGTCCTCAGGATCTCTTGAATAAACCTTTGAATCTTTTCCACACAGAAGGTTTTTTCGGCTTCTCCTTTTCCTCCGCTGGGATGCGGACCCTCTCTGCCACATCATTCAATCTTGTCTCCTGAGTTTTCTCCTCAACCTCCAGGCGGTGTTGAATGGCATTGAAGGACTGGATGAGATTGGCCCCCTCGTCCTGCCACTCCAGCTGACAACTCTCCAACTCACTCTCTGTCTGGCTGAGTGCAGCCTTCAGTACGTTGCTTTCCTCTTTCATCTGGGACATGCACTTGTCGAG
The DNA here is from genome assembly GCF_040436345.1 of Pagrus major. Lineage (NCBI taxonomy): Eukaryota > Metazoa > Chordata > Actinopteri > Spariformes > Sparidae > Pagrus > Pagrus major. The sequence goes on along the minus strand of NC_133227.1, from coordinate 12,715,719 downwards.
GTCATTCTGGCTTTCTTTTTGCTGCTGAAGAGCCTCCTCAAGCTGCTGTACTTTAGAGAGTGCATCAGCTTCAGTCATCTCCTTCTCTAACAGCTGAAACTCCAGGTCCTTGATGGTGTCCTTCCTCTCCATCTCAACCTCATCATGGACAGCCTTGTTTCTTGTGTTTCCTTTAACACCTGCATCTGAGTTTCTAAAGCCTCATTCTCGCTCTGAAGCTTGGCGATGCACTCTGCATTTCTGTTTGTGAGCTGCTGAAAATCTAACTCAGAGATGCAGAGCATGGTCTGCTCTGTCTTACTGGTCCCAGGCTGCTGAACCTGGAGCCCAGGCACGGGAATTGTGGCCTGCTTGGGTGAAGCCCTGACCCCATTATAGGACTTGATCTTGCCAGCATGGTTTTGTTTTGCATGCTGGGGGTTGTAGGGGCATGGTGCTGTCCGAAGTGTTCTGTTTTGGACTGGGCCCCTTTTAAAATCAGTGTCCTTAACCCCACCTGAATGTATCTCAGGGTTGCAGTATGATGGTGGTTTCCTCTGGACAGGGCCCGGACGCGCTTGCTGCAGTACAGGTATTTTGCTCTTCTGTTGAACATCCTCAGGTTGCCTTTTGAGAATGCGATATTTGGGCACAGTAACAGACTTCTTGGCGCTAAAAGACTGCTGATGTTCGGCAGTCTGTGGAGGTTCCCTCCTTGACATAGCAGCCTCGTGCTGCTTGTAGAGTGCATAAATCCTTAAGCCACCCATCTCTCTGTTCGTTTGTTGCCCTCTCAGTAGTGGAAACTTGACTATTTATGTAGGCTCTGTCGATCTCTCTGTGTCTGTTCACTTGAATAGCCTGACTGAGATTGTGGGAAGTTTATAAGACAAGCTCCTAGGGCTGTACGATTTATCGTTTTCTGATCGAAATTAAGATGTCAGACAACGCGATCATGTGATCGCCAAAACTGCGGTTTTTGCAGTGCTCCTGACTGACCCAGGATCTGTTGTGTCAACTATTTTACACATACATGCCGTCTCCCTACCATCCTGCCAAGCTCACCAATCAGAAGCGGCATGCTACTTGTGGACAGGTCACACTAACCAATCAGTATTAACCTGCTCCTTAACGTGTTCTGAAATGGCTTCAGCTGGACCAGAAGCGGAGTTAGGGGATTTAATCCCCAAGAAAAACAGCACGTCGGTCATTTGGGAGTATTTCGGGTTTGAGGCTGCAGACGTGCACCAGAAACAGGTACTGTGCAAAACCTGTCACGCTAAAGTTGCAACATCCAGCGGAAACACAACCAATTTATACCGGCACTTGAAAAATCACCACAGGCATTTGCATGACAAGTGCATGACGAAAAAGTCTGGTGAAAAGTCCAGTGAAAATGATACTCAGGCCCACTGTAGCAAACAGACTACAATTACAGCATCTTTTGCCAGTGTAACTCCATATATAAATATCTAATACATAATATCCGTTAATAAATACATTTGGAAGCAATTTTTAACTTTAGTTTTCATCCTTGCATTAGAGTAATAGCATTTAATGTTTTAATGTTAGCCTACTGTACATTGTGAATATTGCACTGAAGCTTGATTTGAAGGAAATCGTGAATCAAATCGAAATCGCAATATTTGCCAGAAAAATCGCAATTAGATCTTTTCCTAAAATCGTTCAGCCTACAAGCTCCTATAATGTGTTCTTTGATGGATCAAAGGCAATATTCTAGAATGTGTCTGCATGGAAATAAAAAAAACATTCCATTGTATTTCTGTTAAGTATCCATTCTTATTACCATGGAAACCATGTGGAAACACTCTTGCTTCAAGATGGCCGCTTGAGTGGACATTCATAATAAACCAATTCAGCGTGACGTTGTGGTAACAACAACAGCTACATCCGGATAGAAAACTGGCTGTTGATTTGCATTGTGCAGATATGTGAAATTGGCAAACTTGTTTAATTGTGTTGTCATTTTCAGCCATAATTGTAACATTTAAAGATGTAGGAACACATGTCCATCGCCTCTGCATTACACTGAGGCCCTGTTTTTCTTGTTAACTCTGTTCATCTGGATGAAGGCCCTCCACAGGAAGAAGGCGCCATCTTATCTCCTGGCAGAGAGGACAGTGTTTTTCTTTGTTCATAAATACTTCAGATGAGGACACTCTTAATTAATTTACAACCCAAAGCCTTTGAATGAACTTTCTCTCCCTTCCAAACAGATAAATTCTTCCCACAGGTCAGTCTGAGTGGGCATGAGATTACCCCCTCTGCCTGTTCACCAGGAATGACGAACTAACTGGTCATCAGAAGGTGTCAATACAGAGTCTTTACACGTGTAAATTAAGTAACATGTCTAATGGCTCTCTCCCCCTTTGTCTTTGTCTTTCTTTCTACCTATGTCTCTCTCCTCCTCTCTAACTTCTAATTCACACATTAGAGGGAGAGGACACTGGAAACCTTTTTCCCACTTGTTATTGTGATACTCCCGTCTGTTATTTACGACACATCTGGTCTCACTATCTGTGGGACATTCCACCCAAATGGTCTCTGTGTTCCTCCAGATTTCAGACCATTTCTAATTAACCATTAAGTCAGGATCTCACCCTCTTAATTCCAAAATATTAAGAGTCAGTAAAAGAAGTTCATAAAACTGATCTTTTTCCCGTTTCTCTACGATTAAGATTGACTGAGATCAAGTTTTAATGTTTAATCTGTACTGTGTTCGGTGGAACCACAGCACCTCCTGATGGTGAGTCCTGGTACAGTTGGACAGGGCCGCCCCTGGCCAAATTGGGGCCCTAAGCAGAATTTTATTTTGAGCCCCCCCCCCCCCCATTACAAAATGACTGTATCATGAAAGGCCATTTAGGTTTACAACCTTTATTAGTAGGAACAAATCAAATGAACAGCCTCTTTCAACAATGGAACAAGCCTTTTACAGATGCAGGCTGCTTCAGTAGACATGGTGCTTGATGGCCCTTGTGACGTACTGGGCGCTGGCTCCGTGTCACCCTTAGTAACAAACTTAAGCATTGACCCTGTTATGACAAGAAATCCATCATACAAGCAGATTATTAAGATTTGTTTTGGTCTTAATGGTAAATTACACAATGAAATTAATGTAAACACTAGCCTCACAAAGATTAAAATTAATGCAAATAATAATTATATTCATTATGATTTGATTTTATTATACTATTTTAATCCCACAAGGCAGCGCCCAATGAGCATTGTTAGGGGTCGGTGCCTTGCTCAAGGGTACCTCGGCAATGCCCAGGATGTGAACTAGTATTCTCCATTACTAGTTCATATCATACTTTTTTTTTTTTTTTTGTCCGAGCGGGACTTGAACCGGCCACATCTGAGCCCCCAAGCCAAGTCCCTACGGACTGAGCTATTGCCGCTATTTGATACCTCTATATTTAAATATTTTTATATACTTATTTTTACATTTTGTACTTAGGTTCTATATTCCTATACTGCTGTTTGCTGCTGCAACGCTTTAAATTTCTCCATTGTGGGTCAAATAAAGGATTATCTTAAATTCACCAAGAGATGGCGACATTTTACCTCCATAAAAATAGCCCAAAACTTCTATTGATAGCATAGATTGATAGGCTATAAACCTGAGCCAACATACGACCACCAACTGGTCAATTAACCACTCCTTTTTCAACAGAGGTGAATGTATATGCAGTTAACAAGACATTCAATAAATGATAATCAGGGCCGCTGGAAAATTTAATCTCCAGTCCAGAATTATCCTCTCTTCTGTCTCATGATTAGCAGGCTAGCAGCTGGGGTGTTCCTCCTCTTGTTTTGACTTTGTCTTTCTTTTGCTTTCTCCCGATTCATATTGCCGTTTGGAGGCCATCTCTCCACCTGCATCCAACTGCCTGTCGGCGCATCTGACCGCTGATTGGTCAGATGCTGCGTGCTGTCAATCATTGCGCCAACGTGTGCGGTGTCAGATTACTCTTTTTTTTTTTTTCTCTCCTGCCTCGGGCTGACTTGGTGCTCTACGCGCGCCTCACGGCAGCGATGCGCATCCTTTGCGCATTTGCAGAGAATGTGTCCCCTTGCGCAAAATGGGGCCCCCCATGGATCGTGGGGCCCTACGCACAGCGCGTGTTCTGCGTGTAGGGAGGGGCGGCGCTGCAGTTGGACGAGAAATATTCTGTTTAATATGTTTATGGTTATAACCAGTAAATGTCTCTGATATGTCTTTGTTTAACAAGTATTAAGCTAGAACTAGGAGAAATATGTATAAGTGATTTTAATCACGTCATAATCCTTTTCATGATAGACAAAGTACATCTATTGAGCCATGGTGAGATTCTGTGAGAAGGTGAAGCACGGTTTTGAAACGTTTAAAACTATAAGTTTAGTTTAGTGAGTTTCTGTGAATTTTCACAACTCCACTAAATCTTGGAGACAAAAGCCGGCAAGCCCCGCCCACGACACGCCTGCCATTTGGAGATAATAAGACAGGGAGACATCACGTCTCTCAAGTCAGTTTTTAGTCCAGTTTGAGTTTTTTTAGTTTTCAGTCATTGTTTAGTTTTAAGTTTTCTTTTGTTTTAAGTTTTTCTTTTGTAACTTATTTTTGAAGCTCTTTACTTTACTTTGAAACACGCTCCAAGACAGCGATCTCAGCAGAAGTGCTCACGCGTTGATTTTTCTCACTTTTATATTTCTCGCAGTATTGATTAGCTTCTTTTATTAAGTTTGTACCAGAACGAAGTTCTGTTTTAATTTGTTTTATACAGTTAAGTATCGTAACCTGCTTTTGAAGAAGTGAACTTAATTTAGATTATCTTGCATTAACTAACAACGGAAGATCCGCCTGATCAACGTATCATCCTCAGTTATTTTATTCAAGAAGTTAAATTTAGTTTACAAAGTCAGAGCCTGAGAACCACTCGAAGAAACGAAGAAGAACATCCTTATCACAATCATCATCACGACACTACACCAACTTGCTGTGCCCGAGACCGTGCAAGCGGTTTCCAACGAAAGACAGACTCTTTGACAAGCCCCCAGCGCTCGCTAGCGGTACCATCCCGCTGAGCATTGAGCCAAGATCTGCACCGGATCGGTACGGGACCAGCTGCCCTCTTCCTAAGACAGCGGACCGAGGTGCCCAACCGACTGACACTGGACGAGCTGACCCTCGGCCATTGGACCGGGACTGCCAGCTAGAGCCGCAAATCACGTGAGGAAGTCCGCCGCTGCGGACTCCGCAACTCTGCTAAGAAAGTAGGCTCTCCATCACTCACAACAGCTGGATTCACACATGATACATGAGATGGTGTCTATGGCTCTGATTCTGATGTTTTAGCTTAAGAGAAATTCGGTTAGGGTCTTGTTAGTATTAAAAATTACTCCCGTAATATTTAAATGCTTCAACCTAACTCGTGATCTCACCATCAGCCCATATTCCACTAGTAACCCATTACTTAGTTATTCCATATTTCCTGTTACCTGTTGTTATTCATTTAAATTGCCATTTCATTTATTTAATCTGAATTATTTAGTCAATAAACATATTTAACCGTATGTCGTTGTCTGTGCAGGTTTGTTTTTAATGTGGAGAACCGATGGATATGTGTAGAATTCACTACTTCATTTATGAGATTGAATAGATTGATCTGAAATTGATTAGAATTGATACAAGTTAAACTTGTCCAGTCGAATTTGATTAATTACCTCCGGATTATTCAAATAGACAAAACAACGGAGGTGGTGCCCCATTAACGAGTGTTTTATTAATCGCCAGTGATTAATAAATTACATTTATTATTAGTGTATCTCCTACAAAGATATATAGTAAAACACTTTGGCCCAACCTTTCTAACATTTCGTTGGCTGACCTTTCTGTGCTTATTTAATTAACTTTAGTGACTAGTTATTTTCAGATTATTTTTCATACCATTCTGTGCAGTGAAAACCATCGTATGTCCCGATGTGTTGATTTTGAATGTTTTTATGATAAAATGAAGTATGAAGTGTTCCCTTATGGGCTGAGAAGATTTTTCTCCTTAAGATAATAAACTCTTTATAAAATCCAGCTGGAAACTGCATCGTCAAAAAGATTAAATTAAGCTGTTTGTCTGACACCATGAAAAGTACTTTAAGTACTTTAAGGAGATATGTGGTTCTCACAGGACAGTTGTGCAGCAAACATGATGATGTTATAGATTAACAGTGGGCCTATATAAAGTAGTTGAAATGAGCTCAATCCTAAACATCTACAGCAGTAAAAGGCAACATACACATTAATGAAGAATTAATATGAATTAGTTATAATAGTAAAACACTGGCAGGGACCATGTTACTGCATTATAAGCGCTTTAACTTAAAGTAGGCTCTTTAATTTTGCTGATAATATTTACATGACTCTTACCTGCAGTTGAGTACTTTTACAGTTTGGTATTAATAGGATAATTCTACTTAAGTAAAAAATCTGAATACTTTTTCCACAACTGATAATAAGTTAGGTAAAAATGAAATTAATGGAATGACAGAATAACAGCGATATGATGTTGGTCTGTCTTTTCTCTTTTTTCTGAATTGTTTTTAACTGCAAAACAGTTTATTCCATCGTCACCTTCTACCTCTAAATGGCAGCTTGTGAATCGCTTTAATTGACTAAAATTTCTACATTAACTAAAGTTTCCCATTAATCCACCAAAACAAACTTCCGCCTGATACTGTGAAGCTAAATGGGTCTGTGAGCGTGCCTGTTGTTTGAGTCACGATGTTACGATGGTCAGAGATGAACGTTCTTTCGACGATCATTCATTGTGCCAACCCTAGTATATACTTATTCTAGAGGGCACCTTATCATGTTGTATCTACTGTAGGGGCATTCAAGAGGGCACTTTTTACTCAGTGAAGAGAGGGACTTAATGCTTTGTACATATAAGCTAAAAGTTTAAGTGTGATTCTTAAGTGCTGACTGCAGTGTTGAAAGATAAGGACTACAGTCATGTCTACCCACAGTGCCCTTCCTCAAGCACTGAATCAGCCAATAGCAGGCCTGAAAAGTAGACATGTCAGGGCTGCATTACATCAATCTTCACAGTTTCATACACACCTTGTCAGGATTAAGAGCACCTGCCACTCATTGTGTCTGACATGATCTTTGTTTTCAATTATTGTAACATGCAAGAAAAAATCTTAATGATTAGTTTAATTGTTCATTATTGGTTAATACTACTACTACTACTAATAATAATAATAATAATAATAATAATAATGACAATAACTATTATTATTATTATTATTATTCATATATAATTCATTAATATAAAAGCTAAGGTATTTTACTTATGTGGGCTTTAGAAATATATGCTTTTTGGGTCATTATAGAAAAAAATCTTATATCAGTTGAAGGAAGTTATATTAACAGTTCTCAGTGATACCTGTGGGGCTCCTACAAAATGTTTGTGTGTTCGTATAAGACAGTTAATTTTTTCTATTTTTCTACAACAGAGGACTAAAACCTATTCTCTCATTCAGCCTGAACTGTCCGTTTCTGTCTTCACAGTCTTGACTTCTGATCATCGATGCAAAGATGTGTTGATAACTTCCTGTGTGTAAGTGTGTGAGAAGCGTCCAACACCCAGCAGCACAGAAGAAGAAGCAGATGATAATAACAACGTCCTCTGTGCCGGTCGGGCCAGGACACTCCTCATTGTCTGGACTGGTGGCTGAAGAGGGTGGTGTCGGGGGTTGAAGGGCAGGGGCAGGGGGCTGGTGATGTACTCACTGGGTCTTTACACAGTGCTTTGGTGCCTGGAAGCAAGTAGTGTGCAGAGAGTGGCTCAGTGGTCTGCTGGGTCTTCATGGGAGGATTGGTGAGTTGACGTCCACTCTCAGCTGCTCTAGGAACACCAAACACAGAGTCGTCCTGCCCCGAAACACAAACACAGCTCATGAATCATTTGGACATTTACATTGTTGGTAGCTTAATTGTTTCATTTGTGTAAATATTATAAACAATGGAATAATACTTTCAGTTTATCAACACTATGTCACTGCTGGTACTTAGAGTCTCAGTGAGGGGACTCGTCCTGGTCATCCATCCTTCTTGTGGCGGTACTGGCTGTAAATTCCTTACAGGCCAGCCCAACCTACATAAAAATAAACAAAAACATGTAAAACCAGGGGAATGCCCAATGTTCACTACTAGGACAATAAACCAATAAATAAATGCCTCTTTTGGATATAATGAGCAAAAAAACAAAAACACTGCTACAAGTCCCTCTACACGGTTCCTCCTGCCCAATTTCACCCATAGGTGCGGCAGCACCTGCACAATCGGAATGAACTCCAGCAGGAACTGACAATGAAATGACATTTTTTACTGGGGAAACAAATAATTTGTGTGCTTGAGAGGGGCCTACAACAGGTGCTACAGTTTCTTTCACAACCACCTCCTCTCGCTTTTGTAGGGAATTGATCTGAGAGGTGAGTGCGCACTGTTGACGGACAAGTGATTACAGAGTAGCCTGCACTGAGCCTAACTGCTGTTGCAAGGTGTGTACCTCAGTCACAAGAAGTTGTAACTCCTTGCGTTCGGTGACAACAGAATTTATAGCATCAGCAAAAATGGCTAAATCAGTGTCAGACTGTTCCGGGGTGGAAGAAGCTACAAAACCAGGGATGAAGGCGGGAGTGATAAAAGGGGGTGTGTATCCACAGGATACTGAGGCTCTAGTGGAGCATCCACCCATCCCTCCTCATCATCTTCCTCTTCCTCATTCAGGACATGTACCTCAAGTTCAGTGAGGGAAGGTTTGAATGCTGACAATGTTATGTCAGGGGCTTCCAAAGACATGATGGAGGGATAAAACACTAAAAACACACAAAATACACTCACATATGATTGTTAGACGTATGTCAGAAGATTGGGACACGATACTAAATCTCTTTATAATCAAGATTTATGCTTGTGTGACGGGTCCCTTCGTGGTTGCCATTTATGTGGCGGTACTGGCTGTAAATTCCTTACAGGCCAGCCCAACCTACATAAAAATATACACAAAAAAAAAAACAAACAACAAACACTTTTGGATATAATGAACAAATGCCTCTTTTGGATATAATAAACAATTGCCTCTTCCCGCTATAATAAATAAATGTGTTCCTACAAGCCCCAGGGAAATAAAATGGTAAACTGAAGGTGTAAAGGGGCTTGGGTTTAAAGGGGTTGTCGTCACACCCTGATTGGCTGGGAGGGAAATGCCCCAAGCTGCTTCCACTCCTCAAATCAGTCAGGCTCCACACCTGTGCACAGGTGGTCTGAATCCCCTGCAATCAGTCATGAGGAAAATCAGCCCAAACAAAGAAAAATAGCAAGTCAAACAATTGGACTGCTACATTCTCATCTGGTCTGTCTCCTCTATGTCGTCATGGAACTCCCGGATGTCTCACATCGTCGCATCTTGCAGGCAGGTTGGTGCAGCTTGTAAAATAGAAAAAAGAAAAGTATTATATTAGTATGAATAACAGAATGAGTGACATAAACAATCTTTGAATTACTGGTAATTGAGATTAAGACCTTTTTACTTACCTTTGTCTGGTAGAACTTCTACACCTTCTAAAGAATAATAATACTCAACAGTGTAACAGTTAGATTAACACTCACTGAACTGTGAAAAAAGTCACACTAAAGGTTAAAACACTCATGTTTATTTTCATTATCTGTCACCTTACCTCCGATCTCCACCTTCTAAAGAAAAATACATAACAAAATAACAGAGTAAGATTTACAGGAGAAATCGTCGAGTGAAAGTTTGTTTTCAGCCAATCTGTGTTTTTCCAACAAACCTAATAACATGCAGTGAACTGTCCAGCTTCAAATGAATAAAGTTACACTGATCATAATCAGTAGTGGTCCAGTAGATTTCCAGTAGGTCTCTTTCAAGTGCTTTAGTTCTCCAACAGAGAGTAGTCTTTCACAGTTCACACAAATCATTAATAGGCAACAGAAGATTACGATGTAGGACAGGGAGGATTCGATCTCCAGTTTCTGGCTGAATTCTGTACACGGGTCCATCTCCAGTTCTTTCAACAACACGATGAATCCACTTTTCCAAGTAAGCATGAAGTTTGCCTGGGCCACCCCTTTCTGACAAGCACCCAATCTCCAGGCTGCAGCACAATGCCCTTAACATGCTGGTCGTAGTGTTTCTTCTCCTTAGCTGAGCTTTTCCACTGTTCTCTGAGGCGATTTTGTATGCCTCCTGCATGCAAGAAGCCCATTTCTGTGCATACGCTTGTCTGGACTGCGGCTTTTGTTCAGGTGTCAAGTCAAAAAGCAAATCAACCGTCAAACGTGGTGCTCTTCCATAAAGGAGAAAGAACGGTGAATAGCCTGTGCTCTCCTTCTTGTACTGTTGATCGTGTGGACTATGTGGGGTAGGTGGTCCTTCCATTTAGCCTTTTTCTCCTCTTGAAGAGTTCGCAGCATCTGTAGAAGTGTCCTGTTCAGGCGCTCAATAGGATTCCCCTGCAGGTGATAGGGGGTGGTTCAAGAGTGGGTAATGCCGGACAGCTGGTGGAGTCTCTGGAAAAGGCTGTTCTCGAACTCCCGGCCCTGGTCATAATGTAGTTTTCCAGGTTACCCGAAGCGTGGAATAAAATCTGAAAAGATCTTTTCAGCTGCTGTTCTGCCTGACTTGTTCTTGGTCGCTTATGCTTGTGCAAAGTGAGTAAAGTGATCTACTAGGACTAAAATGTACTGGTAGCCACCTTTACTCTGTTCAAGGTGGAGATAGTCAACAGAGATGAGCTCTAAGGGGGCACTGGTTGTTATCAAGCACATTGGTGCTCGCTCTGGGATACAAGGCTGTTTATGTGTAAGACACTGGCAATGGTGGATTGAATCAATTTCCTGTTGCATAAAAGGAAAATAAAACCTTTCTCTCGCCAAGTGAATGACTTTGTCAGTGCCGACATGCCCCATGCCATCGTGCAGGTGTTTCAGCACAGTCAACTTCAGCTAACTGGGGAGGACCAACTGCTTCCATTGGCCCCTCTGCCTGTACAGTATTCCTTTGTCAAGTATGAGTCTGTTCCATTCATGTATTAGTCTGCGTGTCTCTCATCCCATTTGTCTCTTGTCTTTTTCATTAGGATTCTATCCTCTTTTTTTCAGGTTTATCACCTCACAGATGGAAGTATCTTCTCTTTGAGCAGCTCTAACACTTTCTGGAGTGATAACTGGGATGCCTTCCTGAAATGTTTCATCTACAGCAGGGTGGAGCTGCAATGCAGCCACCCATGGCACATCCCTAGCCCCATTCACACTGCCCTTAGAGTGCGGTGATCCTGCGCCAATTCTCCGCATCCTCCTCTGTGTGAAGGTTTCAGATGCGGCGAGGGGTGAAATTTCGCTTCGGCTCTGATGCGCCTCCGGAGGTAGTATCAGAGGTGCAGCAGAGGCGAACCGGCGTCTGTGTGAATGGATAAGCTGGCGGTGCTGAGCAAGGGCGTGTCAATCTGATGGTGTTCACTGTATGATAACTAAACAGATCCATCACTCATCAAATAAAAGAGAAATGACCCGCAAAGCAACGTTACATGACCAAACAACAGTAATGTAGTAACTGGCAGTGTCTTTAGCAACTTATATGAGGAAAAAAAATACCGCATATACATGGAGAAGTGCCTGCCCTCCTGTCTGTCCTACTGACTCTTCGTCACATTTCCGCCCGAAAAACAGCGTATGTCCCCGGCAAAACACTTTAACTCACCAAGTGTTTGTCTCCTTCACTATTGTGTTGTTGTAGTTACTGTCTTGAAAAAAATCACGACGATGGTCAGCGCTCCCAACTAAGACTTCAGTGAACTTTCCCCAACTTTTCCCCGCGAGTGAGAGAGTCAGACAGCGTCCTCTTTACTGATGGCGATTATGTAATTATGTAATTTAGAGCGAAAAACTTAACTTTGTCTCTTTCCAGGATGTATGATGGGTCAGGATCTCAATCACCACACGTTATAACAGCATCCATATAATTATAAACAGTCAGACACCGGGGGAAACACGTTGAAAAAAAACACACAGACGTCATCATCATCATGACATGTACCGTCACGCCTCTTTTGGATCCGCAGCCCCGGCTTGCTGTATGAATTGACACACTGGTGCGGCTTTACGCTGGAGCTGCTTGGTTCTGTGTGAACAAACAAAGGCGGAGAATTGGCGAACCTCCGCTGCAGAGATAATGCAGAGTCTCTGTGTGAAAAGGGCTACTGTTTCTCATGGCTCTGTCCCCCTGCCGGATGGCAGAGACAACATCTGGGGGCATTGTTTCAGTGTACTCTTTCAGGTGATCATGAAGTTGCATTGGATATCTTGAAAGGGTGTCAGCATCTGTGTTTGACTTGCCTGGCCAATACCTGATGGTGAAAAGTTGGCTAACTCGCCCACCCACCGATGTTCAACTGCATTCAACTTGGTGGTGCTCAAAACGTAAACTAGGGGATTATTATCTATGTATACAGTAAAGGTGGGTGCCTAATAGAGATAATCCCCAAATTTATCACAGATTGCCCACTTTAAAGCATGGAACTCAGCCTGCCAGAATGGAGGTGGTAGTACTTCTCTGCAGGTGAGAGTGTCCTGGAACCAAAAGCAATGACACAGAGCTCGTTTCCCTGTTGTTGATAGAGCACTGCCCCCAGACCTTCATTTGATGCATAAATGTGAAGGACGAAGGGCAAATTAAAGTCTGGGTAAGCCAGGATAGGTGGACTGGTTAGCACATCAACAAGACGTGACACTAGAGCACTGTGTTCTGGTGTCCACTTGACAGGTGCTTTGGATGAAAGCTGGCCACTATTGGAGCCCTTTAGCGTGGTCTTGTTAGGTCTGGATGGGGTAGCTCCTAGGTTAGAGTCACTTGGAATTTCTATGAGCTCAAACAGTGGCCAGGCTAGCCTCGAAAAGTTCTATATGAAGGTCCTAATAATAGCCTAGAAACCCTAAAGGTGCGTTCACACCGGACCTTTTATTTTTGTCGCTGGCGACAAGTTTACATATTAAGTCAATGCAAACGAGCGACTGAGCAATTAATCGCTCAGGCGAAAAATCGCTGGGGCTCCGAGCGACCGAGCGAAAAAATCGCTCAATAGCTCGAGATGAGAAATCCCAAGTCTCTGGCCGTCAGTCACTTGTCGCTCAGCGCTGATTGGCTGCCGTAATCTATGTGTAACTATGACAACTACTGAAACCATGGAAACGTAATACAACTCCACCGGTCCGGAAGAGCAAAGCCGGCTTTACGTTGACTTCTGGATAAAGACTATTTTCTGGATACAGAGACATGACAGTGGACCTGGACAGGCTTATTGTCCTTGTGTCGTCCCACAGAATCCTGTGGGACCACACAATCAATGATTACAAAAAAAAGCACACACAGAAACTTGTGTGGAGGGAGATCAGCGTACAGATGGGGGTTAATGGTAAGTTGTTTTTTTTTAATGTTAGTTAATGTTAGCGCCTGTTAATGTTGAGTAACGTTAGTTAATGATAACGTTAGACATTCAAAAGAAACAAACAATAAGCAAAAATAGTAATTTAAATAAGCAAGTAAGCAAACAAACAATATACACCATTCATACATAAGATATTGTGCAACAATAGCAATCTTAATATTATATAGGCAGCAGCAGCAACCAACGAAGTTGACACTGGTTGGTTGAACACAATGGAAAAGTTTTGTGTTGGGACAGTGGTTGTTTATGGTTTGTTTTTGTATCTGCTGTTTTTTTAATGGACAGACAGATACTGTATATAAATACATGTGTTGCAGTAGTTTCAGAAAAGCACTGTTTGTTTCCCACAGTGTGCCAGAGAGACATGTAGGAAGCACTCCTGCTCCTGACCTGGGTACCTTACCTGCCCCCCTTACCATTTCACAGATGAGGTACATACTTGCTTAATTAGTGTGTGCACAGATGTGTGTACATACATATACTGTGTAGACCGTATATATGGCTGTAGTGTCACAAAAACACTGTGCCCATTTCATACAGCATAATGGAAACAAGTAATCTGTTCTCCGGCTCTTTGTCGCTGGTGCATGGAGAGATGCCACCCCCAACCACGCTTCCATCCTCAAGGTATGTACATGCATAATTTGTGTTTGTGCATAGGTATATGTATGTACGTACTGTATATATATGGCTTCCCATACATGTGTCACAAAAGTACTGTGCTCATTTCAAACAGCATGGCTGACAGTGGGAGCCAGTACTCCAGCTCTCTCGCTTGTGCTTTTTACCCACCTCAGCCCACCCCTCCACCCTCAAGGTATGTGCCTGCATAATTTGTGTGTATATACATGTGTGTTAACATGTTTGTATGTAGCTGAAGTTTTACAAAAGTGCTGTCAATTTCACACAGTGATACCTGTAGCGACGGCAGTGGGCGAAGCACCCCCAGTCCCACAGTGAGACCCCCCACATCCAATCCTCCTGGTGCGTATGTACATGTTTTGTGTGTGTATGTATGTGTAGTATGCAACAAGCACACACACACACACAGATGTTGAATCTTGGAAAGAAGCTTTTACCAGTACATACAGTAGCGATCATGTTCCAGTATTCCTATGATGTTCCAGCAATAGCTATAACGTAGCGATGGCCAAAACATACTGTATGTGTCTAGAGGTGTCAGTTTTCCAAATCCTCAGTTCATTTTGATGTAATCTCTGATATTTGATTTTTATGTACCACATTAAGCACAAATTGTCAAATTCAAATTATTTATTTTTAAGGTAAACAATAGGTAAAACAATAACTTGCTTTACCAGTCCACTGAGGTGCCTGCCATCTAGTGACTGTCTTTGGTAACAGCACGCACACTACTCATGCAATAAAAGAGAAATAACAACACAAAGAAACAAAGCAAAATAAATACACACACACAGCATAGCTTACAAACTTTGGTCTTCTTGTCAACAACGCAAACATTGTCAACCTAACTCACCGGGATTTCAAAATATTCCCACACCAGTGATTTCACAGAACCAGGAGGCGGTTAATTTATTTTTTTATTTTTTTTTATTTTTTTTATTTTAATTTTAAAATCCCTTCTAATCCCACAACGGGGAAATTCTCTTTTTCACTCACATTACACACACATGCACACACACTCACACAGTGTATAGAGGAGATGAGTGAAGAGGCTGCCACATGCACGGCACCCAACGAGCAGTGTTAGGGGTCGGTGCCTTGCTCAAGGGCACCTCGGCAAAGCCCAGGATGTGAACTAGCATTCTCCATTACTAGTCCACATCACACTAAAAAAATAAATTAAAAAAAACAGGGGAGAGCGCGAACGCAGTCCCCCACTACCACAAATTATGCAGTCGAGATTCCCACATTTGGGGAATTCGCAGGGGTCAGCACAACCGGAGTGCAATGGCTGAGCCTCGCCCTGGGTGAACCACCTTCTTGATCATGGTATCTCCCCTGCCAGGTAAGTATAAAGCTTGGATGTTGCATATACGTATGTTCCCAAATCAAATATGGTGTTTACTTTACATACAGGGAGAAAGAGACTGATGAAGTGCAACAACACAGTGGAAGTGGAAAGTACATCAACAGGCAGACCACTCCACCCTCCCGGTATGCACACTGGGCTACAGCAATTTTGTAGAAAACAAATTAATGTGGAACAAACTGGACAACTACAAGATGTTTAAATATTGTTGTAGTTTCACTATCATATGGTGTTTTCAATTCATACAGGTAGGAAGAAGAGAAAGGCCAGTGATGACAATGATGCAATGATTCAGCAGCTACTGCTGGATCTGCTGAAGAGGCAGGCCTCATCTCCACCTCCACAGCCAACGGAGATTCAGATCTTCCTGCAATCCCTCGAACCTCTCCTGCAGAGAGTACCGCCTGAACATATTGAACATTTTAAATTTGAGTTGTACAGCTTTGCCTTTCATAAATTGAACTCTTACCAAAAATTGTAAGAATAGGCGGTACTCTCTGCAGGAGATGATGCAGGGATTGCAGGAAGATTTAGATTTCTGTCAACTATAGTAGTAAAGAATCATCCCTAATGTTCCCTTTGATCTTTGTAAATAGCACTGTTAATTAAATGTTTGTCAAAATAATCTTTATTTACTTGCACAAGTTTCATTTGGCGGTATGGTACTGTTCTGGGACCCCCTGCTCTTCCACGCGCTTGCGTGGAAAGCCTGAGGCAGGAAGAGCACACCTTCCTGCCCTTCATGAGCCGTCATGAATGGCATAAGCAGGGAGCGCAGCAGCAAAGAAAAACCCAGACAGAGCAGAGCAACCAACAAGATACAATGGTAAGGTTCATAACAGATGACGGGAGGAGCTGGGGTGGAGGTGGGTTGCAAAAAAGCCAGCAGAGGAAGCAGCAAGTGAGGTCGGGCTAGAGCAGTTTAAATAGCGCGCTCTGAATGCAATTTCCCAATAGGAAGCGGGCATGGGGAGTCAGCTGAGCCATCAGCTGATCTGCTCAGTGTTGACAGCTACGCTGTTGATGCTGATTTAGAGCTTGACGTCGTGGCCTGCCAGAACTAACGCTACGCTTGATGAGACAAAAAAAAAGAAAAAAGTTAATTAATGTATTGTATTTATTATGTATAGATTTTATTGTGTGTATGTATTGTGTTAATTAATATATTGATTTTGCTGTTGCGTGATAGTATTATTGCTGGAGTTATGCTAAATATAAGGATGGAGTTACTCGTAAAAGAGCCATCTTGGTGTACATTTGCACTGCACACAATATTGTAGGAATTATACTCGTTAGGTTTGTGTGGGTGGCTCTTAAAAGAGCCGTTTAGAGGGTGTGCACATATATGCTACACTGTGTGTTGCCAGGGGACTTTTCCTTCTTCAGAGAAGTAGGCTGTGAAGGCCTCCCTGACCCCGAGGGCATCCATCCCACTGTTGTTGGCACCGACTCTTCTCAGATCTGGCAGGGGGTCCACCTCTCCAAGCATGATGCTCCCAGCCTGGGTTGGGGTTGTGCTCTGGATGTAATTGTGGAGGAGACAGGTAGCCTTCACACAGATGTCAGCAACCTCTGGACGAATCTCAATGACACACCTGTACATTCTCCACTGAGAAGAGAGGATGCCAAATGCGTTCTCCACAACCAGCCGAGCCCGAGACAAACGGTAGTTGAAAATCCGGTGTTCAGCTGTGGTCAGGCTTTCCCTGGAGAATGGCCTCATCAGGTGTCGCTGCAGTGGAAAGGCCTCGTCTGCGATGAACACATGAGGCTGGGGTCCTCGGTGGTCTGCTCCTGGTAGTAGCTGGTCAGCGGGCAGTTGGAGGGTGCCAGTTGAGAGTGCCTGACCAAAAAGAGAGTTGGCCAGAACCCCAGCATCATTGGATCTGCCAAAGCCCCCAACATCAATCACCCTGAAGCGATACCGTGAATCAACAACAGCCAAGAGAACGACTGAAAACGTTCCCCTATAATTGA
This sequence comes from Pagrus major, assembly GCF_040436345.1. Classification (NCBI taxonomy): domain Eukaryota; kingdom Metazoa; phylum Chordata; class Actinopteri; order Spariformes; family Sparidae; genus Pagrus; species Pagrus major. Next base: position 12,698,225 of record NC_133227.1, on the reverse strand, counting down.
AAAACTGGGATCCTGTGTTCTCCGGGGCTTTGATGACCACATGTTTGCCATCTATCGCACCACAGCAAAGAGGGACGTTCCACCGCTCCTCAAACTCCTTCGCGATAGTCCTCCACTCCTGTGTGGTAGGCACAGCCATGAACTCTCCTACGAGGCTCTCCCAAATGGCACTGGCAACTTCAGGGACAATCATGGACACCGTGGACACCCCAACACGGAAGCTGCTGGCTATGGTCCTGTAAGAGTCACCAGTGGCTAGATATCTGAAGAAATGGAAAAAAAAATAGAAATGCAAAATGAAGAATTTACAAGTAGCCTACATACCTACAAATAAATAATGACAAACAGATAAAATAGATAGAAATACATACATAAAAAATGTGAAAAATGATGATAATAACTAATAGGGCTTTGGGATTAAACTATTCATCACTGTGGTGGGTACCCCCTTTAACTAGCTCAAGTACCCCTTTTCAATTTGTTATAACAATATAAAAAATAGCAGATCTACACAACACATTGTGTTATAAGCTTGCAGATCTGCAATTCATGGCATACAATTAAGTTCATATGGCTAGGCTATGTAGTTAAATAAAAAACAAAAGTTAAAATATTTCTCCATTTGCAACTCTTTCCCTGTACTGTACATATCTGAGAAACACTGTTTTGCACTTACTGTAAAAACAATGCAGTTTCATCTCAACTGTTATTACCACTGTCTGTTGTGTAGTAACCTTGATGTTAACATGCAGTGCTGAACTCAACTCATCTGGCAGAATTGAGGGAAATGTAGGCTATAGTTTAATGTTTGATTCCTACTAATTAGGCCAGATTAATTCAACTGACACGACTCTATTTAAGAAAATATTTGTATTTGGCCCGTACGGGAAACGTTTCATTGGGCTCATAGTGCTACATAGTTGCATTTGTCCCGTACAGTGATTTTTTCATGGGTAGAGTGCAACATAGTTGCATTGCCATAACACACACACACACACACACACACACACACACACACACAGCCACTCACCAGAGACAAATGGCCAGGCGCTCCTCAGCTGGGATGGAGCTCCTGTAGTTGGTGTCCAACCGGGCAATCCTGCCTCCGATTCTCGCCAACAGCTCGTCAAACTGGGCCGTTGTCAGCCGTGTATACTGTTGAAAACGGTTCGCGTCCAGACGCAGCTCCTGGAATAGCCGGTGGTATTCACCGAGATCAGTGCGCATCTTGAGTATGTTGTGGACCCAAAACCGACGACGCTTGGTTGTACGGCGCTTGTGGGACTTCCACAACAGGTAAACGGCGGCAACAGGTACAATGTCAGCCATGCTGGACCAATACAAACGGGAAGAAATGAGCGCCTCCGAGCGACGTGAAATTCACTGGAATCGCTTGAATGACGTCATCAGAGCGATCTGTTGAATTGTGCCGACGAGCGACTGCAGCTGAGCGACAGAGTGATTTTTTTGGAGCAACACGAGGGACAGCGACAAAAATAAAAGGTCCAGTGTGAATGCACCTTAAAAGAGCTCTGACCTCACCAACATTCTTTTGCTCTCCATCCTTCAGATGGTAAACAGAAATAAAAGCCTTGTGTATCTGCTACGGAAGGGTCCAGACTGCCGGAGCTGCAACGGAGTAGATTCGCAACACAGCGGAGCCAGTGGAAGTACACACATTGACTAGAGTGAAACCTATCAGTTCCACTGCTGTGGTGGATCAGAGACAGACCGAACATATTTCTTATTTAACAGTTGTAAAATGTAAACATCAGCGGCGTGAGCTCCCTCACACGAGGGCTCATTGTCATGGCTACCGCCCCACGCTCATATTACCGCATCAGCCGCTACCCTAACCTAACCTAAACTGCACACACAGTCATTAAGAGTACAGAACGCAAAACGGTGGCACAAAAGTACAGTGTGAACAGTGTCTTAGCCCCAGGGTACAGTGTAACATCACCAGCTTACGTGTAATATACAGAAAAATCACTTTAGGTTCACAATCGCTACACAGCGTTGTCTACTTCCTTCTTGTTCGCAGAGACTCAGTATTTGACATGGTCTGGCGAAGCTTCCCTGTGACACTCTAAATTCACACGTGTAGCAATACTGACACCTACTGTTGACCCACAGGTGCTGCTGACTGACAATAACACTGGCAATGATTAACACTGTACCCCAAAATTCCTGCTTAATCGAACACTTTGTTTCCTATTCATGAATGGCAGCATGTAACCATTTACAGTACATCCAATAACTTTTTATATTAATCTGAACCCGACTTGTTTGCGCCACACACTGTCACTGATACTTAGTTTCTTTGAGTAAAGCAGATATCTCAACCCCATCTCTCAGTTTTTGGTTTATTTTGATTATAGACATTGCTGCCTAAAGAAGGGACAATTAAGACTGTCCTGGCTGGAATTTGTATGGTAATATGTCCATAGTTCTCACTACAGACCTGGAGTTCAACATCTGCCCATCCATCAAAGGGTACATTCCTGTCATTAGCTGCAGAATGGTCCAAGAGCTGGTCAGAAAGGAGGGATTCAAGAGGCTGGATTTGGATGTTGGGAAGTGCTCTATCTTAGGCATGAGGAAACTGCTTTAGCTCATCAACAGTTAAGTCAGCACTGATTGTACCAGGTTTTATGATCTTTATCACACTGCGAATTACCTCTGACTCAGTAAACCCTTCCTGTAAACTATTGTCTATTTGTTTACAAAGGCTACTGTATGACATATCAGAACCAACATCAGAGATTTGGCCACCATTTAACTTAAACTCTAGAGTAGAGCTGCAACATCATTAAATCTTTAAAACCTCAGTACCTGATCTCCTGTACTGGAAATAAGACTCACCCTACCAGGAGGAGCACCACCAAAACTGGCTTGGCTGATGCTGAAGTGGAAAGGTTCCTGGCTGGCATAACATCATCTCTTCCTGCAGGTGATTGAAGTGTGGGAAGATCTCTGTTCTCTGTAGATGGGTTAACACATGCACCTCTGTTCAATGGCAAGGGTAGCAGTGAATGAATGTCTCTGTCCATGTCCAATGGATGTGCGGAATTGTCTGTGGTGGGTGTAGTGGAATATCTGTCTGGACGGCTGAGTTCAGGATCAGGTGGAGTGGAGCACACTTCTGAACTGGTTGGTCCATGTTTTGAGTGATAGAGTTGTTCACAGGTTTTAGTAAGGCAACAGGCTTACAAGACTCTTGTTTCTTACTCAAGACAGGGCAATCAGCAATAAAGTGACCACTGTTCTTGCAATAGAAGCAAGTCTTTTCTAAGGGAGTACTCGCAATAGCCGACCTTTTATTAAAAGCTGTAGAGACACTGGGAAGAGGCTTTGAAAACCGAGATCTATTAAACACAGCCCTTCCTTTTTGCTCACCTTGGTCACTATCAAAATTTACCTTGTGTGTCAACACAAACTCATCTGCTAAAACAGCAGCTTTATCAAGAGTAGTCACTTTTTGCTCATTGGGATAAATACACACGGCCTTAGGGAGACAATTTTTAAAACTCCTCAAGCAGAACTAATTGTTTAAGATCTTCCTTAGTTTCTGCTTTCTGCGACTTGCACCAACTATTAAAACTGGTCTCCTTTTCTTTCGCAAAGTCAACATAAGTTTGTTCATCCAGCTTACTGAGGCTTCTCAAGCGCTGGCAGTACGCCTCAGGAACGAGCTAATAGGTTCTTAATATGGCACCTTTAACCTTTTCATAGTCCTTGCTATCCTCAATGCTTAAAGCAGAGTAAGCTTCCTGTGCTTTCCCCACCAAAACGCTTTGCAAAAGCAATGTCCAGGCATGTGTTGGCCACTTTGAAACGATAGCCACACGTTCAAAATGAGGGAAATACTTTTCAACATTTTTCTCAGCAAATGGAGGTACTAATCTCATGTTTCTCACTACATCAAACTGAGATGACGCAGCACTAGATGAGCTCAGAGCAGCATGTTTAAGTTCAAGTTCTTTAAGGAAACACTCATGTTCTAAATGCATTTGCTTTTCTTTGAGGAGACGCTCTTTTTGGTTATCTTCTAGTTGCAATTCTTGAAAAGCCAATTCTTTTAACCTCAACTCAATTTCAGCCTCTGATATTTGAAGAGGTACAAGTTGTTGATATGCTGGTGAAGACGATGGCTTAAGGACTTTTTTTTCTGTTAGAATAGTCTTAAGTGCATCTCTTATACTATCTTTAGGCGCTTATCACTACTGGTAATCTCAATGTCATAATGACTAGCAAGACTAAGAAGCTGTTCTTTAGTAAGCTGGCAAAGCAACTCCTCTGATGGTGCACTAATAAAGTCATTGAGTGCCGCCATACTAGATAACTTTCCTAAATCAAAAAGTGAGAGAAAAAAACAAACAAACAAAACAATCAAAACTATAGACCAATTGCCTTTACACAAGGTTTCAAATTAAACCAGTATGCACAGTGCACACGACACAAAGTGTCCAATACCACAAGCAGCTAGCCACAAATGGTCTCTACTAAATGGTTCTAGAAACCATGATCACAGAAATAGGCCTAGAAACCCCTCATCAAGCTACTAAGGTAGCACAAAATATTACCCATACAAAAACCATTACCAAAATGGAACCTGCTGGTAATCAAGAACTAAGGCAAAACAAACTCAGGGAGAACTAGCCTTTAAAAGGCAAGTTACACACTTGTCTCTCACACTTGTCTCCACCCAGGATTGCCTCGAAAATAAAAAAGGCAAAATAACAAATAGTACACAGATGGAAGGACAGATTGCTCTGCCCAGCTGGCACACTCCCTAAAGGTGCGTTCACACCGGACTTTTTATTTTTGTCGCTGTCGCTCATGTCGCTCCAAAAAAATCGCTCTGTCGCTCAGCTGCAGTCGCTCGTCGGCACAATTCAACAGATCGCTCTGATGACGTCATTCAAGCGATTCCAGTGAATTTCACGTCGCTCGGAGTCGCTCATTTCTTTTTTCCGTTTTGTATTTGTCTAGCATGGCTGACATTGTACCTGTTGCTACCGTTTACCTGTTGTAGAAGTCCCACAAGCGCCGTACAACCAAGCGTCGTCAGTTTTGGGTCCACAACATACTGAAGATGCGCACTGATCTCGGTGAATACCACCGGCTATTCCAGGAGCTGCGTCTGGACGCCAACCGTTTTCAACGGTATACGCGGCTGACAACGGCCCAGTTTGACGACCTGCTGGCGAGAATCGGAGGCAGGATTGCCCGGTTGGACACCAACTACAGGCGCTCCATCCCAGCTGAGGAGCTGGGATGGAGCGCTGTTAGTTAATGTTAGTTAACGTTTTTAACGTTAACGTTTTTAACGTTAACTAACGTTAAAAAAAAAAAAACTTACCATTAACCCCCATCTGTCCGCTGATCTCCCTCCACACAAGTTCCTGTGTGTGCGTTTTTTTGTAGTCATTGATTGTGTGGTCCCACAGGATTTTGTGGGACGACACAAGGACAATAAGCCTGTCCACTTCCACTGTCATGTCTCCAGAAAATCGTCTTTATCCAAAAGGCAGAGCGATTGAGCGCTTTTTCGCTCCGTCGCTCTGTCGCTGTCGCTCGGAGCCCCAGCGATATTTCGCCTGAGCGATTAATCGCTCAGTCGCTCGTTTGCATTGACTTAATATGTAAACTTGTCGCCAGCGACAAAAATAAAAGGTCCGGTGTGAACGCATCTTAACTAACCAGGGAGAGCACTCACAACCTGAAATCAGAAACACTCGGATACTATACTCACCATACTCACCATGAGAAGACCACAGCTGCTCACAGCCACACTGCCAAACAACACCAAAACTACAGGGTAACACAGTCTAGGGGAGAAAGGGAAAAACATTTTTTTGATCCCGGATAAGCCCCAATATGTTATGACCCCAGCTCGAGGGAAACAACATGTATTACTCAAACAAAGGTTAGATGTAAGAAAACTAAGTTTATTGTAACCAAAAATAACAAAGGGAAAACAAAATGGTGTCTGGAGACAATGCTGCTGGTCCTGGCTGCAGGGAGAGAGTGTGGGTGGAGCCACACAGGGCTTTTAAGCCCAGCAGCAGGTCCCAGGTAACGAGGAAAGGAGGAGGAGAGGAGAAACTCCAGGTACACTGTAAAACATGGCACAACAGGTCTTGGACATAACAATGCCCCTACAGTAGATAAAACGTGATAAGGTGCCCTCTAGGCTGCCCTACATGCTGTGCCTCTAAATGGTTAAATAGTTACTAGTCCCCTGTCCCATTACACATATCTTAATAACTGTAAATTCAGTTTAGAAGCTCATCTCATATATCCATTTCAATAAACCGGCTTACAGGTAACATAACCATCACACAGAAGGACAGAAAATACAGAAACATGGATTGTTTATGTCCGTAGCTCAGTTTACCAACCATTAGCATTTTTTTCTCTAAATGCACAGTATTTAACAAATTCAATGAAACTTAAACATTTACCATTGATAGTTCTATTGGGTTGTTAGCAAATCTGAACTGATTTTTAACATATAACAAGTAACAATTCCAAAAGTTAGCAACAACCAGAGTGATAATTAGTTGTTTAGCTAACAGCTAACTCACCGGGATATTCAAAACACACGCCGTTAAGACGAGGTCAGCTCTGTGACTGTTGAGTAACTTCTCTCTAAGTTTCCAAGAATCTCTCCTTGTTTATAGTTGTTAGTTTTCTACTCTTATCATACTGCTTTTCCAAATCCAACTTAAGGCCAATTTAGGGTTGCGCGGCATATCGTCGCCTTCGCGTCGCAGAGAGTCGCCGTCGCCTTGAACCCCCTTCGCCGAACATCTGCGTCACTTGACGCGCACCTCCCAAAAATCCTAACTACGCGTCGAAACGGCGCAGACAGCAGGGACATGCGACGCGGACCTCGAGGGCTGTGATTGGTCCGCGTTACATCATTTCCGGGTCGCAGCTTTTCCGGTCTGGTCCTTGACTCGTTCAAAGGACTTACAGACCACCTCCTCACACGTCTTCTCCTTCGTTTGGTATTTAACATTTGCACTAGAAGCATTTGTTCTTCAATATCGATCAGCTCCAGCTCCAAAAGTATCCTCTCTCGCTCAGTCGCCATTGTTCAATGTACTGTTTACCAGAGACCAGGCGTGTTCACTCTCTGGCGTAACCGGAAAGTAAACACTCCAGGTACGAATTCATGCGGTTTCGTTACTCAGCGCCCCCTAGCGTTGTGGCGGTGAATTACCACGCGATGCATAGACACCGCCGCACTACTATAAATGAAAAATCACGGCGATCATGTTCGCCGACGCCTAGGCGCACAATCGCCGCGCAAGCATAATCCCCGCTTTACTGCACACAGTTTACTGCTGGCACTTCTAATCTGCTGGTGTCTGTCTCAAGAAGAAAAAAACTTGTAGAGTGCAATCTTACTCCCCTCTCTCCTATGCCACTAGGGGGTATTAACAGACCATAGCAACTGAGAGGAGTAGCTGTTGCAAATTAGTCTTGCCTGTCTGATGACTTTTTGACTGTCATCAGGTGACTTTTCATAATAACTGACCTGAACTACCCAGGATACACAGAGCTATCCACTCCTAAGCAGACTTTAAAAGTTTCTCCTGAGTTTATTGAATGAGGGAAGGACAACTTATTACGTGACAAGTAAACAAAAACAAACAAAGTACTGCGGAGCGAAGCACCGAGGAAGCCGTCCGTGGCACCATCTTGGATCTGACAATAATGCAGTAACATGGTCCCTGCCAGTGTTTTACTATTATATCTAATTAATATTAATGCTTCATTAATGTATATGTTGCCTTTTACTGCTGTAGATGGTTAAGGTTGAGCTCATTTCAACTACTTTATATTGGCCTACTTGTTATGCTGGTAACCTACTAAGAACAATAATACACGGATACGTTGAGGGAATCGCCATCTTTACTCATCGTTCACATCCTCTGTACACTTCTTCCTCTTCTCTCTTTTCCTTTCTCTCCCCACCTCCTCTCTAGTGCCTCTGATGGCTGGATGTTATAACTAGTTACCACATACTGCATATTATGAACACAACATTTCCCCCTTTCAATAAAGCTAACTTCTTCCGTAACAGAACATTTCAAAACTACTTATAAAAAAAATAACAACATTCTTAATGCTGTACTGAGCTTAACACCATGTACAATAGATAGCTTAACCAGCCTATTTGAATCAACAGCATACATGAATATGTATCAGAAGTAAAGAGTTATGTACTAGCTGGCAACAACTGAACAAAGCTAATGCATAAATAATAGCAATATTAGCAACCAAACAGTATCGATGTGCACAATTGTTTTGTTTTTTTGAGGTTTTTTTTTTTTTTTTTTTTTTAACATTCCAACCAACTGAAACACAATTTCTAGCCTATGTAGGCAGGTGGCCCCTGTTAGGTCTACCCCAGAACATAGTCTTTGGTCAAGCAGGGGAATTTCTATCCCTGTCAGGTCTTTATTGTTCATTAGTCTCTAGGTGAGCATGGGCCGCGGGCTGGGGATTCCCTCGGTTTCTGTCCATGCTCACTGCAGCGTCTAACGCTGGTAGTGCAGACAGATGTGACGCATTCCATGTCCTCCCATCATCAAGCAGGTATGTGTGAGGACTTTTCTGTCTCGCCACAGTCCTTGCTTGTGTGAACTTTTGTTCTCCTTTCTTAACTTTCCATGGTTTTCTGACCCGAACCTGATCACCAGGGTAAAAGTGCTGCTGTTTTGCACTTCTCTTCACATCTGTGTACTGTTTTGATTTTTCTTGCTTGTCTTTCACTCTTTCTCTCACAGCACCTTCATTTACTGTGGTAGGAATGACATCCAGGATCTGGAGTTTTGTTCTCATTTGATTTCCATGGAGGAGACATGATGGGCTGACTCCTGTGGTTGCATGAGGGGTTGCTCTGTAATCCATAAGAAAGGATCGTATGAATGATTTCCAAGGTGTACCTTGTGTTGAAGCAGTAAGCAGACAGTCTTTCAGCACCCTGTTGAACCGCTCAACTTCTCCATTAGCACGGGGGTAGTACACAGATGTTCTCAAGTGCACAATTTCTCTTTCCTTGAATTCAGCAGAGGTGAACTGTGTACCATTGTCACTCACTAGCTTCCTTGGGTTCCCCTCTCGTGAAAAGATTGCTGTTAGAAACTGGATAATTGTTGCTGTATCAATGTGTGTGACAAAAGCAACTTCTGGGCATTTGCTGTAGTAATCCACCAGCATGACCACAAACCTGCAGTGTGTCGGTGCAGTGTCAAAAGGACCAACGATGTCAATGCCAACCTTCTCCCAAGCAGCTACAGGTAATGGAATAGGGTGTAGTGGCGCATTGTGGGTTACAGCTGACTTATCATTTTGTCTACATGTAGCACACACCTTGATGAGAGCTTCCACCTGACCGTCCATCCCTGGCCACCAGTACAGTTCCCTCAGGTGTTGCTTTGTGCGAGCAATTCCCTGATGGGTCTCATGAGCAATGTCAATCAGGTGTCTCTGCAGGGACTCTGGTACAACAAGGCGGTAAGTGCCTCTGACAATACAGTCATCCACAATTGACAGTTCATCACGTATCATGTAATAAGGCTGTAAGTCAGGGTCAACAGCAGTCTTTTTCCCTGGCCAAGTTTTTGGAATTTGTGCACGGGGCTTGGTAAGAACAGGGCAGGAGTGACATTCAGCTTTAAAATGTTCCATAGAAATTGCATTGGTGTCCGTCATTATTGCTGCGACTGACTCCACAGTCTCTGTGTAATCCATGCCAGTTCCAGGGAGTGGTAGTCTGGATAAGCAGTCAGCAACGCTATTTTGTGATCCAGACCTGTATTGGACATCATAATCAAACTCCATGAGACAAGCAGACCACCTGGCTATGCGAAGACCAGCCTGGTTATTCCCTTTTGTGGTCAGGAGCATAGTCAGTGCTTGGTGATCCGTGCGTAGCAGGAATTTTCTTCCCCAGAGCCACGCACGGCACTTTTCAGCAGCCCATACACATGCCAGGGCCTCCTTTTCCACAATGGAGTATTTTCTTTCAGCATCCGATAGGCTGCGAGAGGCAAAAGCAACTGTTTCTTCTTCTCCAGCACCGTTAACTTGTGTTAGGATGGCTCCAAGCCCATAATCAGAAGCATCGGTGGAGACCACTGTAAGCTTATGTGGGTCAAACAGTTTCAGTGCTGGTCCATTGACAATCATTCCCTTAACTCGTTCAAAGCTCGCTTGTGCTCCATCATTCCAGGTGAATGCACTGTTCTTTCGCAGCAGGGCCCTCATAGGTTCCACAATGCTGGCATAGTTAGGCATAAACTTGCTATACCATGCACTCAGACCCAGGAACGAATGCAGGGAAGCTGCATCGACAGGTGCAGGGGCATCCAGGATTGCTTTGACATGGGAATCATTAGGCTCCAAGCCTTCAGGTGAGAGTCTATAGCCAAGGAAGTCCAGTGTAGTCTGGCAGAAGAGCCATTTTTCCATATTTAATTTCAGACCAGCATCCTGAGTGCGGTGTAGGACAGCTTCCAGATTAATGTCATGATCTGCCTGTGAGGAGCCATAGACGATGACGTCGTCCAAGTAGCACTGTACGCCCTGCAACCCACTGAGAATGTTTGTCATCATTTTTTGGAATGCAGCAGGGGCGGAGCTTAGTCTATAAGGCACTCTGCAGTACTGATATAGACCCTCATGTGTAATAAAAGCTGTAAGCCCTCTGCTCTCCTTGTGCAATTCCAGTTGATGGTAGGCACTTTTCAGGTCCAAAGTGGAGTACATTCTAGATCCATGCAGCTCTGACAGCAAATCCTCAATCAGTGGTAAGGGATGGCTGTCAGGCACCACTGCTTTGTTAGGTTCCCTCATATCCATGCACATGCAGATCTTTCCATTTCTCCTACTGGTGACAACAATGGGGGACACCCATTCAGAAGAGTCAATTTTCTCAACAATTCCTTGCTCTTCTAGTTCATTCAGTTCTTTGGTGACAGCCTGCCTCACTGAAAGTGGCAAGCAGCTAAGCTTTTGCTGTACAGGTTTCACCTCTGGGCGGATTTGTACTTTATGCACAAAGTTCTTGGCATGTCCAACTTCCTTCTCCACTCTGTGAGCTGTGGATGAAAGCAGTGGTTCACATCACCTCAGGAAAGTCCACTTCATTCACTGATGTAGCCGACGATTTGCAAACCCAAGCAAAATGACCTGTTTTCCCAACACTTTTTGCATTTGGCATTCCTTGCAGGGCAACACTGGTCATTAGCAAGGTGACTTGGTGAGCCACATCTGTAACACTGGCTGTTCCCACTTCGTTTGTCCTCCTTTTGTTTTCCAGACATCTTATTTCCTTGTCTGTACACTGCATTAACATGCTTCGTTTCAGCATCCATGAACGTTTTGGCATCAATCAGGGCAGTTTCCATCATTCTGGCCAAGGTAAGAGTTTTGTCAAGTGTTAATTTGGATTCTATTAACAGTCTTTCACGTATGCAAGGCATGCATGTCTTCTCAACTATTTGATCAAGCAGCATTTCACCTTCCATAGTGCCAAAATTGCATGTTTTGGCGAGCTCACGCAGCGCTGCCAAATAGTGATCAATTGACTCACCCACAACTTGAGCACGCTGCCTAAAACGGTACCTCCTCAGCAACGACGTTGACTTTCGGAGTGAAAAACGTCTGCAAAGCCAGCACAGATCCATCGTACGTATCAGCAGGAAGGGGTAAGGTATTATAAAGTCTCTGTCCCTTTGTTCCCAAGCAGTGAATTAGAAGCGCTCTTTTCCTCTCTGCAGAAAAGGTAGATCCACCGATCGCGAGCAGGTAGTTGTCAAACAACTTCTTCCAAGTGTCAAACGCTACTTTCAACTTTAAAAATGGTTAAAATATGTGCTGTATAAAAGTATAAATATAATGTACAGTTTAATAAAATAGACTATTCACAGTTAAAAAGATAAATAAATATTAAGGTCTTTAAGTTCATTTAAGTTAATAAAATAACTGAGAGGAAAAAAGAGATGAGGAAGCAGTGTTTACGTGTGTAACCAAGCTTGTTACCTGTCATGTGTCGGTCATTTCATTTCTGTTTTGCCCTTGATTGTTGTCGAGCTCAAGAGCCAATAGGAGTGTGTAGGAGCATGCGACAGGAGAGACACGCTATGGTATAAGAGAGCTATTGTCTGGAGTTCAGAGTGGGAAACGTTTAGGAGTTATCGAGGTCGACTACCCGTGGTCCTGTTATTGCTCCTCTATGTGACCCGCAGAAGGTAAATGTAATGTATATGCCATGTTTTTTTTTAGCTGTAACTTAATGTTGTAGTAGAAAAGACCGGAGTGTAATACATTTAGCCACCCGCTAACTAGCGTAGCATCCCGTGTTTTGATAGCATAGCTTTAGCATGTTGCTGATTTCTAAATGCTAAAATGGGTTAACGTTAAGTCAAAACGATATAGCGTGATGATATTATGGCTCAACAGAGTTCATGTAATTAAAGGAGACAGACACTGTGAAGAGAGAGAGAGATTGAGACGGTTGCTGGTGGATGGACCCTGCTGTTTATTCTTCCCTGGATTTCGTTGTGTGCTGCTGGGTTTGGATTTGTGACCGCCATCACCCCCATCTGTGACTGCCATTGCCTTATTTCCCCCTGCTATCCCCTTTGCCCCTCGCTTGGATCCGTGAGTATCGAACTAACATGACAATGCACGTGCTTTTGTTTTCTGCTCTTGACTGAGTGAAGCGGCCATAACAGTTTTTAGGCCTCACCGCACCCGAGCGTCATCACAGGCCTGCGACAGAGTTTTTGAGTTTGTCCTTTTGGTGTGGGCCCACATGTGATGAACGTGAATTTATTACAATTTATAGGAATAGTTTTTTTGTTTTGGTTACCAGAAACCTGTGAACGATAAAGATTTTACTTAATTCCTGAAACAATCTAAAGGGACCCTGTATTTTATTTTTGCATTTAAAGAAATTCTCATTCACATGTATATTGTGCATTTATTTTATTTTATATTTCACTTCCTGAGAGAGGAGTTAACAACAATTTATGTTTCTTTGTAAATAAACACCTGTGCAGGTTTTGTCTCTAAAAGACAGTCGTGGTGGTCCCAAAAATGTAATTAGAAAAACTTACCAAGAGTTGGCTTCATTTAAGATATTTTTCCTGAGATCATAATAATCATTTTCCCCTGTTTTGGTACGAACTCAAGCCCAGTCTCACTTTAGTAAATAGTTTATTATCCTTAAACTAGAGATCTGGGTTACATTAAGGAGAAGACTCTTCTCAGCACATAAAGGAATGCTTCATACTTCATTTTATCATAAAAACATTCAAAATCAACACATCGGGACATACGATGGTTTTCACTGCACAAAAGGGTATGAAAAATAATCTGAAAATAACTAGTCACATAAGTTCATTAAATAAGCACAGAAAGGTCAGCCAACGACATGTCAGACAGGTTGGGCCAAAGTGTTTTACTATATATCTTTAAATGTTACAATTATGGCTGAAAATGATAACACAATTAAACAAGTTTGCCAATTTCACATATCTGCACAATGCAAATCAACAGCCAGTTTTTTATCCGGATGTAGCTGTTATTGTTACCACAACGTCACGCTGATTTGGTTTATTGTGAATGTCCACTCAAGCAGCCATCTTGAAGCAAGAGTGTTTCCACATGGTTTCCATGGTAATAAGAATGGATACTTTAAAGAAAAAAACATTCCGTTGTATTTCTGTTATTTCCATTCAGACCCATTCTAGAATTTTGCCTTCGATCCATCAAAGCACGCATCTAGAATATTTCCTTTGATCCAGCAAAGAACACATTATAGGAGCTTGTCTTATAAACTTCCCACAATCTCAGTCAGGCTATTCAAGTGAACAGACACAGAGAGATCGACAGAGCCTACATAAATAGTCAAGTTTCCACTACTGAGAGAGCAGCAAATGAACAGAGAGATGGACAACTTAAGGATTTATGTACTCAGCAAACAGCACAAGGCTGCTATGTCAAGGAGGGAACCTCCACAGACTGTGGAATATCAGCAGTCTTTTAGCGCCAAGAAGTCTGCCTCTGTGCCCAAATATCGCATTCTCAAAAGGCAACCTGAGGATGTTCAACAGAAGAGCAAAATACCTGTACTGCAGCAAGCGGGTCCAGGCCCTGTCCAGAGGAAACCACCACCATACTGCAACCCTGAGATACATTCAGGTAAGGTTAAGGACACTGATAAAAGGGGCCTAGTCCAAAACAGAACGCTTTGGACACCATACCCACAGTGCCACAACCCTGATACACAACGTTCAGGTGCAGTTGAGGACACTGATTTTAAAAGGGGCCCAGTCCAAAACAGAACGCTTTGGACACCATACCCACAGTGCCACAACCCTGAGACACAACGTTCAGGTGCAGTTGCCGAAACTGATTTTAAAAGGAGCCCAGTCCAAAACAAAAAGCTTTGGACAGCACCACACCCCTACAACCCCCAGCATGCAAAACCAAACCATGCTGGCAAGATCAAGTCCTATAATGGGGTCAGGGCTTCACCCAAGCAGGCCACAATTCCCATGTCTGGGCTCCAGGTTCAGCAGCCTGGGACCAGTAAGACAGAGCAGACCATGCTCTGCATCTCTGAGTTAGATTTTCAGCAGCTCTCAAACAGAAATGCAGAGTGCATCGCCAAGCTTCAGAGCAAGAATGAGGCTTTAGAAACTCAGATGCAGGTGTTAAAGGAAACACTCAGAAGAAACAAGGCTGTCCATGATGAGGTTGAGATGAAGAGGAAGAACACCATCAAGGACCTGGAGTTTCAACTGTCAGAGAAGAGGGCTACCGAAGCTGCAGCGCTCTCTAAAGTACAGCAGCTTGAGGAGGCTCTTCAGCAGCAAAAAGAGAGCCAGAATGACCACGACAAGTGCGTGGCTCAGATGAAAGAGGAAAGCAAAGCTGCACTCGCCCAGATACAGAATGAGTTGGAGAGTTGTCAGCTGCAGTGGCAGGAGAGGGAGGCAGAGTGCATCGCCAAGTTTCAGAGCGAGAATGAGGCTTTAAAAACTCAGATGCAGGTGTTAAAGGAAAGCCTCACAAGAAACAAGGCTGTCCATGACGAGGCTGAGATGGAGAGGAAGAATACCATCGAGAACCTGGAGTTTCAGCTGTCAGAGAAGAAGGCGACTGAAGCTGAAGCGCTCTCTAAAGTACAGCAGCTTGAGGAGGCTCTTCAGCAGCAAAAAGAAAGCCAGAATGACCTCGACAAGTGCGTGGCCCAGATGAACAAGGAAAGCAACGTACTGAAGGCTGCACTCAGCCAGACAGAGAGTGAGTTGGAGAGTTGTCAGCTGGAGTTGCAGGAGGAGAAGGCCAATCTCATCCAGTCCCTCAGTGACATCCAACACACCCTGGAGGTTGAGGAGAAAACTCAGGAGACAAGATTGAATGATGTGGCAGAGAGGGTCCGCATCCTGGCGGAGCAAATGAAGAAGCTGAAAAAACCTTCTGCGTGGAAAAGATTCAAAGGGTTATTTAAGCGATCCTGAGGACAATTTGCCAGCCTACATCATACACAACCAAGTCATCCTGTAACTATCTTGTTACTCCCAACTCCCTCCATCCTACCGAGATAGCAACACAGTCAAAAAACTGGAACTGGCCCAAGTTTCCGCTCCATTTTTGCTATCTGGGGTTTTCCCTGAGCTTCTGTGGGTTTTCTCCGGGTGCTCCGGTTAACCTACTTTCAGTGAAGAAGAAATTCTTCAATGAATTAAAAAAAGTTAAATTAGTTCAGGCTGCATAAAAATGAGAACATCAGCACGACTCAGATAGCGAAATTGTTGCAGCCCAGATCTGGCCTACACCATATATGTTCATCCAGCCCACATACCACCTGGAATGATGGCACTTGGACAGTCCACTCCTGTTTGCCAGATCTGAGCCACGAGCAGGCCATATGAAGGACTACTTCTCGAGTGTCAGCTGGAGTTGCAGGAGGAGAAGGCCAATCTCATCCAGTCCCTCAGTGACATCCAACACACCCTGGAGGTTGAGGAGAAAACTCAGGAGACAAGATTGAATGATGTGGCAGAGAGGGTCCGCATCCTGGCGGAGCAAATGAAGAAGCTGAAAAAACCTTCTGTGTGGAAAAGATTCAAAGGGTTATTTAAGCGATCCTGAGGACAATTTGCCAGCCTACATCATACACAACCAAGTCATCCTGTAACTATCTTGTTACTCCCAACTCCCTCCATCCTACCGAGATAGCAACACATTTAAAAAACTGGAACTGGCCCAAGTTTCCGCTCCATTTTTGCTATCTGGGGTTTTGCCTGAGCTTCTATGGGTTTTCTCCGGGTGCTCCGGTTAACCTACTTTCAGTGAAGAAGAAATTCTTCAATGAATTAAAAAAAAGTTAAATTAGTTCAGGCTGCATAAAAATGAGAACATCAGCATGACTCAGATAGCAAAATTGTTGCAGCCCAGATCTGGCCTACACCATATATGTTCATCCAGCCCACATACCACCTGGAATGATGGCACTTGGACAGTCCACTCCTGTTTGCCAGATCTGAGCCACGAGCAGGCCATATGAAGGACTACTTCTCGAGTGTCAGCTGGAGTTGCAGGAGGAGAAGGCCAATCTCATCCAGTCCCTCAGTGACATCCAACACACCCTGGAGGTTGAGGAGAAAACTCAGGAGACAAGATTGAATGATGTGGC
This sequence comes from Pagrus major, assembly GCF_040436345.1. Taxonomy (NCBI): domain Eukaryota; kingdom Metazoa; phylum Chordata; class Actinopteri; order Spariformes; family Sparidae; genus Pagrus; species Pagrus major. The sequence continues at coordinate 12,681,490 of NC_133227.1, read as the reverse complement.
AGAGAGGGTCCGCATCCTGGCGGAGCAAATGAAGAAGCTGAAAAAACCTTCTGTGTGGAAAAGATTCAAAGGGTTATTTAAGCGATCCTGAGGACAATTTGCCAGCCTACATCATACACAACCAAGTCATCCTGTTACTATCTTGTTACTCCCAACTCCCTCCATCCTACCGAGATAGCAACACAGTCAAAAAACTGGAACTGGCCCAAGTTTCCGCTCCATTTTTGCTATCTGGGGTTTTCCCTGAGCTTCTATGGGTTTTCTCCGGGTGCTCCGGTTAACCTACTTTCAGTGAAGAAGAAATTCTTCAATGAATTAAAAAAAGTTAAATTAGTTCAGGCTGCATAAAAATGAGAACATCAGCATGACTCAGATAGCAAAATTGTTGCAGCCCAGATCTGGCCTACACCATATATGTTCATCCAGCCCACATACCACCTGGAATGATGGCACTTGGACAGTCCACTCCTGTTTGCCAGATCTGAGCCACGAGCAGGCCATATGAAGGACTACTTCTCGAGTGTCAGCTGGAGTTGCAGGAGGAGAAGGCCAATCTCATCCAGTCCCTCAGTAACATCCAACACACCCTGGAGGTTGAGGAGAAAACTCAGGAGACAAGATTGAATGATGTGGCAGAGAGGGTCCGCATCCTGGCGGAGCAAATGAAGAAGCTGAAAAAACCTTCTGTGTGGAAAAGATTCAAAGGGTTATTTAAGAGATCCTGAGGACAATTTGCCAGCCTACATCATACACAACCAAGTCATCCTGTAACTATCTTGTTACTCCCAACTTCCTCATCCTACCGAGATAGCAACACAGTCAAAAAACTGGAACTGGCCCAAGTTTCCGCTCCATTTTTGTTATCTGGGGTTTTGCCTGAGCTTCTATGGGTTTTCTCCGGGTGCTCCGGTTAACCTACTTTCAGTGAAGAAGAAATTCTTCAATGAATTTAAAAAAGTTAAATTAGTTCAGGCTGCATAAAAATGAGAACATCAGCACGACTCAGATAGCGAAATTGTTGCAGCCCAGATCTGGCCTACACCATATATGTTCATCCAGCCCACATACCACCTGGAATGATGGCACTTGGACTGTCCACGCCTGTTTGCCAGATCTGAGCCACGAGCAGGCTGTATGAAGGACTACTTCTTGAATGTAAAACTGACCCTGGTCCACGCATATTTATATACAAGCACAAATGCGCATACACACCAAGCCATCCGAGGAGAGGGGATCTCTATATTATAATTTGTATCAGATTATTGCGTGTCTGTCCGTCCTGGAAGAGGGATCCCTCCTCTGTGGCTCTTCCTGAGGTTTCTTCCATCGTCTTTTTTTTCCCCTGTTAAAAGGGTCTTTTTTCCATCAACATGGCAAGTTTTTCCTCACCCGAATCGAGGGTCTAAGGACAGAGAATGTCGTTCACTGTACAGACTGTAAAGCTCATTGAGGCAATGTGATTGTGATTTTGGGCTATATAAATAAAATTTGATTTGATTTGATTTGAAATTTGACTCTCTTTGAATTGCCTTTCCCGAGGTTTCTTCCCGTGTCCTTTCAAGGTTGTTCTAAGGTTCACGGGGAGTTGTTCCTCGTCTTCTTAGAGAGCTTGGGCTGGGTACCTGTTCCTGATCCTGGTCTGCAAGGCCTACTGGAACACCATCAGCAACAAAAATAATACCATCATTTAGTCGGCATAACAAAAAATAGCATGCAATAAAAGCAAATAAAATTATTAAAATAAATTATAAACAGTTTTAAGTATAACTTTCTCACATTCAGTACAGTCTGTTACTGTGTTCTGTCTGTACAGTTAATAAGAAGACTACTATCTAAAAATGTCTGCATATGATCCAACAATATTCTCATCCTTCATGTTTAATTCACAAATCTGACAATGTTTGACATCTTAATATATATATTGTGCAAATGATAATTTAAGTGTGTTCTGATGTTCCTTTAACTCAAAGATTTTACTGTTATAACTTTGAGCTGTGGGATTTTTAATCATTTGATCAAGTAGTTAATTACTGTAAATATGCTCTATTTATATACTTTCCTGCCTGCACTGCAATTGTTTGACTGGTTTGGTTTTTTGAGGTTTATCTTAGTCCTCTGTTGTGGAAAAACAGAAACACTTGACACCGTGTCATATTAGAACATACAAACATTTTATAGGAGCTCCACAGGTATCACTGAAAACCATAAACTAATATAACTTTTTGCAACTAATATAATAATAATATCACATCATTAGCATCTATTTCCACCTGTCAAGTCATCCTTAAACACCCATGGTCCACCTCACAAGTGTTTCATCTTATCTCCCCTAATTAGACCTCTCATCAGGATTTTGATCAAGACTACACTGTACTCTCTTGTTAGATTTGTACTTACACTTCTTAGAGCAAGACGACCTTAAAGAAACTTAAACTATTATATTTCTTGTAAAGAGTAAGGAATGTAAGTAAAGAATGTGGAGTTTGGTGACCTCACTAGTGTTGTATAAAGTACGCAAAAGTCATACTTTAGTAAAAGTTAAGATATTGTGTTAAAATATTACTAAGTCACCCATACTAGTCACACAGTACTTGAGTAAAATTATTAAAGTGTCTGACATTAACTGTATTTAAGTATCAAGAGTACATATTTACATTTGTGTATACACTAGGGGTCGACCTATTATCGACTTGGTCAATTGTTAGATCTGATATTCAGCATATTTGTGATTACTGGAATCAGTGTTTTTTTTTATCAGATTGGTAATTAAATAAATAAATGTAAAAGTGTGCAACTGTGGCTCTGATGCAGCCTTTAATCTGCAAAGTCATTTGTAACTGGAGTTATCAAATAAATGTGGAGCGGAGTGTTTAGTGGAGTACAATATCCTCTAAAATGTAGTGAAGTGGAATTATAAAGTGGCAGAAAATGAAAAATAAGTAAAGTACAAGAACCTCAGAATTGTAAGTACAGTACTTGAGTGAATGTACTTAGTTACATTTCATCACTGTCTATGTACTTCTTTAGCAAGAGCATGGACTGAGCTGAATCTTGAAACGGTATATCTATTATACCTGGACAAAATGCATCATTTCAAATGGTTTGACTTTTAATTGCCAATTAGATAGATATTTATACTCACACCCTCCAGTATGTTAAGCCTCATTAGCAAAATGTATTTCCTCTTAAGTGTGTTTTAAGCTTTTCTTTCAGTGGACAGGTCATTTTTCTACACTCTTCTGTCAGCAACCTTAATAAATAATCTTAGTTTTCAGAATGAAACAGCGTAACAACTACCAACGAAGTTTTATTGGTTTGTTGAGAACAATCATTACACAGGTACATCTATAAACAAATGAAAAGAAAAACTGCACATTTGTACTTGATACAGATACCTAAAACTCACAGGAATATTGCTACTGCTGGTATGCATTTGACATCTCCATCTGCATATAGAAAGATTGAAAACGTTTTTCATGGCAGCTATACAAATTTATTGCAATGCCGTTACAGAACAGAGATACAACCAACACATGCCAGTATGAGGAATTCAAGCTTTATTGATCAGATTGGTTGAGAAAACTGCATGAATACAAGAGTTAACATATAGGAACAAAGCTTACAAACATTCTAAAACACTGTTCGTCATTATAAACAATAAAACAATGAGTTGCCCTGTGACTTTGTTCATTCCCACCCCAGCACAGATTACATACACTGTCCCTTAAAAAGCATATCAGGGAGTGCTGTTGCCATGAGAGGGAGTACTTAATCTGCCATTGTGTTTGGGTGGGTGGTGCATGTTACAGTGCATTCAGATAAATGCCAGGGCCTATGGTTTCACAGCAGAACTTTGCATCGTGACAAGATGATCAACGTTATTCTCTTCTCCAGTCTGTTCTGTTAATGTTGTGACTGATCAGTGTATATTTGAATTATTGAATGTGCACTCATTGGCCTGCATATTCTAGACTAGTGTTAGACTAGGTATTTGCTCAAACGTGGTAGCATGTGAAATTCAGAACAAAAATGATACAATTGAGCACTTCAATAAACATTTTTGGATTAGCTGGCTGTATTTTCAGTTGGTCTTCAACAGATTTCCTTAGCCCTAACTGCAGCACTGGGACACCTTAAACTGGTTCACTCAAACCCTCTTTTGTTTTTAGACCCATTTCAAAAGAGCATATCTGTATTGCTCTTAAAGCTCTTGATGCAACAGACAACCATGAGCCCTTCCTAATTAAGGTTGCAGCTGAGATAATTGCTTAACCTAGAGTATACATCGAAATTTGCAGACAAACTCAATGCCAACAATTATGGAATTTTAGATCCCTCAGATCTTAACCGTTACCACATTATTTCCAAGTTCTCTTGCTCTTGCTAAACTGTATGAAGCTCAAGTCAACTGTCAACTGAAACAGTTTTGGGCAGATCAGACACACAGTCAGGTTTTACAGCAGGACACAGCACTGTCCTGAAAAAAAAGCAACACTGTTGTTTGTTGATGGTTCAAAAGGATTAAGATAAAGTGTTTTTTGAATAGGGGACACCGCTTTAAAATGGTTTAGGGATGAAAACAATGTGTTTTTGGGACAGATGGTCTTAAATCAGACTTCAGACATTTCCATGGGTGTCCCCCAAGGTTCTATTTTAGCTCCTTTTTAATTTTCTGTGTTTCTAAAAAACTTTTGGAAGGACTTGCAAACTGCCAAATTGAACCTTTCCATGGCTGCATTCCATAGATTAAGGCTAATATGTATGAGCCAAATTTCCACGAGTTCTCCCTAAATGGCTTTACTGAAGTTTAAGAGTTTGTTTGATTAGTTCGTGTGATTGCACTTGCGTGATGAACTGGAGTTGGAGGAATATGAAGTGATGAGGCTATTTGATTCTCTTCCTGCAGTCAGGCAGAACGGGCCAACAAACTTAGTGTATGAACATGTTGTTAGTCTTCCTCTATTGCCTAGTGCTTCTGGGCCCCTGGCCAGCCATCTGTTTTTTCATCCAACAGCCCTGCCTGCTCGTGCTCACCTGCAGCTTAAGGCAGCTGATATGATCTCCCACAGTTTAATAAATTGGGAGAATCAAAGCAAGGAGGCGGAAACGGCTATTGAACTTCCCATAATCTCCTCTGCAACAGACTGTGTTCAGTGAATTATACTGTGCACTTACAGTCCCTCCAGTTCATGCAGTGGGATTTAACTTGAAGTTACAAAGGCACCTCTAAAAGCTGAGAGGTGTAGAAACAAGATTTCATTATGTCATCAAGATGAAACAGTTAGTTAGTCACTATCACTGTTACAGGTCTGAACCATAAGAGTGCTCAGCAGTGTTACTGGTGTGTTCATGAGGCAACTGTCTCAGTTGGACAGTGGCAGGAGTACTAAAATACTTAACAGAACCAAAACTACCAAAATGTAAAAGTTCTCCATCACAAGTGAAACTCCTCCTCCTCCACTTGAGTATGAATCCACAAGTATTATCAATAAAAAGAACTTAAAGTAATAGTTCTGCAGAACAGCCACTGTGACTGACATGTACAGTATTATTAGATTGCAACGTTAGACTAATGCAACAATGTGAAGCATGTGTAGCAAGTTTCATTTTACTGTCCTTTCTGGTCGTGATACTTACTTCAGATACAGTTTGGTATCAGGCTCCCTCCTGTGCATTACAGCTGAAATCTCAGGGATGGGAAAGAAAAACTTGAAATATTTCACAACTTTACCTTTTTATACAGTATATAAAATCTTAGTCAGAAAATAACTACTTGTAACTTGTAATTTACTTAAGAAGAGTACTTGGGGTATGGGTTGCTTCAGTGTTTAGTCAATTCCACACCTTTGTAATTATAGCTTGTAGATAATACTTTGGAGTTCGGCTACGTTGGCTAACAAATTAATGTTACAATTTCAAATCAATGCAATCCATGTGCTTGGAAATTGTCTCGTAATACCAACAGAAAGAAGAAAGACTTTGGATCTGTTTTTGTTAAAGCCTTTTTTTCCCTCTGATGTCTGCCTTGGCATTGCCCACACACTGTATGAGCATGAAGTCAGCCATTGTGGTGAAAGGAGGTTAATGTACTACGGCTTTGAGAGCTGTTCCCCAGCTCTATCCCGCGCCCTGTAATTGTGTTATTGCACTATAGAATTGTCAGTGGAGTTGTACTGCCCCAGTAAAGCCATCGGAGCCGAGTCTGTGGAGGGAGGTTAACTTGACATATAAATTGCTATCTGCCAAGATGAATGGAGCTCACCAGAGAGCAGATGAGGAGAGCGGTGACCTGACATTGCTTCTGACAGACTCCGTATATTCCCCGTCATCCTTCTCCTTTCCTTTCTCTGTACACGGTGCCAGCTGCTGCCTCCTCTGATGTCTTACTGGAGCTGCCAAAGATTCAATGGTAGCGCTTCCTGTCTTGTATGCATGCATGTGTGTGTGCGTGTTTGTGTGCGTGTGCTTGTGTGCGTGCGTGCATGCGTGCAAGCTTATCAGAGTAAATCACTCTTTTCAACTGTCTGATCACTTTGTTTACTACTCACGCTATGGAATAGCACTTCAGAATGTGTATGCATGTTGAATTGCTTTGTATAGCAATTTTCACAATAGTAAAGTGATCCATAAAGTGTCTCAAGATGATAACACTGTGAAGCTGTTGATGTTATCTATTATATCATAAGGTTTCTAATAACACAAGCAAGTTTAGTTATTGCACTGGGTTTATGGCTGCAGCTTGTTGAGCACCTGTTGCTTTTATGCATCAATGACTCAATAATATGTCGACAGTTGAAACGAGGGATTTAACGTATCTTGTTTATGATTTGTGCTGCAGTTTGTGCGTGCATACTCTTACATGCCATCAGGCAGGCTTGTGTTTGTGGTATTCGAGGGGAGGGGAAGAGGAGGATTGGCTGACCTTTTAGATCACATTCATAGCAGTTGGAGACCCTCCAGTTTGCTGAGTCAGAATTCATGGAGAGAATTTGGTTATTACCGTCCAGAACAGGCAAAACAGCTCATAGAGAATTACTTGACATTAGAGGGCTCGTAGCTATGATATGTGTGAAACTGTAATGATTCGATATGACACTTTTTTTTTAAATAACTGATTCAAGTGCCACATCTGTCCATGAACATTTGCTTTGTAAAGAGACACATATAACCCCTCCACAGGATTGTCCGTGATATGTCAATGGGGAAGATTTCCTGTGCCAACAATGAATGTGGGAAGCATAGTTCTCTCCTCTGCAGCCTTGATTTATGTCTATATGTCCCCAGAGGACTCTGCAGTCTGCCTGCCGCTTGTGCCAGTGTCTGTGTCTGTGTGTGTGGTGTGTCCTGGTCTAGAAACCAAATGTGTCACGACCAGGGCGGGGTACATTTCTTGAGCAATAGAATTTGTTCAGCTGGTAACACATTATTAGTGTCTGAGACAACTGCATCTGAAGGTAATGCTATTAGTTAGTGCTTTCTGTTTGGATGCAGTGTAGAAGTATAAATCTCTATCTCTTCTATATGTGGTGTGCATTAACAGTTAACCCACCTTTAAGGCAGACACAATTCTTCAGTAAGTACTGTATGTCACTTTGATCTACAGGTGTATTAGGTGTTGTTCTAGATTCTGTTTCTAGTGTTTTGTGACATTCAGCATCAGTACATAATCAGTACAACTGGATAATACTGAGTATTTTCACAAACATGTAATGCACATAAAAAGGGCAGCAAGAGCAGTGAGATTGTTATTTGACTGGTTATTTGTCACTCATTACCAATGCAAATGTACTTGTTCCATCATTGTAACTTTGGTGGACATAAGCTGGATGTTATTTTATCAGCAATTGGACACAAAAACACCAATGCTGATAATCGGAAAAATGCTGAATGTCAGCCCCGATAAGCAGCCATACCGGTAAACGGTCTATCCCTACTCTCTACACATCTCAACCTATTTAACAACATCATTCATGTTTTAAAAAAAACTTATATACCTTAATGTATACACCATTAATAAGTAATTAAAGGGAAGAAGGCTTATATACTGATTGTACACTATGATCAATTCTGGTCAGATGACCCCAGACACAGTTGTACTTGTTCAGCACTATCTAGAAGGCCTACAGTATAACTCACATAAAGGGATTTTTATAGCATTTCATACAGCGATAAAAGGCAGTGTCACCGTGTGCAGTGGCATCAAATATTACCTCAGGCCTTATGTATGCATCATAAAGACTGCAGAGCATCAAAGACACTGAAGGACAGAATTTTTACTTTCCACCAGCTCCCTGCTGTTCACTATTTCTCTCCATATCCAGCAGGTGGGGGCTATATGATAAGTGATGAAAGGAAGCTTAAACGGAGCTCAGATGAATTATTCTCTCAGTAGCATTTAGTAATACCACACAGCTTCAACTGCTACTAAATGATGGGTGTTAGTGATTAATATATTTTTAACACTGCTAATTTACACTCAACAATAGCCTGACTAATTCAGGCCCACACTGTGATATATTGTACACGTGGGATGCAAACACAGATGTTTCTGCTTATAATTGGCTGTCCTTAATAAGACATCACAAATCATCTTAATTTACTGGTTTGCTGAACAGATGAAGTGCATAAATCCATATGAGCTGGAGAAAGATGAGAAGAGCAGATGAATAAATGTAGTGCCGTGCTCTCTGCACATCCCTGCAGCACACCGGTGGCCATCAAGGTGAGAAGAATCATTCCACATTGACCTCTGTGTGCCCCTGCTTATTCAGAACATGACCTACCTCCCCATGTCCTCCACTTCCTCCTCCTCTTCCGGTTGTAGCCACTCACACCAGTTTGTTACAGTGCCACTGGTACGGCAGCACAGATGTCGTCCTTTTCCCTTTCATCTTAATAGATGGTCATAAGAAAAAACCCAGCCTTATCGGCCACGACACGGCCTCTCAATTGTCAATCTGATCGATGTGTGCAGCCTGGATCCAGGCCACTGCATTAGTTGTGGAGGCTCCTAGCCACTCACCATGGATACACATCGCTGCTCACATCTTGTTGCTGTTGTGGTGTAATTGTTTTGTTATTGCGGCTCAGGCTGGGTATAACACGGTGTCCATTTAAATGTTCACATAGCACCCGTCGGCTTAATGTTAATAAACTGGGTACATTTGTTCAATGTCATCTTGACCAGCGACACACAGTTTACCTTTGTTAAAAATAGCTTATTAACCTTTAGTGCACTTGATAATGATTAGCTAAACAGATTTTTGCTCTTTATTAGCTGATCTCGATTATCTCAAATTAGAGGTTGTGTTTTACCAACCATTTAATTTTCTATTAGCTGAAACCCTGCTTACTTAACAAGCACCTATGGCAGTCAGAGTTAGGAGAGCTGTGTGAAGAAGGCGTCAGAATGAACTGAAACACAGGTTAAAAAGCTGTGTCGATTCTTTAAGAGGCACCGTGATGTTTTGTATTGATAGCATGTAATATCTCAGCAGAGGTCCCCCTCTCCCGCCGCCCTCCTCTCCTCTCTCCCCTGCTAGCTGGAGGCCAAAAGCCCGGGCCGCCATGCCAGTCCTAATAAATCCTCGGCTGAGAGTGGCGGCGGCAGCAGCAGGCCTGCATTCTTCAGGAGCCAACACTTCCCCTAATCTGCCCCGGAGATGGAGCAACAGTTGGCCTGGCTGGTGGGGAAGGGAGAGGAGAAGAGAGGAGAGGAGGGGTGGGCTCCCTGGTGACAGGAGCATGATGTGTTTGTAAAAACACTGGGAATGTTGGAATTGGATACGCTCACACTCTCGCTCTCCCTTAAGCGGGCTTGTGTAGAGATGCAGAGGCTGATTTTGGCAGATGTGTTCATTTTCTCCAGCGTCCTGTGCCTAACACAGAGACAAACAGAAAGCATTACCCTACCTGCCACATTTGTGTTTTTTTCCATGATGTTCAACACTTTGATCCCCTCTGTGTGTGTGTGTGTTTGTGTTGGAGAAGGCAAAAGCTAGAAAAGAGAGGAGGAAACTCAGAGAGGCAGTGCACAAGAAAATGCCTTGCAGATGTGTGCAGAAATGTAGCCACTTGTGTCAGCCAAGAGATTTTTGTTGGTGCTGAGAAGAACATAATTTTATGTTGTAAACGGGTTGGAGGGTTTCACATACAACATGGCAGAACTGAAATGTATTTGCATCTCTTTAGGAGTGCATTCCTCTGTCTGACTGTGAAGGTGGTTAACGGACTGATTGTGTGACAGACCCTGTTCAATAGGCATGGTTTTCTCTGGTTATACAGCTGACACAGCCTGTGCGGTCTTTATAGAGATCAGGCCCCCATGAACGAATTCCTCTCTGCTGGTCTCTAGTTTCAATTGATTGCTTTAATTTGGCCTATAATGAGTAGGATGCCTCCTGCCTGCAATTAGTGCATGTGTGTATGTGTGTGTAAGTGTGTATACTGGTGGGCTGTGTTTAATTACTGCAGTGGATGGATGCTGTGGGGCCCAGCAGGAGCCTGTAGGAATGGGAGGATCCTCTACTGTGCTTGGCATCCACTGACACCTCTACCCACAGTGCATCAGGGCCAGGACTTAACTTAATACCTTCCTGTCTCAGACAAGTAGCCAGATTCTTTTTACCTTAATACTGTGAATCCCAGTGTTTGACCTCCTGAACTGAGCTCTGAGACAGGGGTGTGAAGTTCGGGAGAGTAAATCGGGACAAAGCGTTCCACATAACTTTACCTTACTATATCAAGCAGTTTGACCTCAGTAGCCAAAGATGTGGAATATTCTTATCAAAATATAGATGAATGAGATGAATTGGACTGAAAAGTAGGCGTGTCCTGTTGGTTCAGTTGGCTGAGGCACAAATCATAAACTTGGTTGATATGATTCAAATCTACCACAGGTGTAGTGATGGAATATTTACTCAAGAGCCATGCTTAATTACACTTTTGAAGTACCTGCACTTTGTCATGAGTATTTCGATTTTCTGCTAATTCTACTCCTTATTATTAAGGATTAAGATTAAGACAGTGGATTGCAACCTTTTCGGTCTATAACCCCTTGTAAAGAAGTGTCTAATAGGTGTCCATTGTCACATGCCAGGTGACGTGAGTTTGTAGCAGTTTGCAACTCTACAGTTTTTTCTTCTTTGTTACCTCCCCCCCCCCCCCCCCCCCCCCCCCCCCTTCCATCTGGACATTTGTCATCTCCTTGTTGTTTCCTCTTACCCTGCCTCTTCCTTTACCCCTATGCTAACAAAACAAGTTATAAAGTGGTCACCATCTTCAAAAAAGAAAAGTGAATGTGTCCGGATGTACTTATTCTACAGGTTGTATAACAATTTTGAGTGCATGTGACAAAACAGGAGGGAATTTGTAGATGCTGACAATTACACAATTGTGAAACCTGCATAGAGACATCCAGATGGTAGGCTATCAAAGGAGCTCATGTCCTCGGTGTAACGAAAACAAAATTCACCCCTAGACACCCTCCCTCTGTCTCATTTGTCTCCCTATCGCTCTGTTTTTGTTTAATAAAATCATGCTTGCTCATCAACAGAGAAGTCCGGGCGTCTCCTCTTTCTGGGCGAGAGCAGCAGCAGCAGCTCCCTTGGGGCATGGTGGTGGTGGTGGTGGTGGTGGTGGTGGTGGGCTTGGTTCGGTGTGTGCCGCCGCTGTCGGTCTGTAGTGAATGCAAATGAGGCTCTGCTGTCTCTGATATACTCCCTGTATATATACCCAGGCACTAACTCTATCTCTTACTATCACACTCTCTCCCTCACTGTCTCCCGTCCCATCTATCTCAAGGTCCTGAGGGTGCACACACCATCCTCCACCTTTGTTTAAATCATGATAACAAGGTGCACTTAGCACTCAGCTGTCAGACACACACACACACACACACACCCAGCCAAAATGGTGGCTTTATTACACTATAGGCATGCAGATGATTTGTGGAAGATACCAGACTGTGATCATGCAGATCATGAATGATTTTTGATATGATGCCTGGGAAAATTGCAAGCTAGTCCACAAAACAGGCCTCCCGATACATAATAATTGATTACAAAATGTACTACTAATGCATGACTTTCTTTGTTTTCATCTCTGACAAGCAGGGCACTTGGTTTTATTTCATCAGGTTCAAATGGGTATGTTAACCTCCACACCATGGCTCTTCAAGGTTCAACATGATTTATATGTCATTATACAGTACAACACAGGATTGCTTCATGTAACACCAACATACAGCATATATGCAGTTATTTCTATACATATAAACATAAACATTTTTTTAATTTGTGTCGGGGTGAATGTGAAGAGCAGCAACAAGATGGTGATGATGGTGAAGTTCAACATCAGGTAAAACACTGATCCAGTCCTTGGACTTTGACTGCTTATGAGCACCAAGCATCAAAATAACAGTTAAAAACAAAAATGCAGCAAAATCTAAAGAAGATTCCTGGTGCTGCATCTGCATGCGCCGCCGTTGCCACGGCACCCTTGATTGGATTCATTTTGATTGCCTGTATTGGCTGAAAGCAAGTAGACCTCTATGGCATCAATAGCCCGTCTTAGTGTGTGGAAAATATATTAAACTTTGGATGCTTGTTTATGCCTCATTAATAAGCGACTGTGATTATTTGTTCACAAATCTCCTATCTCCAGTAGGCCTAACCTCCACCTCAACGTAATTATCTTCGAGCTGTTTCATGCTAATTTGAAGTGTAAAGCAGGCTTCTTAATGATGTTGTGTGTTTGATCACTCTGAAGCTCCTTCAACAGTAGGATGGATACCATTTGTTTTTCTCAGTCATTAAGCAGATAATCTTATGTTGATTGCCACAAGCTAATTACAATAGCCACTGCTGGAGTTTTCTTCGCAGTATAGAATATAACAGCCACACAGGTAGAGCTGAAGTGCTGTTATCGGAGCGGCCCCACTGTTCTGCTATGCACATTCCCTTTATAATCCTCATAAATATGACTTATTGTTTCCAGAAGAGGAGGAAGCTATATAGCTTTTTTATTCACTACTGCTCATGAGCACTGCAGACTTGATTGACCTTGCATCCTAATGTATTCTTATAAGCTGATCCCACAGGACCTAGGACCCACTTCTTCCTAGGTAAACTAAAATAAGAACCGTACAGCAACGGCATTATCAACTATTTATGGCCTGCACAGATCATGTAACATGACACAATGAAAGCATATTGCAGATAAAAAAAACTTGTCCCCCACCCCCACTGCTAGTTATTGAAAGCATATGTTATAGACTTGTGTGGCTGTTTATGTGTTACATTGAAGTTAAACAGATTTGTCATGATACAAAAAACTGTTAGAGAAGAATATAGAGAAGAATTATTTTCTGCATCATTCACACCCTGTGATTTAAGCCCTTCATATCAGCCAAAGATCCTTTATGCTTCATAAGAAGTTGAGTCAGCTCTAAAATATGAGCTTGTCCTCGTACAGAGTATGTTCCTCCACACCGTTCTCACAGGCTGGCAAAATCATAGTATTAGGAGTGACCTCTAGTCATACCTGCAGCTGCTCCTCAAGGAACATTGTCACCGCAAGGGAAACCGATGGACAGAATAAAAGGAGGGACGCTGCAAATACCTACCTTTGTGCATTCAACTCAGTCAAGTTGTTAAGTCAGTGACAGAAAACTCCGATAACCAGTGAGCGCAGTCTGACAGAGCAGTACAGAATAAATCAAAGAATGTGCTGAGGTGCAGCTTTATTAAAAATTCTTAGTGCTGAATTTACACAGATCTGAGAGTCTGTTCCTCCAAGGTGTCAAGAATGTGTGACATTTGACACTGGTTCATTTTGCAAGTTTATAAGTGTCTTCAATAAATAATAATAATAATAATAATAATAATACATTTTATTTGTACAGCGCTTTTAAAAACTCTCAAAGACACTTTACAAGAATGGAATACATACAAGAATACATAAAATCAAGTGCATGGTGCATAAACTCAAGTGCATAGTGCGATAGAGGAGAAATATGTAGTAAAAAGAACAGTGTATGAGGATATGGATCTGTGTAGGTTTTTGGGAGAACAGGTTGAGTACAGCAAACTGCTACAGGTGCAGATGAAAAGCGAGTTTGAAGAGGTGGGTTTTGAGTAATGACTTGAAGGTGGATGAGTCTGGGCAGTCACGGATGTGTTTGGGGAGGGAGTTCCAGAGGGAGGGGGCAGCAATGGAGAAGGCTCTATCCCCCCAGGTACGGTGCTTGGTCCTGAGGGGGGGTGAGAGAAGGTTAGCGTCTGAGGATCTGAGGTTTCGAGAAGGAGTGTGGTGGTGGAGCATGTCCATGAGGTAGGGAGGGGCCTGGTTGTGGAGGGCTTTATGGGTGAGTAGGAGGAGCTTGAAGTTGATTCGGTGAGGGACAGGGAGCCAGTGAAGGTTTTGGAGTACGGGGGTGATATGTTCACGGGAGCGGGTGTGGGTGAGGAGGCGGGCAGCAGAGTTTTGGATGTATTGAAGTTTATTGAGGACCTGTTTTTTAAATGTTTCATCATTAATGCAGGAGGAAAATGCCTTTGCTTTTAGTGAAATCATCTTACACCGAATAAAATGTGCTATCAAGGTCTTCATGTGCAGATTAAGTAATCATTTTGTTATGATTTGTAAAGCTAGTGAGTGTAAAATATATATGCAAGTGCCAAGTAGACATTCTGAACATCACTTCAAATACATTTTTCCACTTTTTTATGTTTTTTATGGTTTCATCTTACCCTCATATTAAATATTCTCAATGTTTTGTTTTTTCACAAACTTGAGCAAGGCAAACTTTGGTATTTACGCTTCGGTCTGTTTGAAATGTGTTTGGCTGCATAGAGTCTGGAATGACTGACTCACCAGCTGGTCAATGAGATTTATATGGATGATATTTCTGAACATGTAGTTTGGTTAACAGCAGCTAAAATGATGTACTTCTAATGAGAATTCAACACAGTATAGGTGTCAGATTTCAGGTTAACATTGTATAAATTAAATGTGTCATAAAGGTAGATATGAAATTACTTTGCATATATTTGCTTATTTATTAGGAAACATTGCATCTCCTGACCATTCGCTTTGACATAAGGCTGTCTTCCACCTTTCCATCATCTGTGACCGTTTATCCTGTGCAGGGTCGTGGAGGGCTGGAGTCGATCCCAGCAGACATTGGGTGAGTGGGATACTCCCTGGACAGGTCACCAGTTCATAACTTATAGCTTAGGCTATCTTACCACTGAGAAATACAGGTAGTTTGCCTGGACAAGACTGCATTCTCCACAAATATTCCAAAATGAGTGATGTATGGATCATCACTTTGATCAATAGAAGAATAAACTCAAGGTGTCTCAGTTGTCCTTCTTTGAATATGTAAAGTTATCACAACACAAATTTGATATCAGGGAAGATCTTGGTACATATGTATACACGGTCACAGTCACATACCGAAAGCTTAAAGTAAAACTACAGTCTGTCCCACATCATACAGAATCATCTTGTATGGACACGTCAACATCTGTGTCCTGCAGTCCTCCTGTCTGAGTTCCTGTGGTCATTTCAGGACATCCCCTGGCAGACATTGATCTTTGGAGAAAGTCTTCCTTACTGTACCCACTAAAGACAGACAGTCCTAACAATCTCTCTGTATCCCTCTCCTTTACATTCACTATGTGTATCCATCCTTCCCCATGCTTCAATCCCTCTATGTCTCTATACCATTTTTTTTAAAATCATAATTGTTGTTATTGCCCTTGGCCTCAGCTGTGGTGGTAGATATCTCTGAGATAACAGCTTACTCGATCTCTCCTCCTCCGTCCTCAGGGACAAACACAGACTGATGCTCCTGGCCCTGGAAAACATTGGCTGTGGCAGGATGGTACACATTCCTGTTGGTGCAGTTTACCTCTGTAACAGATAAGGGCTACTTAGTGTATTTATATTGTAAGATGAATCACACTAACAAGAATGGATTTGGAATGCATCCCAGTAATTGAACCACGAGCATAATGCTTCCATGCAGGTTAACTGATTGTGTATAGGAATGCAGCAATATACAGCAGCGCTGCACTGCCTTATAAATAGTCGGAGGTTGTGTGTGTTTGCAAATGAGCCCACACAGCAAAAATTGAGCGAATTAGCTGTGTGTGTGTGTGTGTGTGTGTGTGTGTGTGTGTGTGTGTGTGTGTGTGTGTGTGTGTGTGTGTGTGTGTGTGTGTGTGTGTGTGTGTCCTTCTGTGAACTTGCACTTGTGCACATGCGTTTCTATTTGCACCTGTGTTTGTGTGTGTGTGTGTGTGTGATTGACTTCTCCTGCCTGGTTGTGTTTGTATAAGCTGAATGTTGTTGCCTCTGAGACCTGGCCCTTCCAGCGCCTCCAGCTGTGGGCTTTAACCCAAGCTGCTGAGGGCTGTGTGACCCACCACATCAAACACACACACACACATGCACCTCTAAAAACACATCTTAAGCTCTAATTTATGCAATTACTGGTCTCAATTTACATACATTACCATAGATCATACATGTGGAGGCTGCTTGCAAGGTCACTGCTGAAACGCTCCCTCCTATTTAAAAGGGAGGATAACATGTATAATGGCTGTACCAGTGTATCCTTGATTTATTTCAGGAGCTTGTGCCTGGGATTTCTGACACTTTATAGTGCATAATGCTACCATCCCCACCCATTCCTCGCTACCTGCTCTAACCGCTCAAGTAGATGTGAAATGCATAGACCTCATTAACCCATAATTGCAGGGTGCACCGGCGAGGATGTCTCTCTTAGTGTAAGAGCCCTTAATGCTAAACAATGGGCCCTGTGTTTCCTCTGTGGAGGTATGTAAGGGCATGTGAGCTGGTGAAAAGGGGGAGTGGGCTGGAGCCAGTGATGTCTCTCTGATTTCCTCTTTTCCTATCCCTGCCTCCCTCCCTCTCAGCTGGTTAATATGCATTTCATTAGGGTGGCCTGCTGCTGGGGAACCTGCTCTTTTAGCTCTTCCACTCACAGCGTGACTCCCTCCAGGATCGGACATAATGATTCTCCAAGACGGCAGCAGGTCCAAGTCCACTTCCTGCTTTGCATCCAGCCACAGAGAAATCTGTGGATAATTCACCTCTCCTCACTCCCCTGTCTCTAACTGAGATGGATGCAGATGAGCTTTTCTATACCTCTCTTTGTGTGTGTGTGTGTGTGTGTGTGTGTGTGTGTGTGTGTGTGTGTGTGAGTGTGTGTGTGTGTGTGTGTGTGTGTGTGTGTGTGTGTGTGTGTGTGTGTGTGTGTGTGAGTGAGAGTGAGAGAGAGAGAGAGTGTGTGTGTAGGAGGCGGTGTGCCTTAAGCAAGAAATGGATTGGTCTGTGTCTTCAGACTAGGCCCGGTGAGGCAGGCGGAGAGTATAATCTGATTTAAAGCATGTCAAGGATTGTGAATAATTTCCTCATTACCCCCACCCCTCCCGTCATTTTCAGGGCATATTTAATTTAACAAGAAGAGGGAGCGAGCTTGTGTGTGTATGTGTGTGCGTGCGTGTGTGTGTGTGTGTGTGTGTACTTGTGTTGGTGTCTTTGTGTGTCACGTCTATGCTGAAGACTGTCTCCTATCTTCCCGCTCGAGGAGGAAAGAATTACTCCTTGCATACTCTCTCTCCGTCTCTCACTTTGCCTCTCTCTCCCCGACCCCCTGAGAGCTACAGCTGTCACAGTGTCACTTTTCCCATCCATAATTGAGGAGTGCGCACTGCACAAAGCCCATGAAACCATGTCAACCACTTCCAGTTGCTCCTGTTAAATAATCAGGCAGAACCAACAGTGCCGGGGGGTGGGGGGGAACTGCCTGTGCAGCTGCCTGTATCGCTGGCTTGTGCAATCAGTCCACAACTTCTTCACCCAACCCCTGACCCCCCACCACCTCCGTACTCACCAGCCGACCCAAACACACTAATGCCTGACCAGTTACTAGACTTGTCCAGTCAGAGTTGGGTCACTGTGTCATGATGGACCTGAACACCAGCTTTGGTTGTCAGGTAACAGGAGAGAGTCAGATTGACCACAACAACACTCGGAGTCTACAGCCATGCAAGTAGCTCTGTCAAACTGTACTTTGAGTTGTTAACATCAGTATGCTAACATACTCACAATTATGCTACGATGTTTGGCAGACAGAATACCATTAGTTTAATAATATTTGCTGATTAGCACTAACTAATCTTAACTTACGATGCTTGCTAATTGGCAATAAATACAAAATACAGCTGAGGCTGATGGGAATGTCATTGCAGGTATTTGATCAAAAACCAAAGTACTGGTTGAACAGATATTTTGAAGTAATGACTGTGCCAGGTGAAAGTTTTAGAAATCATCCTCTAGAGAATAGGAATTTATAACTCTGATACATTACCTTGAAATATATTAATATTCGATAACATGTTCGAAGGAAAAATTGACGAAATATTGAGGCAATAAAATTAAAGATTTTTTTTTAAAAGGCTTGTGAACTGTGTGTTAAGTGCAATAGCATTTATCAATATTTTAATATTCTTGACAGCACGACAAGAGAATATGAATATACTAAGTTTCATGAAATTCCATAGTTATCCAGACATTTTCTCTCTGAACCAGTAAATGACTGTCACAAAATGTTTTGCCAAGTTGAGATATTTCACTGAATAAGTGAAAATTTTGACCTGCTGGTGGCTCTAGTAGAAAAGTTAGAGAATCACCAAATTCATTAGAATTTATCTTCTCTGGACCTTGGACGTCTCTGGCTAATTTCATGGCAATCCATCTGATAGGTGTCGGGATATTTCACTCTGTAGCAAAACCTTCAACCTCATGGTAGAGGAAAAGTCAAGGGATTACCAAGGAGTCATACTCTGGTGTCCATGAATGTCTGTACAAAATGCCATATCAATCCATTTCTTACTTCTTTTGTCTGGACTAGGGTTGTAACTGTAAGTGATTTTCACGGTACGGTAACCATCTCAGAAAATATCAAGGTTTATGGTGTTTTCTTATTATCATTGGTTACAATGACCCTTAACTGGATAAAAGTAAAGGTTTTTTTACAATACTAATTTCACAAAATATAATCCTGTCCTGACAAACAAAAAAATTGATATAAACTTGAAATATACAGTATGTATTTTTAATAACACTATCATGGTAGAATTTACTCCCATAGATAGGCAAAAAAAATGAACCAAAGTGGTGGACTGACTGACTGACTGACTGACTGACTGACTGACTGACTGGTAGATCAACTTTGCCATCCCTTGAGCCATGAAGCTAGCATCATAAATATAAGAAAGAGATGCTACCTGTGCACAACATCAAATGTCTTCACCGCTGCAGCACTAACACACGAGTGTCAATGAGATTAAGTTGTTTTTTGCTTCAGACACGACTTCCCACAGAGGCGTTTGTCATTTTTCAAATGAACTCTGTGATAATTAGATCACTATTAGTCCTCTGATTAGTGAGCCACAAGGAATCTCTCTGTTATCATTTCCCTCACCCACACCCATCTCCTCCTCTGACCCCGCCTCTCTCTCGCTCCTCATGGCAGGTTCTTGCTGCCATCTCGCAGTGTCAGGAATCAAAGCAGGCGGAGAGCTCCTAGGAAGGCATACGGCATGCTGTGTAACAGGCACTGAGCTCCCACCCTCAGTGTCCCCCGTCACCCCCTCTCTCCCCCCACCCTTTCCTGGGTCTCTGTATAATTAAGCATCACCACCTTCACCATGCAACTGCAATGACTCACACTGTTTCACAGACACAGCTTCCATTAGAATAACGCTACCTACCCTGACGATTGTTAGAAGCACACTTCACTCTCACAGCGAGGCTGTGTATTGGTTAAGACGAGACAAAGAAAAAAAGCTGGTTAGGCGCCAAACCTTCAACCACCTCAAAACTACAGAGTTTACATTTAGATAATAGCAGTGCTGCCAACATAGGAATTGAAATTATACAGAAGCCTGCATACAAGAATTGTCCAATGAGTGTGTGTCTGCGCTGTGTGATGAAAAGAGCTGTCTGGAAACGTACACCCTCTACAGAAAGGTAGAGTACAGTGATGCTTTGTAATGAAAGATCTGTAATTACTGTGTAGTGAACAGTAATGGTAACCTCCCACTCTACAGGCTTTTGACAGCAGTAGAGCTCTCTCTGGGGAGCATGGCTCTCTTATTCGGGTCCTATAGGAGCTGAAATATACCATGCCGGGCCTGTGGATTACCACTGAATACAATCTGAGTATGACAGCGGAGAAGTCTGGTTGTTATAGCTGCCTCTCTAGTCTTCGTATAAATCCTGTAAGGCATCACACAGTAGGCCTCAAAGAAAGAGTGAGGGAGAGACATCTGAAATACAGTACACTGCTGGTACTGCTTTCTAATAAGACATTCTTTATAAATCTTCTGTCTTCTATCTTTGTGTTTTTAAAAAGGTCTAATTCATCACACAGGAAGACATCTCGAATGGATACTTCAACCACTTGAAGAGAGAAATGTATGAAAATTATTAATATTTCAATCTAACTGTTGACATATTTTTAAATGTTTTGATTGACGGTGAACAAATGATTGTTAATTGCTATTAACAATTCATTAAAGAAGTGGTTCTTATTTCCGATTTTGCATTTTACATTTTACATGAGTACATTTACTCAAATTCTGTCGTTAAGTAGAAATTTGAGACACTTTAACTGTGTTTTCTGTTATGCTACTTTACACTTTATACTTCACAGCATTTCGGCTGTTTTTTCAGACTTTGTTAAACTACCCAACTTGATATATATACTTGAGTTAAAAATGGCTCCATATTGACAAAATGCAAGAGTGAATTGATACATCAGTGATAACTATCCAATGGTGTACCAGTAATAAAGCTATTGCAGTCATAGGGGCCATTTTCTACATTGCATTGTTTTACTTTTGACACATTAAAGGTGCAGTGTGAAGGTTTTAGTGCCATCTAGCAGTGAGGTTGCAGATTGCAACCAACTGACCACCCCTTGTCTCACCCTACCCATACGGTGGCCACTGAAAACGTTAAAAATGTAAAAACTCCCTCTCTAAAGCCAATAATTGGTTTGACCTTTCTGGGCTACTGTAGAAACATGGTGGTGCAACATGGTTGACTGTGGAAGAGGACCTGCTCCCTCTGTAGGTATGCATGGCTCATTCTAAGGTTACAAAGACACAGCGGTCCTTAGTTTCAGGTGATTACACACTAATGAAAACATCATCATCAATATATATTCCATTTCTGCTAATAGAGCCCCCTAAATCTACGCTGCTGGTGAAGAAATGACCAAAGTGATTCTGATGTAAGAGGTGGGGAACAAATTTCCCTTGTAAAATTACATTCTAATAGGAAGCTTATACGAGGCTTCAGCAGTCTGAGATCAAGTGGGTATCAGTCATTTTAACACAAAATTTCCTCTCTCTGTTTCCATGGTAAAAAGTCTACCTTCAGAAGATAACCCACTTTATTTGACTGACTGTGATTACTGAAGTATCATATTGGCTTCGGCTGAACTTCGAAATTCATTTTTGCACAAAATGAGAACTCTGGATTTTTTTCCCCCCATCTCTTACTCTGGAATACATATGAGCATGAGAGTGTTGTTTTAAGGCTAAAGAAAGAAAGACTAAGAAAATGTCAACCTATCCTTTTAAACTGCTGACTGGATTATGGAGTGGAGGAAGTCTGCATTAATATGTCATTGACATTCTTGACAGCAACCCTGATGACTTATTACTTACTAAGAAAAAACATCTGTATTGCAAAGTTACTAATAAATTCTGAAGTAATTAATCCAAGTCATTATTACTGATATGTGAAATATTAATACGTTATTAATTGAACATATGCTACAGTTAATAAAACACCTGTAAAGTATCAGTGTTCATTTTAGCAGCTATTTAGATTTAAAAATTAGAGATACAAATATTTATTTGTTTCAGTCACATTTTAGTCAACAAAGAGTCGCACATTTTTAGTCAGCTTTTAGACAAAATGTTCTCTCTCTTTCAACTTATCCAATTAGGCAAATAAGCCTCTGCATAATCATCAAATCTGTTGGGTAGGTTTTACTTACAAATAGGCTACTACCATAAAAAATCACACTAGTGCTGAAACAGTGAGTTGTTTAATATGCCTACCTGGCCTTACAGTTCATCATCATACATAAACACAAGTGTGACTAGATGGCAATTCATACCACGTTCAGGGCTGCCATTACGATTTTTCTGGTAAGGACAATTAAGTGAAAATGGATTGAGCATAATTACAAGTCACTTGTCCAAATATGTAAATAAAATTGCAGGTTATAATGTAAAGCAGCAACACCTGATGTGCATTTAGACAGACTGGGGTCTTAAATCCCAATGCAGTTTTCCCCATATGTTTCACTGGAACCTTAAGACAATATACAGTATGTATGATACAGCATTTTACATGTCCTACTAAAAAGTTTATTAAAAAAAAAGTTTACGTTAATTCTCAGGCCCTTCATGTTTGACTAACAAGCTTTGAAGCTAACAAACAGACGTTAACTAACACATTAGCACAGACAATGTTAGCCTGGATGCCACGCTCATTTGTTTATTACTTTGTTCGCGCAAACTGAAAACTTTTTTTGCAAGAAAAAGTGTCTTGCAGCCAGGCAAAGTCAGCTTGGCTTGCTAGCAAATGTTGCCACAAGTTGAAAGAGCCAACTGTCCAGTAACACTGACTTAACGTTAGCAAACTGATTTGCTTAGTCAACATTAGGATAGAGTTAGTTAGCTCACTGTGGTAATTATAGCAAGATGGTTCGACTTCAAGTGTCTCTTCAGGTTGGTTGTATTCTTTGTTCATTCATAGCCACAAGTTGTCCCTCTGTCTCCTTTTAATGCATTGTGCTTTCCTTTCTGACCAATTATAATAATAAGAGTGTCCATAGATCTACTCTGTTTACGAACAAACCTTTTTTGCGTTGAAGCCGGCAGCTGTTGTCACTAATCCACTGTCTCTTTGGGGCAGCATCACCTTGGGATTCTGGGAAACTGCATATGTCACATCAATCTGTATGCATGTCAATCAATGACAGGGATGTAATATTTATATTTTTAAGCAAGACTAGATGCACAATTGGAGAAAAATATCACATATCTATTGAAATCTCATTAGTCCCCTAATAACATTTTAGTCCTGTCTAGTCTCGCCACTGATCCTCATTGTTTTTATTATCACAGATCTAATTTTAGCTAGTCGACGTCTAATCTTAGTCATGGAAAACAGGTCATTAACAAACATTTTTTTGTTTGTTAGTCACAAAATCAACACTGTAAAGTATGACTTATGATGAAGTGGTATTGTTTTCTTTTTTCACAATGTGAATAAAGACCACTCATAACTTGAACTGAAGGGAAATTTTAATTTGCTATGTCAGTACTTGAGAAAACATATCATATATATTTATTTTGTGTTTTTGACACAGTCTCAACAACATAACTGTACACTTTATGCTTCTCAAGCTTAGAGTAGGTATGAGTAGGATATATTAAGAGAACCCGATTATTCACTTCTCCAAGCCAGGTTTTTCCAGCTGGTCCTTACTCACGAGTCACATCTCCATGATCTTTCATATCGCTCTAATAACTTCACTGTTTTTATATGCTAAGGTTCCCCTGTTGGTGTGCAATGAATTCCTCTATGATCTACTCCTGTATGTAACCTGAATGATGATGTCTGGGCCACAGTGCCTCTCTGCCAAGCTCCTGCTTTGTTGTTATTTGCAGTGACACATGCAGGGACTGGAAAAGGTCAATGACTTCTCCCATAGAGGAAATAAGAGAACCTCTGGATCATGACATCTGCATATCTATGAGCCAGAGAGAGTGGCTGTGACTCGCTTCCGTGGATTTATTGACTAGCACACGAGTCTAAATGGGGAGTCATAATTGTGTGGAGGCGAAGGAATCCAAGCAGGCTATATTATGTTAATGTGGCGTCTGCAAGAAGAGAAGAAAGGACTGTGGAGTAGTATTTGTGTTTTCCTGCCACTCAGAGTCTGCATCTCATGAAAGCAGTCAGCTTCAAGGTTCCTGCTCTGTGTGTACTAACCAGAGCTATTCATAGCTTTGATTGCCCCTGAGCAGAGCTTTGTCTGTGCGAGTGACTTACCAAACAGCCCAAGATGCAATATGTCTGAGGAATGGCTGTAAGTTTGTATGATTTTTATTTTTTTTTACTCTGTGTGAGTAAGAGAGAATGTTAAATAATTCATTCATCTTTACTGATTCTTTTTAGGAATCAGGAGAGATATTAATTTAACTCTGCAGTGTATCTGTAGAAAGCAGGGCCCTGCTGACGCAGCCAGCACCTCTGAGTCAGTCTTGGACTTGTGTTTGCTACTCTACCTTTCCCACGCAGACCTTGGGATTTTTGTTCCTTTAGCGATGACTGGAAGGCAGCTTCAAGCCTGCCAATCCTCGTTACTGACTGAAATGGTGTAAATTGATTGGAAAGATTTGTTGTTTTTTTCTCTGAGTGAAAGAGCTGACTCCCACGGAACTGAACTTGCAGTGTACATGTTGGTTGAGGTCTGTACATGTGCAGTGACTGAACAAAATAATACAGACATGTACAAAAAAACAAACAAAGCAGGAGAAAATGGATGTCATTCAGAAAATACTGCCCAGTGACAAATAGGAAAACATTTCAAAGAACAGCAATGATTCAGTGAGGTGGAGTACATTTAGTGCTCCAAAGACAGATTTAGCCTCTTATTAATATGAGCAGGAAATTCATTTCATTTGGGTCAATAACCATTTTTGGTTTGGGACTGGTAGGGAAGTACTCTCTGAGCGGTTGCTCATTACCTCCCTCATGTTGTGCCAATTATCCAATCAGGTAGTGTTATTTTCATTAATGAAAACTGTAACTAAATGTGTTCATCAACAACCTTTTTTGCATGACTAAGACAAGGTGGTGATAAGATGGCACCGGCATCATCACACTAACTGTCGCTATATTTACATGCAATATTGTTAACAGAAAAGACAAGAATAAATATTTTAGTCAGACAGTTTTTTTCCCCTCTGTCCTGTGCTATACACCATAACATGTGCAGCTCTCATTGTTTTATGATAGTAATAGTTTATTAGAGTATTGGGTCCCAGGCCAGTTGTTGAATCATGTTGCTTCAAATTAAATATGCAACTCAGGACTTGTTCCATGTCTGGATGTACTCCTCTCATTGATACCATCAGGCCAACAGACCAGACACTTTGAATGGTTAAATGATTAAGCTGCATTCTTAATCATTCAATGTGGTTTCATCAGATAATAATGATAAATATTCTGTGAAAGAAGTTTAACCAAAATTAGTTTTTTATCAAAATCCAAAATATTGATTTTGGCTAGACTAGATTGACTGAAAAGTTTAATATATAATTTGAGGACTAAAAGAGACAACTGAGCGAGGTTGAATAAATATAATAAAAACAAGGCCTAAACATTTAGACTAAATTAAAAAACTGATTATTAACTGAAATTAACAGTACAATCAGGAAACACCCCTGAAAGACAGCAGAAACAGTCCAGGCTCAGGTGTTGTCAACTGATTTGAAGATTTTACCCCTTTTCCCACCAAGGGCCCAACATTTTGCTGAGTACATCCAAATATTTACCCTTGAGGTACACCACTTTCTTTTTGGACGTGCAGTTTTTTCATTTCTGAAGCTGTTTTTGCACCCAGTCATTTTGTCTAAATTACCAAGGAGATGAATGAAATATAACAACAACCTGTTTTGATGACCTCCTGTTGATTTTCATTACATAGTGCTGCTGTGTAGAAACCATGAAACTCTAATTGTTAATTACCTTGGTCAAGGAGGTGTTTTTTTTTTTTACCTGAGATCATTTGTTTTTGGTTGTTGACTGGTTGGTTTGTCAGCAGGATTACACCAAAAAAATGGGTGGAGGATGGGTCTCAGAGGGCCCAGAATAGATACCATCAACTTTTGATGTGGATCGAGGTTAAGTAACGGATTCAGAATTTCTTTCTCACTTTATTTAACTTTTTTTCACTAATTTCTCAGCGGATAATGCATGGATCTTGATGAAAAAAATATGGCATACAGTACAACTTGATGGAGATCTTCATGAAAAGCTAGATTCTTCAACAACACAATGGACATCATGATTCCATCGGCATTGTTTTGTTGGTTGGCTATTCCAGTGGTCATGTTAAACTTTACAACAAAAGTTTCTCACCTGACAGTGCCTTTATTAACGTGCCCATACACAGGTGTAATCCACTTTTCATGTGTGGACTAAACGGTCTGCTCAGTAAAGGGCAGACTGGGTCTAAATAAATGTCTTATTGTGTGATCAAGAGAAACAGATTGTGTGGTGTGACACATGCTGAGCAGAAGACAAATATATGCACAGTGCACGAACAAATATTCTCCCTTAGTGGTTTCAGGCGAAGCCTCTTTACACGTTGCTTCACAGCCAAGCACTAGGCAAGCTACTTCTGTGTGCAATGTGTGGGATTAGATGTGACATGGCCGTGGATGGAGGGAACGTCATGGTTATTCCTCCTGTGTTGTTTGTGTGTGTGTGTGTGTGTGTGTTTGTGTGTGTGTGTGTGTGTGTGTGTTTGTGTGTGTGTGTGTGTGTGTGTGTAGATCTGGAGGTTGCTGAGCTCATATGTAAGTGTTACTTAGAGGTCAAGCTGTATATCAGGAGGAGCATGGAGAGGCCCTAACACAACATGATGATAATCTGACTCTAGTGTTTATTCAGACCATGGGGATAATATCTGGATATCACATAACGACGTCCAGTGCTTCCTTTTAACAGCTTGCTCTCTCCTCTCTTCATGTATTGCCCTCAGGTTAACATTTCTCATCATAACAAGGCAGTTTGGAGGGATTATTTGCCCCACACAGGGATGTGTTCTGGCTGTGATGTGTGTCAGGATCGTTCTTAATGACTTCCTTGTGTTTTCAATGGCCCACCAGTCAGTGTGTCCTTGACTCTGTCAGCTGCTTAGCTGCCTGAATAACATCAGGAGAATACGATCCTCTGGATGTGTGTGTGTGGGGTTTGTTTGGGAGGGCTATCTATACAGAGAGTGTATGCATGTTTAGTATACATGTCTGTCTCTTTATGAGTCTCTGCTTGTGTTTGTGTGTCTGTACCGTGTGTGCAGGCGGTGCAGCAACCCTGTCCTCCAGCACAGCACAGCACAGCACAGGCCCAGGCACCGCTCTTCAGACATCTTGTGCGTCTCTGGTGAGTAATCAGGTAATTGATCATAGAGACAGGTAATTATTCCTGTGCCAAGCTCACTGGCAAATGAAAAGTCCGGCAAAAAGCATCCGTCTCATCCAACACAGCCTGGAGTAAGAGGACAAGGGAAGAGTAAAAATGGGGCTCTGGGAGGATAGATGGCCAAACGAAAAGGCCTTAAATCACACGCGAGGTTTTTTGCCCGTTTCGTCTTGGAGTATTAGAGAGGTTTGTGTTCCAGATGTTCATAACCACAACCTCTAAATGCAGGCATGGATGAGGAGATTAAAGGGCTGTATTCAGAAGGGATTCCTGCGCAGTAACTTTAAACCGAATTTCTCTTTCACACAACCTCCCATGTTCACACTTTAGAAGTTTGAATAGAGGCCAGCAATCCAGTGATTAGAGCATTTCAGTGGTCATGTAGTGTTTTGGTTGGGCCTGCACTCTGTGGGTTGTAAAAGGTGAGCTACCGTCGGCGTGACAAAGTGCTTACAGGCAGAATTTTGCCTCCCCCTGCCTACATCTGTGATCTAGATTGCTTGCTTCATTGGTGTCATTTAGGTTTGTTCTGGAGCAGTGAGTAAACCAATCTTCTTACATACACCCCTGTCTGCAGTTTGCCTTGATTTATGAACAGCGAATAACCCAGCCGAACTTGAGGCTCATTTGTCACCTGTCATTAAGATGTACTGGTAAGGTGTTTTCCTGTTACAAATAGCCCCCCCTCGGCCCCGTCAGTAGTTGTGCTGCTGCTGCTGCTTCTGGGGCTGTGTTGTGGAGACCAGTGGAGGAAGAAGAAGCAGAGAAGAGAGGAGCCTTGCTGCCTCTCCAGCTGTGTGCAGCTCACACAGAAGGGAAGGGTATTACGCGTTGTCCAGTTTGTCTGCCGTAATTGCATTGCCATCCACACCACGAGACCACGTTCCCCTCACGGCGATCACTCATTGTCATTTTTCATCTTTGCGAGTGCCTTTTTTTTCTCCCTTTCCTCACCTCCCCTCCTCCCCCCCGTCCTCACGCACCCCTCCACCACGCGCAGAAGTGGTTGCGCTCTTGTGGGCTGAAACTCCCACTGGAGACAGACACTTATTTGGCTCCAGGATAAAGCTAGATGTGTGCTGAATTGAAATGCTAAGTCTAGCATGAAACTCGGGGGCCATAGGAGACTAATCAGTTGTTGAAAGGCAAATAAATAAATAAAGGCATGTTGCTAATCTAATTTAACTCGGACGTATGCTCCTGCATTTTGTGAGCCTGACTGTTGTTAAAGCCTTAGTTGTAACATGCAGGGAAGTGCATGAGTTTTTGTCCGCCTTTGTTTCAGGGTGATGAAGGGATGGAGAGAGGGATATGAAGGGACATTAGCCCCAAAGAGGTGAAGGAGGTGGGAGGAGGAGGAGGGGTGAGGCTGGCTAATGGGTGAGGTTGAAAGAAGCACAGTTGCAGATTTGTCATTAAATATGTATTTCCCTCAGCAGAAATCCCTCTAAACACACTCCCTGAACTGACATTCAGTTGGTATCCTCCGAGCTGTGTGGGGGGGAGTGAGGCGGGTGGAGAGAGAGACAGACACACAAAGGAGAGAGACACACAGACAGAGAAAGGGAGAGAGAGAGAGAGAGAGACAGGAGAATATGTTTGACAGCATTAAGACAGACAAAGGCAGGAGAAGCTGTATTGGGGGGGGGGGGGCTGAGCCGACAAAGCCGTTAATGTAGCTTTAATCAAACGTGCGAGTGCTAAATATTCAGAAAGTAAACAATGACAGAGAAGCTGAGATATGAATGGGAGCATTGTTTAACAATTGCAACTTCAGATCTTCCAGATTGTTCTCTCCAGTGCAAGCAAAATATACGCTTCTGTTCCAGAAGTGAAATAACTGGAGCATGTGTGACAGCTAAGATTACACATAGCTACACAGCTAACACTCATTAATATCTGAGCCTAATTATAGCTTTCACAATTGAACTTGTAGACTTAACAGTCTATTTCCAGAGGGGCTCTCAGCGTGTGTTTATTTACCTGCTCACACAGCAAAGAGGTGCTACTGCGACTCGTAACGGAGGCATTTCTGAGGGCACGACTTCAGCTGGCTTTTAAAGACGTACAGGCGTGTTTGTTGTAACCATTGCAAGCTTTTTAACAGTCAACAGATTTGGGATTAATTTCTCATACAGCTCAGTCTTTCTTACAGATTCAGCACATTCCATCAATATTCAACAATGATGCACAGAGGAATGTGTCACCGAAATTAATTTCTCCACTTGCGGTAGCCTCAGTAGCCCGGAAGGCAGAAATAACTACTATAAATGTTGTCTTTCGAGTAGCACAAACAGCTCTTCAATTTTACTGAAGCGAAAAACCTTGTGCTATCTCTTCTGCTCTCTCCACCTACATGTGAAACAACAGCTGAAAACGACTGGCAGAGGTCCATTCTTTGGGAGACGACAAAATGTAGAACATTTCAGACATGGGTTGAAAGACACTGGATTCACTAACAAGTGAATCAAATAAGAGTAAATCCAGCTTTAGTTTGCAGCCATGCAAACAACTCCGTGAGGCTGCTCTGCCGCTTCCAGCTAACTGCCAATATCACCATGCTGAAAAGCTCACAATAGCAATGTTAACATGTTGCTGATTAGCAGATACAGCCTGATGTTTACCATGTTCACCATCATAGTTTACGACGCTTGCTAATTGGCAGTAAACACAAAATACAGCTGAGGTTAATGGGAATGTTATTACTTTTGCAGATAGGCTGAAGAAGAGCATTGGCTTAAAACATCACTTATGGATGAGCTAATAAATTGCACTACAGTGCTCAAACCTTTTTTCATGCAGGTATTTGACATACACCAAAGTATTGGATCTCCAGCAGACATTAAATTGTATTTTTTGGGGTCTGCTCCAGCTTAGTGTTCTGTAAATCAGTTTTCATGTGCTCTCCTTTTCAGACACATTTAGAAACCAAAAGGGAGAAATGGAGTGCTGCAGGAATGAGTCCTAAAACCCAGAAATGAGTTAGTATTCTTGCACATCCAATTCCCTCATCTCAAAGTCTCAATGGGTTTTTCTGAATGGGTTTTTGGTTAGGTGTCTGAAATAAGGTCTGTGGTTAACACAAGCATTAGAGATTGTCATGTTTTGTTCTACAACATAAAATACGTCAGCGAATTAAAAAAGACAGCGAACAAGTGGCTAAATGAGATGACAGAGGTTGTCAGGGACATTAAACATCATCACGCTGAAAACTGAAGCTCATCTACTCACTAGTCCGTCTTTACAGCCTCTTTGTGTTTATACTCATGCTTTTGCAAACTACTCTGACTCAAATTTGATTCACGAATCTAAAGTAAGGTGTGTATAGTGTTGACAAAGTCATGCAACCAGTGTGTATTAAATGGTTTACTTCTGGTGATTGCATTTGCACTTCTAAATTACTTTCAAACATATTCAAATCAAACATAGATGGAGACCTTATTTCGATACAGCCGATCAAATCCTACATAAAGCAGTAATGTCACAGTTCTGTCGTAGTCAGAGCTGGCGGTCACACTGAGCCAGCAGCAGCATGCTACACAACACAAGAGCAACAGCACACAATAGCTTTCTTGCTAAAGTCTCCCTCTTATCTAACTCACAAACACGGACACACGTCTTGTCCTGCACTCCAGCTTGTTGAATGGGCCACCAAATAAACACTCATCAGGAAAAAGTGCACTGCTCAGTTTACGGGCTAGAGAGCTAATTAGCTGCTCAGCTGCAGCACATTAAACAGCATGTAAACAAATGTGACTTCGGTCTGGTGCCGTCCTTCCTTTTCAGTACCACTAACAACACACTGAATAAGACATGTTGGCTACAGCACAAGTTTGTTTTTGTCTCTCTGTGTTACACCAGCACTCTGGCAACCTGTCAGCTGCTGTCAGTCAAACACAGGTAGACGGGGACACGCCCCTCCAGCCTGCTGAGAGGAAAAAGGAGCATTTCTAATGTTTCCACAAGTACTTTTTTCTTTCTTTTAACAGTTGAAAACTATGCACAGTATATTTAAAAACATGTGGACATTATCCATGACTACAAAAGGGACAATTAAATGATTCCAGTTGGCATCATCAAAGATGTTTCAGTTTATCCTGAGGCGAACATGAAATATTGAGACAATTCATCCAATAGCTGTTAAGAAATTAACTTAAAACTACATGTGTCAACCTCATGATAGCACTTGTGGGTAAGTCAGGGGGTTTCCAAAGTCATAAGGGTTCATTGTCTTGGAATCATGGATCTCTTATGAATCTCTCTACCAACCCAAGAAGACGTTGACATATTTCACGCGATAAGGGGAACCCCTGACCTACTGGTGGTGTCAGATGTAGAGTCACCAAAGTGGATTCATCCTCTGGGGACCATAAATGTTGGTACAAAATTTAGTTGATTGACTTACCGAGCAACAAACTGTCATTGCAAAAACCAGAGTTCGATGATACAACATACTGAAATCAGCCTCTAAAGCAACTGATTGTGCTGCTTTTGCAAACTGGCAAAATGTCTTCACTTGTGTGGAGACGTTTGGTCCTGATGAGGACAGACAAACTGACACATAAATACACCCCTGAATAAGCGTAAGGAGTCGCACCACTCTAATCAAGCAACAGCAGATGTGAAGAGTATCAGCACCTGTTACTTTAGGCTAAAGCTAACACACAACGTGAGGATGTGTGAGGAATGCAAGCCAGCAGTAATGGGTGGAAAGGAAACGGGTTGCGTGTTAGAGTTTTAGTAACCTGTTGCCAATAATAACAGCTAACAAACCAATTATCAAGGATCACCTGCATTCAGGTATGTGCACCTAATGTGTTGCACATGATGTGTTCTGCATAGATTTAGTCATAATTGTTTTGCTTTGCGTTCCCTAATGGATATAAATTGCCAAAAATGATTACTACCATCATGATATTGGTGCAAGGAAATGCTGTTTTTTTCCATATCCATTTGTTTTGAGTTAAAAGTTGTGGGGTAATATAACCTTAAAAAACTACCAAGCATTCAACTGTTATTAAATATCTATTTTCAGCCAACTTCATGTTTGCGTTATCATAATTTGAAACAAGCTTTCTGGAGTTCATTTACTTCCCAACGTTTGTGCTCAGGCATATGAAAACACACGATTGCTGACTAGATTAACTTTGTTCCATGTTCACGCTAATAGGTATTTTTACAGTAATTGCTTCCAGTGGTAGCTGGATTAATTTTTTTTTTTGCCTGCAGCGTGCGTTGATGTGAATGCAGCCTGACTCACTGGCAGTTACAAAAGTGATTGCATCCAAGATTGTCTGAAAAAAAAGTCCACTTGACCAAAAAAAAGCCTTCATAGAACACTGAGATCATTTCCCCTAAATTATTTAGCACCCACTCTGCTTCTCTGAGGCTCCTTCGTCTGTTTCTGTAGGGAAGTAAAATCTACACTCTCCTGACGGTATTAACCAATATTTACTATGCACTGCCTCACCACACACATGTATTTAATATTCTTGTAGAGAGCTAAGTGTTGCATATCATTTTTCAGAAAAGGGATACCTTCATTAAAATATCTACAACCTTTATGATTACAGAGATGGATTTGTGGTATTTAAAGTTGTTGAAGGACGGAATGAAGTGCTTATATCCTGCAAATCTCTTGATGTCACAAAACTATGTGTTAACTTGCTAAATTGTCCTGACAGGTCTAACAGCACTAGCAGGTGACTGAGTGAGATGTCAGTGAAGCCAAGTTTGTGCATGCCCACACTGCTCTGAGGAGAGGTGTTATCAGGCACCATAACTTAAAACACTTGTGTGGGTGCTTTAAGTCAAGACAGTTGTTTGGACTTACATAATCCTTACTTTCAGTATCTGCCTTCAAGCACCCTTATGTTTTATGCTTTAGTGTGTCTACCTTTTGTTACTTTGCAAATCCTTAAGAAGACACTGCTGGGGATGCTGAGCTATTTTTTTTAAATCCCTCAAAGCAAATGGGGAAGAGCCTCCCACAGTTAACCTCAGTGCTGGACTGGTTAAATGCCAATACTGGGTGTTTACTGAGTTTTTAATACCTGTCTCAAGGTCAGTTTCCATTCTATGAAGGGTTAATGTTGAGCTCAGAGCAGTCAGACCTCTCTGCCTCTCAGCTGGAGCTCACCCTGATCAACGCAGGTAGTAGGAGCCCAGTTTGCATGACTCCCTGCTGTGACTGGGGGGTGGAGAAACAGGGAAAATGCACTCACAGGCTCAGTGGGAGCTGCTTTCCTCCTCACTGTTGGTCTGATCCCAAAGCGTCTGCAGTTAAACCCTAAATGTGGTACATAACATATTTTGATGAGCCTCAAAGGCATTTTTTGAGATGCTATGTAATTGGTGAGTAAATTCTTCATGGCACATTTTACGTATGTGCTCTCATGACTTTGTGGAATTACAACCACATTTGGATCACACATGTAGACTGTATATCAACTCTGACTGACCCTGCCAAATGTTATGGTATTTCATCTATTGGTGGTGCTACTGGGTACTGTTGCCTCTTCAGTACCCATGCAGAAAAAGTCTGAATAGGAATAGTTGAATGAAGGATAGACTGTGCACTAACATGCCTCTGCAGTTTAATCTGCATCATCAGATGAAGAAACCGTTTTTTTTTTTTCAGTAATTCACACATTTATTGACAAGCAATTATGATAATAAGTGCTATTTTTATGTTAACCCATGAAGACAGGCGGAGATGCTGTGACATCGTTGATCAGGGTTAAAAGGCCACAGAGTTTAGTTCCGAGTTATCATGCCTCTCCCTCTGTCTGTGTGCTTGTTTGTTTCTCCTCTCTGTGCGAATGTTGTTGTCCTCTCCTGTGTTTGTGTGGCCTCTCTCCAGGTCTCTATGGTGGAGAGGAGGTGCTGTGGCTCGGATCCTACTCAGTGGGCGACACTTGAAGCTGCTCAACTGTCCTCCTGGATCCATCCTCCTCGCTTAGGTTTTACTACCTACATTTGTCATCATAATTGTAAATACTATGATTTTCTGCTGTGAATCTTTTCCGTACACATTACATCTATGGTACGTCTGTCCGTCCCTCCTCTGTGGCTCTTCTGAGGTTGCTTCCCTTTTTTTTCCACGTTAAAATGATTTTTTGGGAGGGAGTTTTTCCTCATTTAAATCAAGGGTCCTGTATAGTGTGCATATTGTAAAACCCCTTGAAGCAAATGGTGATTTGTGATATTGGGCTATATAAATAAAATTGACTGCAAAACTTGACATTGGGTGGCAGAGAAGTTAACCAACACCCACCCCTCATTCATCCTCCGCTGAGGCCAACTCTGACTCATCGAGTCACACACAGCCGTGAATCAGAGAGAAAAGGCCAGAGTGGATGGTGTGTGCACTGTATGTGTGTGTGTGTGTGTGTGTGTGGTGTATGCGGGGCAGTGGGCGGAGGTGCCAGGAGTACAATAAAAGGTTTTAATATGTCCTCAAAACTACATCAACGCAGAGCCTCTGTGGCTGGTAGCACCGGCCAGATGTTTATCTCTAATCAATATGAGCACAAAGAGATTACACCAAAGTCTTATCATCTGTCATCTATTACAGCGGGGCCCCAGTAAATATACTGTTGTAGTCTGCACTACCTGTTGTGGGGTAAATCCTGCAGTAGTCAACTGACTGAGCAGCGCTGAGTTTCAGTGGCAGTGGTCCAGTCAAAGCTGATGTGACGATGATGAAGTGAGCTCAGTCGACTGTGCCCTTCCCGAGCTTGGTAAGTGGTATCATGAAAGCACTCCAACATGTAAGGGCATATCTGATTTGCAAACCAAATACCCTCAGCCAAAACGCTCTCTTTCAGTTGTTCACAAGTGGAGTATATTAAAGAACCATTTGACACTAAATTATACCAGCTTTTTTTTATGCAGCTGCCACAAGCCGCAGATAAACTGACAGAATGATAAGTTAAACATTTCTCATTGGATCTGCAGTCGTCTTGCAGTCAGGCTGACGGAGACTTTAAAAAGTGAATATTGCCGCTGTAAACATGTTGTAATTTCCATGCTCTGCTTTTTCCTGCATAACTTCACATGATTGAGGCTGACAATTTTAAAACATGGATTCCAAAAATGATCTTTATTTTCTTGTTGTTAAAATAGTGATACAAGGCAGTACAATGCATTCAGAAAGTATTCACACCCCTTCAGGTTTATGATCAAATTTTATTTTGCAGAATGATGCTAAAATCATCATCAATCAAATTCATTTGAAGCCCCATAATAACAAAGTAAAATCAGGATTTTAGAATGTTTTGTGAACTTCAAAAGAAAAAAGGTGAAATATCACATCCAGGTTCCTTGTAACCTTGAAGGTTCCCAAGAGCAGAGTGGCCGCCATAAATCTTAATTTGAAGAAGTTTGGAACAACCAGGACTCTTGCCAGAATTGGCCATTTTGGGAAGACAGGTGGCTAAGAAACCGATGGTTTCCTCTGAGGAGATGGGAGAAACTACCAGAAGGACAGCCATCAGAGAGTCTCTCCTCACTGACAGACACATGAAAGTTCACTTGGAGTTGACAAAAAAGCACCTAAAGGAAACTGAGAGAAACAAGATTCTCTGGTCAGATGAAACACAAATTAAGGTGTTTGCACTCAGTTCAAAGCTTCATATTTGGAAATTATGCATTGCTCCCCACCTGTGTAGTAACACCCTAATGGTGAAGCATGGTGGTTGCTGCATCATGCTGTGAAGGTGTTTTTCAGTTTGAGGGAAAGCAAAATATAGCAAAGTACTGAGATATTCTCAATGAATGAAAACCTCGGAAATTTTGTGGCTGTTTCACAGACTGAAAATATATTTTCCTAACCTTAACCAAGCTGCTTTGGTTGCCTAAACCTAACCACAGACTGGGTTCAACCCTCCATTCTTGTGTGCCAGTCCTGGAATTTGTACAGACACCATCCACCCTGACCAAATGTTGTGTTCCAAGAAATGTGGTGCAAATTCGTACATGTAAACTAATCCTCTAAATTATATTTTGAGACAATTTCATGAACTGCTGTGATACTATGTTGTCTTGAATGGCCATGCTAGAGCCCGGACTTGAACCCGATCAAACATGTTCCATGGTCCCTATCCAGCCTGATAGAGGATCTGCAGAGAAGAAGCGCAGAAAATCCTCAAATCCAGGTGTGTAAAGCTTGTCACGTCATATCCAGGTACTCCCGAGACTGTAATCACTGCCAAAGGTGCTTCAACTAATTCTTATGTCAGTGTTATCTTTCTGTTTTTTACTTTTTTAAACATTTCCAAAACCGGTTTCTGCTTTGTCATTATGGGATGTCTGCTAATGGTTTTAGCATATTATAACTAAATGTGAAAAATCTGAATACATTCTGAGTGCACAGTACAAGCTGAGGCGCAGCTTATATCTAGTAAATCCCATTCCGTGCAGGAAATGGTGCAAGCTGATCACACATTACAGCACGCCGACCATATTGTCCCTCAGAACAAGACACTCTACACAGTAAATGTAAGACACAGATGCAGGCATGCATAATGCATGAGTGTTGAGCAAGTGTTCACATTGCGATGAGAGTGTGCTATGTTGAGAGTATTTATGGCATATTGCACCATGAATAATGACTTCAAACACACAAACAGTATGTACACAGACACACACACACACATATTTGCATGTACATTGATGCACACACGTCTGCACACACACATTGAACAATCTAGTCTCTGCTGGCAGCACAGACGGATGTCTTCTTGGCAGCTGAGAACCTGTATCAAAGTACCTGCTTGGCTTGCAGTGAGCAAGTAATGACATGTACATGGTATTATTGCATGCATTAATAGAAATGTACACTACAGTCCTCACTAGGCTGTCAGTTCTATTCAGTGTTAATAACAAGAAGTCATTACTGTGCTGTTCTTTACATCCAGAACAGATTTAGTGCATACTGCATGTATTGATCAGTGAGCAGAGGAGGATACTGTATCTGTCAGGATTCTCTGTTGGGAGGAGGCTGTTTACAGAGGCCTTGGATGCTGCAGCTGGTAAACTTATTGACCAGGAACAAGTATGTTCAAATAAACCCTGCTCATGAATATTGACCAGAGTCCCATAAAATATTGAGTGTGCTGTGCTTGATCCTTGGATGTGTGTATTTGTTTGTTTCCCTACAGATGCATGGATGGAAGGGTTACTTCAAGATGTATTTACATGAATGTTTGCTGTAAATAGTCTAAAAGTCATTCTGCATTGAAACGAAAAGGTTAGTTTTATGATTAGATTGTGTGATTAGGACCTTGTGAAACACCCTCTAAACCCTGTAATGAAACTCAATTTCTTTTCACATCTTATTCCTCATTTAATGGTTGACCTTATTTAAAATGTAATCTCATTTACAGACCTAATGAATTCTGAATTTCTGGTGAACTTCATTTTGGCAGGATATGTTTCACTGAGATAGTTGATACTTCAAACATAACGAGACTAAGCAAACTGCTGCAACAAGCCTATTATGCATCTAACCACCAAAGTCAAATTGAACTTTAATGCAAGATTAGAATTACCAATGTATAAAAATGCATGAATCATATATCAAAAAAACAAAGTAGGATAAATTATGAAATCCCTCTCATATCCAGTATAAATTAACTAATTTATAGAATTTTTGAGGTTACATTTTAAAGACAGTAGGATATAAGAGGATAATTGAAATAAGTGAAAATACAACTTATTTTAGTCTGTTTTCAGAATTTTAGTTTTTACAGGAAAATATCATTTAATCTCTTAATGATATAAGGAATAAGAATTTATTTGACATTTGACATTACATTTAAGTTACATGTATTTATCTTTATTAAACATCAAATATCAGGCTCTGAATCAGAATCTGAAGGTATGAAATACAGTATTTGACCTCACTTGTTTCACAACCTACTCGTGAGTTGACTCGACCTGGGGCTACACTCTGGAGCTCAGACTTTGACATTTATGAGCTGGAAATCTAATTGAGACTCGTACCTGACGAGTTAAGTGACTGAAACGAGGCCCGTTGTGTCTCACATCTGTTGTTTGTTTGAAATAGAGCTTGGCGATATCCATCAATCACGCCGCTGCTTTACAGTAATTTACACATTTCTGCAAGTGTTGCACTTTTTCCGGCATGATCAACTAATGTAATGAGCTCGATGCAGAGAGCTGAGGGGCGAGGTTGGAAGGGCGCCGATGTGTGTTGGTGGCGGTGCTGATGGGGCAATGAAATCCCATCATGAAGAGTGGAGGCCTACTGGGTGGTAAACAGGCCTCGATATCAATCAGCTGAGGAGGAGGGGAGAACACATGGGCTCTGGAGCCTCCTCCATCCCACACACACCCTCCAATTAAACAATTAGGGGCCGAGGCTGCTCTAATTGGAAACATGGTTGGTCCTGCTGCACAAGGGCCTCCGCTACGTCAACAGCACTTCAGCCACCCTACTCCATGACACTCACCGTGCCCTTGAGTTGAACCCTAACATCCCCATTGCTCTCTGTCTCACTGGCCCCTCCTGCTCCTTCTCTCTCTCTGTCTCTGTCTGCTTGTTTCTCTCTCTGCTTCTGTTTCTGATCTAATTGCAGCCGTCCATATGGAAGGTGGGAAAACTGCAGAGTCTGCAAACCTGGATGTATTTCCTGTGGCTGCTGTGTCCTTTGTTATGGCACAAGCTGCCATGTAATCCAAGAGTGCCTGCAATATCTTAACGTACATGACTTGCATGTGTCCTTTCATATTTAATTTCAACATTTTACAAGATGGAAACAGTTGTGACAAACATCCATGCATGTTCTGGAGAAATAACTCCACACAGAAGCAGACATGAATAATTACTCCAGCCTGAAACACGGTGTGAATGTTGCTTCCTGGGATGTGACCCGTCCCTCAGTGTCACTGTGAAGAAAATGACAAAGCACCATGTCACAGAGGAATGCCGGGCATGTTGTAGCCAGTCACCCAGGTCAGCCTCCTGACAGCAGGCCAGTTTTATGGTTTTGCTGACTGCTGCTTTTGATGGTGTAATTGTGACAATGATCTCATTCTCTGCCTCTCTCTGCCTGGTCTCAAGGAGCTCTGTGCTCAGCCTTCTTCCCAGCGACTGGCAGTCAGGAGGGAGAGGTGGGGGTGCACATTTCATTAGCTTTCAATTCATATTGAATTTATTAATCCCATGCTGGTTCTGCAGGGTGGAAGGCTGCTTAAGAAGGGGAAAATATCCTCGATATAGACACCTTTTCCTCCATCTGCTTGCAATGTGTGTGCAAAAGTGTATGAAAGAGAGGAGGGGGGAGGGAGGGTAAGGAACCAAGAAGGCGGGAAGGGAGAGGGAGAATAACAACGACAGCCTAACAACAAGGGCTTGTGAAAAGACTGCAGCGGGAAAAAGTGTGTCAGATCATTTACCAGCGGGGATGCACGACTTCGTCTTTTTAAAGGCAGCAGCCCTG
Source organism: Pagrus major (assembly GCF_040436345.1). NCBI lineage: Eukaryota > Metazoa > Chordata > Actinopteri > Spariformes > Sparidae > Pagrus > Pagrus major. Next base: position 12,641,687 of record NC_133227.1, on the reverse strand, counting down.
CAGAAAGGCTCTTGTCTAGTCAGCACTGCAACAAAGGCACAGCTACGGCTTTATTTGTGCGCCTGGAATGTTCCTGCACGCACAGGGGCAGCACCCGAACAACTAACCCTCAGCTCCATCAAGGGAGGGAACATGGCGCTAACCTCAGCCAGACCTCACCCCGGATAGAGAAGCAAAGCATTGTTGCAGCAACTGAGCTGACAAGCACTTCACACTATTTAACTACAGAAGTGACTCAACAAAGAGCAGCTCTCTGCCTAACTGCCTCTGAATAACACTGTTTGACGTCGTTCTGAAGAGACTCATGTTGTAGCACACTGGTCCCATTACAAAGCAGGTTGTAGAGCTGGATTTGAGCAGGTGTCAGCTGACAAAGAGCTGAAGTTCGTCCATCTCTTGTAAAGACAGTTACAAGCAGATAGCCATTATGTTTTCATGCTTTAATGCCTTGTTGACCTGCTACACTACCCAGGACTAGGCTTTTTTTTTTGGTTCGAGCGCTTGTGGTTCACAATCTGCTTCGCCTGACCCCTCACTCAGCGAGCCTTCACACACTCCAGCCCCGGCTGCTCAGACGGAGGTTGAGGGCACGGAGCCAGCCTCTCTGCATCCTCAGCACTCTGCAGCCCTCTCAAGCTAATGACGAAGGGCTGCTCCCACTTTGTCACACGAAGAACTCTCAATCTGGCATTTCTGTGCTGGTGTCTGTAGGAGGGAGGGGCTGGGAGGCTCCCATTCAAATTGAGGCAGTGTCAACTCTTTGTACAGTGGCAGCAGAATGGGGTGAAATGTTGGAGAAAAGCAGATATTGACACATTTTAGAATGGATTTTCTGCCTATATGATATATAAAAATTCTGCCTTAAAATGTCTGAAAAATTGAGTTGTGTACTTACATTATCCCAAAGGTCTCCAACAATTGTTGGAATTTTATTCAAGGGTACGTGTTTCATTTGGTCCCTCTGTTGCCATAGCTTCTGGGGAAACTTCAGATGATACATCAGAGAGTGAGGAAAGAAGTCAGCGAAATTGAGTGAACGTGAATAAAACTGTAATACATTGCCTCGTCCTTGAACATTTCTACCTGAGTCAAGTCAGATACATTTTTGTCTGCAATGGTGGTTGCTTAACAGTGAAGACAACAGCTCCCATGATCCAACGCTACTTCACAAATTCATCAAACTACATCTTTTGTTCCCATCGTAACTGAAAAACCTCCGGCGGGAGAAATTACAAATGACGTACTGTGTGTTGTGTGTTGCCTTACAAAGCTTATAAGGCCACAGGACATTTTTCCCTGCACACCTGCCAATCAGCTGCCCCCACATACTTGATCTGACAGAGATCAGACCATCCCAGCAAGACCTGCTGGACCTGTAGGCCTCTAGCTCACACCACCAGCCATCGGAGTCAGATATTCCATTTCATTGCAATTCATTAAATCATAATGAGGTTTCGGGACAGAGTTCTTTGACGGGATTTTCTACTTCGTGGTGTGCATTTTATTCATTCAAAAGTTTATTTTGGAGGGATCATCGAGAGGAGTTGGCTGCTTCTCTGTGTGTGTCTTGAAGTGTTTTGAATCCTACATTTTTGAGGGGGAATTTCCCTGTTGTAGCCTTTACGAATGCAATATTTCTGTGCTTCCTATTAATATTTCTCACACTTATGTAAGCTAAAATAATAACTGTATGGTGAACATACACAGCACTAGTGTTGTCACAATACTGGAAGATCTAACTTTAATACAATACCTTGAAAAAAAATTGATATTGAATACCATGATCCATACTACGGGGAAAAAAATTGACACTGAATGAGGGAATAAGATTAGATTTTTATTAAAAGATAAATATAACAAGGCTTGGTTCATTTATTTCTGTAGGAAATGGGATTATGCAGTGCTGTGTGTGTAAAAGGCAGCTGGTACAGGTGCACCAATCCTGCGAAAAATGAGCTTCAAATGTTCAGAGTCAATATGTATCAATATATCAATATTTTTGGCAACACTGCACAGCATAAAGCAATGCCAAAAGAAACTGTCACTTTGTCATTGTGAACAAATATCCTGGTTACAGGGAACTTGTTCTCTTGAACTTAAAGAATACAATACAAATACGTCTGAACTTGAGTCAATTAAATGTTGCGCATGATGTTCTCCGTTTCCTTCAGTTCAAGTTTTATTTTCACTGCCTTGCTTACAAGCCAACTATATCATTTTGTTTCTTGTTGCAGTGCAAGAGAGATGCATCTTCTTCTGCTTTTATTTTCAAGTTGTGTTTTTTAGTTTCCTCCTTTTAAATTGATACTTAGTTGGATTCAGTAAGACATTGTGGCTATTACACAGGGAAGAAAGAAAGGGGAAAAGCTGACCAGTGTATGTATTTACTTTTAATTGTGGTTAAATATATATGAACTGCATGAAAATATGAACCAAATACGGTAAGTACCTGACTCTCATGTTCTTTTATTTTCAGATCAGCCTGATGGCTCTTAAAACATTATATTACTGTAATTCAAGCACAACCTTGGCTCTCAAGATGTTTTTATTCCACATTTTAATAACTTTGCAGTCAGGGCCAAGTGCCATTATGTGAGCAAATGAATGGAATAAGTGCTTGTTCTCATCATTTTCAAAAGCCCTCCGCAATCCATCTTTGTAGCCCGGGTTTGTGGATGCCTGGAAAAAAGGCCAATAGGCAGTGTGTATATATGTTTGTGTGTGAGAGAGAGGGCAGGAGAGAAAGGGGGGAGCAAAGAGCACATATCACTGTGTGCTTTAACATGGGGGCTGGGAGGAGGGCTACTTTATTTGAACATGGCACGCTTGTTGACCCTCCTCATAACTATTCCTCCGCTGCAGAGGCCAACAATGGGATATTACCACTTAGCCTCTGTAAACACAAGTTACGCAGTTGAACTATGGACCTCGGAGTTGGGCTCTTAACTGCTGGATGCCTGAGCTGTGTCTGCCGGTGAGGGGAAAAACCTTTCCTGTCTGCGAGGTCAATTTTATTGATTTACAGAAAGCTTTTCAAATATGTCACGTGATTCTTGTGATCTTTCAGTAGCTGTGTTGTTTGTCCTGTCTCCTGCTCTGTGTCTAAGGTCACAGGACACACACACATACACACACACACAAACACACACGAGTGGCCAAGCTTCACATCTCTCCACACTGTATTCTCACCTTGAGTGTTTCATGCTCTAACATTTGAGCATGTTAAGTGAATACCGAGTCTAATTTACCGTCCGAGGCGTTAATGTCTTTCTGTCTTATCTGACCACCGACTCTCATTAAATTCGGCCCATGTTCTCTTTCTGGGTAAATCTCAGATTTATTATTCACTTTCTCATGCAGGATTTAGTCACACAACAGTGAGACAGGGCCCCTCTGGCAAATGCTCCTATAGCAGAATGGCGGAGACCACAGAGCATGTCAAATCAAATGTCAAAAGAGCAGTTGGCCAACTCCAAACTATCTTATGCTTTCATTTCCCCAATATTCTCGAGTGCTGCTGGGATGGAATATATATATGACAGAATGTCTCTGTGGGACTTAGATAAGAGGGAGCTGGAGATAAGTGAGAGAAAACCATCACCAGATATGATAGCAATCTGCTATTCACATTAGTTACTCTGCTATGACAACTGTGCTCATCAGCTGCGCTATTAGATGTTTTCTTCTGTTAAACAGTCTTATACAGATGGTATCATGCCACAATTGTTTTTCGTATCAAGGAGAGTGATGATAAAGCGTGGGAAGCACCGAATGTGAGATTATTATTCATTCCTATGGGGAGATTTAAGGTTGAGAAAGCTGCTCGATCCTTTGGGATCAGATGAAAGACACAAAGCTAATGTCGAAGGGCCTTGGAGACTGCACAATACAAGCACAAAACACTTGTTATACACTGTATTAGCAATGACTTTAAAGTGCTTGCATAATTAACATATCTATGCCTGATCATTTCATTTAGATCTGGAATCTTGTTTTTTCATGTGAGAGACTAATATTTCTTTAGCTTTGGAGCAGTGTAATAGAATGATGGAATAATGTTGTCAAGTCATGTTGGTGAAGTATCCTCCCAATAAATACTGGGAACAATTTGGTTTCCTCGCATGTTACTGTTTGGCACAGTGCTATCACTTTTCAGGCTGCCACACCTTCGTGACTACAGTGTTTCAGGAGCAGCCGGCTGTGTTCTGCACCCAGGAGCTGCTGTCATCGCCACCTTTAAGGCCTGGTTTTCCCAGTTCTCACTTCCAGTACTGCAAAAAGGCAATGTTACTAATGAACTGTCACAGATTATTACATGTATTATTATACTGTTCACAGCTCTTTAAAAATAACTGCAAAGCAGCAATGACTTAATGAGAGTTTAGAAAAGCAGAGACATTTTGTAATAACGTTTTTACCTGGCAAAAGCAGTGCTATTACTATAAGAAACTAAAAGAAATAGCACTTAAAGGGGGTAGGTATTCATCAGTGAATCACAGGGCAACAGCATATGGGCTAGCTGGGCAACTGGTTGCCATTCATTTCTAAAAAGAAACTACCATAAAGAGCTGTCTAAAGACAACTTACATTGTATCACAATACATTGTATTAGGAGGCGATGCACAAAGATGGGACAAGGACTTGCTAAAAATTATTAATATTCTATAAACCTACAGCACTCACACTAGGAAATAGAGGAAGTAATATTCTGGCTTGGAGTGTGCCCTGAGGTAAATTTGAAGGACAGTTCTGTTGAATGAATTTTGTTAAAAAACAACCAAACAACAAAAGACATAGTGATGAAAAAAATGTGTTCAACTATATTGTATGACAGGGGCTGACAATATATTACATCAAAGTCTTTGATCCATGGTATAAGGATTTGATTCGTTGTTGAAATGATCTATAAATGTCAGCTCCAATAGCACTGACTGTAACAATTATTTGCATGCACAGCTTCCAGAGAAAAGCTCCTGTAAGCAAGAGCAAATTCAACCGGACACATAGGCCTTTTAAAATCAGTTAGCCTTAAGCTTAATGCTGACTACAGGGCAAGCCAGAAGAACTTGGAAAACATATTTTGTTTGGTTAATTTCTCTCACAGTTTGTAGCTGTAATTGAAGCTCTTTTGGTTTGGCCCAACATCAGCTCGGATGCTGGTTGTATGAGATCAGAAGTGCAGCTCCCAATTGTGCAATGTTTTGCAATATTTTGGAAAAATGGTATGTATAACTGAGCTCATTCAAATATGAGCTTAAAAATCATGAAGTTTGATGGTGTACAACTGTCTGGTTTTGGGTAAGAAATTATCTAGAGGGAAGTGCTTGCTGAGCGGCCACAGCTGGCAAAAAATTTCAAAAAACAAAAATGCATATCGAGGAGACAACCATCCATCCTTCTTAAGTGTCTCTTAGCAACATGCCGGTTGTATGATGTCTATCTGAAGGCAGTGGCAAGAAAGAAGATCCTGTAAAAGAAGTTAAACAAATAATATGTTGTGTAAAAGTGTCGAAACTTGTGAAACCGATCAAGTCATTATCTACTCACCCCCATGCTGATGGAAAGGAGGGTGAAGTTTCGTAGTCCACTAAACATTTCTGGAGCTTCAGAGCAAAACAGAGTTGCAGCATTCTCCTTAACAGTAGTAGATGGGGACTTGTTTTAAAACATAAAAAAAACTACCAAACAATCTTAACCCCATCTGAAGCAAGTGCACGAGCTGATCTCAGCGCTTCCAGAGACTTGGATTACACTTGTTTTTTTTTAAAGTTTTTTATTTACATTTCACTACTTCAGCTGTTCAGGAGAATGATGCAACAGTGGTTTGCTGTTGAGCTCCAGAAATGTTTTGTGGACTATGAAACTTCACCAACCTTTTCATCGGAATGAGAGTGAGTAGATAGTGACTGATTTTTATTGTATTTAATTTTTTTTGTTAAATGTTGCTTTAAGTTAAATTGATAGTAAAAATATGATTAGTTGTAACCAGAAACAATATTACTATGATGTTACTCTGACATTTATTGGTATATTTTTCCCCTAATCTAAACCACTATGTAAATAAAGAGGTGGATAAGTATGTAAGTTTCAGCCATGCTGAAAGTTTATCACAAAGTAATAACTGATACTGTGTCAGAGTCAGTATAAAGCTGTTTGCTTACTTGAGAATAAAAATTGTTGGGCTTTTGGACTCACTCATATTAAACTGTTCCCTGCTGTGGCACTTGAAGAGACATTTTAACACTGTTCTCTCTTTGACTTTGATTTTGTATAATTCATTACCTCCCCTTTATGTTATTTAACTTTGACTGTAGTGTAGTGTTCTTATTGTCAGGTTTTGAAGCACAGTGGCAAATCCTATTCTGTAAATGTGTCAACAAATACATTTTGATGTATTTTTCTGTTAAAGTGTTCTCAGTATGCGCTCTTAATGTCATTGCTTTTTAAATTCCCTTTAATACTATGCACTTTTCATTCCTGCGGTTCTGCACCGAATGTTTGATTTTACTGCTTCCTCTATCTCACTTAAGTCACACTGTGTGAAATTGAGACCAAATGAATGGATCTGATTGAAATAAAACAAAACAAAGGGCGCATCAATGCATCTTGGTTGCACATTTCAATTGCAAGTGGAACATCACATGCGCTAGGTGGTGCACTGTGTAAGTGAGCAAGTTTATAGGGTTTGATCATTGGTAACAAAATCTGTTGCTCAGTAGCGCCACTTGCGCTGGCCTAGCGGCAATACCTATCAGTCTTGTGTTATTACAGCCCTCATGACCACGACAGTGTCAAGTCAACCATACTGGAACACGGAACTACTTGTTACGACTGTCAAAATAAAACAAGCATAGAAAACAACACGTTGCAACAATTTTTTGTGGCACAAATGCCCAAAGAATATCAAATATACTGTTAAATAATTACAATTGATTTACAAATTTATTTTTTTCACTAATTCTATATTTATAGCTTTAGTTATTATGTCTAATAACATAATTTCTTGCTTTTATTTTGCCGGAAATGTTGCCTACTTTCTGACGTGTGTCTGTGTGTCTTCGGTTAGCTTGACAAAGCTTTGACCACGAATGAGCCAATAGGCTGTGGAAGGCAGAGTTGTCCCTGTGGCCGCCATTAAAGAAAGGAATCCATGAATTCAAATGGAAACCAACAGGAACCGAGGCTGAAAAAATGATCGAAATAATCGTTGAAATATAGGCCGATGGCATATTTCGAGAGGCTTTTACAGGATGTATTTCGTTTTTAGACTAATTTTTGCAATGGAGGAGTAAGACAGGACGTTTTTATTTTTTTAAAGCAGAGACCGTTTTAGGGCTAAGGGGGAGGGGGAGAGTTGCTTCTTTGCTCTCCTTTTCTTTTTGTTTTATGAACAATTTTCGCACCCTTTAATTTGTTTTTACTGTGTGCTTTTGAGATGTCTTTATAGAGACCACACAGCCTCTTTTATCCGCTTTTAGCTCCGGCGGGGGAACTGCAATCGGAAGGTTGTTGAATTAACTATCCTCCAGCCAAATGTTACAAAAAATATTTCTCGTTGATTAAGCCTGCACATCTTAGAAAACACAAATCCGCAAATTGTTCTTTATTTCCCGGGACGTGAAATGATGGAGAGTTGGATCTCGCAGTGAAGAAGGATGAGTTCTTGTTATATACCAAACGGGGCCAGCTTGGAGGATTGCCATTCCAATCTATTCTGTCTGGTAAGAGATTTAAAACTAAAGGAAAGCAGCCATTTTTAACTAGCTGAACGGGGGCTAAGCTAACGTTAGCCACACACAGGCATCAGTTGATAGGAGCTGAGCTTAGCTAGGCTTACGGCCCTGTCGAGCTGACATCATTTCAGGACAACAAGGTATCCTAGTTCGCTAATGTTACCGTGTGCACTTGTTTTAGCACCTTGCCACTAAGTTATGACTGCCTGTTCATTATTATCTCCTTTCCGCAACATTTTCATTTTCCCATTCGCAAAACCAAACACTCAAGGTTAACGCCACTCGCTTGTTAAGCTTCATTTACTACATTTCTCAGGACAGACACAGCAACACATCGCCTGTTAGCACGGACATAACTGTTGTGCATTTTACTGCCAAAAAGCACGACTGTGTCTCCCGACGAGTTACTTGTTGTGGCACTTTCTCCCTGTCGCCTCAGCACCTTGTTTATTATTAACTTCCTATCTCGTTCTCATTACATTCCCACTATGTTTTATCAAGTGGCGGTGACCCGTACACCAAACACTTCATGCACTGTAGTTTGCAGAGTTAAGTTGCTTTCACTGACTCTGTGCTTTTGCTGTGAAATGCTGTGTTTTTGTAGAACACACTGACAACTCCTGGAGGGACGACTGTCAACTTGCACGGCTTGTCTATTAAAGCACGCCCCTCATGCTCTGCCTACAAAGCTCTTTTTTGCAGCGAGCATGTAACAGTATTGTTCGTGGCAACAGTATTTGTTTGAAAGCGTTAATTATTTATGTAATATGCCATCATCTTGTTTGTCACTGGCTTAATCTCCTCGGACTTCATTTTCTAGTATTCACACCAACTAGGGCACAGGCCCCAGGCTGATTATATAATCTCTGGCATACATTCCTGGGCTTTACAAACATCTAGGTAGCTACAAATCTAAACTACACTCTCTACTACTATAAACTGGGATGAAGCGTAGAATGGGTTCCCCTGTTTGTCTGTCTCTGAGTATCTTCTTCATCATATCATGTTGTCAGTTGTGGCCGGGTGACATTGCCCCCAAATAGTTGTGGTTGTGATCCTACTCACTTGGAGTTCACAGGTATTCTTTAAATCCCCTGTGAGATAAATAGTGCAGAGTGAGCCTCCGCTGTGTAGTCCCCAGTCTGAGCCATACAGCATATGTAAAGGTGTTGCTCGAGTGTACAGTTCCTCCTCTGGCTGGATAATCATGAACATGATCTGAATGTGTTTGTTGTTGCAGTTAATTGGCTTGTCAGCAGGCGTAACTACTGTTTTACTTGTTGGTTAGCTAAAGAGTGTGCCCTGAACAATCCTGGAAGTTGTAGATGTGACTTCTTCAAATGCTGAAATGTAACGTTTTAGAGAAAGTTGATTTTTGTTTTAGATTAAATTCACTTTGATGGACAGTGGAAGTTGCATCCTAGGTAGATTTGTTAATATATATATGTCTGCAAAAAGTTGTTAGAAGTTAGGTGAGGAGTAAGAGTAGAAATGCATCAATACTAGAAATGTTGACAAAGAATACAGTATAATAATAATAACAATACAGGGCAATACTACACTGCCTTAACCACAAATTGACCCAGCTTCCAACCTGTCAGCCCCCCTAAAGGTAACATTTCATTGCAGAAAATCCCCACTCTCTCAATACTACTTAGTTGGGTCGATTGTGTGTGTGCTGAACACGTAATTACAATGTTTACGACAGCACTTGAAGGCAGCGTTGGCTACAGTGGACAGGCGAGGCAGAGGCTGGTAGTTGTGGTGCTGTGCCTGTCTGGCTGACATTTTCCTGCACACTGAGACTAAGCATAACACCACTGCTGTTATGACTCACTCACTGAACAGACTCCACTTTGTGGTTTTATGGTGAAAGAATGCGAACACATTGTGGGACTTTTTCCCCCCTTAGTTTTTCAGTGGATAGTTTTCTCTGGAGTATGTTACTACTTGTTGCATACTTTTTTTTTTGGTATTTTAAAGGGGGATCAATGGATTTAACTCGGTGTGAAATTCAGTTTAGCTGTTCCTGTGTTGTGCAGCTATGTCACTGACGTTTCAGGAAATTTGTAGTTAGGGCTGCCATGCGTTTCAGTGTCAGATTAGGTTTAAACATTTAAAGAAGCACCTGGCAAAAATCTTCAGTTTGGTGATGCATGACTGTGGCACAATAAATTAACAAGAGCTGTGTGTCCAGTAGCTCAAATGAAACTGGTTAATTTGCATTCTCCTCAACCAAAAATGCAAAGGCACACTTGTTAGTTTCACGTTTGCTGACAGGGTTAACTGTGAGAGGTGGCAGACAGGAAAAGAGACTTGGTAGAAGAGGAGCATCTGCAACATGATTTGAGCAGCTTCACCTGTTGCTTGTCTCATATCTTGAAAGGCAGGAAGGCAGCTGTTTGAACACAGTGTTCCCTACTGAGCCCCAGAACCCTAAGTGGCCAGAGGGAAGGTGAGCAGCTGGCAAAATCAGGGGTCGTAACCCCCCCAAGTACGCGTCACCTCAGGAAAACTTCCTGCCCGTATCCAGTGGCTTTGGGTTTAGATTCCCCTCGTAATGCCGCAGTGTGATTTCTGGCTTTGGCTTATGAAAGATAAAACTCATGACCCACAAGCAGTCGCTCACATACCTGAACATTTATGAAGACATAGCCAGGGTAAAAAACCTTGTAGATTCATAGCAGTGCCTGGAAAGCATGAACGTTGGAAGGAAACAGAGATATCTTTGGCAGCCTCTGTTTTTGCACACAGGCTGCCACTAATTTATTTTGAAAGAACAGACAGAACAACTGCAGAAGGCACATTTATCCTTGATGGAGCAGTCTGCCTCTTGGATATTGTTGATGAGGAGTGGAGGACTGATGTCTTTGACAGAGGGGCAATTCAGTTCTGTCTCTTCACGCTCAGGAATATGTAAGGACAGAAGTTAATATATTTCGTCTGCAGTTCATAGTTTGGTTTGAGACACAATCACATGTGGTTTGTGCAAACTTTGATCTTTGATATTTATCACCAAAACAGAACCGATGTACGAACTACAAGCAATATGACAACATTTTTCTACACTCTAACCATCTGTTACTTTTTTTAGTACTATTGAAAATGCAATTTAACGGCTGTTTAATCACTAAATAATGCAGCCTACTTTACATCTGTGCAACTAGAAAGATTGCTTGTAAAGGGTTAAACTATAGCATTGAAGGAAAAAATAGTGAATGCAGTTTGTTGTTGTGAATGTTGTTAGGAATGCATTGTGCTGCTAGAGTTAAATGCTTGCAATCAGTTTTGTTTCTTTTTCAAACCCAGAATAAGTACAAGGATAAACTTAAGTGTTTCAACAGGGACATTTGTTTTGATCCTATTGTTTGTAGAATCATTAATTACTGAAACACATTTTCAGTATTTATTAGTTACATCCACTGTGAATCAGCTGCTTAAGTACTTATTTCCTGTGTAAACAAAACAGATTTTTTTCTTGAGGTCTTGCGGGAGGAGACCTGTTCCCCTGAAAGTGACTTTACACGTTTTTGTCTAATTCTCCCAAATCAGCTCAGCCGGTTTAGATGTGTGTCCTTAAGGTGAACCCTTGCCGCTCTTGAGCTTCCTCAGATCACTTTCTCACTTTTCTCAAACATTTAGACAGTGTAGTCGTTTTAAGCTTCATGAAGTTTCTGTTTGATCCAGTTAAAGTTCTCACCACACCCACAGTCAGTGTCTCACTAGAAGTGGGAGAACTTGAGTTAGTACTTGTCACCTTTTGCTCCATAGCATCCAAGGATTGCAAAAGAGAAAAGATCACTCTGAATCTTAAACGATAATGATGGTGATGATGTAACTCATTTCAACCCTAATGCCTCTGTTAAAACAATACTGTTAACATTAGTCATTTAAATGTATCTTTGCAATAACAGTGTTGTGTGAGATGCATCTGCACTGATCATTTATTGCAGAGTAATGATGATAAAGAATTGATGTGGCTATGACAGTTTGATAGTGTAGTGTCTGTTAATGATAATGCTGTTGGATAATGAGGGTGGAGATTCACATAGTCTTAAAATAATTAACACAATACATTCAATTACTGGAGCTAATTGCTTGTTGACATTAATAACACAGCATTTGGTTAGCTTTTTCCTGTACACCATATATTGCGCCGTATATTCTTAAGGGAGAAATTCATAATGTATTCAATTGCCTACTTGGCAAAGAAACTGCAGCATAGATGCAAACATCCTAATAGTGACAGATACAGTCGCAAAAAAGGTGATGAATAGAAGTGTAGCGTAAGATGAAGAGCCCAGCCTTCTGCTCTCGTAGGCTGTTGTATTTCATTCACACATTAACAGCACAGCAGCAGCAGCAGCAGCAGCAGCATTAATCAGTATTTTGGCTGGGACTGCTACTACAGTAGCTAAATCTCAGAAATGAACCAGGTCAAAGTTTCAGTGCCCACAGGATGTGGTCGTCTGGTTGAAGTTGCCCCGTGTGTGCAGTTGTACCGCAGTTAATAACTAGACGCATGTCAGTGTTTTCTCGATGTGCCATTGTAAAAGTGCCTGATACAAGGGAGGCTGACTATAAATTAAACTATTCAGCCCTCTCATGACCACATGTACATGAACTTGCATGTTTGTTTGAATTAAGAATGCCTCATCACTCTTTTTTAGAAAGTCTGACACCAGCAATTTCTTTTCAATGTTACTTCCTAAATACCTTATGGGTAATTGATTGTGCAAGTAAGTAGTCTAGGTGTTACTGCCTAATTGCTGTACTCAAATTTTGATTGGTTTGGGGGTTGGATAGAGAGCAGTTTGCATTGCCGTATGATCTTTTGCGGTTGTAAATGTGAAGTTTACACAGAACAAGATACAGTAGGAAGTGTTTAGGATGAGTGGCCCTCTGATGCAAATACAAGCCAATGCACTTTACCTTGGCAATAACAAAATGCCAGCGTGTTATGTTGTAACTGTATCCACTTTTGTATTGTATTGTATTAGAACTGGCCTGTAAGAGCAATGGTAATGTGCATCTCCCCGGTATTAAGTGGTCGTTGGTTACAGTTGTGTTATAAGGCTACTTTAAGTGTATATATAATGGATGTTTCAGACAAAGCAAGCACATGTAAAAAGAACAAGGAAAAAACAATAATGCAATTAATTTTAACTAACATAGATAAAATGATTTCGGTCATGACTAGGAATTTCAGCTGCTCGTCTAACAAAACCTTTTATAAGAAACACACCATTATCATTGGGGACTGGCCGTGGTCAGTAAGATGATGCGGCTGTTCACTTACTAATAGTCTATCTGTGCCGCTCATGTTCTGGTTTCACAGTTAACTGTTGTCTTCACCCTCCCTTTGCTTTGTGTGCACAGATGTTTCCTAGTAAGGTGCAGGTGTAACGTAGTGCTTCTTCTCACACTCCAGCAGGAAGGAGCAGCCTAACTGCTGCAGCTCTGACGTTACACACAGACCCAGCTCTGCTGCTTGCACCTCAGAGCTTGTTCTTAGTGTGTGTGAAGCAGCTTTTGAATTTGTCCCAAGCCAGATTGTTCATCAGAGATCATGATGTTTCGATCATACGTCCCCACAACTGCCCTGTTTAGTTGTGACACTACAATGAAACCTTGGGCTTTTGTTTGCTTGCCAGTCACTTTTTCCCTGGAGTTGGTGGTGGAACAAATTAAACACATGCTTTCTGTTTATTGCTGATGCATACAGTGTATACTTCATAACTGTGGAATAACAATCTAGCCTGTATGCTGCTGATGTGTGTTACTCGGACATGTACAGGCGTCATTAATACAGTAAATGATTTAACTTCAGGTTTATTCATGATTTGTCAACCAGTGTGTGTGCTCACTACGTCTTGTGGCATACTAACTTGTTGTGATCTAGCTCTGCTCCAGCTGACTCCACACAATGCTCTGTTTTGACAGTCCTCAACCTACCCCCCAACCCCCACCAGCACCATCACAACTAACACCACAAATCTCCCAGCTTATCCCTAGCCAGGCGAAAGACCACCGCTCCGCCACAACCACGGGTAATCACTTGTTCAGGCTCAGCGCCTCTGCACTTGAGTTAAGATATCCCCTGAATTGTAATGGATTAATTGGTTGAATATACAGAGGGACAGCTTGCCAACTCAGCCTGAACGGAATAGGACTAAACGGCATGAAAATGAACAGTCCATGTTCGCACAGATTACTTGAAATGTCTACAAGGATAGATAGAGGACCAAGATTGCCAGCGGAAATGGGGATGTATGCCTAAGGCATCGCGTGTGTGTTCTTTTTAGTAGTTAGTGTGTGTATGTGTGCATGTGTTTAGGTAGACATGGGTAGACTGTCGGCGCTTGGGTGATAAGCAGCAGTGCTAGCTAGCAGTGGAGCGTAATGTTCCTGCTTTAACACTTAATAACCCCGCCAGTGATTTACTGCCTATGAGGCTTTTTCCTGTGTGTTTTGTTCTCTCTATAAAAGCCAGACAGCGTTTATAGAAAGGCAAAGCACCCCCCCAGCACTCACCAATAATGAGGATTAAGGTGGTGAGACCACATTTACCAGCATTAGTTTTTTTCCTATTTGTGTTTCGAACATGTTGTTCATGGCGATATTGAAAGGACCTGAAGCACAAGTACATAATTCTTTGCAGAAACGGACAAATGTCCCAAATTTTTCGGAGCAATTTTCATTTCAATCACACACAATAGTGCTCTGTTTTCTTGTCATCTACTGTGTATCTTTCCATCTTCCAATTTCTCACAGTTTATGTTCTTTCTTCAAATTTGACAACCTGGGCGTCTTGTTGTCAGAAGTAGTTGGTGGGTGAACTGCCCCATAAAAGAGGATTAATACCTAGTCTTTACACTCTGCTCAGCACATGTTTACTCCAAGGTGCTGAGTGGATCCTGAAGCAGCGACTCTGCACACTAACAATCTCTTTTTCTCCTTCTTCCCCCTCCCTTGTCTTGCAGGCTGACTTGACAGGGATCAAATGGAAGAGGTTTGTGTGGCAGGGTCCCACCTCTGCACCCATCCTCTTCCCGGTGACAGAGGAGGACCCCATCCTATGCAGCTTCAGCCGCTGCTTGAAGGCAGACGTGCTAAGCGTATGGCGGCGCAGCCAGCGGCAGGGCCGGAGGGAACTTTGGCTCTTCTGGTGGGGGGACGACCCCAACTTCGCCGATCTCATCCACCATGAGCTTGCAGGTGGGGGCCCCGTGGCATACATATAAGGGCATGTTTTTTTTCTTGAGCTGTGCAGGTACATTCTCTTTATGTTGTTTTCTCACTACATGCATGTCAGAGGTCAGGGTCAGCTGTTGGATAGCACCGAGGGTGCTTGTAGGGCTTTTAATGGAGAGTGTTCTCTGACACACATGTGTTTATTATGTTAAAGGTCATTAATTATGCTCATTCACATTTTAATTTGGCTGTCTACTTGAATATGTTTACATGCTTGAATATTGAGAAAAAAAACATTATTCTTCTTGGACTGTCCATCGCTGCAGCACTTCTATCCCCCCTCTGTCTGAATGCTCTGTTTAAGTGTCTGTCTCTTAGTGACATCACAGTGTTACAAAGTCCTGATGGCTTGTTTGAAGTTTCTGAATACGGGCTGTTACATTTCTCCATGGACTGTGCGTTTTGATACTTTCACAGTATGAATTTAGCAGCTAGACCTGCTTTATAATAAAAACAACATGGAAATCACACTTTCTACAGTAACAACTTACCTCACTGCTGCATTATAGTTGGGCAGATAGTTAGCAAAGTTAGGCACTCTAGTTGTTCTGGCAAGTTATATTATTAAAGAGAGAACAGGGACTGCTATTCACTGTCTTTGAGCCACTGCTCTGGTGAGAAAAATAATCTATGAATATGAAATTCACCTCAACTACAAATGCACCTTTTGTTGGATTCACTCAAGGTTACATAGCTAAAAGAGTGATGGCTGTAAAAGATAGCTGGAAGTGTAGAGGGCTCGCAGCTTTTGTAAAAGCAGCACTTGAACATCGATCTCCCTGTCAAGATACGTTATTGGTTGTACAATGAAAAATGATACAGATTTCATTGGTTGATTGTCAGGTAGGTACAGGGGAGACGCCCTGTAAGTGATAGCCTCAGGGAAATGTTAAAATCTGTGTGATGAGATACTTCCCTAATGCCCCCTTGTAACCCTCCTCTGACTGATAAGCTAGCCAGCCAGGCTGGTAGTGCCAACACCTGCAGGGCAACCCCCTCTCCCTCGAGACAGTGGGCATCACGCTGTTTCATTATTGCATGTGTGTTGACAGGGGCATCATGTCTAAGTGACCGCTGCCCTACAGCAGATGGAAGCAGCACCTTGCATTTTATTCTTTTTATTTTTTATTTTTTAGTGGAACATGTAATCTCAAGTCACATGTTGCCATTCCACAGAGGACGAACAAGAGAGGAAGAAGGTAGAGGAAACGGAGCTCAGTCCGATTATAACTTGAGAGAGAGAGACCCTGCATGCAGGAGCAGCCATGTGGAAACGAGGCAAATGCATCCACCCCCCACTTTCTTCCTTTCCCTCTTCAGTAACAGTAACATTAGAGGTGGAAGATGGAAAAGGCCATCTTTATTCATGCTTTCTGCCATGTAGATTGAACTTTCGAGTCTGAGCCAAGCACAGCCTGTCTGTGACCCTCCTTCATTATGGGACATTGTGCCTGAAGTGGACTCAAAATGGGAGCTGAAGGCTACGATGGGCAGCTCATTCAGGCCTAACGGGTCCTGGTAATTACCTGAAGCGTCTGGCTCAGGCTCTCTAATGGAGTGTGCCACATTTCAAGCAGGAGGGGATGGTATGGAGAATCTATATTTGGAAATTGTTGGAGTCAGTGCTATGTTCTTACACTGGTTTTGGGGCAATACCTTCTTGTGTTTCAGAAGATAGAAATTAAATAATTGAATATTGACCAAAAAGTCAGCAGCACATCTTCCTTCGAGGTATTTCCAAACAAAATGATGAATCATGTTTTGGCAGGGCTCTTGGCAGAACCTGTTTCAGATGTGTTCTTTTAATTCTCGATAAACAACACAGGTACAGGGCATTTTTCCTCCTCAGACTGATCTTTACATGGACAGTCACAGAGACGTGCATCCCGGGCACCTGATGAGATTCTTCACATTCCCCACTCCTCATGTTCCTCAAGTGTCTTGCACCCTGACTCAACTGCATCTCGGTGTGAATGGTTCCCAGATGGGTGGTGTAATCCGTGTTTCCTGTTTTGGAAGCTGCTGTTCCTTTCTCTCTGGTGGAAGATGTCTTCCTCCCTCCTTTGAGCCTTTTCCCCTCCTGTAGCTGCTGTGGGACCCAGTGAAATGAAGCAGAGCGGCCCCTCTAGATGGATCTAAAGTCAGCCAGAGGGCTTCTTTCTCTCGTCCTCCTTCCCCCAACAACCATGTACAGCTGCTGATCAGTGTGTTCAGGATGGTGTGTCCTGAGACCTGATAACACAGCTGAGCCGGAGATGGAGGAATGTTGGGACTTTGATGGCTTTACATGTAAACCTGTGCATCATGGCCACATTTAAACAATCTTCCTTTCGCTACATGATGTTTGAACAGCTATAAATACTTCTTCTGACGTGGACGGACCACAGGTCTGACGAACCAGTGCTTTTGTTGCATAATTTGGCCTTTAGTGCAGAGGACTTGTCAGTTCTTCTGCTAAGGCTCCAGATTCTTACTGGTTTTCGCTCTGACCATCTAATTGGAAATAAGGCGACGTCGTGTGAATGCTGATGGAATAAAAAATTGAAGGTTGTCTTGTTTCCTGAGCACCAGGATGGAAGATCACTGCTCTGGCAGAGTGTTTGCGTGTGTGTGGATGATGATTGACAGTCTGTTGCGTTTGTGGACTCTCCTGGGTGCTCTGCCTGTGGAGGCGCGAATCGACAAATACCAGCGAGCGTTGGCAGGGCAGACGACGGCAGGACCCAGCCCAACCGGTGCACTCAACTGGAATGTCACAACTGTTGTCGCCTTTAAAACGCCACACTTTTTTTTCTCGACTAGTTCGATGGATATTTTTTTGCCTTTGGTCCTAGCCTGTCTTGGGAATTATTAAAAAGCTTTTTTTTTCTTTTTGTGTTTTCATTCTCTTTTTAGTCCTTAGTGCAATATTGGCGGTAAACATGAAAATCCGCTCTTTTCCTTTCATTTCAGCAAGCTGAAATGGCACTTGCTCATTCCCCCCACCCCCTCCACCCTCATTAGATTAGCGGCCTGTGAAAGTCTTTTAATTTTGAGCAAGTGCCATTTCTGTATACCAGCGTGCCAGTAATCCCTTCTCTCCAGGGAGATGAGGGGAGAAGGAGTGAGCTAGAGAGATGAGAGTAGTGAAGGGCGGAAAACTTGAGGGATCTTTTAACGTCTGACACTTAATCACCATTGAAGGAATGTAAGGGTAACCACCAAGCCCCTTCTCCACACTGTTGGACGACCCGCCTTGCTCTGCTAACACAACGAGCAAACCTATTCTAATCTTCCCCTGGCCATGCACAGAAATTATTCCCAACAAGTGAATGCCATTGCTGAATTAAACACCCCCACCCTCGCAGTGGTTGAGTATAGGCATGTATTCTTATGCAAATGCCTTGCTCTCTTCATCGTGCTCTCTCTTCAAAAGCTGGTGGAATCTCCTGACCAGGAGCACCCAAAGCAAAAGATAAATGGCTGCCTTTTCCTCCCCTCAAAGACCCACTGATTTTTGAATTTTAAAAAAAATAATTTTGCATTGAAATTAGGAATGGATGTCGGTCTGTGAGGGTAATTGCTCCGTGGTGCATTTCTCCTAAGTTCTTACTAGTCTGGTCCCTCTTCCCACCCTCCATCGTGTACTTCCCCTGTACAACAAAGTCCCACTGGGGCTTCCACTGCTGGAAGTCTGGCACCATGTTTCCCTCTTGGGTCTTTCCTAGTTCACTGTTCCCTCAGCTGCACATGAATCCAGAACAGTGGGCTTCACATTGCAGTCCTTCTTAACCTTTTTAATTTATTTTGAAGGAAAAAAAACCCCAAAGAACAAATATGTTGGAGATTTAACAAACATCTGATTTGATGAATGCATTTAATTTTGTGTGTCTACCTGTCTTGGAAGTATGTGGAAGATCTATCCATGCATTTTCCTTCTTGAGCAGCACAGCTGGGATTATTATTTGTTGAGGGGAAGGTTAAAAGGGAGAGACTGTCATCTGCTGTCCAGAGCAGGTTATCAGCCAGCCATCTCCACCGAGGTCCCTGGAGCTCACACATCTATTCATTACTGGGTGTCGGGTCAGATCCCTAGAGAACGAGAGAGAGAAATGGTGGGGGAGGGAAGAAGAGGATTGCATTCAAAATGTCCATCTCTTCCAACAGTTGATGGCGAACACATTGTTTGGGATCCATCCAGCGATTGAGGGAAGAAAAGCTCAATTTAGCAGCACTTGTGAGTGTGTTTTTCACAATGGTCTTCTCGTAGTTGTTGTGGTTTTTGCCAGTATGCAGTAATTCTTGGAATTTTTCAAGTTTTGCCAAGTGCATAGAGTTTTTTTTGTTCTTGTTTGACCACTCTCCTCTGTGCCTATTTGAATCAAGGGTGAAATAAAAACAACCCTGCTTTGCACCTCAGGGCAGAATACCTAGTTCCAAAGGGCATATTTCAGTAGTCTGTGAGGGCTGTGTTGACTGAAAGTTTCACTGTTTTACTGTTTTTTTTCCTGTGTTCTGTGAAGATCTTACTTCAGAATTATTGAACTGCCGTCATATCTGAGAGATTCTCTGTTTGAAGCACTGCCTGCAGAATACAGATGTTCGCTGACACAGAATATTCAAATACCGAGACATCTGTTGATGCTATGTCTGCTTTTTTCCCTATTGCATTATATTATTGTTGTCTTTACAATGTGGATGTCAATTGTTTTTGACATTGTATAGACTAAACGATTAATTGATTTTATTGCAAAATTGGTAGATTAATCAAGAATGAAAATAATGGGTAGTTGCAGCCCTGTATGACGACCCACTGGAAATTGAAGATTTGATTAGCTGTTGATTATGTTTAAAACAGACTTGAACATGGACAAAACAATGTTATCGGCATGTTGATATCCATAGTCGGGTTATGTCTGACTTTATCTGAAAAGAAAAGTGTGTAGAGCTGTTCCAAATGGCTTGAAGGCGGAGTGACGCTTGCAGATCATACTGCTTCCAAGTGTAGGTCATCCCAGACACCAAAATGCATAAAGAAATGCAAACAGTTGTGTACTAAATGATCCCAAATGTTCCCAACAATGTTCAAACCCAGAGAAATCTGTGATTTGTTCAAGAAAATGGTGGGTTTCATTTGGTCTCCTGTTGCTGTATCATCCGGGGAAACATCAGATGATATGTCAGAGAACGAGGAAGGAAGTACTCAGCAGATTGATTTATTGGAGTGGAATGATGATGTTTTGCACATGATAGACTTCAAATTCAGATTTCTTTTAATAATCTGAGTTAGACAGCTGTGATTTTAAAACACCAATTGCATAAAATTCAATAAATCACGTTTATTTGATTAGATTTCATTGTTTCCTAGTGCTTGCTTCCATCAGCCTGGGGCCCATCATTACTTGTATCTGCTGTTTCGAAACTTGCCTGTGGTTTTTGAGTGTTAATCTTTATGACAAATATTAAAATGTGGGATCATATTTGTCTAGTACAGAGCTATATTCCTACAGCAAAATGTCAAGCCATCAGTTATGTGGTTGTCTGACTCGGCACTTGCAATCCTATTTTAAAGATTGCTATGGCGTATTTGCTCTCTTGGATAAGGACAGAAGCGATGACACACAAAAAAAATGAATGCGATACAGATTCAGTCCCACAATGATGTAAGGCCCATTGTATGCAGCCCAGTGGATGCCCCAGGCAAGGATTCAGAAAGGAGAAATGCCACTCACCCTTTAGAATTTCCAAATGTTATTGACTTGGACAGCCTGTGAAAGTCAAACAGAATTTTTGAAATCTCCACTCTTCAGCTGTAAACATAGACAAAGGCTGTCCGAAAACTTTAAAGTGAACAGTGAAGAGTCTGGGCTATGCGATTTGGCTAAAACTAATTAAGGAACTTGCTTAGATTGGGACAGGAAACATTACTTTCTGGAATGACATTTAAAAACACCCTGTTAATATTCTGATTTGTCATACTCTTCGATGACTACCAAACAATGCTGGATATTCTCTCAAAACAAGGTGTTGGGAGCACACCGGGTTTGTGTGGCAGTGGTCACAGAGAGGCTGTTGTGCATCAAAGAAAATTGGTCAGTGATACACTTGGTTTACCTTGGCTTAGGATTTGTGGTGCTTTTCTTGCCTTCAGAGATGGTCCCAAAGTTCAGTGTGCAGTGTAGAGAGTGATGAATAGATAAACCCAGACCAGCTCTTAGGAGGAAAAAGTAGTGGAGGCCGATGGCTTTTGTGCTTGGGGATCAATTTTCCAGGGCTAATCTCCTGCCTGTGAACCACCCTCCGCTTTCCTCTCCTCCTCCTGCTCCCTCTCCCTCTCTCGCTCTCTTCTGATGGATCTCCATTGACTGGCACAGCGCAGGGACTCGGCCATGCATGCAGCTCTGGCCCATGGGTGCAGTCTCCCTCGCTTCTCTCTCTATCCGTCTCTTTTTTCCCCTCTCTGCTCAAGAAATATTCATTAATTAGTAATGGAGACTTTACAGAGCACCATTGGTTCTCTTGCTCGCTCTCCTTGCAGATAAGGAGGAAGAGGAGGAGAGGAGAAAACCTTCTGGCCAGGCTTGGTAGAATCCCCCTGAGCACAGTCGATCACAAGGCATTAATCTTGCTGTTTAATGACCGACTGCTGCTCTAATTGCTTATACACAGACGAGCAACTTGGGGGGGCATGGTCAAAAATATTTCCTTAGCTTTTACTAAATTCCCTCACTTTCTCATCACTTATATAGATCCCAGAATCACTCATGTGCCATTGGTGTGTTTTTAGGATAAGCGGAGTACTGATGCTGCACTGTATCTTGATGTTACAGGAAATGCTCTGTGTGCTTTTGTTTCAAAATGTGTTTTTACTTGCTTATGCGAGGTAGATGTGAGTATTCTTAATAGAGCTGCTATGCACCCGCTTAAGAGCTCTTATAAAGGTCAGATCATGTGGGCCCACTACACAGGAGGCAGAGAGATGAAAGTGTCCCAGCCATCAGCTGAGCTCATAAATCTTTGTTTAAATGAGGCCACTCATCTTTCGCCCTGTGCACTGACCACCGCACACCGTTCCCCGCCCTCTCATCACATGTGCACTCACAAGTCCGTCACTACGCTGGAATTTTGGGTCACAGATGTAACAGAAACTTTACAGCAACCATAGGTACCAATGTTCTCCATATAATCATCGGTTGCACTTTACACTTTAAAGCTGCACCTGTGCGCAAAACACAGTCAGACGCATAACATTTGAAACATGAGGCGGCTTGGGCAATGTTAATGTCAACACATATTTTCACTTGAGTTAAAGCAATTGTGTTACACTTTGCCTTGGTTGCCTTGTGTCAGTTTTGTAGCTGTGAGGATGCTTCCCCGTCCTTATCAACAATAGGAGAATTTAATGATTTATAATAATGTCTACTCAAAAGCACTTCAAGTGTAAAGCATAGCTCACCTCGTAGAGCATGTGTCCCAGGTATGGAAGCTGAGTCCTCAGCAGTGGCCTGGGTTTGATTCCGGTCTGTGGCAACTCTGCTGCCTGTCTTCCCCTGTCTCTCACCTACTTTCCTGTCTGACTCTAAGCTGTCAAAATAAAGACTAAAAGCTGATATCATGATAATGATATGATATAGATATATTGTGTGGCCATATTATGAGATAAAACAGGTAATTTGAAAATGCTGTGACTGACATATTGACTATTTTCAGACGTTAAATGGACTCGATGATTAATCAGTTATCAAGAAAATAATTGGTAGAATAATTGATAATGACACTAATTTCGTTTCAGCCCTAGTGTTTACTTTGAAGCAAGATTGCACAATAAGATTGTCAAAACGAGGATTTGTTCTGATTTGTTTGTTGAGAAGTTCTATGCTACGATTTGCTATGTTGCATCTTGCAGTCTCAGATGAATCAAGGGTCACACAAGGCTCTCTCACAAGTTATGACCCACTCCCTTTCAAATCTACTGACTATTTTTTACCTTTCGGTAGTGAAAGGTGGTTTTCCATTTTTCATTTCATAAGATTTTTTTTTTTTTATGTGGAGTATTGTTGATGGCTGAGGCTTCTGCACTTGGTTTTGTCTCGAAGAAGGCTAATGTGATTGACTCAAGGACCTAGGACAGAACAAGCACAAGAAAAACAAACACGTTCATGTTTTATTTTAGTTTTTTATATTTTCCCTGGCCCCATCCTGTAGTTGTGGCAGGTTGAGTCCAGAGAAATCTGTCATGGGGATTCCTCCATTTACGAATGTCAAATTCTGTCTGTCCTGGAGTGTCACTCCTACCCTGGATGCTTGGTTGGGTTTTGATTTTTTTTTTTTTTTTTTCAAAGTTGCGTTGCCAGTTCTCATGAGTGAGTGTCACATTGCTTACATCGTAACGAATGCTAGATTTCAGCGGCAACATTTTGCGTCTCCGTGTCTGTCTGAAGCGGGGAACGTTGCAGCAGGCATCGCATGATGAACATGAGGTCGTTAAGAACACTTGATGTAAACCAGACGCCTGTTTTAGAGCTGCTCGGTGCTCGAGGGAGAGACTGAGGAGGAACAGGCGACAGGGAGGAGGAGGAGGAGGTATGGGGCAGATGTGGTCTTGGCAGAGTGAAGCAGATGGGATTGCCATGGCGGTTGATGTGATGTAGTAGGTGTAGGGAGGTTTTCTGCCAGTTTCACAGAATCATCCACAGAGGACTCGAGTAGGACTGCAGGTTGAACTGCAAAACACAAACTGGGTTGATGTGTCTCTTGCTGTAGATTTGAGCCCTGCTGCTCTCCTCATTTCCTCCCCGTCTTTCCAATGTTATCAGTCATACTGATCTGTCTCTTCAGCATTAGAGTTTGGCCTAAATCCTGTTTTGTTTTCTTTTTTTCCTGTCCTTTCTCTTAATCTGCTGTCAGTGCCTCAGTGGGCTGGCTTTCTTTTCTTGTTGACTTTTTGCCCTCTTGCCTGCCTCGTCTCTCAGGATGGCCAGACCAGCTGCTAAATCACTCAAAGCAGACTTGGTGAAAAGCGTTCTTGATGCCATGCATACTCGATCACATCCACATTTTCTGGAAAGTTAAATGGCTCTTTGCTGCTGTTGATTTATTTTTATTCTGCACTTTCTGTTAAATTTTAATAGGAAATTGCTGTTTTCCGGCCTTTTTCCTGCCTTTGCCCTGCTTTTCTGTGTTCCTGATCTTATCCCTCAAGATGTGTGTGCACCTGATGAATTAGTTTGCTGCTCTCAAAATCATCGAGCACGTAGCAGCTTTTACTTGGCAGCTAGCCTGAGGTTGTTTTCCTTTGGTTGGATATAATGTTTTAATGGCTAGCTGATCTTGCGGTGTCCAGTAGAGCTGTTGCATTTGAAAGTGGATTTGATGAGGTTGAAATTAAAATTGACACTTTTTCTTTTACATTTTTCCTGCAGATGTTGTTTGCAATTGTTTGCTTAAAGAAGAAAAAACATTCCAACTCTCAGCATCTCCAGCTTTTCAGAACTGCCAGGCTGGCACACAGTGCCCATGCTGTCTCTTTATTAAAAGAAGGGAAATCAATGTAATTTCCTATTTTGATAGCTCTGGAATCGTCTAAATTTAAAAAAATCTTTATCTTTACAACTGCAAGCCAAGGGTTCACTTAATAATTCAATAAATTTTGATTAACTTGCTTGTGGGCTGGCTCGTGCCTCCCTGGTGCACGCCAAACTGACACGAAGGGTGGGTCACACCCGGTATTTATTTCGTCTGCGCTCAAGCAGAGACAGCACACTTGGAGAGATGTTTGCTGGAGACTTGACTGAAAGGAGCTTAAGTGCTGTAAGATGTGAGCAGTGGCTGTTAATGAGATTAGAGCAGCATTCAGGCCAGCGCAGAACGTGATTCAGAAAGCAACTCTGATATGGGTATAACGGTACATTTATTCATCCTGAACAACGTGTTACAGGACACTCACTTTGGTATGGTTCGGTACACTATACGAACCAAATAATTAGAATCCTGTGAGCCTGACACAGTCTAATAACAGTCTAACTCTTTGCAGGTGTAGAACAGAAACTCAAATGTTCTTTCGGTGAGTGTGAAAGTGGCAGTGTGTCTTTCTGTTTGCTAAACCATACAAGTTTGGTTATCCCAACCTGTAGAACAACACAAAAGAGCTGCATCAAACATGTTAGCTCATTTGCGACAGCGTCACCAGAGTATATGTATTACTGGAGGGAGGCTGAAAAAGACTCGGGGTGCTAAGTCCTTTCCCCCTGCGGTGTTTGAACAGCGACTCACTCAAGCAGCAACAATGACAGTGGGAGAGTTGTTACTCATAGGGGTGTTTATCACAGCAGAATGTTACCATAATCAGTTTTGCAGAAGACATGGTATGCTCAAGGTGTAAATATAATGTTCCCACATGTGCACATAGATTTAAAGCACATAGCTGTTGCCTTTTATTAAGTTTAATGTCGCTCAATTGATCATATTGCAGTAAAGATTAACACACTCAACATTTATAAACGGAGAGACGTAAAATCTTGGTGTGTCCCTCCGTACTGAAAATAAAACCTGGTTACTGTTGAACTGTGACTTTGTGCACCGTTTCACCCCTAAACCCTGTATTAAAACTCAATGTGCGGAGGAGCAGAAAGCACCTGAAACCTCCACAGCCTGAAAGCAGGCAGCAGCAGGTTTCTACTTAACCTCTCTCTGTGTCAGTGAGAACACTGCTGTTTGCATCTTCTTGGGATATGATTTTCAGATTTCAGTTCAGATATGACTTACTGTTTTGCATTCCAGGAAATGTGCAATTTCTGTATCAAGGTGTCCGATGTTAACTGGCAGGTCCGTTTTAAAATGGCTTGTCACACTTATCAGATTGCCAGAGTAAGCTCGTCACACCTCTCCCTCTGTGATTATTCTCACCAGATCCCATTCTCTGTTACCTTCTCAGTGTGTTTGATTAGAAACATAAACGCTCACAGCTACATTTATGTTTACGAGAAAGTTTGTCAGACTTGAATTGCAAGCTGTTTCATAATGAAATCATTGATTGTGTTTAGTCAGAGACATTGTCAATGTGAAACTGAGCTCAGACTTGATGTCATACACACAAACAGTGTATACATATTCATGCTGAAGCATCAAGTCCTTTTGAGCTACCTGTGTGGAGAGTTATAGTATGTCGGAGTAGGCCTGTCACAATAACTGCTTTTGTTGGAGGCTATATTTTCCTAGAAGTACTTGGGATAAACAATATTATTATCATTTTTAGACCATTTTATGCCACAGTAATGATAATATTATAGCATAATAATGCAAGCACAGCCTTTCAAAGAGCAGTGAACTCAAATGTAATTATTGTGACAGTGTTTGTTGAAGTGGTGTTTTGCTGTTCAGAAATAAACACACTTTAAGACCCGATAACTTTTACGAGTCATGTTTTTAACATATGATTAAGTTAAAGCTGGGTGATAAAATAAAAACATTTTTAACTTTAAACACTTTATTGTTGATACAGGGAAATGTGACACTATCTATGACAGTTGGTGCTCCCATACTTAATCTTGTAAACATTGATGAATATGTCTGTTAGGGACTGTACTATCTAAACAAGTGTACGGCTGCTTTATGCCTTGCTTCTACCAGCTGCAGCTGCAAGCCCCATTCTCCCTCTAATAGTAAATGAGTTTTTGTGCTGCCAACACTGACATTGTTGGCCTTGGGTAGTTATTACGAGTGTGTAAAAATGGCACAAAAACTCTTAAAGCTTTCCACTCACCTTTTTGTGCCTCTCTCCTCTTTTTCTCTCCAGCCGAGGATGACGGGCTATGGGAGAACGGCCTTTCCTACGAATGTCGCACACTGCTGTTCAAAGCCATTCACAACTTGCTGGAGCGCTGCCTCATGAATCGCAGCTTCGTTCGCATCGGCAAGTGGTTTGTCAAACCATACGAGAAGGATGAGAAGCCCATCAACAAGAGGTACGTTGGCACCACTCGCTCTGCTGACTTCTTATCCACGTCGTCTCTTGTTTATGGCTGTGCTTTGTGCATGCACCTGCACTCTGGCAATGGGTACTTTCTTGGCATTTTTTTTCTCAGTGTTGCCCTTTCAGACATGTTATGTCTCTTGTTGTTTGGCTGTGATATGGTCTGGTGCAGCTCAGGCTGAGCACTGCTCCAACAGGCACAGGGTTCACAGTTTTTATGTGTAGTGGAGTGTGTAGGCTATTGAACCCACACTTCGAGGGTGAGGGGTTCTGTTCCCACTGCAGAACCTGATACAAATATACAGTATGTATTCTTATGACTTCTTATTAAGAGGCTGATATTAAATGGCATATATTGTACCAGGGATTTCCTGCTCGCGTTTTATTTGCTGCTGATCTCAATTTAAGTATCTTTTGATACCAGTCTAATACAATCTTCATTTTAATCACATTTTTGTAAGGCTGTACTGAATGTAATTTTTTTTTTAACATTTGAAGCTTCTATTGAGTTTTTCAAATAAAGTATCAACTCTGTCATATTTTCTTCCATCATTGCGCAATAAAAATTGTTGAACGAAATCCTCAATTTGAATAACGTGATTCATTGGATTTAACAGAGCGCAGAGTGCCAAGCTAATGCAGATACATAATCTGATCTTTTGTTTAAAAAATGATTCACTACGAAAGCGTTCTAGCTGACATGGAATTTTTTTTGTTATTGTGGTTATATAAATACCACTTATGGCGCTGTTCCATTGCTGCTATACCACCATTAAAGGTGGAGTGTGAGCAAATCTTGAGTGAGAGTTGATTGTTGAGACTAATTCCCAGGTGTTGGCTTGGTCCAAGCCAGCATCAGTATTTGACGAGCTGGGAATGAGACACTCACTATCACACAAAAGAAAAAGCTGCGTAGCATTTAAATGTCAACATTTTGAATGAAGCTTTAAAGCTTCAGACCTGCCCAAAGTGGGGCCCGTGGGCCAAACTGGCCCACCATAAAGTGTAATGTTTCTAATGAAAGAAATTGAAAAATTGAAAAAATTATAATATTAGCTTATAATATAAATCAATGTTAATACTCTTTATTTTTGTGAGGTTAAAAGGCTCTTAAAATTTGTAGGACCCCTAATGATTGATTACTTCTAACAATCTGAGCATGGCAGGCAGATTGACACTTGGTGCAGGAAGCCATATAGTAGACCTTTTTTTACCGTGTCTATTTTGACATGAAATAGTAGGTAAACAGGTGTTACTAATCACATAAATGAAGGTTTTGTTCATGTAGCTTCAGAGCCTTAATTAACATGATTAGTCACACTTGTTTTCACATACGTCATATGTCCAAATGTCTGCTCTGAAAAAGGTGTATTGAGAGAACTTGGGATCCTAGTTCCATTTTGCTTCTTAACAATAAAATACCTGCCTGTGGCCCTCGGTTAAGTTTCAGTTTTGGCCCTCCAAGGGGAAAAAAATTGTCCACCCTTGCTGTTCGGTACAGCCCTACATTTGTGTTCTTTCTTTAGCATTCAGGTGCAAGTTAAGCCTTGAGTAATAATAGTACATTAAAATTTGTAACAAAAACAAAATAATGTCAGCCAAGATCGCCTGCATGGTATTTAACTGCTGCTACATTTAACACGGTGCTCTACTGTGAGTCTCTGTCTCCAGCATCAACAAAATATTGAAGTTCCAACAGCAGGGGGGTGCAGATGTGTTGCTCACATGCCAAATGATGTTAAATTATATGCAACGTGAACTTGTTTTTGAACCTTAAGCCGCTCAGCTTGCTTGCACATCACCGTATTATTAGTTCAGTTGAAACTGCTGGCTGCTGTTTATTTATTTTGTGTGCCCCATTGTTAACGTGCCGGTTGCTTGTTTGCAGGTTGGGTTACAGATAGTTTTTTTTAATGGGGAGCATTTGGGCACTTTTGACAACTGCCCTACCTGAGGCAAACAAATAAAGCATTGTAAATGGCTCAGACTTCATTTAACATTATTGATGTATCAAAAAATCACGGCTCAGCTGTGGAGGTCCCTGCATTGTACGCTACTTTACAGTCGTGATATGGACGTTTTAAAAAAGACTGAAAAGGGGTGCTGTTGTGCCAGAGTGCCAGAGCTCTCTGTCTCCTATCTCTCCTCTCGCTCTGAGTGTGTTTGTGTACAACTGAGACATCCTCCTCCTCCTCTATGCTATCTGCTGAGCTGGATTTCTTGCCCTTGGTGTCTGGGTTTATTGATAAGAGATGGAGACATGGCTAGTGAGGAGAAAATGACCATAGCAGTTTTTTCCCTGCACCCCCACCAGCTCCCTGACTACCTCACCCTGTCTCTCTCGCTGAACACACACCTATTGTTTGAGCTCAAGTGGATTTTCTTTTCTTTTCTTTTTTTTAAACTTTGGTTTGGAAATTATAATCGGAGTGTGAGGTGACAAAGTTTATGCTGGCATTGCAACAACTGCTGGACAGTGTTGGATGAGAAAGCAAACAGAAGCCTCTAAATTGTGGAAAAAGCTCTAGAATCAAAGAGGCTGTATTTTGTGTGTGCATGTGTCAGAGTGTTATTGTTCCGCAGTTGTTTTGGTGTTGTTGCCAGATTTCCCAGTCAGGTGACCACAGGGGCCACGCAGTGACATAATCTTGTGTATCCACAGACACGTGTGTGTGTTTGTTTGCAGGCCAATTGCTCTGTCCTGAATAGAAATGGCCAGAACACTGCTACCTGCTGTCAGCTTGTCTTTATCATCACCACAATGTGTGCTGGCAGATCAGAGTTGCCAGCTTTAATGTACACTCTTTCAGAGCCTTACATCTGTAGACAATGACTCTCATCTCTAAGGATGAGTATGATAGATTTTCACTTAGCTGGCAGAATAATAGACAAAATAATACTGAAGAACAAGCCACTTCTTTTTTAAGCTATATTCATGGCTTGTTTTTAGCTCTATTGCCTCATTACCCAGTAGGCTGATCACAGAGGGCCCCAGTCAAGGGAAAAAAAACAACAATGGTCTTTTCCTCTGCTCTGGAATTCACAGGCCACCCTCTGTCTGTGTGTCTGGTTCTCTCTCAACTCTCTCTCCTCACTCTCCCTCTCCCTCTCCCCTTCCCTCCATCCCCCTCTGCTGTCACGGAGCAGACTGGGCAGGTTATAAATAGTGGTGCAACCACCCTGAATCTTAGTTGTCGTCAAGGATGTTTGTCCTCTCCCTTCGGTGTGTTCCGCTGTGCTCCAGCCTCGCTGGGATTTCGACAAACAAAGCACCACAAAACTGTGACGGAAATGTACTCGACCCCTTTTGTGTGTTTTTTGATGTTGCTACTGCGCCCAGACCAGCTGGTCTGACACTGAAACATTTCCTGAGCTGTTATTGATGTAGGGCTGTGGTGTTTGTAATTGGGAAATGGCTTAAGTAATGTTGGCTTTGTCGTTTCTGTGGGACTAAGTAATGCTAAGTATACAGTGATGGGTCCTACCCTCTTTTGATTGTATGTTATCCAGAGCTAGTTTGCTGTAAATGCTGATCCTGTCACCATGGAGATACTCAGAATTGTCCTACCAGCACTGCTGCTTTTCCACGTATAAATTCAGCATGTTCACCCCCTAGGGAGACTTCATCCTCATAGGTAACATGACAGTAGGGCTACAATTAAAGATTATTTTCATTATTGATTAATTTGCCAATTATTTTTAATTGTTTTTAGTCTCTAAAATGTCAAAAAATTGTGAAAAATGCTCATCACAATTAACTATAGTGACGCATTCGATTTGCTTCTTTTGTCCAACTGACAGTCACAACCCAAAGACTCATTTACTTTCATAAAAGACAAAGAAAAGCAGCTGATGGGAGCAGCAAATGTTGACATATTTTCTTAAAAAATAACATAATCAAAATAGTTGGCAATTAATCTAGATCAATTAATTGACTAATCCTTGTAGCTCTACATGATGGTCCCATTTATGTCAGCGCTCAGGTCTTTTGGGTGACTCGCTGATTCCACAGGGAATGGGATGTAAAATTTCCAGGGAAATCCCACTTATTGTTCAGTGAGGAGTATACTTACTGTACATTGTTTACAACGCCCATCATTCTTGGATACTTCCCCTTCCTCCCTAAACACAGATACACACACTAAACTGATTAGATGACAGTGTTTGCTAGCACCTCTGCTCATCTGTCTCGTCTAAGCACCTTGTTCACTGTTCATTGACCTGTGGGTCAGCTACTAGTTAGGATTGCCTCTCCTTCTAAATCACAATTGGATTAGCAGCCAAGAAAATCAATAATGTCTTTAAACACGTCTTTTTTTTCTTAAGTGACAACCCAGAATATATTTGTATGATGAAATTGTTTTCTTTAGAGCATAATCTGAAGGGTCAAGACACATTTTGAATTTATGTAAAACTACAGTGTTTACTCAGGAGTATATGCTAATCTTCTCACCAGAATTAGTGATGTTTATCATTAGATCTCTGATATTATATATGATATTATATAAGATGTTGTATGGGCTAGTTGGGTTGGTATAGATGCTGGTGAAAAACTTTTTTTCATAATCATTTGATTAATCATTTTGTCTGTAGAATGCCAGGAAATAGTTTGAGAAACTTGTTGTTTGTTTTAGTGTGTAAACTGTCTAAAATCCAAACATGTCCAGTTTCCATCATATATGATTAGTTTTTTTTTCAAAGCTTCAAATCCTTGCATTTGAGAAGCTGGAACCAGCAAATGTTTTTTGTAATTTTTTTTTAAATGATGGAAACCGTTAATTTAATGACAGAGCTTCACTAGCCAGTCAATTGAACAATAAGTTGATTGACAGAAAAATCATCTGAAGAATAATCTGCAATTATTTTGATAATCGATTAATCAAAAAATTCCAAACATTCTCTTTTAAAACTTAGTATTTTGGGGGTTTGAACTGTTGCTTGGACAAAACAAGACATTTCATAAAGTTGTGCTCTAGGTAATTGTGAATTTGAACTGTTTTCTGTTGTTATATAGTCCATTAATAAAAAAAAAAAAAGGCAGATTAATTGATTATGAAACAAATTATTAATAATAGGAATCGATCAATTAATCTGTACTAGAATGCACCATTGCGGCACAGTTGTGACTATCAGTCAGAACTTTTCGACTTTTTAAAGCTATAAATACTCAAAGTTAGAGCTGCAATGATTAGTCGATTAATTGATTTTTCGATGGAAGAAAAACTTGATAATCGATATATCGTTTATGTAATTTCTCAAGTAACATTAGCTGGTTCCAGCTTTTTAAAATGTAAGGATTTTCTGCTTTTCTTTGTCAGTTATGATACTAAATGAAGAGTGTTTGGGAGAAGAAGAGATTTGAAGACATCACTGCGGGCTCTGGGAAATACTGAGCATCTTTCAGTTTTATCTTGGCATTAAATAGACTAAATGATTAATTAATTTATCATGAGAATAATCAGCAGATTAATCAACAATGAATATAAGTTAGTTGCAGCCCCACTAAAAGCCGTTTTTGTGGTCCGCTCCGATCAAATCTTCTTATTGCATCACACTTGATCATCAGGCAGCCCCTGTGTGGCATCCAAAGTCTCCAGTTGGTGGAGGCTGTGGCCAGCTGACAGTGTTCATAACCTCAACCCCAGACCTCAGCCTGTGTTGAAATGCTTACATCATCTCTCTCTCTCTCTCTCTCTCTCTCTCTCTCTCTCTCTCTCTCTCTCTCTCTCTCTCCCCCTCTCTCCCCCCCCCCCCCCACCCCCCCCACCCGTCTTTCTCATTTTTGCCTGATGTGTGTGGTAAGCAGTAAGCAGCAAATTTGTATTTTCACAATCTTTGATAATGATGACCTCTATTGGTGCCATCAATTGCTCCTTTTGTCTGCTTCTCTTATCGAGACATGAGGAATTAGCCATATTTCTTAAGACTCATGTTTTTTAGGAGATTGGAAAAATAAAGAAACATGTCGAGATGAATGTTACATTAAAATATCGGTAATAATAATAAAAGTGTTTTTGGATATTTTTCTTTAAAGAATCAGTGCACATCAGTTTGTTGAAGCCTTTGTCTCCTAACGTGAACTGCAAATGCAGCAGTACGAGTTGATACAGCTGACAGTAATTCTCTTTGTCTGGAGTACAGGCGGCTCCAAGTTGTGCAGCCTGGTTGTTTGTGTGAACCTTATGCTGCTAGGTAGACTGGCTTCAGGAAACAGAGAGAGCGGGAGAGAACACAAGGGATGAAGGAAGGGAGGGAGGGAGGGAGGGAACGAGCAAGGGAGAGCTCCTCTTGGTTGTCATGGCAGCAGGGAAATGCACCATGGGATCGTGTGTTTCCAAGGTGAAGCGGGATGCTCGTGCTCTATTGGTCAGCTTAAGGCAGACTAGCTCGTTGACTTGCTCCTAATTGGCTGCATTACTGAAATTCAGAGCAACATTAAATCCAGCCCGCTTTGATGTTTCAATTTGATCAGGACAAAGGGGATCTCATTTCTTTTTATCTGCTTGGTATGCACTGTGTAATGAAAGCAGCATTTACAAGATCTACAATGTACTCTGACTGTGCTGCAATCAGGAGAGTGTTAGATTACTACGCCGCTGTATTTAAATATGTCTCGTCTGTTGTGCATTTAGTTGCTGCTGTCTGACTGAAAGCATCATTAACAAATCAAGCTGTTATGAAATGAGGCTAGTGTGCATCAGCTTATATCACAAGAGCAAATCATAATGAATTAATGCAAAGCATAGTTATATAATAACAAATATGCCTGCATAAACACATGTGACTGTCTTGCTCTTCCTCTCTTTTTGTGGCCCAATGTTGGGAGGTGAATGTGTGAGTCCTGGTGCGCTGTGGCAGGCGGAAGCAGAGAGCAGCACTCTGTTAAGTAGGACAGTGCAGGATAAAGGGCCACTGCCTCCAGTCTGGGGCTAAAGCGCTAAATTTATCCCCTCCCTGCTCCCAGCACAACACAAACACACAGGGAGGCAGCCACACAAACATGCTCGTCAACAATCGGTATGCAAGCCAGTCCACAGCGAGGAGGGCAACGGAGGGGCTGGCACATGAGCGTTTCGTTGGAATTACTGGTGTATGACACAAGGAATGCAGCCGGACGAAATGGCATGTAGTGCGCATAGGGACTAATAGTGCTGATGTAGATCTACAGGACAACTCAGCACCTCTCTTAAGCACCCCGTCCCCTACATTTGGGCCCCCTACCCCCTGGGCTTCCCTCTACTTCATCAGTCTCTCTAGCAACAGGAACTCCAGGGAGACTGGGCTGGGGGACCATGTGACCCGGCGCTCTGGATATATCATGTTGCTGGAGAGATCCTGTCCACAAGATAAATATGGCTCTTAAAGGAAAATACCGGTGTTTTTCATTGGTATGGACCATTTCCTTAATCGCTGCGCAATTATACATTATTAATAGCCAATTTCCCTTTGCATCACTTTAGTGTTGCAACTTAAAGCAATGCCTTTTGTATCGCTGACCTTACAAAGACCCCACACTGTAGCTATCTCTGCCTCAAGACAAACCATATTGTTTATGTTGACTGCACTGGTTGAAACAGTATTTATTAATCAAGTTATTATCTTACAGAATTAAGTAAATAATGTCACTCAGGTGACGTGGATGGATTATGACTTTCTATCATAGTGAACAAGGTAGAGTGTTACCAAGTGAATGAGAACTCTGATTTACAAAAGCGAATATGAGTTTGATTACCATATCCCATGACAGTGTGTGCACGGTGAACAAATTGCTTAGCATTTCAAGCAGTGTGAAGAAACAAACAGTGATGGAATGTTAATATGTACATTTGGGGTTATCAAACACTTACAAAAAAATGTAATGGATGCAGGATATTTTACAGCATAACAATAAAAATTATTGTCTAAAATCACCTCAGTGTACTGAAAAAGTAAACTTGACTTGAAATGTAATAATTATTAATCAGCCCAAGCATTGTTTTTCAGCACCACCAAAAAGTTTTCATATCTGCAGACATGGACAACATGCATGCCGATGCCGATATATCTGTGATAGGCCAATATCAGTGGATAACATCAGCCAACTGAAATATCGGTCAGGCTTTGCTATTTATAACACTGGAAACAAGAGACCATCAGAAAACTCACTAAAACTTCTTGTGAGACTTTACCACCAATTTCCACTCCTGAACACATTCCTCATTTCTTCAAATGCCAGTGAGAGGCCCTGAGAGAACAAAGAATGTATCTCTTATTACTAAAGTTAACAGACTTCATTGTCTTTTTATGTATTGTAGCGCCAAGGAAATCTGTATTTGTGTCAGCAGTGGATTTCAAGGGTAACAGCAGGGACAAATCATGTCACTTTTCACGGAGGGAATCCTGTGTCCTCACATTTCCTCTGCTCGCCTGTTCTTCACCCCCCGCTCTCCTGCCTCCTCAGCCGCTGCACACTGCATTCCTCCCATTCCTCCCACCTTCCCCACGTGACCAGAGGCTACGGCAGAGAGCAGGGGCCAAGCGAAGGTCTGAAGAAGTCGTCATAGTTAATCCGTCAGACGTCACTCCCTCGCTGCAGCCCCCCCACCCCCCCGTCCTTTTTTAACTGTGATTCCTGCGGTACTGTTTTTAATCCAGAGGTTCAGACAGATGGCCACATTTAAAGCTAATCCCTTATATGGTGTTAGTCCTTTCACCTCATCGCTGTAGACTGCAAGGTGGCTGCATTGTAGCCTCAAACTAGCAAAAATGTTAGAATATTTACAGGAATCTCACTAAAGTGCATGGAAACCTCCAGAGACACCTTGAATGAAGTCACTCCAAACTGATCTGTGCTAGCCAAATGTAGGTTTCAGTTTAAATTAGGAATGCAAATTGTTATTTTGATTTCATTGATAGTCGGCTGCTTTAACAATTAATAGTATATGAAATACGTTTTTCCATTAGAAAACAGTTTAAACCACTGACTTGATCTATGTTCAGTGGACAATCAGAGAAGGCTACATAAAGAGTTAAAAGAACAGATAAACACCGAGTTACTTCAATGTAACTCGTCTTTATTTTAATTGTGGAACTCCAGTCTGTCACTATTGATCAATTGACCAAACAATATCCAGTCCATAATGAGGCTTGTAAAGGGCTAAAAATGTTTTTTTGTATTTTTCAAATGACAAATTAGTTATATTTTAATTAGATACTTTTTCTGATACCAGTATTTTGTTTTGATATATTTGATATGTATGTATTTAGAATTTGAGAACAACAACAACAACAACTAATCAATTGATTAATCTTTAACATCCCTAGTTTGAATTCATTGCATACACTAATAATGCAACTAAAGTATCCTCAAGACACACTTGAGGGTTGTCAAATATGCAATCCCTACATACAGTGGATGTCAGGATCTTTTGTCTTTTGATCTTTCTTCTCACTGTGCAGCCATCGGCTCAAAGAACGTGTAGTTCATCCTCTTTCTTCAGAGCTCACTTGGTTTAATGTGTGGTTCACTTCAGGGTTAATAGAAGTGGATTGCTTACAATTTTAGAAATATTATGTTTAATTTAAAGGAATATCTTGGGGGATTTCATGCAGTTGAAGTGGAGGGAGGCCAAATGCATTTTAACATACAGTCTGTTAGAATAACAGCTTTGTAGTTTGAAACTGCTCCGCTGAGTTGAGGTATGTAATCCACTGCAAACTTTTTTGCTTGTGTTAATAAAAGTAGTCAATTCAATGCAAAAAATGTTAATTGTTGTTGTGATGTGCTGCTGAATGCGCACTTTTTATTATAAATCTTTGTTACCTCTCTGCTGTTACCTCTCTTTATTTTAATACTGCATTATGCCCACCATCAAAGGAGAGTCTCATTAGTGTAACAGATGTTTTCAAAGCATCAACAAGCAAACTTCCACTCTCATGATGCACAAAGCATGAATAACGGCTGATATCTCGCCCAAGAGAAGTTGACCCTTAAGTTGTGTTTGAAACTCTTCTCCTCCTGATCAGTCGTCTGTCTTGCATAGTACTGAGGCCAACATACATTGATGATTTACTGGGGAAAAAGCTCATATAGTCTTATCCACTGGAGCTAATGTTGCCAGAAAATACTGTTGAAAAGTATAAGGGAATATACTGAATGTGTTGTCTCCCCTTAATTTGACAAATAAAACAAACAAATCTGCTGACTTAAATGAAACATTACATTTTGAGAGTCACAATAAAGCTAGAGTTATCAGTTCAATAAAAGTTTAAATGCACCACAAGCTGTTAACTTGATACTGAAGTCTCGACACAGAGCCACATAAAACCCACAAACTTGGCCATTGCATTTAGTTATATTTGCATGTAAAATGTGTCACAGCTGGTAGTAGAAAATTTCAACCACACTAACTACTGTCTAACACGATTTTCCAAAAGCGTTTCAGCTCATTTGAAAGAAAAAGAGGCCAAAGTAGGCCTTCCCTTTGTGGGTTAAGTGCAGAAGCCCAGCTTTAATCCAGGATGAGACTGACTAATTGGCCATGGCTCTGGGTGATGAACCGTTATTATTACAACTGCACAACTCATATTACTAAGGGCATGATGACCTAATGACTCAGTATGAGCATGGCTTTAAACAGGCTTAAATTTCCATCCTTTTTACATACGACCATAACTGTAGGTTTTCATTGACAGGCTTATAGGATGTTGTACGCTACGCAGTTAAAGCGCAGGATTGTTGCAAGTATATTATGTTCTTTGTATGTACAATTAAATGCATATCACACTGCAGTGATATACTAAGTGCCTCTTTCACAAGAAGGAACAGATGTTGCATCACGATGCAGTTGCAAAGTGATTATGTGAACATGGTAATGAGCATAATTGCTGAAAATATTTTTTTCAGAAGAGCAAAGGTATCTGGCTCAGATTGAGACAGTTTGCTTTTTAGCTGACAGCAGGTGTATTAGAGGAACCCTGGGGTGTGCGTACTTGTGTGCGTCTGCATCTGAGTGTGATATAGCCTAAACGGGGAGGGAGCTGGGTACCTGACTTGTTGTCAGGGCTATGGCAGTATTATCTTTATTCAGCTGAGGCTGTATCTCTGTGTGGCTATGATAGACTTGCAGAGGATCGGATTTCTCCTCTTTTTGTGGACCTGTCGTTCTATCTCTCTCCATTTCTCTCTCCCTTCCAAGTTTAATCTGACATATATAAAGAGGCTCACCCCCCTCTCCATTTGTGGCAGAGGGAAATCAATTCAAAGTAATAGAGCTCTGAGAGTGTGTAAGTGAATGTGCCGGCCGTAAGAGTTTCAGTTTAGTGTTTTCTCTAGCACCTACTCTCCTGTGTGAACTGCGTGCTAAAGCCGGCGCTGCTGCGTCTCTCAGGGCTCTGTGTGTTTGTGTGCTTGTGTTACTTTGGCAGCAGACAGTGCTGTTGTTTCCCAGTGGTCAGGTGGCTAGACAGTAGGGAGGATTATATCAGCCTGGAAATGTGTCCTCTAATTCACTGCTGTTTACCACCTTCATTGTTTTTATCTATCTTTCCTCCCGTATTTGTTTTATCTTTCACTCTTGAACAAAACACTACCTTATTATTTCATGAAGATAGGTTTGTTGTCCCTTGTCAATTCCTAATGTGGCTTGGATATGAAAGTCAAATTTGCACAGCCTTTAAATATTCTGCTCTTTAAAGCTTTTATGTAAACAATAATGCTAACTCAATAATGGCAGTGTTGTTCAGAAAAATTGACTCCTCGCTCCTTTCAAGAAAAAGCTAACCATGGTTTCTTGGCAAGTCTCCTTATGTCTCTTATGTCTCTGTCCATAGTCAAAAAAGTTTATCCTTGTTCACGTGGTGCCTGATTGCTATTGTAAGCATTAACTCCACAAACATTGTTTAATAATGTTGTGCCAGAAACGTCACCCATGCCAGCACGCCTTGTCACTGCAGCAGCACATGACCGGTCAAAACATGTTTACATGCCCCAGATCGTAACAACAAGCTGCTGCAAATGGCAGATATCCACGTATGAGCCAGACCATCGGTGCCGGCTGGATACAGTAATGCAAAATGGCCAGAGATGGAAGGGTCCCAGCAGCGGGGACACTTGCTGCTGTTGTTGTTGTGCTGAGGAAGTGTACATGAGCTAAACGGAAGCTCAGTTCTTAGAGCACAGCCAGCCAAGGCCAACAAACATCTGTGGAATGTCACTGCTCTGCAGCCTCCTTCCTTTTTCTCCCCTCTCTATCTTCATATCTTCCCCAAAACTGTCCGTTTAAGCTTCAGGCTGAGTGGCTTCCATTTGACTCTTGATTTGCCTTGAATCAAGTTTCATATTGACTTAGTAGCTCTGTATGTATGCATTCATCTGATGCCTGAAAAGAAGCTTTTTGTTACCCCGCACCTGGAACGTGTTCAGTAGCTGGTAGTGATGAAACTTAGACAGATTGATCAAAAGAGCAGTGATAAAATGATGCAACAATGCATACAAGTCATTATGTCAGTAAAATGCAGATTAGCTAAAGCTCTCCTTGTAAGAACACTTCACCTTGAAGCAAACAAACCAAACAGCAGACAGACAACAAGCAAGCAGACAACCAGAAATCCTGTCGAGCTTAGGCACACTTGTGTTGGCTGAAACTATCTGAAGAACAGGAGCAACATATTTTAGAATAGTGCAACAAATTTGACGCGAATAGGGAAGTAGAACTCAATAAAAATGCCACTAATGCCTGAAAATTTGGCAGGAACATTAAAATGGTGTGATACAAAAATTCCAGTGCACATTAATTTCTAACAGCTCCGACAGTAAATGAATGGAGCGGGATGCTCTGTCCCTGTAGGTTTACATGGGCAACTGATTTCGCTGCCATTTGCTGTAACAACAAGCCACAAATTAATCTGCTGGCAAGCCTCGGTGCAGATAACTCACAGAAAATAAATGAGATGGCGTTGCTCACAGCCATTGTTTTATTCAGAAAGAGCAATCTGCTGTCTTCCCATCATTGCAGTTGTCCATCATTTTTGTCAGATAGTAAAAAAGCAAAGGTTTTCAGTAGATGAGACATAATTCTCACAAGAACAGAAGTTTGACTTAATTGTTTAAAGCACATCAGCCAGCTTAAAAGTTTAGGTTTGCTTATTTAAGTCAATTTATTGATTAGTCGTTGTACAGAAAATTAATCGGCAGCTATTTCGTTAACTGATGAATTGTTTCAGTAATTTCTCAAACTGCAACAAACGACTGTTTTCAGTGTACATTCATCTGTTGACTATTTTTTTTTTTGATGAATCGATTAGCTGTTTGGTCTATAATATGTCATAAAATGGCAAAAAAATGTTAATCAGTGGTTCCCAAAGCTCAAGATGATGTTCTCAAATGTATTGTTTTGTCCACAAACCAAAGATATTCGGTTTGTGCTCATAGAAGATGGAAAATATT
This sequence comes from Pagrus major, assembly GCF_040436345.1. Classification (NCBI taxonomy): domain Eukaryota; kingdom Metazoa; phylum Chordata; class Actinopteri; order Spariformes; family Sparidae; genus Pagrus; species Pagrus major. The sequence continues at coordinate 12,601,324 of NC_133227.1, read as the reverse complement.
CACAAGGAGCTAGAATCAAAACATCATGGATTACTCAAAATGATAAATCGATTATCAAAATAGTTGCCGATTAATAATAATTATAATAACAACTAATTGATAAATCGTTGCATCTCTACTCAATAGTTCCTGTTCTTTCTGCTTTTCTCTGTTTTACATCACTGTAAACTGAATATCTTTCTTTTTGAAGCTGTTGGTCAGACAAAACAAGCAATTTGAAGATGTTGTCTTGGACTCTGAAGAATTGCGATGGGTATTTTTCACAAGTTGTTGACATTTCCCATTTTAAACGATTAACTGAGAATTATATCTGCAGATTGATTGGTAATGAAAACAATCATAAGTTGTAGAGTTTGAGATGAGATCTGTAGCAAAAAGGGGAAAAGATGCAGAATATAGTGTCCAGTGCAACTTTGTTTGAGGAAACTAAAAAGCAGCCTTTTGTTCCGCCTCAGTGTGTCAGTGGTGCAGGTGCATTGAATAAGCTCTTAGATAAAGTGACATGTCAAAAGGCATATTCTGTATACTGCTAGGAAACAAGCTGTGATGCACATATCTTTTTGGGGAAAGAAAATGCCATGTCAAAACTTGGGGATGGTGTGCTACACAGCAGACCATCCATGTGACACTGACAGAGGCTGTCAGTCCCACACAGCTCCCTCCCTGCCGCTGCACAGGTCGCCGCTGGCCTTTGGCACCTCATTTCCATGGCATGCCAGCTGAAGGCAAATGTGCCCACCTGCCCTCCTTTGTATGTGGCCCCGTTTCAAATCCTCACTGGACTATCTTATTGTGTCCTTACCGAGCCAAAGGCCACTGGCCATTTGCATCTGAGAGGTGGAGCAGGGAGTGCCTCTGTGGACAATCACAGTGGCGTGTGAGTGAGCGTGCGCTGTGTGTGGTGGCGAGGAGAGGAAAAGAAGAGCGGATCAGAGAGCTGCCCAGTGTATTTGGCAGTTAATAGATGAAGAGTGGGAGGAAAGGTGGAGACGGAGAGAGAAAAGATGATTAAAAGATCTTGTGTCTTTTTGTCAGGCTACAACTGCAACCCTCCCTCCTTCCTTTATATTCTCTCTCAACATGACTGAGAGGGAGAGGTGGAGATGAAAGTGGAATCCCACTCAATTCTAGTTAATGAACATGATATTCTGACAACTATCTAGTTGTTTTGAGGGCTGTTAAACTCCGTATTTTGGGTAGAGTGCAGTCTGCTGTGTCTCATTTTTTCTCTCCACTGTTAGAATCATGCATTTAATTCCTCTAATAATGGAGCAAACAAATGAGATGGGAAGTATTTAGTAGTTTAGAGAGGGATTTTTGTGTCCATTAGCTCATGCACATTGTGCTGCTGACAGGTGGTGTTTTAATCACATATGTGCACTCAACATTGGCCTTGGGTTTTAGCCCTCTTTTATTTTTTGTGAAGTGCAAGCAGTATCTTGCTGAAGGGGAGATGACATTCTGAAATCCCAGAGAACCTGAGTCTTGAGGCAGGTTCGACATACTTAAACAGACACAGTGTGTCATGGAGTAGGGCCCTCGAGGGGTCCCTCAGGAGGTTCCTGTGGACCTTCAGGCAAAGTAGGAAATTGTTTTCAAATGAAATCCTAATTTCATTAGGATTTCATTTAGAGTGGAGGCACACAGGGAATAATTCAAGGATGTTCATGTTCATTTAAAGGAATAGTTATGGAAGTCACTGCTTCTTGCCAAGACATAGTCTGGCAACCCTTAAAACGTCAGAGTTTTTAAGCAAGCGAAATAGAATGTGTTAAGATTTAGAGGTGCTGCCTGGTAGATTTTACAGAGCTTAACAAGCGGTATCCCCCTGTTTTCATATTTGAAGCTAAGCTAAGCTCACTTGACCCCAACAGATACTGGATTTTAGGGCCAATGGCTATACAGATATTAGGGAGTAAAAAATTCCTGGATATTCTACACAAAAAAATGTATACATAAACACACATTTTTTGCAATCATCCCTCAAATGTGGTTATCAAACACATGACAGGTACATATGTAATGCTGGCAGGATATTTTACAGTTTAACAGTAAACTTTATTGTCCAAAATGACATCAGTGAACTGAAACAGTGAACTTTATTGGGAATCTAATAATTATAATTGAACCCAGTCTTCTTTTTCTGCATTATGTTCTGCAAAAAAAGGAAGGTTTTCTTATCAGCACATAAGATATGCCGATACTGATATATCTGTAATAGGCTAATATCGGCCAACTGTTGTAATGGATTGAGCTCTACAGCTAACTGACTGCTAGCTGTAGCTTCAGGTACAGACATGAGAGTGGTATCAATCTTCTCATCCACCTTTCAGCAAGGAAGTGAATAAGTGCTTTCCTGAAAATGTTAAACTCTTCCTTTATGATTTCACCTTTTCTATAGAACAAGTGAGTTTACTACTAAATAAAAACCTGAATCAAAGGTATCCCCCTTTATGTTTTGTTAATCTGTTTGAAAAATGGATCTCTAATAATGTATAGGAAAGCACTTCTACGCTAAATCATTTTGACTTCCCCATTGCTACACTTGACCTGCTCAACTAATCTCAGCCACACACATACACACTTTCCCACTATGCTCAGCAGCTGTTGTTTGCCGTTGTACGTGTGGCCCACACGCTGAGGTGTGTGTGTTTTGTGTTTGCCTCACCAGCAGGCCATGGATGTTTGCAGAAGAATTGAATTTGGCACGACGCCGCATGTAAGTGGATGTCACGCGTGTGGACAGGACGGCAAACGCTCCTGTGCTGCTGCTGCTGCTGCTGCTGCTGCTGCTGCTGCTGTTTCTGTTGACGTTTGGGTGCTTGCTGGGCCAAGCGCTAACCAAGCACCTGTTGATATTTGAGCCATGCCTCTGTTGGCAATCCCTCTGCAACTGAGTGGCCTTAAGGTTGAGTTGGGTCAATAGTATATAAAAAGAACTATTTGTGAGACTGATGTACAGGATTATATCCAGTTTTCATATGATTTGTGAAGAAGTAAAAATGCCTCAACGGCACATTTTTTGTTTTTTACAGGCAGACAGATCTTTGATTTCAGAGTCAGTGACATATACATTTGTAAAGTGATATTTTCATACATACATCATCATTTAATCACTACAGGATAGTAATGTGATCATTTAGCATGCAACAGTTTTAATGCCAACAGCTGGCATGTCAGATAATCTTCTTAACCTATCAGCTGACACCGGCAGAGCAATCTGTACAATCACATTTGTCAAGAATTGATTTGAATCTGCTATGATGCTGTGTGTGAGAGCTGGGCTGTACTTCTGTGTGTTGAGCCACAGATGGCAGCCCTCTACCTCAAGCTTACAAGTGCCCTGCCTGCAAACACAGATGTGTGTGAATGTGTAGTGTCAGGTTTTCTTTGTATGTGAGAGGAGACTGCAGTCCAGTTGATGTCTGCAGAATGCAACAACACACTTTGTCCCTCTCTGTTGTAGCCTGTCTTTCTTTTTTAAAATACATTCTTGTAATGACCACCAGCTCACCCATCTCCCAAAAAGTAGCTTATTCCTTTCAAGAGAACCTTAAATAACCCCAACATTCCTTTCAAGCCTGTCTCAGTCCAAGTTCTGCTAATGAGGAGGACTCATGCTTGGCTACCATTGTAACCCCCGTCTTTATTATTCCACTTGCTGTTTCTCACACACCCTCCAGGTGGTTAGGTGTCATGCCATGCCCCAGGAGTGGAGCGTGTTTTACCACACACACACACGCACAACTCGGTAAAAGGAGTCCAATGTAACTTACGACTTTGTGTCTCCTCAGTGTTGCCTGTTTGTATGTTAAACAGAAAACACACACTACAAACACTATTGCTTACGCTCAGTTCTTAAAGGGTGAGCAAAATGTTATTTTAAGTGAGTGATAAAATTTGGGTCAAGGCTCAAAATAGTACCCGACCAATATGTTAACTTTCCCATCAAATCTTTTTTGTTTTTCTTCGTATTATGCATAAGGGACTGAATACAACAGTTATGCAATGTATTTTGCATGCTCAACTAATTTATGGTATTTACACTAAGAATGTATTTCATTCTGTGTATTAACTGAAAGTAATATTTGTTACCCTTAATATTTGTTTAGCTGATGTGCAAGATTTTAGACTTCAGCCTTTGTACTAAATTGGTCCATTTAAACAATGTACTGATATTTGACACGTGCAGTTCATTTTTTTCCTCACTTGATATAATGTTTGTGGCACACTTAAATGCATTTGGATGATTGGATTATACTGTAAATTGGCATGTTATATGTAATCTGCTGTAGGACATATAAAACAAGACAATTGAAGAAAGTTTCCATTTACTCCATTACCTAATCTGGATTAGAAAAAAAAAAAAAGCAGGATTATTTCAAGAGTTGTTGTTTGCTATATTCATTCATACTGTCCATACTGGCCATGAAGTGTTCCTTTCTTTATCAAATGTTGGAAGGATGAGTTAGAGGACGATCAGACCAAAAACTGCCCTGCAGGGTTGAAGTTTTGGGGTCTGTATCTATCGTTGGAAGGATTTATCAGATGCCAAAACACTGCACAGCAGTTTCTAATATTATAAGAAAATATTTTGCAACTCTGGAAAGTGATCACGCCAACAATCATTTTATCTTTTATTGTGATGTTGATGAGGCAAGCAGTAGAAATATGGCGTTCGTGTTCCATTGTAATTTACCAGGAATGTGCTCTTGCTGGTATTTAACTGCTGGATGATGTCGCCTCATGGTCTGGTCAAAGTTGAAGCTCAACCTTTCTGCTGGACGATCCTGCGTTATTTGCCAGAGGTTGCTGCATCAAGGGTGCTACATTTGCCTGTGAATGTCATCCAAATGTAGCCTTAGAAAAATGTATCATCCAAAATTGCAGCCTTTCAGGGTGAAGTTCCTTTTTTTGTGCTCCCTGCATGTGCTGCGCAGGAATGAAACACTAAGTGTGGAACTCTGAAGGATACCTGCGTGATTTGTCAGACTGCAGAAGTCTTGTATTAGTTTCTGTGAAACTACAGAACGCATGGCTGTTTTCTGTCTGAATTCCCAGCAGCTCAGACTGCTAAAGCCTTAGATTAGTTTAAGAATGAATTATTTTACAGAGTGAGGACTATTTCATCCATGATGACTTACATTGTGATCACGTTAGAAAGGGATTGCGTCATGACCAGTACTAACAGGAGGGATGATCACAGCTATTTTAACGTACAAATAAGCCTCTATTAGTTGTATTATGACACACTTGAAGAAGTCTGAACCTCTCCTCAAATGTCATGGCAGTAGCAGTCCAATATCTGAGTTTGGCATGTTTTAGCACTGCTGAGGATATCCAAGTCTCCCTCCTGCTCTGACTCACCTTCATTAGCCTACTTGCTTCCAGCTGTAGAATATGAATATCTTACACCCATAGCCATGGGACTAACTAGCACCACCTAATTTTTTCAGGAAAAAAAAAAGTGTAAGATGAATGTCAAGCTCTGGGGGGCTTAGGGCATCTCTTCACTACGTAGGTGGTATTATCTTCTTGAAGTGCTCTCTCTCTCTCTCTCTCTCTCTCTCTCTCTCTCTCTCTCTCTCTCCATCTCTCTATCTGCCTTGCTCTCCCTCTCTGCTCCTTCTCTTTAATCCTCTGCAGAGTAGGTGTGCCAGAGAGAGACGGGGAGAGAAGACTGATATTTGCTTAACCAAATCCTCGGAGGAGGCAACCCTCTTTGATCCACTTCCAAATTCACAGCGTCCTCTTTCATTTGGTCATCCGTCACTTGCGCTGTCTCTCTCGCACTCCCTGCGTTTGTGTGATGTGTGTGTGTGCGTCGTGGGTGTGTGTTTTGAATGAGAGCGGGCTGAAAGAGAGAGGAAAGCCTGCAGACAATGGCTTGCATTTTGCTCTGCCCCTCTCTCCTTCCGTCTGCTGTGTCCTTGCTTTCCGTTTCTTCTTCAACTTGTCACTTTTGTTGTGTGCTGTTGAGGTCAGACTGGCACAGGCAGGCGTTGTTGTAAGCAGAAGAGCTGTTGTGTGTGTGTGTGTGTGTGTGTGTGTGCGTGTGTGCGCGTGTGCGTGTGTGTTTGTGGGAGACAGAGAGAGAGAGAGAAAGAGAAGGTACTGTTGGAGCTGAGCGTATTGGCTGGAAAGCCAGGGTTAGTCAGGGCTTGCCCCTTTGTTTTACACACAGTGCTTTCCACACTAGATGGACAGAACCACACTCACGCACACATACCACCTGTGAGCGCTGCTGTGTTGACTTACTTGCACCCTGACCTCTGTGCAGGCCATCAAAGTCTCTTACCTCAAATTCCCCACCCATATGTGCCGTTTGCAACCCTAATTCCAAAAGAAATAGGGGCACTGTGCTTCTTCTCACTTTGCATGTTGCAGACATTAAGTTGATAATGAGTGTGTATATTTACAACAAAAAAAAAACTTTATTAGTTTTAGCATTATATATTAGGTCTGCAAATTTTATTGAAATGTTATTGAAATTGCAATATGGCCAAGTGCAATATCCAAATTGCAGAAGCTCAAAGTTTTTAATACAACGGCTTTATAACAAACCCCCATAAATGTCACATCATGACTTTTTATCATTCCCACTAATTGTGAATCATATGCTCATTGTAGTATCTGTCTAAATAACCACTATATGATTTGTTTTTTATCATGTAGTCCCTGTTAGCCCTGTTAAATATTCTGGTCTTTTTCTGTACTGCATTCAGTTAAATGTAGGTCGAAAAGCTTTTTGCAAATAATTGTTGCACTCCAACGTCTTTGGAATCAGGATTTCTATTTTTATTATTAGCATGACTCTGGGGCAGGGGTGGCGCTCACAGAGTAACTCAGGATTGTGACACTATCGTGATGCTGATGACAACAATAGTATCATAAACAGTGACTCTGTGATACATTACACCTACGATGCATCTTAAAGTCTGTGTAACCAAAAAAGAAAAACGTAACCCTACAGCGGGAAAAAGAAGGATTTATTTATTTATTTATTTGTTTGTTTGTTTGTTTGTTTGTTCACTCATTTCACTCACAGAATTTGGCAATTGAAATGAAACGTTTAAAAAGTGCATACAGTCTTAGCCTAGTGCCTGTTTAACACACACACAGAAACACACACACTGACTTCAACTTCACGTCCACGTATGTCATCTTGCCAATGTAGAATAGCCATAAACAGCAGAACAGTTTGAAGTTAAAATGTTAAAAGGAAGGATGCAACTATGCCTCACTAAACTCTGTATAAATTCGAGCTGTGTAAATTAAGTTTACAGAAGTTCACACTGCAAAAATTTATAAGGTAGTGACTGCCTCTTGCTATATAATATATTGCTGTATCGATATTTTGTACCACCCCTACTCTAGAGGGCTGCGGATAGTTAGCAATATTGCCGCAATATTGTCTGTAGCATTGTCAGATTATAGACTTGTCCAGCCATCAAACCAGTTTGATACAGGCTTATAAGGCATCTTTTTATCACTAGCGGGTGCACAGATTGGTAGCTCCTTCTTTTACTCCCTTATCTATCTCTGGCCTCATCTTTCTTATCAGGACTCTCTGCCATGTTGAAGCAGAATATGAGTGAGAGCAGAGACTCTATTGTAGACTTAGACAAGAAAAAAAGACAGGCTTTTATAATCATATTTTCTCTTTCTACTTTTCCTCTCCCTGCCAACTTTTCTTTCCCTGTGAAAAGGAACATGAACTAGACTGTCTGATCTGCTTCCTTTCCTTACAGCACTCACTTCTCCACCTTACACTCTTTTGGAGTTATTCATTGCAAGCAGTACTCCTTTCAATGGCGAATATTAAAGCAGTGCAATCCCAAATGACTCATCTCTCTCTTTTTCTCTCTTCTCTTCTTCACAGTGAGCACCTATCCTGCGCCTTCACCTTCTTCTTGCACGGTGAGAGCAATGTGTGCACGAGTGTGGAGATCAACCAGCACCAGCCTGTCTATCACCTGACGGAGGAGCACCTCACTCTGGCTCAGCAGGCGTCCAGTCCCTTCCAAGGTGGGTGACCGGTCCATGACATATGGCAGTTTGTGAGCAGCTCAGAATGCACGGGGAAAAGTTTAAAGGCACGGTTTGAACAAAAGCAATGAAAGCAAACATGTTGGCAAAAACTAAGTTCTTGTGCAGCCCCCTCTTGGCCAGGTAGAAACAAAAACTTAGTTCTACCTTGTCTTGATTGGTAATTAGTTTGTTTTGGGGTGTCCTTTTCAAATGATTTGACCTTCAAGTGGAGTGCTACAAAGTTATGGTATGACACATCAATACCCTCGAGTTTGGTCCAGATCTGATCAGCTGTGTCAGAAATATTTTATGTGACACATGAACAGAGAAAGCATGATTTTTGTGGGAGGAAATAAATCAGACTACTTTGTCTGTTTTGCATTATTTTCTTTAATTCTTTGCTTCAAGACCGAATGGAATTCCTGATTTAAAAAAAAACACCGTAATCAGCTGACAGAATCCAGTAGAAGCCCTCTGACATTTGCATGTTTGAACACATGCCTGTGCACTCAAACAGCCAGGCCAGAAAGATTGGTTGCCTGTTGTTGTTGTTGCTGTTATTTTCTGCTTTGCAAGTTTATTCAAAATCAGTCAGCTGATAAGAATCTTTCATTTACTGCAAATAATCAAACAATTTCCTTTCTATGCAATTAAACTGGACCAAGGTGCGCAGAATTGCTCGGTCTGACCCCAAATATTGAATTTGGTAGAATATCTTGTCGGCATTACTGCAGCTTACTGTCAGTTTTAAAACTCTAAAACTCAACTGTTCATCCTTTGACTTAACCTAGCTACTTTAATAAAAAAAAAATCTGTATTGTTGACACAGTGTTGCACAACTTGTAAAAGTTTCAGACAAACGGGTAGAATCTTAAATTGTTACACCTCTGCTGTATGCAACAAAACAGGTCAAGTAACAACAACACCATGCTGCAACGGCCCAATCCACAATATGCCTATTGTGGATGTGCTCAAGCTGCTTTTACTTCCAGGAGCAAATTTAACCATAAAAAAACATAAAACACTATATGTATGTATTTTACACACATTATTGCCTGAGATTCTAAGAAATAGTATCTGCTGAAACATTTTTTTTTGTTTTTGTTTTTTTATCTACCACAATAAAACAACACGGATATAGGCCAAAGTAACATGAACAAACAAACAGAAACAAATAAACAAAACAAAAAATCAGATCCACAAACTTAATAATGGCAGCAAGTTCAGGTCCAAGATAACTCTGATAGAGCTACCAGACTTTGTAGAATTGATATGCTTTTGCATGTACAATATTTGTAAGTGTTCCAAGGGAACCAGTTCTAATATAACTTGGCACCATCCTTTAACAGAAGCTACTTAAACATGTTAATCTTGGGGACCCCATTTAGGTTGTAGAGCAGATCACCCAGCCTGTTGCCCTGGGGAGTTAAGGTAGAGTTAACTGGAGTGAAATATGAAATACGCTTTTAAAATAATTTAAAAGATATTTGATTAGAAATGTTAAATGCTCAGAGTAAATTAAGGAGCGTAATTTCTTGAATAGAATATATTAGTAAGCTGTGTGTGTGCTGTCGCTGAGATGATGCATACAATCTTCAGTCAGACTGTCGTTTATTACAGATTGGCCTGCTGCCAGTTAAAAAAGAAAAGCCCCTGTAGTCACTTTAAATTATAGCGTAGTGTAGTTATACAAATCTGCTGCTCTAATGATATTCCATCATTGGCTCTAAATTCATTACCCCACCCTAAGCCAAATACTATGTAATCCCAAAACCATTGTTTGCTTTCATTTCCACTCACACATAGAAATGGTAATGTAATGACTATGATATACATTTTGAATTATGTTGTGGTGGGAAGAAAATTCTAAACAACACCATGAGAATAAAGTGATTTCACACACTTATCCTGTTTGTATTTGTGTCAAAAGTGAGGTTTGAATATCTCTTTGTGTTATTATTCAGCCCTCATTGTTCCCGCTCGGCAGATGTCACATAAATGCACCCTGATGTTGACTTAACAACATCCCACCTGAAACAGACTCGAGATAATATTACTATTATTATTATTACACATTTTAAACCCACTTGCTTCTAAATCGAAAACGAGTGCTTGACAGAGAACTGGCAAAGGAGCACTTTGTGAGACTTTGGATCAGAGTCTGGCTGGAGTCAACCAGGATTTTAAACTCTTAAAATTGCCTTCTCCTTATTACTCTTTCTAAAACAAATGTTAGTTGAGCGACACATGAGCCCTGAAGAGAAGTTTTGCTCTTTTACCTTCTCATCTATAGTTAGATAGATGTGATTCAGCCCTCCCCTCTCCATACGCCCCCTCCAGAGTAATAACAGTGATCACTTCCTCCATTCACCACAGTAATTCCCATATAGCCAACCCCTTCACTGCCTCTGAAGCTCTCCTGAAGGGACGTGATAATGTCCCGTCTAGTTAGAGACTAGTGCCTTGGATAAAAATAAAATGATTATCGGAAGTTGGTGTATGTATTCCTATAGGGGTGTTGATGGGTTTTTGTAGTAAATTAAGATCATCATGTTGCTCTCTAGCCATCAACTGGTAGATTGTCACTCGTGAATCATTTTATTGGTCATTGAATAGCTGCTTTTTCTCAATTATAATTTTTTTCTATTTTCCAAGACATCTAGATAGGAATATTTAAAGTTGTCAGACACACACATACACACACACCTCCTCCTTGTGCATTGTGAGATAACACTGCTTCCAAATGAAGCGGACATGTGTCTCCGTAGTGTGTACGTATTTTACGATCAGCACAGGCTGCGTGTTCAGTCATTGAGTACGGTGTGTGTCTATGCGCAGGTGTGGGTTTTCACCGCCGCAGTGCATCTCCTCCTGGCTAACCAAGCATAGCGTCGAGGAAGGGCTGACTTCCATCCCCTTCATCCATCCATCTCCCCCCCTCTCTCCCCTGCTCACCTCTGCCAAGCTTGGTTTACTGTGCGGCAGAGCGCTCCGGCAGGCAGACCTCTCCAGGATGTGACCTCATAAAAGGGCGCAGAGTGAATGTAATGAACTCTCAGCCCATTACACTGATCTGAGCACATTTGACATGTCTTCAGGGAGCCAGAGATAGACTCACAGTCAGAGAGAGAGAAAGGGAGAGAGGCAGTAGGGATGGAGGGGAGGGTGCGGCGTGGGGTTGTGATGGGGAAAACGGTAAACCATTTCCATAATTGTGCTGAATTTGATCTCTCTTCAACAACTGGCCTCAGGTCTTAGCAGTGTGTGTGCAGCTAGAAATGCAGAAAGGGAAAAGGATCAGAGTTAAATTTAATTAAGGTTAATATGATCGACCATAGCTGGATGTTGTCGTGTACCGCAACATAAATTACCTTTTGTTCTTTCCTTGATGAGGGTCATTTTTTTGCTGAGGTAGTATTCTCTGTAGGCTGAGGTGAACTTTAGACTGAGGGGGCATCCAGGATACATTGTGTCTGCACAAAATATTTCGTGCTTTAGCTCTGAACAATGTTTGGAATGCCACCTTGATGAAGGATATTATCTCTGCCAGTCATTAAAATGATTGAAATTTTGCATTGGTATATTAGATTTTTCTGTCAAACCAGGAATTTTCAAAACTGCCCAATTAAAGTTGTAATCCTTAAGATTACAGTCCGGGCTGATTGGGTCACACCTGGAGTTACTGCCTCAACCAGAGGTGCGGTTTTACACTCTTGAGCAGCTACTTTGTCGGAAGTACGACAGCAGCTGGTGTATCTGTTCACATCACAACCAGACAAAATGACCTTCTTCTAATAAAGAAGTCATTAAAAAATAATTGCAACCGTCATCTGACTTTATGCTGCACATGGTGCGAGTAGTTTTTCCAAACAACAGCAGTACACAGTAAAGTTAGTTACCTTGCAGAAGACTTGGAGTTGTGCAGCTTGTCGCCTGCAGCTCTTCAGCTGCTTCTTGTTTCATTACTCCGTTACAAATGTTAAAACTGATATCAGTGAGATAAAATTGCGCTGGATTGTTCACCTGTGAATCCCTCGTGCTGAGGTAGGCAATCTGAATCCTGCGCGGGACTGGTGGACTCCGCCACTACCAATAAAAGCTACCATACAGAGAGGTTATTATATATTGACTGGTTATTGCAGATAAAATGCAGACCACAAATGGTATCAAAAATAGGATTTGATTTCATGACAGTCTTAGTGATCTTATCTTTAAGTGTTGGACCATTTGAGAGGTCCATCTCTTCTTGCTTCTCCTACTCTTTTTTTTTTTTTTTTCTGTTGTCTCCTGCCATTTTTGTCATCCTGGAAGCTGTTCTTTGGTCCAGCCGCAGGATCAATACCTGGGGACAGAGGCCATCCAGTCTAGTAATGACACGCTAGAAAAGCAGTGCAGAGAGAGACATTAACTAATGCTCACTCACCCACCCACCAAGTCAGTCCTCTATACCCCCTCTCTACATTCAAATGCATGCTGCATGTAGAAAACGCGAGTAGATGCATAACAAGCTGACAGTGTGTGTGTATATATGCGTGTCAAGTTGATATGCATATGGTCTCTGTGCTCATATGTATGCATTATGCATGTTGGTTTATATTACTATCTCCATTCTCTGATAGATGTAGGTCTGTTCTATAAGAAGACTGATGGGCTCTCTGACTCTCATATGTCTGTGCAGTCAAGTGTGTTTGCTGAAGAGTGGCCCTTTTTATAAGCCTCTGTTTATGGGCTCTGAGAGGCCACCGCTTGCCAATAATTGGTGTCTGGATTGCTCTGTAAGTATTTGGCGTGTCAGCCGGGACCGACTGGGTCCAGCAGTGCTCTGGAAAGGTCAGAGCACGGCTGATTCGTCCGAGATGACAAAATGACAGGGAAGGCAAAGCATGTGGGAGAAGAAAGGCAGGAAAGATGATCAAGGTGAGAAGAATAAGATTGTTGCAAGAGTGAAAATAGGAAGAGAAAATATAAAAGATAATCAACGAGGTATGGCATGAATGAGAGGACTGATGGGGCGGCTGTAGCTCAGGAGGTAGAGCGGGACGTCTAGTAATCAAAAGGCCGCTGGTTCGAATCCCTGGCGGCCCCAGCTGCATACCAAAGTGTCCTTGAGCAAGATACTGAACCCCAAATTGCTCCTGATGAGGTGCATGGCAGCCTCTGCCATCAGTGTATAAAAGTGTGTGTGAATGGGTGAATGTGACAAGTGTTGTAAAGCCCTTTGAGCGGTCAGTAGACTGGAAAAAGCACTATTGAAATGCAAGTCCATTTACCACTCCATTTACTGATGATAAGACAAGATGGAAGGAAGGATCAGGATAGGATTGCAGAGCGATGGAAAGAATAAGAAATACAGAGGTGAAGAGCAAAAGGTAGAAATAAGGAGGATACGATGAAGGGAATGAAGGGGGAAAAGTAAGCAATGAAAGGTTCAAAAATTGAGTGAAACTTGACGATATTTATACTGACTAACGTGTTGTCTTTCTCTCCCTCTGACTAGTCATCCTGAGTCCTTTCGGCCTGAACGGGACGCTCACTGGCCAGTCGTTCAAAATGTCAGACCCACCCACCCAGAAGCTGATCGAGGAGTGGAACCAGTTCTATCCCATCAGTCCTAGTGCCAAGGAGGGTGTGTCGGAAGACAAGGGGGAGGACATGGATTGGGAGGATGACTCTCTGGCCTCTGTGGAGGTCCTCGTAGGTCAGTTTTTAAAATATACATCATTAAGCTTAGTCTTTGTGAGATTCCCTGTTTGAAATGTATAGTTAACTGCTTTGCCTCTTGAACATCCCACTTCTGTGTGCACAGGTGGTGTGCGGATGGTGTACCCAGCCTGCCTAGTGCTGGTACCCCAGTCAGACATCCCTGTTGTGGCCCCTGTGGGGTCCTCCCACTGCACTGCCGTCTACTCGGGTGGCCACCAAGTGCCTGCTTCCCAGCGAGAGCCCGCCATGTCTTTGGTGACCCTCACCCCTCCCACATCGCCTGAGGAGGCACAGACAGGTAGTGGTATAAACAAATGTATAAGACAGGGCAGTAAAGACTTCAGTAAAGTTTCAGACAAAGCTTTATCATTCATTAAGGAGCAATGCTTGCTTTAGAATATTATTAAATTGGTCATTTTTTGTCATATGTCTGTTCACCCTGCTCTTTCTCTCTCCAGTGGACTCTCACTCGGCCCAGAAGTGGGTTAAGATGCCTTCATCCACTGACGCGTTCAGCGTGGACAGAACAAGTCACCATGGAGGCAAAGTTCCACGACGGCTAGCCAGTCAGGTGGTGGAGCGCGTCTGGCAAGAGTGCAATATCAACCGAGCCCAGAACAAGTGAGTCTGTTATTGTCTCTAGAAATTAGCACAGATTGATTGGCCGTGCTGCAGTGTTCAAGTACTCTTGGGAAGTTGGAATTCTCATTTTCAGTTCAAAACAATGTAATTAACTCAACCTCTTCAACTGGTTCAAGGTGATCTACACAGGCTCAGATGCCACACTTGGTTAATTTTTTAAATAAACGCTGAATGAAGTGTGATGGCAGTTTTTCTTTTTTCTTTCTCTGACACTCTTACCTCTTGGTGGTACTTCCTGCACCTTCTGACTGCCCATCTGTAATATATACACTGCATTGTTGTCAAACAGTCTCACATAATAATAACTATACAAAGAAAATCCCAGATAAACCTGTCTGGAAATAATGATTGCTTGTAATTAAAGTAAGGGTCAGCTTGCGGTTTTGTCCCATGGTCTTTTGTGTTATTCACCATCAGTGAAACTGACACATTGGGAGCAACCCGGGATCTGTAGCCCCTTGACCAAGCACAGAGTGTCGGCTGGAGTTAGCTGTTGGCTTGTCAGCCAAAATATTGTTGCTCCAAGCAGGGCAATGAAAACAGCCTCAGCAAAAAGCTTTTACCATTTGCCATTGTACACTGAAGGGACATGAGAAAAGGCTGTGAATTTTTTAGGATTTGTGTTTCAAAAAATGATACGAAAATAAGAGGTTGGGCCTATCTCTGCTGCATGAAAAAGTCAAAATTAGTGCACGGTACAATTGTGTCTGAAATGTTTTTTCCCTCTCTCCAGGCGGAAGTTCTCAGCCGCAACCAACGGTACCTGTGAGGAGGAGTTGACAGAGAAAGTGGGGGCCTGGGATTTTGTGGAGCATTCACAGAGGTCATACTGCAGCTGTTCTAGGTCAGTTATTTCCCATGTGGATGTACAGTATGTGCAGGTATTGCTCATGTATGTATGTGGTCAAAAGCCTTTCAAAGAGGTTACGTAGAGTCTACAGAGCTTTGAACAGTGGCACAGAGAGCCGCAGTCAGCAAAATATCTGCAAGTTATATCCACGTCTAGACTTTGACAAGCGTATTATTCTTCATATTTTTCAATTTATCACTATTTTGTGTAAATGACAGCCGTGCCGGGGCTGAAACCTCTGCCTGGCTATGTGTTTTTGTAAGTCAGACATTTTTTATTCCCACATTGATGGGAATAATTTGAAGGAGAAAGAATAGTTTGACCTCTGATGGAACATTTAAAGGATACCGTGGTAGTAAGAGGAGCGTGTGTGTGTTGCATGCTCCTACAGTAATGTTGACAAATGAGCTCAAAACATGTCGAATGAGATCAGATGTATCTGTTTAAATGTCAGCGCTGTTTTGATCTACTAGGTCAGATGGGCACAGTTACAGTTGATGCATATTGTGAGGACATTGGCAGGGAAAGGCTACAGTTGAATTCTGCCTCACGAAAAGCTTGATTTTAGTTGTATGTTTATTTCCTCATTCATTACATTTACATTTAATCACTGTCTTTAGGGTGTCATTCTTGAATTAAACAGCAAATCAGCTGTCCCCTACATCCTTCAGTCTTCAGCTTCTCATTTATCTCGGCCAACCACAGTTGCAACCAGCTGCTTTACTCACAAGGGTACGTGTAAACACAAGCAGCAGTGAGCAGTCAGTGAGCTGGATGCTTGACTGGCCTCCACATGGCGAATCTGAAGCAATCTAACAGATTGAAAGGCAATTCTTAATCATGGTTAATTATAAAGTACAATCTAAACTGAATTGTGATTGGTGGATACCTGACAAGTTTGGGCAGTCCTCCATTGGGGAATCCTTTGCACTTGGGAAAGGAGAGTCGGCTTGGACCGCAGACGACAGCAGAGTGGATTGGGCCAGTCAGCTGGAGCATGTTAATTTGTTGGAAGTCACCCAACACTTTGGCGACACAGAAATGGGAAGCTATGTGCATTGCCAATTTTAATGGTCATTAGCTCTGTTTCCTAGATGGAAGCCTTCCATGTGTCTGCTTATCTTGACATCGAATTGTCAGGGCACGCAAGTACCCTTGCCATTAAAGAGACACAGCTTCCTCATCAACATGCTAATGTAAAGCCACAGTACTAAGCTGAGAGGTAACCCAGGCAAGGAGAGGCTAAAGAAACACTGATGCTGACCCAAGAGACAGACAGTGGTAGTGGTAAGGGAAGGTGAGCGAAGTGGCTGGGTTTGCTATGGGCAGGTTCGGTGGTCGACTAGGCAACCAACCTTGTGATCATGGTGAAGCCTTGGTAGGGTGTATTCCAATGTAATGTATCCATTGGAGTTATGTAAGAGTGATATATTGTTTCTTTTCAACTGACAGCAATTGGTTTATTTGCTGTGATTTGCTACTTGGATGTTTTGGAAATTGGTCATGTTTAGGCTTTCAGGAGATGCACTTTGTTCATGTCAGAATTATGAATGTGCAATAACGTTTGTGGATTAGATGTTGCAGCCTTACACTCATGCAACTTAATTGTTGGCCTGCTAATTGATTTGAGTTTAATTAGTGAGGCTGCCATGTTGCAGGTGAGAGTAATTGAGGTAATTGATGTTTTCTAGAAGAAGCAGATGGGGGGATTTATATGGGGCGATTTTCTTTTTTTTTTTTTACACAAGCTGCACAGGGTCTGAATTTTTTTCTTTTATTGTGCATTTTCATGGTGAGATAGATTATCTTTGTCTCTGCTGCTGTTTTGTTTATGTCACCAGTAGTAACATATGTCCCTCTTTGTCTTGCAGATATAAGTCAGTGAAGCAGCGAATGGGTAGCACCCCAGGCCAAGCTCAGTCAGCTGGTCAGCCCTCCCAGCCCCCTACTAAGCACAAAGCCGGGGGAGAGAAGCCGGAGAAAGGTGACAAGCAACAGAAAAGACCCCAAACACCCTTTCATCATCGCAGTCTGACCAGCGATGATGCTTCAATAGACACAGAGGCAACGGCCGGCCAGAGGTTGGCCATGAGGGGTCAGGATGGAGGAAGATTCACCAGTATACGCTCTGCGGATGTGTCCGCCATCCAAAAAGCCCCCCAGCTCCATAGTGGGGTGGTCAGCACTGGGCCGTCGGAACAGGCCAACTCCCCCCAACCCCCACCACTTAGCCCCCACCCCTGCGAGCGTAGCGAAGAGTCAGGGGAGGGCATGAAGAACCCTTCAACCCCCAACAGCCAACACTTTTACCAGCCACCCCCGGAGCCCTGCCTGGTCGGGGTGAAGGGTGGTGGCGAGGAGCCCGGAGGGCCAGAGGGTCTGAATCAGCACTTCCACTCCCATCACTCCCACTCCCACTCCCACCCCGGAGGTTCGACCTACTCTGAGCCCCCTGAGCCCACCGTGTATGTCGGCGCGGCGGTCAACTTGGAGGAGGACAGCTCCCACACACCATGGAGGCTATTTAACCTACCCCGCAGGAAAGAAGCTGAGCTGCCCACGCCACTACTGCCGGGGGACAAGCTGAGGGACGATGCCTCGGCATCGCAGGACAACCTGGTGTCGGTCACAGAGTGAGTGACACATGCCAATTAACAATCGATGCCCTCTCTCTGTTATTCTTTTTCACACATGTGTGGAGATAAAGACTTAAGCCATTCATAGACTGACTAAGCATGTAGGCATCCAGACCCTCCCACCTTTTTCCCTGGAAAGTGGCCCCAGGCCGCTTTGGAGCACTTTCAATAGACCAGAGAAAATTGTTTTGAAAGAGTAATGATGCACAACCCACCTTCTCCCCCTTTCTCATCCTGCAGTTTCTGAATGTTGGGCATAGCGCTTAGCCGCACACAGCATGTTAATCTCTTGCTATGTGCCCTTTTGACATCATACATCACCAATGTGCAGGGCCAGCACTACTCATTGGTTCCTACACGCACACACACTGGGGCTAGGATAGTGGTAGAGTAATGGTAGGGTTAGATAAAGATAAAACCCTCTCCTATTGTAATACAGTTGAAGCTGAGAGAAATACTGTCAGCTTGGCAGGCACTGGAGACAGTCTTGCACCAAGAAGGAGCTGCTAGCAAGGAAGAGGATCACAGATGGTTAGAGCAAGAGGGGGGGGCTTGTCCGGTGTGAAGGCAGGCAGACAGAGTGACCAGCAGGCCGTAGGGTGGCCGTAATGGGAATTTTCGACGGGGTTATGCAATCCCAAGGGGGCCAGCCGCTTGGATGGCCTATTCTAGAGAGCTGTAATCCTCCCAGCCACTGCTCTGAATGGCGGCTAATCTCTGGCCCAGGCCACTGCACACCATCACCTCACATCAGAGCTGGACAGGCATGACGAGAGGACAGAAGTACAGAAAAATATAGGAGGCAGCGAAAGGGAGGGATAACACATAAGTTGGGTCAGTCCCTCCTCTCCTGCCGAGCTCCCAGTAGTTTTCTGCTTTCCCCTCCCTCCCTGTCCTGTTACATATAAGGAACAAGTAGGCCACAGTCAGAGCCACATAAGAGATTTTGATGAGCCCTGTCACAGTAACAAGTGATAAATGTGTCTGTCTGTAACTGTTAGGAGCAGTCAGCGCGGCAGTCACCACGTTTCTATAAATCTGCTCGAAATGTAATTGTCTGACAACAAACATGATGCATCCAGTTCTGCTGCATGACAGCTGTCAGAACTGTTTGCAATCGCTGCCATTTCTGTTTCTGCAGATAAACATGGTAGCAAATGTGACATATGATATCAGGCAGCATCAGGCCAAAACAGAGTGGTTGAGGAAATGTCCCTGTTGCCAAAATTTGAAACAGGGAATCATGAAGTAGTGGGTTTGGTACTTCTCTGCTCACATATAACTCTTCTATAATTTTTTTAAGTAATCACACTGCTCTTTTAAAATGGTCAGTAATTGAAATATAACTCTTTGAATGGAATGACTGGGTGGTATCTCTTAAACTGTAAATCTCTCTGATGGTCATTTACAGCTAATCCAGTGCTAACACTTCAAACTGCTTTTCCATCTTCCCAGGGTGATGTCCACATCCAAATGTCCACTGAAGGTGTCTGAAGAACGCGTTCAGATGTATCGAGCCAGGAGGAACCAGTACCTATCTGCTGCCATAACCGACGGAGATCACGAGCCGGAGGTGGATCCCTACGCCTTCGAGGAAGGAGATGTCAAGTTCACATTCTCGAACAAGAAGGATAAGGCAGGCGGGGAGCGTGAGCCAGGCAAGAAACATAAGGTAAGTCTGGTGGAGCGGAGGAGTGAGGAATGTTTCTGAACTTGACCCTTGCAGGATTTTATAAATGTATTGTACCTTCATGTTAAAGTGTTCCCTCTTGCTTATTAATTGCTCTGGACAAGAGCATCAAATAGAGGCCAGGCAAATTGCAAGACCATGGTACAACTATTATATTTTGTCCTGCAAGTGCATTCTCAACTAAATGGGATACAAATGAATTGAAAACATGTTTTGCAACTTGTTTCCATAACGACAAACTGCATTACCTTTCTGTATTGGCAAACACTACCTTTGTACATCCCTGAAACATATAAATGCATCTCCCACGACATATACTCCACTTTACTCTGCTAAATGCGTCTTATTTCAACATGCTGATATTTGATATTGCACTCAGGTTTTGTTGCACCCATACATTTTAGATGTTTTTCATTCTGAAGTTTACCTTGAGTACCTTGAGTAAAGTGACAGATTTCTATAAGTTGGAACATGGTTTTAAACATTCAGGATTATATAAGTATACTGTACAGCTCTTTAAATTGTATAACAAAGGTCTAGTCATTTTTAGATTTTTTAATACAGAAACACTACATTCTACGTTTCAAAGCATCATGATTCAGCTTAGAGTAATCTCCTTGAAGTGTAGCAAGATATTTATACAGCTCTGGTAGTGGTTTGGGTGGTTCTTGTCATAAACTTCAATTCCAGCCTGCCATTTTTTTATTGTGACTAGTTGACCTGAAAAACAGTCCACATTGAACTCCACTCTGTGTTGAAATAAGCCACACGCAGTGCCTTTTCCAAGTTGGCTGCTTTCATTCCTGTGTGCAGCCACACCCCATTGGATTTAATGCAAAAAAAGGCTTTGACAGTTTGAAAAATGCTTAGCGGTGTGAAGCCCTCCTAAAAGGCAGCACGGAGAGTTACCACTTCATCCACGCCTTCCTCAGCAGTCGCCTGAGGTAAAAGGGGGACAAGAGGGCCGACTTTAAGATCAGGGAGCAGGCGAAGTAGAAAAATAGGCCATCAGCATCCTCAGCAATACTGCACTAAAAATAACGGTGTGACCACTTTCCGCATACATCCGCTGTTGCTGCCCAAGTCTAACTGAACAGGAAGCCATCCCTGGATCCAGCATTGTTAGTTGAGCCCAGAGGAACACCAAATAGTTAGCCTGTCTAATTTCCTTTAAGTTGTTATGTTTTTCCTATTTGATCTGCCCTCTCCCTCCTTCCACTTCCCACCATAGTCCTCTGCCTCTGCCTCTGCCTCTGGGTTTGTTGGCTCCGGCTCCAGACAAGGGCCACCTGTTAGCTGTGGATTGCCCCCAGCATTGAAAGGGAGATTCAATGTGTGTGTGTGTGTGTGTGTGTGTGTGTGTGTGTTCATTCCTTGGCTGCATGTTTGCATCAGGCTTCACTGAGCCAGGAGTCTAACCGCAGCATCAAACCTGGCTCACTGAACCATTAAGCTTAAAAAGCGCACTCAAATATTTCCCTCTCTTCCGTCCCCCCCGGTCTGTGCTGGAATGTAAGGGTGAAGGCAGCTCTCAGTGGAGTGAAGAGTCCCCGAAGAGCAGTGTGTGCAATGGAGCCCTTCCACTGTCTGCTTCACGTGGCATGTGTGTGTATATCCACCACATGTGTGGGTGTTCCTCCTTGTTAGGGCCTTTTTCCTTAAGCATTTTTCTCAGTTTTTGTAGCTGCAAGATACTTTCTACCTGGCTGACGAGGAATATAAATGTGGAGCACTAAGAGAATTTCCTCTTCATAGATTTGAGTAGGTTTGGAGCTGGACAAGCGGTTGCAACATCTTCTTTATTCATAGTTCAGAGTATTTAACCACTTACTAGTGGCTCACTATAGAATGCAGAGACCTACTGTGAACTGTATATGAGCATCTCCAGCGATCACTCTATGAAATCTTCAAACTGGAGTGTTATTGACCTCCCTGCAGGCCATGTGTGACACATGCTGTAAAGCACCATCATCTGATCAACATACCATTACAGAGAAGTGGTGCGCCTATGTCTGAGTCTCCTGAGTTAAATGAGATGGAGGAAAAAAGATGATGGGATAGTTTGAAGCAGGCACGCTTGTAGCTGAACAAGCTTTTGCAATATGTAAAGACTCAAGACATACACACATTCCCACCCAAGGCCAGGTTATTGATAAGGGGTCAAAGCATCATTAGCACCTATAGATTGTGGCCTTGGTGCAGATGTAGTGCTCTGCTGTGGATTGGTCCTTTTAAAGGGAGACAGATTAAAGCCTGCGTTACTCAGAGAAAAGCCCTGGAGCGTAATGAAATCAATGGCTAGGACATAACATTCCTGTTTCCCAGCTAGAACTGTCTCAGCACATAGTGTACACACAACCTGCCATAAGAGCACACACACACACACACACACACACACACACACACACACACACACACACACACACACACACACACAGACAGAAGGCTGGCCCTCCCACATATTGATGTCTGGGTGGGAGCCTAAGAGGCCATTCCTTGGATCATGATTTCACTCTGATCCACTCTGGAAATCTCATTTGCCACAGCAGAGGCAAGCAGTCCATTTTCTCTGTTCTTCCTATTTTCTCTCTTTTTTTTTTTTATTACTATTATTGTTGTTATTATTTTTGCCTCGATTCGAGAATGGACCCCCCTCAGTAAGTCAGTCTGGCTGCTCGATGACACATGTTAGTATTTGTTTATTTCCATATTCTGCATTGTGATGTATCCTAACTCTGGTCCAGTCAGATTTCTTTGTATCGTTCTTAATCACAGTTATGGACTCAAAGGATTTCAAACACTCACATGTTAACACAGTAATGAAACAGACTCTGCTCAGCTGCAGGCCCTCATTAAGTACAAGACAAAGCTTCATCTACATGAGACTGGTGTCATGTTTTTATAAACAATTTGTCTGTCTGGACTTCACTTTGCTTTGTTTGATCAAATATTCTCTGTTTGATCGATCTGTCTGGTTCTATTGACATGTGGCTTTTTTCGCCCCCTCCTCCTAACCATCCCGTCTTTCTTTTTCCTCACAGGGTGAAGATGGAGGAGCAGGTCCTTCAGATGGTAAGGAGCCTCTCTATTACCTACTCCCTTGGTATTTTCTGACTTGGCTGCTGTCACATAAACACATATAGCCAAACTGCCAACCTCAGGAAACCTAGACGGTGTTCATTCAGCATACCAAGTAAAACTTGTCTGCTACTTTCAATTCAGTCTTTCCAACATTTTATTAATAGAAACTACATTCATTCACAAAATAAGGAACATTCTTTCTCAGTTATTTTTCATTTAAATCTCTTACATCAGATTCGTCATGCCACAAGCATTTCAATTATTGATTTTAGAAGAAAATCTCCCTCCTGAATTGAGTGGTTGGAAAGTAAATTGAAGCCAATCCAGGTAGCCAGTTTGCATAAACCATCATAGCAATTGAGATTTTTGCTTCCATTGAGTTCTCAAGCACTTAAAATGTACATGTGGACAAGAAGTAAAACCAAAGATATTTTAGTATAATAAGTATATTTGTTCGTGCAGATGCTCAGCGGGCAGCTGCTCACAACCGCATGGCCTCGACCAGCCTGATCCACGAGACAGATCTGGTGGTGTCCATCAACGACCTGGACAACCTCTTCAACTCGGACGAGGATGATCTGGCGGTTAGTAGAGACCTTGGCTCACACTGCAATGAATATCTAATTACACCCAGCCTGGGCTGGTGATGTATTTGTGTGTGTGTGAGAGTGTGTGTTTCCACTGGCATTTTTGTGCCAGAGCAGTGTCTTCACTGTGCTCATCATCAGCTGACAGTTCTCACCACCCACTGCAGTTACTCTAAGAAAATGTCATGTATGATACTGACTCGCAGGCCATCGGGTGTGAGAAATATGACAGGAATAAATTTAGAGTGGTATTATTATTAACAGATTTTGAGTTACCAAAATGATCATGTACTAAAATACTTCTCTTTTTTGTCCACAGCCTGGCTCTAGGCGACCGGTGAATGGAACGGATGAGAAATTTGGCGGCAAGGAACCAAAGCCATCCACTTTGGACCCTGTGTCATGCATTAGTATGTATCTCTGCATCTGTCTACACTGATGTCTCTCTCTCTTCCCTGAACACTGATGTGCCATGTCACCTTAAACTGCAAGGATGGATTTACCTCAAGTGTTGATCTAGAATCCGATTCGTCATCCGTGCCAGTCCCTTGAAAATTAAGAATGGTACACTGAGATTTTGCCAGAAGTCAATTCACTTTTAAATGTAGTATTCCCCCTGCTCACAATTTCAGCAAAGTGAAATGGCAGCATATCCTTTAAATCCTTTAATTAAAATAAAGGCTTTTACTACTCAAGCATCTTTGATGCTCACCCTTGGCTTGGCCACCTAGTGGTGGTGGATATGGTTGTAAATTTCACGGTACATGAGTGTTTAGGCTGCAACTGACAGTTTACAATTTGTTGGCTTGAACACAGCTGTACCACACAGTATATTCTGTGACATTTTTTTTCATTAAGTCATTCTTATATTCTTAGGTATGAGACTAAAAGACAAAAGAGAATTTTAGAATACTTAATATATTACTCTAAAGCAAATTGGTCTCAGATCAACCATTTTTCTTTAGTTTCATGAACAGACACTGTACAGTCTCAGCCTCTGCCCATTTACGTGTCTGTTAGGCCCCATTGAATAATCTCTCAATTACAAAAATGTTGTGTGTCCTTGAATATTCCCTGCATCCTCTGCCTATCTTTGCAAAGAGATATACATAGATGTCTTCACCAGGAAACCAGTCATTCTGGTGTAGAGTAGAATTGGCTTATGAAAATTACTATAAAAAGAAGGCACCTCTGCTTTTACCCACCTCTCAACTTTGCATAAACAGCCGTAAATTTTCTCGCTAATATATAAAGAAAAAAATGTGAACGCACATGCCAATTGAACTGTGACAAACTATGTAAACATTTCATCAGCCGTGGGCGAGATGCCTGTTAGACTTAAAGCTTATCTAATAAGTATTCATCTGTTTTGTGTTTACACGGTAGCTGCCTGTAAAGACAGCTGCTTGTCATATTTGGTTGCCGAGCAAGAAATCATACATCGGCAAGCATCTTGACAGAAGCTCTAACAGAGTTCCAACGGCTTAGAATTACCCATCTTACCATATAATGTTGTCCACATGTTCACATAATTGTTATCTTAAGAGACAGTTTGTGTCTCAAAGTGCTGTGTATTGGGCAATTAAAACATTGTAAACAAAATACAATTAATCTGATCTCATTATCAGCACATTTAGCAGTGCAAGCTGTATGATAAGTGCAAAAGTGCTGGAGTAGACTTGAGATCCCTATTGCACTCGTTCCTCCTCACACACATTATAATCCAAGTCATATTCTGATGTCCCCTTGTTTCTCTCTCCCACAGGCTCAGCAGACCTGCACCAAATGTTTCCCACGCCTCCCTCCCTAGAGCAGCACATCATGGGCTACTCACCTATGAACATGTGCAACAAGGACTACGGCAGCATGGAGGCCAACGCTGGCATGACCACGCTGGACGGCACCTCGTCTCTGGGAGGACACTTCAAGATTGAGGTGGAGGAGAGCTTCTGCAGCCCCAAGCCATCTGAGATCAAGGTGGGGTGAGACTCAGTAAATCTGTCGTGGATTATTGCAGCGTCAATTACTGACTGACCAAACCATTAGGTTGAATTTACCGCCAGAACTAGTAGATGTTATAAGTCAAAGTGAATGATGGTTAGTGGATATATGTTCTCCGCCATGCTCGTTTTGAGGCAACTGGCCAGCCACTCGGTCAAAGGCTGCCCTTCAGATTAGGAATACAGTCCTGAGGATAATATGAGGTATAGTGGATTTTTTACCTCTGAGGTTTCAACTAGGATACACATATTTTTAGATTCAGTGTGACTTACACTTTCTAAGGATATCATTATCTCTGATGTCATAGTGAATAAATATCCATACAGTAAATCCATAAAAAATATAATTGAAAAAATACGCTCATCATAAATCCAGAACTTGCCTAAGAATCGTCACGTTTCAAGTTTTCGTCAGTGTCAAAGTAATCCAGTGATAGTTGTCTGTACATTCATGGATAAGTTGTAAACAGGAACAGTTAACAGCTAATTTGGTATTTTTTAACTGACTTTTAATAAATTGCCAGCACTTTGAAATATCCTAATGAGCAGATGGTGTCATCACAGGCAGGCCTGTCAAGATTATTATGTCACCAATTTATTGTACATATTTTGCTGTCCTCAATATTGCCCATTGTGTTTACATGCAATTTTTTTTTAAAAGAGCACAAGAATTGATTTTATTTATGGTTTTGGTGCTGTGATTGTTTTTTAAATATTTATAATAATTATGTATTAAATGTATTTTAATATTTGTTTCAAATTACAATTCCAGTGTCTTAAAGTCTTAAGAATCAAAAGAGAGTATTTGCATTATTACTCTATTATATTATCATTATGTCAATGCCAAAACATGTCTAAAAATGAGTATCAGTAATGTAGTTTCTGGCACTTCTGCAACAATATTGTTCAACTACTGTAGTTACTGTAGGGCCTAATTGCACACATCATGATTCATTTTCTAACTCATGGAAATGTTAAGTTTGCACTCTGTGTCAGGTATAAGTAGTCTAATTGGAGATACTAAGATGAAGCTTCCACAGATGTTTTGTTTGTATGTATGTAAGGTTGCAAAGTGTTAGCCAGTGTTTTCCTGTGCTCTAACTGTTTTCTTCTCCCTTATTTTCTGTCCATCTTGTAGGATTATTCATTCGTGTACAAGCCGGAGCTGTGCCAGGCGTTCGTAGGCTGCTCCATGTTCGCTCCTCTGAAGGCATTGCCCAGCCAGTGTCTCCAGCCTATCAAAATACCAGAGGATTGCATCTACCGACCGAGCTGGACCATGGGCAGAGAGATGCTCAACCCTGTGCCTGTCATGACCTTCCTCAACAAGGACAGGTATGCTGCTGTAGTGCTAGTATGTGGGGGTTGCTGTTATTACACTGCTGAGATCTTAAATGTGATATAACTGTGGATAGGCATCAAAATGCAATCTGTAAAATCATCCGCTTAACAGAAGCACATCAAGTGATTCCAGTGGTGTCAGTGCCGGGTCTCGCTGACACTCTACATGCCTTATTTCTGAATAATTTTTATCTAACTCGTTTCAAAGATTGTTCATAATTTATCATGATGGTTACTGAGGCATTCTAATCTAAACCCGCTGAAGAAATGCCAAGGCTGTGCTGCTTGGTTTGCATTTTGTGTGCAGGGAAGCATACACTGCTACTGTGCTCCCTCTCTGGCCGCACATCCTCTGGTCTCTCCCATGGACACCCCCATAGCAGGCTGCTCAATTTCTCATGCATGGCTGCCTCAGGCGGAGCAGGGAAATGAGTGTAAAATGCCTTCTTGGTTGAGGATGAGGATTATCACTGGAGTGGTGAGATGGGCCCCCACAGCGGCTCCATGCCACCTCACTGCTCATAGCAGCGTGGAGTCTCTAGCATATCTGTCACTGTTCCTCTGAAGTACTCACTCTGCTACTCTCCACACACACACGCACGGGGATATCTTATCGGCGGAGTCCTAACACAAACCGTGTTTTGTTCTATTGATTCTATGATTTTTTTGTAATCAGAGCAGGCAAGCTTTATTACATTTGTGTGGGCTTAAATTTATTATACCCATGTGTTGCATTGACCCGGAGACATGAAATCTGGCAGGCTCACCAAACTTGAAGGGTTCACTGATCTATATCTAATCTTGCTGCTCTGAGCAGAAACTTTCACCATGATGCACTTCAGCTTTTAACAATGTCAGCCTCACTTAGCGTGTTTAGCTGAATTTTATTGCACTGCAAATCATTCAATTTTACACAAAGAACACAAACGCTGTGGGCTAATAAACTGGCCTGGAGCAAATGCCCGAGCATTTCCTCAGGTATGGTTGTGATTGGAAAATGTTTCGGCTCATAAGAAAGGAGTGATGTGTGGCTTAATAACAGAAAAGTGAAGTGTCAGCTTGCAGTTTATCCAGCAGGTTCAGGGCTGAGCTGGAAATGTTGACTGACTTTTGCATAGGAAGGAATTAAAGCTTTTTGCAGCAGAGCTAATTGCAACTGTGGGGCTATACTTCTGCCTGATGATTATTAAGATTTTTTTTAGAGTACACTGGAGCATGACAGGAAATGTAGAGCAGAACAAGCAACAAAGGTGCTCTCATTTTAAATAGTTTTAATATGAGTAGGGCTCATTATGTTCTTTTTTTATTAAGTGTGTAATTGGAGTGTTAAGCCCAGTTAAGGTGGACTTTGCAGGGGAGGGAGCAGTGTCTGCACTCGACTAAGCTTGGCCAGTGTCCAAAAAGTCATGGTAAAGATCTACAAATGTTGTGTTTGCGTTGCCTTTTCATCTGCGTCCTATCTTGAACGTGCCCTGGCTGCAGCAGAGAGAGGGAGAGCTGTGCAGGGACTTCCTCCTAATGGGTCCGTGCCAGAAGTTGTTCCCCACATACAGCTCGGGACATGATGTGCTCACCCTCCCTCCGTCTCTCTCTCACTCTCTCTCTCATACTCACCCCCCCACCCCCCAACCCCCCGCTTTCCTCACTGTTGCTTGCCAGCCCAAAAATAAACCTTACCTCAGAGGGCCACTCATTGAAATGTTTATTGAATGTCTTTCTCTCTCCTGCTGCTTCTCTTTGCTACCCATTTCTCGTTCTCTCTCCATCCTGCATTCTTGTTCTCTCATGTGTAAACATGTGTGCAGTTTAAACCCACTCTGCATTCCTTTTGTTGTGAATGTGGTCGTGCCCTACTGCCTTATTACGCGAACTCTCTTCTCAAATGTAGTGAGACAGTTGGATAACAGTATATTGTTATTTGAAGCAATGTGGCGAACGTTGCTGCTTTGGTTTTTAAAAAGAACACCAGGATGTGCTGTGTACTAGTGCAGGGAGTGTTAGTTTTTTTCATGCCTCATTTAAATGTACAGTAAATCAAGACCACAGTTGAGTTTTTCTTTCCCTTTTCTTTTACTGTGAAGAATGTGGTAAATTAACAATGTTGACATTGGAAGCTGACATTACAGTAGTTACTCTTCTTCATTGTCTGATAGGAATCATTTCTTATTGTCCAGAAATACTCAAAACAACCACCCCCTGGCTTCCACTGTCGGACACATGTATTAAGTATCAATTAGATGTCAACTATTAAGTTAATTGCCAACTATTTTCTTAATCGATTAATCAGTTTGAGTAATTTTTTAAGAGAAAAAAGTTAGAAATCTCTCATTTCCAGCTTCTTTAATGTGAATAATTTTTGGTTTCTTTGCTTTTCTGACAGTGAACTGAATATCTTTGTGTTGTAGATAAAACAAGATATTTAAGGACGTCATCTTGGGCTTTTGGAAACACTAATCAGCATTTTACACCATTTTCTGACATTTTATAGACCAAAAAACTAATTGGGAATATAATCAACAGATTAATCAACAGGGAAAGTAATCATTAATGACAGCCCCAGCCTTTACTAATTCTCGTCTTTTTCTCTTTCTGCCCTCAGTAACATCCCCAGTGTGGGAAGCACCATGGACCAGGACTACAGCCAGACCTACACCCCTCAGACCCACACACCCTTCATGTCAAACAGTGCTCCACCAAGTAACAGTGGCACAGGTATTCTGCCGTCACCTGCCACCCCACGTTTCTCTGCACCCACCCCACGTACGCCACGCACTCCACGCACACCTCGAGGCCCCGCCAGCGTCCAGGGCTCACTCAAATACGAGAACTCGGACCTGTACTCTCCAGCATCCACCCCCTCCACCTGCCGACCGCTCAACTCAGTCGAGCCGGCCACCGTCCCCTCCATCCCCGAGGCCCACAGCCTCTACGTCACCCTCATCCTCTCTGAGTCAGTCATGAACCTCTTCAAGGACTGCAACTTTGACAGCTGCTGCATCTGTGTATGTAACATGAACATTAAAGGAGCTGATGTGGGCGTGTACCTGAGCGACCCAGTCAGCGAGGCCCAGGAAACCTGCAGCTGCGGCTTCAGCGCTGTGGTCAACCGGCGTTACGGCAACGGCTCGGGCCTCTTCCTGGAGGACGAGCTGGATATCATCGGCCGTGGCTCGGATGTCAGCCGAGAGGCAGAAAAACGCTTTGAGGAGCTGCGGCTCTCCTCGCTGGAGAGAACAGGAGTCGGAAGGGGCGACCGTGTACCAGATGAGATCATTCTCCTCCTGCAGGACCAGTGTACCAACCCTTTTTCACCCATTTCAACCCTGGAGCATGACATAGTGACACGGGGGCCAAGTGGGGCTCCAGTACCACCTTGTGTCAGGGTGGAGGAGAGGGACTACCACAGCGACTGCTACATGGCGCTGGAGCATGGCAGACAGTTCATGGACAACATGTCAGGTGGCAAGGTGGACGAGGCGCTGGTTAAGAGCACCTGCTTGCACCACTGGGCCAAACAAAACGGTGAGAAATATGGCATTCTAGATTGTTTTTAATGTGTGGACACCAAACTGTTTATTTGTTTATTTTTGGCATCTGCAGTTTTTGGCCTGTTTTTATTTAACCACAGAATAGTTGAAAGAGGCCGTCTGCAAATAATCATTCATCTAAAACACTTGTTCACCACGAAAGCAAAGCCAAATTAGAAAAAAAGTGTATTTATCAAGGTTCATGTGGCTAAATGTTTGCAGGCATTGTTTTCAAACATTTTGTTTTTGTGGTGCTAATAGTCTACCTGAGATTGTTTTGTTTTGAGATATTGTTCCTTTTCGAGGATATTCTTCAAACAGATGAAACTGCATTTGTTACACCATCAGTCTCATTAAATACACATCTTCAATTCAAGTGTTAAACAGTTTTTTGATGCTGTAGTTTAAAAAAATTCATTTTGGAAAACTTTGGAGTAATATATCCAATTTATATTTTCAAGACCACAGTTGAGATTTTCTTTTCTTTCTTTTCTTTTCTTTTTTTTACTGTGGAGAACATGGTAAAATTAACAGTATTACTACTAACATAGGGATCATCAAAATGACCCCCGAATAATATCCAATTTATATTTTCACTTTCACTTCATCAGAAACAGAATTAGTTTTAAGTCAAACTTGTATATGTTCAAAAGTCCAAAAGTTACATCTAGACATTTACAAATAACCATAACTAAATGTAGGACTAAAAGAGATTATCGTAAACTGTGTGAGTGTTGAGATTCTTACGTTGTGATTCATCTGTAGCTTCCCCTTTACTCCTCTGTTCTCCAGCAGTGGACGTGAGTGCGCTGTGCTCTCAGGACGTGCTGCGGGTGCTGTTATCCCTCCAGCCTCTACTCCAAGACGCAATCCAGAAGAAGAGGACAGTGAGGTCGTGGGGCGTTCAGGGTCCCCTCACCTGGCAGCAGTTCCACAAGATGGCTGGACGGGGCTCTTATGGTAAATCTGGGGAAAATCTGGGGAAGGTTTTTCAAAGTTGTGACTTATGCTTTGCTTTACCATCTAGTTTAGCTGTATTAAAATCAATATAAATATATGATGAAGATGTCAGACTTTTCTGCCAAGAGTGTGATTCTTGAAAAACCTCCAAACTGATGGTCCAATCCAGGACTGTATGGGTGATATCAACATTTGGTGTTGGTGTGTGTGACATTTGGGATGTGTTGGTCTCGGGGTAGAAAAACTCTGGCTGATGTCAGATCAATAAGCAGTGTGGTCCCTCTGCTGTGGTCCAGATGTCAGCTCTGTTGGGAGGAGCTGTCAGATAGTTTGGTGACCTCATACTTTGATGCACAGTGGAGGGCAGGAGGAGGAGGGAGGCTGGCTGACACCTTACCTGTTAACAACACTCGCTCACTGGTTCTTTCTTTCTGCCTCCTTCCACACCTGGTGTACCCCTCCTCCTCCCTTTCCTCCTTCTTCCACTTCGCTCCCACAGGCACCGACGAGTCCCCGGAGCCCCTGCCCATTCCCACCTTCCTGGTGGGTTATGAGTACGACTTTGTGGTGCTGTCTCCGTTTGGTCTGCCCTACTGGGAAAAACTGTTGCTGGATCCCTTTGGCTCCCAGCGGGACATCGGGTACCTGGTGGTTTGTCCTGACAACGAGGCCCTGCTCAGCGGTGCCAAGAGCTTCTTCCGAGACCTCACAGCTGTCTACGAGGTAGATAATCTGATAAAACACTTAAGCATTAGCACTATCCAAATGTAACACTCTCTTCTCTTCACCTCGGGTTTGGCAGGTAATTATGCAAATAGAATAATTATCTAAGACTTAATCCTGATAGAATAATCACTTTCTATTGGACACGTGTAACAATATTTTGTTGTTGACATGATCAATGATGAAAAAAGCACTGCAACTACACTCAAGCCTTAGTTAACTATTCTTAAAATGACATCAGTGTACCAGTTTACACACTCATTGTTTCTGCCACTCTGCTTGTATCTGTTTCCCTACAGTCATGTCGACTTGGTCAGCACCGGCCCATTTCTAAAGGCTACCCCGACGGCATAGTCCTCGTCGGTGGAAATGGAGCAAAAAACCTGGTGGATCAGCCAGTCAGCGACTGGTTCCTCAAGGCTGCCAGCGGCAACAGCGACGCCTTCACTAAGCTCAAACTCTATGCACAAGTGTGCCGCCACAACCTCGGTAAGTGTCTTTTATAGCCAGCTGCATTTTTGATTCTTCATGGTGCCTGTGTTTTCTCTCGCTCAGTGCTCGCCTCAGTCAGTTCTTTGTTGCTAAGTTTCCACCTTCAACACCACTTGGTTTAGTATGTAAAAGGCTAGCTAGACAGCCTTGGCTGCTTGAAAGAGAGCTTGAAATGAGTGTAGGAGGAGGTGAAGTTGAAATGTAATAAATTGAGTGTCTTTTTATTTTTCTTTATATGTATTTTTCTCATATGATGTAATTAATAAAAGACCAATACTTTCTTTTCTTTTAGCTCCGTACCTCGCATCACAGCCATTGGACAGTTCCCTCCTCACACAGCCCACTCCCCCGCCCTCGTCTAGCCAGTCATCATCCACACAACTCTCTAGCTCTGCCTCCAGCTCAGTGGGCCAGCAGGGCTCAGTGAACGCTGCAGGCTCCTCCGCTTCCAACAACGGCAGCAGCAACAGTGGGTCCGCAAATGGCTCTGCGTCATCCAACAGCCTGGTGACATCCGCAGGCCAGCCTGGTAGCGGGATGCCTTCTGCCAAACCCACCTCTTTCCCTCCCTTTGGGAACATGGGCAGCCAGGGCCAGGGAGGGGGCCCCCAGAGTGGACAGCTGGGACAGCAGGCTGGTACCCAGAATACTGGCACCTCAGGGGACAACTCCAGCAGCCAGGCCCAGGGGCCCACAGAGCCTCCTGAAAGGTACTTCAGGACACACAAAGGATGCACACCATCAGCTCAGAAAAGGCAGAATGTTTTTGATCAGTTTTGTACATCACAACAAGCTTTGTTCATCTGTATTTTACATACTTTTTGTATTTACTGTGGCGTATAGGTCATTCCTTCTATGAAAGGCAATAAAACAATAAATCCATAAGAAACATTTTATCATCAAGGCTAAATATTAGTCCTTAGTTCTTTAATTTTAGCAATGAGGTTGCTAGGCTTTATTTTTCAGCAGTGTAAATATGTCTCAGCCATTCAGAAGCTGAGGAAAAAAACTAAGAACTGACCCGAGGACATAAATGGTTGTATAATACTGTGTTTGTGATCTTCTTTTGCCTTCCTCAGCACTTTGGAACGAGAGAAGGTAGGTGTGCCCACGGACGGGGAGTCCCACGCCATCACGTATCCACCTGCCATCGTTGTTTACATCGTGGACCCCTTTAGCTATGAGGAGGCCGACGGCGGCCCGGGGCCGGTGCCGGCCCACTCCAGTGTGTGGACGCTGGGTTTGCTACGCTGCTACCTTGAGATGCTTCAGTTACTGCCCCCACATATCCGCAATTCTATATCTGTACAGGTAAGTGGAGTTCCCAGGAGAGCCGCATTTTAATTGCTGACCGTATTGTATTTCATTATCATGAAGGTAGCTGCATAAAAGAAAATTCAATGTTAGTGTGTCAGTTGCTCCTTAAGGTTAACAGATTGCACCCAATTGCATCGTAGCTGTCTTTTCCATCATCAGAAGCAATAAATTATTCACACTTGCAGAGTGACCAGAAAAAAAGAAACTCCCTAACAATGTAATGCAGTACTAGAGCAATACTTCTCTTACCCAGTGTCCAGATTGAAAAGTTGGACTAAAGTTTTTCCCAACTTTTTTGTCAGAGCATTGTGGGAGAGTGTTATAGTTAAGTTTCCTTTGTCTGACAACTTGTGTCTTTTTCCTCAGATTGTCCCCTGCCAGTACCTGCTTCAGCCAGTGCGAGGTGAAGACCGTCATATCTACGCCCAGCACCTCAAGTCTCTAGCCTTCTCTGTCTTTGCTCAGTGCAGACGGCCACTGCCCACCTCCACCAATGTCAAGTCACTGACGGGCTTCGGCCCCGGGTTGGCCATCGACACAGCACTGAAGAGCCCAGAGGTAAATGCAACACATGGCCAAGATGGAGCAGTTTGCACTATTGTTACTTTGACATAACCCCACTGTAAAGGTGTTGTGCTGCTTTGCAGTTGCAGTTTAGCTCTTTAGCTGATCAGTAGCAGCGCTCTGTCTGCTGTGTGTGTTAGCAACAACATGCTAGTGTTGTCCTCTGATCGATAGGCGAGCAGACAGAGGCTGACACTGTGGCCTGAGCAGCAACATTTTAGTTGCTTTGAGCTCTCCCGCCAGACATGAACCTGACCTGATTTGACCCAGCCTTTTGCCTCGTCTGTGTTCAGTCTGCCACTGAAAAGAAAGAAGGCAATGAGATATAGAGTTCTTAGTCTAACCATCCTTGTAGTTTTTTTCTGCTGGAACAGGACCAAAGGAACTTGTAACCCTCTGCTGGTCCAGAGTTTTCTTTCCATTATCTGCTTGGCTAGCTCCCTGAGACCTCCATAATGGGATCTCGACTCCAGGTTTAGACAAAGGGGCGCTTTAGATCAGGACCTAATTCAGTTGACTTCCTTGCAGCCATTGCTACCTTTTCCCTTTAACACACTGGCAAACCTTGAGCTGCCTCGCTGGTAGAACTGGGATATGGATGGAACAGTTGGAGTGACACAAGGGACAGTATTTCGTTATGAGGATACCCTAAATGTGAACTCAGCAGAAATTAGGATTGAAAGAAAGGATTTCACGTGGCTGCGAAATACCAGCAGCCAATCATGCGTACACAACATTTACATATGTGGAGCATGTCAAATTTGTATCCATTAGCGTAGAAGGGCTGAACAATTTATCCTAAATCCTTTTTCCTCTTCACCTTCCAATCTGCAGAGGCCGGAGTGTTTGCGTCTGTATACACCTCCGTTCATCCTAGCGCCGGTAAAGGACAAGCAGACGGAGCTCGGGGAGACATTCGGGGAGGCGTCGCAGAAATACAACGTGCTGTTTGTGGGATACTGTCTGTCCCACGACCAACGCTGGCTCTTGGCTACGTGCACTGACCTGTATGGGGAACTCCTGGAGACCTGCATCATTAACATAGATGTACCCAACAGGTAGGACTACCAACATCTGCACGATATTCAAACCTAGCAGCTTTACAGTGTTAATTTACATCTCGAGGAATCACTAAATGCCA
Source organism: Pagrus major (assembly GCF_040436345.1). Taxonomy (NCBI): domain Eukaryota; kingdom Metazoa; phylum Chordata; class Actinopteri; order Spariformes; family Sparidae; genus Pagrus; species Pagrus major. Next base: position 12,566,039 of record NC_133227.1, on the reverse strand, counting down.
CTTAACAGGTGTGACACAACTCAGGGAAATAATGTATTAGCTGTGACACTATGCTTTTATTTAATTTTAACTATCTGGGTTATTGCATTCTGAACACCATAACACTCACACTGGGACTCGCTATTATCCTCCACATTTTGGACTGATTCATTTTTCTCTGTGAATATCCTGTATTCATTCATTCATGGCTGCAATACAGATGTCTAACTTTACAAAAGGTGCACTGAAGTGGTCACCAACGTGTCTGCTCGATATCAATACCGTGATATTTTTGCATTAATTATGTCATTCTAGCTGTTAAATGCATTACTTTAGCTCTGATGCAGCCATCTCTCTCTGTCTGTAGTCCCTCTGGTCTCACTCAATGTCCCCCCCACAACACTATTGAATAGTTACACATCATGAGTAATGGCCTATCGACTATGTGTAATCCGAATCTGCAAAGTAACTAGTAACTAAAGTTTTAGGTTTGTAAAGTACAAGTACCTCAATATTGTACTTAAGTACAGTGCTTGAGTAAGTTGTGCGTTGTTACATTCCATCACTGGAAATTCTGAATATTGACACTAAAATTTTCGTTTTACTGTGAATGTATATCAGTTTCAAATATTGGTTATTGGTCTCCTTGATTACTTAATTATAAAATAATAATAATTGCTACCATCAGTCGAACCCTATTCAGCAACACCTCTTTTAGTCTTTGTCCAGAATACGTTGAAAAGTGTTTCTGACGTGTGTCAATGTGTGTTCCGTAGGGCACGGAGGAAAAAGGGCTCCGTTCGGCGGCTCGGCCTGCAGAAGCTTTGGGATTGGTGCTTGGGACTGGTACAAATGACGTCAGTCCCCTGGAGGGTGGTGATTGGTCGGCTGGGAAGGATAGGACACGGAGAGTTAAAAGGTAAGGAAGACTGTTGTGCTTAAATGCTTTTTCCTGACCAAAAAAAGAGCGTTCAGGTGTGTTTGATAACGGTGTATGACTTGTTCATTCATCCCTGTTGCTCTGCTCTCTTGATGTTCAGACTGGAGTATTCTGCTGAGCAGGAGAAACCTCCAGTCACTGAGTCGCCGTCTGAAGGAGATGTGCAGAATGTGTGGCATCTCGGCCTCAGATACGCCCAGCATCCTCAGCGTGTGCTTGGTTGCCATGGAGCCCCAGGGATCCTTTATCATTATGCCAGGTACAGTGTGTGCACATGACAAAGATTATAAATACACTTACTATCTGTTTTAACGCACACTTCTCATTTGAGTCGTGCTGAGAAAGGCAGCACCTAGGTGTGTGTGTGTGTGTGTGTGTGTGTCTGTTTGAAAGGACGTGATGGATGGCAGCAGCATATCACAATGCGTGTCCCCTCCTTGTCCAGATCAGATTGATGGCAGGGTAGATCATGTACCTTTCGCTCATAAAGCACTAGCTCTCAGATGCCCATTGATCTCAAAGCGGTGTGATGGAGAGGCAGATCAATGGGTTTATTTTGGGAAACGAGTGGGGGATTGTCAGTGCATCATACCAGGACTGTGATGAGCGATGCTGGGCTGAGGACATCTCCTTCCTTAAAAGCTCTTCAGGCTGAAAGAGATTAACAAGGCAGTCTTAGCCTTAGATGACTATGATATATACAGATGTTTACATCACTGAAACAGAATTTAAATATAGGAGAGTTGTTGACGGGTGTGATCTTGTAAATTTAGTTTCTTTGATTATGATGCACATGTATGGATACTCGCCACTGTGAGATTAGATTATGCAATCAATATTGTATAAGTAATACATTAATGTTTGAACAGCAGTTTCATTCATTTTGAACACTGTAGTCGAATCACAATTTTAAATGACAAAAGCTGTTACTTTAAGCTCAGTTGAAGATGTTAATAGATTATTAACATTCTCATTAGTACGTTCAGTCAGTTAAAATCACTGAGAGGACTTTTTTTTTTACGCTTAATAAACTCAAAAACACTAATGTCTCCACTTTGTCCTTATGGAGGCATTTAAATATATATGTCTCTCCTTGGTCCTCCATGCTTCTGTTTGCTCAAAATTCACTTCTCAATAGTTGTGTAGAGGGAAACTGAGCAAATCACAAGGGCTATACCACCTAACCTAGCGCAATTGTTGCTATTACAATCAGTTCTGTATAAACTGAGTGTTACATTTCAGTTATTTGTTTGTCAGTAGTCATCAGTTCCCTGTTGTTGTTTGAATGCTACAAAGTTAGACTATATTATATTCCTTTGTGAGCAATATGATGCCCTTGGCTCAAACATGCAGAATTTGCTCAGAGATGAGTTAAAAGATCTAACCATACTAGATGAAAAGTAGAGATGCACTGATCATTTTTCAGCATGATAGGTGATGACTAGTGACTGGCCAATCAGTGTCGAATATATCAGATTCTGTGCACACTCATTCCGTTTTTACCTTTCACAATAAGACTTCCATATATACCGGTATACAGTGCATAAATGCTTTTCAGGGGGAACATAAATTCACTTAGACAATTTCACTAACAGGCCACTCAACACAATAGTTTACATCATGTTAGATGTAGTGGGATACTTGATATACTTTGTTTATAAGTTGAATTTTATTAATACTAAAAAGTTTTTGGAGCACTTTATTTTGAGATGTGTTTGAATGACAGTGAGAAAAGGTCCTGTAACCTGGTGAAGTTTTGGAGAAAATGTAAGAGTTAATTAAAAGTTTTATTATGAAATACAATTTTTTTTTTCATAAAGAAAGGTTATACAAATGTTTAGAATTAAAGTTCTTAGAAAGAAAGAAAATCAGAATCGGCAGGTCAGACTTATAAAAAAATCATAAATTGGAATCCGCTAAGAAAAATATCAATTGGTGCATCTCTAATAAAAAGAAAGCAACATTTTGTTTGGTTCTTCTTAGCCTCGCTGTTTATCGACCCTCTCTCCTTCCTCTGTGAATCCCATTAGACTCGGTGTCGACAGGCTCTGTGTTTGGCCGCAGCACCACCTTAAACATGCAGACGTCCCAGCTGAGTACCCCACAGGACACCTCCTGCACCCACATCCTGGTCTTCCCCACCTCAGCTTTCGTCCAAGTGGCCAGCTCCAATTACACCAACATCGACCCCAACATCGACATTCTCAACGCCACCACTGGTCAGTAGTGCTCCTCCATCTATCTTGCAGTCATTGGCTGTGATGCTCTTGTGTTTTTAATTCAGTGTTGCTCAGCCTGTTTTCTAGACATAAAGCAAAGTCACAGATGTGATGGGAAATTACTGTCTTCCCCTTTAATCTGTACTGTTTTTATCCAAATCCTTCCTGTTTACTTTTCCTGTCTATTAAGATTCTGTTTTGTACTAGTATGTGCTTACATTCTTTGTGCATCTACGGCACTCTCAAGTTTATTTCCTTTGTGCAAATATATTTGTTGCCAAAAACTTGAAGCATGGTCACATACATCCAGTACTCAGTAAATAGCAAAATGAACCACACAATAGCATTGATGGTAAAAGGTCCACATTATATTTTCTAAAATGTTTGCTTTGCAAGTTATTTCTACAAAATTAAACCAACATATTTTGGCTATTAACATACAGATCAGAGGGGGAAGAAATTTTGTGAAGAGGATTTTGGATGCTTTTCAGAGACACAGAAGCTAATCAGTTCAAAGAAATCTTACCCCCAGACCTGTTGAGTAATTGTCCTGCTCTCCTCAGATGGGTCAGACGCTATCGGGATCTTTGACCTGCTGGACCAGGAAAACGAGTTGGTGGACCCAGACATCATCAACATCTCGCCCACCACTTCACCAGTACACTCCCCTGGCTCTCATTACCACCACGGAGGTGATGGCAGTAAGGTGAGACAACATTTGCATGCACACAGGTCATGGTAATTAAAGTAGCCTTGATGTCACACCTCATGTCTCCTTCTCCTCTTGTTAAATGAGTCAGAATATAACAGGATCAGCTGGTCTGATTGTACATGTGACAAACAAAGCTAACCTTGAGTTTGTGCTTTATTGCAGGGACAGAGTACAGATCGGATGGAGTCTCATGAAGAGGTTCCTAACCTCTTGCAGCAGCCTCTGGCCCTCGGCTACTTTGTCTCGACGGCTAAAGCCGGCCCACTACCCGACTGGTTCTGGTCAGCCTGTCCGCAGGCTCAGAACCAGTGTCCACTCTTCCTCAAGGTATCAGGCTTAAATGCTCTCAAATGTTTAATTTTTAAATGCTGCCCTTTTACACAAGTGTACAGTGGAATAAGTGTTCTTTTCATGGTTAAACAAGACAACTTAGGGGAATTGTTTTTGACATTTTGGAAAATATACTTGCTTGAGACAATATTGGGGGAAAATAGGTACCATTTCATGTCTACTGTTAAATGTAAAGTTACAGCCAACATCTGATTAGCTTAGGTTGGCACAAAAGACAGGAAATGGGGGAAACATTGAGTCTGTCTCTGTCCAGTTTGTCTACCAGCACCTCCAAAAGCTCATTAAGTAGCATTTTATGTCTTGTTTGTTTAATTTGTATAAAAACAGAATCGTAATAACGACACATATGTGGTTTTATGAGGGGTTATATGATGGACCATCTCTTGGCTGGGTGCAGTAACTTCCTGAAGTCTATGCTGATTGCCTGGAAACCTGCTTACCACTGCTCCTGGCCAAGAAATAGTCTTGGTCAAGAACTTTTAAAAATGCAGTTCACATATAAGCCATTAATGAAATGCAAATATGTTTTGTAGCAAAGCAAGAGGTGGTGTTTTGACTGAACCATTGTCTGTAACAAAAAATGGTATATCCAAGGAAACTACATAGCTTTAGTACAATATCCCTCACTTCTGGAATTGGCTACAGACTCACTGCTGCCCTCACCGCTCTGTGAAAAAAGCTATAATTATTTAGATGAGATGTAATAAAAGGGTCATAACTTCATTATAATGCCATTGAAACCACCTCTTTCCCTGCGCTCCCTCTCTCAGGCCTCTTTGCACCTCCATGTGTCTTCAGTGCAATCAGATGAACTACTGCACAGCAAACACTCCCACCCCCTCGACTCCAATCAGACCTCAGATGTACTCAGGTAAACAACACCAGAACACATCCACCACAAGTCAAGTGCACAAACTACTGTTGAAACCCTGCTGAGTGTGTTTACAGGGGATTGTTTTTATGTGTGGATTAAAAGTTTATTTGGATACAAAAGCGAAGTAGTTTTTAAGATTTAAGTAATTTGTGTGCACTTTGTATGACTAAAGACCTGGATTGGAAATTTTTGAGAAACAAAGGTTTATTTTTTTGTTTTTGGAACCCATACTGGGCTATAGTCAACCTATATCTCCGTATTAAAGAGTACCTGTATTTCTTTGTATGCCTGAACAGATTTGTGCTGGAGCAGTACAACGCCCTCTCCTGGCTGACGTGTGACCCAGCTACACAGGACCGACGATCATGTCTACCCATTCACTTTGTGGTGCTCAACCAGATGTACAACTTCATCATGAACATGTTGTAACCATCAATTACATAGGGGAGTGTCGGGGAAACATTTCACAGAAGAGGAAAGTGGCAACTCCAAAGGGGAGTTTCATCAAGACTGAAGAGAACTGCAAGAACCAGACCAGAGTACGGAGCTGGATCCTGCAACAAGATGGGATAAGACGGCTGTTCTAAGCTGAGACGGTCCTGTCCCCCCGTGGCTGTTACTGGTGGAGACAGTCCTGTCCCTGTGATTCAGAGACATGCACATAGAGACAAGGGAATAAAGAAGATGTTGAATCGCAATGAATGAACGTGAGAGAATGACAGATTGGTTGTCATGGTATGTAGCATGGCAGCAAAGTCACTGGCCAGTCTGTATTGGAGAGACGAGTCTATCTGTAAAGTTATTGGAAGAAAAGGGACATATTTGATTGAGGAAAAAACTCAAGAATGGATCTTTGGTTTTAAGACCTGAAATTCCTTTTTATTCCTTTGGATGAAATAGTATCCAAATGAAATGCCTGCATCTATCTTATTTATTGTACGTTTTTAAATGTATAATTTGTCTTATTTCTTAACCTCTTTTATATATAAAAAATGGAGAAGGTTTATATCACCTTCCTGCTTTAAAGCAATTGGTCTAAGATATATGTAATCGTCTTAATTAAAAAAACAACCAGGAAAAAAAATCCCATAAAAATTAAATAAAGTCCCAGTAGGTTGCTTTTAGAGTATTATTTTTTGTAATGGAGACAGAAATATTTGTATTGTCACAATGTACAGAAGAATTAGAGTGGAGAATTATGTTCCATGCCTTTGAGCATGGAGGACTTACAGCAAAGCTGTAGCTACAGAGGACTTGTACAGCAATGAACTTCACTGTGTTCAAATAAAGAGGTACATTGTTGTATATAGTATTTTATACCACACATTTAGACACAAAACCAAACGGCAATATATATAAATAATTATATATGAATGCCATGCCAGCAGTTGGTGGTGTGGCTTCTGTTTTAGGAATAAAGTGCGTCAACTTATTTTCCTGTGCTTGTGTTTATTGCTTTTGGGAGGGGGACTGTGATGTGCAATTGGACAAGGACACCAATAGTGGAGTGGAAGGAGAACTATTGGCATCTCTTGGAGGTAGCTGACCTCAGGTTTGACCCTTTTTTTATAGGGGAGAAATAAAACGAGAGCTAGAAGGTGAGAATTTGTCTTAACGGCAGACATGCAGTGTCCTGTTCAGCACATCCTTTTAGTTCACTATACCTCTCCTCACTCTGATTGGCTGAGGTCTGGCTCTTTTGGCACCACTTCTGATTGGTTATAGATACATTTAGACCAATCCCATTTTACTTCTGTGTGAAAGTAAATGTGTGGTGTAAATGAACTTAAACCAGCTATGGATGGCTGCCCATTGGATATGCAGTGTATGTGCACAAAGGAAGATCGACTGTCTGGATTTCTCCTGTTCAGAGGGAAACTATACTTTGACTATTGAAAATCCATTGGTATTGCTCTTTACCTTGCATATTTGCCAATATTTGTTGGCTTGGAAAATTTGGCCAACAAAATGTATTTGGTCTCTACTTTTGAGTGTAGATAAATACATTCAATATTTAATAAAACCCTGAAATTTAATTTTCAGTCCAGTGCCATGTTTTCTTTTTGGGGAATCATGGTTGTTTGCAGTCACCATCTGTTTCCACTGTACAGTAGGTCTGCAAGCTTGTTAGCACACACTATTCACAAGTGGGAAAGGCATTGGAATAACCCTGAATAATAATTTTAGTCAGATATCTCACTTGTAAATTGCTGAATTGCCCCGGGGTCGTGTAGTAGCAGCTGGCAATTCTTTCTTTTGAGAATTTTCTGCATTTTTCCTCGCTGTCAGCAGCCTTTGAATACACAGAGGTCCTGCTCTGTTTGCCTCCATCCCTCAGCAACTGCTGTCACTGTGCCCTTGACAGTGTAGTGGAATTCACACTGACAACATATCAGTGACAGGGTAGGTAGAAGTCTGCAGCATTTAAGAGGGAAATCTAAATAGATAATACTCGAAAGACAGACAGGGTATTTGTTTAATTATGGCCACTCACTTAACTTTGTGTGTGCCATGTCACATTACATCTTAATATGGGTCAATGTAGATATTTTTTTAAGATTAGATATTCACTATGACTTATGTTATCAAAATATTAAATTTCTGCAGCGTGTCCAGATATAAATGAAGGGATTGTCTGCCATAAGAGATTGATGAGTGGATACTGTACTGTATCTACATCGTCTGTTTTTCATTAATTATTCATAATGCAGAAATTATTCATGAATGGGAGGTTTCTTCACACACTGGTGGTCTATCTTTATTCAAGGTGTACTCGTCAGGTAAACATGCTCTTTTTTCGGACTCCATGTAGGTGAGAGGTGAAACGTCTTCAAGGAACTGAAACAAGTCCAGTTGCCCATGACCTGGATGACTGAGAACCTTCATCAACACATGTAGATTAATGGTGTCACTATTAGACCACTGCCCTTTACCGGCAAGCTGTATAACTTACAATAAAATATGCTGATGCCACTGCTTTGTTCTGCAAAATAAAAAAAAAATAAAAAAAAGATTCAATCGTACTCATATAATGTGTTCATATCAGCCCAGCCCATGCAGATCACACCACTGCCTGCAGTCAGGGCAGGTCTGGAGTATCGTACAGCCTCCAGTCTGTCACTGCTACAGTCAGTCAGCGCTGCTTCAGGCTGCTGACTACATCACTTCCCTCACTGTCACACTGACACAGTACCCACTGTGGATAAAGCTAAGAGTGGATATACGGAAACCACAACAGACAGGGCGTTAAAATATACAAGACAAGACAATAAACCTACCGGCAGCTGCTAGGACAAGCTTCTTTCTCTGTCATTGGCTTAGGACTCCCCTATAACGTTAGAGGCTGACGGTGCACAACCGAGTCCGAGGTCTGAGGGCCTCGGTGGTGAAATTTATCCTTTAAAAGACTAACTATCATCCTAATAAGTGAGGTAAGATGATTCTCCATTAGTTATTGTATTTGCATTGAATGTTTATGCGGCAGAAACGGACCAGACAGCACATGAGAGTATTGTTGTCTGACAAGTTAGCCTAGCTGGCTAGTAGCATGCTAAGAGTCGCTCTTAAAGCAGTGGGGTTAGTGAATGAGTGTTAGCCACTGCTAGTTAGCAATTAGCTACGCCTCGGTAGTGTTAGCTGTATAATACGATATTTCTCGTGCTTCAAAATGACACGCATCAAACATTTCGGAGTGCTACCCACGACATGGAGTAATAATTGGCTTGGGGGAAGCACATTTCCTTGTCAGCTTAAATTGCACGATGTGTAATTCCAGTTTTAGCTAGCTAACTAGCATTAGCGCCGCTAACGGGAGCGTTAGTTATTCGCGATAGCCAGCTTTTATCTTGTTTTGTTTGCAAGGTTATAGTGATAATAGCGACATTTATTTAATTTTATAGAAGCTGACTAACCAAAACTCGAGACATATTAACTGGCAAACACATTATTCATGAGCGCGTTAGTAAAACTATGAATGAATGTAATGCCACTATGTGACTACCGTTAACTCCATCAGCTGTACATAGCTTTGGATAGTTTGTAGAGTGTTTCTATAGTGTTTGCTAAACCCTTAAAGCAATGCATATGCTCATGCCCCATAGGATGCACTGACTAGAAGACTGTCCTCTTTATTTGCTGCACATGGCTTCAGATTCTGCCCTTTACATGGTCTGTTTTGCCTGTTCCCTGAAGGTTTGTTAGCAGAGAGATGGCAGACAGTGCAGGGCTACAGTTTGTCAGCCCCTATGCTTTTGAAGCCATGCAGAAGGTGGATGTGGTGCGCTTGGCTGCCCTGAGTGACCCAGAGCTGAGACTGCTGCTGCCCTGCCTGGTGAGGATGGCTCTGTGTGCTCCAGCTGATCAGAGCCAGTCCTGGGCTCAGGACAAGAAGCTTATCCTCCGCCTGCTCTCCGGTGTAGAGGCTGTCAACTCTATTGTAGCACTTCTGTCGGTGGACTTTCATGCCTTGGAGCAGGATGCACGGAAGGAGCAGCAGCTTAGGTATAGATGACTTACACATGGTAATATGATTGTTACAGCGTGGTAACCAAGTTCATTTTGGCAGTACACACAATGTGCCATCTCTTCTGTCAGGCATAAGGCAGGTGGCTCTAACGGAGAAAGCATCCTGGTGTCACAGCTGCAGCATGGCCTGACCCTGGAGTTTGAACACAGTGATCCCCTCAGGAGGCTCCGACTGACTCTCAGTGAACTGTTGGCCATCATGAACAAGGTACCCACATAATTCAATAAATCAAAGGATACTGACAACATGAATTAACCTAGCTGAAAAAGTACTTGCAAGTATTATTCTAACAACAACAAAATGCCACCATGACAAGAAAAGACAAGAGTATATGCTAAATTGAATAAAATGCATAGTTTTAATGTATAAAGGTTAATAATCGATTTTAAAGATGGTAGATAGTGTGCCATTCAGACCCACCCAGATAAATGATAGTGATAAAACCCTGCAGAAATCGGACTGATTTCAGTTGGCTAGTGGGCAGTTGTCTTTTGTAGGATATAGAGATGTGGAAGAGACATCTTTTGTGCTTGAATATAGACAGACAGAGCTGACTAAAGATAAAAAAATTAAAGCACGAATAACTTATTAATTAGTATTAAAGTACTGTAAGAATAAAAGTATCTTACTTGTGTAAATGGTTCTCTACTGAAGAAACAAGACTGCACAGTGGCTTTACTTTTTTGTCAAAAGTTAACTTGGCATCAGAAAGGATTCCCAAAAGTTGCTCTCACACTGACTGACAAATGACATATTTCTCTGTATTGCAACATCCTTCAGTACTTTCTTCTTCACATGATAGTATGCCTTGAATGATTGATCTGTACAGTCTGTTTCTCTTTTGGTTTCTTAGGTGGTAGACTCAAATGGAGAGTTCTTCTTAAAGTCCTCTGAACTCTTTGAAAGCCCTGTTTACTTGGAGGAGGTGGCTGATGTCCTCTGCATTTTACAAGCAGGTACCCAACTCCTTTCATCTTCTTAACAGTTTGCCTAGAGGAGCGGTGGAAGTGGGATGGTGTTGAATACGAAGGCTTTTGTACAGAGTGTGCTCATTGAAAGAATGAAGATTGTATTTTTAGGCCACATCGCGATACACAACATATATTTCAAATCACCACAAAAATGTTGGGACACAATATTTTTGACCATATACCTCAGTATTAATATTGCAACAATATTATAGGGATGACTATTTGTACTTTAACAAATGATTAACACAATGAAATCTTTGATGAATAATCATCAGTAATGTTGATATAAAGAATAAGTGGGTAAAAGCAAGCATTAGAACACGTACAACACATATGTCATATTATGATATAAAGATATCCAAAATCTAAGATGATATATAGTAACATATCACGATAATGATATAATATTGATATATTATGGAATATATCCATAATCCAGTATTTTCTCTTTATAGGAATGCAGCCTGAGAAAGTGCATCATGTCTTTTTGGATAAGGAATATGTACACTAAACTGCAACAAAAGCTTTTGAACAAAAGCTTAATTTATACTCATGCACATTTGAGTTATAGACACCTGCTCTGTCAGAAAAAAAAAGAACTGTTCAGCAAACATAAAAACGATTAAGAAATGCCATAATTTGCATCTACATGAATACATAAATAGACTGATAAATTAATTAAATTGAAATACCTTAAAAGACACATGTTGGTAAAATTCCAAATAAAGTAAGTACTGCACCGTATCAAATTGTTAATCCAAAATGAGCAATTCCAGGGACCCTTTGCTTAAATTGCAACAAAATTGACAGCTTGATTATAATGAGAGGAAAATTATATGAGCGCGCGTTAGCTGTGTATTAGGAAAAACTGTCTAACATCTCAGTACAGCCAGTTTGAGAATAATCCACTCAAGTGATATTATCCACTGCAGTTGACAAACTTGTCTAGAATGTGAGTTTATTTGTTCTTTTTTACAGAGTTGCCTTCCCTGCTGCCCATCATAGATGTGGCAGAGGCTTTGCTTCATGTCCGCAATGGAGACTGGTTTTTGTGTCTGTTGGTTGCCAACGTCCCTGACAGCTTCAGTGAAGGTAATTCATCGCATTACACTACACATGGTGTCAGCTGATAATGTGACACACAGTGCCTTGTTTGGTTAGTGAGTGCACCTGCTGTGGCAGAAAGGGTGTACTTAACATTACCTTAGAAGCTTTTTGTGATAACAGCATTGTAATTGAAGGCAGTTTGCTATTAAGTTGCCATCGCGTTTTCTTTCTGAGTTCAGGTGTTTCCTCTAATTCTTGCCATGCCACTGAGCCATGCCACTGAGTGTTTGTCTTTGATTGATGAACATTATTGTCTTGCTCTGGCTCACAGTGTGTGTGCTGTGTGTGCTTCGAGAGATGCATTATAAGAAAATGCCTGCTGTCTCCAGTGCCTCTTTATCATACAGAGGGTCAGGGCTAAGTCAGTAACTTTAGTGTGTGTTATAGCAGTCAACATCAAGGAGTCCTTTTGGCTCTGTTACAGGAAATTTCATTGTTTCATTGAATCGAAAGTGAAATGAATTGCTCTAAGGGTGATGTGTGGGGAAATTACCCTGTCTAGAAGCATCAAGGTCTGTCATGTTAAACAGAAGCTGGTCACCAGACCTAACTCCACTGGCTTGTTCAGGGTTATGAAATAATCCAGAACTGACATTGAAGGGAAAGAATATCATTTCAGTCCATGTCATAATCTCAGTCAACCATAAACAGTTTGCCTTTTAAACTGTCAGCTGTGGATAAGTACAAGAGAAATGAGATAAAGCTGTGGAAATGCTGTCTTCTGATGGCTATTAAATCTTATTTACAGGCAAATAAATGAGTCGTGATTCTGCAGTTTATGGAGGAATATGAGTTGGCCATGAAATTGGAGAAATGATACAGACAGTTTTACTGTCTGTCAGTGACATAAAGACAACCAGGAGACTTAAGTCAAGGATTACATTATTGAATTAACATATAACATTAAAATGTGTTATTATTATTATTTTTTTTTACAGTATTTCCCTTACTTAGTCGGAAAATCAAATTTAGTGAGCATATTGCTAATAGGCGGTAGATCGACTGAGTCAAAGCATACGATTTCAGAAAATGACATGATGTTTTTTAAGTGTGTTTTATGCAGCTTGTTTACTTGCATATGTCCTGCTTTCTTGCAGTTTGTAGAGGTTTGATCAAGAATGGAGAGCGTCAGGATGAGGAGAGTGTGGGTGGTCGACGCAGGACTGAAGCCCTCAGGCAGCTATGTCAGATGAACCCCTCACAGGCCCTTAACATCAGAGCTATGGTGGTAAGTCACTATTAATATAATCACAGGACTCCAAACAAACACCAGAATCCCAAAGTTTATCTTTTTCAAATATGAGAATCCATCACAGCTGCTATGTTCTGCTGGAGATGCATTTATGCTGAATTATTCTGTTATCCTGTTTTTTGCACATAAATTATGGATGTGTAAGTAATTTTAATACTTGTTTATCTCATCAGTTTGTGTGACATGCTTTCATGTCAAAATGTTACAGGATGGGTTTGCCAATAATTTGTTGAAACATGGTTGCATGTTTTAAAATGGCTAAAGAGTTTTTAAATACCACACCTAATAGCTTTGAAACAACTATAATCCATGTTTTTATAATAACAATCTGTCAAATGACAATGCGAAAAAATACCAAATATTCTCTGGTTCTGCTTCTAAATTGTGAGGATTTGATATTTTTATTTTTTTTTATTGAATATATTTCCTTTTGAACTATTATTAGTACAATTTAAGACTTCTCGTTGGACTGAAGGAAATTAAGAGGGGCATTTGTTACAATTTTTTTGACATTTTATAGACCAAACAGCTAATCAATTAACCAAGAAATTAAAGCTTGAATCTGCAGATTGAATGATAATGAAAATGATCGTTACTAAGCGCTCACAGAAATTTTTTCTTAATTCCTGATTAAATAGGCTATTGAGAGGCTATGTTTTTTCAGGAACATTTTATTCTCTGGTTATTTCACACCAACACTTCATAAAGGTTAGAAACCCAGAAGATCTTTGTCTTTACTGATTTATGTTGCGATACACTTGGTGATACTATCCCTGAAGGGAGAAATTTGTCTTCTTGCTTCTCCCCTGCTCTCAAGAAGGTTACAGCACAAGGTCAGTTATCGACCGAGGCCCCGGGAGGTAGAAGAAATTCATAACCTCACTGAAGGATGCATCAGCAGGACTCATACTCATACAAGAACTGTCCTGAGATCAGTCAAAAGAGCATCTAACATGCAGCAACAAATGACAAGGGATGCTAAAGAATGACCTATAGTAGAGCTGAAATGATTAGTCGATCAACAAAAAATTAATCAGCAGCTCTTTTGATAATTGATAAATCGTTAGTCCCTTTTTAAGCAAAAAAAATTGGGTTTTTGACTGTTGGTCAAATGTCAGACAAAATGAGATGTTTACATCGCAATGGGCTTTCAAATAATTGAAACATGATGTACTTGTTTATGTGTGATCTATATTCAGCAATTAACGTACAAGTTGATTGTAGAATGAAATACATAGACCCCACCAATTTTCAATGGGAGTGTCTATTTATTTTTAGCAAAAACTTATGGCATCGGAATAATTTATAATATAATCTAATTTAATGTGTTTAATCTGTGTATTCCCAGGTGGAGGAGTGCCACCTACCTGGTCTGGGTGTGGCTCTGACTCTGGATTATAAACCAGATACAGCAGATGAGGCAGTCAGTCCCCTCGTCTCTTATGTCAGTGGGCTACTCCTGGGTACCAATAGCAAAGTCCGTACGTGGTTCAGCATGTTCATTCGCAATGGACAACAGGTGAGGAGCCTTATTCTGGATTTCATTTAATGCTACTTAATTTGCTACACAGTCACAAAAGTTAACTGTGTGAGGTGACAAGACAAGATGTGTTGTAGTTGTGGTGTACTCATGGCACACGATACAAGACTTTCACCATGTTAAAGTCTACTGGATGAAATTTTACTAGGTTAAGTTAAACTAGGTCACGCTTACATTAATTATTATTATCTTTGATTAGATATTCATAATAAGATGTTAACATGTTTACTGTCTAACAACTAAATGCCGAACCCAAATCCAAACTTAATTTTAATGTCTTAGCCTTCAGTTATTTGAGGTAGTGAGGACTGGCCAACATGTCCTCATTCTCTGCATTGTTGACAATTGTGTTTATCAATTAATTGTTTATTGTTTTTCATTTATCATCCTGAAATGCCAAACATTCACTAGTTGGAGCCCTAATGTAGACACTTGGATAGAAGTGCAGCAGTGGACTCATGCCTTTCCCTCGCTCTGTCTTTGTATTGCCAGCGTAAGAGAGAAAGCAGCTCGGTGCTGTGGCAGATGCGCAGACAGCTGCTGCTGGAGCTGGTCGCCATTTTGCCGCGGTCACGCAGCACCCACGTGCCCAATGACGGTGATATGGATGAGGGGGGCGGCTCAGGGTACTCTGGCCTCAGAGAGGAGTATGTGGTGAAGGCCAGCGCTCTGCTCCGACTGTACTGTGCCCTCATGGGCATCGCAGGCCTCAGGTAAGTCAAAGAGGCAGCAACCTCCCTGTTATTTGATACTTGAGTGATCTTGATTTTGATGTTTATGTGGTTGTTTTTAGTTAAATTAGTTATTTAAGTGTTTGGCCTGTTTTTATTAACTCTGAATGCGTTTGATACAGTTTATATTTTAAAAATGTTCCACAGTGTGTGAATTTGTTTAAAATATTAGAATAAAATGTTAAAAGCTAATGTATTAAAGATAAATGTGATCCTTCTACACCTTCTACAGGCCTACAGATGAAGAGGCAGAGCAGCTCTTGCAGTTGATGACCAGCAGGCCCCCTGCCACTCCTGCTGGTGTTCGCTTTGTTTCACTGTCCTTCTGCAAGCTGCTGGCCTTCCCTACATTGGTTAGGTACAGAAAGCTAGTCTTATTACCTCCTACTTTTAGAAGTCTTTGTTTTATTCACCAAGCACAAATAGGTTGGATCACAAACCCTATTCAATTAATAGAGGTCTTGAGTGTTGATTTTCTGCCAGTGTATGCTGCCTGCCAGAAGTCTGCTTTGCATCTCTTGGCATTTAATATTGTCCTTTGTCATACTGAGTGTGAGCATTATCCTCTGTGTGTGTGTCCAGCACTCCAGAGCAGGAACAGCTGATGGTCATGTGGCTCAGCTGGATGATCAAAGAGGAGGAATACTTTGAAAGGTAAGGAGAATCTCTTTAATAATGAGGCATTATTGAACAGGTATTGTTCTGTGGATAAACTGTGGTACTTAGTTTGCATGTCCAAATGATAAGTGAGTAAAGTTGTAAATTACAAAAAAGGTCTTTATTTTTTGCAATTAAGTTCATCCAATTTTGCTTGAATGACACATTTTTTTCTATGTGATTTAAAATACTTTTAACTACTACTTTTTACTATTTTTAAGTTAAATTTGATAAATTCATGTCTGAATTCATACTCAAATATGTGTTTGCTTTGTAATTATTTGTTCTTTGTTGCAATCGAAAGTAATAAACTCAGTAGGTTTGGTTATTTTGTATTTATGTTAAAATTAAGTTCATATGGCCCGTCTTAACAACAAAATGCAGCAGTGCATATAAATCTGTGTTTGTATGTGACTGTAGTCCATAAAGCATAAATCATCAGTCTCAAGTGACTTTAGGGGTGACTGAAGGGACACACGCTGATGAAGAAGGTGTGTGTGTGAGAGCATGGATGTGTGTGGGTTGATGCAACTAGCGTAATGAGTTTATTAAAATGTCTGTTCTGGGAGAGAGCGACAGGTCCAAGAATCTTTTCTCACTTGCCTTGCATGCATATGTGTGTCCTCCTCTTTCCAGTGCTGCAGGCGTATCTGCTTCTTTTGGAGAGATGCTATTACTGGTTGCCATGTATTTCCATAGCAACCAGCTCAGCTCCATTATTGAGTTGGTGTGCTCTACTTTGGGGATGAAGGTAAGGTGGTAGGTGGGAAGGAGACAGTGATCAATACATTAGTCTGGCTGACCAGCTACTGGCCCCACTCCACTACAGCAGGGGCACATATAAGACTATATCACTGATGAAACACTTGCAGCATACACATATCTACTAAGACACTCTATACCCTGTGGCCAATTTGCTGTTTTATTACTTATTAAGTGCACTATTGTATCCTGCCTGTGTGCTAAGTAGTTTTCCTGTCTCAGTGTATTTTCCACTAAGATGTGTAATGTAATTGGATTTAGAGCCTGTTTGTTTCCACCCCTAGGGCAATCCTCTCAATTCAGAGTTGTGCCTGCCATGTAGAATTTTCTTATGAAATATGAAAAGAGGGAATTACAAAATACCAGCACTGTTGCCTGCGGGTTGTTTTCACTCACAGTATACCTTCCATTGTTGACATTCTTTATCTGTTTTTTTTGTGCCAATGTTCAACTTTGTACAGATTGCCATCAAGCCCAGCTCTCTAAGCAAGATGAAGACTATCTTCACACAGGAGATCTTCACAGAACAGGTACATACATTACAGTCCATCTTGCACATTGTCTACATGTAAATTCCAGTGTTCAATGATTTGTAGGCCCTTATTCTCATCAGCACTCATTTATTTTCCCATCAAAAGATGCTGTAAACTTGGGAATGTTGTTTTAAATAATTTAATAATAATTTAATAATAAATGATACTTAATAATTTATTAAAGCGACTACAAGGAACTTTTAAGTGTTTATGAAACAGTTTCGTGATTCCTCTGATGATTATAAATGCAGGGCTTAAAGTATTCCAGCACGGTGCTGGATTTCCGACCAACTAGTGCTAGCCAATCAGAGGCAGAGTAGGGCGGGTCTTGCGAAGAAACGTGAGTGTGGTGTGGTAGCCCTGCAACTCGACTCAAAGCAAAGGAAGCAAAGTTAATTGAACCTGGCTAAGATACAGCCTTATGTTGGAGAGGAGTTAAGAACAAATGGCGCTGGGCATGGATAGAGGAAAATGGTGGAGATGAGAAGCCGTTCAACATTTGCCACAGATTGATGGAGCTGGGTACTTGCTTCTGCAGCGTGTGCTCGAAGAAGCTACTGTACAGCAGCAGCAGGAAGAAAGTGCTTGCTCATCATGAATTAGATGCCAATCACAAAGCTTTGGTCCGTGCAGTGTCATACGAGTACATTACTCGAAAAAGATGGCTACAGCTGCCAGTGCGCCTTTAGTGACGGATGTGTGCATGTTCATAGCAGGAGGAAATTTGTCAACTTGTCACTCTAAAGTTATAATGGGGATCTTAATAAAATCAAATAATAAAATCAAAATAGCAGTATTGTTTACAGCTGCCATTCACATGCATACTGCAATGTACTTACTTCTATAGAGAAGTAAATTGTGCAAAGCACGTACTGTAAACAATACTGCTTACAGTAGTAATTGCATTATACTGTGCAATTCTTCGACTTCAGACACATTTCTGTTGTATCACTTTATGTATATCATCATATGGCCCACACGTACATTTGTGTATGTGCTTGATGTATGAAGCTGTGAGTCATGTTTGCCAATACGTACCTATTTTGCTAATGGTAATTGGCAATCAAGAAGCCTCACATTTATTTGAGTAGAATAACAAATAGGAGCCCTTAGTGAAGCAGCCAGAAAGTAAGAAATCACATTCAGCCAAAGTTGTGCACGTTCACACTATAAAGTGATGTTAAACAATACAGTACATGTAGGAGTTGTTTGTCTATTTTCCAGTGGTGCTGTTTGGATAACTTGTTTATTTTTTTCCTCGGGTGTAGGTGGTTACAGCCCATGCTGTGAGGGTTGCAGTGACTAACAACCTAAGTGCTAACATCACAGGATTCCTTCCCATTCACTGTATCTACCAGCTGCTTCGGAGCCGAGCCTTCACCAAGCACAAAGTGTCCATCAAGGTAGGAGATGTGCACTACATGGCTCAAAATGATGATTATCTGCAAAGTCTGTATAAAAAAATTTATTTGCCCTCTGGTGCTGTGTACATCTATCAGGATTGGATCTATCGCCAACTTTGTGAGACAACCACCCCCATCCACACTCAACTGATTCCCCTAATTGACGCCTACATTAACTCCATCCTCACTCCAGCATCCAAGGCCAACCCAGAGGCCACAAACCAGCCCATCACTGAGCAGGAGATCCTCAACGTCTTTCAGAGCTCTGCAGGGGTGAGTCAGCCAAAGGGTTTTTAAGGGACTGCAGAAACCTAAACCTGCTCCATAAACAGTTGATGTTGTTTTGTGATGTGTTCATAATTTTACATATCCTTTTTTGATGATATCTGCATCAGTATGTGTGAGTATTTGAAGGCACCACTTTTCTCTTAAGTTGCCAGAAGTAATTGAGTTACTTACTCGGTCCCTTTAATGGCACTTTAATATCACAACTTCTCTTTCAGTCTCTCTTGAAACCCCTGATTTACTTTACATAGTTAATGTTATAACAGGGTTAATTATTGGAATTAGTACAGCTTTATTGTACTGTACATTGTACTTTTTTCATCAATATCCCCCAATTGTTTCTGAGCTTAAGATGAAATATGTCTTTGTTGCTATTGGATTCAGGAGTTATGATGTACATTTGACTGCATTACTACAAGACATTATGAGAAAAGAGTTGTGGCACCATAAACATGTTGTTTAAGTCGGTGTAAATTGTGGTGTTTAAACTGAAATTATGAGCACTTCATTATCATTCTTTACCATTATTCAGTATCTGTCTTTATTTGCTGATAATGCAGAGCCCTACTGTGCTGCCTGTCCCTGACCTGTAACTGTTGTTTTGCTTCTCTTTTTTGTGATTGGTTAGCAAGGGGAGGGCAGTCGAGGAGGACGACAGCGCTACTCCATCACCACCCAACTCCTTATCCTCTACTACATCCTGTCTTACGAGGAAAACCTGTTGGCGAGCACCAAACAACTGGGTATGTACCAGACAATAACTGCATCCCATATAACACTGCACTTTGCCAGACTTCCCGCTGTGCTGTTGGCTCACTTCCCTTTCTATTTCTTATTTTCTCTTCTTCTGCCTGTCTAAAGTGTGTCCGTTGTCATCGCCTCCACTGAAGGAGGCATTGTGTTTGAGATGGAGGGAATTTGTCAGGCAGTGAGAGGAGAAAGGCAGCTTTTGTCCTCTGTGAAGTTGTTGGAGATGCTCTCACTCTGGATGTGCAGTCATTCATCCTTTTCTCTCTCGGCACTGAATGTTGGCCGCTTCATAGAGAATAAATGGAGGTCTGACAAAGAGCCAAGTACAATGGCTGCGGGAGCTGAGCTAACTAGGACAGCTGTAGGTTAGATTGAGCATTAGCAGTTAGCCTAGTCAGTGTTTATTCTCTCCCATGACGAGCTCTGCTCTTGCCCTTCATTAGGCCAGATTTATGTGAGAGTTTATGCCCATCTCTTTAATTGCTGTGTTTACCCAAGTGCTCCCGCAGCCTTCAAGGAAGGAGTAATGAAGCCCATCAGCAGTGGTAATGAACCCACGTCAATGAAAAATCACCTCCGCTCCTCTAACGCGTCGGCACAGTGGCTCTGGTGTCCTTACACTGCCAAATAAAACACTTGTCCTTTTCTTGCTTTATGTGCTCACCTTCTCTGTTTCCTGTCTCATAGTTTCTTTGCCTCACTCTACCTTTTCTCTCTCTTTTTTTAAGCCTTGATGCAGAGGAAGCCAAAGTCCTATTCCGCAGCCTTGATGGACCAGATCCCCATTAAGTACCTGGTTACTCAGGCTCAGGGACTGCAACAGGAGCTAGGAGGTGAGACATGGACTTCTACTCTGCCAGAAAAGCTTCTGATCTGTTTGTCCTGGATTTGTTTGTTTTGGGGAAAACACAAACAAAAAGGAAATTAAAAAATACATATAGTATATCAAATTGTATGTAGTTAGATGGGAGCGTATGAAGGTGCACAGGTTCAGGAATGGAAGTAAATTGATTATGATTAATTACTGAGTTGTGGAGAACGGATAGGATAAAATAAGTGTATACTTCTCCCTACTCCTTTTTGGGCATGTCAATGCTTGTTAATGAAATATACTTTGTAACATGTTTTCATTTTATTATGCTTATTTGTTGAACTAATTCAACTTTTTGTTTTATTTTGTTTTAGTGTGTCCAGAATAAATTTGCATTCATTCATTCATTCATTCAAAAAAGCTCAAAAACACAAAGGTCTTGTAGGTAATAACCTTACAAATAATCTATGTTCTTTCCCTGTACCCAGGTCTGCACTCTGCCCTGCTGAGGCTGCTGGCCACCAACTACCCCCACCTGTGCCTAGTGGAGGACTGGGTGTGTGAGGAGGAGGTGACTGGTACCCTGCCCCTTCTGAGGAGGATGATGCTCCCCAGCAACACCTGCAGATACACCCAGAGCCAGCTCCACCAAGGTGAGGAGGGCGGGCATACAAAATGAGCTATATAGGGTTGAGATAGACGGTTGAATGAAGAGCTCCCATGTCTTTCTGCTAAAATTACCAGATTTTTTTAAATGTGAGAGATATTACCAAAGTCCTTTTAACAATAAGTTCAACATATTCCCCTTAAGGTGAATGTAAACAAAATGACAGTACATAGGTTGATTAGATAGAATCAAAGGTTAAACTGACAATGATAGGATTAAAGAGCAAAATGTAAAAGTAGCAAAAGTAAATTCAGAAAGATCTCAATAGGGAATAAAACAGTACCAGTGATACTAACCTAGGAGCCATGGTTGTGTAGATGAGAGAGTAGTGTTACCAGTATTGAGTTGAACAGGGAAGAGGGCCTAATATTGTATAATACATTTACAGGTAGAAGCTGTTATCCAGCTGAAATCTTATTTCAATGGTTAATCCTCCAGGGTTTAGCGGATTATGCTGTAATTGGCTTTTCTTTGAGAGGGATCCTCGACAAAATATAAAAGTGTTACAGATAATCAGTTTCACACACCATTGTGCAGGTTAATGTACAGTATATATACCTTGACAAATTGATATTTTATGTATTTATGCAAATAGGTACAACTGTGTTGTTTTAAGGCATCCAGGGATTGTTTTTATGAACCCTCTGCATCACAGCCTTCTTTAGGATAATGCTGACAGGAAAGACAATGAATGGATTAATTCTGATTAGGAAAGTATGGTAAGAATAGAAAAATAGCTCCTATGCCTCCCAGGGCTTGGTGGTAGGAGGTGAAAAGGGATTTCAGATGAGTTAAAACAACAGACAGAAGCAGTAGTGTGGAACCTGAACTTTCAAGTAAATCTACAGCAATTCATTTATTAGTTGATCTATAGAAAATGTATCGCCAACCAGTTTGATAATCAATTAATCATTTAAATCATTTTTCAAGCAACTGTGTTAAACGTTTGCTGGTTCCAGCTTCTTAAATGAAAATAAAAAATTGACAATGAAAGTAATCGTTAGTTGCAGCCCTACTTTCAGTAGATGACCTACTCAGTTTGTTTTAATTTCTGTAGTTTTGACACTTAACTTTGATCCCACTTTTTGTGGATTAAGGTTAAAGGATGATATCACTACAGTACTAGTATCTTCTCACCACCATTAAGTCTAAGCAGATGTGTTTATCTAATGCTCTGTAAGTTTTTGGTTCCTATTAATTTTTTTTGTGGCTCAATTCAGTTAGGGGATTAAGACATGTAGACTTTGATGATTAATTCAGTTTGCCCCCATACCCACATCCCAGCCTTCCAGAAGTTACCATCTAGCAGCCCAAGGCTGATGCGGATCCTGGAGCATTTAACACTGCTCTCACCCGGAGACCTGATCCCTTATGCAGAGGCCCTCACAGCCAGCATGGCTCTCCTGCTGGAGCCCGCTGTGCCTCGCCGAATACTGCAGACCCTCAACAAGCTCTGGATGGGCCTCAACACTGTGATGCCCCGCAGGTACATGCTTTGGACACAATTAGATCTTTTGGACAAAGGATAGAAAATTGTGCTGTGGCAGCCTTTAGTGAGAATACCACAGAATATCACATGGGAATAATACATCATGGTAAATGGAATATCCAGTTTGTTTACATTATGCAAGTTAAAATTTCATATGGAACCAGGTAATTGATATGCCCAACGGATATGTTTCTGCCTTAGAGCGTTATTAGTATGCCTTGAATTAATGACATCACTTGGGTATTGGGGCTCAAAATCAATCACGAGTCCAAATAAGCATCTTGTCTTCACTAATTAGAATTTGGCTGCCTTTGCTCAACTTATTAAGAAAAGAGTAAATAAAAAAATTGAAAAACATTGAGGCCCAAATGTTAGTGTAAATATAAATCCACAGATTACATATTATTTCCCTTTTGGCTGCTCGTTACATTTATATTTGTATGTCTTTTCGGTAAAAGGTTAACAGTAGTACTTGACTCGGTGTCGTCTCTCCCAAGGCTGTGTAAAGTTGCAGTGAGACCCAGTAAATGGATTAAAGGAAGACCTGTGGAACAAGAGTTGTTGCCCTTAACCCCAGGCTGCTTGCTCAGTGATTATTGTGCGACTAGATCAGAGGTATTGAGCCAGGCAACTGTGTCTGCCTGTGTGAACTCTCTGGACAGAAGAGGGTGACCCTCACTCTGCCCCAGGGCCCACAGGACTGCAGTTACCAAAGCTCTGAGCAGACATCCTATCGATCCAACAGGGGTCTGTAACAAGAAGCTCAGGGCAGGAAAACTGAGGGGAGGCACCATGAGGGAGATGTAAGGGATTGTACCCCCTCCCTCTTCTCTTCCTTACTCCCTCTCATAGTATTGAATGTTGCAGAGGGCTAGACAAGAGGCTCTGGTGAACCTAGGAGGAGGGCAGCAGTGCCAAATTTCACACAGATCCACTGATTGATGCTGGTGCACAAGCTGCAGGAAGACTTGGAGCTCAAAGAATACCCTGCTGTGTAAAGTTTAGCACTGGTCTGATAAGAGAGATTGAGGGTGAACAGGCTCATTTGTAAGTAAATTAATTATTTAAGCCATTAAACCGTCTTGTGTCGTCTTTTAGAAGCTTTGGAGTATTTTTCTTTTAAAATACAATAGATTTGTAACCACACATCTCCGCTCTATCATGGCCAAGACTGAGAGGCCGAGAAGGAGTATCTTCTCCCAGGCCATTAGGGCCATAAATACTTAAAGAAGCATCCAGCACTGCTTTTGTAATTCAGATCTCTTCGCAGCCAAACCCCTCTACATTGCAAATTGTCCACATGGCAGATGTACACACTGCAAATTGGGTGCACGCTGCAATTGTTCACAAGATAATTATTTCTTATGTATTGTATGTTTTTTTGTTTTTTTTACGCGATCGTTATGTGTACATAAAGTATATGTGATATTCTAGTTTGTCCCTGTATATAGCTTTATATTTTTTTATTGCATCGATATTCTGTAACTTTTCTCTATTTGTAGTTTTCTGTATATTTTTCTTTTACGTTTGCTGTTTGCAAGGTTTATGGAGTTGGTGCAATCTCATTTTGCTGCTGTTGTACAATTATGGATGTGACTAATGTCTTGAATTTTGAAATCTATTTTGGAAACAAAATGTGGACAGTTCATGATTAGTTCATTGCATGTAATTCACCTGGATAAGCAATTTTTGTCGTGCAATTCCAGCTTTACAAAAAACTTCCAAAATGTCTTTTCATATGCTATCATGCTATCTCAATTTCAAGTGAAATGATTTGAGTTATGACGCTGGAAAAGCTGAGAAAAAAGAATGTAACCTTCCTAGTTAGGTATTTCCTCAACCTCATAATAATTCATGTGATATGAATGAAAGTTAAACCTAATGTGTCTGTGTTGCAGGTTGTGGGTGATGACGGTAAACGCCTTGCAGCCTTCAGCTAAGCTGCTCAGGCAGCAGAAGTACACTCAGAACGACCTCATGGTGGATCCTCTCATTGTGCTGCGTTGTGATCAAAGGGTGTACAGGTAACTATAGCACATCTTGTAAAGGGACACATAGAGCACATGGATACAGATGTGTTGATGTCACATTGTGTGTCTGTGTACATAGACCTGTTCACACGTGTGTTGGTTCACGCCGTATGGACCCACACAATTGGCTGCATTGATTTTCACACTATACAAGAATGGTGTAAGATGTTTGGGATACCTTCAAAGCAATTGTTAAAACACTGTTAATGCAGTTTTTATTTTTTACTGTTCAGGATCAACAAATGATTTTAAGATGTATGTTAACATCAATAATATTGATTATCCTCTATCTGAACACAAAAAACGAAGTGTTTCTTAATTTAAAAATATATTCTGTAACATTTATGTAGGGCTGCACCTAACTATTATTTTTTTATCCATGAATCTATTGATTATTTTTTCGATGAATCTATTATTTTTTATTACTTGTATTTACCCAAAATAACGCTTCAAAATTTGTCATTTATATTTCAATATTGTATTCAATAATCGTCAATCGTCAACAAACAAATATGACGAAGTATGCACTGCAGGGCATTATTCCCCTAACAGAAAATAGTCCGGTTTTAAATGGTAATCTGTGTAATCCTAATATATATTACGTCGGGGTGGGGACAAAGAGGAAATAATAGAACTTACATTGAAAACGCAGGTTTTCCCGTTCATTTTAAGCTGGCGATCAGGAGGGCACGTTATTTAGCATGGATTAATACTACAGAGGGAGCGCAACAGACATTTCTTTGTGTAGCGTTAAGTTTCACTTTCACTTCGGTCTGGTCTCGTCCCCCAGTTTAAAACATAGTAATGATCTGCCTCATCCTGGTTGTTTACTGTTATTTTTAATCCGTCGATGAGGACAAACGATCACTAGTAGGACCAGCATGCCAGTAGCAGAAAACATAGCAGCTTCGTCTTTTGGCAAACTGATCAGCAGGGGTTCCCAACACGTCACACACACGGACCATGGAGTGACTCCCACACCGTTGAACCAACCTGCGGTGTTTCGCTGCACCGCCAAGATCCTTTTTTTAATTTGGTTTGTTTTGGCAGATGTCCTTATAAAAATCATGTTTCCGCTATTAATGAAGCTTATCAAGGCAGCTCTGATTCCACTGTGCTAGAACCTACCCCTCTGAATTCCTTTTGATTTTTTTGTCCAGAACCTCGGTTTTGTGGATGTGCACCCGACTATCCTTGTCAAATTGCAACAGATGACCTCACCAAAGCAAACAGAATTACAGGTTTAACTGTTTGTTTGTTTATGCTAGATGCCCCCCTTTGATGGACATTGTCCTTCACATGCTGAATGGCTACCTGCTGGCCTCAAAAGCCTACCTACACTCCCACCTGAAGGAGACGGCTGACTTTGATCGGCAGAGCCAGACAGTCTCAAACCTAGGTGTGCCCGGGCAGCCAGATACACCTGAGGTCACCAGGGAGGAGCTGAAGAACGCCCTTCTATCAGCACAAGTATTTAAACGTCTAACTGGCACATTCACACATACATTGTCTCTCTTACATACTCTCACTTTATTACAGAAGAAGAAATAACACCTATAAACTTCTATTTAACCTCAGGACAGCGCAGCAGTCCAAATTCTCCTAGAGGTGTGTCTGCCAACCTCTGAAGAGCAGCAGCTAGGGGCCAACACGGAAAGCCTGCTGAGAAGCATTAGGGGCCCCTTGCCAGGGAAATCAAAACAGGGAAGCCTAGGGCCGAGTGCCAGGGGGAGTGTGGAGGACACCGAGCCAGAAGGAGGCCTCCTCAGTGACTTGAGGGAGGTGCAGTGTCTCATCTGTTGTCTGCTGCATCAGATGTTCATCGCTGACCCCAACATTGCCAAGTTGGTCCACTTTCAGGTAACACGATGGGAAAAGATGAAGTGGGCTGTACTCTTTATATGTTGTTTAACTGTGACAATGGGAAAGCAGGAAGCTTTACTGAGTCAGAAGCCATACAAAAAGGGAGAGAGTTACAACAGGGCTGAAGGTAAGACCAACAGGGGCATGTGTTGTTCTTGACCCTTTAGTGTTAATCACACTTTTTTAAATACCTACTTCTTAATGAAGTTCCTCCATGATGAGATTTTCTTGTCTCCTGTCAAATGTTGACATTAGAAAGTAATGTTATCATGCAGATATGCTCTCTGTGAGTAGTTGAGTGGATAGTGCCATATTGCTGAAAAGACCTTCGAGTCAGTTTTTCAAGAAGAGCCAAGTCATGTTGACCCCATTAGTCACCACATTCTGCCCATGGCTATAGTGGTAAGTGACTACAGCACTCCCAGAAGTAGCAGACAGCCATATGGTGGACTTCATCAAACCAGTCCCCCCTCTGTCACACTAATCCACCCTTGTCCACACTGCCAAGCAGAAGCTGCTGTGTGCATTCACAGCTACACATATTTTATATAAAAAAGTACTTTTATGTTTAAACGAATACTTGATTTAATTGACTGTGAATTCCTTATTTCTCCCTTATCTTTCTTGGTTTTATCATAAGATTTATATTTCCTGTTCTCTCCCCCTTTGCTCCTCTTTCTCTGTCAGGGTTACCCTCAAGCTCTGCTGCCTCTAACTGTGGCAGGCATCCCCTCCATCCATATCTGTCTGGACTTCATCCCAGAGCTTCTGGCCCAGCCCCAGTTGGAAAAGCAGGTGAGGCCTCCCAACCTCCCCTCTCCTCTCTTCTCTTTTTCCTGGCTTTAAATCCCAGACTTGCCCTGGTCTTGAGCCAGAGCCTCTCATACACTGTCTTGTTTTTTTAAATCAGTTGTGAATGTGTGTCTCCACAGATCTTTGCAATCCAGTTGCTGTCATACTTGTGTACCCAGTATGCCCTACCTAAGTCTCTCAGTGTGGCCAGGTTGGCCATCAGTGTCATGGGCACCCTCCTCACAGGTCAGTGAATTGTTTCCTTGTCTTGTCATCTTGTACATTGATGCTTTTGGTTGTAGTCCTCTTTACTTTCCTACCTCCTTTTATCTACTGTTGTGTCTCCATCATTGAATTTGCTCTCAGCAGACTCACTGTATACTGTAAATCACAATGCAGTCTGTATGCATTATATCAGCTATTCTCAAACACTATATGTTGATATTTTTTATCCCAATATTTGACTGCCACCATCTGGCCGTTTGCTGTCAGTGCAGCATTCTCTCTCCATTACATAAGTGTACAGTGTGTACCAGCCTCTTAGCCACTGTATTTATTGTTTACGCAGCTCTTGTGTGTACTGTAAGTGTGCATGTGTTTTGTTTTTAAGTGCTGACTCGTGCCAAGCGTTTCTCCTTCTTCATGCCCATCCTGCCATGCCTGGTGGCATTCTGCCAAGCCTTCCCTCCACTCTATGATGATGTGGCAGCTCTGCTAGTACAAGTGGGCCAAGTTTGTGCATCAGACGTTGCCACCAAAGCCAGGGACATTGACCCTCTCATTGCCCGTAAGTATTTTTAGTCACTTGTGTGCCATTGTAACAATTTATTAAATGGTATTGTCAAGATTTGTATCCTTTGGGTTACACTTTTTATCAATACATGATTTGGAACAGTTATTTTTCGTTGTTGAGTGTGACCACCAGTGTAGAAGCACTATATGTAGTATATGTCATTGATGTTATCAAGAGGGAACCTCCTTACACAAATGTTTAAGTACATTTCTCTTCCAAAAATATTAACAGAGACATTGGTGTCCCAGAACCGCCTCTATTTATATCTGATGTCTGCACAGATCAGTAAGCTATTTGCACTTAGACTGGCAGTTGCTGTCCTGAAGACCTTATTCATATTGGACACTAATATATCAACCAACATGATACATTATTTGATATTAGTTGTCACCTACACACGGGCTTAGATGTGGTTCACAAAACTTAACAGAGGAGGACATCTGCAGATAGCAATGTCCTGATATTTGAAAAAAAAAACTCCACTCTGACTTACTTAAAAACTGAGTCTTAATCCAATATTTAAATTTTACTACATAATGTAGCTGCACATTTCACCCAAAGTAGGCCTGCATTAGATCTAATAGAGCTATTCCAACTTGGACCAATATTTTTGACAGTTGAATAGATCTGAATTAAGAAAATGCGTCCTTCAAAGATTTCCTTTAATCTTTGGAAAAGACGTGATCTTTCACCGGATTTCTACTCTACCAATAGTGCCAGTAGGTTACCATCTCGCTGGCAGCAACACAGGCAACAGATTAACCCTTGCCTCTGCAATGTTGGACATGGTTTGTAGTTTTTGGCTGGCTGAGTGTGCCAACTTTCATCCCATATAAAAAAAGCCTTGATTGGCCTTAAGTACTGATCTTGCAAATTGACTTGGGCAACTCTAACTGTAGGTAATAAGTATATTGCATGTAGTTTTTGAAAGGTAACATCCATATACTCAGAACCTCTATATGGTGACACCACATGGACAGAAAAAGTTGCGTTGTGCATATGTGCCGTGTTTTTTATATGTGAATATGCTTTATGATGATGAATATATGTAGAGATATGTACATACCGGTAAATGGCAAACAAATCTGTTGTGTAGAACAGTCAGAACCATAACAATGCAATAGAGACAGATGATTTAGAGTAAAGTTAGAGCGATCTATCAATGTTTAAGTAATAACATGAATAAGGGTTAGGGTTACTATTTTGTTTTTTCTGCCTCAGGCCTGCAGTATCTGAAGGAGAAGCCTCAGGGGGCTGTGGCTCCAGGAGGAGGTTCTTCCAAGCTAACTTTACCCCAGAGGACAGCAGAGGAACTGGGTGGAACTGATCCTGATGTGCAGCTCTGCTACTGTGTGGAGGCCACCTTCATGGACATCATCAGCTCCACCCTTCATGGACTATAGAGCAGATACACATGTATTGAAGAAGATAAGGAGGGACTGGACTTATACCAACAACTCTAAACACTGCCTCTGAAAGACATTCACACTCCTGAGAGGGCTACTGTCAACACACATCCATTAATCTTGAACAAATGGACTCAGACTGATGTCACCTTCAAGGGCTTTCAGACAATGTAAGGTTGTGGGTTACTCTCGTTCTCTGCACATGATGGGACGTGTGTTGTGTATCCATTCTAGTATCTTCAGTCTGGACTTGAGTCAAGCACTGAAGAATTAATTCTCTACCAGACTCATTTTTGACACCTGATTTGCAATTTATTTAGAAAATATATGTAATGTACTCTGTCAGAATTTGTAGAAAGTCAAACACATTAAACGCTAAATGGGTCCATTTTCTTGACCTCTGTAGGCATATTTTTCTAAGCTGCAAGTGTTGTGATCTTTTTCTCTGCAACAGAAAAAGGAAAATGTTGCCTTTGAAATAATATGTAGAGCTTTTTTACTGTATTTGTTTGTAATAAAACAAAGAAAACCTTTCACTGAAGAGGTGTATTTGTGACAAAACATTTTGTTTTATGAGTTTGTGTTATGTAGGCTACATCTGCCAGTCAGTCTGAACGAGCTGCTTTAACAATCATTTATTTATAATGCCCAGAGTTTTCTCACTGTCGCCCTCTTGCGATCTTTGCATTTTTTCGATGTTTGAGAGAATTTCGGTGCTAGCTAAATGTCACGGCTAACAAGACCGCGTTATTCGACAGGAGGCTGACAGAAGAGAAGAGTGGCGTCGCTTGTGACCATTAGCTGGTGTAGCTTAAGTATGAGGGACTGCAGTTGACAAATGAAAAGCTTTTGAAAATGTATCCCGACTTGCCGAGGCTAACGTGTCTTTGAAGAGATACCCGACATACGGACACGCAGGAGACGAAGGTGAAAGCTCCGGAGTGCCAGTGTCAGGTGAGAGGACAGCAGCAGGGCCTCTATTTATCAAAATTGTAAAAGTGGAATTTGACTTAACTGAATGATAAACTTTCACCCCTACTTTACAAACAACTTTCTATTTTGACTGAGGAATTAGAGATCCCCAGAGGTGTCTGAAGTGTATGGCTTCAGTGCAGAAACGGAGAGCTCGGTCCTCTGGTACAAAAACTACGACATATCACTCGACGTGAAAACAATGTCCTCCGTTAAGTTACATGTATGGTTTAAGAATGGAGAGGTTTTGATATTTGATATCTGTTGTCAAGTCCAAACTCTGAAGTCCTAACTGTACACGTCGACTCACTCACACTCACGGCATACTGGTGATCTTAATAAAGCGGAGCCATGTTTAATGTTATTAGTAACACCTGTGCTTCTGCTGCTGTAGGCCCCATGTCAAGTCAAAATGTCTGCTGTGAAAAAGCCCTATTATGTATCCCCGTTATTATCTTTCAGAATCAGAAATTCGTTCCCTCTGTATTTTGAAAAACATACAAAACCTCTTTTATTTCATCCATGTGTATATTTATTTAAACACATTATTGTTAATTTCATGTGCCAGTTGCTACTGAGGATTTCACGCAGAGTAAATTAAAGATATATAAGGCCTGTGCTTTTGCATAATGACGTATTACCGAGAAAACACGACTTCCATGATGGATAAATCCTTGTAAGTTTTATTTTCCAATGCAAAGTTATAAATGCTGTTTCAAATATTCTCCCCATCGAGCAGTAAGAAAATGCTGGTTGAGAAATAACCTACTTAATTTATTTGTTGTCTAACAGTATGCAAATCTAAGTATATTGATTCTAAAACTATAGGAATGATCCAGGTAAATACTGGGTTGCAAAAATTTACAAATTCACAGGAAAAAAAAAATAGAAATCATAACTTAAGTGTCTAAAGTTTCTGCTAAAGTGTATGACGTGCTCAGTTTTTCTTATAGCAGTAGTTCATTTCAGTGGAGGTGGACCATGTGGCTAAGGGAAGCTGGGCCAAGCTGGTGTACCAGTTTATGAAAGATGGCACAAAGTGCAACCAATTAGGCTAAGTGAAGTTAGTCATTATGGCTTTCCTTGACGGTTTTGTCTGTAGATGGCAGCCCGTTCTCTATGCTCACTTGCATTTGGAAGATCGTTAGAGTTTGTTGGAAAATAGAGCTACATTAGCAAATATCATTTTACAGTCTGCTGCCTATTTTGAATAAAACTACTCCACTGGGGAATTTCTGATGCTGCACATTTAAATCCAGTGGACTATCCTGAGTGCTTCCTCTGGTTATATCATACTTAAAGTGTTTACAGGTCTTGGGGGGAGCGCTGCTGCAAAATGGTATTATAAAGCCTTTTGAGGCTCAGGGAAAGCTGCATGTACTCTGATGAATTGCCCCCAGTAATGTCACTTAATGGCTTATTTGCCAACCAGTACATTCCAGATGTGTTCGCAGCAGAACGAGTGTCAAGATAAGATCTGCACAATATATCGTTTCAGCATTGACATCGCAGTATGTGCTATTAGCAATAGCCACATCGCAGAATGTGCATGGCAAGTGAGGCTAATTGAATCAAACAACTTTTTCGCTGCTTGAACAAAAGGAAAGCTTGACCGTTCTTATTTTCCATGACTCATCTACAAGAGATGTCTGTCTAATATTACATACTTTCATGTGATTCAAGGGTTCATTGATACATGGCAGATTTTTGCTTTTCGGTGACATGCAGGCTCTGAATGCGCAGCACTCCACCAATCATTCATAATCAGTTTTGTTTGATAAAATGCACCCCCCTACAGAAACACCCCATGCTCCTAGAATGATTAATTCTTTCCAAATAGAGCTATTCAAGTTATCTGGGGGAAATTCTTGTATAAGATGCTTACATTATTGCACCATCATTCTGTTGCAATTGTTTTCTCGCATGTAAACTTACCCCTGACTATATCTCATAAATGTAGCTTCTTCTAAAATGGGTAATGCTGTACTTTGTGTGCTTGTTAAAGGTCTTGGAGGAGTGATCATCAGAGGAATTCTTATTATAGGAGTTATGAGTAATTCTCCTACACAACTCTTAATCTGCATATTCCATTAAATAATTGTAGCTTGTTTGAATACATTTTCTACAATTCTTTTGTTTACATACTCGTTATGGTCTCAGTTGGGTCACCTGAAATCTATTGGTGGCTTCTGAAGTCTGTTAAATACTATTGACTTCATCTTTTATTGCCCATATCTGCTATAACTCAAAAAGACTGTGAACAGACAGTTACAGAGCCGAGTTGAAGTGACTGCCACTAACTTCCAGCCCTTATTACTTCACATGAATCCATATTATTGCAGCTGTGCTATCATATCCTAATAGATATATACCTTTAATTCACCAGAGGGCAGTCTTGCTACGCTAAAAACAACAGATTCCTCCTGTCAGACTGAACCCATGATTTAAATAAACCTTTAAGAGCAGCCGTGAAGAACTGAGTATAGTTTTCAAGGTTTGCACAACTTATTCTGAAATATAAAACTTTCAGCGTTATTTAAGTGGCAGTGTAAAATAGCTTATGATTTTGTGAATTAAAAATTATTTCTTACATTAAAATGTGCCTCTTTACACAGAAAATGCCTCTATACACAGTACTTTACTACTGTATAAGCATCAAGAATGATCATTTACATAAGAAAGAATTGCTGATGTGGTGAAATACATGACAGGGGAAGATATACATTTAAGCAAAATCCTAAAAGCGTAATGTATAAAATACAATTTGGTAGAAAATAAACACTATGTTTTTTTATCTTTTATGTGGAGAGGTTCAATTGACTTGCACAACCCCTCTCGGGTTTATGGAGGCATTTATGAAGCACTGTGCAGCAGTTTGTTGTGCTGCTGCAGTTTCCCAATGCTGTGAGAGATGCCTGAAGCAAGTGAGGGTGAAATCACAGAGTAGTTTTGTTTTCACTGGCTTTGCCATTGTGCTTCTAACACCTAGCACCCAAAATACTAGGAAAGTGAAAATACTTGCAAACTGCAGATAAGGGGTGCTGAAGGGGAGATAGGAGGAAATAAGAGATGTATTGATTATCTGTTCATTATGAAGGCAGGACAAAGGAAAACTCTAGGTAACAGTCATGATCTCTCTCTCATTTGCACACATTTATAAATACCTGATGATGACATTCATTTTGTAATTAGACACAAGCTCTCATGCTGCAAAGCCCGTTAACAAGTTGATGATATTCCAGTAGATAAACAGACCAACTTTCAAGTAGCTGAGCAGAACAAGTTGACAAAGGACTTGACAGATTTTTAAAACAAAGAGTTAAGTGGATCACAGCTTACAAGGAGGCTTTCCTGCTCCTGATTGTCATATTACAATAAGATATCATGTCAGCACATTGGCAATAGCTCTTCTGTAGCTGTTTACACCATCACAGAGTCAAATTAGAGGCGTTATCTTTGATACATTTTTTCGAAGAAGTGTAAAAGATAAAAACTTTGTACTGCCAATCTGACATTATTCTACAGGGATATAAAGTATGTCTATTGTGATCAAAAGGTGACTTAATATTCGTTTAAAATCAAATTATGTTGGTGTTGTTCATTATGGAAAACAAGTTTATATTATTTGATGGCTCATTGTAGCTAGACCTTTATTTGTTAAGAACTCTGTTAAGACACGTTATTCTGCTGAATCTCCTGTTTACAATGTAGTCTTTTTCTTTCTCAGGCTTGCATGTTAGCCAAGGATGTGCAAGCACCAACCTTATTGAAAACGCTTTTACAACAATGCCTCTACCGCTTAAGGAATCTTGCCAAGAACGCCAGAGGGAAAAACCTAAATGGTGTTCTTAATACACTTAGCTAGGTATACACTACCTCCAGCATTTTCAATTCACATCACAGGTCTATTTGCTTCTGTTTACTTGCTAGTAATAAAAGACGAGCCCTTAAGAGGCAGCAGAAAATCCCACTTCAGCTTGTTACGAGAGTCATTGAGGTTAGCAGGCCCTGTTGGCCTCAGCGGCTCTTTGAGAACAAGGCACTTCAGGTATAATACAGTAAAACACCCACATGCTGCTGTGACTACTGCTAAGCTATCCACAAGGACAATGTTTGTCTCTGTAGTGCTCTCTGGATATTTGACTTTTTAAACCTGCTGTTTGACTTTGGAAGTAAGGTCCCTCAAACAGTACAGTATTTTTACAATACTGTGACAAAAGGACCAGGGGGAAATCTGAATAATCCAGTTAATTTCATATAGCATAACTTTATTAATCTGATTCTCTCTGTGCCAATGTTGGTTAAGTGAACTGTTTTACTTACAGATAAATGCCTTTATGTTTTCCACTTCTATTAGCCATGCTGTCATTGTAGCTCATGGATGGTAATGTCTGTCAGGTGTTAAGGTTGTTTGCAGACTGAAATATCTCAACAACTATCGGATGGATTGCCTGAAATTTTGTACAGACATTCATGGTTCCCAGCAGATGAATGCCTCTGACTTTGGTGATACATGGACGTTTCCTCTAGATCCACTATGAGGATGACATTTGTGGTTTTAAGTGAAATGTCTCCACAACTATTGGATGAATTTCTTTGAAATTTGGTGCACATATTCGTGCCACCACTCGTTGGTGAATTGTAATAACTCTGGTGACAATCTGACTTTTCATCTAGCCCCACCTCAGATCAACCTTTTAATTTTATGCTAATAATACATTTTTATGACAAAATACAAAAATGAATGACAGCCTCAGCTTAACTTTGCTAAATAGCAAACGATGGCATGCAGACATACTAAACTAAGATGTGAGATCTATTCTCCATGCAACATCTAAGACAAATTTTCCAGCTCACTTTGCACTTTTTCATTTGAATTACCCTCCCCACCTGTTCTGCACGTCACCCCTCATCTATGCACTGGGTGCTCTGTGCTTGTCACAAAGATACCATACAGATGGGCAAAGCAAATTTCTAGATCACTACTTGCGCTGGTCATTGGATCTTTATTCTTGTTCCTACTATCCTTACACTGATTCTTCATTGACTTTTGTGTCTGTTCTGGCTGATATGAACCAATTGTGCTGATATTTTGTCCAGGACACTGTCAAAAAAGATGATTGTGAACAACAGTAGAGTGTGTGTCTGTGTGAATATGTATGCTAAATAAAAAAATATAGTTAAAGGTAAAAAATAACCTCATTATATATCAGTGCTTTAGGGCATTAAACACAATAATGTGGTAGAGTATTTGGTAGAAATGGTTGCTAGTCTTGAATGATCACAGACTGGAGGTCAGTGATTCATGACCTTTTAATTATCAACTACATAACCAAGTGAATGAATGTTTGTCCTGTGCAGAAAAGGTGGTTTTCTCTTTATCTGTATTTGCTCGATGTGAAAAGCAGCTTGTTTTGCCTGATCAAAGAACAAGGAGAGACAAGTGAGATGGTGGGTTCTTCAGATCTTCCCTCCACCTCGTCTTCTTCGGCTGGTAGAAGCTGAGGGAATTGATTACACGGAGCAGGAGCGCTTTGTCAGGCCTGAATGCATTTTTCACAATGTGTTGCTAAGAACAAAGGGACACTGTTAAAGCTTTCGTAACACCCTTTAAAACTTTTGATTTCCCCCTCGGTTGAGCAGAAAGCGTCAGGAAGACGCTGGTTTAAGATTAATTGGCAGCGTGTCAGCAGCGTATTTACATTTTGTTCTTTTAAAGATGCAATTAATTACAAGAGATGAAGAAATCTGCAGAGAGATGAGATATGTTGCATTGGTTGCCCTCCTCCCTGCAGACTGTCTTTTGCTCTGAGGGTGTGTAGGCAAGCTTGCCAATTAACCACAGACTAAAAAGGACCCAAAGCAGCCATGTTTCAGCAGGTAAAAAAGACTCAAATTTAAAGTGCCTGGCAGGAGATGTAAGACAGACAGTAGCATGTCGTTTGCATACTCCTGTGCTTCAAGCTATGCTAGGAAGATGCAACAAAAATGTTCTCTTTCAAGAGTTTTGTAACTCCAGGAAACTGTTGCAAATTGGGCTCAGGAAAGGCATAAACTGTAAGTGCTGTATGCAGTAAGTTAAGGGCTCCTATTGCGTCTGCTTTTATCACCAAAGGAGCCTTTCTTCAATGTATAACTAACAGGATTGAACCAGGAAAATGTGTCTGTAGTCACCCTAACATAAAGTCTGTCTGGTATTCATCATCATCAAGGGAGCAGTTACAGTCTTCCCTGTCTACACTCTTGGGTTATTTATATCACTGGAATTAATAAAACACAGAACACACTTAGTAAAAGAGATGAGGCATTGAAGCATGAGTCTCACAAAATCTCCTTGTTATGTTGATTTCTTTGACGTCATGCTTTTTTCATGTTTTGATGAAACTTTGGAGTCCTACATTTCAATTGCAACCTCTTCCTCCAGCGTCTCCACTTGTGAAGTCTTTGGACAAATGTGGCTCCAGTTTTCTCTTCCCCCTTGGGATGCCTCTAATAACCCTTATGCCCATTCCTCCAGCTGCTGGCTTCCCCAGACTTTCAAAGAGAGACCCATGTCCCAACAAAGTAAGGGTAAGGCTCTTTCTTTCCTTTAATGATAAGACATAAAGTGAAGCTGTCAGAAATACCCTGAGTCTAAATAAGTAGTGTTTTTTTCCCCTGCCCCTCTCCCCCTCAGCGACCACAAACACGGCGACAGCACCCAGGAGTTGCAGCAGAGCTTCTTTAAAAGCAACATATGCTTTTGTACTGGAAATACATTAGTCATAAGGGGGAAGTAAGGGGGGGTGGGGGGAATTGAAGTTTGGCAATAACATCTCAAATGCCCCACATTTTCACTCTAGCAATAAGTACGGAAAAGTTTGAGAAGAAAGAGAAAGTTTGATGTAAAAACATAAAAAGGAATAATGCTAGATACCTCGGGAGCTTGCTCGCTTCGCACATTCCTGTGAAGACCAAAGAGGGCCTTTTAAAAAGCTTGTATAATTGATTCCACCCAGAGGTAACCCAAGGCAATCACCTACCTCACCAAAAGCGAACACTAAAGCCCTGTGTAAAGAGAGCCTGTTTTTGTGCCGTGCTGTTGCTCTGCAGTCCCTGCCATCTTTTTTTTATTGGCGCTTTCATCTGCGAGTGTGAATAACTGCGAAGTGAGGCAAAGCTGAATAAACATTGTCTGAATAGGTGATTGATGGATCAATTTGGGTCCCTCGTTTCCCAGTGCTGGTGGTGGCATTCACATTGATTATGTTGCCTGTGGTCGCTGGCCAAAATACAGTCCTTGAAATGAGAACGTCTGTTGGAAAACTTCCAGCGCTGCCTCAGCCAAACAGATGGCTCCCAATGCTGCAGTCATATCCATATTAATGGCATGATTACAATGCATTACAATCGAGAGATCTTGTCATTAACGTTGTGATTTAAAAAGCAATTATGGGTTTTGATTATCCACCGCCGCAGCTACAAGGTGTGTGTGTGTGTGTGTTGCTTTGCTGGTGGGCCCGTAGAGATGGCAGATTGATTCCTCAGCTGAGGAATGTGTTTAGCGTCCTGACTGACTGACACCTAATGAGCTGAAATAGGTTCTGCATTACGATGGATTGGAGCAGGGTCGAAGGGTGAGAGGGGAGAATATGAAGAAGGCCATAGGTGCATTACTGTTGGTGAGAATGTTCAGGTATGTGTGTGTTTCTTTTTGTGTGTACATGTGCTGGGCAGACGAAAGTGTCCGTTTAACAGGTGGTGGGCTGATGGGGATTTACTTTGCATTTGTGGGTGGATTGTGTTTTTTGCTTTCATATTCCCAGAGATGAGCTTTCTAGAGGAAAACACAGGACATCACTTTCACAGTGAAATATGTCCAAATGCTCTCATCTGGTAAGATGGGATAAAACAGCCTCCCACCAGATTAGAATTGCACATAACGGTTATTTTCATTATCAATTAATTTGCTGGTTATTTTCACAACAAAATGTTTAATCTATAAAATGACCAAAAAAAAACAAAAAAAAAGAGAAATGCTCCTCACATTTTCCCAGAGCCCAAAATGACGTATTCAAATTGCTTCTCTTGTCCAACCAACAGTCCAAAACCTAAAGACTCTTCATTTACTATCATAAATGACAAAGAAAAGCAGCAAATCCTTATATTTAAGAAGCTGCGACCAACAAATATTTGGCATTGCTGTTTGAGAAATGCTTGACCGAAGTATCTCGACTACAACTGTATGGGTTGTCATAACATTTTGTACAGATATCCATGGCACGCAGATTAAAGCTAATGACTTGTGTGATGGCCTGACTTTAATGTTACGCCAAGAGCAGGTAAAAGTTTATCACTGGATAAGTGACACTCAGTCAAACATCTCAACATGTATGAATTGTCATTATCTTTTGATTCAGACATTCATTTTCATCGATAATTGTGTCATGAAGATTTCATATCATATTTTGCTAATCAGCTGATCAGTTCATCTATCTGACCAAGAGCAGATGAAACCAACAAGGCTGTTTCACTGTAAAATTTGTAGTGTCAGATGATGATATCTAATATTTTACGAGTTTGTAGAACAATTTCTGTGACTACAAAAAGCTCTGAAATCCAAGCACAAATCTTCAACACAGTTCAGTCATTAGAAAGTGGCACAAATAAATCAAAACCTTGCAATGAGTAATCTTACCGAATGAATAAGAGCTAAGGGAGAAAAATGAGCACAAGTGGAGTTCAGTGAATGTGAGACACTGTGTTGCTCTTTTAAAGCACGTGCTAGTTTAGACCTTGTAAAGGGCAACACTATCTTCCCTGATGAAGAGAAACAGACGGATAGCAGTGTAAAAATTTGATCCCATCTTCTGCCTCCGCTCTGTTATTACCTCAGGTGTGAAATCCTTCCCCGCTCACACCAGCGAACCAAGCGTGCGTGCTCAGCTGTGAAATTGTATCTTTTCTGCTCTCTCCGCCTCCCTCCCACCAGCTCCTTCCCTTGCCCTCTGACAGGATGGCAAAATACTTTTTTCCTTGGCTTCAAAAAATGCAGCACTTCCTGTTGTAAGGTGAAGCTCTTCTGCTCCACAGTTGAATAATCAGGTACCTTCTTCTGCGTTACTCTCGTGCACCTAATAATGAAGGGATCAGAAACCACAGAAACACCTTGACACAGCAGCAGTAACTCGGCTGTACGCTGCTGTCACGAGTGGAGACGGCTGACTTCTCACATTACCGTGCGACTGTGCTAATGTTGTCTTGTAAGAGCACTCAAAGGAAATGAATCGCACACTGGGTTGAAAAGCTCCATCTGGGGACATTTGAATTGAGATGTAATGAAAGCACGGCAAAAGGTGCCATCTGTTAACATTACAAGGTAGTTTGAGCACATTTTTAAGGGCACTCTGTGATGTAGTGCTGGTGCAGTCATGCGGCTTGGGGCCTGCTTGACTAATCCTACGCAGGTCCTCTGTGGCTTCTCCCATGTCTTGACAGCAATGCCCTATTTTCTCTGTGGCTTCCCCTGTGAGAACAGATTGCTCTTCCACACCTCTCAACACTGCCAGGGTGCAAGAGAGCAGCAGTTTGCCCAGAGCTTTATGGATCATACAGTGCTGGCCTGTGCACTGACATGTCACAGTGCTGGATTACATAAAACGCCAGAGACTTCATTTGATTTTACTGATTCAGAATACAATGGCTTTAAATCACATTTCAGCTAATGGCATCAAGGATTGTAGAGGAATTTGTCACAGGGTCAGGTCAAGTTATAATCTGTAAGATTTCAGTCCTGGTTAATTTGGTGTCACTTGTGTTAACCGCATGTGTGGTTTAATAATACAGGTCCCAGGATTCTAGGGGAAACAACAGTTGTTTCTTCTGTTGAATTTGTTTTTATTGCAGCTAAGCAAACTTGACATAGCATAGCATAGCACAGTTAAAAGATCTGTTCACTTGCTGAGATGTTGGGAGGTTTGTAGCCTGTTGCCAGAAGCTCTTCATCTAATTGCTCACTGGAAACTGACCTGCTGTCAAAAATGTGAACGATCGTTGTCCTCAGTGCTAACCTCAGTGACAAGTACTTCATAATAAAAGCCACCCATTTTGCCAGTTGAATGTTTTTAACGTGAACTTGCAGGAGTGGAAAATGTTGGTTTGCATTAGCAGTAACTAAATACAGCTCTGATGTGGCTGTAAACACAGACTGATTGCAATTAGATGAAGAGTAATGGCGAATTACATGCCACATTATATCCTTTGAATAATAATAAAGAAAAAAGTTACAGGTGAATATGTTTAATAGCTATTGCTGTGTAAATGCCGCTCATAAATAGTATCAAAAACGTGTTTTGTTTT
Organism: Pagrus major; assembly: GCF_040436345.1. NCBI lineage: Eukaryota > Metazoa > Chordata > Actinopteri > Spariformes > Sparidae > Pagrus > Pagrus major. The sequence continues at coordinate 12,525,287 of NC_133227.1, read as the reverse complement.
AAAACTTAAAACCTATCAGAGGTCAACAAAAACATGCAAACACTGAACACTGCAAATTCAGCTTATCCTGTGATGGTTCACCAGCACTAAAACTGAGGTTAAATGTCAAGCTTGGATCATTATTTTTGCTTGTCTGATTTACTGCCTGGAATGATTTTCATAGTGTGAGCTTCTCCCACTGGTGTGTCTCTCTCATGTGTTCATTTACCTTCTCTGCAGCACAAAATGTTGGTGAGACATACGATGTGCAATAAATCCCATCCCCGTGAAAATGTTCCTGAGGATATGTCCTGCAAGTGAAACATAATATTCTAGCCTTTAAAAAATGTGGTAATAACACCAGCGGGGGCATTTTTATGTGACTACAGGAGCTATAGTGAATCATTACGTACAGGTTGAGTACTGCAGGCTGCACCAAAATGCCCATAATCCCAGTAAAAACAAGAGGGTTACATCAATTAGTGATGTTAGAAGATAAAATGTTGCAGATTACTTAACTGGGAAATATGAGCACATTGGGAATGCTTTTCTGACTGCATAGCATGGCTGGAACGACTTGTGGGATAAATTCACATATTTTGATATACTAGCGCACCCTTGCCAATAACTATATCTTTGGAAGGCTTTCAACAGGCAACATGATCTCCAAACTCTTTATAACAGAATAGTGTTTCCCCTCCTGCAGCCCTCAGTGGAGTGAAGCTGACAGAGGGAACGCCTGCAGAATAATTTAACAGGACTGTGGGGAGAGCCAGAGAAAAGACAAAGCCCTCCAATATGATCTCTGAGGACCCTGCAGCAATCCACTGTTCTCCTCCCGCCATTGCCATTACTGACACTATTGATTATGGCCCTGGGAGTGATGATAGCATTCGGCTCTCCCCTTCCAGCGGAAGCCACAATCACGCCACCGTGTTTTCCAAATGATAGACTGTCTAGGAAATGAAAGAGGAGGTGAGGGCTGGAGAGAGAGAGATAAGGGTGATTGAGAGAGATAGGAGAAGGAGGCGGTGGGAATGCCGGCTAGTGAGGGGGGTATTAATATGGCTCGGTTAGTTTTTCATAGCAGCTGAGGAATGTAATGTTCCTGTCGGCCATATTAAAACATGGGGGCACGGTGTCAGAGTTGTGTCGGAGGCAGCGGGGCCTCGGTGGAAACATGAAAATGGCGTAATTGCCTCTTTGCCTGTTTGAATTGCTAACAAGGGAGCCTGACATTTTCAAATGGTCCTGATTGCAGAGAGCTCAGGACACCCAGGCAGCCGAGGCTTTTATGTTATCGGTTGCTTTTAAATGAGGCAAGGGACAGCCTGCTTGTGCATATGGAGAGAATAAAAAAAATCAACTGCAATATCATCTGGAATGTCTACATAAACATGAGCAGGAGGTTTTCATCTCTGTTAGGACACACACTGCACGTCACACGCCAGGTGGTTCCTTGATTTAATTAGCACAGTGAAGCTCCAATTAGCTGCAATAGTAAATCAGATAGTGCTTTTCATCATGGCACCGAGCTGATAGGCCCAGTAGGACTGTATTCTCCGTCTCCTCCAGGGAAGACAGTGGATCACAGTGAGTGGAGGATTACAGAGGGATTATAAGGAGACTTTAGTGCTTCAAACCACTTCTGTATCTGAGTCTTTGTCTTTGACCTGCAGCAATGAGACACAGTCCCCATCAGGAACAGAGAATGGGAGTGTTAAACTAAATCACCAATGGTTGGTTGCTCCGAGTTAGGTTTGCAGCTGTGACATGGTTGCTACATACTGTATATTCCCTACCCTGATAGTCGAGATAAAGAGAATAAAGTACAAAGGATTTTTGAGCATGCAGGCTCTTGTTCAGTGCTACCCTGTTTCATATTCACACAGTAGCACATTCACACTTTGGAGTCACAGTAGAACCGCTGCTTTCCATTACTCCTAGTATGATGCCTGTGTATGTTTCTTCTCCGTAATCTGTTTAATCTGTCTGTGTGCTCTGCTGCTGTTTCAGATGACATTCTCAGAAGAATCTAATGATAAGATCAAAATTACATCTTATCTCTTGACTTATCTTGAGATATCTCAACCTGTTTAGAGATTACAGTCTAATAAAAATCTAATTTGTAAATCTAAAATAAATCTTATCTCTTATCTTGTGATAACTCAATTTATTTGGAGGTTACAGTGTAATAAAAACTGACTTTTTAAAAAACCCTTATCTAATTTCCTGTGCTGTAAAACACACCTTTCTGATAAATGAAATAAAGTTTCTCTGACACCATATCTTAAAAATGATTGTGGTAGCTATTGCCAAAAACATGATAGTAATTCACCATCATAATTTTTTTTAACCTGATAGAAGGAACTTTTAACTGGTTATGAAACAGTCTCAATGAAGTTATCTCTGCCCATACTTACACCCTTGAAAATGCATATCATATGGCCATACAGGTAAAGACAATTCAGAAATACAATGCAGAAAATGTGATTGCTCTTCACAGAATCCCCCTGTGTAATATCAACAAAACATGATCAGTAATTGCTTAATATAGACACTATGACATCCATTCCATCAATTTGCAAACTTTAATACTCCAATACTGCAACAATTTCACATTTGCCAATGATGCTACATACACTGATAAGGCACATTAGGAAGCAAACGTGGGTGTCTGCATCCTTGTTTACAGCAATCTTAGTTTCTGCCCGTGCCGACCTAAAATGTTGTTTACATGCACGAAAGGCAAAAATGCATAGAAAAAGCTTTGTTTTAAGAAATACCCTTGTAGGTTTGGACAGGGCCTAAAACAAAGTAGACTTTAAACAAAGTAGTACTCTAAACAAAGTAGACTTTGTTTTACCCTCATCATCCCTTATCCAAAGTGGCTGCCAGAATCAACAAAAAATGAAAGGTCCTTCTAGTAGCTTTAATGCAAATTCGACTGCTAGACAATATATATTTTTCTGTGACATTATTTGAACAATGCTGTTGCATGATAGCAGACAGTTTTTTCGTGCTGAATACCATGGCCTCAGACTTGGAGGTGCTGACCTTCATCACTTAGTTCTCAGCTGCAAACCTCCCCAGTGTGCCCTGGAGGTCATTGCTCGATGAAGCTAGCAGGTATCCTTCATCGGCAAAGATAAGAGACATAATCCTGTCTCGCAAAATGGACACCCTCCATTCCTTGGCTGCACCTTAAGATTCTGCCTCTGAAAATCACTAGCAGACATTGCAAGGCTTTCAATATCATTACCATTTTTATCATTTACATTTAACTCAGGGGTTATTCCCTCAAGCAAGGTCTGCAGGATTATGGAAGCATTCATAAAGTACTCAGAATGGCTGTAAGAGAGCCCTTATCCACACTGTTAAACCCTCATGGACTAAAAGGAACCACACTTGAAATGTGTTGTCTTTGGACACTCTGAGATTAGACCCAAGTGCCTGGCTCAAGAGCACTGCGCAGATGTTTGTTGCAGTTTTTCCCCGTCAGTCTGGATTTAAACCATGACCGATTTGACTGAAACGACGGGATAGTCTGAGACAGATCTGAGACTGGTGTCTCTACAGCATGAGACTTCACTGTCAGGCCAGATGAAGTTTGAGTGACAGTTCAGTGTGTTGTCGAGTATAGCTTTGGAGACATACTGACAGTGTACCACACACACACAAAAGGTAACTGTGTCTTCCAGTAAAATCAGTGATAGCAAGGTTTCCACACCTGATTGAGCTGCCAACATCCTGTGTGTGTGTGTGTGTGTGTGTGTGTGTGTGTGTGTGTGTGCGTGCGTGCGTGCGCGCGTGCATGCGTGCGTGCGTGTGTGTGTGTAATTGAATTCAGGAACCTTGGCGCAATGAGACAGTGTTCACGGTCTCTTTAAGCCCGCTCTGCGTTTATCGTTATGAATCAGGCCAGCGTGTAATTGCTATTTTGACACAGATGTCGTGGCACCGACTTTCTCTGATTCCCTTCATCCACACTTATTTTGCTCACATTTTCATACCTCAAGGCTTGTAGTTCTGATGAGGAATAACAATATGGGTGGGGGAACACATTGTAAGATGACAAATGTGACCTTAGCAAACATCTATTTACATTCTTGTCCTCTTTTAAAATGCTGTGACGGCAGAGCTTGGAACAGATTATATTATTATGAAGTTGTGCAGCAATGATGTGTTACTGGAGGCTAGGGGTTCTTGTGACATGTAACTATGCTTTTGGAACTTGAGCATGAAGGCCTATCGTGTTCATCTATACCGCATAAATACAAGCAGGGGTTTACTAAAATCAATAGAATTCATCCTCTTGGTATGAATAGGCTATCCACTACAAATTTAATGGAAATCTGGCTATTAGTTTTCAAGATATCTTTCAACGATACCTTATCAAGGATCAAACTGGTGGTAGTAGAGATAATTTGAACTGAAATTAAAGGCTGAAGGGTCACCAGAAGGAACATCATCTTTTAGTTTTATAGCCATTATCGACAAACATAATGGAAATAGGTGGAATCATCAAAAGACCAAATATGAGGCTTAATGACATGTTACATTACTTTAAGTGCATGCATGAAGTGTGTGCTGTCCACCTTCTCATCCACAGCTGCAGAGCCAGCAAGGCCCATCAAAGGACCAGATGAAAGGCTGAGCCAGAGAGCTCAACTCAGCTCTCCAATCCAAACACTGACATATGCTGCTGCTGTTGCTGCTCTTGGCTGCAGCTGTGGTGAAGGCCAAGCAGATGGAGGACGGCCTGGGAAGGTAGCATCAACAGTGACGCGAATGTGTGTGTGTGTGTGTATGTATGTGTGTGTGTGTGTGTGTGTGCGTGTGATGGAGGGTGGAAGGCACAGTCAGGGCTTGATCCTGAGGACTTTAGTGTGACTTAAACCTCTGTGCATTTTATATGTGCATTTTGATACACACCTGCTACACTGAGCTGACTGAGCTGCTGTGGGTGTCCAGATGTTCTACTTTGCATGTGTGCAGCTCTCTAATGAGGACTGCTACTGTTCCCCTACATGTCAGTAAAGAGCAGAGAAAAAAAACTAATCAGAATGAGAAGGTACAGTATATAAATAAATTAAAAGGACACTATGTAGTTTTGGAAAAGAAATTCAAACACAATGATTTTTATATTTACAATGTTAAACAAACAATTCAATAACTGAATAAACAAGCTGTTCTCAGAGGAAAATAAGGTCCCTAGAACACTGAAGCTAGAAAGGTGGCAGGGTCTGACAAATATAAACAAAGTAAGAGTATGAAATTGAGTTGTCCTTTAAGGTCTTGTTCAGTCATGAAACAGAGAGTTAGTTTATTTAGTTTGTTTAGGCAAAGAAATCAGTCAATGAAGATCTTTCTCTTCTGATTAAAATTTCTTCCCCAAAACTACATAGTGCATCTTTTACTGTAACTACGTGAGACGGTTAAGTGCCAGGGATTTGTTTATTTTCTACATTACTGATAGAAAAGTATGTTTGATTCCCTCAGAAAAGTTTGATGGATTTCTTTTAGCTTAATACTATGTTTTGTTATGAAGTCCTAAAATTGAATTTACCAAATTTCCAATGTAAACAACAAAATAATTAATGCATCATTGCCCAAGTATTTTCTTATATAAAGTACTTATCAATTGGCAACACTCGGTCATTCCATACCAACTGACCTAGGGCCTCCCAGCTCTTGTCATGAATACTTGGGTAAGAAAATCATGTAAAAACTTATAATAAATTCATGGGACCTTGCAAAATGCTTTAGCTTTACTCCATATACTTTTTTAGTTATGATTTTTTTAAGTTTGAACTTCCAAGCTAAATTTCATCAGCTCACTTTTTTTTTTTTTTAAATCTCAAACCAATCTAGGGAACAACAAGCAATTTGTCAGATTTAGAATACACATACAGAGAAAAAGTGATGTAATTTAGCCCAAAGGACCAAACGTCAAAGAATCATAACTAAAAAAGTATTTGGAGTTGAGCTATAGGATTTTTGCAAAGTCTCTTGAATTTAATAGAAGTTTTTACTTTATTTAATAAAAAAAAAAAAAAATCCATTACATGAAACTGGGAAAAGTTCTGAATTTTGGGTGAATCTGCATGGAACGATTGGTTGGTGGCCAATTTTTGTTTGCTGTTCGTTTTAGCTTATTACTTTACAGTCAGAAGGGTATGCTTTATTGCTTGCTAACATGGTAGCTGAGAAAAGTATGCTAATTACATTCATATGTTTGTAGCTGGTTGTTGTTAACTGGCAGGCTGGTTTGTTGATGATTTTAACTGGATGAGTTATTGACAGAAGTGTATAATATACTGTATTAGGGCTGCTCGATTATGGAAAAAATCATAATCACGATTATTTTGGTCAATATTGAAATCACGATTATTTAAATGATTATTTTTGAGTTTGGAAACATGATGCATTTATTCAGCATTTCTCTCAAAAAAATACATACTTAGAAAATCAAATAAGACAAACGATAGGGTGTATATCTTTAGCTAGAAAGTATCCAATGGCAGCTGTTATTTTCTTGTGCCTCTCCAAATTTGACGGATAAGGAGTCGCATTATACAGTGTGTCTGAGATCGATGTCTGACTCTGCTTTGATGTCGTGGGGGTTGTGGCCTTGTCTTTGCGAGGGGTGAAATTTCGCTGCGCCTCTGATGCGCCCCTGGAGGCAGTATCAGAGGTGTAGTTTTGGCGAACCAAACCAGTGTGAACGGATAAGCCGGCGGCACGGAGCGAGGGTGTGTCGGTCTGATGGTGTTCACTGTCTGATAACTGTACAGATCCTTCACTCAACAAAATAGAGAAATGTCCCACAAAGCAACGTTACAGGACCATACAACAGTAACGTAGTAACTGGTCGTGTCTGTCCGACCGACTCTTCGTCACATTTCTGCCCGAAAAACAGCGTCTGTCCCGGCAAAAAACTTAAACTCACCAAGTGTTTGTCGCGGTGGTCAGCCGTCCCGACCGAGACTTCAGTGAACTTTCCCCAATAAAACAGCCTCCCTCCCCGCGAGTGACAGAGTCAGACAGCATCCTGCTGACTGATGGCGATTATGTAATTATGTAATTTAGAGAAAAACATAATTGAGTGAGTGCCAGTCAGCATGAATGCTATGGGGGAGGGACTGAATTGCGCATGCGCGTCTCTTTCAGAAAATTTCTAGGCTTACTGTACAACGAAAAATGCCAAATAAATCGTTTCAATTTGATTATATTAGTTTGGAGATCGTTTGATCCAAAAATTGAAATCACGATCAAAATTTGATTAATTGCACAGCCCTATACTGTATAGACTGCTTGGAAGGGCTGGTTGTGCTGGTGCATCTGGACAAGTGGTTCTATTGAAACTGGTAGACCTAGATAAACATTGATGGTGGCTGAACAACTGAGCAAGCCATGGCATTCAGAACAAATAGCCTGTAAAGTCAGTCAGGCCAGGTCAAACCTTCAAGCTCTTTGCTTGGGTGATTCAAGGCAGCTTAAAGGTACCTTAGGTCAGGGTTAGAGAATGGTGTCACCTGTCAGAAAGGTTTGTGGGTTTATGATACCTGCTGTAAGGCCTAATGTTAGGTTAACATTAAAACTTCGCTTCCATAGTAAATGCTCACCCAGCTTATGGCCAGCTTATGGCACACCATGTGTGTTGATCACAGTGCCTTCCAAAGCTGCTATAAATGTCCATAATAGATCCATATAACATTTTCTTATCTGCAACCTCAACCTATGATTAACTGAAGTTAAATGTAGGTAACTGAAATGATGCAAACCATCTGCCACTTTCATTTTTTCTCTCCACCTTAAAGTATTCACACAGTCACAGGAAGTCACTAGTGAGACAGATGTAACCATATTGTAGGCCATTTTAAACATTTTATCAAATAAATAAAGCTGATGTTTTATTTTCTGGCGAGGACAGTCTTAAATTCCTACAGACCACACTGTCCTCAGTGGTTATTCCCCTTTGTTGTAATGACACCTAGTCATCACTGTATTGTAGGTTAAAAGAGGTTGGCAAACTTTTTATGAAAGATTTCCAAAACCTGCGTGAATCGAAAATTTTGATGACCAAATGAGAGTCAGAGTCAGGTTGTAAAAAGCGATGTGATTTCTCAGATAATACACATTAATATGAGTGATGGTTGGTCAGTGCCATTAAATGTCCATCTGACAGGAGAGGGTGGGAGGAAATGGAAGATGTGAGGAGATTAGATGAAGTGAAAAATGGGCTGTTATAAGCAATACTGTTACCATGTAAAGTAGTAGATCGACAAAGATGAATTCCCCATAGTTCCCTGCTGTCCAATATATCACCAGGGGCTGGCTTTGTCCTTCACTGTAAACCCTGATAAGTACAGTCTGCCTCAAAGAGATGCGAGAACAGAGTTTAGGAATGTCACCCAACTCATATTGTACACCATCAAAAAATATCTGTTTAGTTAATTCAAATACTAAAACTGCTTTTATTTTTTTTATATGTTCAGCAAGTTCTGATTCTGATTTTTTAAAAACCGTTTTCCCTGATTTCCCCAATTTTAGCTTAATCTCATGAAAGGCCTGTTTTCCATTTTCTTCCCAAAACCCATATTTATACACATTTGTTCCTCTGAGTTGTTTTTCTGTGAACAAATAATATTTTTATAAGGCATTTTCTTCTTTGCCAGCTCAAGTGAGTTAGTTAGTTAGTTAGTTTTGTTTTGTTTAATTCTGTGCTTTTGTTGCAAGGTGCTCTTCTTTCAGGAAGTTTTTCCTCCTCAAATTCCAGTTTTTATCAAAAAGGAATTTAAGATCATGTTTTGATAAAAAGGAACTGGAACTTTCTCTACGAGTGACAGCCACCCTGTGAGTTCTCCTTGTATCTTAACATAACCAATAACATCTTAACTAATGTAATCTAATTAAAACCAGACGCAGCGGCTGCAGGGTTCCACCCAGCTCAGTCTGACAGCGCTCCGAGCATATAAAGATGAAGGATGCTATATTACAACAGCTGAACACACTGAGGCAAAAAACCTTCAGACGAACAGACAAGGCCGGGATAATCACATCTGTGGCTACTTGTATTTACATAGCTATCCATCTTTGATAGCAGACTGCAGCTTTGTTTTGACCAGGAGGAGTGGAAAAGCTTCTCTATCAAACACAACAGTTGCTCTCTAAACACAACCAATTAGGATGACGGATGACTTGCGCCTCGGCAAGCATCCCACAAGAGACATGAACATACAAGTTGAATAACAACACAAACAAAGAAAAACAAAGAACAACATCAGAGAGCAAAGTGGAATATTTTTCATCTTGGGAATTTTGGTGCTTTGATTCCCTCCCCTCGGTCGATTGTTCTTTATCATACCTGACACTCTGTTCTATTTGAGGAGATTTGTAACATAGGTTTTGATGCATAATGGATGGGGGCTGACTTGGAGCGGTGCCTTGTGGGAAGATGGAGGCGGGCTGGGGAGGGCGTGCCGCTGTTGCTGATTGCTTCTTATTGAGCCCAGGCACCCTTGGGATCGTCGTTATGAAGCGCTCAGCATGCAGAAGCACTGTACTCTGTCATGCCTCATGCTATGACCTACATGAGTTACATATAGTATATCAACACTTACTGTGTCCACAAAAGAGCTCGTTATTTACGATTCTGTTAACGCACCATAATGGCCTTTAACTTCACAATCTTCCAGGGACAGAGAAAGTCTCCTTGAAGAAATAAACAGAGTTGTAAACAATGTCGAGATGAGCTCCAGGAAACCAAATCTGGTCTTGCTAAGAGCGTTACGCAAATCTGTTAAGAAAACTCATTACTGAGAACTGCTTGAAATTACTGGTGAGAAATCAGTTTAATGAGCAATCTTTACCCCGAGGACTGAAAAGCAGAGCAACAGAGGAACCCTTATTGTTTTTCATGATTCTATATTTATAGATTAATATTCCAGGGTTCAAATGTTGTTCAGAAATTGTTCAGGATGTATAACCTCACAGGCATTGCAATTCATCATCATCATCATTCATCATAATGTGTGATGTGTCACATACTAACATGCATCCTGAGTGAATGTACAAAACATTTTGGGTTGAACTGCCAGAGTTGCTTTGCTATCCCTCCAGCTGTTTCCTTTCTCATTTCTTTATCTTGCTCCTGTCCGCTTCTATTTTCGTACGCAGTGGTATCTTTGTTGGAGCTGTCGGAGCCAACACAAATACGTTTGAGCCCTGGCTCTGCTAAAAAAGGGAGTTATGTTCAGTGATGGCAAGAATTGATTTCCAATTTCCTCCACAATGACTGCATCATTTCCAGCGACTCAGGCAATTTGGCCTACATTACTGAGGCTGCCGGGGGCTGTAGATCAGGGTGACAGCTGTCTTCACCTGAGGCCCCACTCACTGAGATCAGAGAAAGCGTGAAAGAGAAATGTACTCTCCGTCTTCTTACTGATGCTGTCTCGATCAGAAATTGGTCCTGTCCTATAGAGAATAAAAGATTTGAACCTTTTCGTGGACAGAAATGAATGTGCTTTTGTGTTTTTCTATCTGTGTGTATATATATATATATATATATATATATATATATATATATATATATATATATATATGTGTGTGTGTGTGTGTGTGTGTATGTATGTATGTATGTATATATATGTGTATATATATATATACATACATACATACATACATACACCATAGGCGGAAATCACCGGAGAAACTGAGATTTGGCCCCCCTCAATAACATATATCATTAAAAACATATTATTTTAAATCATATATTATGCATTGAAAGATCTTGTGCAAATCGAAGACACAAAACAATGTGTTAACTTTTTAAAGATTGGTTCCCCCCTTCATATGCCTCACAACATGGTTTGGTCCACAGCCTACCAACCTGCACCTCCACACATATAAGCGCTCAGTATAAGTCTCTGTGGAGCAGTCTCTGGGAGTGTGTTGGCGGTGCTGGCTGACCATAGTAAGTAGCTACTTTGCAAAAGTTAACTTAAAACAAAAGATGCTATTTTTCTCTAGTCATAAAGCTGTGCTATGCTCTGGGTAGATTTAAGCACAAAAAACACTTGGTTAATGCTAGGCAAATATACTGTTACAGCTTAAAAGAGCTACCTGTTTTGGTCGCAGATAGTCCGACTTCCCATCAAAAATATAATTTCTTTGTCGCCACAAACATAGCTAGAAAATGTCCCAAAGTCTGACATATGCAGATATATAACACATGTACCTTAATAGAACAAAACACATTTACAGTTATGACTGCATTTTTTCTGCCTATTACCTCACAGTTGAACTTTGTGTGTCCCATGGCCAAAATATTGGTACTTGGCAGCTGTGTCTATTAACATGCTGGTACAACCCTGAAGTGATTTACCTTTCATTATCCAGAATAGTTTTTTAGTAGGCCTAGTTATACATTTTTTATTATCCACCCCCAACAGTGATGTCAAATATCTGTGTGTGTGTGTGTGTGCATGTCAGGGTGATGATGTTTTGTCTCAGATTTGATATAATTATTTGCCCTTCTTAAATATATTTCTTGCTGAGATTCTGATTGATTAATTTAACGTTGACATTCATTGTATATCTGACAATGCCTGCCTTTGGTCGTCACTTAAAGGGCTTATTGAGGTGAAAGGAGCTGGAAATGTTGCCAGGTGCTACTGATGGAATAAACACCTCCAGACAAGCATTCAGTGTAGCCCAGCCGTAAACATTGTTTGGGTACGCCTTAGTGGGAAAAAATATCTTCTATCGGTTTGGTAATGTGTCAACTGGCCTCATTCTTCATTCTGGATAAGAGGGTTTGTCCCTTATGTAGTTCATACAGGCTCATTCTGGCATGAAAATGATACTGTGTAAACAGTTGAGTCATCTTGTCTGTATCATGCTGATATCTCCCAAGGTGTTGATGAACAGAATAGGACTTTATTTTCATATTTGAACTTGCATTGTTAGATTCTTTCATTGCATTATTTATGGGCCATCTTGATCCTAAGGTCATGAGATGTTTTCTATACCTGTGTGAGATTTGTAGGACCCAAGCAGCATCAGAAATACATGACTATGGAGTTATTGCATTTGCTCTTTGATTATTCTAGAAAAAGTTCAGGATATTACATATTGACAGAGAAACCGAAATCTCAGTCAGCTGGTCTGCCTATCTGTATGTCTTACAAAATAATGAAATGAAAGCTGTTTATATGTGTGCTTCTGGAACTTCCCGTCACCTGTACTCGTTGCAGGAAGCTCTTATTTAAAGCTTACCTATCTCACCTTTGCATCACTGGGCCACTGTGTTTTTGATAACAGTTTTAGCGCAGAGGTTCTCATGCTGTATTCATTTGCTTTCAACATCAACATCACATCTTCTACACATCACTACTGCTTGCTTTGTTTTGTTTGGTTTTGTTGATGCATGGTAAAAACTGAGGCAGAAACTGGAATATTTAAATTAAATGTTATTGATAAAATTAAAAAAAGAAAGGATATGACTTCAAAAGGCAGATTTTCCTTGCCACTGTCACCAGGCGCTTTCTCATTGGGGAATGTTGGGAGACCTGCTCTAATTGAGAAGTGTCATTAGATACTGTAATTCTTGATGTGATTTGGTGCTATATTTATAAATAAAATTGACTTGATAATAGGGCTGTAATGTTACACAGAAGTCATAGTTCAGTGCGTACAGTACTGTGCAAAAGTTTTAGACGGTTGTGAAAAAAATGCTGTAAACTAAGAATGCTTCCAAAAATGGAAGTGTTAATAGTTTATTTTCATCAATTAACAAAATGCAATGATGAACAGAAGAGAAATCTAAATCAAATCAGTATTTGGTGTGACCACCCTTTGCCTTCAAAACAGCATCAATACTTTTAGGTACACTTGCACACAGTTTTTGAAGGAACTCGGCTGGTAGGTTGTTCCAAACATCTTGGAGAACTAACCACAGATCTTCTGTGGATGCAGGCCTCCTCAAATCCTTCTCTCTCTTCATGTAATCCCAGACAGACTCGATGATGTTGAGATCAGGGCTCTGTGGGGGCCATACCATCGCTTCCAGGACTTCTTGTTCTTCTTTACGCTGAAGATAGTTCTTAATGACATTGGCTGTATGTTTGGGGTCGTTGTCCTGCTGCAGAATAAATTTGGGGCCAATCATACGCCTCCCTGATGGTATTGCATGATGGATAAGTATCTGCCTGTATTTCTCAGCATTGAGGACACCATTAATCCTGACCAAATCTCCAACTCCATTTGCAGAAATGCAGTCCCAAACTTGGGAAAGTTCCCTCCACCATGCTTCACTGTTGCATGCAGACACTCATTATTGTACCGCTCTCCAGCCCTTTGACGAACAAACTGCCCTCTGCTACAGCCAAATATTTCAAATTTTGACTCATCAGTCCAGAGCACCTGCTGCCATTTTTCTGCACTCCAGTTCCTATGTTTTTTTTCTTCTTCAAAAGAGCTTGAACAGCACATCTTGAAACCCCAGTCTGCTTTGAAATCTTTGTCTGGGAGAGACCTTGCTGATGCAGTGTAACTACCTTGTGTCTTGTTGCTGTGCTCAGTCTTGCCATGGTGTATGACCTGTGACATGAAACTGTCTTCCACAGCCTCACCTTGGTAGCAGAGTTTGGCTGTTCCTCACCCAGTTTTAAGCTTCCTACACAGCTGTCTCTGTTTCAGTTAATGACTGTTTCAACCTACATGTAAAATTGATGATCATTAGCACCCATCTGGTGTAATTGGTTGATCATACACCTGACTACAATCCTACAAAATCCCTGACTTTGTGCAAGTGTACCTATAAGAATTGGTGCTGGTTTGAAGGCAAAGGGTAGTAACATCAAATATTGATTTGATTTAGATTTTTCTTTTGTTCGCTCACTTTGCATTTTGTAAATTGATAAAAATAAACAATTATTATATATAGTTTACAGCATTTTTTCACACCTGCCTAAAACTTTTGCACAGTACTGTACCTTGGTTTTGGGGTCACGTTTTGGTACAATGTGTAAAAGCAACAAGAGATTCCAAGTGCATAAGGCTAGGTTTCTTCATTTATTTACAACAGACAGTAGTGCATGTGAGTTTGTTCATATTACTATCATCAGTCCCCCCTGAGATCGTTGGTACAGCCTGTAGTGCATTCAGCAGTGAACAGTGCACATACACTCTTGAGCTTCTTAAAAACAGCGAGAATAAGTTCCTCGGATCTGGGAAATGCAGTCTAATATGCAAAAGCATGTTTGACACGTTTCAACTCACATACCGCACAGATTTAGACACAGTATCCTCTCCTGATCCACCACTTGCTCTCCATTGCTGACATTTTACTGGAAACCCACAGTGCTAATTTGAAAGAAGCAGGCAGTGTCTCATTTGAACTCTCCATAGTGTTTGTGTCTTCTTTGTCTTGTTTTTTGTGTCATCTTCTGCTTTTATTATTTAATGGCAGTTGGCAATCAGCTTTCAGGTGCTTTACTGCCCCTTACTTGATTGGAGCGTAGATCAGAACTGACTCTGACACTTTCTTCTTATGACTTCGTATGAACCGTGATGTCAGACGGACATTTACTGTTACATTCCTACTTAAGAAGTATTAATTTCTTTCTACTCTTTTTTGTATATGACAGAATTTATACATTTGTTTATTGTGACCCCCTCAGCAAAAGAACAAGTGAAGAGCTGCGGCAGTGACGGATAGCTATTCAGCCGCTAACCGAGTAGCACAAATCACACAGCCCCTGAGCCCAATAAAAGAGCTGCCCCAGCAACAACACACTTCTTTAATGGCTGACGTTAGCATAAAGCACAGACAGGTTCTTCGTGTAACCTCAAATTAACCTTGTATTTGTTGTTTATTGTTAGTTTGCCAGTAGTTTTAATTTTTGTATTTTATCATGCGCAAAATCAGATTAAATCAAATCTAGAACATAGAATTAGATCAACTAACTTAAGCACATTGTTACCAGAGTGGCAGTTGACTTGCTGCTGTTGCAGAGCCAAAGGTGTTGTGTCAACACCACTTTTACTGCTCTTTTCACTGATTTATTCAGTTTAAATACAAAAAGGTTGAAACACTGAACCAGGATGTTGTGATTGCCAGTCATGCTGTGTGTTATGGGTCCTTCAGCAGAGAATGGAGGTTTTGTATTTTTCAGAGATTGTGATTGGTAATATGTTGATTCACTGTGTTTCTGAGAGTGCTTCATTTGGAGCAATGACAGAGTGATGGGCAGGACTGTGAGTGTGTTATTGTGTGTGTGTGTGTGTGTGTGTGTGTGTGTATTTGGAGATTATGGTGATGGAGGAGTTTGCAGCGATCAACCACTCCTCAGCAATCAGCCTCCAGCTGTCAGCTCTCCACCAGCCTCCTCCACTTTTGCTGGCAAATCTGTAAATGTCGAACTGTCAGGACAAGAGGGTCTGTCAATACACAGAAAACGCAAAATATCCACTGCATGGTTTTCTTGTTGTATTTTTGTACCAGTGACACATGGAAAGAATCCATCCTTGTCTACAGCTACCCAGAGGTTAGAGATTGATTCACCAAACCACTTTCTAAAAACAACAAATTCTACACCAAAACAGCAAACAGACACAGATCAGGCCACAGTGAGTATCACTGAGGCCAGGGTGACTGCGCGCCCATTAGAAAGCCATCATCATTCAATTTACACCACATGTTACGTGTTAAATTGGGTCTCTATAAGGTGACAGTGGCTCCTATTAGGTGTGGTGTGAGGATGGAGCTTTATCAAAGTGCTGGTGTAGAGGGATAAGTGGGAGGCCATTTGTCAGCTGTAATGCATTGCTCACAGCAGTTTTAATCAAAGCACACTTTGTCCTTTTGAAGAATGGTCTGGTGAAGGGATGTTCAGCACTAAAACACTTTGTGGCCAGATTGATTTAGGCTTCAGTTACAGTATACACCTGTGTGGGTTTTTGTTTTTTATTGTTCTTGAATTAATGAGGACAAGAGAAAGTGTTCCAGTGTATCAGAGGTGCTGCTGCTTGATGAAGAAAATGCCAACTTTGCTCAGAAAACAGCCTTAAGATATGGCCATACACTATGTAAAGTTTAGAGAACATGTTTGTAGACCTACAGTCATGAAACATATTAGTCTTGCTGCCCGGTGAACCAAACAAACAATCAAATCAGTCAATTAGAACAAATACATTAACATCACCACTGTTTTTAGCTGCAGTATCCTATTTTTGCTCTTTTCAGTATTTCGATCACGACGGTGAAATTGCTCTCCATGTCTCCTCAGATCTTTTGTTCTCCTAAAGGAATCATGGCAGCAGATCAGTGCTTTTAGTTTTGGGACATTTAAAAGCTTCACATGGAATTATAATGAGATGAGAGAGGGTTGTGATCCCCCTGATGGACCACAAAGAGATTGTGATATAATTAAACTAATCCCAAGATGACTGTAGCTGTTTATTGGAAAATTCATTACCTCTTATCAACTGGCAGTGGGTTTACAAGTCATTTCAGTGAAAATTACAGAGAAGCGCGGTACATTTTTGTGTTTTAGGGGAAGTTAGTATTCTTTTCCTGAAAGGGTTATTCTGCTACTTTTAAACATAGGCCCTATATTTAAATCTTTTTTTTTTTTTCTTTTTTTTTTTAATTGCTCCAGTAGATCGCCTCAGCTGCCAACTGCGACACAGATGCAATGGCTACAACCTAATTCTTTGGGGCAACTCTGACTGTCAAAGTTACGCCCACTAGAAGTGCTTGCTTTTGCCACTGTCAGGCTGAGGTAGTCAATTGAAGTGTCTGACAACATTATGGAAACAGTTCCTACAGAACTAGACCACCTTTGTTAATGAGTGAGATTCTTTTTGTAACCAGAAACACTAGTCTTGTTAAGGGAGAAGTCCTGCTCTGAAATCTTACAAGGTGTGTTGTTACAGGTGCTGCCTCATTTATATTGTCAACATCTGTTAGTCAGCCATGACTTTGGAAATAAATTATTGTGGGCAGTTCCTCTAGGTTAACTCCAAACTCCTCTCTAACTCTGACTCAGGTTTCCTCCATTATCTTCCTGTAACAACTCACATCTCACGAGATTCCAGAGCGACTTCTCCTTGAGCCTGACTTGTGGTCTCTCTCTCTGTAGGAATCGTTTCTGTAATGTTGTCAGACACTTACCACTTGATTTCACTGGGCACGTCACGTTACTTGGTGTGTGTGATGCTGGTTTGTTCCATCCTCCATGTGACGTCATATCCCATTTGGAGCATTTCTGTAGCAGAGCGTCATGCCTGCCTGATGTTGATTGTGTTTATTTCACCATTTCTCCTTGCTTTTTGTGTCTCTACCATGGTTAAGTAGGTTGTGTGGTTAAATCGTTTACTTATTTGTCTGTTTTAAGTGTGATTATTAGAAATATTTTGGATTTTATTGTGATGTAAATCCTGAGTATGCACAGGGTAATATATTTTGAAAAATGACCGGACGCACTATGCATATCCTCTGTCTGACTTCCTGTCTGGCTTGTTTTTTTTGCCACAGTGAAAATGTTATTTTTGAAAGGTTAAACGCCAACAAATATAGATTGAAGCATACGATTTCGTTAGGTAAAAACATGTTGTGGATTTTGGAAATTATTACATCGATCTTTTTTCAATATATTTTGACTTTTGGACTTTTCAAGTACACTAAAAGTACTCTGAAATTATAATTTTTTCCATATTTCCGCAAATGTGGAAGGCACATTAGAGCAATTTTTGGTGAAGCGGTGATATCTAGTCCCTGTTGAGTCCGCCTTGAAGGCTCCAGAGATAGTGTGATTTCCCAAACTGAATAAATACAGCTCATATAAACACAGAAATGCTTAGCTAGCTTAAGGTTATTATAACTAAAATACATGCTGAAGAAAAATATTTTCCACGGACAGCTTTAGGTAGGCTACTACAAATCTGCAAACTTCATGTGAAGTAACTTAATAATGTTAAAAATTCCAAAAGCTGAAAAGTATGGAAAAAATTTCAAACACAATTTTAAAATAAAAAATAGTGCGGGAAGATGAATAAAATAAAAAATAAAATACGATTCAAAACACTAACATTTTCTTATTGCACTCAAAACAATTTTAGAACAGTGTGTAATAAAATACGATTCAAAATACTAGGCTTTTCTTATTGCACTCAAAAGACTATTTTAGAACAGTCAGTGTGAATAAATAAAAATTAAGTCAGAACAATGAGAACAATTGAAATTAAAACGCACAGTGGTGCTTCGGTGTTTATGGCTTCGCCATGCTCATTTGTTTGGAAGCCGAAGTACTTCCAAATTGCACTTCGCGCACCTGATTTGTCAGTAAGTTGCGGAGTGGTGACGGTTGCAGCAGCTGCTATTCTCTCCCTGCTCCTGTCTCTCTCTCTCTTTCTCTCCTATATCTCTCCCTGTGTCCAAGCTTTCCTCCTGCTCTGTTTGTTGCTCCAGTAACTCGCTCGCTCCCCCGCTTGCTCTGACTTCCTCGCCTCGGCTCAAATTACAATGCGGTGACGTCATGCGGCGCCGTTACGCGGCTCTAAACTCTGATCAAACTGTCTAAACCTGACTGTGCTGATAACACATAAAGCAAGAATCTGTTACTGCACTGCCTATTCATATCCTTAATATGCTATGATGAACATTTTTTGTGTAGTACTTAGCTAAAATAGAGAAAGCTTGTGAACCGGAATTCCCCGCCATTTTGATTATGTACTGTGAAAACAGAAGCTAAAAAAACTCTGATGAAACTGTATAACGAGTCGTGGGGGGAGAAATATTTCACTTGTCTTGGCAGAGCAGCTTGGGAGATGACGGAAGGCAAGGGGATGACATGCAGCAAGAGACCTAGGGTCAGGCTCAAACCCAGCCACTCCCAGTGGCTGGGAACTGGTTGGAAGGGGAAAATCAAGATGGTTGTAACTGTACACAACAAAACATGCAAATATAGGGCCCACATTCTAAAGTGCCAGAATTCCCCTTGAAGTAATACAAATACTTTAGCTCCAACAGCATTACATTACCCAACAAAGGATGATGAATGATTTTTAAAAAAAATTTTTTTACAGCCGCTTATCAAGCCATACCTTCCAATCTCTTGTTCTCTCGAAGACACTGGGGTCTCCATTAAGTCCCTACTCATCCATGTAATATTCAAAGTAGCTGAAAATCTCTAATACTGTTGACTAATGAGTTGGCTAATCCAAAGCGTTTGGTAAATCAATGTGGAAACCAGTGTCTGGATGAATGAGAAGCACTGCTCAAAGTGTCTGGTTGCTTTCTGGTGGCTCTGTGATTAAACTGAGGGAGGCGAGGGGGAAAAAATCAATAGTTGAATTCATCTCCCAGATCACAGGAATGTATTAGCGTTGTTAAACACATTCCACTTAAGGCAGCAGATGAGCGCTTTTCAGACACATAAAATGAGTCATCGTTTAAACCATCTTTTAGTAGTGTGTCTCCACTAGCCATTAAATGCTGCCAGACTGTCATTAAGCCACGTCTCATTTCATGTCAAATGGTCGTGTCGGTGGTACTGATTCATAACTGCAGACGTCTCAAAGGCTCTCAGCTGATGGGAAAGCACCAAAGGGTCTCATCAATTTAAAGTTAGGCCTGCACTGACCTTAACTTCCTGTGCCCCCGTCACACACACAGACGACTGCACACAAACAATAAAACTGTAGTCTAAGCCACGTTAGAGTTAGCAGTGTATATATACAGAAAGCTTCAGGTGATGCTTGCTCTAATTGATGTCCTCTTGCATGATTTAGGGAATGATCTCATATTCTACTTAATGTGATCTTAAACAGTAACATTGATACTCACTGATAATACAAGAATGTCATTCAAAGGAACTGGTCTTTGCAGAATCATTTACTTACTTTTTTGCTGAGTGAAACCTGTCCTTGGCCACAGGGTGGGGATGTTTGCCTATGAATAATCTCTGTGATTATACATGATCACAGACGGCTCAGGTGCATCATTACCTTCATAGTCTTTCTAACTTAAATAACAAAGATGCTTGTTTGATGCAAAGATGCTTGCTTCATGGCCATTAACTTGTTAAAGGGGCTCAGGGCACAAATTTCTTGTTTGGCCACTTGTGACCCCACACTCGCACACGCACACACAACACACGCACCTGCCATCTCCTGTGCATTACATACTGCATGTAATTCCAATTAAGCAATATTATTTACTGAGACACATGCAGGTGTTATACTACTTGACCCAGGTTTTCGAGTGTGTCAGGTAATTGTAATTTAATCAAAAAATTACCATGTGAGCACTAGGGCTACCACTCAGAATTTGGATCATTCAGTTTTTTTTTGTTTGTTTTTTTAAAGATTTTTTATTTCACTGCATTTTTACTCATGTGTCTCACACCCATGACCTCTTCCTATGAACACATAGAGTAATACGTACTTATCATTTATTGATGCAGCTTATGGATACATGAAGAGCATTTGTTTTGAAGCCATGGATCCTCCCGCTAATGCAAAAATGGCAGAATAGTTGTCACATAAAAATGAGTGTCTCTAATGAAGACTGTGATCATATTTAGATTTATTTTACAGCCATGTGAACACAACATAAAGTCAAATAAGAAAGATCTTAAATTTTTTACATAACCCTCCTCTATAAGAGAGGGCAGTAAGATTAAAAGTGCAAGATCTGCCAGTTTTAATTTTGGTACTTTAGTGGTGCATATATCCGCTAAGCAATTTGCAATTAATCAAATTATGTAGACTAAACGGCAGTGATCTGGGTTGTTGGTTCTAAGGGAAGTTGCCCAGTAGGTAGTTCAACCATGGTTGTCAACATGAAATGTTTTCTATCTCACTCTGTCAGACTTTTCACTTTAAGCACTGCTTTTGCTCCTGGATGGTGATCCTTAAACAGCAGAAAAAAATATTTTGTTCCTCTGACACTTTAGTTATACTTTGCAGTTGTTTTATACTTTGCCAATCAAAATATGCTTTGCCACTAAGCCACTGAGGGACAATGCAAAGTTCAATGACGATTCACTGATGAATCCAAGTGTTAAAGTACTACCCATTTCTCAACCGTCTCTCCACTCAGTCAGTCTTCCAGTTTTGCCACCACAACGCGTGCCAAACCATGTTCTAAAAGCCTCAACTGAGCACGACAGCCCTGCGCCCTACAGTTTCCAGCCCCAGCACTCTCGGGGATATGCCTTAATTGGCTCTTTTCTTGTGCGGCGACAGGTCCCCCTCTGCTCTTAAGTCTTAAGTACAGTGAAGCATTAGCATTTGCCCATGCAATGAGGGTTTTTCCTAAAGCTTTCCCCAAAGAAGTGTCACTGATCTTTCCCAGGGTTCAGTTCAAAGGGAATGGCAGTGCTGGCCAGATGGGTGCAAAAGAAGATTGTGTCTGCCAAAAGAGTTTTCTGCCTCTCTCAACCATCTGCACACACATGCAGAGAAGAAAGAAAGTTATGACCCTCTTTAAGCTTGTTGGAATCAGAGCAGGAGGAGCCTTAAATCAAACTGACTTCATTTCAAGGGAGATAAGATGGATCTGTCTTAACAAACCGCTCTGATTCTGAAGTACCTTTACAGCCAGACAGATCGATATACACAATGCTAGTGGGCTTTTGGCACTAGTCTCAAATTCAGCAAAACACAATATCCTGTTACCTACTGCTAAATTGGATCAATATTTCCAGTTCTCTTCTTTTAGCTAGGTGTGTTCCGATATGATATTTCTTTTTGTCGAAATCGTACAGCCTATAGAGACAACTTGCTGGAACATGAGTAGAGATTTGGTATAGCAGAGTGTCAGGAGCAAGTGCTTCATTATTACTGGAGGTGGTTGTTGGAGTCCATGTTGTTTAGAAACAACACATGCTTAGTTAGCAAAGATGTCAGGTTGACTACATCTGCATCATTAATCAGATGGAGTGCGATGGGCCTCCTCATACTTTAGCATGAATCCCCTACACACACAGTATGCGCCTTGTGAATGTCTCTGAATTTATCTCACAAAAAGGCAAACTGATTCACGCTGGCCTTTCTCTTCCTTTTATTTGAGGTCAGAATCTGATTGTTTCAGGGTGCTACAGTACATTGATACCACATTTTCTGGTGCTTTCTGCTGCAGAAAGATATTGTTAATTACCTTCAAGCACAGAGCTCACCTCTCAAGTGGTAATTCCCATTGAATGTTGGAGAAGCTGGTTTCACATGGAACATAGAAGGAACTATCAGGATGAAACGAAATAAAAAGACTCTACAACATTTAGTTTGGGAATACTAAGCCAGGGTAGAGTATGTGCGTCAATAAAGTGATGAAGTGGCAAAAACCAAAAAGGTGCTTCTTAAGTTGATCTAAGTGGTGTTGAAGATGTTAAAGACTACTCTCTCTCCCATCAAGGAAAAATTCTCGGTTGGGCTGCAATTAAAGCAAATATCTGAACTGTCATGGTAGTGCATTGCAAAACAAAAGTGTTTATGGATGATCCACTCACAGACTTTCTTAAACTTGTGTTGTGCTTATTTAACCTTAGGCAAGCAATCTGGTTTCTCAAACGCATGTTCCTTTTTCCTTTGCCACCAGGGGCATCTTCTGCTTGTTGATGATGTTGTGAAGCTTTATACAACCAGCCTGAAGTGATTGTCATTTCGTGATCCGGGTGTCCAGTGAGCACTGTTGATTTTTTTTTTTTACCCTGCTGTCTTTGATCTGGAGTCACACCTTTCTTCAGTACAATGATTCATATGTTGTCTCCTGTTGCGACTTTCACCTTCGTCAATATACTCCTTGATTACTTTCAGAGACCGCTGTAGGGAAGCCGCATTGCTTTTCAATGAAGTCATCACATGAGCCCAGGCTGCAGATCTTATGGGCATCCTTTTGTTTATTCACAGCAACTCCTGTTGATGATTGGGTAATGATTTACTGATGTTCTAAAATGTTACACACAGCGTGGCAACCCGTCAGACAAGGCAAAGGAGAAGCAAGGCAGGAATAGAGGGCTTTAAAAGCTACAGAAGTTTCAACATCCTAATTAGAATCTACTGTCGTACCTCCGCTCATTAACGCAGCCTTCCTACCTTTGAGGGAAAACACTGCTTCCTCTTTCTCCTAGCCTCTTTAATCTCATCCTCTCCGACTCTGCTGTGCTGCGTCGGGAAGGTGTTGCGTAGGAAGATGTAGCAGCCGAGCGAGACATATAGTGAAGGGCAAGGATGTTGACACAGTCAGCTATCAAAGGAAGTCATGTTGATTAGACAGGAAACATGCCTCACCTTGTGAGGCATTACATTATTTATTTGTACAGCTGAAGCCTCTTTCTCTCAGGGTAAGCTGCACAACAGTATGTCACATTAGTTTGTGTCTTACCTGAATAGTTGATAAGCAGTGTGGAAAGGCAGGTTGCTGCAAGAATTGTTCCAAGTCAGATCTGTTAAGCTCCACACTCTTGATGAATGGAGGGATTAAATCATACTTCATAATTAATTAATTAAATTATAGATAACATTATCTCAGTGTTACTCATACAGTACACAACCATGGTGCTCGATGTCATTTAAAGTTTTTTTTTAGACCAGTGCCACTCTGATAACTGAGGTTTGATAGCGAGATATTAATACTTTCTTGATACCTTACTTTTCAGTTTGGGGCAGTAAGATATGAAAATAGTGTGATTACAGATACTTATCCTAACAGTCCTTTTGTACTTCAACAATTTGGCACTTGGCTTGTTTGCTGTATAAGTTTGATGGAGTGTTGACATCAGATCCGCCCCTCTGTGCGCAGTGGTGAGGCTGGTCCAGGATGTGGTTGTATTGGTAGGTGTGAGGAGAAGGTTTGCCTATACTAACAGAGGAGGAACGTGTAATGAAAGTTGCCTTACTTCAATAATATGTGTTCTTAACTGGCTTGCTGATATTAGCTACTGGTAAACAGAGTTGGACTGTGTGTGTGTATGTGAACATGCAGCATCATTGTGAAACATTCCGTTCTGCTGTGTATCTCGTTTTCTATTTCTATACCTACGGAATATATGATGTGTGAATATGGAGGGTTTGGAGTCTTTATGGGGCACCTTTGATGGGGTTGGACTGAAAATGATAGTTATATAACAAGTCATTACTTTTCCAGTTGAGCTATAAGTAAAAATATTTTTGGGCTTTTTCAGTGAGTAACTTTGTGAGCGAGTGAGATCAAATTATTAAAATTTTCAAGAAACTTCTCCAACACTGCTTATTTACAAAAAAAGGGCTTAACTTTTAGCTTTAAAAGTGTAATTTGTAAAATATGGCCAGAATTTCAAAGGTTGCTCCAAAAATATAGTGGCCAGCAAATCACCAGAGTAACCGACAACTGCTGCTCTTTGCTAGTTATCCTTGGCTGTAGCTAGCTACTGTTAGCTAATTAGCTCATGACTTGGTTAGCTGTGGAGCCAGCTGCCCTGGAATTTGCCTTGACCAGGACCTCACATCACAGGGGTAGTCACCACGGGCGGCAGTCCTCAGCTCAACTGGATTTGGCATCCTGAGAGGGAACACAGCTGAATACTGAACTGGACACAGAGATCAGTTTGATGACAGGGGATACAGTATAGAGGTGATTTACAGCAGCTCTGACGAGGACTATGACGAGGAGACATAGCAGGTGGGGAGACACGAGAGGCGTGCAGCAGGACAGGAGCGAGAGAGCATCGGACATCAGCAGTGGGTGGAAATGACGTGTAGAGCTGTGAACTGAGGATTTATTTAGACCAAACCAGAGGTGATTGTGGAAAGACAAACCAAGACTGTTTTGGTGAGATCTATTTGGTTTACGTTGAGTTCGAATGAAGTGTTTCACGATGAGGTGAAGTGAAAGTGTGTGGTTGAATTTTTGAGTATTTCTTTCCCTGACATTTTGTGAATTTATTTTGTTAATTTATTACACTAAAAGCTGGCAAACACCTCCCAGCTGAAACTACAGGGGCTATCAAACTATCGTCTCTTGCCGGTTCAAAGTGGTATTGTGAGATTGGACAGACTAGGGCTAGCAGGGTAGCATGCTAACTTCAGTTGACACCTCTGCAACACAGTACATAGACATCTTTGACATAACATCAACACCTTTGCTAAGATAAAGTACAATATAATCTATTTCTGATTGAAATCAGGCATTATCAAAATTTGCGAACTTTGCAAACAAGTAATCCAAATGTTTGGTCAGATCTTAACAGTTTTTGAACCACAGTACTACAGAAACAGCAAGGCAATAATCAAGAAGTACTGAGGTTCAATATACAGCTGTGGCCACTAAAAAAAAAACTCAAGGGAATGCCTTTTATCATATCTTTATCTTCAACATCAGTTTTCCTACACCAGTAAATAAATAGCTTTCACTGAAATATTTTGTGTGTGTGTGTGTGTGTGTGTGTGTGTGTGTGTGTGTGTGTGTGTGTGTGTGTGTGTGTGTGTGCGCAAACTACTCAGTGTCAAACAGGCAGACAGACACGGACAGATAAATGAGCGTTGAACGATTGTAGATGTACAGGCTGTGTTCATATTCTCATTTCTTCAGATTTCAGAGCAGTGATCTGTGGAGACGTGGAGGAGATGTGGGCTGATGTGTTCAGATATCATGATCGTGTACTGCTGATTGATGAGGACTGTAACCAGCAAGCTCCTCCTGTCGGCCTGTTTCCTGTTCAGGTCAGTACCTGACAGCAGAAAGAGGTGATTGATGTCGGGATTCTGACTGGCTGATGGACTGAAGCCAGACAGACTTCACAGTTTACAGATATATTTGTCCTGCTTACCTGTTCTGATGGAGGATGTAGTTACAGAATATGTGGGATGTTAGATTGCGAGTGGATTGTTCAAAGTAGTCCACAAAATGTGTTGAACTTGATTCTGTGGCTTATTTATAACACATAGCAAGGCATGTTAAACCTTAGAAAAGTTGTCATGTCATGCCAAATGCCGGTGTAATGCAACGATTGAATCTATATGACTTCACAAGTAGATCAACTCGGAATACATTTTAAAGATTTATTTACTAAATTTATTTCTAGGGGCTTTATAAGGATATGCCCTTGCAGATGTAGTAGTTGCTCCTGGCATGTGGCGATGCCTTGATGTTCACGTTTTCTGTCTATGCTGCCTTCACAGTTAGGAAAGTTCCATTGTCCAAAAATCACTTGCAGTATCTCCCCATTTGAGGACTGAAGGGCAGGGAAGGAACGCTGGCTGCAGGGCTTTTCATAAAGCTTTACGGACCTCCAGAATTACACAGGACATTGTGCTTGATGCTTGTCTGTACCTGGCTGCTACAGCCTGTTGGCTTCCACATGAAGCATAAACATAGAGGACTGTACTGCCACTCTCTGAGTTTTACTATAGGCATACTGTGCGTACACTAGTGCGAGATTAGTGGTTGTAGATGACAAACTAAATCGTCTAATCCTACCTGCAGACATAGGAAAATACTTGAAATGCATTTCCTCATCCATGTCTCTCAGTAGCCGGAAAAGCACAGAAAACATGCCTTCCTTCTGCTTCAGTTGCCTAAGTGGTTGCACACACTATCTCTTCTGACGCACTCCTCTTCTGCGTTGCAGTTCTTTCAGTTAAAATCATGTTCTATATTTATTTGCTCCAGCTCCTAGAGGATCTTCTCAGTTTCACTCACTGTTGTTTGAGGTGACATTACATGAAGAATACATTCATGACCTCAACACAGCTGCATATAAACACCAACACCCTCAGGCATTTTGGCAGTTTAACTGCTGAGCAACGCAGACACCCAGCATGTATGTATAAGTGCTCACAATGGTGTAGGCCACTTGCATATACAGCATTACAGCTTTTGCTCTGCGTAGAGCCTGCGTGCAACTTTAAATCGGCCTTTACAATTACAATTTCTTTATTTTTCTTTACTGTAATTACTTTTATAATAACAGTTAAACAATTACTTACCAATTATTCAATTATTAGCCAGGGATGGCAATGCCGTTTGGTCCAGAGTGAAATGTCGCAACAACTATTGGATTGATTGCCATGATCTTTGGGACATATATTCATGTACTCCTTATGATGAATTATTAGAACCTTGGTGATTCCTTAGCTTTTAATCAAGCCCAGGTCAATTTTTTTTTTTATTTATCCAATACTTGTGTTTATGACCAATTACCTGCAAACTTAATGTGGTCGTGCTAACACAGTCAACTAAGATGGTGACAACGATAAGCATTGTACCTGCTGAACATCAGCATCTTAGCATTGTCATAGTGAACATGATAACATGCTAATGTTAGCTTTTAGCTCCAAGTCCAACGCTGTAGACTCGTACTCTTGTGATATTTCCATCAGCTATATTAGGAATCTATTTTGCCAAATTTATGGTAGTGTCCAAAAGCACAATTCAATTGATTCAAGGTCTCATATAATTTCTGAAGGAGTAACTTTATTTCGTAACCTTCTAACACCACACATTAGACATTACTGTAACTGCCTTTACAGCAGGACAGCAGTGTGTAATAGGGATGTGTGTGATACAGAATGAAGGGAAAGTGGTTGGGAGCTGCCGATCTGTCGACTGTCATTCACTGTTCTGCTCAGTGCCTGTCATCATCTTCAGCCTAATCATTTTCCCCTGGCCACTGATTACTTTTTATTACATGCACCACACTAATAATCCAGGAGAAAGCCTCCACACACACACACACACACACACTCACACACACACAGCATATCAAAGAAAGATGTCTGTTGACGTCTGACAGCTGTGTTCGACTCAGGATCGCTCCACCATGTTGAGTTTCTGCCAGAGGAAACGGAGAGAAAGCGTTTGATTTCTCATGCAGCGTGGGGAGGAGGGGAGGGTGGGCAGGGACAGCAGTGAAATTCATTAATTCCAGCGATTTGCCAGTCAAAGCTTCTTCTCTTTTTTCAACCAGACCGAACATAAACAAACACAATCATGTGCAAATGAGTCCAAATGAGATGTGACAGTTCTATTGGGCTTAATTTATTAGCAGTGATTACGCAGGCCTGCTTTCCACTGGCAGCCAGCAGAGACGAATGAGCGTAAATAAAAGAAATCAGCAGCTTTATGAAAAGTGGATATTATTAATAGTGATGGCTAAAGCTGCTGGCATGATGAGATTCATTTAAGCACTGATATGCTCCGCCGTTATGAAAGGAATTGTATGTTTTCACTTCCTGAGCACTCAATCCAAACCAGAAATGAGCTTTTTATGTCCCGCTCCAGGCACTATTGTCACAGCAGGGGTTAAACGGACACTATGAATTTTTAATACAATATTTTGGGTTTCTACATAATAGCACACAGTGTGATGTGAGCTTGATGGCAAGTTGGCCAAAAGATTGTAAAGCCAAGATTGTTTGTGCTTGACATGAATGACCTAAAGCTGATTATCTTAACACTTTCCAACTCACAGCTTGTTTTCTTAAAGTAACCACTTAAATTCTGGCAGTTTTCACAAAGAGTGTTCAAGTCACAATCCTGTTAAACTGAATCACAGCATTTTTTTAAGGAGAGACTAAAGAAGTCCAGATAGATATATTAACTACGATGAAACAAACACAAAAAAAGTGTATACACATGGGTTTATCTTGTGAGTCAAGTGATAGAGGATGCCATACTGAATGTACAGGGAATACTTTAGCCTTTCTTTCACTGTGGACAACAGTTGAGGGATAATGAGTCTCCAGCAGTGCACTGTGGTATAGTTTATATTCATGTCACTAAAAATTAAGAGACTAGCTTAGTAAGACTTGCACATATACAGTACTTGTAACAGCTATTATGTTACATAAAGCGATTTAATCTACATCCCACTCATGTAGACAGTTCTTCATGGCTCTACTCATTTGTCCTGATCTTTGTCTTCAGGCTATGAACGCCTCTGCTTATAATCTAATGTTATGCACCTGGGTTGACTGTAAGTTTGAAGTAGAGTCAGACAAGCACAGAGAAAAAAGGGTGAGGTGCAAGGCATTGATTTCACACTGTGATTACACTGAGCTGACAGCTTGCCGTTAATCTTCTCGGGCGGCCTGGAGGAGCTGATATCATACAGCATTATCATGGAGTGCTCTCACCTGTCACCTGGAAATCCAGATTCACTGACGTCCTTCTAATAGAAAATCTGATTAATCAACCCGTCGACTGAAGCTGCCCCTGCTACTCCGCAGGGAATCAGGCTGATTTCTCGGTTTCTCCTCTGCACAGGGGTTCAGGGTTATGTGGCATGTGGGGTCTGCGGTGTCATTTGGACAAACAGAATAGTAGCTTATACCATACCATGACTGCTCTACCAATTGAGCTACCGGGATGCCTCCTTTCTGTTTTTTTTTTTTCTGATGTGTGTTGTTTGACATTACAAACATGCCGGAAAAAGGAACAGTGGAAAGTAGCATGGAAGTCAGTGATAACATTATGATGGTTACTTTTTTATATCTTTTACTTCAGTCTCTCTTTCAAACTCAGTGCTGAGGAATGGGTGTTTGAGTGGTGCTTGAATGGAGACTGTTGGAAACGATCTACACACCAACATCCAGAACTCCAGTGCACATCATACCATCTTGCTGGAAAAGGGAAAAAATGTGCATGTCCATCCAAATGTTTCCATTGCTGCCAATTGGACCTGGATCCGATAAATACCTGTGACTACTGCAGAGTCTTCTGACCTGGGATGCTAATTGCATCCTTTCCCACTGAAGACAAAAGCCAGATGTTAGTGGTTGTTAGTGGGTTTTTTGTCCAGTTTTGAAAGGTGTTTTACTCTGATGGAACAGGCTGTTGAACTTGTTGGAATAATGCTTCCCCTTTTGGAGAGCATTTTCATTTTATTTGCAATGCTGTGCTTAGATCAATAATTATATTATATTTGTTCAGAACATCCACAGTTGACTAACGGATGTTAATAAAGCACAGACCATGAACCACAGAGTTAAAAATGTCTCTTCACATCATCATTCCGCAGTCATATAGTCATCTAAAATAATTGTCTTTTATCTGTGCAGGTTTGTTTGACAGGGTGTTTAATTTGCCAGATTAGCACAATTTGCATGTTAGACATGAAAACAAAAACAACAGACAGAACAACGGTTGAAGAGCCTTAATTAGGCGTGTGAAGATGCTCCATAATTGCTGGAGCTTTGGTGTTACTGTAAACAGAGTGTGTTTGTGCTCCCGTGTGTTGTGTGTACACATCTGTTCCGACTGCACACACTCAGCTAGATTTTGGGATAATTGTAGGGGTTTAACAATCTTGCATTCGGAGCAAATCTGATCATTAGCTAATTATCATCAGACAGAACCCCAACCTTAATTGACTTACAATATATTCTAATTAATTGAGAAATTCAGATTGTTGATCTGAAGTTGATCATTTTAATTGAAATGTAGATTTGGATTTCTTCCTTTATGCTATGGCAACGGCAACGCATGAAGATGCAGCGGCTGGTAGCTCCTCCCAATTATGCTACATTTTTGTTTTTTTAACTGTTTTGTTGCTGAAACATGTCCTGCGTATGGCAGAAATACTGTCATCATCATTGGAGAAGAAAGTGGGTGTTTTGGACTAAGAGCAGCAGACTTTGAGACCATCACAGCCCTTGGCGTCTTGAACAGTCCTTGAGCCTGATCGGCTGGATTGCCCCAGGGAGGAAGAGAGTCGGAATAAGAGCCATGCTAATCCAGCTAGGTTTAAGGCTGCTCTTGGCTAATGTCTGGTCGCAGAACAAGGAAATGGATAAAATGGGACACAGGCTGGCCAAATAATGTGAAATCAGAGACTGTTGGGCCCACAAGGAATCAAGCCGTTGCACTTGACGTGCAGACCTTGTTCTGAGCCAAGGGAGCACAGGACTACAGCACGACGAGGAGAGGTGGACTAACAGGGTGGTGCTCACACACAGTCAAAGTTGAAGGACAGTGTTTCCCAGATGTCGAACTTTTAGTATGAAGATTCCAACCACATTACCATCACCATCTTGTTGCTGCTGCTTACATATAGCCTGACACAGATTGAAAAGATGCACTACATGTTTATGCATATTTGCATATTAATAACTGTATATAGGTTCTGTGGTTTTTGTAGCACAAAGGTGTCTACAAACTTCCATTTGTTATACAACCCTGTGATGTATAATGGTGAAAAATTACCTTAACCTTCACATGGTCTTCATGGACAATGCACATAGTCAGCGAACATTTCACTGACCTTCTGTTAGAGAACACTGGTCACCTGACACAGGCTGATATGTGGTTCTGGTGGGAGCTTTACAAAGTTTGAAAAAAACAACAACATAACAATCCGATGATCATCGGGTTTTCCCTAATGAAAATTCTTTTGAGTTGCATTATGGTAAAAATCAGTGTTTTTGAGTTTGAATACAAGTCAGGATATCTCTCATAATCTCATAATTTTGACCATTTATTTCATCTGTCTGTTGTGAGTCCTCCAACTTAAAGAAGTGCAAAACTAAATGTTACCCTGATTCCTAAAACAAACTTGAGACGCTGTGTAAAACATAAATAAAAGAGAATGGGATTATTTGCTAATCCTTTGCGACACATTCACTTGAAAAAACAATATATTTAATATTAAAATATTTAAAATATATTTTTGTAGAGATTTTTGTAAATCTGCTTATTCTGAATTTGAGGCCAACAAAATGTTTTGAACAGGTTCCAACAGGGGCAACTTAAGACTGGGAAAGCTATGGGAAGCTCAGAAACACCTGTTTGGAACATTTCAGGTTCATTGGTTACAGGTGATAGAATCATGATTGGGTATGAAAGGGGCATCCTCAAGAGGCTCAGTCATTCACAAGAAAGATTGGGTGAGGTTCTCCACTTTGTCAAACACATGATTGTATTTAAGAATATTACCACATGGGCTTAGGAAGACTTCTTAAAACTGTTGTCAGTAAACGCAGTTTGTCTGCAAAGGATTGCATTCTGTTTTCATTGACGCTTAACACAGTCTCCAAGCTGTTTTGGATTGGGGGTTGTAGCTGTAGTACTCCTTTAGTGTTATATTATCTTTATGTGGCCAATTAGCTACAGGAACAAGATGCACATGTACATTTCATATGTAAAATTATATGCATTTTACATTACAGATTTGAATTTATCACGTGAAATTAGAATATTCGCATGAAATTCACATTTTCAACTGTCTGTATTTATAAGAGAAAGTTACATGTGGATTTTTATTTTAAAACAGGTGATAAAAATGTCCATGTAGATATTTCTGGAACAGCTGTCATTTTCTGGCTCACCAGTGACTTACAGATCTCTGGAGCAAACCAGACCAATCTGTCCAAACCTCCCAGTGTGTGTGGTGGCTCAAGGGAGATGTTACACAGTAGATTTAAAACCAGC
This sequence comes from Pagrus major, assembly GCF_040436345.1. Taxonomy (NCBI): domain Eukaryota; kingdom Metazoa; phylum Chordata; class Actinopteri; order Spariformes; family Sparidae; genus Pagrus; species Pagrus major. The sequence goes on along the minus strand of NC_133227.1, from coordinate 12,492,889 downwards.
TCAAGGTTCTTCTTCAACAGAAAGAGACCAAAGGAATATCCCTTTGTCAGTGGGCTAATAATGACATTTTTGGATCCATTCACAGTTGTTGAGTGATGAGCCTGTAGTCAGGTTCTTAAAACCCATTACATGTTCTGATTGTGTCAATCTAATGTGCTAATTGAATGCTATCCCTCAGCCACTTTTCATCAGTGAAGAGCCCATGCTGGTGAACTGATTTGGATATAATTTGCACAGCGAGGGCTTCAATCGCAAGAGACAAACATTTTCCTTCTCATTAAAGAGCACATTAAAGATTATCTTCTCTAGTTGCCACAGTGACTCTATCTAATATGATTTGCTGGAAGTGAGCAGAGAACAATTTCCCTGTGTGATCCAGCGAGACTTGTATTTTCTCTCCTCACTTCTCTCGCCTCTTCTCTCTTCTGCAGTAAGTGAGTCTAAAGAGACCTCTTTGATCTTGTCTCATTGCTCTCAATACTCCAGACTGAATTTAAATCACAAGGCAGACTATTTTAAGAACAAAGCTGCCGCCATGCTGAACAAGGGAAAAAGAGGAGCTCACTTTTGTTTCTCCCACTATCCTGTCAGAATAAAATTTGCTCGACAGTAGAAGAAGCTGAGCTTATTAGTTTGTGTCATTTGAATCCATCACATGACTGTGTGAAAAATGAGCTGAGCTGACGACAATAGTTATATGCAATGAAATAAGCTATTAAGAGTTATTTACAAAATAGCACAAAGAGTGCTTTGACTTTCAACAAGTGAATCATGTCTGACCAAACCTTCACTACTAAGATGTGTGGACGATTCGTTTTTAAAAATGTCTTTTTATTACACTTATTACATTATTGCTTAAAACTGCCTATGTGGTTATTGTTATTTTATTTGTATTATATTTTAAATAAAATTATAATTTACAAGAAATATTTAAATTATTAAATAGCACATTTTTGTTCAAGGCATTACTTACTCCGTCTCCCCTAATAGAATAATTTACATGCTACTGCCAGAAATGCTAAATGCTTAAATTACTGTACCCATGTAATTAATCACAGAACATTTAATTGCACAGTGCACATATGCATGAACTGCTCTGACTTAAAGCTTCAGTACTTTAGTCTATAATTAATGCAGATATGTTTTTCATATGCATGATCCAGGTCAGACTTAAACTGCTAGCCCTTTGGCGGTATTAGCACAATTATCAAGCAGACTAACTATACAGTGTGCATTACTGCCAGGGGAAAGAGTTTATTCTGGTTTGAAATGTTTTCATTAGCCCTACACTTGCAGAATACTTGCATATAATCTTTCAACAGAAGTTACATTTTAAAGATTCAAACATTGTGAAAACAGACAACATTTTCAGATGGCAATAGCAATTATACATTTTTCTGTAATTGCCTGTGTAGTTTTGTCAAAAATGTAGTTTTCAATGCATATTGATTCTGAATATTTGAAACTGTTTCAGTACTCACTTTCTGCAATATCAATTAGAGCTGGGTATTGGCAAGGACTTTACGATATGATACGCATCACGATACATGGATTACGATGTGATTATATCACAATACAGCTAAAATACAAGTTGCTGTGTACGATCTGGGTAGTCTTAATACGTCACATTACATTATAATGATAATTTAGCAGACAAATTGAGTCAAAAAGATTTAATTCAAAATTTCCCTTCCAATTAAACGGTATCAGCAAATTTGCACAGTTGCAGACTGTGTTACCAAACACACTGATGTAGCTGCCTTAACAATTTCAGTGAACTCTTGCACTTTAACTGGACACACTGAAACAGTGGACACACTGAAATTGAAAAAATACATGAAAATAAAGTGCATAACTGTTCTTTTGTGTCACTGAACTTATGTAGATGCCATCATAGATTGCACAAGTATTCTTACTGTGTCCCTGAACACATTGATTGTCACGTAGGACTCCATGGCCTGTGAAGTCCATCCATAGCAGGTGAGCACAATGCTCTCTAGAGACTGGAGCGCATCCTCCACCTTTCCTCTCGTCTCATCATAAAGAGCTGGAATAACTTTATTGGTGAAATATCTTCGGCTTGGTATTTCATTACTGGTTCCATAGTTGGTGGCATTTGGCAAAAACCTTCATTTTTGACTACGCTGTAAGGGCGGAGGTCCTTGCAAATAAACCCAGAGATGGACTTCATAATACTGGCATCCCTCGTGGACGAGAAAGGGAGCCTTGCTTTAAACATTGCATTTCCCCTTACAGGTTGACTTACAACGTTGGCATAAGCTGCTTTCTCAACGAGGAGGTCAGGGTGGTGGCGTTGCAAGTGGCTTTGCATGTTCATGGTGTTGCCTGTGTACTTTACTTTTACCAGACAGTTCTTGCATATCACGTATTTCGTTCTTATCGCGTCTTTAGCGTTTTTGTTTGTCCTATTTAACATGGCTGGACCATCTCTTAACGTAATTTTCTAAACATTGCTGATAAAGTGTTTATCCCACTGTAAACTTCCTCTTCTTTGGCCAATTAACAACCCAAAGTATCAATACACCATTACCAGCCGCGCTTTCTCATTCTGTCTTCTCTCCAATAGCAAGAGACACACACCTCCGCTGTCTCCTTGTCAGTCATCTCTTTCGCTCTGTTTTGTTATGGTATTAGCTCATTAAAGATGGCAAGATTCTCTGTGACCAATTTCGGTTGACAAAGAAAACAGCAGTTGGAGAAAAAACAGCTGTTTGGAAAAACTTTGCATTCTGATTTCTGGATCTTCTCTCTCTCCTGCCTCAGATGGTCATGGACCCATAGGTCTTAAATAGATGTTGTGAGTGTTTCTGTCTTTCAAAGACTTTGGGTCTGCCCAACCTGTGTCACACTCACACTGCTTTCACTAATCTGTGGAACGCCACCTGAAGATTTGATTCTTTAGATTGCCCAACTTTCAAATAATATCTATCTTAACCTTTTTTATATAAATAATATATCCACATTTTTAGAATTGAAGTCTGTTTCTTAACATAGATACGATTGTTTAAACTTCCTTTATACTGATCACCAAAATATTAGGACACATTGTAATTTTTTTGTTTTTTTTTGTTTTTTTGCCTGTTTCTGTAATGACTCTCTTACCATGTTACGTCCCTGAGCAGTCAGTATTCATGTTGTTATCTGTTCTACATGCATTACAAACATTGTTAGCATTTCAAAGGCTTTCCCCTCTCTGCTCCTTGCCTGTATGGAAAGATTGCTCCTATTTCTCATGGTTGCCCTTTTCAAAAAAAGCCAACAAACATGACACGAGAAAGGTCAGCAGGATCTGAATAACATTAAGGACCTTCACAGTCTCTTTTCTGCTTGTCTCTACCATCCAAATAAGACATCTATCTACCCCTCTCCTCCACAGGTAACTCCTAAGGTAGAAAAAATCTGCAGACCAGTTCTACAGTAAACTGTGATGGTTGTCTGTACTCCCTGACTCTTGCCCTGTCAGACTCTTGGCACCTTTATTGCATTTATTTTGCTGACTGACATAAAATCTACTGGCAGAGGGCTCCTCACCGTAAACAAGGAGGGAAATGTGTCAAAGGTTGGAGCAATGGGGATTTAAGCCTGACAGGGTGATCTAGGCTGAAAGCCACATAAAGCCTGAATCATAAAAGGGCATGGCTCCCCATAGAAGGTGTCGAACAAGGAAGATGCATGTAATGGCTCTTTGCTGATGGACAGACACAGGGCTGCCAGGAGACAATAACAGAGGCAAAGCTGTAACATCCACTCTACTTCGCTCTTTTCACATGGGGGCACTGTTGCACCACCTGCCACACTTCCTTCATCCATTCCCATCATCACCCCGTCCTCCTCCTACTCCTATTGCTGATGTGTTCTTCATCTACCTTTACTGCAGAGGCATACAGCAGGAATCCTGCACTCAACCCACAAAGGAGATGACCAAAACCCACAGCCATAAACACTTTGAGCATCAAGAGAAAAGTAACACTAGGCCCTGTTCTTGGTATGTGGATAACTGAGTTATAACGATAAGACATGAGATTTGACATGGATCATGATCAAGACATTTCAACCTGAAACATGAACTATTCCGTAAAAATGAAGCGCTAAAAAGAACCAGTCTAAATGTAGTAAGATACTGTGAGCAAAAAAACATCTCCATCTCTTGGAGATACATACATATGGCATTAATTTGACAATCAAATGTGTATTTGCCATTTGAACACTAAAACTCACAAAATGATTGACTGCATACGCAAGTAAAGATTTTACTATTGTTTCAATTTCATAGCTTATGATTATCACTGAAAAGTGCATGTATATTACGAGAAGCTCAGTAGTCATGCACCCAACATCACTTATTTTCTGTGAAAACAGCCTTTGTTTCTAAGTAACTATTATTCAAACCTATCACAGCCAGATTAATCTCTGTATTTTTCAGTATACAGAGTTTTTAAATCTGGAGTCTGTAGCTATGTTCCTACACTGGCGATTCATTTTAGATCAACCAACAATGATTGGTTTTCCAGAGTTGAAGGGGGGAGCAACCGTAGCAAAGGAGTTAGCCACTTTCCTGCACTTGCGCACCACTAGCGATTAATTTAAATCAACCAAAAATTGTGTTTTCCAGAGTTGAAGGGGGGAACAACCATAGCGAAGGAGTGAGCTAATGAAATACAAGTAATGTGGAGCCCATGGTGTCATAACCATGTCAACAGTGTTTGTGTAATTACTCTCACTGCCAGACTGGGGGAAAAAAATTTACACATTGCAAGTTTAGGATAGTTTAACATAACTAAACATTCTACATTCTACATTATAAGAACTGAATTAGCTGGATGAGAATGAACAGGATTATTTTAGCTTGATAAAAAACATGTTAGCCCCAAATTTAAACCACATTTAAAAGGGCGGGCCCTTGTATCAGAGGCATCCATATTTTTGATATCTTTAAAAAAACGTTCATGGCTTCACAAATGCAGACAGACAAAATAATTCTGTTATCCACTGAGTTTCCTTTTTATCCAGGAAATAGGACACTGCAGTTCTCAAGAACATAAGATGTGTTTCAGTTGACTACCAATGCAGTGTTGATTATGTCTGCAATATAGTCAAGCCAAGTTTATCATAGATACATCAGTATCTAGTACAGTAAATGTGGAAAGCACTGACTAGCCAATATTTGTTCTTTATAAAAAGCCAAATTTGGCCAAATACTTCAGAAAGCAAACTGCAAACAGTAGAAGAGATAAACCTTTCTGTACTTCCTTGGACCTCTCTCCTCTTACAATCCACCCGGGCTTCTTTCCTCCCCTTCATCTTTCATTGTGACATTAGTTATGGCTATGATCGAGGCCAGATTGTCTGAAATCTCCCCCATCTCAAGCAGAAACACCCCACGCAGTCTCCCCTTACACAAGTCTGTTCCACAGGTGGGAGAGAGCAAGTGCAGTTTGGTTCAGTGTATCACAGCGGGCCGCTTTTCTCCCTGCTTCACAATACCCATTGATTTGTGAGCCGATGCTGCGCTGTTCCCTAGGCGGTCTGAGGCATCTCTCCTCTCTTTCGCTCTCTGCTTACTCACCCCCAGCCTGGCAGAAGTCATCTGAGGACAACTGCAGCGCGAGGAGACGGCAACACATCGCTGGTGGGCGGGGTGTTGTTTGTTTCATTAAACATGACCCAAGTGCACTGTGGAAGAGTCATTTCATACTGACAGCACATACATTTATTTTGCCAGAGCTGGAGGGAAAGAGACACAAACAAATTGATTTTGAAAAAGCTTTAACAGCTGTGCATCTGGAACCTAATGAGAAATGGGATGTTTACTAAATAAGCTCAGCAGGAAATATTTCTTACTAGATATCTCTTGAAAGTCTTATGTAGCCTGTGATGAATTTCTTCTTTATCAAATAGTCATAATTTACATTTAACTCATGAAATATTTCTACAAAAGAAGTCCCAGTTCTAAGATAATCTTAGATTTATTGCTACGTGGTACTGGTAAGAGACAGCATGAGGTTGTTGTATATAAATTCAGGCTGTGTCAAGCATTGCAGTTAACTTATGTCTGTCTGGACTGGAATGAAATGTGACCTTTAAAGTTTCTCAAAGACATTCCTGAGGAAAAAAAGAATCATTATCTAGCAGATATATTGGAACGGTACACAACTACTACTTCCAGTGGTTTCAGATGAAACTGCTTACACCTAAACCACATTTTATATACATTCTCCTGTGGACAAACATTTGCTGAGCTGAGCTGTATGTTTTCCAACTGCTGATTGAAAGAGTCTTTCCCTCCTTTTGATCATTCTTTCCTCACTTCCTCCAGTCCCTCCATCTGTAACTGCCTGGCTCAGGCTGCTGGATCTCCAGGATGGATGGAGGGATTTAAAGATAGACTGACTCAAGGGAAAGCCAAGATCAGGGAACCAGGGCTAAAATGAGGGCTTTGTTTTAAAGGCTGTATATCTGTGCTGACAGAGAAGAAGTGAGAAATGGACAACCATAGCCTCTTGCCCCCCCTCCTCTCTCTCATCTCTGTCTTTCTGCCACCGGTTCTTAATTCTTCTCTTTATGAACCCCAACATTCCTATGGTGGAAAGTCACTGCTGGATCCTGTTTCCTACCAGTCTCTGCTGAGAGTACATAGACACACATGGAGATAGTTACTTATTCAAAAGGCCGTGTAATCCAACCAGTTTCCTTCAGGACTAGACTTTTTTCCTCCCTGACCGTAAAACATGCTTTATTTCAGTCATGGTTCGTTCTAACCACTGCAGTGATCTCTGTAAACTAGAATTAGCTTATGTGTTTTTTAGAGCCAGATAAATCATCACAGCTTTTGCTATTTTGACAACCCACTGACATTATGGGTTCAGTGTTGAGACTTTAGTCGCCTGAGAGTTTTCCTCACGGTATGTGTTAAGCGATATTGCTGTGTAGCTGAATGAAAGTTCTGCACAAGCTTAAATTGCAGTTTTTCGTAATGGTGGCCAACATGGAATATATCAAATGTGGTGTACACATTTTGTCCTGCACTTCGATGTTCACAAGAAAAGTGACAGAAATCTTTAGACGACGTGGGAGTGCTTTTTTGATATTCTGTTACGTAAAGGTACAAACATTGTTGGACATCTTAACTCCCAAATTTTAGTGCAAGTGATCATGTGTTGTCAAATTTAGTTTCCAGGTGCTACTCATGTTCTACCTTTTAAACACATTTACACATGTATACATTTTGACATCTATGCCTCGGTTACTAGATATGGACGAGGCAGGCATTATTGATGGACAACAGCCCACTCAATTCTGTCATATGTGGTAGTTGGTAGAGGAAGAAGAGGTATCCTAATCACATACAGTCATACGATGTACAACATAGTGAAACATGCAACCTCCAGGCAGAGGTGCGTACAGAGAAAGAGGGAGACCTGAGATATGCTGTCTTTAAGGACAGCGATGCAAAGACATGAAGGGGGTGTATAGCACCATGCCAAAAGATTTCGATGTGTAGATATAAATGGTGTCGTCACACCTGAAATTTTTTTTCCTAATTTACATTAATTTGTTTGATGAAAACATTAGTCTCTCCTGAACAATGTAATGACAGCTTAGTTTTTTTTGTATTTTACACATCTGTTACAACACCTGTTAATGCAGACTTTGTTGAAACCAGCAATTGTGTGGCTTTTTGTATTAATATTCAGTTGGCTGTAGAGGATATTTGACTTTATTGTTGGGTTTCTGTATGTTAGCCTCAGTGAGAAATGAAATATTGATTTGTTGGTCTTTTTAACACCAGTTTGGTAGAGTGACAGCTTTGCCAAGACAAATGAAGTGTTTTGAGAATCTATAATGATCCTCTGACTCATCACGTCTTCTTTTGTGTCGTGCTGGGAGTTTTGGAAATTGTTTAATTTCATTCAGAGGATATTAAGTCTTGACGGAGGAATATATATAAGTTTAGTGAGTTAGAATATAGTGTCATATAAGATTATGCATATTAATGTGACTTCACAGTATTATCTGGAACTAAAGTGAAAAACCTGCACATTTAGTGCCTCCGTCTAATATGTGTGACTATTATTACCCTGTTCAGTGTTTGATCACCTGCTCGGGTCACTTACTGCCCACTTAATCCCCTCTAATTAAAGTGTTAGAGGGTGGAATGAAAACTAACAGACCTCTCACTCCTTCAGGACAAGAGAGGTCCATCTGTTCCATAAAACTCACTCCATATAAAAGCACAAAAAAAATCCTTATCGCCTCTGCAGCGCTGCGGCTCAAAGCCCATTATTATCCATCCCCTCACCCCCTGTAATATAAAACAGCTGTTGTACTAAAATCTCATATTTGGTGTGGGGTTCTGTAATTAGACTAATAACATTGTCATATTACACTCAGTTGTGCTTTGACCCACACAATCAGTTGGCTGTTCAGATTCAGTATGCTCAGGTGTGAAATGTTGTCTGCATGTGAAAATTGGATAATGTGATATAGCTGGTGGTTGAGGAGGAAAGTAGGAGACTCCTTAAAGGCAGCTGATTGCTCTGCATATTTTTCTAATATCATCATGCAAAACACTCCTCTTCTTCAGCAGCACAACATCACTAGGCGGGCATCGCAAGATATTTACACTGCATAAAATATTCATCTTAACTAGTCATTTAGTCTCATATTGGCCCTCTGAAATTCATTTTTTTTTAAATAAGCAAACCGATGGAGTGTGATAATTGCACTTATTTCCAATGTAGTTAAACAGTTTTTGAAGATCTCAAATTAAGGCTGTTTTCATATTAATATCACTTGACCCAAGAACATTCTTGAATGAGATGATTTGCTTTGGAATAAAGTGGAGTTATCTCATCCCGCTGGCAGTGTCCTACTTGTTTAATGAAAAATAAGATTTTCATACCCAATGCTAGAGCAAATAAATTGTTAAGATGGACAGTTTCTGCAGTGTAAACATACGAAAGTGTCTGTTTGTTTGTCTCTATTCCTCTGCCTTCCTCTGAGGATGTTTCCCTCGCGCTTAATGCTTCCTATCTCTCTCTGCACAGTGTTTTGTCCAGAAAGCCAATTTCTCTAGGATATAGTGGCTTCAGAAGACCAAAGGAAACCTTTCCCAAACCTAATATCTCACAACTCCAGGGACCCCGAGTTTACATGTTGAAGCACCTCGATCTGACAAAACTCCCTGCAGGCTCTCGTTGGATCTCTCAAAGCCAGCGCAACACACTCATGCACCCACACATCCTCACCTGCAAACTCTCCTCTGTGCATTTCAAAGTGTTACGGATTGAGTGATAGTGACTTTCCAAATGATGTGAAGCGAGGAGATAGAGATGTTCCACAGAAAAATACATGGGTAGTTTGTAATTGAACTATTGTAACCCTTCTGGGTAATGTTTATATTAAGGTCCTTGTAATAAGCGTTAGTTAATAGGTAATGAGGCCCTTATAAGATGCCAACTAAATCATTATGTGTTAAGACTACATAATTGTTAATAATAGCATCATAAACACACTTATTTTTAGATTCTAAGACATTTACTCTTGATAAGAGAACAGTTTTAAGATTGCTTAAGAACATTAATAAAAATTTTGTATGAGCCTCTTAATAATTACAGCATTAGAGACCCATTCACTAAATAGACATTGTTCTTGCTTTAGAACCAGTAGCTGCATAAAAGCATAGTTAACTGGTTGTGCATAATAAAGTATGAATTAATCTCAATAAAGCAACATAAAAGCTTCATAATAGTTAAATAATGACTTAATGAGTTATTTGAACAATAAATTAATATGTTTGTAAAGCTACTATAAACATACAACAATATAAAAAATTATAAGAAACAAGACTTTTATTAATGATTCTAAGCAGGTTATAAACTGTTAACGTGTTTCTTAGACGTGCTTATACGTTTATAAGGACCTTATTACCTTTTAGCTAATGTTATCTTGATATAAAGCTTTCCCCTCTTTACTGAATCAAAAAGTTCAGGAATTAAGGAGATGATAAGGGACTAGTGTCCAGTGTATGTGGGTTTAACATGTGAGGAGCTCATCTGTGTTTTAGTCTTTGCCTCCTCTGTCAGTGAACTACACCCTCATGAATAAACTCTTGTAAACGTTGTCAGAGATACCAATCGGTGTCTCAAAGCACACTTTGTCCTTTCTAACTGTTCCCATGGACCTCTGACTGCAGGGCACTGATGCCTCATTGCCTCATTGTACCTAAATAACGGTGTTATTTAGTTTTGGTGTCAATGTTGAAACCCTTTACACTGTAGCAGGAAAATCTGCACAGCTCTAAACTGTTTTTTTTTTTCTGAGAATCTACAGCACTTTGTTTTGTCAAGTTGTCCAATGTGTGAGGATGAGAAAACACAAGCTAGACTCTATTTTGATAATAAACTGAAAACACATCTTCATCACATCACATCAATCTTTGACAGATTCAAGGCTTTTTGTGTCAAAGTAAATAAAAGCCTTGACGCACACAATTGATTGTTTTTATTTAACATCTTCTCATTTTCACTGTAGAATCACCACTTGAGACAAATTTAGAGCTGCAAGTTACGTAGCGAATCCAACCTGGCAGCACGTCAGTTATAGATTTAGAGCTGGCTGGAGTTCAACTTTTCTATTCCAACATCTCTGAGGAATCTCCCACTTATTTAAAACAGGTTTTGAATACAGAGGTGCAACATTACAATGAAATATTTTGCCATGTGCAACATTAACTCTCATGGCTCATCTTCACACTGATATTTTACTATTACTGTAACAAATTACAGCTTGCGTTGGTACCACCACCTATTGATATATTTTATATAGTGTTGTATAAAGTACCCAAAACTCGTACTTGAGTGAAAATAAAGATATTGAGTCAAAATATTTCTTTGGTAAGGGTGAAACCCCTACAAATAGTACTTGAGTAAAAGTCTTAAAGTATCTGGCAATAAATGTACTTAAGTATCAAAAGCACAAGTAAAAGTAGATATTGTATATTATGGTTTGACAGATTATTGGCCTGGCCAATTATCCGATCCGATATCCAACATTTTCCCGATTATCAGAATGAGTGGTTTGTTTTTTTTATCTGATGTGGAGTGGAAAGAAAATAATCAAGTAAAGTACAAATACCTCATAATTGTACTTAAGTACAGTGCTTGAGTAAATGCATGTAGTTATATATTAAACTGACATATAATATACAAATTGTGCATGGGGGATGTATTACATTTGATAGAATATTATATTATATATAGAATACTAAGTAGATATTACAAAGGTCTTCCACAACCATTCTCATAATAAGAAGTATGTGAATATTTCTGAGTAAACCAAAGCTCCCTGTGAGATCAATACAGGATCTTCTTAGAGAGACACTTACATTGAGTTCTTAATAAACTGTCTTTACTGTAACATTTGCTCTATCTGTAAAATATACAAGGTTAACCTATTGACTTTAACTTAAGCCCTCCTGAATCAGTCAGAGCTGAAGGTGAAGAGAGTTTAAAGACAGGTTTTTATTTAAGCCTAGAGCAATGGAAACACGCAAGAGTTGTTGCACTGCACTCTTACAAAAGTGTTTTTAATGCTGCAATCCTCTAGACCCAACATGCATTTTCTTTACAAATGTAGTAGGCAGCTCGTGTAACTCAATTGCCCTTCCATTTGAGCAGTGGGTAGTAAATCATCAGGAGAATTTTCCATGGCAACCATGCTGGTTAATGGTTGTGCTTGGGCTTAATGATATGCCTGGTGAGAGCAAGTGAGAGAGGGAGAGAGATGATAATAGGAGAGTCTTATGAATAATCATTAGATTAATGTCATCCACATCAACTGCATGTCAATAAGTGTGAAATTAAACTTGACGTTTCTTTTAGCAGCCATTAACAGTGGATCCAATTAGCCAATTGGACAGGGAAATGTCTCATTCTTTAATTTGTTCGATTCCAAATCAATCTAATTATAAATGGGAGTATGAAAAATGTGTGCATCAGGCGATACCTGCTGTTGTGTCATTGCCACAGCAGTGCTAACGTGGTTTTACTGTCACTGTAGCCTGTAATATATGGGTGTGTGCGTGCAGTGGGGACTGATTCTGTGAGCGCCGTATATACAGACCGTGTCTCCAGGTGTAGACTGCAGACACACCAGGCTCTGCATTCTGATGCAGAGCTCTTCTCTGTAACACAAACCTGTTGCTGTAAAAATAATGATCACCAGCTCTTCATCACTCCTCTCTCTATCCACTTTTCGCTCTCATAGCTGCACACTTCTTTTCTCTCATCTCTGCCTCACCAGCGCTCAACGAGCCAGTTTGACGTACAGTATGGCATCTCTAAATAGTCACTCTGCTAAAATAGATTAAACCTCTTTACATCAATACACAGTGATTTGTGAATTTATACAATGTGTCACAGATTTAATGTTTCAATATTCATGGGCTGATTTACTGTCAGTATTATTTACATGGTGAGACATTTTAAAGGAAAGAAAGTTAATATACACATACTGGAGTGAAAACTACAATGAAAGGTGATGGTGATAGACGGATAGACCAGTGATCCAGTGATAATGCCCAGTTCATCAATTCTATCCATGGGAGCTTTCTGTGGTGACTGAGTGCATATTGATGTGAACAGGCCCGATGCCTGAGTTAACACTTTAGCACAACAGAAATGATCACTGCAGCCTTGTGTATACTATTCTCTATAATGTTGCAAACAAGTTAATTACAAACCAGAGCTGAAGCAATTGAATTGATTAGGCAATTGATTGCACAAATTGTTTAGGTAAAGTATAAATTTGAGCATAAGTATCCAAAGAGAAATAGCTGGCTCCGATTTCTCAAATGCGAAGCTGTTTTTCTTTGCCTTGTTTGATAGTAAGCCTTATATTTTGCTTTCATACTGTGGATTTGGCGAAACTAGCTTTCTGGTGGTGCCCTGGTGATTAAATGGTTGGGACGTTTGCCACGTAGTCACTGTGTCCTAAGTTTCAATCTGGCTGAGGACGTTTACTCAGCAACTGAATCGTTAGTAAAAAATATCATAGAAGTTGCCTCTATTTTCTATTTTTCCTCACCCTCTCCCCCTTTACCCCTTGTTTGATTAATACAATTTATTTCAGTTACTGGTAAACTTATCAAATTTGTGATCAGTTACATAAACCAAGGAATAATCCAGTCATCTCAGTATTGTCTTCTAATTATTTTCCTTACTTTTCTTTAGTTTTCCATGTTTAAGTTGAAAAGGCACAGACAAGGAAAAACAGCAGATACAAAGATAATCGTTTATCCTAATGAATACAGTTAATTTCTCTCTCAATAATACATAATTCTGTTTCAAGTTCATGTAATACAAAACCCCATTAGCACAGAAGAGCTGTCTAGTCATGATCATATGCTTTCCTGATTGTGGCATATATAATAAACGCATTCAGACAAAGTGAATATAGCTCTTATGTTGGTGAAACGCTTCACTGACTTCTGCTTCAGCCAATTAAAACACAATGATCAGTTTTTATGAGTCCATTGGTACATGTTACCTTCATGTTTAATGTGCATGTACACTTACTAGAAGCAGAATATATTGTGTTTAAGTGTACATGTCAAGTTTATCAGCCTCTCACTTTCTCCATAAACAGTCACCTCCATCCGCTCACTTGCAAGTGGTTCAAGAAGAGAAGACTCCACTGGGACTCAGCACCCTTCATTTGCACTCTCACTCTCTCTCACTTGCTGAATGGGGTCAAAGGTCAAACAACTTATCTGCTAAGTCAAGAAGTGCAGCCATCTGCCTGTTCATTAGTGCTGACCTTTCACTAGTTAAGTGGGGTCACCGAGGAGCAGAATAAGAGCAGTGTCCGTTCACAGTATATAGACACATAATGGCCTGCCCTTAGTTGTGTGGGCTGGCTATGCATGGAAGAGAGAACAAATATTTCAGCACTTTGTCAGTCAGTTCAGTCATAACATTTAAAGCATGTAGAGATTTTCTGTAGTAACAGCTTTAAGTCATTCTGATGGCATAAGCTTTAATTTGCAAAAAAATAGACAATCCCATTCAAGCAGTAAATGCAAACATTGCAAACAATACATCCTTCTAACATCCAGACATACTTTTTGCTGTTGATTTTAATAAAATCATAATTATTTCCTTATGTCATTGATATTGCATTTCTTCATTTGCTGTGAGATCTGTTATTCTTAGTTAACGTCACATGAAATAATGCATCATTTGACACCACAGACACACAATCTAAACATGTTTAAGAGCTTGCATGCAGTATGTAATACACTTGCATGACTACCTGTTGTGAGGACTACATAACAAGAAGATGTTGCGGTTAGCAGATCACAAGCTACTAACACAAGCTACTAAGATAGATAGATAGATAGATAACTTTATTAATCCCTGAGGGGAAATTAGATATATTAGATCATAACAGCGGATACATTCAAGTACAAATACAATCAAAATACAAGGGCAAATATAGAAACAATAAAGTACTATATACAATATAAAAAAAACAATAAAATACTATATACAATATAACAGCATATGTGGAGTCCTGCATATTCAAAAACAAGCACAAAGAAACCAGACCTCTCTTTCTATGATAGGTAAAACTATGTACATGTACTACTTTGTATTAATGCTTCAGTATCCACAAGTCAGACCACATACACACACTAATAGCAGCAACACACAGTTATGTTGGAAGAGATGAGGTTTTGGCTGACAACAATTCACTGCTGATACTGAGGAAGGAGGGAGGGAGGGCAGTTCGAGGAGTTGGCCCAGAGTAATGGCCTTCACCTGACCACCTGGCCGGATTTTACAGAGTCATGCGCAGGTGAGAGAAAAAGCGGGCGAGAGAAAGAGAGAGCTGGTGATATTTCCAGGGCTGGCCAGACATGAGTGATAGGAGATGAAGATAGTGCTGATGGAGGGTAATGATTGTGATCTCTCTTTCTCTCTGTCTTGCTGAGCCTGTGTCTGGGTTAATGGGAGTCAGGTCAGGGGGGTCTGGGGCCTCAACGTGATGGTCATCTGGTTATCTGGACTGACTCATTGTGGAACGAATGGATGCTGAAAGTGTGGTCACATACATCACTCAGGTGCAGGTGTCTGGCTAGTAATGTGTATATGTATACAAGTATATAAATAACTGTATATATTGTTTAATTTTATTTTTTCATTTTATATATCATGCTTTCCAATTCAAAATTAAATTTCGTTTTGCAGCCATGTGCTGTCCAAGAATATATCTTAAAAAAATATCTTGAATGTCAGTAGTTTTATAGTATTTAGTGATTTGTAAAAAGTACTGGACAAATAGAAATTTTGGCCTGATCATGGCACTACAGTAGGAAGTCACAAAAGTTATTATAATGCATCCTGAGGGGAATGGGGGAACAATGTCAGAACAAAATTTCATGATAATCCATCCAGTGGTTGTCCAGATAATTCTGATTGGACCAAAGGGATGGGCCAACCAACCAATATTGCCATACCACCAAAGCATACCACTAAAAATGAACTCTTGTGTGGAGAATTTCAACAGTTTGTAAAGATAAAAGTGAATATTCTAGTGAGGTACTTAAAATTTTAAATTAGAAGACAGAGAAAGTTTGATGTGATTGCTGGATTGTACAGACCATTCTTGTGTCCGCAAGTATTCAGATTTTCCCAAGTAAATGCTTAGTATTATACCACATGGGATACTTACAAAGTGGCCAGCTAGGAGATGACTTGTTGAGTCCTTGGTACCATGTGACCACTGAGCCCTACAGGGAGCCTAGATTGAAGAAATATGGTAAGGAGAATGAATTAACTTACCTGCATCCACTGTATGTGGCGATTCAGTTAGAGAGCATGTAACTTAATATCCGCTGCAGTGAATTCACATATATTTCTATGTAATAGTATTGTCAGGGAATAAAATGTCTTCATAGGCTGAGGGAGCACAGGTGTAAATGCTGTTAGCCCTTGGTTACACTGGTACCCAACCAGAAAATCAGGCCTCATTCTCACTGTATGGCAATACTTACAAACTCAGAGGCCGTGGTGTTTCTACATTTGTTCCACGGCAGCATGTTGAGCATTCCTCTCCTGTCTTCTGTCATTAAGAAAACAATTACTCTGCTCTCCATACCTCATCTGGGCAGCAGTCACAGCCGCTATATGGCGTCACAGAATACTGCATGTCACCAACAAACTGATGTTAGTCTGTCTGCAAGTTATTTACACATTCTTGCATTCATGTACTCACATCTTAGAACAAGACTGTATGTATCACAACTGGCTGCCAAGACAATGCTTTGTAAGTTTCTTGTTTCATGATAAAAGTGTTAACACACAGCATGCCAGTTGTCCACCGAGGAAAAACATCTAATCAAGTAGAGAAAACTGTCCTCAATGGTCTGCTGAAGCCTTTTCCACTGACACTGTTCCAGCCACTTAATTTCCCTTGTTTCAAGCCACTGAGACCACATTCAATATATGAGAGCTATGAATGCTGCAGTGTTGTCGAGGCACAAATGTCACTATATATAATGTCAAATGGCTCTTTTATGTGTTTACATTATACTGTATGATGTTCTTTCTTCGTAATTATTTGTAATGAAACACGATACCAAGCAGAAGATACTTTGTTATAAATACTGCTATTATCTGCTCAGTGGTTAATTTAAGTCCATTTTATTATAATAGATAAAAAATAACACAGGACCAAGAATTTGATTCCTGCTGTGCTGCGGTTGTCATGCTGGAAGAAACGGAACTGGATCCCATCCATCAGTTCACAGTTGTGTCTTTTCATGGTACGAGTTTTCAAATGACTCACGACTATAAACACAAGATTGACGGTACTTTTTATCAACTAAATTTACAGTGTAATTTGACAATCATAATGCATTAAGTCTGAAGAGAACCAATGCACTCTGTAGTGCAACTTATAAGATGAGGAAAGAGGAAAGAAGAGTGTGGCCGTAGCAATTTTCTAGTATTTTGTATTGATATTAATTTTGCCCCCTTTAAAATTGCAATCAAAACTTCTTGATTAGAGATTAAATTAATAGAAAGGATTAAATATTTAATATTTAAATATTTAAGGATTAAATATTGAAAAGTGAACAGATTAATTCATAGTTCAGTTTTCAAAGTCCAGTTTTCAGGTCATGCTCAACATTTAGCCTTCACCATTTCAGCACTTGTCCTTCAAAAAGTCCAGAACCTGACTCACAAAGGTGTGTAGTGCTAACACCCACAGCTGAGATGGAGAACTCTGTTCTGTGAGTGTGCAGGTGTCAAAAAGCATCTTGCTCACATTACTAACATGAAGTGTCACTATAAGTCTTCACCTGAGGCTGAGTGAGCCTTGAATCAGAGCTTAGTGGCATATCTTCCCCAGATTGGCATGTTTAGTTTTATTAAGAAGCGTCTTGAACATATATGGCACGCAGGCTTTTTCTGGCCACAGCAAATGCTAAAGATGGTCACAAGGTTAATGCTGTTGTCAAGGAGAGCAATAACCTCCTCTTTCAGTTCCCACAGTTAAGACCATCCTCCTGGGCACCATATGACCTTACAGTAAAAATGTAGATGCCACCCTCTTGCTTGGAAAAGTCTCTTCTTAATAAAATCCACTGGCCCCTCAACCAAATCCTCTCCAGTTTGCTTGCCAGCGCTTGTGTATGCAGAGTAAGATGTGTGACTTTGACTGCCACCACACTTCACATACAGTAGGCCTGATTTCTGCTCTGTCATGCTTTTCAAGAAAGAAAGACTGCATCTATTTGACTTGCTGCCTCTTGGCCAAGCCTCTTTGAGTCTTGATCAGCTGCTCTTAATTGAAGTGGAGTTCTTTTTCCTAAGCTATGCTGCAGACTTAGTCAATGGAACGCCTCTGGGCAGCTACAGTTTCAGCACAGTAAAGTCCAGACACAATCAGCATCACTGTAGTTTCTACAAAATACATACAGTGTACAACTCACTATATTTTTAATTTTTTAATTTTAATTGTTTTAACCAATGTCTAGTGGGTCGGATTCAGATAGCAAGTCAGTTTTATTGACTACAGCTGTGTGTTGGCTTGTGGTGTTTGCTAACCATTTCTAATTTTTCATAAGCTAAAATTGGTCAGTTTATGTAAAGCTTAAACGATGAGTTCACCCAAAATTAAAAATTCTGTCAGCTCAACCTGATGTTGATAGAAAGGAAGGGGGAGTTTTGTTTCCCTCAAGTATTTCTGGAGCTTAACATAAATGGCCCCATACAGCTCGTCCGACTTAACCCACACTGTAGGTCTTTGGAAGCTTTCAATTTAGCTGCTTAAAGCATCAGAGAACAACCTGTCTGAAGTGAGTGCATGAGCTCCACTGCACCGAGAGTATAATTAATATCATCGCAAATCAATTTGGCATCTCCGGATTACACCGAAGAAGCTGTATGGAGCCATTTTATGTTTATTGTTTTTTATGGTTTCAAGTCCCAGTCTAGTTCAGTTGTTTAGGAGTCCCTACACACTCACAGTACACCCCCACATGTGTTTTCACTTATGTCTTTTCTCCTGATTAGACTGAGGAACTGTGTAGACCTTTTTCACAAAGTAGGAAAAGCACAGGTGTTACCAATAACATTGACGGTGGTTCTGATCCTTTTGAAGTGTGCCAGTAGGTTGTGAAAGTGTGCCACTGACATTTACTTGTTACATCTGTGCTTTTCTATTGTGTCATGTCAAAATGTCTCCTGTGAAAAAGGCCTATGGGCACGTAGACCATGCTTTGTTTTTAATTTGCATAAAGACCTTAGTGACATCACGTGGATCCCAGCAACTTCAACTTGAGCTGTGGTCTAATTAGCAACAAGTGGAAACACCTGTGTGTTTAGCAGCAGGCAAATTTAATCAGCTGCTACATTCACACAACATATTCCCCTCATTTAACTCATCCAACGCAGACTTTGTAATTGGATGGTTTGGTTTTCATTTCCCTGCTCAGTGTTTTGCCCACTGTTTTGTTCAAGGGGAATTGTTACCTTTGGTGGAGAGTTGGGGTGCGTTCCAAATCGCATACTTTTTCTTTATACTTTTAGTACGTACTAGAGCTGCCTGTACAAAGTACATACTGTTGTATTGCACTATGCATACAATTAGGACATACTACTTTCAATGACAGTGCACCTTGAGCTTTGACCCTCTTGCTCCTATATCTGTTGCAGCCTTAACGAAAAATTAGCACAGAGAAAAGGTACTTACACTTGAGTGGCCTGTCATATGTCAGTGAGATGTGAAATGTTTGTCCTCTTTTGGACCTGTTTGCCTTTGCGTGACATACTGTGACTTATGTGATATATCTTCCGCTGCACAGAGGATTGTGGGTCAGAATAGCCAGAAAAGAATGCTGGCTTTCATACTGCAATATGCGACTGGATGTAGTAGGACATCCTGGTATTTTTGGCATACTGCATTTCACATACTTTGTATCAAGACATACTTCATGTTTTTCTGGCATACTAAATAGTATGGTGGGATCGGTATTGGAACACAGGGTTGATCATATAAAGGCAGACAGGAAATGAAGGGAGAGAGAGTTGGGTTGATGCGGCAAAGGTCCCCATCCAACTTATGATATTGCTGTAATGTAGAATGCACCCTGAGCGTTTGGCTATTAGGACACCCCTTACCCAGTGTTCTCTGTGTGAGTGTAAGTGTACAGCTACCACTCATGTACAAGAAGCAAACACACATGCTAACGGTGCATTCATGTTGCTTGTGTTTGTCTGGCTGTCTGCAGGGTGCTGCTGCTAGCTGTGCACCACAAACCCCTCTTCAACCCAGAAGTGGAGTGTTCTTGTGGTGGCTCGGGTATATATCCTTTACTCTCACAATGATGCCAGGAAATACTGTCATCATTTGGTTGTTTTTGTTGGCACACTGCTTATGACACTTTCATGTTTTTTACAGTACATAGTAGTAAATATGAATACTCCTCTGTGTATTTTGAGTGTTACAGAATGAACTGCAGAGGATGCCATAGAAAGTGATATTGTATTTCTGCTCTTGAAATGGAGGAATGACTCTTGCGCACAGCCCATACACGTATTTATATCCTGCTAATATTGACTTAATAAGAAAAGTCGACATAGCATGAAACACACACACACATGCATATACAGGAAAATAAATTTACATATTACATATTACATATACATATTTCATATTCATTCAAACACTAGAGAAATATTTCAAGTCACAGCAATGCATTTATATGACAGGTTGCCCTTTTTTGTTCATATAATAATTACACTGTAACTTCTGTTATATGGTTTACACCACTGCCGTATCTATATAGCCATCATTTGCTGCTAATTAGTGCTGCATAATATGATGATGGATAGTGACTGTCTCCCTAGACATGATTATTCTGTCTATCATGCTTAAGTTGATAATTATCAAGTGCATATCTTACAGCCTGCTGCTGCGTATCATATGGATTTCTGCATTTGGGTTTATTCATCATGAATAATAAATATACCACTTAATGTATTCTCTGCAATGATTGGAGGTGTTGTGGTTAAGAAAGAGCTTGTCCACAAGCACATATCAGCTGTCAGGAGCCAGGAGTATGCCTATGTGGAATGATGTGGTTCATTCTCAGTATTCACATAGAAAATCTGTTCCAGATTGTTGGCTGACTGAAATAAGGCTTCTCAGATCACAGCAAGCACAGATATTTAGGTCACTAGGATCTTCTACCCCCTGCTTCTTCATGCAGAAGGACTACACAGGCTGTTGGATGACCTCCATGTCCTTGAGATCATACCAGAGAGAATAGCCAACTCAAAGATTAAAGGTCAAGGTTTTAACTGTCGGATGGGGAGATATTTTCACCAGGTCAAGGACAGTGGCCTGAATTTGTTTGTGATAAAACTGTACATCATTCACAGTATATGCCAATAGTATAATATAAAGGATAATACATTTGCTTAAATGAACACAAGCAGTATACAGTAACTGTGAGCCAGATTAAGAAAAACATGAATGCAAATAATGTAGTCTCAGTATGAAGAGGAGATATATTAATCATCAAATTAGAATGATTTAATGAACACACTGCTCTGTTAGCTGCCTCAGTATGGCATACATAAAAAACAGGGTTTCCACAGACCTTGAAAAGAATTTGTGTGAACAAAAATCAAATATGACCTTTTTATAGCTCTTCCTAAACATTGAAAATCACGACCTTGGAAGTAAATTAGTTTTTAATTGAAATTCTACTCTAAAAGTCATCATGCTACAGATTTGTACTCGATGTAGATCTGTCTGAGGATCAGCACTTCCTATCCTTAGAGAAAGCCAGGATTTGGTTTTACATGAATGATTTACCAGGATTCCCTCTTTTTACCCCAAACTCTCCAATTCTGTGTTCCGTAAATATAATGTTATAAATCACTTTACACTTTTGTAAAGGAAATGGTACAATAGATACTGTCATGCAGCATTTTTACACAGCCTTTTATTGGGTTTTGTTGAGGTATTACTCTTGTGAATTTCATCTGTACTTCTGAGGACCAAACACAGCTTAACTACTATTGTTGGATTGCGTAGGCCAGGTGTGGTCAGAGTCTTCTGCGCGCTAGCAGCCTGGCTCTGTGGATGAGAGTGTTGAACTGTTGGTCAGTCTTCAGTTGAGCTTTGCCAATTTGGGGTGATTTTTCATCTCGCGCCATCATCAGGTCAGATTTTTACCATGTCCAATACCCAGCAAGCATACCCACCTGTAGTGTTGATCCTCCTTTTATTAGTGGCAAAATAAAGCATCATTACACTTTGCATCAAACTTGTAAGACTTGGAGATGGCACCATTTAGTTTTTCCTCTTTGTCAAAAACCCCCAGGGACCATTGGTAGGGACCCATCCATTGAGAGCCAAGGGATCAGAGAGCTCCAGCTGGGCTAAGCAGCTCACCAGCTCCCCTGTGACAGGCTGCGTAATAGGGAAGCCAGTTAGCTCTCTCTCCTGGCTGGATCCTCCAGTCCCTCTGGATTTGTTCCAATGAGGAAGGATGGGAGGGAGAGTGAGTATGAGCAAGGGTATGAAGAATAGGGAGTAGAGTTTTCTGAGTCACCATAGACCAGACCTCCTCTTATCTTGGGTTCTGGAGAAATGTTTCAGATTAGCAGGGAATAGAGCTTACTCTCTCTGGGTCTCAGTGTGAGCTCGGTATGCAAGAGAGGCTGTCGGCCTACTGAACTTGAGCTTGCAGATGGCTGGCCCTGAGCTCACTGCTGGGTCCTGGTGCTCCCTTTAACTGTGGTAGTTAATGAGCGGTCCTGTTGCCTCTGGTAATGCTCGACCCAAGAACAAAGTTGATGGTAATTGGCTGACTCTGGAGTGCTTGTGTACAAAATAGGTTTGATTCTTAAATTGGTATATTGAAATTGACAACACTTAAGTCTGTTTATAGAAATGCACACATTAAGCCTAATGAATGTTTTCTTGGTTTTGAGACTAACTATATTTGTCGAATAGGTCCAGATGAAGGGTAGGCATAAAGTAAGCATCATTAGCTATAATAAAAATATCCCATTCCCACTTAGTTTTTGCTGAGCTCTCAAGAATCCAATTCCCTAAGCACAAATGAAATATTCAGTAATGCTTTCAACTCAATTATGGGTAACGTGCAACTGTATCCCACAAGGTTTTGGTAAGTCTTGCCATCATCTCCATTGAAGAAAGCCATCCCGCCTTGTTCTTGCCTCTTTTTGACAGTAATGCCAGCCATCGGCAGTGTCTACACATCTGTCTGTCATACAGGGTCGACTCTGACCACCGAGCTGAGAGGATCTCTCCCTCTGCCAGGCATCTTGGAGAGAGCCTTACTTTTATCCTCCAAAGGCTCATCAGATAAGAAGCGGGTAAAGACACCAGAGAGTCTCTCCCCAGAGGAAAGGGATTTCAGTTGCTTTGTGCACTTTCTCCTCCACTCTCTCTTCCTTCCTTTTGTCATTTTGCTCTCATTTTCCTCTGTGTCTCTCTCTCCAGCTGGCTGAGGGAGAATCCTATCCTCCCAGGGGCCTATGATGGAAGGAAATCTCAGTAGTTCAGAGTATAAACAGTCGCTGTTAACATTTGAGACTGGTGGGGTTTGGAGCTTCAAGGAGTTCATTGTGTACTGTATGTAAAGGAGGTAGTTCCTAGCTAAACACTGTGTTCTCAACGTTCACTGATCAGGGATTAGTGATATTAGCGATCAAAAATAGCCGTGAAGCTCTTATTAGAGGGAGAAGTTCATATGTGCACTGTAGTGTTGCAGTTGAAAGAGACCTCTGGTATATTTTACTATATGCTTTACTATATGTTTCAATATTTTGGTGTGTTTACACAAAAAGTTTTGGAGTAGTCTTTTAGATTGCCTCAGTCTACAGCCACAGAACAGGCTACACTGTCTATAGCCTAAACCTTGAGGACAACTTTGACCATCACAGTGTGTCCACTTAAAGTGCTTGTTTTGGACACTTACAGGCTCAGATTGTCATCTTAAGTGTCTGACAACATTATGGAAATAAGCACTATAGAGATAGACCTTTTGATAAAGAAGAAGATCTGTTTTATTTAACCACAAACAGCCATTAAAACACGGAGTGAGAGTGAGAGGGAGGGCGGACATCGGACAGGAAGCGGGGGAAAACAGCGTGAAGAACCAGAATATTTTCACATCTAACTCAGTGTATTAAGGGTTTATTTCTACCAAACAAAGTTGTTGGTGTTGGCACAGTGGAAAGGTGAGTTTTATTATGTTTCTGTCAAGTTTGAAAGAAGTGTGTTTTACGATGATAGAATTACAGTTTCCCTGAATGGAGTCTGGTGGATTTGGCCAGAGCAACAAAGCAGCTGTTTCTAGTTAAACAAAAAGAGGTTTACTCTATAGAAAATGGTCTAACTCCGTAGGATCCTTCACATTATGTTGTCAGACACTTGAATGACAATCTGAGCATGTCAGTGTCAAATACAAGCACTTTAAGTGGATGTCAAAGTTGCCCACAAGGATTACGCTGCAGCCTGTTTGCGGCTAATGACTGAGGCGAACTACTGCAACTTTTCCAAACTTTTTGTACCTATTACTCATTGACACACCAACATATGTAAACCTAGGGTCCTGGTTTAAAATTACTGGAATTCCCCTTTAAGAGAGTCCCGACTATAACTATTTTCCTCAGTGCTGAACACCTGGGGGATTTACTGAGCATGTGTTGGAGTGTTTGTTGGTGTGTTTTACAGTGGAAGTGACAGACTTACACTGATAGATCCTCTGCAAGCTTTTACAAAGCTCCAGCATTTGGAGCTTTGGCAGTCCTGCTGATCTCAAAGCAACACCATGCTAGGATACCATATTCCATATCTTCAGTGTTTTTATGTTTTCTCGGCCTTTAACACTAGCTTGAGAAAGAGAGTTACATCACGTCACAGAGCTACTGGGTGCATGTGTCAACCAAATTTGTCTAGTGGTGATATTCTTTTTTCTTTTTGAAAAGGGTAGCTGACAACTAGGGAGAGACAATCTGGCAGCAAGGAGGGACATCAAACAGGGAGAAATTAACCCCATTGGGACATCACAGGGAGGAACAGCCCTGGAGTCTGCAACAGCAGTGGTGTAGGATGACTCACAGTGAGAATGTACTGAAACAGACAACAGCGTGGTCATGATAACAAATGGGATGAGCACAGACTAGGAAATTAGCAGATAGTGAGAGCAAGGAAAAGTGTCAACTCTAAAGGGGCTAAAATACATCTGATTAAGAGACGCTTCACAGTCCAGGGACCCTGCAGAAGACCTTGTATTGATTGCCTCTTGATTTGAGTCATATCTGGTCTATTGCATTTCTAAAAAGCCCACCATGGTTATGATTGGACAAGTAAGAGAATGATGCTCATGCTCAGAGTAAGTTGTTGGCACTGTGGAATAAGTTGGCCTTCATGTCTGATTGTTGATATTGTGAAATTCTCTTATTCGTGGTTGGGGGTCTATACTTCTGAATAAATTGAGTAAAAAAATGTCCAATCCAAGACCTGTGAGTGGCATAGGACTAAGAGTGAAAACAAGCAAAGCAATAACATAAAGAGGAGGGAACACAAAGTGAAGTGAAGCTTTTGCACAGCATCAAAGAAGGAACAGTTTAAGGGTAACGTGGTATCTAGAACATGACAAAGAGCAGGAAGGATTTAGATTGTACACCAGAAACAATGTTTGTGTCTTCTGGCAGTTCAACAAAAAAGATTTTGCAGTCCTGTCTGCTGTGGTAAAAGACAGAACAACAAACAACTCAAAAGAAGATGATACTATAGCTGTCATGTCTTCGCTGAAGGCAGGTAAAATGGATTTCTGCAGCTGCTTAGACTACATACAGCCAGTGGTTTTAAAATCCACTTTGTCACACGTCAGAAAAGACATTTTTATTTTTATACCATCAAAATGTTTTTTGGACATTGTAAATCTATTTAGTTGAGCTTTATTTATTTCTCTAGACAGCGAGACATTGTCAAAAACCTGGATTTGTTTCAAGAAACCCAGCCACAATTTGAAACACCACAGTTTACACTAATATTTGGTAGGCTATAGAGTCTCTCTTTTAACATTAGCTGTGCTTTCACAGTGAGAGTAATCATTAAGAGATTAAATAGAGTTGTGGGTCGGGAAATGCTGCAGGGAGGGCTTTGCTTTGCGTCAATTAAGTTGTACATGGATGAAATAAGTACAGACTGAAAATTGCAAAGGCACTCAAAGACAAGATTATGTGAAGCAAAAGCAACCATTATGGCAAGACACATCCAGGCATTTTACAAATAACATAGCACAGTATTGTAAGTGAAGGCAAAGACTGGTTACGCATGTTGGCCTATAGGTTAATTTGCATACAGACACAGTGTCTGCTTAAGGCTTCACGGGAACAGTCTGGGGTAAAAAGTGAATAACATTAAAAGAAGCTCCAGAAAGGCAACAAAATCACATGTGAGTCAAAATGTGTGATACTCTTCAGTGTAGATGTACCACATTAAGAACAATGCCCTTCTGCCATGTTTGAGGACGGTTTGCAGCGTTGCACTTTGAGGGGGGAGAGAGTATTCACACCAGTTGGAGGAGATAAATGCTGCCCATCAGTGTGAGGGCGAGGGATTCAAAGAGTTACTTTGTTAATGCTACTTGAGCCCGAGTATGTTATGACATAGAGAGCTACTGTGACTAAACACATGAAAAAGCTATTTGAGATGAAGAATGATGAGCTAAAAGTAAAAAAGATAAGATAGCCAGGGCAGACAGGCTAACTTTAGCTCTGACAAATGACTGCTGGACAGCTCTCACAAACGAAAGTTAACTTCAGTTAACTGCAGCTTCATCAGTGCTGACTGGGAGATGCAGCCCACTGTGACAAAACTAAGTTTGGAAATGAGTCCAGATAAGCAAGAGGTTGTTCCTCAATCAGAGACTCTCATTCTGGCAACTGTGAGACAGCCACTCCAGGGGACTGGAGCTCATTGAGTCTTTTGAGTGCCAGATTAATGGATAGTGCTTCTTATATTTTACGTCATCCTGCGTTTTTTTTCTCAATAATGAACTGGTTAGTCACTGGTAAATAGGTGTTGGCTAATTGGAAGCAAACATTAACCAAAACTGACAACCTTAGTCTTGACAGCAGTTGTTTCACCCTAGTCCACACAGACAAAACATGTACATAATGTTTCATTTTGTAGGCCTGAGCTGGAGAGTGTCTTAACAGATGAGTGGCCAACTATAGCAGGCTGGGAGACTTGGTGTCAGAGCAACCTGGGAGTGTCTCCTCCATCTGTTCAGATCAGTCTCATTAAGTCAAACAAGTGGCCCACTGCTCCACCACTCCTCCGCTCTCTCTATCTCTCACAGCGTACTGCTGTCCCGGGGCAATGATTACATGAAACCTAACCTTGTAGAAAATGACATTAGAGAATGCAAAACTATGGTAATGGCTTGGCCACACGGTCCACTGGCTGTCAGTTAACCCTGGCCCTTATGACACTATATGCTAATGTGTGCATTTAATGGTAGTGACTTTATGGTGTTCGCAACTTTTACTTCTTTATTAGTTGATTAAGCATTAATTATAAGACTTAATATGTGTGTTTTTTTGCCTGTTTTAAAGTAAAAAACAAACAAACATTTGATCTTGCATATATTATATACTACTAATTTGTTTTGCCAGATAAGTTTTTTTTTTTATTTGAACTGTAACAGCTAGCTGGACTACATACAGTTGCAGTTTTTCCTTGTGCTTCAAGTTACTGTTGAATTTTTCTATATTCAATCAAGATTATGATGAAACTTTAACCAAAGTGCTGTTGGTGCCTTAATATGAGGTTAAAGATGTTATGCCTTTGTTGCTGCAAGTTGATGAAAACATTTCCTTGGAGCACCAACCGTGAATGCCACATGGCCACATGGCTTTCACAATGTCACTGGTTCCATTCTAACCAGCGACCTTTATTGAATGTTAATACCCCATATTTCCTGTCTGCTGAAAGAGAGAAAGCCCCACGTCCAAAAACAAAACAAAAAAACATTCCTCATTATGAATAAAAAACATAATTCAGGTGGCATTACATTTTTTGCAAAATGTATTTGCTGTTGCAAATCAACAGTGTATAAAGTAATATCAGGTAGACAAGGTTGGATGTGCTGATAGTGCAAAAACAAGTTGTGTGAAATATGGAGCTCTTCAAAAATCATGAAGGCAGGACAGCTGAGTGTAGGACCAGATGTTTGATGAAAGACAAAGTCAAGCATCGGATCACGCTGTCTGTGTATGATGAAGAGAGTGTTTGAAGAGGTCAGCTGCCTGCAGTGATGTGAATGATGTGACTCCTCTGGGAAGCCTTTGTAAACTACAGAGGAGATGTGGAGACAAGTGAATGAGTGCGATTACACCATGAGTTTGTTTTATACATTTTGGTTTTTGCAAGCCCTCCTCCTCAAGGACACTCCAGCAGGGTGGACTCTTGCTGTCACAGTGGAGGGAACCCCTCAGCTCAACATGTCTCCACTCTGCTGCACTTTTTTGGAGAGCTGGGTGTTTGGAGATCATTGAAACTGAATGCTGTGTGTTTCAGGAATGGCAATGAGGAAAGCTGCGTTTCTTCACAGCAGAGGACAGAGTCAGAGGAGCTATTCTGAGCTCAGGCGTTTTCTATATTCTGCATCTCAGTTGTGGGTGGGAGTGAAAGGTGGACTGTTTCAGAATGCTCAAATACAAGGAAAAGTCAAAGGTTGGTCCCTCATACATGAGAGCACAACTCCTTGTTTCACAACAAGCAATAATACAGCACTTTATTAAGTCTGTGAATATAAAACTGAGGAACTGGGAGGACATTAAGTGAGTGACATCACTACAGAAACTTTTTGAACTCGCATGAAGGTGTGATTTTTGCAGGTGTCAAAGCCACATTTAGCACTCATGCGCTCACTAAATGCTGCAAGTAAAAGAAGTCAAATAAAAATCACACCTTCATGCGAGTTCAAAAAGTTTCTGTAGTGATGTCACTCACTTAATGTCCTCCCAGTTCCTCAGTTTTATATTCACAGACTTAATAAAGTGCTATATTATTGCTTGTTGTGAAACAATGGTATACATTATAAAACAGTGTTTGGTTGTAACGTCTGTAGATACCTAACTTCTCTCCCTTCACCCCCCAACCTCTCCATCCACTAGTCTTCTAGCTGCACAGGAAACATCACTAGCACGGTTCAGGCTTTACACAAAAGGCTTTTACATATAAAAGGCTTTTACAGCGCAGTATGCGGTCCGAACCTTCACAGCTCTTAAAAGTGAACACTGCTCCAGATGTGCATCGTGCCTGAAGGAAAGACTGCACATGTGAATGTCCCGAATCGTGCGAAAGTCAATTAAGTGTCCAGATGTGGTGAATTGTGTTTGAGATTCATTTAAGACAAGTGTCTAATATGAGTCTCAAACCTTCAAGTCAGCTGGAAAACACCATTGCGATCATGTTTTTTTCAGAATGTATAGCCTAAAAAAAAAAATTAAGGCAACTTCTGCAGAGGTTTAAAGTCCAAGCGCCTCTTACTATACTATTTGTGGCATGCTGTTCGATATTTGGTCTCGGTCATCGATTGATCAATAATTGTATTACTGAAGAAGAAATTGATCCTTGCATTTTTCCCTAAATGAGCAATTTTGACACTAGAATAGTTGCCGCTGTGTTTTTATGGTCAGTGCATATTATTGGAACACTACCTGCACACTTGAGGGTGGCTGCAGCCTCGGCCTCACACTTTCTTCTCTGTCTGCGGTAGAGCAATTTCCTAATCAAGGTTTAATTAGAGGGGGAAGTTGGGCATCTCCCCTCTTAATGATCAACAAAGCAGCTACATTGTCAAGCCTGTGGAGTCTCTAATGGGAAGAATGGGGGGGTCCTGGGTGTCAGTGCAGCAAATGAACTGACAGCAATGAAAGGAGGATCATGAATCTTCTCTCTGAAGCAATTACAACAGCTGCCGAAAGGACATTCTCTAACAGTTCGTTATTTGATTTGACTTTGTGGTAGACTGTTTTCATAGACCTCCCTGAAATGTGATGTGGAAAATTCAGACGAGATAGGTTATAGATAGAATGAAAGGACTTAATGATCATTTACTTTTTGCTCGAGGAGCCTCATGAAACAATGTGACAGATGTGGCTGGAGTGGGGCTAATATCCTCTGAATGCCATTGCACTTTGGGTAATGCAAAGTAGCTTGACATTTAAGGAGCAGGGGCTGCGTGTAATTGGAGCTGTGGCCTTTCGGTGGCTACTCTCCTCCCACTCTGTCAGGACAAAGCCAACAGGGCACCTCTCTGTGAAAAATACTGAGCCCACTAAATGAACAACTGAGAGCCGAGTCAGGACAAATTGGTCACATCCACTACCTGTTTTTTAATGAAAGAAGAAGCCGGAGACTCTGCTGCTCAACAGTGGGGAACAATTTGCATTGACAGATCTATTTTAAGTAAAGTACACAATTTAAACCTCTCTTTTGTGGTGATGGGGACTGTGAAGTTCATGGAGGTTTAAAGAACTAGAGCCTTGGCAGCCATGGAAGCAACAACTCTTTCCTGATGGTTAAACCTGCTAAAGACCTCTTTCGTTAGACTTGACTTTTCTCTGTCCTGTTTAATTTGTCACCCCAAAAAGTCAGTAAAAATGTAATTCCAACGGCATCATAAAAGGGCAATAAACTGACATTAAACGGCATATTCATATGTGATCCTGCTCGTAAAATGATGTAGATTAATTGCCCCTCTCTCTGAGATGAAAGGGCAAGGGGCAAGAGAGGATTTACTGCCTTAATGAGTAAAATGACATAAAGCTGACTGTCTGCAGGCTACTACTGCCCATATGTCATCTCTGAGAAGATGTGCCATAGTGAGCAAATCAAGGACAAGGATTACGATGATAATTAAAGTCATAATTTTATAGATGACATTAAACACGCCGACACAGATAGTCCAAGCCATCAGAGGCTAGTGGTCAATTGACCCATTTTGCTGTTCCTTATCATTGACCTCCCCCTGTGAAATTATTTTACTCTATTAGATGTTGTAATTGCAAAATGGGCACAGAGTGAAACATATTTCACTCTATATTTTTTTTTGTGGCTTTTTTTACATTTCATGATCAACTTACAGCTGATAACTGAACTCATAGCAGCTAAACCGCTGATAGAGATAACTTTTTATTTGATGATGGGGCAAAATCTAATGTTGTGATCTGAAGTTCAAACAACATCAGTGTATAGCTGCCAATAAGCCATTCATCTCAACATATAAAACATACCGTTAGGGGAAAGAAATCTTGAAATTATTCTTGGCTAAAATAGTCTTGAGGAAGTAGAATTTGTTCTATCCACTGACTCGACCACTTGGCATTGAGCTCTCAAATAAAGAGCTGTATTATATCTTTCTGTTTCCTGTAGATTGTTGTTTTCACAGCTCAACATCTACAGAGAAAACGGTGAAGGCCTTGCACCGGATAAATAATTTAAAGTGTAAAATCTATTGCCTGCATGGCTCCTTATCAGAAAGCTTCAGTTCCCGTGAATGCACAGGAGCAGCTCTGCTCACTGATGCTTTATGAAAGCGCTGTGTAAAATACACAGTCATTTCCTCTGACTGTCTGGGTTGAGGGTTTTTAGAGTCCATGACCCTGTAATTCCCTCTCTCGCTCTTGGAGCAGCCCACCCAATTACACTTTTACAGACTGCTCCAGACTCCTGTTGCTTGGCTCAATTCTTCTCAATTTCCCCTGTCTGTCAATATGAATTGAGATCTTGCGCAGATGCCCCCATTGTGGCAGTCAAAATGATATATTATATTCGACGAGTGTCATATCAAATTACCTGCAAGGAAACAGCTCTTATAGCATGCCAATGAAACGTTGACTGTGCCCAAAGACTGTCACTACAATGAGTCTAACGGTTCCTGTTAGCTGGGAGGAGGACGGGAGGTCTGAGGGTCATGATGAGATGTTTGTATAGACTGTAGTGATCACTCTGTTGTGTAGCCATCACATTGCTACTCCTCCTCACTATCAAATCAAATTGCTACTGGCTAATAAATTAAAACAACAGGGGGTGAAGCCCCCCCACCACCCATGACCAAATCAATAGTGTCCCCTCTTGGCTGACAGCTTAATCGCCTCTACTGCCTGACCCAACAAAATAAAAGCCCATTGTGCTGGCCTAGCACTTTTTCTCCCCTCTCTCCCACTCTGACCTTGCTAAAGCCAATAAACTCCACTCCTCCTCCACCTCCTTCTCCTCACTCTCCCCCAGTGGTGTCTGATTCAGGGGAAGGACACCAGATAACACATGTAATAAGTGCGTCCATCCTCTCCATCGATGGGAGTGCCGATCCAAAGTAGGTATTAATAAAGAATGGGTGCTTGACTGAAGCAGGGCAGTGATTTTGCCTGATACAGATATCGATAAGAAATTCAATAGAGGCTTTTGTCAGTTAGAATCAGACCCAGTATTGGTCCATTGTCTGCCCAAGATCCTCTGGCATGCTTTGGCTGATAGCAGGACAAAAGTGACCCTCGAACAAAATCGATGCAACTGCTGCATTCTGAGAGCAAAGCTGTTTTTCCACCTGACTGCTTTTTTGGAAAAACACAATCCAATCTGGCTTTATTGGTTTCTCAGTAAGTGTTCAGGTGATTGAAGCTGATCTGGTTTGTTGGTTAATGGAGCACAAAGCCTCAAGTTAATGCTAAAATCTATAACTTTCTTCATGTTCAAACTAAAATGAAGAAGACTTACTGTACATGTACTGTATATAAACATATGAATATACAGTGTAGTGTTGCATTTTTGTTGTTGCTTCTCCTTGTTGTTGATATGCCATGGAAATGGAATTAGCTTATAAGGTAACATAAACATAACAAACATGGCAATCTGTGCCTTTAAATGCCCACCATCAGCCACCATTGGAGCATGTAACTTAAACATCACTCAAGATGACAGCATTAGATTTATTATGGGCTCTAACCTCATTTTTCCACATGTTTAACTGTCATTCTTTAATTATGTCTTTCTGTTGAACCCTCATCTTCTGCAGTGTTTTAATAATTCTGTCATTTTGAGATACAACTTGCCATGGTTGTTCTGGATGGTTGTACATTTGCACTACCAGGAACATTGAGCGCATATGACCAGAGGTGTTAACCAATGCATATTAAGCAATCATACAAGCTGTATCCCATTTCAGAGGCCACCTTCTTTGAAGGACAGGGTTTGAGTTACAAAGTGATAAAGAGTGATAAAGATATAGCTTAAGGACTGTCTACATAGGCTTCAGTGTCATTGCGACTTCCCTCCTCCTCAAAGAGGCAAGTGAGCAGCGATTAATGGATACACCTGTCGTTCCACTTTTTGCAAGAGTTGGCTGCATTATCTGGCCACATTTGGAGAAGCTTTTAGATTAATCCAGCCTTTTCAACCTATTGTGATGTATTCAGTACTGAAATGCAAACATAGAAAGAGGCATCCCCAAGACACTGTTAGTAGTTCCCATTTTACTGTTTGTTAAATGTCCCATGAGGGACTTTGAAGTGTGATGGATCAACATGGCTTATGAATGCAGTTGGCACTCCTGAGTCCACAGATAAAAGTGCAGCGTGATAAAAGATGTTTACTCTCCCACGTCTGTCTGCCCGCCTCACATTTTTCCTGCTTGTTCTGCTCCAATTAATACCCCGCTAATTCTATAAATATAACAACAGCTTTAATTAGGCCTGTCTGTAATCTCAGCACCGTGAAACAGATTGCCACAGGTAAAGAAACACTCCGTAGAAATGACACTACATCCTGCGGGGGGGAGGGGGGTGGTGAAGGTAGGAAATGAAATGGAGCGATAAAATTGAAATGTGATCCCAGCGGAAATTAGCATGCTAAAATGTGCCTGAAAATATTTATGATCCCATCACAGCTGTTTGTTTGTTTGTTTGTTCATCTTTTCTAGTTTTTTAATTACTGCCACTGCCTACAATACCTCATTCAGATGTGGATCACACACGTGTACTGTGGTGCACACACACACACACACACACACACACACACACACACACACACTCAAATTAGCAAATACACAGCAAGATGAATTGTGTCTTATTAGCAGGGCAGTAACCAGAGATATATATTGGGTGGGGGGGCTGTGCTTTGTATAAAGAGCCATAAAATGCTTGTTGCCAATAGTTTCAAGTGGCCTAGAATTAATATATGTTTGTGTTGTGCTTTGTTTGTGTATTGTGCCTTAATAGCTTATAGGGATCTAGATTTTTTTTTTTTAATGTACCTATATTAAATCTTATACATTTAATGTTCATTTTTAGAATTTATGGGCTCAGCTTTCTGACTTCAACCTTTGGTTCTATAAACAGTGAAGCAATTTTTCACATAATGTGGTTAACAGGTCTTTTTCACAGCAGACATTTCATTGTCATAGTAGCATTTTAGGTGAGTAAGTATTCTCGGAGGAGGTCTTGAAGAGACTTTTAAAGACAGAGAAGAGTTCTATTTTGACATTTTTTAAAATTATTCTTGCAGGCTTTTTGCCTTTATTGGATAGCAACACCTGAAGAGAGACACGTAAGGAGGGAGAAGGGCCTGGGCTGGAAATGGAAACCAGGCTGCTGCAGTAATAACTGAGCCTTAATATATAGTGCTTGTACTCCACCAGGTGAGGTACTGGGCCAACCCCTGTGATGATATTTTAAATGGATATTAACTTTTTATTTTACATTATCTGATGGCTAGGGTTAATACTTACCTTGCAGATTAAGATTGTTCATGTATGATCATTGCTACAGATCAAGCTATATCATGTAATCTAACTACAGTACAAGTAAAAATATCCTACATTTTTAATGTCACCATTTCTTACCCCATGTTTGTTTGTGTGTTTGAGACTTTGGTTCCAGATTTTAAATGCTTGAAAATTTGGCCACCTCTTTGATATAAAGAATGTAACTTGAATTAGCTGATGTTAGTCCACATGGTCCCAGCAGCTTTAATGTACTGCAATAAAACACAAGTGAAAAAAGTGTCAAGTTCTAGCAATAAACTTGACTAATTAGTGTGTACTTGGTATAAGCACATACACCATTATCTGTATCTGTTTAGCCAACTAAATTATCTGTATCCATACTAACCCATACCCGGAAAGTGTGGTGCTTAACCTTGAAGCTGGTGTGACTTATTGGAAATTGATATTGATATGCACTGATCAGAAGTTTCCAGCTTCAGAATTGAGCTACAGATACATTTTTTACATTACAAGAGTAAGATCACTACAGTATTTAATACGTTGTTGTTTTTTTTATATACATTTGAATAAATAAACTTTAGTGAGCTACCCAGTGAGGATATTCCTTTATCCATGCTGACACATTTTACTTGGATACTTATACCTTTTAAAAGTACAGCATCTGTCGGTTTTCGCCGAGTGCACACTCATTTTCTTCTGTATAGTTTGTTTTCTCTTGATACTGTTTTAATACAATAAATTAAGTATTCTGAAGTCATCTAGAATGTCAAAGCATTACACTTCTCAAGTAATGAAAAATATGTGATTGCAAATTACTTTAAATAAAACACTAATTACGAGACACAATCCAAAATTGCATTATGTTTGTAGATGCACTTTCAGCAGAGTTCACAGGGCCCTTAAGTGGGTGATGTGTTCAGTGACTTAGAACATGCTGGATGAAGTAAACAAAGAGAGCGGTTAGCCCAGGAGCAAAGAATTTTCTACAATTTATATTAAATTGCGAAACATTAAATTCCCCCTTGACTCTGGCTCCTTGCCTTTCAGAGTCAACTTAATTGACTCCTGTTTTATAACAATTCCTCTGTTGTATGTACAGAATGCATGCCTTGTAGTCTCAGTCAAATTCTCCCATGTGTTGCTGCCCGAAGATCTTACCATATCCCGCACATTGCATATTCATCAGTTAGAATTTACCTTCATCTCTCAGGAATATCCTCTGAACATAATGCACTCTCTCCCTCTCTCCTTCCAGCTGGGATGCTCAGTCTTGCATTGGCTGGAAACACAAGAAGGATTTTCATGTGCACAACACAGTGCCCCCTGCTCTCTGCATGTTAATTCACCAAGGTCACAGAAACTCTGTAGCTTGTGCTATTTTGATCTCGTAGTCCTCCAACAAGATTGACCATCCTTATTAGGGAGAGCACAGCTCTGGTGATCATGTGGTGATTAATATTCATAAGCAGGGAGGCAAGGAAGAGCCTCTGACTGCCTACCAGCTATTTTACCTGATCCTACACAGGTTTTATGTAAATGCCCGTGCAGCTCTGTATACATTATTGAGATCAACTGGGAAAGTTGCAGGACATATGCTCACCCACAGATGTTGTTAAGGCTTAATGGGGATGGTGCTTAAGGTCTTTGCAGTCACATTAGTTTTGCCTGCGTGTAACAAGCTCTTCATATCCTTTATGCTCCAGCTCAATTTTTAAGTGATATTTCACTTAAAGTGAAAATGTTTCTGTAACGTGTGCCTCAATTAAGTATTTGGTCCCCAACATCTCTTTTATTTTTCTGACTCACTTCCTCTCTGTTGGACTGAAGGAACAGCAGTGATGCCAAAATAGTATAATTTTGGCATCGCTGCTGTGTGAGTCATTCCAAAATTGTTTTAGGTATTAGTAAAAAATGTTGGAAAAAGAGAGCCTGAATATTAATGGTGACCACAGATTGCTGCTGTCAGGGGTTAAACTTTTCACAAAATTGAGGACTGCGTGTGACAACGTTATAAAAGCGTATGTCTTCTCAAGGTTATTGGGGGCTTACTGTGCGCTGCAAATCATTAGGAGAGTGTGTATGGGCACAGGTCTATTCAAATATTAACACACCATCTCAATAGCCATCTTAATTGCATGAAATGTCTCATGCTGGCTCTTAATAAGACATTCATATCTGAAATGGATGGTAATGGCCTCGGGGCATGGTGCAAAGAACCTGAACCTGTCGGCTGTTCATCTTTACTGAACGTCTACATTCTCTTTCATGATTCATGGCCTCTTTCATTTCTGTAGCTTTTTGAACTGTAAGTATGGTGTGGAATATATGTATTGCTTTTTCTTAGTTCAGATGTGTTTAAGGTGTATGTATCCATTAGAGTTTGAACCATAGTACCAGTGTACCAAACTCTGAAATCATCCTCTCTCGCTGCCTTATCTTGTCTGTAAACATTCCCCAGATGGCAGAGTGCGCAATGATATGATCAGAGCCTGAAGCAAAAGTGCTGAATTTCCTGCTTCTCTCTCTCTACACACTGACAAGAAGCTCATTAAGATAAGTACTGGTGTCCTGGCATCCCACTATCCATGCAGCATCCCTGGTTTGAATTCAGCGGGGAACATTTATTGCACGTTATCCCACTCGACCCCCAAATGTTTTGTTTGCAACATTTTTAAACTCTAAGGGGTGATATCTACTAAAGATTGGGGCAGTAAACAGTCAAATTGTGTTTTCCCTGTCCCCTGAAATGAGCACACAGAAAAGCAGCACAGCTAAACTGCATGTTTGATAAACAGCTGCACATGTTGCATGAAATATCACTTAAAGATTGAACTGAAGTTTTGCATGTGTAAAATGGAGGAAGAGCAGCACTGCTAAACTCATACAATAAGTCAGGCCTATTCAACTACTTTTTTTAGAAGGGCCAGATTTTCATAATAGTAAAGTGCCAAGGGTCCAGATATTTACATTTCCCAGTTAGTTTTCATATTTGAAAAAGTAACATTTTACTTACAAAAGAACAGTAACAAATGCACCTTTATATTGTTAGAAGTACGTTGTCTGTTTGATTCTCATAAATTATCCCTGCTTAAACAGCCTGGGTTAAAACAAAATAAGATTATTTTGTGTTTAGCAATGGGCCAATTAGCCTACTAACAAAATTATCAAAGGGCCGGAATGAGGTTGATAAAGGGCCACAATTGGCCCCCAGGCCACCAGTTGAATAGGTCTGCAATACGTTTTTTAAGACCTGTTGAGAGCTGCAAAATATAGGAGGATGGAAAGGAAATTCATACAAATAACCTCTGCACCAGATTTACCACTGGAGCAAAGTTTATTGCTTTTGAAATATAACTTCTTGGCAAAGCAGGTATAAAGTCTGTTGCACACGCTTATCTGCCGCATATTGATGCTTAGGAAAATGTGAATTAATTAAGAGGCTGTGGGAAGGTGAGCAACCTTCCCCCCCTTCTCACAGTCTCCTCGGGTGAACGCCAGTGTGTGGCGTGGCCCACGAGGGAGCGAAGAGAGACTGGAATCGGACATATGTACACACACACACACACCCACGCACATGCATACACCCGCACACGCTCCCACATATTATTCTAAGGACTCGATGACTAGGTTGTTTTGATGGTTTTGTTTAGGATATGTGGGTATTGTGTCATGTTTTGTTAACGTGGGTGGCGTGAGCCGTGCACCGGCGTCGGGAGCGCGGTGCGCCACGGCTCGCACTCACCACACCCACAACTCACCTGTGACAGTTTTCCCTCCTTTCTATCATCCTGGCGTGTAGTGAGGTACCCACTACTCGTCCCGCTCGTCATCTGTTCACTGGTAAAGACTCTGGTCCTGCATACACTCACATACACTCACATACACTCACCTGCGCTCACAGTCCGGCTCCACTGCTCCTCTGCGGAAGCGAGCGCCGTTGCAGGGGCGGTCTTTATCGAGCACGGGGCCAGGGGGGCGCATCCCAGGGCACTCAGGGGTGTTAGTTTTGATATTGTATAGTGGTGTGGGTGATTATCATGCAGAGGTTTTAGGGTGACAGGTGAAATATTGTGTGAGTCGAAAGGGGATTTTGTATTGTTTATTCTGGGGGATATTTATGTGTATAATGGCAGATGTGGACCATTATGGTTTTGGTGTTCCCCCTCAT
Organism: Pagrus major; assembly: GCF_040436345.1. Classification (NCBI taxonomy): domain Eukaryota; kingdom Metazoa; phylum Chordata; class Actinopteri; order Spariformes; family Sparidae; genus Pagrus; species Pagrus major. The sequence goes on along the minus strand of NC_133227.1, from coordinate 12,454,343 downwards.
TAATGGTTTGCCCCAATTGGGCTTAGCATGCTGCCATATTTAAGGGAGCTTCATTCAGCTACCTGGAACTCTGAGAGGAAGTAGCCTGGTGTGAGGCTATGTAACGCCATTGTTTGCCTTTCTGTGCCTTCAGAGTATGTGTGGTTATTTTCATTATTGTTTGGACAATAAAAAGCCCTTTTCTGGCATCTGAAGCTTCGTTGGCTCGTGGTTTCATCTACATTTACCTGGATCTAGTCTGCCCGGATCCCCTTTACGTGAGGAGGCCACGCCAGGTCTCTCACAGAGGCAGTACAAAGCTACTTCACCAGAGCTCTACTGAAGACCATTGCTCTCCACAATAATGCAACGACCTGTTTTTTTGTTTTTTTTCCCACAACTTTAACTTTCTGTTTCTGGCAGGTACCTCCTCCTTATTTTTCTGACTTTTGATACCTCATAGCAGCAGTGTGTCATCAGTGAAGCAGCCAGAAAAACATATTAAGTTGATTGTTATTTAATTTTTATCCATCTACAGACGTAATGTCGTCAAAGGGGTTTAGAAGTTTTACCAGAATTATCCTCCAGTGATTTTTCATCTCATTCAGTCACTGGTCTTTTTGTTGGATTGAAAACATCAGGCTATATATTTTTCGTATTGAACCAACTTCAGGAGCAGAAAACATTTTCCTTTGTGCTCTTTTGCTTTCCAGACGTGCACAACAAGTGTAAAAGCAGTGGGGGAACAGATCTTATAGGCACCATATGCAGATCAGATGAACTAAGACTAAATACTAAATACAATGCAAGATTTTGCATTTGATTTCTTTTCAGTTCAAACCTTGAAGCATTACTCTACCATAATTTTCTTTAAACTTGAAGCAAACATCTTGCCTTACTTGTTCCTTGTGCTAGTGTTCTCTGTTGGACAAGCTTGTACTTATTCTGTTATTTTCAAGTTATTCTCTCTCATACATACACAGCATTATCTTCAGTACACTCCTATTTGTCCTGATCAGGCAGGATTCATGATATTCCCAGGTGTAAAGGGGGTCACAGACATACAGCCTCGCTGTCTGCAGAAGTTAAAGGTTTGACAAAGCACTGTATACAGCACATTTTTATACACCTCTGTTTAGATTAGAGTCACCCTGGCCGCTACACCACCTCTCCTCCTCTCATTCCCACCTACGTGTCCCCCTGAGTCACCTTATTAAAATGCTGAAACGGCCACAGGAACATGTCTCTGCTCAGAATATGCTCTCTGAGAGATGCAGGCTTTGAATTATGCACCAGTGGGTCATCTCCATTGTCGCGTTCCTTTGGGTAATAAGAAATAAAATACGAAGAGATAGCATTTGGCCTCCTCTCTTCCTAACAACCTTCGCTTTTCATAGCGAAGCCTTTTATTTTCTCGGGGGTTTCATCCATTGTCAGTGCATTGTTGTGTGCTGTACACTGGGAATGCCTCTATACTGATTTGCAATTGCAGAGTCATTTTCATGTTGGATTCTGTTTGTGTGAGTGTTGATGCTCTGGGCAAGAGCTTATTGGTTTTTGAGTTTCTACCAAAAACTCTCTTGTAAGTGGAGGGAGTCCTTATTTTTACCATGTATCATCGAGGTTCTACAGTACACAAAGGTGCTTTTTCACGCCTACAGACTGTGAGATTTCAGCAATCTTAGAAGTTTATTGCAAGCCACACTGTTTGACATAGATCGAAACTAAACTTGGGTATGACATCAAGTTTGATGTGTGTCGGCTGAACCATGATAAGACATACTTTATCGTATGCTATTACAAGGAATCCTCAATTTCTGATGGCGTCAGAATGTTGACCCAGGTGGTCTTTGGTCGCAAAACCATGACAATACCCATCTTTGGTCATGGCTACAACAGTGTTCCTTCTTCACACTGTGAGAGAGGCACAAAGATGTTGCCACATTTCTTTTAATGTTGCTCATCTGTGTCTGGGACAGCCCAAAATTACACAGTGTATACCGGCCTTTGCAGTAGTTGGAAACTATTAAATAGATCCTTGAGAATTCAATCAAGTTCGTTATAAAGTTTATTTCCCTTCTGAATGTATCTGACTTTGTCTCATCATAGTCCATCAATTTTTATTATCTTATATTATGTAGTGTAATGACATACACTAAGATTTAATTCATTTGAATTTTCATGTTCACATACCAGGGTCTGTTCCTGCTTATGTGTTGGAGAATGAAAGTATTTCTTTTTGTTTGACATTCGTGACTGTTTCTCTGACGGATTCGTTTTAACTCAGCGGGGCTACCTGGCTGAAAAAGAGATTTTACTGTAAGAATTACAGAAAAATCCATATTGACTGTTTTATGTCTCTCTCTCTTTTCTCTCCATCCCGGCATCTTGTGCATTAACAACTCTCCTCAACTGTAATAAGAAGATCTTTAAAGTCAAACGGCACGGTGACACTCAGATCCAGTGGCAGCAGTCAGACGCAGTCACAGATGAGCAGTCAGGCTGATGTGTTAGAATCTTCTAGCAAGGCCTTTTCACAGTGCTTCAATGGTGCCAAAGTCATAGCTCATTAGTTTGGATTATGGAGCTCTGGTGGGTAAAAGTCCCACTCTCTGATGTTATATGACTGCAAATACAATACCGAGAGAAATACCAAGGCTTATTATGGAGACTCCCCAGTCAAGATGTCCTTTTCATCATTTAGTTATCCATTGCATGCATTTGTGAATGTATTTATCCAAGAGAAATCCTCAAGAGAATTAAGGATTTTAAAGCTTAAAATGATTATTAACACATGTTATTGAATGAAAATGTGCACAGATGTAACCATAAAAACAAGGATAGAGAAAAGTAAATAGACAAAGCATAGTGGTTAGTAATGTTAGCTCTGCAATCAGTAAAGTGCTTTGTGAGTCTTTATAAGCAGGATAAGGCAGAACAGATGGCTTGCACAGAAACTATCTGCGGTATAATGTAGGTTTTTAATTTCAAAGTTGAGTGAACAGTTGTGGAGCACGAAGTAAATCCATATGGCAAGAATATCACCCTGTGTATACAGTTAAGAGTCTTTAAGAGTTGTTGTGTTGCTTCAGTCTTTAAGAAACACAGTGTGGTGATAGGATAAGCATACTGTAGGGCTTTTTGGCTGTGTTTTTAATATCATAGTTAGACTCATTACATGTGTTAGGCATTTTTTCTAATTCTGAAGTTGCACTCAGAGATGTAGACCAGAGCTAGCATTAGCAATGGAAGTACATTTCAAAATAAATTGGAAAACAAGTTGCACAATCTTTCTTCAATATGATTATGTTTATGAGGAATAACAAAGCATAATTAATAAGAATTGTACAGCCTGACATTTTTGTTTCTGTAGTGACTAACCAGCCCAGTCACTTCAAACTGTGTACTAATAATACATCCAATTAATAATCCAATTAATTGGAATAATCAAATTTTGCATGCAGGTGACACGCCAATCCTTCCTATGAACTTCTGTGGAAAACAGATGTGTCCTAATACTACACATTAAAAATGGCAGATGATGTAGTATAAAGAGCGAGAAAGACATGTCATGTACACAACATCATCTTTTCCTCAATCTAACCCAGCCTAAGTAGTTTTGTTGCCATGTTTATTTTGTTACTATGACTACTTGGTGTTACCAAGACTACGAAAGTCACCTAACTATGGATGACCATGAATTTTACCTGACTTATGGTTCTGCTCTCCACAGAAATTAATTGGAAGGATTGACAAATTATGTGAATCCAACCAAATCTCAATTTGAAAATGTAAAGTTGTATTATTTGTACACAGATTGAGACCGGGTTGGATAAACAATCATATCAAAGATGACATGCACTCATAGATTCCTTGTAATCTCTAACAAAACAGATGTTTTTTGTGTTTGCATTTGTCCACTGTGTCTCGACACCCAAAGTCTCGTGAAAGTGCTCTCATTTTTGGCTAAACTGTTGCCAACAATATTTTTCACTCATATTTTGTGCTTCCTTTAATGCTGAGCCCTCGGTTAAAAATAATTATCAGCCTAGTCTCACTCCTCTCTTTATTTTCTAACAAAGAATTTCACACAGCCCTCTAGGAATTACAGTGCATCGCTTCATTAAACCTTTGAATGTTATGCTGTTTAAAGTGCTCTAATGTGGCTTACTCCTGTTGGGCATACTTTTTGCAACAACCAAACGTGCCGTAATAACAGCACATGAACTCTCCCAAAGATTTATGATGACAACTATTATGATGGAAGAGCAATCAGGCAGACTTTTAATGACCCAACCCCTGACATCCAGTGTGTCAACAGGCGATAGGTAGAAGCACACTACTGTAAGATGCAGATTGGTGAGGCAGCTGGTGAGGCCCCTTGGGTGCTGCAGCTCCACCTGGAATCTCTTTGGGGCTTCACCTGCTGTTCCCGCCAAGAAAATGTTTCCACGTATTGACTCTCAGTCGACTCAGTGCAAAAGATCAAATTGCAGCTACAATCTCACAGGGGCCAACGCTTAATCAGGTTCTTTAGTTGTGAGACACCTGAGACTGACAGACATGGCAGGTTTTATGTTTTTGAGGCTACTGTTCGAATGAAGGGAAAACTAAAGCGAGATGAAAAAGGTGGTAATGGTTTTTACTTCACACACGCAAACTGATACTTCTGACAGATGGCAGAACACTGAATCATTTAAAGTGTGCAGCAAAACAATACTAAGGAGCAGTTGTAGTGGTTTCAAAGGGGAAAGTTTGTTATTAATGTGATGTATCAAAATGGTGGTATACAATATAGACCTAGTCTTGGGCAATTTGTTTTGTGCTGGCGCTCTGAGAATAGGTTTCAGAGATGCTTTAGCCAGTTTGCTCATGTTCATTTATTGCCTAAACAACCACGGCAGTGAATTTCAATATTGTTACGAGTGGTTCATTCCCTTGCTTGTGCAGGCTACATGCACAAGATACCTGTAGACAGGCGAGGCGAAACCCGAGACGGGGCAACAAAATTGGTCCAATTCAGATTTTATAGAGCAGCTTTTGTTTTGTATTTTATTCCATTATCGGGGGGGGGGGGGGGGCTTGCTGTAGTGGCTCAGTGACCACTGATTTTCTGCCAGAGCCCATCACATTCAATAGGCTCCGGCTCCTCCCTCCTCCCAGATAACAACAGAAAGCATTTCTCAGGGCTTTTAAACACTTCTTGGAGACTTATCTATAGCCCTGATGGCCTGTCCACACTAATCCATTTCAGCTCTGCACCTCCCTTATACCTTCCTATTGATAAAGTGGCACTGTTTTATTAGACTTGAAGCTGGCAGAACAGCTCTTAAGGGAAATATCTTGTTTTTTTTATTTGAAATGGGTTTAGAGGTTATGGAAAAGCTATTTGAATTATACGAGCTTTTATTTCATAAACTCAGCATCCTCCTCTCTAGTTTCCAAATAACCGTCAAGGCATATAGCATTTTAATAGTCCCTAATAAAATTCTTGTTTAAGTTAATGTATCATTAAATTGAAATAGAATGGTTTATACAGTGTCATTTTCTCTGTTGTGTTGAAATAGCATGAGCTGCTATCAGATCCAGTGTGTGTGTGCTGGGTGGGTTTATTGACACTTAGCCAGAGAAGAGTAATTGGAGCTCTGAAGAAATGAGAGCGAGGGAGACAGAAAGATAGAGGGTAAAGGCAGGAAAGAAAGATGAGATAGGGGGCCTAATCTATGGGGTGTCAGCCCAATGCCAGATGAAATCCACCACTCCTTTGATGAGGAAAGGCCTTGAGGTGCACATCTAATAGGAGAGATTGGTAGAGGGATGGCTCCAATCTACAGGTCAATCCTGTTCAGGGTTCCCCACCACTGAAAGGACAGAAGGGTTATTAGAGCTGGAGGCTCAGGAGAACCTTCTTGGTTAAATTTGAACTATCATGGACACTCCAAGTTATCCACACACAGTGTACCTGGGAGGCTATGAAGAAAATTGTAACATTCAGGCAACATTTCATTAAAAACTCGTCATCTCTTTGTCACTGAAGTGAGGTCACAGCAAGGGGAGAGATGGAGGATGGATGAGGATGGAGAGCATGTCCAGGGACAGCGGTGGGCTGCGTCTTGAAGGACCTAATGCTGTTATCTCGGGGAGTGTACCTGTCACTAATCTGATTGTGGTCCTTTCATTCGCCCCATGGCAGATTGATGTTGAATAATCAAAGGTGGTGGTGCCCAGACAAAGCACAAGGCCACAGGGATTAGTTCCCGTCTAGGAGACATTGATTTGGTTTTGATGCCCGCAAATATTGATGGACTGCAGAGTGGAGGGGCCCAAATACAAGACTGGGTTTCCCTCAGAGACAAGGCTCTCCATTTCCCCCTCTGGAATCTGTGGTGTTGTTCAACACCAGCAGAAGAAAAACTGCCAGAGCTGTGAATCAAAAAAGTGTGTTATTACAGCTCCACTCAGATTTGCATCTACTGTGTTTCTTGCTATTTCTAATGCCTGCTGATTGTGGGTGGCCCTGCCTGGCTCCAGAAGAGTTGGTGTGCTGCCATGTTTGCACACTAACTGGCAGCAAAGCAGGCACAGAGGGGCCAAAGATCTTTGATGATCAGTGGAGCAAAAAAAGAGAGAAAGCCCTCTGGAGGAATGGCTTTCATCCTTTCTCTCTGTATCTCTCTATCTCGATCAATCTTTCTCGTTATGATGATGCGTAGCAACCAGCAACACTGAATACACTGAATCATAGAGGAGAGCTCTGAACTCAATTGCATGCCGCACAAAAGAGGTTTTGTATTCATTGCGTATAAGCAAGCTGCACATCAAAAGTACTCATTCAGATCATTCACTCGCACAATCTACCCGTAGGTCATGCCTCGTTGTGCTTGTTTATGTGCTACCTGTGCGTGTGTGTGTGTGTGTGTGTGTGAGAGCATGCTGTGTGATAGTCTGTCTCAGTTTTTGTGTAGGCAAAACTGCCAGTGTGCCTGGGGAAACTGGTGAGACATCAAATATGGGAGCAATGCAGGTCATTCCCTGGGAAAATGTGAGGCTGCCGTGTCCTTGAATCCCAGCATTCCTCTCCCATCCTCCCACTCTTCCCCAGAGTCAGTTCAACCCAGTTATCACACAAAACATCCGGGGAAAGCCTTTGAATGACGTGCCGCAGAGCAAAAGGCCGTTAAACCTGAGAGGAAATTGTTGATTACCATGGACTTGCTGTCCTTTCTCTCCATGCAGGTATAATGCACTGCAAGTCTGAGCCTCGCTGTCTGGCCTGGACTGTGAACTGCCAGTCTATCTCCTATGGCGTCATCGCTCAGCTCCAATGATGAGCTGATTGAGTTGTAGCTGTAATGGCAGATGCCTGTCAGTCTCACTGAGTCTGACGGATGGGGATCAGCTCCTCAGCTGACATGTGAGGAATTATGAGAGTCCCCGATTTTATCCACCCAGTAAACAAAGGGGCCGATATAACTGAAAGTGACTGCTAAGAATTAAGTCATTAACTTACTTACTCACAGAAGATTAGCAATGTAACAGGGAAAAGATTGGTCAAATTTCAATATTAAACCTTCCAGCAGCTGGCACAGAGTGTTTTCTATTTCATAAACTGTGGATTAGCATGCCAGTTTGTCAGGCTTTCAGTTCAATTTTGGTGTTGATTTCTGGAGTTTTATATGATCGCCTGGTCAGTGATATATCAGACAACTGAAGTAGCAGCAGTATACAACGTTTTATAAACCTGCTTGGATTTTAAGATTTAAAATTCTACAGCCATGCTAGCTGCTGAATTCAACGCTACAGTGATGATGCTAGCATGTTGATATTCAGTAGATACAGTTTGTTAACTATGTTGATTTAGTGTAATAGCGTGACAACATTTGCTAATTAGCACAAAGTACAGCTGAGGCTGATGGGAACTAGCAGGTAGATGAGTCTCTGTGTTCCATGTGATGGTTAATGTCCCCGACAACCTCTGTAGTCTCATTTAGCCACGTTTTTCACACAGAAATTACAAAATGTAGTGAAAATTCATGTGTGGCGTCACTGACGTTCTTTGTGTCGTAAATGTGAGAATTGCTTAGCATGTGTTAATCACAGACCTTATCCAAGGCATCTAACTAAAAACCCTTTGGCTTTTAGACGGGGGAACTGCATATGTAAAAATGCAAACTAACTTCCAGGTTTTAGGACTCATTCCCGCAGCACTCTATTTGGTCATAAACCAAAGTATTAGGCAAACCACATGATGGCACTACATGAAAAGTCAAGCGATGAAAGTTCTTCCAATTCATCCACTGGGGACCATGAATGTGTACATCAAAAATTACAGAAATAAATGCAATAGCTGTAGATACTTCAGTACAGAACTAGGAACTCAACTGACGTTGGCACTAGAGAAAGATATATTTCAGTGTGAAAAAATTGAGATTGCCATCTCAAGCATGGCGAAAACCTTTAAATTATAACCATACCCAATGAAGATTGATTGAATTCCTTTGTTAAATCCATGCTCTACAAATTCTTATGCATCCCACCTTAAAAATCAAACTGTCGTCAGTATTTGTGTGCCTGTATATGTTTGTGCGTGTTGTATCTCTGTTTGGATGTCAAGGATCTTCAAACCACCAATCCTCAATGTTCACTTTTATATTTTACTGTAAAACATGTTTTCTTCTGTTGTTGATCACAGGTCTTTGTGACCATATGCCTGAGATATTAATGTGCAAAACTACAGGATTTATCTCGAGTGTCCAAAAAGGAGCCTTGAATATATTAAAGTACTCATTTTGTTGTGGAGCAAGTCAACTTTGCGCACACAATATGCAGCAATAGCACTACAGCAACACTGTTATATACCAGAGCCTGTAATGAGACCTTGGGGTTAACGTTACAATAAAGTCTGACTTAACTGGTGGCTCTCTAGTCATCTCTCTGCTGAGGATGCCCTGAACTAACAAAAGCTTTATCTAACATTGAGGGGAAGAAAAAGCTCTTGTGGTACTGATTCCAAATGTGTTTGAAGATAAAGTTTCCCTGCGGACCTCCCAACTGTAGGAACAGAAACATCCTTTCATTCTGGTTCAGAATGCTTTATGTCTTCTCCCTCAGCTTTGGCAAGCTTGTTCATTTTGTTCCTAACAGATAAGAGGGCATTCATCTTTTGTCTTTGTAGAGTAATGAAATGATTAAGTCAATTAAACACCAGCTAAGTTTCTCTGTGACAAAGCTTCTATGACATTAAATTATCAAGCCTTGGTGCTCTCTTGTTCTCTTCACACACAAGCTCATACTTTGTTCAGTCAGTGTATTCATTTGGTAAGGTACAAGAGGACACCTTGCCTGACACCGACAGATAAAATTATATAAATGAAAACAGTTCCATATTCATCAGCAATCCATTACAATCTTTAAGCTTTTTATCTGAACAGTAATTTGCTCCAAAAACAGCAAAAGCTCCCCCCAGCACATATTCCACTTGAGTGGAAACAAAGGTTGCTGTTGTAGTTATGATAGCTATTAAACTGGGTAAAAGCGCCTTCGCTTCCTAACCATGCAGCACCGGACAAAACAACTTGGTACGTACCAAAAAAAAAAGTGTAATTTTGCAGAAGGTCATCATCCTGCCTCTGTATCTGTCTGTCTGTCAGCCTTAGTTCAATGACAGAGTCAAGGCTGGGAGCCATCAGTCCAGATGACAACAAAAACCATCTGTCCTCCTGCCCATCATTAACCCCGCTGGCTACTTCCTGGCCGCTGTGCTGACATAGAGAGAGGAGAGAGATGGATGTGGCTCCCTGCTGAAATAACTGGCAAAAAATTGACATACCCCGGCACATGATTGCGTCATAGCCTGGCACATTTTGTTGTAAGCAGCGGCAGAATGATTCTTGACATTTCTTATTTTTTTTTGTCAAAGTGCTTCAGTGTTGCTGCCTGTAGAGAACGTCTTCGAGCCGGAGCTGATATGGATATTTCTGTCAGGCAGGATGAGGATTTCTCTCTCCAGCGTGTGCTGCGATGCCAGCTGTACACAATGAAGTCATTCTAATAGGTTTTAGGGCCATATGCTGTGATTACCCGATTGCACAATTGCACATTGCACAGTTACGCAGCTATTATCTTTCATTATCCGTAATCTACTGCAAATCTGATCTAAATCCTGATGCAACTCATTCACATGTACAAAGGAATCCAGCAGCTAAACAACATGTTGCACCAAAATCTGAGTCCTACAGCGTTAAACTGTCATGTCAGACAAAAATCAAATTGCAAATTTTACCAACTAGATACAGTTAAAAAAAGCATAACAACTAGGAGATTTGATGACAACGCACAGCCATTGGCATGTGATACAATCATTCAAATGACTGATGGTTGCTCATTTTCAAAAAGTGACAAATAGATCACACTTGCCTACACGTATACTTTGTGATTTCAGGCATCTTTAAGGTTATGTTTGCTAAGGTTCATGGAGCAAGAACATGTTTGCTTTGTTTCTTAATTAAATGAGATCTGATGCCTGACATAAGTACTTCACGAGATGAGATGCAGATATGAATTATTTATGTGCGTGTTGGTATTTACTCAGCCGACACAGCAGAACACATTGACCAGTTTAGAGATGCAGCTACACCTCTTTTATCTCGCTGGAAAATGCTGATGTATAAATATTTATAACTTTTCTTTTATCTGAGGCAGTAATGTGATATTAATGATGAAAATGTTCCCACAGAAATGCATCTTCATCCATCATCATCAGAGGATGTCGTGCATGAGACTAGTAAAAAAACTTTTAGTTGATCATTTCAACTTTCTGATTCTATGCACTGATTATTCTGATTTAAAAAAAAATCATGGTTTTTCATTCTATTGACTCTTTACCAAGTGAACCTCTCTTGGTGCTGTTTTTACAGGCAACAGTTTAATATCAAGCCCATGTGTATCGACGTTTCTCTGTTTGGCCCATTCTTAATTTCCAAATACATGGGGAAAAAAAAAAAAAAAAAGCTCAAAGATAGTTTAACTGCTGCAAGCTGTGCACTATACCCGAGGACATTTGCAACCCACTGAAACTTAAGTGGGTTGCCACCAATAGTCTGTTCAACAAGAACTCGCAACGCTGTGAATGCTCCCTTTCAAAAACAGTTTTTCTGTAATTCATTAAGAGAGAGTACATGTTTAGAGACCAGGTTGGCTCTTCATTAGGTACACAGGCATCCTGTGAAACAGATGGTGTCTATTTTTTGGACTCTGTAGCCCTTGGACAAAAACGATGGGTGTTTGTTTTGCACACTGATTGCCACCATTGGTTACCAATAGTGTAGTAAATCATAGAAAGATATGCATAGCTACACCCATAATACTGCATAGCATAAGAATCACACACTGCCACCAGTATAAACCTAAAAAAAAAGACATCTGTTTAGAGCTGGCAGTATATCTAATAAAAACACATGGTGTATGTGTGTATTGGATAGAGAATATACTGAAAGCTTACAAGTGACATGCTCACAGTGACAATGCTAATATTCTGTCTTTTTTTTTTTTTTTTTTTTGATAGGTATGTTTACCATACTCACATTTAGAGGAAACAGAATACAAAGTATAGCTGGAGCTGAGTGAATGTCATAACTTGTGCAGGTGTTTGGTAATAAATTGAAGTTCTGGGAAAATAAAACATTTTGAACTGATGAAGCTAACTGACAAGTTATAACAGTTTGATAAGAGTCGATCTAATAGTTGTCAAGACATTTCACTCAAAACCACAAATGTCAACCTCATAGTGACAAGATCAGTAGGCTTCATCCTCTAAAGAACACCATTAGTTCAAAGTTTAATGGCAATTCATCTGATGGTCGTTAATGTGTTTCAGTATGGATCCACCAACCAACAGACCAACATTACCATTCCTATCGCCGCTTTGCTTGCATGGTTTAAAAGTACTTCAGAGATAATTATTGCAATTAAATTTGGCCAGTAAAAGAATTAGAACAAGTCAAAAATGTTGTTTAAGAAAATGACAAAAACAAGGATAAGACAGAATGAAAATGGATTTGTTTTCGAACCAAAAAAGGATGGTGTGTTTGTTGACAACACACTTGCTGACAACACAGTGACAGGTAATTTACAGTCATTCATCATCAGATGACAGTTGAAAACAGCAATTTCTTTATCCATTTATTTGGTTTTGACAATAAAAACATAAGAGCAGTGCATGGCCAGCTAAGGCAGATGTAAGAGAAAATGCCCTTGAAAAATGCAGCTTACATATAACAGAGAGGTTTCAAACAAATGGTAAGAGTGCTCGATAAGAGATACGATCTGCCATTGAGAACATATTTCTCTCTGAAAGCTCAGCTGGACCTGTACAATAAATGTCATGACAGCATAGCAGCTGTGATTAAAGACATCCAATGTGTTGCCACAGCCACAGATATATGTTCAAGCTGTGCCATAGAGCCTCATATGCGCTGACCCTGCTCCTCATGATACACACAAACCTCTGCCAATGTCTTGCAGGTTGAAAGTGTCAGCTGGATGAATGGGTCATGATGGATATGGTCAGGATTTTTAAATCTCTCTGTAGCCAGTGAGAAATGGATCACGATGTCTCAGGACAAGGAAATATTGCGTGTACTAGCCTACTGACACAGTTCAGCACCGCATTCATGGACGTTGTTTTTAGGAGTCTGACAGACGTGCTGGTTTTACTTTTATAAGATGTCTTTTAAGTGGAAACAGACAATTTACCCCCTAGCGTTTTCAAATGGTATTATTGTTGGCACTGCTGGCGCAAAGACAAACTGATCGCTTTCTGTTTTCGGAGACAAGATTGCCAGTCAGACTTTATTTTCCCAGGAGATTTCGTACCTGGTGGCAGACAAATAGCATAGTGAAAGCAAGGTTTATGGGGAACCAATCTCAACGCTAACTGTGTCATTATAGCCTTTAAATTGTGCACTCAACAGTTACCTCATAATGACACTTTAAAGAAAAAAAAGATACTCAATAAAAGCTGGTAGAAAGAAAGTGGTGGGGATTATGGTAAAGTATAGTATGCTCCACTGGGACACACAAATTTAGCAAATCCATTTACACATCCCAAGCAGAGAAGATCTGTTTCTTACATATTTATGATGTTCATCTTTGCTTGCATCTATGTTTGCCCACACACTCATTCTAAGTCAGAAAACCATCCCTTGAATGATGAGTTACTGATGTGGTACGCTGAATCTGATCTTTTGTTTGAGCTGTTTAGAAATAAGCAGTGAAAGGATCGACCGGCGCTGCCTGTCATGAGGAGTGCCCTTGATTAGCCATCAGTGCAGTGAACAACCAGTGAAGCATTCTCATCATGTTTTGCCTCTCGAGCATATTGGCAGCACTTGGCAGGAGGGCATGAGAAATTGACTTGGCAGTAAGTGGGGTGAGGTGAAGTGTGTTTGTGTGTGAGAAAAAGAGACAGAATCGTGGACGTACGTGTAAATTAGACTAAACTGTGACAGTTACGAGAGGTTAAAGAATTTGTTATTGTAATAAACATTAAAGCATTCTTTCCAAATGAAAGCCGCCATCTGATGCTGGTAACAAAACACATTCCTCAGAGATTGTAGCAACACACTCTAATTGGCTCAGTATAAATAGGAATGCAGAATGTCATTTTTAATTAATGCACTGATAATTATCACTCACTCAGAAAGAGGTGTCCAGGCTTTTGCAGTACAGCAAAAAACAAAGTGTGCAAGTGTATAATTCCACGCATCTGTTTATCACATTTAAACCATTGTCTTTAATTAGATGTTTATAGTCTGCGCTTCAACAACGTGGCAAAGTAAAATAGTAGAAGGAAAAGAGGCAGGGAATTCAGCTTGCTCGCTTTCCCTTACTTACCATGAACAGATGGAATAACTCCCACACCATTAATATAGCTTATTATGGGCACAGGGCACAGAATACATTGTGTGAACTTGTATTTTAACAATTTTCTATTTTATATGATTAAAGATTCCGTCTGGGTGTTTTCACTTACTCTTAAAGGTGTACTCAGGTGATTTACTATTGCACTTCCTTCAAGCTGGCAGACTTTCGAGAAACAGATTAAAATTAATGGTCAAATCAATGCAGAGGCTATAACATCCTGACTTGTATACCTTAGTTTACCCAGTAATCAGACTTGTTTGGCCATTTTGTTTTCACCTCCTTTATTCAGCCATGTGTCCCATAAACACAGTTTTTATCTAACTGTAGTAGTTGTTGCATGCTCCCCTGAAACTCTTCCTTTACCTTGGAAACAATAAGTAATTAACTAAACTAGCTAAGTAAAGTTCCACTTAAAAGCCTTCTCAACAATAAAGGTCTGGGAAAAGCCACCTACTGGAGATTTATGAGATCTGGATTCATCACAGGGGGCTACTACTCAACCTGTGAAAACGATTGGATAATGTCGTCTGTGGCTTTGGAGGAAATAACCCTGATAAATTCAAAAACTTGATGTGATCCGGTTGCATGATAGGAAATGCAGGAATCACTGTTGGGGACCTTGACTCATACTAGTGAGAGTCAGTTAGGATATCTTGGTCACACAGGCTTTTAACCTTGACAGATGGGAGGCACTATATTAAATTGCAGTAATACCCCTTTAATGTTTAGAATGTGCTGATGAAGGAATCATTTCTGTAAGTTGAATTACAACAACCTCTTCTTGCTGTTTTTCTTTCGCTATTTGTCAGACTCTGGGATGGGTACCTGCCTAAAAAGCTCTGATTGGCTCTGTTTTTTTCCCAAACAGCTGTCAATGAGCACAACACCAGACTTAATTAAATCGTTAAAAATATCTGTGAAGTGGGCTGTAGTTCAAAGGTCTGACCCCAGGCTAGTCTTCTGCTATGCACAATGCATCTTAATAGCACCTCTCCATTAGACCTCCCCTGCATGGTAACAGCCTACATCTCTAAAACTCCATCCCCCTATTTTGTTTTTGGTTACGATTTGCATATATACTCTAATGACATCATCCTGGTTATTCTCTCAGACTTTAGAAAGCCTCCTATACAGCCAGCAGAGACAACATTATACAGCGTTTTTTCAGATTGAGTAGTACCCATCATGATGAGTAAACTGATCTCCAAGTGTTAAGTGGTTTTCCCTTTATAATAAGTCATAAATGTTGTATTTCCTCCAAAAGAAGCAGTGTTTGACCTCCATATGAGAAGTTAGATGAATGTCTCATGAATAAGCAGAGACCAAAAATTGCACCCAGTGCACTTCTTGTCACTCTTCATCACTACTAGCAGTCTGTAGTGGATGCCAGACCCACAGAGGCAGTACCTTTAGCCCTTTGTATGTTTCTCTGTTTGGCCCAGTATTTAGCCCCGAGCTGATCGGTGTAATGACCTCAGTGTTAAAGTGGAAGCAGAAATCAATATGACGTCCCCAGGTGTTCATGATGTGTGGATGCACTCTCTGGCCTCTGATTTAGGGAGACAGCTACAGAATGAAATAACTTGTGTTGCTCATTTTTACGACTGCATCCTTCCCAGTCTCAGAAGACTTGAATCTTCATGCACAGCTTTAATATTATTGTCATATACTCTGCTTCTTTTAGTATCTCAGAGATGACGATTAGAAGTGGATGAAATTGGAGAGTTCAGTTATACTACAATCAAAAAATATCTGCACTTTCTATGCAGACTGAACTCTTAAGTTGCCACAATGCCTCACATTAAGCACAAACTTCTTGTTAGAGTGGTGGAGTTGAGTTGAGCATCTCAGTCAGACTTCAGCCAGAGAAACTACAACTCTGCTGACTACTCTTCATAAATACAACAGGGTGAAGGGGTCAGCAGACTGTGGGTGGGAGGCATTTCTAGAGCCAATACAGAAACAGTGTTTTAACCCAACCTCACAGTGCTGTTGTATAAACTGTTCATCAGCCATACTGTCTTGTTAAAGATGCTGATTGGTCGACTTTCATTGGTTCATAGCTGATAGGCAGCCTCAGGTTCAGCCCCCAGTGGAGGACATACACAGTATGTCATACTGTATAGGCTTAGAGATAGACCATGTTATGGTAAAATACAAAATATTGCTTTGTGTCATCTTCAGGCTATTGTATTGTTTCAATTTGTGTATTTCAACCTCTGCTTAAGCTGAAAAGCAGACAGACACGAGTGATGATGTCATCAACAGACAAACCCTGCAGCTGCTCCATAGACCATAGTAAATAATGAAAGTCTCCCAAGTTACTTTGACAGTATTGTGAATATTTCACTGGAATAGGGCCACATCTTTAATGCACAGCTGTAAGCATTGCACTGAAATATAACTCTTGAAGGCAATAGAAACTCCCACAGAGCCCACAGTGTTACTGACCGTTTCAAATGGACTATCTTTATGAAGTGTCATCATTAATTCAAATCATGACAAACTTCGACAGTTGTTTCTGGATATCGACATTACCGTCCTAAATCATGGAAATAGAACAATATTAATTTTGTTTTATGGTGAATGCTCCTCTAAACCGCCCTGAATGGCAGCTACGAGAGGGAAGAGTGATTAATGAAAGCGAGAGCTGAAACACCACAATATTACATCCTGGAGCGCCAGGGGAATGTGGACTGTTGTGTGATATACTTGGCGATGGGGCTGGCAGATATTTCTCCATCTGCCCCATCTCAAAGTTCATGTCTACCTTGGTCGGTTCTGTGATCACTCAAGTAGGAATAAAAAGTATAGTAAATTCAGCGCCATGGTTTCAGTATGGTGCTACATTCATAGTGTCTTATCATACAAAGTAATAATCCTTGTGGTCAATATTGTCTTAAAGGTTTTCATTTTCACATGTGAGGAGTATGACTGATATAATGCATAACTGTCCAACACAGTTCATTGCATTGCATATTAGTTTTGATATGTTATAGCTAATAAACATATACATACAGTACATTTGTCATATTGTCATAACAATATAGGGAAACATATTATTTGT
Organism: Pagrus major; assembly: GCF_040436345.1. Taxonomy (NCBI): domain Eukaryota; kingdom Metazoa; phylum Chordata; class Actinopteri; order Spariformes; family Sparidae; genus Pagrus; species Pagrus major. Next base: position 12,437,374 of record NC_133227.1, on the reverse strand, counting down.
AATAAATTTCAGCCATTTCACCCAGGTCAGCAGGAACACTTCACATCTGTACACCAGAGTTTTCCAGGGAAAATATCTACCAGTGCCAACGGTTCAAACAGCATATATAAAGCTTTGATATCAACACAGACAAGCTGAACAACTCTGAATTTAAATACTGTTCTAAATCTTAATTAGTTAATGTGCTATACATTCAATGAGTAGGCATTTATCCTTTTTATGCTCATATTAACTTTAACTTTAACACATTACTTCACAAAACAGAAAAACACATGCGTTTAGTTTCTTTTTACAGCTATTCATTTTGATTTGTGTGAAAGTGTATCATTGTTGCAGAGACAACACTCCACACTCCAGCACTCGATCCCCATGGTAATGTAATGATTGATGCAAACAATGCCTGTCCTCTGTCTGAACTTTCCCATGTGTGCTTTAGAGGATGTCAATCATTACGGAGTCAAGAAAATATGAAATACTGCAAGTGAGACACATAAACACAGCCGTTTTCCTTCAACAAGAAAAATCTTAGGCTGAGCCACAGTTGCATAATAAGGCAAACAGACTGCAGGCTACATATTTACACAAACATGGGTCATAAAACCAGCCCTCCTGAGTCATTTATGCTCAGGGCAAAGTGCTCTCAAGGAAAGAGATTTATTTGGCTTCATTATGTTTGCATGGTGAGGCTGGTGCAGCCATCATTTCTATTAGACACTTTTCTGGCCCATTAAACCTCATTACATATTGATCCTGTTCCTCAGGATGATAATGTACCATTTATTTCCATTGGTCCACTTCCACCTCTTCATACATTCATTGTTCATAAAGTGTCATTGAGTGCCAGTGGAGATGCACACTTCACTTGTTCCTAGATTACATGACAGGTTTAGTTCTTATGCTGCCTGTAAAACAATAAACACCATTTGGATCACTTTGACATGCAAATAAACATCTGCAGAGTGTTTACTACCCATGTCAGTTTGCTTTGTTGACTTTAACTTATCTAGCAGTCATCTTCAAACAGACTATAAAACTGAGAATTGCTTCTGCTCAGAAAGACTGATAGTATATGCCCGCTGTTTGCTGTTAAAGGGCCAGTTTATAGGATATGGGGGATCTATTGGCAGAAATGGAATATGATATTTATAAATGTTTTTTAATTAGTGTATAATCACTTGAAACTGAAATTTGCTGTGGTACAATTTTCTTAGAACGAGCCTTTCATATCTACATTGGGACCGGGTTCGACAGTAGCCCTGAATGGACAAACACTGGCTCTTGAGAGCTTTTTGCGTTTTAGCTTGCTAATGTTAGCCTCAAGGGCTAGATGTTTACAGTTGCTTGGTAGCACTAAGTATCTCCCTGATTGGCTGTTGTATTCCCGTTTGGAAAATACTGACGTAATCATCCAGATTTTAAATCCATCATCAATGTTTGATTTTGTGGCCCTGATGAGTCAGTGAGCAGTTAAGGAGGCTTAAGACTGGATCTGTAAACCCCTCACATTACTAGATAATCTGGGTTGAACTTTGGTACGGACGAAGCTCCCAGACCAGATTTCTCCTCTGATTGTAGGGAGGGTGAAATAAGGATTAAATCGTCCTGAAACTCCTGTATTGTGAGCCCAGCCTAAGAGTTGCTGGTGGGTTTTTTTCACATCATCTCTGGTTTTCTCTTCTTCCCTCTATTCAGAGGAAGAAAGTCAATGTTCAAGTGTTGCTTGTGCCAAGCAAGAGGGTGTTGGAGTGCATCACATTGTTCTGTTTTTTGGTCAGTTTTTGAGTATTCACCTACATCATTTACTATGTATGACATTGCTTTACAGAGGCAAACCTCCATATCTTTCTGTGCATTTCTGCATTATAAACATCACTGCAGTTGCCCTAACTGCACGATGTCTGTGTGAAAATCTGACCTGTTCATACAGGGCTGTTGCTCATCTTTACCTGCTGTAGATTGACTATGCTTAACATATTGTCACCTTCTGTTCGGATGTGCTCCCATCTGTAAGTTGAAAATGCAGTTTTTGATGCACCTATGCATATTTACATTTTCACACCCTGTAGATTGGACATTAAACATTCCTCCACCTGTAAAATAAATTCAGGCGTAAATTTTATTAATTGAAGCAACTGTTTACTGTGTTGCTGTCTGCATCCCACTCTGCTTCTTGCCGTAACTATCTATATCTCAGTCTTTGATTTATTTGATGTTTTTTTTCTGCACTTCTGCTACTGTAATCATGCAATTTCCCTTCGGGGTTATTAAAGTTTCATCTCATCTCTTCTTATATAAACCTGTTTTACTCCCCCTACCCTTTTTTTAAATCGCCCACTGCTTGTCCCTTACAAAGCACTGCATCACTGGTGTCCTTCAGAACCCTTCCAGAGATGCAACTTTTTAGGTTCATCTCACTAATGAATGTTTGCACAGTTTCACCTTTAACTGTTAATTTTCACAGATCATCACTAGTTAGTAACTAGTACACTAGTTTGCTAAAACAGAGTTCTGCAGCTCCAAGGTTTGATAATAAAAAAAGTTAGGACCATTTTTAGGCTTCTGTCGCCTGTGCTCTGCTCCAGTTGTACCAGCTGAGTAGTTTTCTTCTAAGCTGTCAACTCACTTCACCCTCAGCCTTTGTTGTTCTTTTGCTGCATGATCAGCTGCCCACGAAACTTTATGTAATGATTTTTGTGTGCATGACAGGGACATGAACGCAGTGACAACCCCTCAGTGGTCGTTCTCGCTGTCACTGGGGTGAGGTCTCTGTCTGAGGCCACCTGGCTTCCCTCGGGGGACATAATTTATGATGCTAATGAAATGTGAGCATGCATAGGCCATCGGAAAGTAAGTGATGAATCTCCTGCACGGAGCTCGTCATCCATCACAGAGGTCCCCCCCGCCTGTGGAAGCCTACAGGAAGCCCGAGCCTGTTCCTCTCTGATTAATGTTTAGGCTGATGCATCTCCAAGATTATCTCTTTTGATCGTGCCATCTCTTTGTTATTGCTGCTACAGGCTTACTGCGATTAGATCATGTACTCCGGGCTCTATTTTAACACAAAGTCATTGTGAGAAATATTTGACTTTGCCTACAGAGGAATTAAATCATCAAGCTGAGTAACACATTCACTGTTGCACTGTAAGACTCCTCTGCAAGCCAGATTTTTCTGCTGCTATTCCCTCATTTAACCTTGATTATTTTCCATTAGAGGAAAGTTTAGTTACATGCCAGTTGCGCCAGATAAGTTCTATTGTTTAAATGCAGATTGGATCCATTTATTTTCACTCAAAGGCTGAACATTTGAACAGACAGTGGGGATTTTTGCAATTACATTTATCTGAGAATGTCCGTTGCTTTGTACACTGGAAAGTAATTTTGGTCAGTAGAGATTTGCAGCCACTGCTACAGCTGCTGAATTTAAACAGTCTTTTAGGCGTGTTTATTAAAGCCCAGCAGTGTTTATCTGTGTGAAATAAATTTTACCCTCCAGAATGGCTGCCTTAATAAAGATGCTTCAAATGTATGCAGATACATACCCCTCCCTCTCTCTGTCCTTGTCTTTCGGTCTTTGAGCAAATATAATTTTTCGTGCAAGGAAGGATACAAGCAGACTGATCATCTAGTGGTGCAGAGTTAGTTTATTCTTTGCATTGCAACCAGGTGTCATCATTTTACTGGGAATGCAAATAAACATTATTTTTTATCATTTTTTACCCTGTTGCCCTTCAGACTCCTAGAGCCTAAATCACATTTTAAATTGCTTGGTTTTAGAGGCGTGACTGTAGGGAATGCAATGTCAGTCTATCAGTCCATCACTTTGTTGCAGCCTGAAATATCTCAACACTTATTGCATGGATTGATATGAAAGTTTGTACAGATCATCCCCTGACCTTACCTCTAGTGCCACCAGCGGGTTGACTGTCCAGAGTAAAATTTCTCAACTTTTGAATGGATAAGAAATTTAGTAGACATGTTTCCCACAGATGAATTATAATGACTCCGCTGTCCTCAGGTCAGATGTTGAATATGTCCAGTACGTTTCTTTATGATCAAATACCTGCAAAACTAATGACAATCCCTTCAGCCTCAGCTGGACTTTTTGTTTAGTGCCAAAAAGCAAATGTCAGCCCACAAACATGCTAAACTAAGATGTGTAAACACATCTGATAAACATCATCATGTTAACATTGTAATGGTTAGCATGTTTGCATGCTGACGTTAGCATTTTTCTCTGCTGTGCCAAAGGACAGCCTCACAGACGCTGTAACAGTTACAATTTACAATCATGTAAAACAGAGAAAGGCACCAAAAGAGAATCTGATGCCAGCAATATGTATTTCTCACTCGTGATCAGTGCACATCTCCTTTTTTCCAACAAAGCCAAATTCAAACCAGTGTAAAAGGCACAGATGAAAACACATACAGATTTCTCATGTGAAATGACCAAACCATGTGTTTAAACTTTTAGCAGAAAATGTTTTCATGTAGGACTTAATTGCTCTGAGTAAAAGCCTGATTGAGAAGACACATACCATTTTTAGCTACAACAATTTCAATAACTGCTTAACAATTTAATAAGCTACGTGATTAATTGTTTCAGCTGTTTTTTTTTAAATTAAAAACCAGGATAAATAAGTTTACTCAAATTATAGAGTTGTCCAATTACCTTAACAACCTTTTTACAGAGCTGATTTTATAGAGCCTTTATTTATATTTGTTTGCCTCTGCCAAGGAGGTTGTTTTTTCAATCGTGTCCATTTGTTTAATGGTTGGTTGTTCGTCAGCAAGATTAAACAAAAACTACTGAACAGATTTTCACAAAACTTGGTTTGAGGATGGGATTTAGCAGATTAAAACCTATTCACTTTTGGTGCAGATCCAGACAAAGGGACACATCCAGGATCTTGATGAAAAAAGTCAGGCGTATTTGGTTGGCTGGTATCTATGAGTACAGTTTGGCCTTGGTAGAGGTATGCACTCTACTGAGTGCCATTCTAGTTTTAAGTTTGTTTTATATTTGCTGTGTCAGATGATGAGGTGATGAAATGCAAATGAAACAGATAATATCAAAAGCCATAATGACACTAACAGATACCATAGCACTGTTACCTGCTGAGCCACCAACATAACTCCTTTGATACTGTCAACCTCTGCACGTGTGCATGCATGTAGGATGTGCTCGGATCAGTGTTTGCATAATTAGATAGGAGTGGTGATCTGGTTAGACGAGGGTTGGAACATCCCTCTCCTCACATCAGTGGTTACGGTTATCTGAGCAGCTCTGTTCCACTTCCCCCAACACACAGTAGTCTCTGTCGTGAGTCTGCATGAAACAACCCTGCCAAGACACCCTCCTCCACCCCCACCCACCGCTGTCATTTCCAATAGCTTTCCACCTTGCCATGATGAAGTGTTGGGCTCTGCCCCCGTTGCCCTCCCCTCATGCATGCAGACTGGTGAGCCAGCAGAGAAGAGAAAACAGGCACAGCTGGTGTGAGACACGAGGAAACACTTTCTACACCCACTATGGATGATGTGCTACTGGGCTGCACAGCATAGAAAGTAAACCACTTCTAAATTAATTAGCTCTAGTCAGAATGGTAATTAGTTTGAAAGTGCCAGGGATTTACTTTGTGTGAGATAAACGTGTGAAAAAAGGGAAGCGAGAGGAACATTCAAATCCGTGAAGGAACACAGATAGTTTAAAGAAGTGGAGTTTACAAGTACCTCTGCTAATTCCTCACCTCTCTCTCACACGTTGCCACACACCTTTCAAAATCTGGCTTTTTTATTCTATTCTGTTCTCTGTCCTGCTGCGTTGCTGGCCTTCTTACAGTTTTGCAGCTTTCTTATTTCCCCATGAATTCTTTGTACTTGCTTATCTATGCTAATATTGTTTCTGAAGATATAACAACCTTGAGGCTGATACTAATTAAAGAGAGTAAGAGGAAAATAAAACACCCTTTCCCTTGTAAACAAATTTTAATGAATTCATGTGGAAATGAGACGTGAAGGGGATAAATCCCTCATCATTAAGCACTCTAGGTTTTCCTGTTCTTTGAGTATCTTGTTTGTCAATAATGTAAGCATGCAAAGTGTAAATGAACACCCCTGATGCAGGGAGAGAAATTAAATTAACATGAGGTGTTTGGTGTTATGGTAGTGCAGTTGGAATCAAAGAAGACATCAGCTCAGGAATCAACTACATCTTCTTTCTTCAGTTCAAATCCTTTGGTTCTCCAAGATGTCTACATGTACAATAACACATCAGTTGTTTGGTTTGTGCTTAACATCATGTATTGCATGTATACAATATGTGAACTAACAAGCTATGCTGACCTGGAGATAGTTTTTAGATGTTGTTTTCCATCAGTTGTACCAACCTTCACTTGTCAAACAAGGCTGTTTCCCCCACTCCACCACTCTCATTTTTTCATCCTGCTGTCGGGGCTCATGCTGTCTGTCAGGCAGCCCGCTATTCACAAATACACATTTCTGCTGTGTGGCTGCTTACATAGAGCTTTTACTCACAATAACTCGTGGCATAACTCCATTTTACAACAGTCATTCCCAGTCTGTCACCTTGTACAGAGGGAAATTGTAAATGTGAAAAGTGTGCTCCTTGCTGACACATTCATAACCACTCCAGATTTAAATAGCTGTTGCAAAACACATGATTTAACAGTTACTATAGAGCTTACACAACCAGTTTCATTCACAGTCCCACCACCCCCCATGCCTGTAATTCCTGCAGTAGTCAAAGCTGTACAGTAACCATTAATTATTTCAAATATGTGCATCTGTAAGTATTTCTTAGTGCTTACCAACACTTTTTGCCAATGCCAGCATAGAAATCATATAAAAACACTATAACTTCAAGTCTTGGCTTGTAATCATTTAATCAAAATGTCTTCTTCTGTCTCAAAGTAATCAGGTGGTTGTTGTCTGTAGAGTTTGAAGTGCTAGTACCCGAAAGCAGATTGACTTTTGATGATGCATTTTTGCAAGAATGTAAACAAATTTTGCAAATTGGCTACATAAAAACACATGGTGATTATGCAGACATTCAGCAAGGTTCATCCTCAATAATAATTGAGATAATTCATCAGTGTTCATCATCATTAGTTTTGTAGTGCAGCATAAAGCCTGACAGGTATTATTTTAACCTAATGATCCTACAGGCAGACATTGCTTTAAAGCATGCCTTGCCAGACTGAAAAATCCTCACTCCACGCTCAAATGATTTTTACATTTTTGTTTTAGTGAACACAAAAGAAGTTGCATTTAAAAAATTTTTTTTTGCCGGGACTAACTAAATAAATTAAATAATACACTTGTCAAGACTTTTTACAAACTACTTTTACCCTCAAAACCACATAAAGCATTGTTATGTCAATCTTCAATTTTGCAGTATCTGCAAACTATGTGACATGCAACTAACCTCCCATGTTGCCAGTATGAAAGCAGCCAGAAAACAGCTGCCATGTGACAGAGCACCAGCACAGACTTAACAATGGCAAGCTTTCACAACAATTAATGCCATTACCATAGCACACAACGGACATCCAACATGTCAAAATATTATTCTTCACAGCTCATTTGCACTAACTATTTTCCGTCATGCTCGGCATCCTGTGGTGCAGAGATCTGAAGGGTCGGCGGGTCAAGGGGACTTTGTAATGGAAACAGATCTTTGTTGAGGTTCACCCTACAAGGCTTAAAGGCTGTAATGCCACATTGCAGAGCACCTGCGTCCAGAAATCCACTCAAAGCTAAGCAGCTAGCCCTCATGTGGTCAGCGTGATTACACTAATACGATTAGCCCTTGCTTTTTTCTATCCTGGCTGGATTAGAATATTGGATAGCTGAGTAGAGAGAAACATATTTTAGACCTTAGTGATTTAAGAGATTACCAGCTCTGGTCTGACTGCAGCCTTCTCCACACACACGCTCATGCACACACACACACACACACACACACACACACACACACACACACACACACTGACATGCATGACTGCAGGAGGAGGCACGCAGAACAGTATTATGTTCTTCCTTAGTAACCCTGGTGGATGGCAGAGGATAGGGGCATGATATCTTTTTTTCTTAGTTATGGCAGTGCCTTGGGTGACTAGAAGTTATTGTGACAGCACTGTTTTGCAACAGTAAAGACAGGCTCTACATTTGTTCATTGGTTCTTAACAAACTGCAATCTGCATTTTAAAGTAATATATCACTGTTTGTGTAGAGTAATACATTACTTATGCTAATTTTTAGTTACTTTAAACAAAATACCCAAATAACCTATATAGAACAATTAAATAGCCTAGATCTTTTTAAATAAACAACACAGGGATGAGCAGGCAGACAAAGGATAAAATTCTGATACATTATGAGATAGGAATAGATATTTTTAATTGTAGGCTTAGTCATAAGAAACACAGTAGACCTATACCTTCTATAATGTAGCTTATAATGACGTGACAAGACAAAAATCTCTTTTTCTATGCCTTTTTATTTTAGTCCACAGAACAAGGAATGCATGGACATATGTGATTCAAGAATGTAAATTAAAGTGCGCTCGGAGGATTAAGTGCCATCATTAGGCCTACGAAATACAGATAATTTCAGTCACACAGGACTTATAGAACTTATAGGCTCAGCTATATTAAACACACGCATAGCCTGTATTATTATGGTCATGCGCAGTGTGGATGGGTGTTAAAAAAACAACAATAAACGCTTCACTTTGGTCGGTAACGTGGACTGTAATGCGTGATGTGACGTAACTGTAGTAATACATTACTGAAATACTATTGGTTACGCATTATATTATTCCATTACTGCTAAAATAAATATATCACCTTAATGCGTTACTTTTGTAACAGTTTACAAAAGTAACGAACAATAGTCCAAATCTCAAATATATTTAATATACTGTCATGTAAGACAAAGAAAACCAGCAAATATGCAGACTTAAGAAGCTGGAGTCGTCATGTTTTTGACATTTTTGCTTGAAATATGACTGAATAACACTTATTTTCTATGAAAAAGTGGTAAATATTGTAGTTCACGTACATCATTGTGGAGAGGTTTGCTTCAATAAACTGTACATTACTATATAGAGAAGATGAACCCTGTTATGCTTCACATTACACAACTTTGTATACTGCCGCTGCACATAATATATAATAAATAGACACGCACTCCATATGTCTAAGCTACTCCCTTTTCATGCCCCGGTTGTTCGGCAGTGGTGTGTACCGACTCTCATCCCTGCTGCCTCACACCAGTGGAGTACAAACCAGCTGATTATTGACTTGGGTTGTGGTTAAGAGGAAGTGACAGTGTGATGAGTTCTAGACAACATGCAGCATTCTGGGGTAATGCCTGTATTTGTAGCCCAGCGGGCCAAGCCATAACACTTACCATTTAATAAGCAACAGCCTGCAGGGAGCCCTGGGCTTATTCATCCTCCAGTAGCTTTCTGCTGAACACAGGGCACTCTGCTGGGACCAGGAGCAGACCATGGATGGATTATAAGAGCTGGATACAGCGTGGCCATTCAGCCGTGCTTCTAATTTGTTTCACTGGCCACTCGCAGTATTGCAACTAAAAATCTCCTGCAGACAAAACAGAATTTCCCCTTAGACCACTGTAGACATATGTAAACCTGTTGACAGGACACCAGTGATAAACATGGTCAATTATTACTCTTTCTACTGTGTATTTTTTAGACATGGGGGTTTAATCTTTGTAAAACTTTTCCAAAGCCCAGGAAAATCCCTTTTTTTCAGAATGATGTAAACACGGTGTATCTTAGAATTCACGTAGCCCAGCTGAGACAAGGGCATGATGAGATTATCATCAGAAGTAACCTGGAAGCTGGAAGCCTTTGCCGTATGCTCTGTGTGTGCAATCTTTATTGGCATGACTACGTGCCGTCTTTGGGTCTGGTATCCAGCTCTTTTAATGCATCCACCAAGCAGACCACTCAGCTGTGAGCCACCCCTGGCCAAGGACACAATATCAGCACTGGAATGTCCTGGCTGGGGCTTATACTGCATCTGTGTGTTCAGTCATGTGTGCCACATGTGTCTGGATTTGACACCCAAGAATGACTCATGTTTACTTTAGTAATGAATGCATCAGTGGTTACATTTACATGTGCTGACTGTCTGCTGGCCAGACTGCAGTTAAGGTTACATACAGTAGGTTAAGCTGTTTACATGCATGCTTGACCTCTGACCTCTTGTTGCATGAATAATTCAACAGTGTGTGATATGTTGTGCACTTGCGTGTCAAACAAAAAGACAGAGTAGTCCATTGAAAAATAAGTATGAAATGGATGAAGTTGTGCTTTTAGATGATGTGGGAGATTATTTAGGTACAGAAAAAGGCCCTCAAGGACTTTAGCATTGTTCTTTTTAAGCAGTACCTTTAAAGCTTATGCTTCTTGTTTCATTCTCACCAGTGGCAGGTTTCTTGCAGACTGCATCAGGTTTCCTCCACAAGCTTTCCAGGCCCTGCTACATTGTAGCATAGTGTTTAATCCGATGGTGCGAAAGCTCAATTACTCTCATCAGACCATTGAACCTTCTTACAGCAGACTTCAGAGTCTCCCATGTGACTTCTGGCAAACTGTAGCTCAGATATAATGTGAGTTTTCTATGAGTGACTTTCTCCTTGCCATTTTCCTATAAAGCTGCGACTGATGAAGCACTCTGATAACAGTTGTATGGACAGTCTCTCCAATTTCACACTGCAAGGCCTTGGAACTTCTGAGTTGTCACAGGTGTCTTGGTGATGCATGGTTATATACTGGTGATCTCTGTTTAACTAATTATGTGACCCCTAACCCTAACCCTGACCTTTTTCATAGCAGTTTCTTTGGCCCCATTAACACTTGTCATTTCAAGTGTCCTGGTTCCACATAAAATCCACGCGAGACTTAAGACACTTTAATTTCCACTTAGGCACATATTTGATTTATGTAGGTGGCATGAATAATCAGATTTCAATCCATCTTGAATGCTTCTTGGATGCAATGAGTAAGCAAAATACCAGAAACCTTGAACTGGCTCACCTAAATGTAATGCAGTTGTCATCAATCTATTCCATTTCCATCTCTGCTTTCCCAAGTTTCTTCTGTCATGAAAAGGAGGTTTGGTCTGCACCAGTGATAATTTAAGTGCATCCTATTAGATTGGGTGAATACTTATCCAAACATGTATTTCATCACTGTCTTGGTGAAGTCATGTATCACTGTAATGAGCTGGGAATGGGCAACCCAGTTTTCAATTTTGCGGCAATGCATTTTTAAGGTATCACAATGAGTTATTAAATGGTTTATTTAGCCTAAGACTTAAGAATTATTTTGACCCAAAAAGGAACACGGACTCCTCCAGTTTAACTGAACAATTCTTACATTTCGAGATGATGTAGTTGCTGAAACTTCATTTAGAAAGCAAATAATTCCAGTAGTTTTAGAAATAAATGTAGACACACATACAGTTGTGGCACTTGCAGATTTGCATATCATAGAATAGTGGACTGTTGGGGTGGGCTACCTTCTCTGAGTAGCCTTCTAGTTTTTTTTATTCATGATTAATCTGCCAGTTATTCTTGTGTTTTGAATATTATTTTGCCCATGACAATGTGACATCTTCAAATGCTCTTTTTGTTTGTTTGTGGGGAAACTTTATAGGTTTTCCTCATTCAAAAGTTAACATGTTCCCTTGGTTAAGCTGCCAGATAATGTTCAGTATTCACAGTCGAGAGTCACCCTGGGATTCTCTTTTAGTCAACACCCATTTTTCCTGCATTGATGTCTCATCTCTCATGCTGTCGTCGCTTGATGCCTCCTGTCTCTTTCGTTCTCTGCTCTGTTCTTTTGCCCCAGGCAACACCTCTCTCCTAAGACAGAGATGTGATGGGTAGCGCTTGTGCAGAGAAGAGTGATGGAGCTTAAGCGACGAAGCAGATGTAAAGTAAAAGCAGCTTGTCACACCAGGTACTTTCCCCCTCTCTAACAGATGGCAGATTTGCTATCACAAGCCTTTGTCTTCATATCTGAAGGAGAGATGGCTCTTGTCAAACACCCGGAAAAGGCGGCAGCATGCTATTGTCTCTTTTCTCATCGGTGATATGACAGAAAATCAAATTTCACAGCATAATTGTAATTATCTCCTACAGAAGTACATGTATTGTACTGCATGCTGACAGAGCAGAGTTTGTCATCCCTCTTTCCTGTCATTCATCACCTTCTCTAGTTTTTTATTAAACTACACGGGTAGATAGATGCTTTCCACTTCCATCTAAGCTTAAATTTGTTATATAAAAGCTGTTCTTTTGCACTCTCCCTAAGGCCCATTTCCTCTTCTTTTCTGAGGCTACTAGCAAGGATAAAGCACTATGAGGAAAAATCCTGCACCACCATGACTTATGGGCCATAATCCTCCACTTATGCATTGACAAGGCATCCCTAATACACAAAGCGTATCCCTCTCTCTACACACACTAAATCTAAAAGGATGAAGAAAATGGGGCTGAATTTCCTAATGCCTTTTATCCTCTAGTTCTCTATCAAGTTCTCTTTTCCTCGACAGACTCTGGCAGGCCATCCTGTTACATTTGTTGCGAGAATTAGATTAGCTTCTTATCAGATGAAGTCCCACTGAGGTTCACCTTCCATGTAGGTGATGTCAGGGTTGATGCAGTAAATCCCACAGCTGCTAAAACATGCCAGACAAAGGTTTGACCGGGTCTCACATTGGAGATATTGGTTAAGTCAGGTGAGCAATAAGTATAGGCTTTCAATGGGTACTTTTACCTATAAGCCCGGTATTACTTTAATAGGTATGGCTGAGCTCAGCCTCAAATGAAACAGTGTCATATCAACATTTTATTCGGGTTAAAGTAACTGAGTCTGAAATTTCATTTTGATGTGTCCTTACTCGGAAGGATCAGAGAGACTCTTGGTTCTTAAAGGTCTCTCTGCAGTCTTTTCTCGCGTACCCATGGATCACTGCCAAAATCTGCCTGAGCTGCGAGAGAATGGAGCTGAAAAGGGGTATTGTCTGGGCAGAGCCCTGATAGAGAGATACAGTAGTTGTCTGTTACATCCAAAGACACAGTGAAAAGACTGGATAGGTGAACTATGCAGCTCTGATTATTATGTAAAGCCCCATTTTGACTTTGATAGATGAATTCTTTTTAAAACAGCAATGACACTTTCCACTTCACAGTACTATCCTCCTGACACTACTTACTGCCACTGTCACTGCACTTCACCAAAAGTCTGCACTGCTGTGCAACAGGGTGAAATTCTATGAGAGAGAGCTGCGCTGACATACAGAGAAGGTTTTACTTGGGTTAGACGACCACAGAGCATCTCAGCCTTGGTGACATCACCTGGTTTGTTTAGACCAACATTGTTTCCTATACATCTATTGGCTTATAGATCCTGATACAGTTATCAGCATCCAGCGGTAACAAGGTGATTGAGCTTAATAAGATTATTAAATATGCTAATTTATTCAGTGATCAGATTTACACAGTACTGTCCAACTTCTATCTGTGGACATTTTGCTTCGGGGTTTGCATGCGTAAAATACCTTGCCAGGAGTTATTAACTGTAATTGCAAACAATGACTAACAATTGTAAACCTGGCTAAAACTGGTATTCCGACTGGTTGTAATACAATGCAGACAACTTGGGTATGACATCATTCCCAGCTCTGGTTTCCGAGGTAAATGGAATGCACCATTAGAAAGGATCAAACATGCAAAACACTACATTTGCCATAATCCAAATCGATAGCATCTTTCATTGGACCCTCCCTATTCTCAGTCTCAAGCCTTAGCCAAGACAACCCTGCTTGATATCATCAGGGTTATTTATTTTAAAAGCTCACACAGAGCCACATCAGACATCTAATAACGCTTTTCTGCCAAAATTAGCGGGTCTACACGGGTTTTGTAAACATCAGTCAACCTACTAAAAATCGCATATTCCCACTTCCCGCAGGAAAGGCAGCCCGTCTGTGAAGCGTAATGTTGCATGTCACTGACGTCACGTTTCACGTCACAAACAACCCCCGCAAAATGACTTGTTTCACTATGATAATTTGAGCCATTTTGTCCAATAACTAGTTAGCCAGTCGCTAAACTGGAAGTTAGCCGGCTCGGTTGCAATCCAGGTATTTTCATAGCTGGGAAGTCGAGCTTTTTCATAGGAATGAAGGGGGCTCCGCTTTCAACACTGTCCAGTAATAAAATGTCCTTAATAGACTGCAACCCTTCCTTATTTACATGCCACCACCGGTTGTTGATAATGCGTCATCACTTCTCGTGGCAGAATTTAGCGTGTTCACCCAGGTCTTACGTTTAGATTAAAGCCGAGCTGAGCTGAGGCGATAAAAACCTGTGTCTACTGCAGAGTCAATTGACTCAGGTGTAAATGTCAAGTATACACATTTCCATTGCACACAGAAGCCCGATCTTAGTGGGTTTAAGTGGGATTTTTGACCAGTGGAAAAGGAATATGATATCTTACCACTATTTGTGATGAGTAAACCAAACCAAATAAACATATTATTCACATCTTATCTACAATAAAGCAGACATTTTCCATGAAGACTTTTGGAGTTGTTAAATAGATACAGTACAACCGACTAATCAGGGCTATTAATCAGTGCTATTGAATGAGGCTCTCATTTTTAGGTGTGCCAGGTTAACTCACATTTCAGGTGTCTTCACAGTTCCTGTTCGTCATGACATCTACTGTAGAAACGCCCTTTGTCCTATGAGTCAATCATTGGAACCTCTTTATGTGGAAAGTAAAAGCCATACGTCTGTCCCAGTTGTGTTCTATTCAACTCAAACCTGTTTTCTTGCTAAAATCTACAGAGAATAAACAAATAGGAAACTGTTGGCAGCTCATCTGCATTGAGAGATCTTTATATAGCTTTGTGGCTCATCTGTCACAGTTCTTGATATCAGGCTCTTAGTAGACAATTTAGTACTTGTAGGATGACCCTTTGAGCAATATTTATATAACATATTGTGTCCTTCAAAATAGACTTTTGCGTACAAATATTGCAAAATAGTGACATGAATAATACTGCACAAAGCCTAGACCAGTAACTGTACATGTGTAGCGATAACAGGCTAATAAACAATTCTCAGTCATGAAAACAACAGAGAAGGGGGCTTTAAAGAACAAAGCACCCTCGCCTCACTTAGCTTCTCTCTGACCCAATTAGTTTAGTAAAATCAATTTTCTGTTGTTTTGTTTGCCTGAACCTGATGCCTTGAAATGACTTGAAAAAGTAATAAGAAAACAATCCTAGAAGCCTAGGATATGTTGTTCTGAGGTGAAATTGGATGGGTTTTAGATGTTTAATGACCAGCTAAAAGCTGGCTCACAAACAATGGAGCAGTTGTTGGTTTATTTCGGCT
Source organism: Pagrus major (assembly GCF_040436345.1). Lineage (NCBI taxonomy): Eukaryota > Metazoa > Chordata > Actinopteri > Spariformes > Sparidae > Pagrus > Pagrus major. The sequence goes on along the minus strand of NC_133227.1, from coordinate 12,421,909 downwards.
CTCATCAGGTCAAGAGGCAATGAAAGCAGGCGAGGCAAGCTGTGGAAGGAAACAAAGCAGACAAATGGTTAGTTGTGGTCTTAAATGTGATGGCTAAAATGAAGATAAAGGAGAGTGTGGATGTGAGCCTGGACTAAAAATAGCTGTAAGGAATAGAAGAGAAGCAGAAATGTGGAAAATGCGTAAAGCAACAGATCTATCCTACATTCCTGAGACATTCTAAAGTCACACAGCAAAATGCAAAACTTGGTAAGTAATCCAGATTACATGCACTTTTTAACTACTTGTTTGTGTCCAAGTCATGACATTGCTGTTTCAACCCCAAAACAGATCCCCTGAGAACACGTATGTAAAATGCATTCTGCCACTGTCAAGAAATGTTTTTTTAAACAGCTGGATCATCCGGTCTTAAACTAGAGCTTAAATGTTGAGCCCAAGCCAAAAAATATTTTATCAGGATTAATGGCACCCAAAGCAAACCAAGAAAGTCTCTATCAAACAATAAAACTCATAAAAATGAATTGCTGTAATACAGTTGGAAGCTCCAAGAGATGTATTGCTTCACTGACAAATGACTGAGACAAGTAGCGAAATAAAGGCCTTGGTCTATAAATGAAATAAGGAGCTGCTACTTTTATACCATTCTAGTGGAGTTATATCAGGGTCTGTCTGTCAGTCCACCACTTTAGTCCAGACTGAATTAACAAAGTACATTTTGACATCAACATGCATGGTCCCAAGAAGATTAATCTTATTTACTGTGGTGTTCCCCTGACTTGTACTCTAGCCCCAGCAACTGGTTGACATTTTTGCAATGGCATTTGGCACAGATATTAATGGTGCCCAGAAGATAAACCCTGGTGACATTGATGAACCCCTGATTTTTTTTCTGTACGGACCCCAGGAGGTCAGAGTTTTAACTTCTCCTTCTCCTTGATTGATTGGCACAACAATGTATGGTAATGGTACAAACATTCATCTTCCCCTCAGGGAGAATTGTAATCACTTTGGTTGTATCATAACCATTCAGTTCAGTTGTCCAGTACTTTGGTTAATGACAAAATACCTGCAAAACCGGTTTCAGCTGTTGTTTGTTTTCAGCTCTCTGTTACCATGCTGATATATTAAACTAAGATGTGAGAGAGTGCAACATGCTGCAGGATCTCTCCATGATTTTGTTAAACAGGCTCATAAAGGAAAGAGGACTGTGCGAGGATAGTATCCCATAAAAAGGCACTAAATTGAAGAAGCTCACATTGATATAAACTACACATAAAAATCATGTTTGGCTTTCGCATATTAGTATTCAGAGCTCAGTTAAGCCACACTGTGAATTGGAGGATTACCAACACCTTTGATGACATTTGTCAGGTTCCATTTGTAATTTTTTTGGTTTAATACCGGGAGTCAAAGAAGGTATTCAAAGCCATAGTAGTCTTAAATAAAAAATACTCTTTAAATGATCAATTATTATTCATTCAGACAACACATACAGAAACACATCCTAGTTTTGATCAAGCTCTGTACTACACCCATTCACTACATCATCCAGACAGAGCTACACACATGTGAGTGTAGACACACACAAACACACACATACATGCCCTCAGTAGCTGATTAATAAGAGCACAGCCAGAGGCATTTACCACCACTCCATTATTCAGTTTGATTATCTGGAGGAAATGATAGAGTATTAGAGCTTTTAATGACTTTGGCATCCCCTCGTGTATTACTTGCTGATGAGGACGGTTTTAATCATTGTGCTGCGCTAACTTGGTCCAGAATCACAGCAGCATATTAATGCAATGTGTTGCAAACTATACACAAACACAGGGTAACGGGCCTCATAAGCAGAAAAAGAGCAACATGGGGATGCCTGCAAATTAAAATACATGATTAATACGCCGGTACTTTAGAGGAGGTGGGAATTTGTTGTATTGGACCTCTGGCACTGTGGGCTGGCAAAATGATCTCGCCTGAAAAGGTAAATAAGATAACAAATGCTGACTGTGGTTGCTCACATCACGTCTAATTCCCAAGGTCTCGCAATTTATATTATCCACAAGAGTGTAAAAAAACAACAAGGCAGTCCTGGGACATGAGTCACTGAAACAAGCTGAAACTGTGCCTTCTATCTTTGTGAGGGAGTAGATTAAGAAAAAAAGTTCTTCTCTTTCTTTTTATCAGTGTTTTTCTCACAGCACATTTACTGCACAGTATCTTAAAGCTCTTCTCAGTGGTGAAAGGATAGAGTAGTGAGTGAGAGAGACTACTGAAATTCAACACTCTGTATGTTAATGCACCCTGGCAGCCCTGAGTTACATGATGGGTCTGAGGGAAGCTTGTGTGTGATTATGGATGTGAATATAGTTTTATACCTTGAGCTTAACACGTCCTCTTGTCTGGATCAACACCATAAGGCGATATTTGACCCATTCTACAAATGTTAAATTGATGTATAATTCACATTTGCTGCTAAACACAAAATATAACTTTTTGTCAGATCAGAAGTTCTGTCACATACACTGTACTATTGTGGTGTTGATACATGTATGTGCTATTTAAAAGGAAACTATCTGAATACAATGGTGTTGGAGTAAAATGACCCATTTTAGAGCAGTTGGACGTTCAAATAACCAAAGTGTAATGTTAGTTATTACTTATATTGGTGTTATAAAAGCCATTATGAGCTCTCCTATTTGCTGGACCAATTTAAAAGCTGCTTGCTGTAAAATACTGGTCAGAGGCCAAATTTGTAGAGAAGAGACTTGTCGCCAGAAGAATTACCACTAATGAGTGCAGGGTCACAAGACCTGGTGTAAAATGAGTTGGAAGAGATGTAGGCAAACTTAAAATCTCAATTTTTCTCACTTAATTCCAAAATGTTTCGCTCCATCATCTCCTTCTGGCCTCATTGCAAACCACTATGCTATACACATCATACTAGTTTGTGAAAGTTACGGTACTGAATTTGTAGTTTATATAAGCACTGATGTGTTCAAGGCTCTTAGTTTACCTCCAGTTTTATAACGTTGTCAGAGTAAGCCCACAGATTTTGCTCAAATGTACAAAAACACATCTTCTGCAGTTTGACAACACGTGCAAGATTTAGAAAAAAGCTCCAAGAAATCTATAGAATAAAAAGGATATGGAGAGAACTAAGAAACCAATTCAACATTTTGAGACAAAAATGAAACATAACTAATGCAGAAACGCACTGAAGTTGATTATGTCGTCAATCTTGCTGGAACATGAGCTAATGATTTCAATGTATTTAAGTTGGATGATTATGTTTGCATGATTCAGTTTATAGTACATTTTATGTACATTATACATATTATGTCATGTACAGGCAGTGCGTGAAGCTGGGGAAACATGTCTCTGAATCCCAGACCATCAGCACCGGATCCCCCCAAGGCTGCGTTCTTTCTCCCCTGCTCTTCTCCCTGTACACCAATGGTTGCACCTCCAGTCACCAGTCAGTCAAGCTCCTGAAATTCGCAGACGACACCACGCTCATTGGGCTCATCTCTGTCGGGGATGAGTCCGCCTACAGGTGGGAGATTGACCATCTGGTGACCTGGTGCAGCCAGAACAACCTAGAGCTTAATGCTCTAAAGACAGTGGAGATAGTAGTGGACTTCAGGAAGAACCCAGCCCCACCCACCTCCGTCAACCTGTGTGGCTCCCCAGTCGACTCTGTGGAGTCCTGCCGTTTCCTGGGCACCATCATCACCCAGGACCTAAAATGGGAGCTGAACATCAGATCCCTCACCAAAAAAGCCCAACAGAGGATGTTCTTCCTGCGGCAGCTGAAGAACTTCAACCTGCCAGACGATGATGGTGCACTTCTACACTGCCATCATCGAGTCCATCCTCACCTCCTCCATCACCGTCTGGTACGCTGCTGCCACTGCTAAGGACAAGAGCAGACTGCAGCGTATCATACACTCTGCTGAGAAGGTGATTGGCTGCAACCTTCCATCCGTTCAGGACCTACACAGCTCCAGGGCCCTGAGGCGTGCAGGTAGGATTGTGGCTGACCCCTCCCATCCCGGTCACAGACTTTTTGACACTCTCCCCTCTGGCAGGAGGCTGCGGTCCATCAGGACCAAAACCGCCTGCCACATGAACAGTTTATTCCCCTCTGCAGTTGGGATCCTCAACATGTCCCGGGTCCCCCACCCCCACTGACACTGACACTGTCTCTTGCACTCGTGTACTCTGGCAATCAAACCCACCTCTGCCCTTGAATCTTTGCATTACATTAATGCAGAATTTGTACATCCTGTATTTTTAATATCTTCTATATTTTATCTTCCGTCTTTATTAATCAGCCATCCCACACTTTTTGGCTTTTTTACCAAGAAAAATTCCTCATCTGTGTAAAATCCCTCTTGGCAATAAATCTGTTTCTGTTTCTGATTCTGATTCTGATTTCTGATTCTGATTCTGATATGGTCTGTATCATGTTAAGTCACATAGAAACTTCAGCTAGAAACCATGGCAACAACTTGCATGAATTCATGAGTTGTTAGTTTCCTCTGAAAACTTTGTTTTGTAACTTACTCCATCTCTTTGTCTGGGAAACTCACAGGGTTTCTGTAGGTGCATGTGATTGATGTTGGAATTTGCCTCATGTTTCTGTAGTTGGTTGTATTTTTACCATTGTTTTCACCTTGTGTGTCTGTGTGTGTGTCTCATCATGGCTAAAATGAATTTCCACTACAATAAGTGTTTCCAGGAACAACCACGGACGCAGTTGAAAGCAAGATGGTCTCTCGTTCGTATTTGCTACACTTTTTGTTATACAGCATATTATTATCATGTTCTTTAGCTGCAGTGCATTGAGCTCTCAGGGCCACCTTATACATTTTAGAAATTGTCTAAAATTATATTTGTTTCCTGTCGCTTGTTTGTCTTCGGACCGCTTGGCCTACAGCCTGGAACTAATACACACACTCGAAGATACAACCCATGATAAATGACTCACTTTGTTTTATATCTCTGTAGGTTCAATTCATAAATGCATTCAAACCCTGACACACTATGTTTTACACACTTAAACCTGAAATATCTCACTGGTCCTAAACTCACAGTGAGAATGTGACTCTAGCTCTCTTGTCAGGCTCCAGCACATAAAACACCACCACTCTGGTGGCGTCACCTCGGGCATGTCGGCCATCATCATAAACATATCTGAGCAGCAGCAGGATGATAATGAAGCCTTGTACTGTAACGACATATTGCATACTCCAGACTATAACAGTGATGGAAACCTGATATAATTGACTGAAGGATCATTGGATTGCCTGAATGTGACATTCATTTACACAGCCAAAGTGATATAGAAGGTCATTTTCACAGTTCAGTCAGGTGGATGTGTTAGTGCACTGACAGCAGAACCACGAGAGGTTAATCCCAGCGTCGCTCACTGGGACAGCAGGGCAGGAATTAATGTGACACGTAAATGACAGTGGTTTCCTAAAAAGGGCTGAGAATCAATTTTCAATATGCACCAGCCTGGTCTGACCCACACTGGCAGGCAACATCCCCCTCACTCCCACCCCACCTCCCTCCATGCTCCCAGCAGAGTCTGTTAAATCCAGTCCAAGCGCAGGGCTTGAATAAATCTGCATTCAATTAACGGATTAGCCACTGTTTAAACATGGCTTCCTCTCTTTGCCACTAATCCGCCAAGTGGGTGTCTGTGAATGACACAACGCAGCATTTATATAAGTTTATATTTGAAAGGGTTGGAAGACGATTTGAGGGGAGCGTCCCGTGTGTGTGAGGGGTGGGAAATGAAGATCTTCACCAGTAATACAGTGAGGAAAAAATCAGGTGTTATGTTTTAGATATCCTGACAGCGTTGGAAGGGAACCAAATGTGTTGAATTTGCAGGGTGATAAGTCATTTTGGACAGCTTGGATGCTGTAACGTGAAAGAGCCGACTGAGCCGCAGTGGCAATTAATATGAATGTCAGAATACGTATAGGTTACAAATAAAGATGTCAGAGTCAATTGTTATTGTTTTATAGTTGTTTCTTAACATTTCTTAACATTTACACTTTTTCTCCACATTTATCTGTGCTTCTAGTCTCCCTCACATACATTTGAGAATTGTTCTCCCGGTGCTTGGTCCTATGTTAACCTCCTGGTGTGATGACATTTCCTCAGGACATTAGTTCACTATCATTAATACCCTTTCAAGGCTCATCTGCTCCGTCTTCTCATCCTTACCCCTGACCTCATCTTCTCAGAGGGCTGACGAGGGCTATACGGCCGCATCAACTCAGCCTTTCTCCTGCCCCACATTCATCCATCACCCCGTTTCCTCCTGCTTCCTATTGATCGGATATTACAGTGTGCCATGACATCATCGATCCCCCTTTTCAAGGGAAACGTTGCAAAAGACATTAAGATATAGTTCATTTTTTCATTCTCAAAGAGTTAGATTGTTATTATATTCTTATTGTTTAAATCACATTGTGATAAAGAGAACAATAGGCAGCATTTATTTTTATGCAAATGTAATGGATTTTTACTGCTTCGATAAAAAAACAACTTTGAAGTTTGTGTGTGTGCGTGTGTGTGTGTGTGTGTAAGAGTGAAATGGAAGAGAGTAGAATGTTGGAATCCTTTAATCACCATGCCAATATTAATGGAGCCTGCTGCTTTAGCCCCAGCTACAACAGCACTTCAGCTTTCCAATAACAGCTAATTAATAGAGCCCCTATCTCCATCCCAGGATGGAGTTAAGTGTGTCACACTCAATTTATTTCCTCAATACGACACCCTGTAGTGTGAAGAACGCAGTCTGCACACTCAATGCACACACATCCGCATGGACAAACATGTATCCACACATCTCAGCGTAGCCGACACAGTGACTCACACTTACTGACACATTTTCATGCTCACCACTTGACAGGCTTCTTTTTCTTCAAAAAAAACATTGACACATATAGTAAACGCACGCAGACACACACAGACTCGGCCCGTCCTCATTGAGGAGACAGATCTCTTGAGCTGTAGCCGACATCATGTACTTAGCGTGTCATACAGATGTCACAGCGATGCTGCTCAGACTGCCAGAGAGCGCAGTCAAGTATGAATGGCAGAGCCTGCAATGAATTCCTCCATCTGCCACAGTCAGTGGACCGTCTCACGCCCCCACAACCCCCCCAATGAATTACTGAGATAAGTGCCTTCACAGGCCTTGTACGCCACTTTGTGTGTGTGTGTGTGTGTGTGTGTGTGTGTGTGTGTGTGTGTGTGTGTGTGTGTGTGTGTGTGTGGCTCCTCAACGTGTAAGCCTGGTGATAAAAGATGTTACATCGTTCATGTTAAACAAACGAAAAACAAGAGCAATGCCACATCATGTCATGTTGGAATACGTATTTGCTTAATTTGTTAGTGTGTGTGAGAGAGAATAAATTAGAAAGAGACAGGAAATTAGTAAAGCCAAGAAATATTTTTCACCACTCCAAAGTGGTTTTAAGATCTCTTGAGTGCTTCAATTCAATGCTGAAATTCATCTGTATTCAGAGGAACTTCTTCAACCTGTTAACTTATTCATGCTGTAGAGCTGCCGTGAGGCTCCCTCTCTCGTTTCCCTGGCATTTGCAGGCCTCCTTTGTAAAAAAAAAAAACTAGTTTTCAAATTCTGATAAATGAGTGCCCTAACAGCGCCAGCAAATGACTCTCAGACCTCTCAGAACAAAAACAAAATAAAAGTACAAATAATGCTGGAAGTCATTGAAGGAGTAAAAAGAATGTTTGTTTCTCGGTGTAAGTGGCAGGCTGATGGCTGGAAAAAACATTTCGTTCCCTGCCATAGTTCTGGGCATGCAGACAAGTGCGGTGCAATGACACTGTAATAGGAGCTAATGAACCATCATCATGGGAGATGATGTGCTGCCTAGATGTGGTGGTAATATTGATGACAGAGGCAAAGGTAGCCACAACAACGCATCAGACCACACACATCACATCCTGCTGCCCCCAGAGGGAGGAAGAGACCAATTAATTACTGACTGTTAGTTCAATGGCAATTAGGATACTTGTAATCTGGTATCCACTCCACTCCACGCCATTAGTTTCGACCTCGCAGGGCTCTATCCAAACCTGCTATGAGGAAAATGATCCAAGCTGGACTTGAATGAACCTCTTGGAAAAATAATGTAAGCATGAGCTGAATTACAAGGGAAAAAAAATAGGAAAGAGAGAGAGAAAATGCAAGAGACGTATACAATCCCAAAGGAAACAAGACTGGATCTGTATTAAGGTGGAAGAAAAGCAAAGCTATTTAGTCATCCCTTGGCAGAGTGACAGTGGATATGATGCTGTGGAAATTTGCTGTAACATTTAGATACATCACAGAGAAATGTCTGTGGCATAGCATAATTAAATTCTACTGTTGTCTTTCGTTGTGGGTTATAAAACCCATCCTCTGTGTATGTCAGTGATTATGGACTAGTGCAGTATTGGCTTCCAAAAGCAGAGACAAAGAAGCAGCTAAAACAAATGGGGTCTTTTGTCAACAGGATATGAGACTTGTCCCACCTTAACCCCACCAGATTTGTGGTTATGAGACAGCAAGCATTAAAAATGTCAAGGAGCGGTGTCTATGAGTTCATTGAGTTTAATATTAAATAGAACCTCGGACAGAAAAATATATGACCTACTGCTGAATATCCAAATCTAATCGTAAAATCCCTCCTGTGCATCACATTGGATTAAATTAGAGCTAATTAATCCCAGGTATGGGAATTATTTCATGAAAGTAAAGGAAAGACAGCAGCAGAGGTCTTTAAGCAACAATATACGTTAGTGATTTAAAAAAGACTGAGGGTAAGGGTTAGACTCAATCACTCAAGCCCAAAGGTAAACATCATCATTAGCCCCTTTTAGTTAGAAAATGTGCCACATTTGCAGCCAGGTAAAGGCTGCAATTTGCCGCCTTGTCTTTGTGAAACGGAGGCGTGATATTCCTCGTCATTGTCATCCACATATGAGCACAATTGAGTCAGTTTGTTGTCATGTAAAATGGCTTTTTAAATAATTATTTCTATTTAAATGACCATAAGTGTCTGAGGTGTTACTTTTGTGAATAAATCAGACCAGTAGACCAAGCAGTGACACTCTATGGGATATATTATAGTGCTCTAAGTCATCTGTTTTTCACCAGAACTATGTGTGAAAATGCAGAATTACCATGTTTCACTGAAATCCCTACACAATCTGTTTTGTCTGGGAAGACATCTAATGTAATGTTATCTGATGTAATTAAACCTTATGTAGTCAAGATGACCTTATAGCTCAAGTCCAAGTACTGTTGAGTTTGAGTCAATACCTTGTGTCCAGAGTCATAACGCACACAATAACAGAGATATGCATAAGAATTGTTTTCATTTTCACTCCCACAGTTGTGCCTTTTAATCATTCGTTTGCATATCAATAACTGTGTCTGCTCCACCACTCATTAGACCTGTCAATGTGAAGAATGGCAAAGAGGGGTAATTCGCCAGACTGTGTTGCATCGATGATGTTCTGCAGCAGCTCCACAACAGCTGTCATTACACATGACCATTACACACAATTATGGCTATTTATAGCAGCCCTACCACTAATTCATCACATGTAACTGACTACCTGTAAACCATCATGGGCATCGTAATCACAGAACATCAGAAAAATGATTAATTATTAATTTTTACTTGTACTTTTGTGTGCCATACTGAAACAGACTTCACAAAATGGTTTTCAATTCAGAAAAAAAAATATTGAGCCAGAAAATATTTTGAATAGAAATAAAAAATATTCATAACTCAAATATCTATCTTATTTTAAGTTTATAAATGCACCCTTGATTGAAAATGTACTGCTGTGTAGACTGCAAAAAAATCAGTGAAATGGGCAAACAAACAATCTTTTACTTTAATGTAACATTTCTCACCTTCTTTTTTATGTCTGCCTTTTTAATTTCACTCCCAAATTCAGTTTTGTACCTTCAGTTTTATGACTCATATAGTAGGTACAATATTGTGCATGCAATATTGGCTCTCACTTCCAGCATGTTAATATGGATTGAGTCTTTGTGTCTGAGCCTGCACCAGTAGCTACTGAGTGCCTTAGATGGTCTGTAATCTGTGGCCGTCCTGTCTGTGATGACTGAGTCACAGACCTGTTTGATCCTTCTCTCCTGTGGACGCAGGTTTCTCTTTGAGGCTCCATCAGCCCAGCCTCTTATCATCTGGTTGAGTCAGAGCATGAAGGACTTCATTAATCCTGCACAGAGAGCTCCCAGGTGTTGGTTTCAACAGGAGGAGGTGAAACACAGGCTGTTCCTGGCATAGAGGGCGGATCTCTGTGTCTCACAGGTGTCCAGAGAGCAAAACGATGGAAATGTAGAGAAATGACTGCAGAAGTCCACACAAAGTAAAAGAAGATGCATGTATTTTTGTTAAAACACCTGCTACAGGACGGTACAGTACATTTGTGTGAAAATGTTTTAAATGAAGCCTTTTAAATAAGCCTCATCGATGATTAATTTTAGGTCAGAATCCCCCGGCAAATAGGGAAATAGTCTTTACCCCATTTAATGCACTACAAGGGAAAACGGCCTACAGATACAATAACACAGGTTATACTATTTTGTCAGCTGGCTATTAAATATTGATAAGATTTCAAATAACGCAGCTGACCCTTTTTTGAAGGTCACCTGTGTGTGTGTGTTAACTCAAAATGCTCTTTTATACACTGCTCAAAAAAATGGGAACACTTGAATCACACATCAGATCTTGATGAACAAAGTATTCAAGTTGAAAATCTTCACTGATGTACATTGTATAATTTGTTGAGAACAAAATGACCTAACAACGTTCAATGGAAACCAAAATCATCGACCCACTGAGGGCTGGATTCAAAATCACACCGAAAATCAAAGTAGTCAGCCGATGTCACGCTGGATGATGTAATAGGCAGCATAATGTTCACCATGACGTCTCCAGACTTTCACCCCTGTCACACATGCTCAGTGTGAACCTGCTCTCATCTGTGAAGAGAACAGAGTGCCAATTCTGGTGTTCTCTCGCAAATGCCAATTGAGCTGCTCACTGCTGTTGTACAGTTTGGTCAGAATCATGCACACCAGTAGCCTGCTGGAGGTCATTTGTAGGGCTCTGGCAGTGCTCCTCCTGTTTCTCCTCGCACAAAGGAGCACATACCGGTCCTGCTGCTGGATTGATGCCCTTCTATGGCCCCATCCAGCTCTCCTCCTGTAACGGCCGGTCTCCTGGTATCTCCACATGTATGGATCTGCTATTCTGGAGGAGCTGGACTACCCGTGCAACCTGATTGGGCTGCAGGTACCACCTCATGCTACCATTAGTGACAAGGACACTAGCAGAACACAAAACTAGAGGTAAGGAAGGATGAGGAGAGAGCAATTGTCTGTGGCCACCACATACAAAACCATTAAAGGCTTTTTGTAATAATCAAAAACCAATGTCAAAATAGAGACAGCAGTTCTGCTTCGCCACAGTGATGTAATAAGTTTACAGTATGGTCACATTGGACAGAATACCAGGACACAAAATAGTGTCTTAATAATAGAAAAAGTGACAAATGATGAGAAATAAATCACCTGGACCTGGAGGTTGGAGACAGACTGAAGACACACATCAACCCCTATTTCATTAAGTTTATTTATATAATGACACTGATCGCAGATCGACAAAAACACATTGATTGTTGTCTGACTAGTCATAGGATTTGGCTTTCATCCAAAGAGGGGCGGGGACATGATGCAAGGGTAAAGTACCCGGATGGGCGCCTCTAATCTAAAAACTACAAGATTAGACTAATATAAATTTAGACCTGATGATGACCCTGGATACGAAGACAGGAGGTCACCAAAGCGGGTAGGATACAGCTTCTTGGAAACATGAACGTGTGTACCAAATTTCATGGCAATGCATCGAAATATTTGTTGAGATGTTTCAGTTTGGACAAAAGTGGCAGACTTGACAGACAGACAGTGCCATTCCTAGAGTCACTACTATTGCTAAAAATCCGAGAAAACTGAATATTTCTCCACCTGGAAATGCTCGTTATGTGGATAGAAAATAGTTTCTAAAATCAGTCGATACGATTGAATCCTCCTGGGGGCTGATTGACAAGTGAGAGGCTGAGAGGAATTTTCAGAGATAAAGTCAAAACATTGTTTTGAATTTGTCAGATATTAACCTTTTGCCATCTGTTGAATTCTGAAGTGCTGATTTTTATAACAGGACAATAAATGGAGGACACTCTCTCAGTTGTAATTCAGAAAGCTTTGATAATGAAAGAGGAGGAAACACTGCGAGAAAATTGGAGAAAGCGATATTGATTGCTTGTATATTAATTCCGCTTCAGTTCTGCCTTTTGTTTGTGTGTGTGCCAAAAAGAAAACTAACAAAAGAGAAACCATTCTGTATTGATCTCATCTCTCCTCCACATGTGCAGTTTGTTTATTGGATCTATCGTAATCTGCTGTTATATTAAAAGCAGCCGAGTGTAATTATCATAACAATGGCCGTATGAATGAATAATGTGTACATGTTTAGTGTGTACATGTGGTGCAGCTGTATGTGATGACAAGATACTAAGCATTCCCACATGTCCCCTGCTATGAAGGCACTTTCATATGTCTGTGTGTGTGTGTGTGTGTGTGTGTGTGTGTGTGTGTTTTTCAAGGTCTGACTGTGTGTATGCTGTGTTTGAGCTGAGTGCCATCGTGATGTATCTGGGCCGGCCACCTGTCTGAGCGGCTGACAGGGGCGTTTTCTAATCTGACAGGTAATCTGCCCAGCAGACACTGTGACAAACGACTCACAGTGACACCCCCAACACCCCCACCCCCTCCACCCCTCTGCTCTCAGGCCAAGACTGAATCAGTCGCACGGCCAAAGCAGCAATCACATACGCAAAAATGAACAGACATCTGATGGTGTAACTAGGAAGCATGTGTGCACTGTGTAGCCTCTGAAGACCTATCTACTATGTAGATAAACCCCCCTCCTGATAATAGCCTTATTAATGGAAGCAGGTAGATCCAATATGGTTATGGTACAGTATATTTGATTGATATTGCTCAGGTCTTGCTCAGGGCAAGAGGAGGAGGACAGGAAATATTCTCTTGGGACATTTGATGTAATCTCTAATTGGATATTTACAGGCAATACAGTGATATAAAAATGAACAGCTCAACAGGAGCATGTTTCACTCGGGATTTTCTCCTCTCTTTCATTCCATCTTAATGAGGTCACTTCAGCTAGCTTTACAAGCTTTACTTTTGCCTTCCATAGTTTATTGCAAAACAATGATCTGCCCGAGCTGTGTGACTGATGACCAAGACCTTAAGAGAGCAAACAGCATATCCCTGCAGCGCATGACTGAGTACTTGTAACCAGCCTTGGTGGGACTCCTTGGGGAGAGGGGAAGCTATCTCATGTAAAGCAAATTGAACACGGGCGCTTGCGTTTCTAAATTTACTCTGCAAAGGTAAATTGCCCAAGGGGCGCGCACCACTGCAAGTTCATTCTCCCAATTATAAAGTGGCTCACCAACAAAATTTTTAGTTAAAAATCGCTCGAGGTAGCTTTGGAGTATTTAAAAAAAAAACTGCTAAATATTGTGGTTTTCCTGCAACACCTGAGGGTTAACTCCAGATTTTGATTAATGACTAAAATGTAGGTTGAGTATTTTCTATAATGTAGACCGCTGCAGCCCTATAAAGAATAAGATGTGAGGACATGCAATGGAAATATAAAGCAATATGGCTGTTTTCTAACCCCACAACAGCTGAACAGCTGGAACGCCATATTGTCACTAATGTTGCCTGTAGTTAGATATTACAAAACAAAGTCTGTATGCTTACTACCCTTCTCACTGTGTTAAATGCACTGCCAAGAATACAAGCTCCCATAAACAGTTTGCAGTCTGAAAACAGAATGAGCATGAGAAACAAACAGTAGGCAGCTGAATTGAGTAGTCGAGTGTGTGATTGCTTCAATGCAAAGCAAAATGTCTCACAAAATACTGTGAAATGAGCATGAACCTGTAGCACAGATTACGTATTGTGGACATGATTAGTACTGTGAATGTTACATTCCTCCTCCGCAAAAGTATAAATAACCATGGGAACAGCATTTTCATGGTTCAGGCACCCAGTTTGCAACAGCCAGGTAACCTTTGCACATTTATGAAGTGCTTCACCGTTTCAAACAGCTAACATATGGCAACTGAAGTAGCTTTGTCCAGGATCAAAGTGTCTTGCATCTGGTGATTTTAGTCCTTTTGAAGTGTAAAGTAATGACAGCAAGTTTTACACTCAGTGTAGTCAGTACAAACACCCTTTTATATATGCCAACCAGTCAGCTCTCAAAGTCGATAACACTGGTTATTTGAATCGTGGCTGTTTTAGATTTGGTGTAAAAAAAAAAAATTTAAAAAAAATTTAAAAAAATTAAAAAGGCATGTGGAAAATAATAATTTGAACTATTCACCTCATATGTTTCAGCCATAAGAGAGTGATCCTTTTCTTTGTCTTAAAACTTCTACAGCAGACACCGGTAGTGTTGGACATCTGCTGCTCATGATCATCCTGCACCTGCATTTTAGCAAAATCTGACCAGTTTCATAATAGAACGTACAGTGTGAAGGACTGCCATAACTAAGGGGAAATTATATACTTTCTTCCATGACAGTCTGACAAACATCCACTGATATATTAAAAATGTATTATTAAAGCTGCTGTAAATATTTTTTTTAATTAAAATAAGTGTTAAATTGCTCTGTATTCCAACAGTAATCACTGTTATAGAGTGTTTTGTCAGTAACCCGTGTCTCTCCTCCCCACGCTCATACAGTGAAAGAGAAAAGACATTTTCTGGTATCCCTGCCCACTTTATCCAATCAGGACAGATAATATCAAAAATAGGCGGTCACGTCTGCTTGTCGACACGCAGGATTCTCCTGTCTGCTGCTATGCCTGGCAATTACCGGTGCCGGTTCATGTGGTGACAGAGATAAGGGAGGGGACTGCGAATTGCAAAATGGACAAGAAATTAGCTAAAACACTTTGACAATAATATTTATCACATAGTTGGGTGAAAATTTGTATTTCATCATCATTCGTCGTTTATGATTAAATCAGTTACCAGTTAAAAGAACCAAAGAACAATGTAAATAATGCGGTGAGCGCAAATCATGTTAATAGAAACAATAGAAACATTGGACTGCTGCTAGAAAACAAAGAAGTAAGCTGGAGTAAGCTGAAGTAATGCTGCAGGGCAACTTTGCACTAAAGGATATCTTTTTAATCCAGTAACTGTGGTTGTTGTGGTTTTGTTAGGCTGTATGACCTCAAAAATGTGAACATGTGTTGTCAGTTTCTGTTCAGGGCAGATAATGGGACTCTTTTTCCAGCAAAACTGTGGGTCAGTACCTATCACAGGTTTTCAGGTTTTGCTTATGTTTCAATATAGCAACATTTATTTTAAATAAACTGCATGCAATACTAAAGGCACATTTGTATGTAAAGTGCATACGTATACAGTAGTATGCATATTACACTAGGCATCATTTTGATAGGACTAAGCTGTCTTTGCTCCAGATAACAGCTGCAATGTACTTATGACATAATGTTACTGCTGTAACAGGCAAGAAAAGCACGAAGGAATGCAACATAAAAAGCCATTTCTACTCCTCAGAATACATTCGACTGGAACATTGAACAGACCTGTTGTGCAGCAGGCAGAATGGCTGTCAGCTGTCTCTATTGTCATGCTTCTTCCCCCTGCTGCTGCTGCTGCTGTATGTGTTTTATCGTAAGGCAGCTACCCCGGCAGACAGGTTTAATCCATCGGTTCATTTATGAAGAAGCCATTACCAGATGTGGGCCTGCTGCAGCAGCTTGGCCTCTCTCCTCCCTCAATCTCTTCAGCTCCGCTCTGCAAAGGCTTCGCGTTTCAGAGTGCTATGCTCTGTCGTTCTCTGAATAAACTCAGATATGGCACAGGCATAATGCGAATGGTGACTATCTGATCTAATGTAGCTCTACTGCTGGGCTGAATTAGCAATCGGTATTTTAACAAAGAGCAGTTCCCAGTGTTACAAGTGTTGGGCCCGTCTTCTGAAGAGGAAGCCTTAAATATTCTCTCCTCCTCTATTGGTTTTGTCAGATTGGTTATTTTCATTTACATATATGGCAAGAATATGCAAGCAAATGAGGCAGGGAAATTAGAAGAGAGGGAAGCCAAAGTGGTTCCAGGTGGTGCACTGTGATTTTAACAGGGGTGGAATAATTGGATGTATTATGAAATCATAAAAGATTCATTATAGCCGCTATGCAGGAAATGGGATGAGAGCGGGGCTGTTTGTTCTGCGTGGTGTGGATGTGCAAATCAGGTGGCACAGACAGGAGGATGTGCAACTCAAATGGAGGAGTGCTAAGTGGTTATGTGGCAGTTTATTTTGAGGCGAGCTGGTAAATAAAGATTTCATCAGACTTTATCATTGCCAGGATTGTTTTTTTTTTACTCTGGATTATGTTTATCTAAAGCTTACGTGAGGAAGAAATGATTATATCTGAATGGAAAAAAGACACATTTAGACAGACTCAAACCTACCTATATTTTGTCTTTTATTGATGCACCACCCTCTGTGTGAGATATCCCACTTCAACTGCACATGAAACATAAAATGTTTATTAAAACCAAACAATCAACACGAGTAGAACTCTTTGTGCTAGCAGTTATTCAAGAGCTTCAGCAGAACGAGCAGACAAAGTCTTTTTTTTGCAGGATGGAAGTCTGCACTTGTCAGAGCTGTGCAAGCCTGCAGTACTCGTCTTGGTCGGGTCAGCGCTGGGGTCATCTGTATTGGGTATCTGCCTGATTCACTTGTCAAAATCACTTAGATGGATAAGCATTAGATGCCAGGTTCCTGTCATCATTGCAACAGTGGAGGAGAGAGAGGTTGCCGAGACAGGCTTTCCTCTTCATCACAGGACAGAAAAGACCTTCCTGTTAAAATGTATAAAGACAATTCTCACAAAGCAAAAACAAAACCCCACGTCTATGTCCAGCATATGTTAGAAAGCTCTTGTGCTTTGCTTCGTTTCATAATGACATAGTTGTGATCGTTACCAGTTGCTGAACACACACACACTGAACAAGATTAGGCTAATATATGAATATCAAGCATCTGTGGATTGTGAAGAATTTATGGAACCTAATTAAGTCTTGTCGGTTTAATAGGCATGGGGTATGTTCATCATTAGGAGACTCATCACATATTAATTATCGACCTAATTGTGTGTCTTCCTTCCAGCTTTGGTCCAAAAAAAGCTTTGGCATATAAAAACTGACTGCACTGCTTTCATCCTCACAGTAGTCTCATGAAATGTCTTTAGGTTGCATGTTGAAATGACTGTTGTCATAATGGCATACTGCACATACCCTCAGGCGCTGTACATTGAACTCTGCCTTGTTCCTGCTGACTGCAGCACTGAACCCTTCGGCACCTTCTTTTCTGAATCATTAAGTGGTATCAGACACAAACAGGAAATTAATATAGTCATTTAGTTACTTGCTATCAAGTATCCTGAGCATCTAACAAAACATTCTACAGTACATGTACAGTATGTATAGATGTATAATAACACAATGTGAACGTCTGCAAAGCTTACATTTAACTATTCTTTCACTCTCCTTATTTAAAGTTGTGGTAAATGCAGTCGTTTAATTTCTGAACATTTACATCACAACTGTTCAAATTGACAGCAGGCCTATAGCTGTGCTCTCACCGTGGGCTGAAACAAACAAATGGTTCTGAATAAAACTGCCGATCCCTGAAGAGATGGGGGTTGATGAGGGATATTGTTTACGTGAAACACCCTTTAAATCTTGCCTCTAAGGCCAGTTAAAGCTGTACACATACGGGGCCCCACACTCCCCTGTGGCTCATTGATTTCCCAAGTTCCCTTGAGCTAGGCTGCATTCAAATGCCTCTTAAATATGCTGCTGAATTATACAACACGAACTGTGCAGTGATTTCACCTCTAATCTATTTTGTAACCCTCACTGCAAAAAGGGCAGTTCTTGAAAGTCATAATAGTATTTTAGAATGATTCAATCTTTTTACTTACCCAAGATAAATGATCTTGTCAAGCACCCTTTGTATATTATTTTACTCTGTCAAGATACCTGGCCTTGATTTCTTTCAGAAAGATAGTCAATCTTCAGTGAGAGCTGAAAAGACACAAGTCTGCATTGGTTAAGGACATCTTCTTAAGCTATATCTATTGGAATAATCTAATTTTACATTTTATTTTATTTTAAAATAGAGTAAAGTTTTACTTAAAGGGGAATTCCAGTTTGCATATTTGGGTGTGTTAATGATTCATACTAACCAGAACTTTTGGAAGTGGTCCAGTAGATCGCCTCAGCCGGCAGGCGTGACACAGCTGCAATGGCTGCAGTGTAATCCTTATGGGCAAATCCAACCGCCAATTTTACATCAAGCAAAGAATGCTTGTTTTTGTCACTGACAGGCTGAGGTTTTTTTTTTGTTTTTTTTTTGCTCAAGGAGAAGTCTCGCTCTGAAATCTGTTGGGGTGAGTTGTTACAGTTGTTGCTTCATCTGTATTGTCAAAATCAATTGAATATTCAGCCAGGTTTTTTAAAATAAATTCTTGCTAGCAGTTCCTCTAGGTAAATTCCAAATTCCTCTCTCCACCTCTTGACACTGCACGATTCCTGCAACAATACATCTCTAACGAGATTTCAGAACGAGACTTCTTCTTGAACGAGAATAAAAACCTCAGCATGTCATTGGACTTGTCATTAAAATGTCATTGAGTTATTACACTGTCAAATGCTTTTGTAACAATGTCATGAATGATTTTCTTGAGCTCAACTTAAGTGTTACACTTTGGAATTTGAAATTTAATAAGGCTCGTTTGACAACAGGGAACAAGCACCAAGGTGGTTGATGGTGTTTTACCACTAACTGCTGCTAACTCTAACAAGACATTGATAAGTTATGTTGTCTTGGTTATGTCAGGTTGTCATAATCAAGACAACAGTAATTTTCATAGACTCCTTCATGTTGATGGCAGGTTATGCCGTGTCAGTCTTATACATACCCCTTCAAATCGAGTGTTAGCATGTTTTGTCAGTTTTTAAAGAAATTTTCAGGTTTTTATGCTATTAAAAAATAAATAAAACCATTTTGTGTGTTTGTAGTGGTAGATTTTTGCAGTACTGCTAAGATGTGTTCAGATATATAGTGAAGCGATTTTCCGTCTCATATCATTTGTGCGAAACCACCAGCTGGATCGTTTGTGCAGTACATGTTGATTCACCTGCTAAACAAGCAATGTACAGACTGTGCAGACATAAGCTGTAATCCCAATAGAAATTGACACACCAATCGTGGTGTATGGGAGTGCTGTGTGTGTGTGTGTGTGTGTGTGTGTGTGTGTGTGTTCAGCTCAGCCTCTGACTAATGTCAGAGCTCAGTAACTCCAGTTATTTCTGTTATTTTCTTCCAGTCTCTGCTCTTCTTCCTCCAATTTCTATACGTTTATGAAGTTGACTCACAAAGCTACAGTATTCGCTCAGAGTTGAAACTGTTTCAAACCATGCTGGCACTCTTTCCCAAATTCACACTGCCCCAAGCTGACTGGCAACTCTATCTTATCTTTCCATTGACCTTGTATGCGATCGCATAAATACGGCTCACATTCTGTGTGAACAAATGCTTAGTCATATGATCCATGTGGTCAAAGTTAAGTGCTATAGTTATATCAGTTCTGAAGAAGCTTCTTGGATGAGAAGTGAAACATCTTCAAGAAACTGAAACACGTCCGGTTGCCGACGACATAGCACTTAGTATTAACATGACCTGGATGACTGAGAACCTTCATCATCCAAGTTCAATTATGTAGCAAAAATCAAATACCAGTACAAACTATTGAGTCATGTTGCATTAGAACGCATTAAACCCTTTTTAGAGCTTTATCTTACCTATTACCTGTATCATACATCACACAAGATCAGACTAATATTGAAAGCAACATTTTTACAGCAATGTGGTTGAAAGATCCGTTAATATAGTCGCAAGTTCCTCCAGACTTAATTAGACTGCCACCACTAGCATCCAGCAGGATTGCGTCTGTCAAACTTAAGCACTCGGAATTAAGGAAGAGGATAGCTACATATTCATGACACCTTTTTAGTATTTACAGATTGCTTAGCACGCACAGACAAGCATTTAACACATGAAAGAAGCAGCTGTTGTTTTTCTCAGAGATGTGTGTAAATCCTGTTCACTTAGTGGATGTTGATGTTGTCTTGCTGCCGTGTATCACAGCAGCAGGTTGAATCACTTCAGCACTGGGACCACGTAGATGAACTGTTGTTGTATCCGAGTGATATTCACACAACATTTGTTTTCTTCCCCTCTGTATGCTATTATTGCATGAGTTGTAGGACAATGCATGGACCTTTAGCTCCAGCTCCATGGCACACTGCATGATTTTACAGCCTAATGTAAACAATAACTTTGATGTGGCGGTGCCAGTATAAATAATGCATTTCATGAATGAATGCGCAGGGGATTGCGAAAGGTCAGGGAGAGTTTACAAAGCGATATGTGGCAGATGGAGGGCAAAAAGCAAGAGTGAATAATTTAAAAGGGGAACTGACAGTGTAGTGACAGAAGGACAATTCAGAATTAATCCAGTTTAGCAACCTCGTCTGCCAGCGCATCTCACACATCTTCAAGGACTCATGAGCAAAACTCGATTCAATTTAACCTTCTGTCAACTTTGTTAAATTCAATGTAGCTCTATATATCAGACACACGGCTGCTGGCGGTTTTGCATAAAAGCTGCTTAGCGAGCCACAAAGCGACGTCGGCTAATGCAACATCAATAGCAGTAAATGTAATAATTGAACCAGGCTGCCATTGAGCTGACAAACAGTTATCAGACGAACACAATCACCACTTGATAGCAGAATTGTGACACTGAATTCCCCATTGATTTCCTTTGACATAGTATACGTACTGTAGCACTGCGAGGAAGCAAAGATGTCTGTCATGCAATTAAATCTATAGCAGCTCATTGATTCTCCTTGCCGGCAGAGAGGCTGCACAAGAATAACTGACTGTGCTTTCTTTCTCCTTTCACATAAAGCAGTATAACAAAACCCCAACAATACATTCAATATAACCAATCCACTAATGTGAGCCCCCGGTGTTCACTTTCTTCAGGCATATACCTTGTAACCTGAAGGGAAAGCTTGTTTGTGTGTGTATTGTGTGTCTACACAAGGTTGTACCTGCATGTGTCCATGTCTGCTTAAGGCTGCAACTGTGTGCCTGTAACTCTGTTGAAGAATTCTGGACACATGTCAAGTCCTTTCATGTTTTATGAGGGTGCCGGCCGAGGGCTTGTTCACAGTGTGAGCTAAAGGCACAACAAGGGCACCTGTCACTTGATAGCACACCTATTGTGCTTTCCTTTCTCCCAGCCATGTTTCAAAGAGAAGCCCTTAAGAGATGGAGGGGGAGAAGGGTGGGAGAGGGAGGAGGCAAGAGGATGGGGTGAGGGAAGGAAAGATGAACAGCCTTTCATCTCTTACCTCTGCTTGCTACTTCAATAATGGCCAGAGCTAATAAGTGACAGTAAAAAGCTCAACACAGTGAGCTGCAGTATAATTCAGATTCACAGTGTCTCAGGCAGTTGGGAGAGGTTTTGATGTTAAATGTTAAGATCCCCTGATGAATGCCCCCTGGTATATCATTTATTAACGTGGATAAAGACATTCGTGCTTTAACTGCTCCATTTTTAACAGTAGGGGAGGATTTTAAACCACAGAATATAGCATATTTTTAAGAGCCACATTCCCTAGGCTAGGGGTGTCAAAATCATTTTAGTTCATGGGCCACATACAGCCAAATTTGATCTCAAGTGGGACAGACCAGTTAAACCATTGCATAATAAGTACATTGCGAAAATGTTCACAATTGATGAACCATCCATTTGCAAAACAGATAATGAACAGATTGAGATGCCTACGGAAAATAAGTGCAATTTAAACAATACGTCTCACTTTTTCCACGTGCATTAAAATGTACAGATCACAGTGGATCTACAAAGGCTCACAACGTTTAGTCACATGTGTTTGAATGTGTCTGTTTTCAGAACTCACCCTCAGAGTATGGCTTGGATTCTGATGCTACTTCGTAAGCAGAAAAGTAGCTAGCTTTCAAAGCTAGATTGGTGATTTCTCGTCTACAACTTAAAACCTGCCAAAAGTTGATTTATTGTCTTGTTCTCAATTGCCCTGGTACATTAAAGGGTACTGTGATTACACTGGCGTCCCATTAGTCTCTGTAAAGAAATTGGAACTGGTCCATTTTCTTGGAAAACCCGACATTCTGTGTCCACTTTTCTCCTTTTTCACAAAAAAGTTTTCAGCCATCAACAGTAGCCTATGCTTCAGAGTGCTGTGTCACTTAGCTTGTACATAAGCACATGGGATGTATCGTAGCATATCTAGCATTGGTCCTTTTACTCTTATTAGGACAGTGTTCCCCCCAGTGGACAAATCATGAATATAAGTGCAATTATTGATACATTTGAATTAATGTCACATTTTCTCACTTAAAGTCAGAATTGGCCAGATTGAACTCTTTGGCAATCCGGATCTGGCTCACGTGCCGTATAGTTAACACCCCTGCTCTAGGCCCTGAGAAAGACATTCTCTCTGCAGTAATCACCTAATCCTGTTTGTTGATTTATAACTGCTTTTATATTTTGGGATGTCTGGCATAAATGCCACATTGGACTAATGTTGGTATAAAACAGAAAACAAGGCGACTGCTTGAAATGATAATGTTTTGATATTTTTCCAACATGAAAATGTGTGAGGTTCACCTTTAATTTGACAGTGATAATGAGAAAACCACATCCTCCTTCTTATTCAGATTGAGCAAGGCTCCACAGCTGTTAGAAGCAATTTGTTTCACCTAATGGTTGTTTACATATTTTTTATTTATTCAGAGGTCTAGAATAATGCAGTTTGGAGTAATAACTTCACTTAGATGGAATAACAGGTTGCCAGCACAAATAAGCAAGCAGCTTGTGAGCTTGTAAAAGCTTAAGTTTTGATGTAAGGGAACACTGTTAAATAAATTAACTAAATGAACCAAATTTTACACTGCGACTTTGGGAAAACAAGACTATGTCTATAGCTCTGTGAGACTTTAATTAAAGAGAGACTGTATAACCTCTCTTGCAGAGCATCCACAAGTGCCAATTATGGGATAATTGTAAATGCTTAAACAAACACGAGTGCAACAGTATCAAAAGTTGAGAAGAGTCATGAAGTCAACAAACTGGCTAAGTAATCTTTTAGAGAGCATCATCTAGGTTGCTAGGTTTGCTAATATGAGCTAACATTTAGCAACCATAAGCCGCTGATCATACCAGACCAAATAAGACTGTAGCAGCAAAACCCCTGAGTGTGGAATTGAGCATTGAGTCCATTTGTTGGTTGGTTTGTCAGCAGGATTATACTAAAACTACTGAACCGGTTTCCATGAAATTTGGTTGGAGGATGGGTCTCGGCTCAGAATAGACCCCATTGACTTTTGGTGCTGTTCTGAATAAAGAAATGGAATCAGGATTTTTTTCGTACTTTCTTCAACATTGTGAGATTTCTGACATTTTGTTGATTTCTCATGGATTAATGCATGGATCTTGAGGATAAAAATCAGGCATATTTAGGTGGCTGGTTTCTTGGTATGTATGAGTGAGTACAATTTGATAGGGATCCAAATAAAAAATCTACATCTAGCCATTTAGATATACCTAATTTGATAGGGGATTAGGCTTGAGTGAATTAAAGGCATTGGGCATTGGCAGAGATATGCACTCTACTGAGTGCCGTTATTTGCTGATGTTAAGCAGGTATGACATTTACCATGTTCACCGTCTCAATTTAGCTTGTTTGCATGCTAACATTTTCTATTTAGTACTAAAGTACAGGTGAGTCTGATGGGATTGTCATGAATGTTGTAGGTACTTGGTCATAAACCAAAGTATTCGGTATGCAGTACATCTGTCACCAGCCTGGCAGTCTGTCTTGCATATAGCAGATTTTCTCTAGTCTTTCCAGATCAGTCTTGACAGACTCCACACGCCCAAAGTCAGTATCTGATGAGTGATACAGTCACAATTTAATGACAAATCATTCTGACATTTCATTCACTTACTGACAGTGCCCAAAGACCGAGTACACAGGCAGAGCTCAGATACACCAGCAGAAAAAACAACACCCACCCAGAAGCTCTGGGCTGACCTGAGGGCAGAGAAACAACATGCCTTACATCTTTCTGAACATGCTCACGATGCCTGTGCAAATGAACTGATCGACTTCTTTCCTCCATTTCTGAAGGAGAGTGAAAGCTCCTAAGGCAAACACTGAACACTTATTAGGAAAAGAAGTAGATGACATTGATAAGACTTTTTAAGAAGCACGCTGGGGGAATTTTAAAATCCCTTGACATGTGTTCTTGTTAGTGCATTAAACACTAACAGCTCTGTGTTATCTGGTAGCCAGAGAGAAACTGTGATGGTGGAAGCTCATTTCCTGCTTTTCCTAACCTTACAGTACATTACAGGCTTTGAAATATAATATGCAAGCGATGCAGCGGGCTCTTGTTTGTGCTGTGAATGCAGCTCCCTCCCAATTGTAATTTAATCCAGAGTGCTTTAAAGCCTTTATTGCAAATCATCTGCTTAGCTATTAGGCTGGGTTGTAACTATGGCATTTATGGTTCATAAACAGTGTTTTGCTTTCATACACTAATGATCATTATACGGTGTTAAAACCGAGTGTCAGAGTATGTTTTGCCGTTGCATAGCTACAACAATAGATGTTTTACTTCCTGAATGGTTCCTGTAGAAGTTAAATGGATGTCTACGGATAGATCAAGATGATACATAAAAGCTGTTCCATGTTTTGTGTCTACATTATGAGTACTGTTTCATCCATATTGCTCCATTGCTCAAACCATGTTATCAAAGTAAAGGTGTAAATGTCATTTTCCTGGTTGATATGATACATTTATTGAACGTAATTTGCCTTGGTGTGATTTTCCACATGAAAAAAAAAAGAAATCCTTCAGAAATGTTCTTTTAATGATAAACATGTTTGTTTTCCCTCTAAGGCTTCATGTGAGTGTGTGCGGAATGCCAACAGCAGCAGCTCAAGCTCCTCGCTTGTTTTGATCTGTTTTGACGTGTGGTTCAGCTTACAGTAAGAGTGATCTGTTAATAGATGTCATCATGTAGAGCTAAAGAAATCAGTTAAACACACTTCACAGTTATAAATACCATCATTCACCCACTCGAAACTGTACTTTTAAATTATCCTTAATCCAGCTGTCGTGCATGACAACTTTAACACAGACACGCCTTGGGTTAGTAAGAATTTTGCATGCATTTGTCACTGACAACACACAAGCATATGACTTTAAACTTCAAAACACAAGTTAGAGAAGGTAAATGGGCTATGTGCGTCCTCTTTCAATGAGTAATGAGCATTTATTTACAGTGACAGAAGCGTGTTTCTTTTCCTCCTTCTCTCATTTTCTCTCAGCCGTTCGTCCAGCTTGATGCACTGTCAACTCGCTTCTGTATTGTGGGGTAAGCCTGGCGGCACCAGGAACTGTGTGAAGCTTCACGAATGTCGACAGGGAGCTCTGAGTGATCTCCTGGAAGAAGATTTAAACTCTGAGCTTTTTAATGTGTTTCTGGGGAGGCAGGCATCTCCCCCTGGAGAGGATGTGGATGGTGCCTGAAAATGTGAATAAATTAGGAGTGAGGCGCTGTGTTGATGCTCCAGGAGATAACCTGCAAAAGTGGTGAGAGATTCTTCTGCAAATAGTTCCCTAAGGTGGGAGCCAGGTGAGCAAAAGCAAACTATTCATCTTTGCACGTTTAAGCAAGGCATAGTTGTGATCTGAGCCTAGGGCGGTGTGCTGGTGATTTATTTTCATCTTCTTTGCTTTGGGTTATTTCTGCCTTGCCTTTTCGCTGTTTTTCTTCAGGTAAATAGCAGCTCTGTATTGCAGACCCAAAATGTCCTGTGCCATTACAGGAGCTATGTTAATAAAATTAAACAAAATTGCACAGATGCTGAAAGAAAAGATTGACATATCATCCATCTAACAGAATAAAAGCCCAAACGTCTCATTAAACGACAACCAAAATGCAAATAACCACAAGGCAGGAGACCTTATCAATAATTCATGAATTGTTCCCATAAGCAACAGCGAATCAATAATATTCCCCATCCCCATTCTGATCTGAGGGGCGGCAGTGTGTTTCTACAGCGTGGTTAAACAACAAACAAAACTTCATTTTGCAGTAAGAACAAGTGAAGGAACGTGAATAAACCACTCTTCCTTTTCTCATGTTGTCTGAAGAAGATCCAGCAATGATCTTCCAAAATGAGTCCAGAATGTGACAGACAGGTTTTAGTAAAAAGGACACAAGAATATCTCTCATACTGTATATCGTGATGTAATCATCTTCTTCCACACTCTCACTGTACTGTATTTTTCAGTGTCATCATCACCGCCAGCATTCTCTCCTCAAAGTCAGTAGCGTTTGGATTAAGATCAGCTCGGCCTGGCAGTAATACAGCAGCCTAATATTAACAGGATGGTGCTGTCAGAGCCATATGCTTCAGATGCCTCACCTAGAGCCGTGCAGATGTTTAGTATGCATGAGCTCGCGATGGAAGACTGATAGCCGTCTGCCTCGGGCCTTTTAGCTTTTACAGCCTTCTCCTCCTCGGTGTGTCCCTATCATCCCTAATGATTCACTCAGGACCTGATCTGAAAATCAAATCCCAATGCAAGGTTTGGAATATGCCATTAAACAAGCAACAACACATTATGCCCAGGGTCAGTCGAAGCCATTAGCGGAATTGGATCAGTTTTTAGGTTCATTACCTCTGTGTGAATTGGATGGCCTCATTGGAATATTTCACACACTCCAGACTGGTCCTGTTTAGGCCAGGCAGCACAGGTGCTTTGCCCTATTAAATACATTCTACACCTCACAAATTACACACTCAAAGCCTAATAATTAATTGGATAGTGGGCTTTGCCTCTCTTAAGAATGAGAAGCCTCAGAGGACTTTTTAAACTGCTGCACATAACTGCTTGGCAATGAAAATAGACTAATTATCTGATACCTCGCATTAAGTGTAAAAAGCTAAAAAGCCAAACAGGGATATTTTTAAATGACAGGCACACAACAAAGTGTTTTTCTTCCCGGCTGAAGCTGCGGCTTCTAGATCAATGGCACGTGTATTTTTCTCTTATTTTCATGATGAAAAATATCCAGTAACTCAAAGTAAAATGATATTAAAGAGACATGTTCAGCATGAATTGTTATATACAACAGCTGTCACACACACACTGTATGACAAATAGGTTATATATTTCTAGGGTTGATTGCTTAAGAGAACTCCAAGTTCCACTCCTATCCACATTATTCCCAGCCCCAATGATACTTGTACAAATTATGGGTACCGGTGTTTTTCATTGTAACGGCGCACCAGTCCTCTTTTATTAGAGTGATTGGTACGGTGTATCAATCATTCATGAAGATCTAGGTTGGCGACTTTATTGAGTGAATACTATTAACACTAATATTATCGCTTAGTCAACTTAGCTAATGCTTCTAAAGCCTCGAAGGTACCGTTTTATTACTTACGCTAGCTCCGCCGAGCTCCGGAAGTATCAACCATGGTCGATTACCCAGTGATCTCCCCTGGAAGCTTGTTGATAACATCGTCGGACTGCAATGGACACAAACAAAGATTAAAATCGAAGCAGCAGCGGGAGATATTGTCTTTTTTTGTTCTACACATTTATCTGCCTTTTAAAAACCTGGTGCCTGCATTACCGACAATGCAGCGCAGCTTAGTCAGAGATTCAGTTGTGTTATGAACGGCTATTAACACTGTAGAGCCGCTTGCCTCAAGCAGAGATATGGAGCATGCTGCAGAGGTCCGGTCAGCTCACTTCAATCTAACTCCACACCAACAGATTTTATTTTCAAATTGGAGTCTTCAGCCCCAATCAGTGTTCCAAGGCAATTCTACAGATTTTGCGCAGCTCACCCTGGAGCCACAAAAAGCTTTAGAAATTTTTGGCAACAGTTCTGTTGCAAAGACTTTGATGTGTAAATTCTGTGGAGTTTGCCTTAATGTTTTTTCCTGAGTAGCTAAATCTAAATACTGAAAATGCACCTATCCAACAAATCATATGAGACCTTGAAAAAATCCTAGTCTCAAACAGCTGCAGCTCTAGCTAGATATTCTAGCTATTCGAACCTGCTATTGAACTGTCTTGCCAACAGTTAGATGAGGAGATCGACACTATGCTGACCTGTTGTGGTTTTACAGCGGGCTATGTGGCCAGCTTTTTCATGGTCAATTGCAGTAACTTGCAAACGTGTCATTCTTTTTAATGGGTTAAGTAAACAACATATAATGTGTTAATTATTGCGCTTCCAAGGTGCTGATGGGTGAATGTTGTCATCTCCAATTTCCAGTCTGTATAAACTAAGCTTTTGCCTGCTGGCTGTAGCGTCATATTTAACATGACACAAAAGTAAAATATGCTTTTTTAACAAAATGTCCAACTATACCTTGAATTATTTTACTCACTGTGTCCTAACCTATTGCAGTGTGTTCTGTGAATCTCACCAACACAAGGTTACAACTGTTAGACATCTGTGACATCAATGGTTTGGAGTTTTCTAAAGGCAATTTAAGTTCTTTACAGAAAGCAGCTGTCAAGAATGTGACTCGCTCAATTGAAATCGAAAATGCTATTGCTTGCAGAGTAGTACTAATGTCATGAGTGCAGGAGTCTAGAGAATGTCATCTTTTTTTAAAAATGCAGTTCAAGAATAGACATGGGGTATAGCCATTTTTCTGTCACATCCTCATCTTAACTATTATTGCAGTCAGGAAAGTGCTTCCATGTCTTGGTTACAGTTCATTTCTAAGGTACATTTTCATTGTCGCTGGTACTAAAACCTGTTTGTATCTGAAATAAACTGAAATTTATACGGACCCATAAACAAAATGCATCATGCTGAGAGTCCCTGCTTAAGTCACAGACAGCATTTCAGGTATTCTACTCAAGTGTCTTGTTCAGTGCTCTGGAAAACTCATTTAACGACAATAGAACATAATAGTTATATACACCAAGGAAGCTATATCTCAAAGAAAAGCCATGTAACTGCAGAAAATATAAAAAACACTGACACTGCAAACTTTATGGGGTAATATTCACACACACTGTTGCACCATTAGGTTGCTCATTCGGCTTGTTTCAGGCACATTGCATCATATGTTCTGTATATCAGAGAACACTGATAGTGTAACTTCCTTTTTATATGCTCCTCTCTGCTTTAAATCTGTGCACCCTTCTGCTGGGAGAGGCAACTAGTGCCAAAGTTGTACAGACAGCCAAAAGCAAAACGCTACAGCACAGAGAGGGAGTGATTGACTCTCAACTCGAAAACACTATTAAGATGTTACTCTGCAGCGTTTTGCTCTCAACAAAAACCTGATGTGATGCGGTTAGATTGTATCCTGATGCAGGTTCCATTGTATTTTGGAAATCATCCCAAAGGACGTTCCTTTTTTGGAATCCTGAAGTTTTGACGAGTGGAGGCAAAGAGCGAGAGGAGGAAAAAAACAAGAAGCCAGATATGTGAATGCGGGCCCAGCTACACAAGACTACCTACTCGTCATAGTAAATGTATGCAAAGCTATTCATGCGCTGCAGCTTCACTGATCCACACAGTTGCACAGGCATTTACAGATGCATCAGTCTGGAAATACCACATCGACTTGCTTACATGAGATGTGTATTGATGGCACTCGAGGGTAGGATGATTACTTTCCAAAGTGTTATAATTCTGTCAGACATGCCATCGAGGGGCATACCAAAGCATTTTGAGTGTATTTGGCACTTTTAAAAAGCCTTAGAATTTTCCAGTATTCAAGCTGAAAAAATATAATTTAGATGTGTGAAAAATTAATACAAATGATTAGCAACATGTGCACTGAGATGCTACTGTCATTCTGTAAAAATTAATTTCGTCTACCCTGACATTTGGCAGTGTTAGTACCTCTTGTGTAAATTTGTAGTAAAGAATTTGAGGGTAATAATAACGTTGGTTTCAACAACTATTGGACGGATTGCCATGAAATCTTTTACAGACATTCGTAGTGCCCAGCGGATGAATCCTAATGACTGTGGTGATCCCCTTACTTTTCCTCCAGCACAATCATGAGGTTGATATTTCTAGTTTTGAGTAAAATGTCTCAACAACAATTAGGTGGATCGCCATGACATTTGGTACAAACGTTCATCATCCTTGAGCCGTCCTCTAACTTCTAATGCAGCACCATCATCAGGTCAAAATTTAAGACAGAAAAAGAGCTGCTAGTGTGGCAGTTATTGGCTCGTCTTGTTATCATAGAAAAGACCTCAAGATGTTTGCATAAAGTGACACACAACATTATGAAATTTCAGTCAAACAATAGGAAAGCAGCCTCTATTTAAACCGCTAGGTTTAAACATTAAGATGCTGACCATGAATCAGAATGAATTCTGTTAATTAAAAGCTAAATGCTTTCAAAATACACAAATGTACTACAAGAAGTGAATTCCAAGATATCAAAGAATTACTTCCTATTTCCTACAGACTTCCAGCACTCATTAAGCATCTGAAAGTAACTATATGGCTGTTCAAGACATATTTTATATTGGACTGACTAAAAATATTTTCATTGTTTTACATGCGTTTTTGGTCGTGATTGTGTATGTGAAAATGTATTGTGCCCTTAAACCGCAGGTGACCCACAATTCCAACTGTGGCCACTGTGTCAAAACCACCACACAGCCCGGCACTGTTGCATGCTGATGGATGTGCTAATATAAATATACAATATAAAGACTGTAAAAGAATCAAAGCGCTCAGTCTGCCGATAAATGCACACAGCCTATATTTACAAACTGTGCCTTTAAACAAGCTTCTGTAAGGTTATAATGACACAACTATACAGTCACCGCCCTCAGCAAACCCCCAGCAAGGTCATGGTTGCAAAAACACTAGCAGAGCTGACGCAGAAACATGGTGGGCAGGGCCTGCTCAGGTCTGTGAGAGCTGACCAATCAAAGCAGACTAGGTTTTTCGGCAGGAGGGCCTTAAAGAGACAAAAGCTAAAGCTGGGCATACACTATACGATTTTAGAAATGTTGTTAATTCCAACTCATACTGTACGAGTAAATCGTCTGCGATATAAAGCCGAAGCTCACGATTAATGTACACTGTACAGTCCGATCGTCAAGCCACGACTTGACAGCTCACGCTAAACGTGTAATACTGGCTCGTCTGCCCCGGCAGACCATCCTGGCTATTGACGATTGTCAATAAAGATTAGTTTGAAAGCTTCCAGGCAGGTTAGCAACAATGCTAACAAGGCAGAAGCGTGCTTTCTCGATAATCTGTGCAATACTGTGTGCCGAAACCTCCAAGAAAAAGAGGCACCGGTATATACATAAGCGATGTATGTATGTGTTGCCATGACGTTTTCAGACGCTCTGTTTGCCAATGCGTGCAGGCGCGGTGATAAAGAAAAGTACTGACGTTGGGGAATTGACTCACGGCTCTGCTTCAACTGTGCAAGAGCCTGCGTTGGCTGGCCAAAATTTCTGACATGTCAGAAATTCATCTGGCTGAAACTCTGCCCTACTCTAAAATGAGTCGTGCGGCTCAAAAACGTGCTAAAATTGTACAGTGTACACCTGGCTTAAAATGGACCCTTCAGATAGAGGGTGAATAGTGGTGCTGCAGCAATGGACAGTTAGAGGAAAACAATGTGTTTTTTGAACATTAAAGCATATAAACATTTTCAAAGAGATCCCCAAAATTAAAGTATGAACCCAAAAATGAGCATAACAGGTATTTTAGAATTACATTACAGCTGAATTGCAATAAAGTGCTTGAGTTCATATGAAATCAGTGTTTGTATGACCAATACAAAGATACAATATATTTTATATAGAATAAATATTTCGCAATAAACTAATAAAATATAAAGTCTTTCAAATGTAGAGTTTTATATGGTTTTAAAACTCCCTTGATAATGCTATTTTTGATCTGCACTTACTTCTTCCATCTCCTTTAACCACTCTATGTTGAAGAGTGCTGTTACAGACTGACATTTTCCTGTGGTTTCGGGCTCTGCAGGAAGCTAGATAGAACGCCTCAAGATAAAACAGTGTAATGAGTTATTATTGGCGTGTGTGTCTGTGTGTGTGTGTGTTTTGCTCAGCTGTATGCTAATCTCATCTTTTATCTAGCTAACATCTTCTTTGATGGCTGACATTTATCTCTAGTTTATCTTTCATTCTCGCAGCACTTGCGGTGCCCAGGGTCAACGTCGTCTTCATTTTTTCCTTGATGACGGGCAAAAACTCTTGTCAGCTTCACCCTATCAAAGCAGAGGTCACTACGCCAAATAGACAAGGGCAACAGCCACCTTTTCATTCAGCTCCCAGCAGGTTTTTGACATGAATCAGAGCATGAGCTCAGCAATAAAAGGACAGGCACCACTTGACACATGGTTAGCTTGGCAGGGGTGGTCCTCTTCTATTACTGCTCAGATGTGTAGTCAGAGTTGTTGATGAAACCTACAGCAGCAGTTTGACTGGCAAAATGACATTCTATGCAACAGTGATTTGTCAAATAAATGGCTCCCTGTGAAGTGTGTTAAAGTGATTTTAAAGGAATCTGTTTTTACTTGTTTTTTTTGTTGTTGTTGAAAAACCTCTATTGTGCTTTGCAGAATACATTTTTTTTATAAGCCTTCAATTCCCAAACAAAGCTCTGGCTTTGGCAGCTCTAAAGATGCCATTCTTCTTCTGTTCCAAAGTGATGCAACATCTACTAACAATATGCATGAGCTTCGTTATGCTGAGAAACCTGGCCTCCTTCCTGCTGCTTTGTTTCCTCTTCTGTCACTCCTCCCACCTTTCTCTCTCTGCTGCTATCTTTCTCTGACATAGCTCATTACATTAGCAGGGCTGCGTAGTTAACATACACGCACAGTGTGCACACACACACCTGGCTCATTGGACTATATCTGTACACACGAGGGGGGTGGGCAAAGGTTTGACAGGAGACAGCGGGCTGTTGCTTAACAGACAAGCGGTGAAATGCATGGCAGTGTAATTGCAATGAAGGGATAATTTGACAGCCGCTTGGTTATGATAGCTTGCATTTCTCCCATTCTCCCTGAAACCTCACACATATGCGCACACACACACGCTGCATACAAACAAGGTGCGGAAGCCAAACCCTTAACAGCATTACTCGTGTTGTTACACACTTAGTTTGAGGTAAAGCCCTGTCATTTCCACACATTTCCTCTGTTAAAATCCTCTGTGTTTAGAGGATTATAATCAGCATCAAGACATTTCAGCACAGGGGGACTTAATGCCTTTGTGCTATAGTGGTAGATATTGTTTTTCAGAGAGAGGTTTCAATTCTCATTTCATCGAGACTGACAGAGCAATTCATCACTCGCGGGTCTATGCGAACACCTTATTTAAACAATGCCGGTGCATCATTGCTCAAGGACTAAAAGAATGAGCACTGCATACCAGCCAAAACTACCTACATTTCATCTTGTCCTTTCTTCTTTCTCTTTCTTGAGCAAAATGAAGCTGTCTCGCTTGTGTTTCTGTCTGCATAGGCTTGGGCTCCGCTCAAGGACATGGATGAAACTGAATAAAACATGACTGACATCTTGTCATCTCAGAGAGGACGGGCTGAGAATGGGAAGGGAAATGGAAAATCTCACCTCTGCTTTTGTCAGTATGGACATGAAGTGGGAGAAATGTATATGTGCACATAGCGGGGCCTGAACCTATATTTCAGGCTATAGCAGTGTCTCGTGAAATGATTTCAAGCTACAGTAAGCAGAGATGAAATGAGTGAAAAGAGTTCATTACACTTGTCTACAAGCTGCCACCCTTCTTTTATCTCACTGATCAGTGGTTTCTTAAGCTTATACATTAAACTGTAGATCCTCTGATTACTCAGGCAATTGCCCTGCCTTGTCGGGGCTCTGTTAATAGTAATGCTTGTTGTCTCGGTAATCGCACTGTAATCTTCTTGTGATCTTAATCCAACACTGATCTTTTCCCTTGTTGATCATTCTCTTCTTTCCATCTCCAACACTTCCATCGCTAATTTCCTCAGGCTCTCTGCTCTTATTCTTCACTCACTTGTTTATTTATTTTTTTCTTCCAGATACATCAGACAGAGAAGCTTTCACACACTCCATCCTGACAATCCGCTTCTCAGCTGAAGTGCCATGATGTACGGCTTAACACTGGGCCTCGTTGCCCCATCCCTTGCACTGCAATCACATGGAGCTAAAGTCATGACCTGGCAGGATGGAATAGGATGCCAGCATAATGAGTACACGTGCTGGGGTAAGTGGATACATATATACAAACAGGTGGATGCATTGTTCAGACTAGATATAAGGTAGTGGTGAGATCTACAGTATATGAAAAGGCATTTCAGTGTGGAGTTTTAAAAGCTATTGTCAGTACACTAAGTAATGTTATACCTGCCCTTAAATCCTGAACATGGTCGACTATCATCAAGACTGTTGCTATGTCAACTACAGCTACATGTAGGGCCACATCATCTGGAATGTAGAAGACACAAACACTGAAACACGAGTGATTAACCAATGTTTCTGCAGCCATTATGAGCCAAAGCAAATTCATTTGAGAATGATACATGTAATATACATACATGTAAGGGTTTAGTATTTCCAAATATCCTCACATTAAAAAGTCAGCACTTTCACCTTAAAGTCATTGTGTCAATCTAAATCCAGTATGCTTGACTAAAGTCCAAGATATTTCCACTCTAAGCATCAGATTTTAGGACGGGGGACTGATGATCGTTTCCCATTTCAATCTGACAGTCACCACAAAGACGGCTGCAAAATGTTGTGACATCTCTTTAACGATATCCAGTGGTTTCACGCTTACAATATGCAAACATATGAAACAACATTGTCTCGAACGGTGGTCTCTGGCTTGTCAGCCGTCTCTGTAACATCATCACCACTATCCCCTCTACCTCCTGACATGAAAGTCAGCTCATATACATGAAGTGTGAAGGTGATACGACATGTATTGTAGACATGGTGATATGAAATGCAATTTTTTCTTTCTTTCTGTTTCTGTAACACCCGATAGGTTGTTGAACTAATAAACCTCTTGATGTAAATGATAAAACCATCCACTTCTCAGACTGCATGGCTCTGGAATGTGATTTGCTCAAGTCACTTGAACTCTTCCCAACAGCTGTGCTGCTGACCTTACAAGTGAGTTGGAGGAACCTCTTTAACTAGAGCAATTAAAAGAACAGCGGGATATAGATTTCCGTTGGCTCCGATAAATGTGGTTGGGAGAATTATAATCTGTGTGACTAATGGTATGCTCACAGTATTTAAGCATGGTTCTCATTAATATGCTAAGCAACTGGGGCTAGCTTTGTCTTCGACACTCCTCCTGAGATACATTGTTCAATGCCGAGCTCAAGTGATTCACCCTCCCTATTGTACATTTGGGTGGACATACCCACTGAGATTTCACACAGTTCAAATGACTTTTACATGGTGTTACAGGATATCAAATGGATACAGAACAGACTCTCAGGCCCCAGGGTATTATACAGTTTCCCCAGATGATATTCAGTCCAGTCACAAAGGTAAGAGAGCTGGATGTGGAATAGTAGGCAAGAGATTTGATGGAATCTAATAATCCTCAACATCATTCCTCTGAAAGTGAAACAGCTTTAGTTAATGATGGATGGCTTATTGATAATGTCACTCATGTCTGAGATCTGCAGGGCTTAAGACCTGAACTGCACC
The DNA here is from genome assembly GCF_040436345.1 of Pagrus major. Lineage (NCBI taxonomy): Eukaryota > Metazoa > Chordata > Actinopteri > Spariformes > Sparidae > Pagrus > Pagrus major. The sequence continues at coordinate 12,385,781 of NC_133227.1, read as the reverse complement.
TTGAGTCGGGCAGCTTAAAGACAACCTGCAGTATTTCAAGCCTATTTGCCAGATTGGAACACTTAGCTATCTATCTGTCACAAGCAGTCTATCAATATGTTTTGTAGCCTGCCATTCACAGTGCAGTGGTGTTTCCAGCACTCCTGTCAAATAGTGTTCTAATGTGTCAAGATATAGTTGGCTGACAATCAATGCTCCCGCCCTCCTGCAGGTATTCATTATGCCATCAAAGCCTTCAGAAGTATCCCATTCATTAGCTCTGGGCTTGTGAGAGGCCTGCATATGATAACAAGCTGTGTGTGATCACGGCCTGCAAGCTGTGAGATAAAGAGCAAGAAGACATGCACTGTATACTTTACATAAGATCTGAGGCAGATCACCATGGCAACCCGCAGTATGTTTTTAAGGAGTCAAATGTGCTTAATGGACCTTAATTTGCCTTGTAACACAATATTTAAATTTGCCCTGTGTAAATTCAAAAGGCCAGACCTTGTGCCAAATGTTAATAGAATTCATTAGAATAACTATAACAGGTTGTCATGTGGAACTGTGTGCTACACAGAGTAATAATGCCAGACACAAACATACTGTATTAATGGATTTATTTTCCTTTTTAACTGAATTAATTAATGCATGGTCAAGAGATGTCAACTACATTTTTAGTAACACAAGCAATTCAGTTATAGTCTTAAGAACAACTGTTCTTTTAATCACAACTTTATTTTATCTGTATCATGTGATAATGAAATCGTTTCACTGAAATGACCAATTACTGTAGATTATTGTCCACTTAGCCTGTTACAGTGTCTTGGAACACAGTCCTAGCTGAGTTTATTGTCCGGAGACAGAAGTGATGGCAGATTGTCAGAGAGTGGAGAGACCAAGGATCAATGATAGAGGTCTGCACAGACAGAAGCTGCACTGTGGCTGTCTGTCACATACTGGAACTGATGGCTTCCATAATCTGTTGACTGAATGAGCTAATTCATTCATCATCTCAGGAAAACAGTCTGATATCTCATGATAACCGATCACTAATTAGTGGTTTCATGGTAGTGGAATCTATCGTGCAAAAATGTCCATTCTTATGAGACCAGTTAAAACGTTTCTTCTTCTGATGGAAGTTAAAGATGGATCTAAGACTGTATTCTAAATAATTCACTTCATGTATCACATGAATTTGATCTTTTGCCAGCAGCAGCAAAAGATGTAAACAGATGCTGTCAGATAAGCCTTCATGCCCTTGAGATGTTGTCCTGTCATTCATGCAGTTGTTAATAATGTATTATCAAAAGAAACATGTAGAAAATAAAACTCAACACTAATCAACCTGATCGTCAGAATAGATGTTTGCAATGTACATTTCAGCAAACGACTGATATTGAAACAACACCATCTTGCCTCGCTGGAATGCCACCACCAACCTCTTCATCTCCTGACATGACAGTCAGCTCATTATATGTGATGTGAATTTGATATGAAGCATATCACTTGGTACGTTTGTTATCTACACATTTGAATGTAACTGCGGTTTGCAGACACGTGCCAACATTTGAATCTGGCGACGGTGCTTCTACGAAATCAGACTTGTACTGATTGTGTGTTCTTGTTTTGCTTGAGTGGATGTCACTGCCCCGTACCTTATTTTTTCAGGCTGAGGCCGTTATCATGAGTGAACCACTTACTATAAGGAGAGGAAAAAAAAATCTTTAGACCCTTGACTGGGAGACTGCAGCTGCCTCGTCAGCTGTTTTGCCTTGTGTGGTGCATCTGAGCAGATGACGCCACGGTTATGAGAGTAATTTTTCATCTGATTTAAGAATTCCACACTTGGTTCAGTGCAGAGAGGAATTTGAAGCGTTGCAATGTTCACCTAGCCAGCAGAAACAAAACCTGTGAACCGTGTACCGGTTCACTCACACAGACAGCAAGGTCAAAGAAAGTTGACTCTCTTACAGCGTAACTCTAAGGGGCCTCACCTTCAGAATAAACAACAGATTTCTGCTTTGATGGACGAAAAGAAGTTTCCTCACCAGGTTTTTTCATCTGTTCGTGTGAGTTGATTGATGTAACCATTATGATGTGAAAAGTCAGGATAACATGGCTGTCCATCAGATTGAAATCTGTCTGATTATTGATGTGTATTTGTTCGAGCTTGAAATATTCATGCCTACTCTTGTCTTTCCAGCAGAGCATGCTTTGCTGTAACAGTTTTACTGTGCTCCACTACTGAGCTTCAACTCTCATGAAGAATTTAACAGGGTTTCTGTTTTATGATGTCTCTAGCAATTTTTACAGTAATCATTTGCCAATGCATTAGTCTTGAACAGTTTGACCAAATGTTCAGGTAGAGAGAGGATCTGTGTGTGCGTATGTTCCACTTTTCATAAATATCAAACGCTATGCACAGTCATGCAATCAATTCTTTGTTTTGTCCTTGCTTTTAATGTTTTGCTTCGTCAGGTATTGCTTAATGTTTCTTTATCTCAATACAATACTGAGCCTACAGTGTGTCTGGAAAATGACAGCTCCCAACCAAACCTTATTCTAACTGTTGGCTTGAACCATTTCTCCTCATCTGAACTCCGTCCCACACAATCCAAATGTAATTTGTGTTGAATGGAGGTCAGTCACTTTGTATTAGCCAGACGACATTTTAAAAATTTAGATTAAATTAATTTGTTCTGCAGACAACCACATATTCCACTGTCTCCCTCCGGCTGACAGCCACTGGCATCCTGCAGCATCAGGAAGGAGCTGAAGGTGTAAAAACATCACAGAGTTGTCATTTATCTCAATAAAAAAGAAAGTGTGCCGTGAGAGTTGCTCACTAAACTGCAGCACGCAGCAAACCAGCTCTGTCGAGGCAGAGATATTTTCAGCAGCTGGCATATGGAGGAGATCGAGGCTGAGACAGGCTGAGCCAGTACAGATGGAGCTTCTCATTGTTCACCAACAACACACATTCTGCAGGGTCTCATGGGAATCCCAGTGAAGAGAGAAGGCTCGGCGTGTAATAAAAGTTTCTCCGGAACAAACAAGTATAACCCTCAATAATCCGCTTTTAATTGTGATGGTTTAAGTTATGGCGCAGGAGCGTTATTGAGAGGATGAATCATTTACTGTTACTCATTTTGATGACTCAAAACTGACAAGGAACTGTCTGATTCACTTTTAATATTAATAACTAGAAAAATACTTTGGCATTATTTGACCTTTAGAGATGTGGTTTGTGTCCATTTGGATCGGAAATGGTTCTGTTCATAATGTCAGATTGGCAGGAGTATTTTCAATCATTTATCTTTACGTTTAGCAACTAGTTCTACTTATGAGTGACTCAGGTTGGCTGTTTACCGGATTACTCCAATTTGTATTGTATTGTATTTGTGCTCTTTGTCTGTTTATTTTGTGCAAATGGAAAACCTTTCAACCCACTCTTCCACTTTACCTCCTCTATCAGTGGGGTTCTTTTTCTTTTGCAGTGTAGACTTTCCACAGTCTTTCCAGTTGTAACAGGTGCCTCTTCTGGTATTGGCGCTGCCTTTTTGCTGCAATTTGTCCTTCGGTCTTCCAGGAAAAATCCAGCCCGGTGACAGTTTGTAAAGCATATTGAAAGTAAGGCTTATATTATAGGAAACCAGTCTATATGCAGATGGCGTAATTTTTCGACAGCCATTACACCGTGCAATCAGTATTTACTTCAGAATGAAAAAAATCAAGCAAACAAGTTGACTAATGCCAGTTTAAGATTATTCTTTGGCATTTTTTCCTTTAATCAATAGTCAGTGCAGAGGGATGCAAAAACATGGAGAGGGAAGGAGGGAGACGAGCTGTGATGTTGCAGTTATGTGCTATGTGCCATAATCATTTGGCTTTTATCCATCAACCTATCAAATCACAATTCCTGTTTTTTAGTTGAGTTGAGTTAATCTTGAGTCTTCCAGGTCCCCTGAGACAGGAACTCCAGGAATCACTGTTATGCAAAGTTATGTACAGTATATTGATAGCTCATGTAGTGCCTATCTGGTTTGATATCAATGTTGTCATTTCAAGACCATTAAGAAATTCATCTTAATTGTAGATGAGTCTACGCTCTCAGTTCTTCATTAAAGGGAAAGCAAGTTCCATCTTAAGCAAATGTGTACAAGGAGCTGGAATTGTAATAGAAATCTTGAGTTGTTTTTTTTGTTTTTTTTTTCCATTTGAGCTATCAATAGTGTCTTCGGAATGAAAGATGTGTAAGTAAATGGTGATGGATTCTGATCAGACCACACGTTCTGATCAGCACTTGTTTATGTTATGTCTGTTTTTGACATTTGGTGTCCTTTTGATGAGGCACTGTATCATTCTGGCACCAAATAAAATCCTCAGAAGAAGAGTATATGGCAAAGAGATCATCCTTCTGATCCTCATAATCTGTCCAAATCCTTGGTAACAATGCCTCTCCATTATGGAAATAGAAAACATGAGCATTACAAGTTTTATCCCTGGGGGCGCTTTGCTAGTCTGCATTATTCGTGAGACCACAGTTGTTGCATAGACCATTGTTTTTTATAACCACTAACAGTTTCCATATTTATATTACATTGTGTGTTTATGGGCACCTAATGAAACACATGTTGTAAAAGCACAGTCACCCCAGAGGTTCCATTCTGATGACGCTGGCTCCTTCTGTAATGGACTACTCCAGTAGGTGGGCCAGTAAATTAATGACTGTAAAACGACTCATCTCCAATAATGCAAGGCGGCAACTCGTTGCAGTAGGAGAGAAATGAGAATCAAATGGAGTCATAGTGTATTCACCTCCCTCCTGCTCTCTCCTTTCCCTGTCACTTTACCTCCCCCGCTCATATATTGCTCCCCACTGGAGCCCCCACTTCAAAAGGGAAAAAAAAACATTTCTCATGTCATTTTGTCTTTTACAATCTACTTCATTTGGAGGCTTACAAATTCTATTAGGGTGATCTTGTGTGCATTGCACGGTTGCTGCAGGGGAGAGAGAGAGGGGGAGGGCTGCCTGGAAAGGGGGAACAAGCCCTTAATACTAATAAACGAGCTTGACTTTGCCTCCCTTGCCCTGTGAGATGGGAGGGAGAAGGGGCCGAATAATTGGAAAATATCCTTGCCTCCCGTTCCAGAAAGACCCCCTCCCTACCTACACACGCACTTAAACGCACACACCATCCTCCCATCTCCGTGGCTTAACCAACCACTCTCTCCTGCACAATAAAATACACCCCCGGTTTTCATTTTTAAAGTTTAAAAAAGAGAAAAACAACACAATTAGTCTGATGTCGGGAGTCTGCCTCTGTGTGTGGAGGAGGGGGGAGGGATGCCAAGGTTAACAAAAGGGCAGAAGATATTATGTGAGGCCTTCTGTGACATGCAATCTTCAAAGTGGCATCGAGAAAAGAGGGTGGAAAGGTTCACTGAACATTGTTTGCAGTTTGAGACTCTATACCCAGGAGTAATGGGGCTAATGTTAGTAACAACCCAACAGAAATCGCTATGAAAAGCAAGAAATAAGGCAATTTTTACCTTCTTGTTCTCTTTAATAAAATTAATTATTAATTATTTTTGGATAAATGCCTGACATAAGGTCTTAAAGCGAGGGAAGGTGATGGTTGATAGTTGGGTCTCATTTCCAGGTCAAATACTGATGCTTTATAGGTAAAAAATGTTCTGGCCGAATACCGACCCAAAGGTATTTGGCAGGTATTTCAGGTGTGCACAAACTACAGGTTGGGAACTTCTTTTTAAAATATAAAAATGTCAAGTTATAGGTTATCTTATCAGTGTTGGGCATGAGAAGCAGGTAACTATCAGTTATCGGTATTGGCTGAAAAAAATCCATGCCGTACATCTCTCAAGAATTCGTCATCCCCGCTGCTCTCTTTTGGTGATGTTAATGAAAACAATGAGTGTGTCGTTCATATCTACAGTGCAAACTTCAGAAATACAGTAAGAACAGAAAGCAGAACAAGTGATTCTTGTGCAAGGATAATTTTCACTACAGGCTGTCCGATAGCAACTCCAGCTTTAATTTGAAACCTTCATTATTCATGAATTTGACATTGTAATAGCAGAAATACTGCAACACGTCCCCCGACCTCACACTTCCTCTGAAGACCCTACATGACTTCATTATGTTGGAATTGAAACCACATGCTTCTATCAGGCCTTGGTTGTACTTAACACGAGCAAAGCATTCTGAAATCATTCTCTTTTATCTCAAGTGGCTGATCTCGATGTTGAACTTGTCGTCTCATGAATTAGTTAAAGCTGAATGTTTCTGTAATTGAGCTGTAGACATGCTGCTGAAATGAGGAGAATACTGTGTTTGTTTGCAGCGCATGCATATCTGACAACATCGTTAGTTAAAGATATGTTGTTATTTTAGTAGGTCAGCTATCATACTCAATATTCCTCCTTGTCATTCAAAGAACTTCGCAGCAGTGTTTTATTATGGTTCCACACTGCTACAGTGTAGGTAAACATAACAGCATGTCGGCTTTGAGTTATTTTTTGTTTCTCCTTTTTTATATCTTTTCCATGAGATTATATTTGGAAGTGATATTGGTTTATTTGCACAGATGACAGATATGGAAAATTACAGTACTTCTCTGAACCAAGAGAGAAAAAAAAAAGAATAACAGCTTAAGTGCATCAGCTCATCTACTGAAAAAGAATACACGCGTAAATGATCTCCTCTTAGAGCTGAAACATGCAGTGAAAGGTCATCCTTGGCATTTGAAATGAGGGGGAGTTCATAAAGAGACCTTCAGAACAACTGACATCAAACCCTGGCATGTATTTAAAACTGAACAATTCAGCTGTTGAACAGAATCCATTAAAAACTCCTGGGCTACAGTTAATTCTGAGAGTGAAACGACCCTGTTAGAGCCATGCAGTACATCTTTGTTTGTTCACTTCTGCAATAGGCTTTTTTCACAACAGATATTCTGACATGTCATGGTGTTACTCATACGTTCACAAAAGCTCTGTTCTGTTCAACCGTCCAAGTTAGGCAATACAGTGTAAAAGTGAGCCAGCATGACCAATACCAGGACCCTGAAACTGAAGCAGCTACATCAAATTCAGCCATCATTCATTTTATTGTTTACACCTATGCTTTTACCAGTGGTGGGAGCAGTATTTAATCCCATTAGAGTGCGTCTCAGTGGCATTATTCTATCTGACCCCGACCAAGTCCAAGCGAGTAGTAACCGAGCCCAACCCAAACTCAACGGGCATTCTGTTTTTTTTTTCGTTGGAACCCAATTCAACCCTGATACCGTTAATGTAAGCTGAAGCTCTGAGTTTGTGTTACCCTGTCACGCAGAGTTGTCACTATTAAGAAATCGCCTCTGTGTTGCCTTCAAAAGTGTTTCAAGTAAATAACAAACTATATTAGTTAATTTTTACACCTTTTTTACACAAAAACATCTTGAATGCACCATGTCAACTGACACGACCGAACCCAACCTGAACCCTGTTGGGACCAGTCAGGTGGGTGTCCATGCTCTGCATCCTATACTGAGGTAAAAGTACCTGTGCAACAATGTTAAAATAGTCTCCCTAGTGAAAGTACAGATGTATTATCAGTTAGCTACATACAGTTAAGTATTAAAAGTACTGGTTCTGTTTTATTATATTTGACATTATTAAATTGTCAATACTAAGGCTGCTGCTTCTTCATATTTTGTCTGTTCCCACAGCCGATCATCTGTTTTTCCATCTCTTCTGGCAAATGTGGAAATCTGATCGATCCGCATATTTGATATGGCATAGGGTTTTTCCACTGGATGCACTTCCTGACGCATCCCTCCCCATTTATCCTGGCTTTGAAATGGCAATTAGGAATGCACTGGCTTTTGCTGCCCCAATGGCTGGGGTGTCTTGCCTAAGGACATTTCAACATGTGGACAGGAGGAGGTGGACGTCAAAACGCCACTGTGAGCAATAGACGATCTGCTCTACCTCCCTATCGATGTGTAAATAACATTTAACTGTTGTAGCAGGTCAAAGTAAAGCTAGTTTTTGATATACTGGAAGGTTGTTTTCTACCCCATTTATCGTGTCACGAAGTTGTTTCATAAATGTGTATTCATTCTCTGGACCTCTCTGCCCTAATCTTTTTTTGGTGAAATATTGGCTCATTTAACCTCTTTGGGCCTTGAACAATTTTTAAAAACAGTCAATTTGAGAGGTTTAGAGGGGAAATTTCTTTGGTGGGACTCATCTTAAACAAACAGACAACTGCATTTGTTTAGGGCTCACAAGCCATAAAGGTCAAGAGCTACTGGTTTAATCTTTGGCAGTACTTAAGTTTAGCATGTTTTTCATGTTAAATATGATTGTGAACACTGAATAGCAACAATAACTGTCAAATATACTGTATAGTGCAGTAAAAAGTACACTACCCTCTCTGAAATGTACTGAAGTGCAAATAGAAAATAAAAATTGTACCAAAGTAAAGTCAATCACTGTTTTTCCTACAATGATAAGTCAAAGTGTTGAGAATAATTTTTCTGATGTTTCCTTGTATATGAAAACACTCTCACTTGTGAAACTCTTCCCACATTTATGTCAACCTTTATATAGATGCTATCACACTGGCATAGCCATAGCAACTGGTGTGTGATCATATTACAGTTTAAACCTTGATTTAATCATCATACATAATCAGTATGTTTTTATTTTTTTTATTTATGTCTGTTCCTTATTCCCCTGATGGTAAATGTGGGTGTTATCCAATACATAAATAGTCAACGGTGAATGATCCTACATGCCAGCTGAAGAACCATGAGTTAAGAGGATTATGACAGGCCCCATATATTAAGACCAGAGAGGCTTTTCAGTTCATGCTGTCACTATTACACATATAGGCCTCAGTCATATTGATCTTGTATGATCAATTATTCCAATTAACAATTCTGCTTTAAGAACACTTTTATATTTCCAGTGAAATCTGTTCTCACATTATTGTGTAGCGCTGTATATGCTGCCTCTGTCTTTAATCTGACAGTAGGGACACATTGACACTATTCATAATTTAGGTCAGCTCTTGAACAGAGGGTCATGTGCCACAATTTAGCAGTAAATATGCCATGCACTTTAAGGGCATTTGCCACTTGATGAATAATAAACCTCCCACATGTGTGTTAGAGCCACTGATGTCTCCACTATACCTTTTGATGAATAGTGTCAACAAATCATATAAGCCAACAGACTATAACAGGAAAGAACAAAGTGAGAAGAATAGATGGTGCTCTACCCAACTGTGCACAGCTACAAAGGGGAATATCTAAGTGAGGACTATTGTTCTGCACTCACAGTGCAAGTAACAAGGGCTATTATAGGCCTTGTAGGCAGACCTGTAGGGGGAGGAAAATGAGCTCATTCTTGTATTGAGAATCTCTTCTTCTTAAGTACCCGGCAATTCAACTTGCATTATGCAAGTGTCATTACATCCCACTTCCTGACAAGCAGAGATAATAATGATGAAGATGAACACAAACAAGATAAAGGTAAAAGATAGTAACTGGCAGGTGTGAGATAATATGGCGATGTGTATGTTTCTATTTTGTGATTCTGATTCTCTAATTACCACCATCTGCTGTCTGAGTGAAACGCCGAGGAGGAAAAGAGGGAGTGAAGCGTTGCGTTCAGACTTAAAGATAAATAAGTGCTGTAACAGGAGACAGGCATTTTGTTTATTTCCAAGGTAATGCCAGTTTAGCAGAATGGTTGTCCTGTGATTGACTTCTCCCAGGGGCTTCATCCTATTATGATCTCTTTTCAGGCTTGCATGGTATGTGGAAAATACCTGCACCGACAAAAATCTGACAATCTTTATAAAAGCATGATTGGATTTGCTGATCTGATTTGATTTCGGCTTATCAGAACATCTAAGGTAAGTGTATTTTCTAACACATTGTGATTGAGCTTAAACCCAGTCACAGATGGGGGTCAAGGGACAGTGATTATAGCTGGTTAGAGAAGCTACATGTGGAGGGGATTAACTTTGACCCTTTTGTTGTGTTGAGAGTGTTGAGGCTGGAAGCCATGGTCAGTGCTGCTGTTAATGAAATGATAGCTTCATCCTCATCATTACTGCAAGACTAGCATTGCCAAAGGAATGTTAGTAATCAATAATTTCTCTTGTTACCAAAATACCAGACTGAGCTTCAGTGGTTAGTTGATCTTGGATCAAGGAAAGAAAAAGAAAATTAGTTGCCACCTATTTTGATAATCGATTAATTATTTCAGTCATTTGTCAAGCAAAACGTTGCGCTCTCGGCTCAAGAAAACATCCTGCTTTGTGTTAACATAACGTTGGGACATGTTGGGAGTGAGAACAGGTTGGTCATTGATGATAGTTCATGAAGAGATCTGGGCTTTTGGTTGAACTAAAGAAACAATTTCAAGACGTCACTATGGGCTCTGGGAAATTGTGATCAGCTTTTTTTCACAAAGTTTTGATACTTTATAGACTCAAATGCAGATTAATGAATGAAAGTAACGGTTAGTTGCAGCCTTAACACCAGTCCTATTCTCAGTTGATCTAATCCCTAGCCCCAGAGTGTTGTGTGACAGTGAATGGAGCTGTGGAGGCAGAGAAAGTTTGGGCGAAGGTGTAATTAAAGCTGATTATGGTGAGGCAGAGGGGAAGGGAGGGCAGCACATTTGTCTTCCCCACCTAATGAGCGGAGGCCGGGAGAGCTGAATTAGCCGCCACGCTGTCGTCTCTCCCCTGCCATGCCACTTTGTCACAAGGACGCTCCTCCTGGAAGATGAGCGGGGGTCAAGTGCATGTGTATCCCCTGGCATTATTCTTACAGGCTGGTGGGGTCCCTGTTCCACCGAGCGCTGGGAATGGAGGCACTTTAGCAAGCTCTGAGGCACACCACTCAGCCTCCGCATCATTAAACCAGGCTAAAAATACACAGCCCACCCATGGTCCCCCTGTTCTCAGAGGACCAGTTCATTGCCACGCTGAAACAATCGCTGACTCCCGTGCACAAGAGGTGTGTGTGACACCATCATTTTTCATTCCCTCTTTAAATCTGATCAGTGTTATGAGGCTATGGCAATACAGTAACAGTGTGCTCAACAAGCTGTTATTAAGTGCTGTTCTCTTTCACACACCAACTCATATGGTCATTATTGATACTGCCACCACCATACAAATTCCCACTGATGTGTTCACACTGTTATAAATGCTCATCCTATGGGCATTAAGGGAAAAATCAATATGTGTTGGTGTAATGCTGGAGTGACATCTGTTACAAGGCATCCATTGAGTACTGATGGCAAAGCCTGTACTGTGTTTACTGTGAAACTATATATTTACAGATTTTTTTTGTTTTTGTTTTTAATCATCAGTTAATTTCACAGTTATAATTAAATGAATCATTCAGTTCATTAAAATGTCACGAAAAAAGTAAATGATCATCAAAACTCGAAAGAGCCTAAGGTAACATCGCCTTTTGGAACAGAACTTGATAAATCGTCTATCAAAACTGTAGTTTATCTAGTAAAAGTGCACGTATAAAAGTGTGTTACTCAAGCAGATCATTCCCTAAATGTACATTTCATCAACTGCATTTGCAAAACAATCGACACACGACTGACACTGCAGCACTTACAGTTTTCTGAATCTAATGCTGGCCTTTGAGCCGACAGTGCTTTTCAAGAGTGCCACCGAACAACTGGCGTGGAGTGACCCCTTAAAGCAAATCTAACCAGCCCCACGGCAAGCTGTGGATGCATTCATTCCTGGTAAATGATGCATTTGTGGATTGTGAGTGAGTGCCCTCTTACATAATCATGTTTCTCTCTGAAGGGCAACACAATATCAATACAATAAATCATGCAGCAGTCATGAATCAGCTGCAGAGCCCTTACTTTATGGTTACCTGTTGGCTGAAGCATTTTCAAATCAATCACTGTATCCAGCAAGAGGGGGCATTTAGGCTATTTCTCTTATATAGCTGCTGGAACGGTGCAATACAATGGGTACTGTAACCCCACTGTCCACAGGTGCAAGTAATTGACGTCTGGTTAGCGAGGTCTACAGGCTGAAACACCCACTGCCGAGACACAGCTTCCTAAAGTAAATCTTTTCCTCAAACGTCGAATATGCTGTACTTGTTTAGCGTCTTATTATTCATAGATACGGTACTCTAGGTCAGACTTTTCTGTTTGTGTTTGTTGAGTTGGGAGGATGAGTCAGGTGGCTCCCGGGTGTCCCCGAGGCAAAAGCTTCCCGTCGCTTTCATGAGCCAAATGACACCTGAGCCGGCGCGGATCCTACAGAGGAGCAGGTCTGCAGTCAGGTGTGCGACTTAATACTGGAAGTATGTCATAGTGAGCTGAAACAGTTAATGTATGTTAAATAATGGCGTGTTTTTTTCCTTACTTGTTGCCTTTCTCGATAAAAAACAAAACAAAAAACGATTCACTTCAGCGCGGTGTAGCTAGCTTGTTCAGCAGCTTTGAAGGTGTTATTAGCATACTTTTCAATTTCCTTTTTGTTTCACTAATTATGCTAATAAATGCATATTTTTAACAGCTTTTTCTACTACAGCTGAGGCTAATTAACACACGACCAGCCACTATCCCAAGCTATTCATTTTTTATTCACAGCTATAGTTATCATTTCATACACAAACTTATTACTTCGTACTTGCACCACCTACTTGAATTCACAATTATTTTGGGGGCAGAAAATGTACGACAAGCGGAGAAAAACAGGGCGCTTAAAATGATTGTAAATGTAAAAGGGTTCGTAAACTGGTTTCCTCTGGCTCGTATTCCGCCGTGTCCCCGCTCACACCGTCTCTTTATCGTAACTCGGAGCCTGCCAAATGTCCAGAGACAGCACTATTTGCGCTGAGGAGGAAGCGTGCAGCCTGTAAAGCGGCACTGCGGCATCGCCGTATCACTGCGCCCCGGTCCCCCTTCTCCGGGATCCTGAAGCTCGGATCCGGGGAGAGAGGAGGAGGAGATACCCGATGGTTTTCCTTTGCGGGATTTATTTTGTCAGCTCCAAACCTTCTTGTGCTTTATCTGTTTATAGTGACCGAAGGCCTGCAACTTGTCCGGACGGTCCCTCCCCACTCGCAAGGGTTTGCATTTCTTCGTTTTGCATGACGTGTCTTGGAGCATATAAAAAAAGAGAGAGACAGAGAGAGAGAGGCTTGCTTTTGTTGTGTGTCTTATAGTGGAAAATGAAGCTTGGAGAGCCGGAGCAGGAGGCAGTGCCAGTCCGCTGCTGCTGTTGTGGGCTGGACTGGATTACAGAGCCTGAGATCTCTACTGACAGCACAGGCAGACAAAAAAGGGACTGTGAGCGAAGACAAGGGAAAGAGTCTTTCACTGAGCTGGAAAAGCCAGGGCGAGTGCTAGAATACAGTTTTTCTTGAATTAAGCGATATTTTGGGAGCTATTTGTGCAGTGTGTGTGTCATTAGATAAGTGCTGGCACGGGGCATCAGGTTAAAGGCATAGGTACTGGGGGAAAGGTTTAGGACCGTTATTATAGTAAAGGTGGATTTACCCTTTTTGGGTTGTTAGAAGGCAGAACATCTGCATGGAAGAGATATTTCTGAAAGGTTGCTGCATAGTTAAATGTTGGCATGCTTGGCTTGTTGGATGTGCCTTTGTTATGTATCCATTTGATTATAAGCCATTTGTTTTGCAAAACGCCTCTAATAGTGCATGTTTAAAACATTTGTGACTTTGCAGGGTGTAGCAGAGCATCAGGGACTACATGTATGCTGCAGAATCCAGATGAGCTACATTACATGACAACCTGTGTCCAAGGAGACAATGTAAAGTTGAAGATGGTGGTTGACTGTGACAGATTGGTTTTGGTTTGTGTGGTGATGCAGAAAAGGTGTGATTCCTCTGTGTTTGAAATGTCCACCAGCATGTCTGATGCATGATTATTCAGAGGAAGCCTTTGTGAAAGCCTGCAGTTTGTTGATCCAGTTTTCTTCCACATAGAATGCCATTTCTATGATGTAATGGATGAGAATTGATATTCTGGACACATAGAGAAGCCATATGTGTGATACACTACTATGCCAGAGTGACTTTCAATGGCTTTAGGCCTAGACTGAAGGCTATGCCTTGAGAATGATCCAGAATAAGACTGCAAGCTGTTGAATGTTGCATCATAATATCACAAAGCAGCCAGATGCCTTCAGTGTCAGACAGTGAAGGTATGCCCCACTATTCTCTATGGTTAAGTGCAGAATGGCATTTCAATGTCTTGACATTTGTCTTGGTTTCTAAATGGAGTGTGTAAAACCTCAAGGATAGCTCCCTGTTCAATTAGACCTGTTTTTATTCATGAATGAGAGAGAGAAATATTACCGTTTGATATGTGGATTTTTAATTTAATGTTCGAGTGAGATGTTATGACCAAGGTGATGTTTTGAAAGAAATAAACGGTGAATTGAGAAAGGGCTGTCATGATGAATATGTTAATTTAGACTGATGTTTGATTGATGTCTACGAGTCAGAATTGCTTTATTCAAGAAGAGCTTTCAAATCACTACTCTTTTAGTTGATAGATGACCTACCAGAATTGGCGGCTCAGAAGTCTTAAGTTATTTGGCGTTAAGTTGGATACTGAAGATGTTACACTACGTATAATAAATGGAACATAATTTCTAATGTCATTATTGAATATTGATATGGTGTCTAAAATAGAGTTTGTTATATAAATTAATGCAAACAAATACGTTTTGGAGAGATTGATTTATTGCTTTGAACATGACATTTGAGTTCATTAAGTTAATGAATTAATTTATTTCAAGCACAAGAACAGTCATTTTAACCATTGAGGTAGAACAATTACGGTTACTAATAGGCTGGACCGTCACACTTTGTAATTCCATGTGTACTAATATACACAGTCTTTGTATGTTACTCAAAGTTAGAAGATTTTTTGCCAAAAACAAGAAGTTCATGTTAAGAAGCTTAAGACACCAAGTAGTCTACATGGAAATTCTACTACATTATTAAAGAAATTGAAACACTAAAAAGACAGTTTGTGTTACTAGCTTGGCAAAAGCTTCAGAGACACTCGTAAAAGAGCACTTACAACACATAATCATCTCATCTCAGGGCTTAATGACCTGACAGTGTAAGAAAACACAGTATGCTTAGCAGATGAGACTGTAGCCACCCCAATAAAACATTCATCTTGAATTATGTAGAATGGCAATAACCTGCTGTATAGTGTACAGCACCTTTTGGGAAATGGCTCACTGACTAAATGCACAGTTGAACTTGCTGAGTGAACATGTTGCAAATGCGTGCTCTCTCTCTCTCTCCCTCCCTCTCTGTCTTTATCTTGCAGGAGGGAGAGTTTGCTGACCTTGGGTAAGAGAAGTAGGTTCCTGGAGAAGAAAGATGTGGCGTCACCTGCTCAACTCACCATGGCGGGACATGTTCACTGAGCAGATATTTGCTTTAACTTGAAAAGCTCTTCCTCTGGCGGAATTGACAGCTTGGTGATAACGTGTTTAATAGATCATTTTACACCTCTGTCGTAGGATTTGATGGACTGCCTTTGGGGATCGTTGCTTGGAACCTAGCTTGGTTCAGTGACTCTATGCAGTTTTGAGTTCCTGTAAAAGGCTTCATCTGCTGGATATTACATGGTTACCTTGGATCTAATACATTGATAACATTCGCTTGGATATTGTGGAGATTCTCCTGGGGGGTTTTCACACAAGTGGAGGTCAAGCAGTGCCAGTGTTTGGCCCTTGAAGAGTTTTATTCTCTGTAAGAGGAGGGTTTATCTGGATGTTTCCCATGAAGGACATGGATGGCCCCCGATCTAGTGGCCTCCGCAAGAAGAGGAAGTCGAGGTCAGCCAGGGATCGGGAGAGGAGATCAAATGGGATAAGGAACAACCATGTTAAGGGCTCCGTCTTTCGCTTCTCCTCTGACTCAGAGCGGGAGGGCGACAGGAAGCCCTGCTCATCCCGCCCAAGACCGCCGCGAAGAAAGCGAAAGGAGTCTACTTCTGCTGAAGAGGACATCATCGATGGATTCTCCATCACAGGGTTCGTGACCCTGGAGGCTCTGGAGGTGAGTGCTGAACCAAAGGGGTAGCCCTTTCAACTCTCTCCAACCTTGTGTGTTTTGTTTGAGCTTTTTCATGAAAATGCAGTTGAAATCTCTTTGCACGGTTTAAAAATGTGTTTGTTATTGTGTGCCTCTCTGACTGGGCCCAGCGTTTTGGTTGGTGTGTGAGCTGGAGTTGAACAGATGTAGCTTTAAATGCAGTGCTGCAGCCAGAGATTACTATCTGTGTCATCGAGAGGCTGTTGTTGTTGTGTGTACTGCTCTGGATTTGTTTTCACAAGAGTTTTCCAGCAAAGCCTGAGACCAGATGAGGGATGTTCAGCTGTGGGTGTAGTGGCTGTTGTGCCTTTGTACACTTCGGAGTGAAAAAGCAATTTGATCCATGTTACAGCAGTTTATTCAGAGTGGGAGTAATTTATTGTGCTCTGGCTATCCATTTTCCTTGGAATGCAAACCGGGCACAGGCTGCCTTCCAACAATATAGTTCTGAATTATGACTTACACGAGCAAGCATTTTGTATACACAGCACAACTGCTACAATTTTCTATAATGCAACAAACAGATGGGTGACAAATTAAAACAAAAGTGCCTTGGTAAGGTGTTGGCATCCAGAACAGCTTCACTGCAACTTGGCCTAGATTTGACAAGTTTTTGGAACCATTCTTCCCTCATTTGGTGTTTCAGTGATGGTGGTGGAGAGAGCTGTCTAACACATCAGTCCAAAGTCTCCCACAGGTGTTCATTTGGTTACTGTGAAGGCCATAGCACATGATTCACATCATTTCCCTCACTCTTTCCTTCTCATTGAACCATTTTGAGTCTGTCTTTGTCTCTGTGGAAGCATCTGTATCTGTGTGTTTATGTTTCTGCTCTCATTTATTCAGGTGTTTATAGTTTCCTGTCTGTATGCTTCGTGATTAGGTATTACATTTCAAAGGAAACGTTACCCATGCACAACTGTTAATTTTGCATCAGATATTTTGGTATGCATTTTATAACTTTTTTTTTTAGGTTTTTAAGTTTTCCCTGATCTTTTGTTAGCAGTATGTGAAAGTAGTTTGTATCTTTACAAGGTCAGACTCGAGGGTTGTCCTGGGATAACACAGCCTCTTGCATTTTCTAATATATGCAGTGTGATACCAATCTCTTGGATATCTGGTGTGACCCATCTCAAGCATATGAACAGTAGCACTAGTTCTCACTGTATCCCTTTGTTAGTCAATGCTTTCCAGCTCAAGAGTATTTTACTGTCATTTTTTTTTATTCTTTTCATTCAGAATTGCTCTATTCAGTCATAGGCTCTGTCTCCTCGTTTTGTTTGACCTTCTTTCTGTTGTTCTTTCAGTTGATATTTTCTGTGTCAGTCTGCTAAAGCACAGCTATTCACAGTTTGAGTGTCTGGTTAGATGACAGCTCAGAAATCAATGTGGGAAAGTTGAAAGTGAGTAGCTCTTGAATTTGCAAGGTCACTGTATGTAAAATAAATAAGCTAAAATTGTACTTTGAATTATCAGTTTAATTATTCAGTTTGTTAATCATGTCTCCGCAGTTTAAATCAAATTGACCATTCATGAGAGCCAACATAAGGTGTCATCTATACTCGCCTCAAATAGGCTTGCCTCTCTGTTTAAATGAATCTACTATTATATAATAGTAACCCATATTTCATTTCATTACATGTATGACTTGTAGGGGTGTTGGAGCTTTAGGATTTTTAGATGCATTGCGATTCTTTTACGTCTTAATGCATAAAAGTCAATAATCAAAAATTTAAAACCCAATCTTGACAGGACAGGGCTGTATGTTCCTTACTATTGAACCAAATGGATGGTGAAGCGTGGTGGAGATAAACGTGGTCTTGTCTACGTTCTAAGCTACACTACCCCTGAGTTTTGGTGAGAATGACTGAGCGTGAGCAAATGTAATGGAAGTAAATGCCTCAGTTTATATTGATTATGGATCATTATAAATATGCTGTTTTTTAAAGTTGCAAGCTGTCACAAAGTGAGAAGAAATAAACCATGAATTCCTTATATGATAAAAGATTTTTTATGTATCGAGATGCATTGATAATTGTTTTATAATCTCACCATAGCCGTCTGAATCGGAATGAAATCATGAGATGCCCAGATATTCCCAGCCCTAATAACTTACTGAAGAACTTACTAAGATATTTTAATGAATATTTCAGGGCTTTTAATCTAAACATCCAGAACATGATGTTATACCAATTTATAACCATAAAACATGAATTTAAATTAAAGTGGAAATGATTGGGTTGCCTTGGGAAGCCTGATTGTAACAGATTTACAGTTTTACATTAGTAGAAATTACTTTGCCATTTAATTACCCTACACAACATTTTTCCAACCTTTTACTGCAGTCAACTGAAAGAAAAACAGACTAATAAAATATATTGCAGTATCAAATTACAATAAAATCAAATCACAGTGATTTATAAGGCATTTTTCACTAAGCAGTCTTGTCACAAAGTGGTTCACTGAGTAACAAAAATGCACAGAGCTCAAGTAAGAGCAAGGGAGAAACAAATGCTGTCTGTGTTTGTGTGAAAATACAAATCCGTACACACAGGAGTGTTATAGTGAAAATGTGACAGAACTCATTAATGCAGGATCATCTCACAGGGAAGTGAAGGGAGATGGTGATATTGCATTGTATTTCTTCTTACAGTTGTTAGAGGGCTTTAAATATAGCAGTTTGTTGCACTGTGTCCCAAATGTGGTGACAGCTTTAATAACAGAAGCTGTGTGGTGATTCATATTTCTGTACACACAATCAGTCAAAGTAGAAACTGGATTATGACCAAAGCTCCGTGTTGAGAACCTGCTGTAGTACAGCACCCCTCATGCTGTCTTGAGCTTGCTTCAGACTTTTTGTCCAGATTTATGTCGCTCCAAGGTCCAAAATGTGCTTCAGCATTCTTCCCATCATTTCCACCATTAACTGATTAATTTAAATGTCTTTTTTTTAAGTTAACAGTTTACATTTCTGTTAAAAAGGAGAAAAGCAGCAAATTATTGCATTGGACCAGAAAACGTTTGGCATTTTTGCTTGAAAAATCGTCTGAAAGTCAAAATAGTAGTGCCGTTTAATTTTCTGTTGATGGATTAATCAATCAATAGTGTCAGCTCTAAAGAGAGAAGCATTGATTCATTGTTTTATGACGTTTTAAAACCAGTTTCTCCTCTGGTTTGAGATTAAGAGGTGACGGTGCTGGGATCCTAAAGGCTGAAGAGACAGACTTGTGGTTCAAATGTCTGGATCAGTTTTGGAAATGTAGGCCTGGAATACGAATGAGATCCCACCCCAGTTACTACCTCTGAAGTGCTCCTCAGTGAGCCACTTGACCCCCCACTTACTTTCATTTTAGCTCTTCAGAGGCCAATGACAGAAGACCTATTTCGCTTGGCAGCTCTCTGATGTGACCATGTTTAAATTAAGCCTGAGGGTGAATCAGGAAGTTTCTGATGAAGATGAAAATAAGTCAAATTTGCCAGGTTAAATAAACGTTGAATGCTCCCAGAAGAAATCTTTGAAAGCCTGTTTTGTTGTTTGTCCCCTGTAATGCCTCAGAGATGACCATGTATAGAAGAGCTTTTAAAAATTATTGTATTAGAATGACTCCTCAAAATTACACCCGTCCAGTCATTTTTCTTCTCTTCAGTCATCATTGATGTATTAGACTTATCAGAACGTGTATTGCGTTTTACTGCCTCCATAGCCTAAATATTTGGAATTCTGTTCATTCAATATTTTCAGGATTATTTTCATAACAATCAATCTTGAGTTTTCTTCCTCTTGAATGGGATATTTTCGTAATATGGGTTTGACTTTTTTTTACAAGCCATACTTTGCAGTTGTGAGCCGTGTTTACTTCTGTTTGTACCACACAATATTAAACAACTCTGTATAGTATATCTATGGAACTATGCACAAGCACATCACAGCAGCAGTGGCTCTTTTTCTGTCTGAGTAAAGTTAAATTCTGATGAGGTCAGACCCCTGGAGGTATATGCTAGTGCTCTCCATCTGTCACCACAGTGCTGGAGCAAAACTGCTCCCAGGCCTGCTTTTCATGTGCATGCTGATATCTTGCATTACTCTCTCGACTGATGCGTTCATGATGAGGCTCTTGAGATACACTTTTTGTAGATGTTCCGCATCATATTGTTGTCATGATTACTTGCCCATTTTAGACTTTTTGTTAAAGGCAGTTGGAACAGGAAGTTGCTATTGAAATAAAACTTGACTATCATCAGGAGGTAGCCCATAAGAAAGCATATTATGCTCATTGGTGTTTCTTGCTTGCTCCCTCTGATCAGCATTTGTCAGTCTTCACCTACAGCCAAGTCTTAACATAATAGTGATTTTTATTTCTATTTCTAAAACACACACACTGTTCTAGTTAATGATTGTGTCGCTTCAAAAAAAGCTTTTTATCAGATTCATCATTGTGGCTGTAATTTCTATGATCATGACTAAAAAGGAGATTTCTGCCTGTATATCCCTTAAATTGTTGGAAACTTTACAACTCAGTAAGACTATTCATAGATGAAATTCAATTAAAAATGTGAGTACAAAGTGAGGCTACATAATAACAGTGAATAAATAGACTACATTTTATATGAGCATAAGGCTCTTTTGTTTTCAAACAGAAGTCGAGGTATAGTTCAAGGGATTTGATATTATTTTATTGAGTGGAGAAACAGAGTTTCATCTGGGTGCACTTGCAGTTCAGGGATAGGAGATTTAATGTATTGATATGGAGCAGATATTTATTATGAGCTTATTAGTGTAATAATACAGGGCTAAGGCACTATAAAGGTATGCTACAATAACTAACAGTCCATTGAGTCTTTGCCCACTGTTGTCTCCAGTGGTTCTTTTATGTCTCAGATTTTGCGCTCAGTGTGCTCATTTTCCCAGACCTAAACTCTTTTACTTTAAATTGAGCAAGAAATTACAAAGACGTATTGAACAGTGTTCATTCATTGCACTGAGACCAAAGTACACAGCAGCAGCAGTCCTTTTGAAGGAGTTGGTTTAGAGACAAATTGAGGCCCGAGCAGCGACCTATTACAGCACTTGCAGAAATTGCTAAATTATTGAGTGCCTTCTCCTCTAAAACCTTTGCTGTGTTTCATTTCACTTGAAAGGTGTCCTTAACATCAGCATACCCTCACTGACCAGAATTGATTCTAAAGTATTGCCTTCGTTACCCCACTGCTCTGTTATTTCCAAGTAATTAGTAGTCTCTAATATCTAATATCTGTTACCACACAAGCATGCACAGATAAATTCTTCCTAACCTTCATCTCTGCATCTGATACTGGCTTGATCAGACTCCTGTCCAATCACAGCCTTTTCTTTTCCACGCTTCCTTTTACTCCTATTCAACAATGAGTGTAAAGGCTGGACTGACTCCTGTTTTTTAACTCGCATAACAACACCTAATCTTCCTGCTCAGCAGGTTAACAGCAGTCTATTACATGATTGACTGCCTGTGATAATACAATGAACAGCACAAAAGCAGCACTGTGTAAATTAGTACATTTGCAGTGTCTGTTTTACTCGGATCTTGCATTTAAAGGTCTGGAAAGACTTCTTAATTCACAATGTCCCACAGAGCTCCTGCAGGTTTTGTTGTTCCCCTAAATAATTTTCCTCTTTCTAATTTAATTTGTTACACTCCATAAAAACAGAAGAGAATAGATTCACCTAATGCACAAGCAGTGTACAGAATGGCACTGGGCACATAACTGCATAACACCACATATGGGCGAGACTGGGAGAGCAGCCGAGAATTGGGATAGACGTGCAGAGCTGACACAAGCAGTTTGGGCCCTGCAGTGTAGAAGAAGTCTTTTCAAAATTGTAAAGTGTGTGTATAGGATAGTTGGGTTTTTCAATTCCAGGAGATGTTCCTTATTTGAGGTCAGTTTGGCATTTTCAATTTTTTTCAATTTATTTGTAATTATGTGATTGTGTTTTGTTCAGTTAGTGGGGCAACTTAAGGATAGTCATTTAGTTGGTAACTTAGTAATTGAACTAGTTAAGTTGGGTGATCTGTTTGTCGTTCTGTATGTCTTGTACAACAAACAGTGATATCGGTGAGGTGCATGTGCCGAGCGTAAAGGATACTAAAATACAACACCTGTCCCAGTCCCAGCCACAAAACAACCTGGTATCACGCCAAACCGTGTAATAGACCTGCCGGTCCACTGTCACGGTAGGCCTCACCTTCTTGTGAATACAATACCGTCTCCTCTGTTGTCAAGTTACCAATAACAAACATTGAACGTCCGGTTACATTGTCAAAATAAAGGCACCAGAATTACTTGTTTAGGTTTAGGAAAAGATCATTGTTGGGCTTAAAATAACTTCTTCCTTAAAGATATAATATGTAGGAATCTGCATTAGAATGTCTAAAAAGGCCACGTCTTTGTTCTATATTTTGTTGAGTTGTGTACTATTATCTCAAATGTTTCCAACGATGTTTAAAACCAGACAAATCCACCACGAAGTACTCAAAGTACTTCTGGTACGTCTGGTACAAAGCACTTCCGGGTTAGGGAAGTCAGCAAATCAGACTAAACTCAACATGAATAAAACATAAAAAACACCTTGTGTGTGAACATGTCAGATAGAGTAATGGTGGTCATTAAATAGTGTAATATCCACCAGCAAAGTAAGTTAAACTGTAGGATCATTTGTGTTTATTTGCGTGAGCTAACGTTAGTCAAGAAAAGCTCACAAGGAGAGTGTGTTTAAGTTCAGGTTAAGCATTCACCAGAGACTATGTTTCAGTCTTTCTTTTCCCCTCTACTCTCCAAAATGTCCCACTGTTTATTCTACGTTTTTCAGTTGTTACTGTTATTATTTTTTTATTATTGCCCCCTGCTGGTACTGCACTTTCATACACGTGTGCTTTTTGCGCCTAAGCGACTTAAACAATCACCCTCACACACTGACTTCTACTGGATCAGCAGGTCCAGTACATCGTTTGATGTGAGACTGGGCTGCACACCCTGCTGCCGTCTCGCAAGTTATACAGGAGTATCTGCTGGCATAGCACCAGACTTTCCTCAGGCTGTGAGACTCAATTCATCCTCCAGCTGAAATAATTATCTTTTAAATGTTTTAATTTATTTATTATTTAATCATCCATTTATATATATTTACAAATTAGCATAAAGGGACTACAGCTATAATTCTGTTGTACAATACTGCTGGTATAATGATTATTAAGTTGATCTTGAATCATATCTGTGTCTGAGCAATAGCTACACATTTTCTAAAAAAACAAATCGTAAACGTGTGAGTTCCTCCTTTTAAAACCCCCTCTTTTTGCAGACTAGCTCAGGGAAAACAGACCAAAAATAAGTGCTAAACCGGTTTTCTGCTCTTGTAATGCATATTGCATCAGGTTGCACACTAGCACTGGATTTGACATGTCATGCCTAACTGCACCAAACAGCAGACTTCTAGCTGCTGACCACCAGAGAGCGAGGAGATAGTCAATCGATTACAAAGAGATTTAATGCCTTTCACTGCAGGGTTTACACCACACTGACAAAAAGTCTATAAGAGGGATATGTATAAACCATGTGTCTGCTGGAGGAGGAATGTTTTCATAAGAGCTGTGGAAATCCTCTGCCTGTGCTTTTCCTGCCGTTTAAATTTCATTTCAGTACCACCGATGCACCACCAGGACCTTGTTGGTTCCCATTAAGTGCCTATTTCTATTTATGATTTCTGCTGTGCCCATCACTTATTTAATTTTAGGCACCAGCGTCACACCCATCTGTCACACCCACACTGGCCTTGGAGATGTGACACATTCAAGTCGGGGCACGGTGGAGCATCATAGCTCATAGATTAAGTTGAGTCATCAGTGCATGTGGGCGGCGGGTGGAGGTGGTATAGAGAGACGAGTTCAACAAATTCATAATAGGGTCATTGATGAGTTGTTAGACCTTCAAATAACAAATAATGGTGAGCTAATTAATAGCTATTGACATTTAGAGTGGGGCAGGAGTTAAAGGACAGGTCTGCGGCCTTAGCGCAGAAGATCAACTGTGGTAATTATGTCAACAAAGGCTATTCCTCTCATATGGCCAAATGAACATGATGAATTGCAGTTTAACAGTCTGGCGTTTTTCTCGTATGCTGTCCGTGGGATGATGCTGTCGGCTTGCCAGCATTTCAAAAACAATTGATTTTCTTTGGCACAGCCCTCAGAAGTCTGCCTGGAGGAGGACTTGTAAGTGCAGGCAGAGAAGAATACATTGATTGGTACTTCATTGTAAGAACGAGGCTAATGTGAAATCAAATGTATTGACAGCTTGTTTCCAAAAGACCACAAAAAAGTGACATTTCAAACAATTAAGACATAAATATCAAGCCAGGTTTTCTTCAAGCTTTTATTCATGAGAGAATACAGGTTGATGATCAAGGAGACTGTCGGAGAGACCCGTTTTTACTCAATGTCAGCTCTCCTTGTGCCAAGCTGCCTTGACAGATATTTCTGTCTAGTGAATAATACCACTTTTCCAGCCTTTTAATTAATTTTCCACCTTCCACTCATGTATTTGTTCCAGTCTCTTGGCAGTAATGGCAGATATTCATTTAGCTGCATTTTGGAGGTGTCAGAGAGTGATGTATGGTATGCATTAATATGCTGTGACAGCCCAGTGAGTGACATATTAATGAAATAAGCTGTCATCTGTGGATGTTAAAAAACACCCCCCAGATTAGATAATCTCTGTGTTATTTTCGATTTCAGGATGGATTCTAACAACTCTCACATGTGTGCACAAACATTTGGATACTCATCAAATTGAATAATTATTCTTCTGCGAGCAATGTGCAGTCATTTTAGAAGACGAGGTGAACTGAGCCAGGGGCCTGTTTAAAGCCTCATTGATCTCTTACCAGTGTACATTCAGTCTCTTGGCTGTCTAATCGACCACTCCAGCAGCTAGTCTATTGTGGTCCTCCTTGGCTGCTGCTGATGGTGGACATTTTTGCCTCAGATGCAGATTCATTTGTAAAACTTAGTCTGTATTGCATGAGCATGTTGCATGCTTTACAGCACAGACATTGTCTTTCCCTGCAGATTTTTCATTTTTATGTTGAGCAGGTGCTTTAAGAGCCTTTTCACCCGTCACTAACAGATGTCCAGGGTGACTGGACTGTAACTGCATAGAGCAACAGGCCGTAAAATGCAGCTGTAAAATTACAAGGACTGCAATTAACAATAATTTTTATTATTGATTAATCTGCCAATTATTTTCCTGATAAATTAATTGTTTAGTCTTTAAAAGACTTCCAATTTTACTAAGCACAAAACATTGTGATATAATTGCTCATCACTCGTTTCCCAGAGCCCAAAGTAATGTCTTCACATTGCTTCTTTTGTCCAACTAGCAGTCTAAAACCAAAAGCCTCTTTATTTACTGTCATAAATGACAATGGAGGAAATCCTCACATTTTAGAAGCTGCAACCAGCAAATGTTTGATATTTTTGCTTGAAAGAAAAGAAAAGAATTAGCTATGAAAATAGTTGGCAATGTTCTGTCCAGGACACATTTACGATCTGAGACAAGCATTAAACAAAGCAGCCTGATGGATAATAGAGCTGTTATAAATATACATATTTACATGCAATCCAACTGCATCATATCAAAACAAAACTGTGAAATGCAAAGTGCACACGCTTTGATTGGTGTCATGATGCACAGTTTGGCTCACACCAACACTTTTGTCTTACTGGTTGAGGGACGGACTGACACCGATGCATTCGTATGAACTCAGGCAAAACAAATATCTCAGTAGCAGGGGGAAAGTGCAGCACGCAGCATCAATGTTTGGAGCTGACTTACAAACCAAAAATAAATAAATAAATAAATATGAATAACATGGAGGAATGAACAGTCTTCACACACTGCTCTAAGCTGTATCAACACAATGATATTTTCAGTTATTTTAGCCATAGTTTCGTAGCTATAGTGAACTGTCAGTTCTGTCAGTGTTTTTTACAATGCTGAATTTAAGATTTGTTTGAATCTCAGAATCGGTTAATGTCTGAGATGGAATTGAGCGTAGCGTTAGTTCTGGCAGGCCACGACGTCAAGCTCTAACTGCATAGCTGTCATCACCGGCGCAGATCAGCTGATGGCTCAGCTGACTCTGCGTGCCCGCTCCCTATTGGGAAATTGCATTAAGAGCGGGGTATTTAATCTGCTCTCGCCCGACCCTCCTTCCTGCTTCCTCTGCTGCTGGCACTTTCGCAAGCTCCCGCATGAAGAACATTTTGCTCACTTTCGTATTTACCTTGTTGCTCCCGATGTCGTCGCCCCTCGTCCACGATGATGAAGACCCGTGGCAATCCGACGGCATCATGGTGGAGCCTCACCGAGTCTCTGAATCAGAGGAAGCCATCGACGAGGAGAGGGCTCCTTCTTCTCTCCGTCGAAGCTCTCGCATAGCAGGAAAGGGTACCGGCCAAATCGCACCATCAATCGATGACTGGCCGATTCCTAAACTGTTGGAGTTCCTGTTTTGCAATGATGTTTCTGCTCCGGTCGGAGCGTCTCACCGGGAACTGTTTGCGCTGTTCCTGAACTGCGCTGGGTTTCCACCTGTAGTTCAGCGTCCAGTCTTCGCTCCTACTGTCTTCGCTCCTACTGTCTCCGCTCCTCGGAAAGCGCAGCCAAAGCGCAAACACTGGTCCCAGAACTCAGTAGTTGCTCCGACTCCAGCCGCTGCCCCGCCGGCCAAAAGAGCCAGAGCCCCGGCCACAGCAGTCGCCTCCTCAGCTCCGGCAAACGACGCCATCCTGGCAGCGCTGTCTTCTATTCAGTCTTCCCTTTCCAGCATGAATTCAAGGATCCAGACCTTAGAAGCCGCCGCCGTTCCATCCACCAGCTCTGCGTTCCAGGCCGCCGTGTTTACATCCCGGGAACCTGCTGCTGCTGCTGCCTCTTCCGCGACGCAGTTCAGTGACGTCACTCCGGCGCCCCTCGACGGCATCTCTATCCCGCGCAGGATTCTGGGTAGTGCAGTCCCAATCTCCACCGGTGTGCCATTCTACCCTCCTGCGGCTGCCATCTCCTTCAATCTGAGAAACCAGATCCTTGCAGGTAATGATGTCAATTTAGTGAAAATCCTGCTGTGCTCAGATTTTAGTGACAAGCGTGTGGTAGATTGTGGTGATGTGTCTGTGATGCTAAAGGATAGTGACCCTAGACTTTCAAAGACCTTGACTCTAGCAGAATTTACTGTTGCTTTTGGTGTGTTCAGAGATGTAATCTGTGAGGTCTATCCATCCCGTCGAGCAGAATTGGACACCTATCTGGCCATCATTGCAGATCTTGCCTTAACATACGGTGGAACTTTGTTCTATGAATATCATAAATCATTCTCTGCCAAGGCCGCCATGTTCATTCAGAGGTTTAACCAAAGACTGGACTGGTCCGTAGTCGACCTGGCTCTAATCAGCAGGCACTGCACTGGTCGCCAAGCTCTCTCCTGCTCCATTTGTGGCTCTTTCTCGCACTCTCCCAATATGTGTCCCAAATCCGTGGCTATAGTTCATCCACCGGCAGTCCCGCAATCCGATGAGACTAAGCTATTGTGGGGACAGTCATCCAAAGTCTGCGTGCCCCCGACGAACCCGCCTTGTGAGAAAGGAAAAGAAAAAAATAAAACCTTCAACCCCAGTCAACGTGGCTGAGCTGGGCAAGGCTCTAAAGAAGCATCCGAACCGCTGCTTTGTCAATTATTTGCTTACCGGACTGGTTCAAGGATTCATGGCTGGGTTATTGTGGTTGCCTAAATTGTCTTTTTCTTGTAGCAATCTGCAGTCTGCTTTAAAAGAGCCTGAAGTTGTCGACACTCTGCTGGAAAAAGAAGTCAGGAAGGGTTTTATGATCGGTCCTCTGGATAAATCCCCTTTCCCCGTATCTCGCATAAACCCCATAGGTGTGGCTACCCGGAAATATTCTGGTAAAAAGCGTCTCATTATAGATTCATCAGCTCCTCATCATGATGAAGTCCAAAGTATTAACAGTCTCATTCCACTCCCGCCGTTCTCTCTGTATTATGCCTCAATTGACGATGCCATTAAGCTCATCAAACAAGCAGGTAGAAGAGCATGGTTATCAAAGGCCGACATCACAGATGCGTTTAAAGTCATGCCTTTGCACCCTTCCCAATGGCATCTGTTCGGCGTGAAATGGAGAGAGAAATTGTATTTTGCAGTTAGGCTCACTTTTGGGTGTCGCAGCAGTCCAAAAATCTTTGACACATTGTCTGAAGCTCTCTGCTGGATTCTCTTAAACAATTGCAAGCTGCCTTTCGTGCTTCACCTGTTAGACGATTTCTTGCTCGTAGATTATCCTCATGCCAAGCCAGACCACGCAATTATCACTCTTAAAGATACTTTCAAAAACCTGGGAGTCCCCTTATCTGAGGAGAAAACTTCAGGTCCACTTCAAGCCATCGAATTTCTAGGTATCAAACTAGACAGTGTCCTCATGCAAGCTTCCCTGCCTCTCGAGAAATTAAACCGCATCAGAGAAATTATGAAGGAACAGGTTTCAAAGTCCATTTCAAAAAGAGATCTGCTCTCCCTCCTAGGTCATCTCAATTTCGCCATGCGCGTGATTCCTCAGGGCCGCTCATTCATATCCAGGCTTCTCGACCTCTCAAAGTCAGTTGAAAAGCTTCATGACACAGTAACTCTGGATGAAGGGTGCAGATCAGAGCTCCGGTTTTGGTCTTTGCTGCTCGAGAAATGGAATGGCATTTCATTTTTCTATAACGACAATACTGAATCATCTTTGGCCATTAGATTATTCACAGATGCAGCTCCTTCCGTGGGTTTTGGGGGGTTCTTTGATAATCAGTGGTTTGCTGATGTATGGCCAAAAGAATTGTCATCTCTGCCAGCTAGTGCTTCTTCCTCTGCGCTTATGGAAATATACCCAATCGTTATAGCTTGTCTTCTCTGGGGGAAATCCTGGTCCAGGAGGAAAATTATTTTCTTTTGTGACAATGAAGCAGCTGTCCACATTATCAACAAAGGGCGTTCATCTATTCCATTTATTAACAGATTTGTAAGACGCCTTACTTGGGAATCCGTGCTGGGGAACTTCATCATCCGCGCAGCGCACATTCCAGGATTGGATAATAATATTGCTGATGCTCTGTCTCGATTTGAATTTCAGAAATTCCACAGACTGTGTCCGGAAGCTGCGCCCTCCAGCCTGCCTTGCCCCCCCTTTCACCATGCGGTGCTAGATTAGACAGCACCTTGCAAAAATACATGCTGTCAGCTGCTGGCTATATGCGTTCTGGTTTAGCGAAGTCTACATTAAAATTGTATGACTCTGCATGGTCCTATTTCACAGCATTTTGTTTCTCTTTCTCTGTTGCTATTCTTCCTATAAGTATTCCCATTGTATGTGCTTTTCTGGTTCACTGCTTTGAGTCCCGAAAAATGCAGCCGTCCTCCATCAAAGGCCTCCTCGCAGGTGTCCAGTTTCACCTGCGTTGCCTGGACCCGTCCTCCAACAGCTTACTAGAAAATCCATCCATTAAGCTTCTGCTAAACGGCTTTAAAAGAGAGAAACCTCAAGGCAATGACATCCGTCTCCCTTTTACTCCTCCACTTCTGCACAAGTTAATCACTCACTTAAGGAACGGGTGCTTTGGTCCATATACAGACTCACTGTTAGAAACTGTTTTCCTCATAGCTTTTTACGGGTTCTTAAGGTGCGGAGAATTCACTACACGCTCACGATCTTTTGATCCTTCACAAGACCTCACCATAGGCGATGTATCAGTTCACAGTCACTACTTTTGTATCCTCTTAAAACATTCTAAAACTGACAGAGATAGAAGGGGAACATCTGTCATCATTTCTCAAACTAACTCTGATTTCTGTCCATTGTCTTCCATGGTCCGCTATCTGAAAAGCCGTGCCCAAGCCAGCCCTCAGGAGCCGCTGTTCGTCACAGAGAGAGGGGAGCCCCTGTCACGAGCCTGGTTCGCCTCTCGCCTCCGCCTCCTTTGCCAACTCTGCGGTCTCCCTCCGGAACGCTACACTCCTCATTCGTTCCGCATAGGAGCAGCTACGACAGCAGCAATGGTCGCTCCTGTGGCCACCCTGAAAGCGATGGGCAGGTGGTCTTCTTCTGCCTTTAATCGTTACGTGCGTCCTGGCAATAAAGCCATCCTAGATGCTCAAAAAGCCATGAGCCTCTCACTGTAATTCTTGATATAATAAATATTCATTCATAGGCATGATTGGCTACGTCTATATTATTATATTATTATTATATTGTTATTACTATATTATTGTATTATCATCGTTATTATTAAGAGGCAGCGTGTGGCTTATTCCCTATTAAATTGTATACAAATTATTTCATCCTAGATAGCTTCCTGGCATCTCTTGTAGCAGAGGTTCCAGGATTTGCCGGTATGGTCGTTTTGGGGGTTTTCTTTTGCTGCTGCGCTCCCTGCTTATGCCGTTCATGATGGCTCGTGAAGGGCAGGAAGGTGCTCTTCCTGCCTCAGGCTTTCCACGCAAGCGCGTGGAAGAGCAGGGGGCCCCAGAACAGTATCATACCGCCAAATAAAACTGTGCAAGTAAATAAAGATTATTTTGACAAAAGTGGTCCTGACTGAAATTGAGCGTAGCGTTAGTTCTGGCAGGCCACGACGTCAAGCTCTAACTGCATAGCTGTCATCACCGGCGCAGATCAGCTGATGGCTCAGCTGACTCTGCGTGCCCGCTCCCTATTGGGAAATTGCATTAAGAGCGGGGTATTTAATCTGCTCTCGCCCGACCCTCCTTCCTGCTTCCTCTGCTGCTGGCACTTTCGCAACCCACCTCCACCCCAGCTCCTCCTGTATTCATGTTGGTTGCTCTGCTCTGTCTGGGTTTTCTTTTGCTGCTGCGCTCCCTGCTTATGCCGTTCATGATGGCTCGTGAAGGGCAGGAAGGTGCTCTTCCTGCCTCAGGCTTTCCACGCAAGCGCGTGGAAGAGCAGGGGGCCCCAGAACAGTATCATACCGCCAAATAAAACTGTGCAAGTAAATAAAGATTATTTTGACAAAAGTGGTCCTGACTGAATGCTATTTTTTGTTTTAAATTATTAAAATTCAAGTATATACAAAAATGCTACAGCATGCTTACAGCATTTTTTTTTTTTTACTGCATTGACAGCTTGAATAAACAGTTGAAATGGTAATGTGTAGTTTGTTTTGCTATAGACAATTTCTCGGAGGTCAGAAAGGAGGAATATATTTGTTTACATACAGTGTTGTGAAGCCTGAGTGCTGCTGTTGCAGAGATTTATAAATGACAACCAATACCAATGAACACACAAGTTTTCCATCAGCTTATGTCTACATTAACGGCTAATCTTTGGCTAATGGCACACCCGGAGTGGCTGAAGAACATTGGATTAATGGTTCCACCTCTTTAAGACCTAAGTCTCCCTGACACTTGTTAATTTAGCACACAGCTCTGAAACGACATTGCTGTGTATCCTTATCCAAGTATTAGCACAGAGGCAAATCACATCCTCATCCTAATATAATTGACTTGCTTCAGTTAAGAAAAATACATTTCCCTGGTCTGGTGCCACCAGCTTGCTGAGCCCAGGCCATTTTCTTTTCCATTTCATCTTTGTTTTTCATTCTGGCAGTTTCAAATGACAGATGTGAGGGGAAAAAAGATAAATGTTTGCTAAGGCTGATTGTAAAATGCCATCTCTGAAGTAGAGCCGTGGCCAGAGTCACACTCTCTCTTTTGTGTGTAATGGCCCCCATGATGATGCATTTGGACAGATTTTTTTTTCCCTACTTGAGAAGAGACCCTTTTCATGCTTAACTGCACAGTGAATACTAATGGTGGTGCAGTTAGGAATGTGTTAGCGTGTGTGTGTGTCTTTCCACCACAGGCCCTGTGGACTTACGGACACAGCCCTGTTGAGATCTCTACCTGCAGCTTTGAACCTTTGATCCCCCGTCTCTTCTCTGATCCTTCTTTCAAACTGAGCCAACCTACCACTGTTTCCATTTCCATCTGCTTCCATTCCTGCACCCCCAGATAAGCTTTGCTTAATAACTGCACTGCTTCAGTTCTTTTTTAAAAGAATTGTTTACACTAGCCTGAATGCCAAACTATAATCCATAATCACATGCTTTTTGCAATATTTAGAAAATTGGCATATATCATGGCAGCTAATACCAAACAATTTGCTTTCCTCACAGCACCATGGTTATCCCCAGGCTTGGCTGTGTAGTGCAGGATGCAGTTACTGTACATCTTTTCCAGGTCAAATGATATTGAAATACTAATTAAAGGCTCCATGGCTGTGTCTCAGCATGATGTCATCCCCCTGCCTTCGCCTGTGGAACTGGCTGCTCTAGATGCTCAGTAGGAGGATTTATGTAGAGTAAAACCGCTTTAGATGAGAGTCACTCAGGTCCTTTAGACACAGTCTTTCAGTTAGCGATGTTATGTTCTCAATCAGCATCCGCGGTGAAAATGGTTTCGAGCCATCCACTTTATGTTTGATCCCTATTTTTAAAGTAGATGGAAACCTGGATGGAAGTTTTGTAGTTTTAGAATTCACACCTTCGAAATCAGTGGTTCCCAACCTGTTTTGTCTGATGTACCACCTATCATTCCATTTGGTTTTAAACCGGATGTTATTTAACACTGTACATTTTCCTAGAGCAATAGTGTTTTCATACAATAAAACAAGTGTTTAGATTGGTTTCAACCATTTATCAGTAATGTCTTACTGTTAGAAACAAATGTCCTAGAAATTGTTTATGTAAAGATATTATTCAGTTATCCACTACAGGTCTTTGGAGCCCTTTAAATATATTATAGGTCCCAGGCATGAAACAGCGCTCTGTATCATGCAGTTGATTTGATCTAAAGTGATAATCCAATGCACCAATGTAGACATGCATGCGTAAATCCTACAACAGCCTCAGTTGTTACCTACTGTATGAAATGCATTTTCTATGATAGAGCATGAAGGTACAATCTATACCTAGTTTTAACGTTTACATGGCTAGAATATTAAGCATGAAAGTCTGTGCTTTGGAAGAAGAAGCGAGGATGACAGTAATACTGTATTTGAAAGGCATGAATCCTGTGACAAATGCTCTTCCTGGGAATTCCTGACAAGGTTTAGTGGAATAGTGAGGAGTGAGCTGCAAGTGCATGTCGGCCTGTAGCTGTGTGCTGCTGTGTGTTTATGTTGGGTATGCGTGAGCGTGAAAATGCTTGTAGCTAATGGGTTAGGCCTGTCATTCACTACCTTGTTATTCTGCGTATGGGATAGTTGCTATTTATGTCAACAATTAGGACACATCCATAAATGCTCAATGTATCATTTTAAGGCTAACAACAAATTCATATTTTTATGTTGTTGCCCTGGCTCTTCCTGTAGTTGATGCTTGGAGCAGAAGAAGTGTGTGTGTGTGGGTGTGTGTGTGTGTGTTTGTGTTATTCATTTGAGAATGAGTAGATCCAACCTTAAGCATAAAACAAAGCATTTTTACATTGCTAAACACAGGCTACATAGCTAATGGAAACACACAGGTCCTAGTCTCATTAACATAAGGCTGTATGTAAAGTCTTTGCACAACAAAGTGTGCAAATTCTCTGTATGTAGCAGATAAAGATATTTGATAAATCTACCTCCAAACAAATGATTGAGTACTCTTTCCACCATCAGCTAAATCTTCTGACGGCACGTCAGAAGATTTAGCTGATGTTTACCTATTAATGCATTAGCCCACCGTGTGTTAAATAGACACCACTTGGCAGTACTGTCATCAAAATCACTTAGAAAAAGTGGTTAGGAGGTGATAGGTTTGACTGACAAATGTTAGCAATGATTAATCAATTATTAGTTAATTGTTGTTGAATATTTAAATGATTCAAAATATATAAACTAATACAGTAGAGGACAAGTGGCATGCAGTGTATACTATCAGAAAAAAGAACCGTGGTTCGGTTGTGCCACTGGGTGGAGCCTCTTTCTGCTTAATGTGATGAGTTACAGTTGTGTGTGTGCTGACAACCTTTATTGGTGCACACACAGAGTAAACTAGTGCCCCTCTTCCACTGCCCTAAATGGATGCCATATAATCACACTGTGGCAGTCCTGAAAGCTAGCTAACTCCCCAGGACATTCCCAAATTACAAGCATTTGTCCTGAATCCTGTCCTGTTTTATCTCAAAAATGAGACTAAACCCAGACTTTGATTAGTTATTGCCTAATAAAACACAATACAGATGGTGGCAAAATTATTTTCGTACCTACAGACAGCACTCTACCGGCTCTCCGATGACTTCAACAGGGACTGCCGGGTAGCCTTTAAAATGTAACAATCCATAGTCTACAGTACATGAATTATAACTGTTCTGGTTTTTAAAGCTGTGTACAGTGTTAGCGTTAATTTTAGCCAGTAGAACTGTCTGTTATTAAGTAGAGGGCATTGCTGCCATGCTAGCATTCAGGATATGGGTTACTTTCCACGCATGAGGCGACATTTGTTTTTGGGTATACATTTCATTCACTGTTGGACAATATTTAAGTACTCCCCAGCCTGTTATGTAAAACAGTGTTTGTGCCCCTGGGATGTTTTTAGCAACTGCACAAGGGTTAGTTACAGTGAAGAAACAACGCTCAACTCACTCCAGTTATGTAGTGTGTGCTTATTATCTTAAAGAAAACTAGTAAGACCAAAGTCTGTATTCAGTTATTTTTAAATCAAGCCCTGGTTTTGTTAACATATAAACAATCTTTAATTTATCAATCAAATACCTAACTTAATTGGTGAGGTTATGAGCCAAGCCATTTGAAAATGCTGTTACTATAGAATAAACAATCAACCAGCTCAATCAGTGAAGTACCTTGAAATTACATTCTTACTTTGACTGGGTAGTTTGGTTTGTGGGACTAATTGTCGATAAATGCAATGCAATCAATGTCTAATGTGTGAACCCAGTGTACATGCCTTTATCTACAAATGTGTCATGCTATGTGTGCATGAAAGAATATGAGAGACTGTGTTACAAAGATGGAAAATATACATCATGATGCGTAGTGAGTGAGAAAACGTCTGACATTTGTGTGTGTGTTTAGTGTGTAAGTGTGTGCAGCGGGGACGGCTACGCTCCAGAAAGCCAGATGGATCAGGAGCTGTCTACCCCAAATGAATACATCGGCTTGTATTGTTTTCAGTAAGTGCGATTCGGCTCATGTGCCTTCTGCTGTAGGGAAAAGAGAAAAGAAAGCCAGATCCCACAACATCACATCCACAAACAGCACATCTTAAGAAAAAAGCCACTGTGGATAAGTGTTTGCCTAAGGATGACTTTTCTTATGATTTCATTACAACAACACAGACTTGTTTAGTGGTGTAATCTCTAGCTAAAAACATGAACAGATTTTCCTTCTCTAAATTAGTCTTTTCAAGATATCATCTGACAGCTGTTTTGTCTACCTAGTCGATTCTCCTGTTCTTTGTGTTATTTGTGTAGATAGTGTGTGGTATGGTTGATTTTCTCACTTTATTGACAATGTTTTTGACAACATCTTTTAGTGCTCTGATATTTTTCCAAGGAAACTACAGTTGGTCCCTACATGTTATCTGTAATTGTGACATGTGTGTTAGTTTGTGAAAACCTGTTAAAACTGTTTTCCAATGATCGTATAACCATTTCATCAACTCAACTTAACTCTACTTTTAGAGGTGGACAAAGATTACCTTGTGCTCATAGGAAATGACATTTGTAATATTACGATCGTGTGAAAATATAACATGAGAGGTATTGACACACAAAACCTATCCAGCCTTTCATATAAGAGAGAAGTAAAATCAAAACTTATTTATCTAAAAACATCACATTTTATTTCTTAAGACTGAAAACTCGCTGATATTTGAAAGCTTGGAATTAGCATGATTGTTCTGAGCAGTGTGCTACTGGCAAAAATGAAAATGTAATGCTCAACTAGATAAGCTTGAGGCTAATTAGTAAACATAGAAAAAGCAGCCAACCAATTCAATGATATTTCCCAGACTGTGAGAATAACTGATGAAAGTAAGATATTTAATTTTTGTTTATTTTCAGGTGAAACTTGGAATGTTGAGCAGGGAGTTTCCCTGCTCTCACTACTGCTTTGAACATGACTTATTACAGCTGAGGCAGGTCAGGGTAGCCGGGCTATCGATGGACTGTCTGTATGACCCTTCAGGGCTCTGGTGTATCGCTCAACTGAACCTCCATGCACTTCCATCTATATGGCTTCAGTCCCCTTGTGGTGTGTTTTCATTAAATGTGTCCTGCGGTTCTGTAAATGGGAGGTTTACACTGAGACAAAAGGTGCTCTTATGTAAATGCCAGCATGGTCTTTGTTGATTTAGCACATCCCAGGGTGTGCATGAAGCATTTACACGCACGCACATGCACATATGCTGGCACACAAACATCGACACACACACACACACACACACACACACACACACACACACACACACACACACACACACACACACACATACACACACACACACACACTCTCTCTCAAGCAGTCAGGGTTTCAGGATGGATTTAGTTTTGCCAGCTAATAGCAGGGTATCAGTTGTACTGTACAAGCAGTGAGTGGAAGCAGCCCGTAGGCTATCCACACAGGCCTTATCACTCAGCAAGCAGACCCCATGATAAGGTATTATGCTTTTCACAATAGTCTGCTGTGTTTTCTCCTGTTTGTGCCGTTTCCCCGTAGTGCATGTAATAACCCAAGGCTGCCAATTACACAGACTGAGTGTGTTATGCGTGTAGAAGCCTCTTTCGTCATATCCATTGGGCTTGAAATGCTGTTGGTGATTCAGTAGTCAGAATGACAGTGAGTGATTTCCAGAAGCTGGGATGTCTAGGCCTCATTTACACGATTTCCACCCTCTGTGAATTTAAGGGCACAGTAATCCTGCACCCTCTTCATTTATCTGCTCTGCAGGATCATTCCTGGTTGAACTCTCTGATTGCTCTCTGTATATCAGAAGGTTGTTGTCCTCTCCATCATGTCGATCTCTTTCATCCAGACGTGAAAGGAGGACTGTGACAGCATCTTTAGAGAAATCTGACGATGGGAAAAGGACACAGACAACACAGAAAATTTAATTCCTTTCATGCTGGCATTTGTGGATTCCTTCTAAGAAGTATTTATTCTGTATTATAAGGTGTTTAGACAGAGGACAGGCAAAATATTCCAGACTGAGCTATGGTCGTTCACAGCCAGTATTATCTACATACATACAAAAACAGACTCATTTATTTGACTCTTGAGTCATTAGTGCTGCAACTAATGATTATTCTCATCACAGGTTAAATTGCAGATTGTTTTCTGCTCTATCCAATGTCAGAAAATAATGACAAATGCTTTTTCATTGTCCTAACCCCAATGTGGCATCTTCAGATGTCTTATTTTGCCCTAACAACAGTGCAAATCTCAAAGAAAATTAATTTGCAATGGCATAAAACAGAGAAAAGCAGGACATCCTCATTTTGGAGGAGCTTGAACAATAGTATAATTTGCAGTTTTCTTTGAAAAATGAATTATCAAATTCATCATCATCTGATTAATTTTCTGCTAATTTATGAATTGACCAATCGTTTCAGCTCTACAACAGCGTACTACGCAATCACACTGTATAGGTTTTGGTCTCGCAAAAAACACACAGTGGGTAAGATTTGCAGTGTGTTTTTCATTTTAGTCCACACTAATGTTGACATTTTGTTGGTCTGTTTTTGTTTTTTCTTGTCTGTTTCAGTTGGAGGTGCATAATTTTGCCGTTCTTAGCTTCCATTTCAGCTCTAAGATGAAACAGTCAGCTTTCTGTATGGCAGGCCACGGCTGCTGAAAATTGCCTTACAGAAATATGTTGTCACTGTTGTTGTTATGTGAGGCAGCAAAACAATCAGCTGTGCAGAGACACACAGATCAGTCTGTCAGTTGGGTCTCTTACATACTGTACCTTATTGTTTGCTTGGGTGATGAAGTATTTCACAACATACACCACTTCTCAATTCAAACTGTTTCTATTCAGCCATGTAAGAGGTACATGATTGTAAGTCAAGTTGCCTAATGTCACTGTATTTAACATATAAATGTGAAGGATGCTTATCAACTATGAACCCAGAGAGCTGAGATCACATTTAAATATGTGACAATTTAGAATATAATGAGTCATTTTGATTGTGCCTCTGTTTAAAAGAAATGCTTTTTTCAGTAGAAATGTTTTTTTAGGCAGTCCGTGAACAGACAGGGCTGATTTGATGTTCCTCCACCACTAAACAACACACAGACATACTGATTTGTTGGCTGCCAGTCTTTCCCACTTTCAACAGGCGACACACCATCAGTTAAATGGATCAGTCCACTCGGTTGTTCCAACTCCTGTGTTGTTTTAAGCTATTAATCCAGGCCTGTCTCTATGTCTTATTGGATTCACCAGACAGGCAAACCTGCCTGCAGCCACAAGTACAACCCTATTTGAGTTGTTGAGTGCACATCTTCACCATCTCTTGTCAAGCGGAAACTACAAATGTCCTCTGCTGTTTCCAAACATTGACTCATATCTGTACGTAATTCACATCAGTATCGTAGTACTACATTTACCATAGGCTTTCCTGCAAACTTCATATTTATGGCAGACCTGCTTTACGTTAAATATTTGACATCTTTAAAAAAACATGTGCTTAATCTGTGTCCCTGTAACCTCATGTTCGTTACTGAGTGGAAAGTGTTTGGTTCCGTGCCCTGAGGCACTTGACATTAGATAAGGCAGCTGGCACAGCTCCATGTGCAGTGAAAGTGATTTACTGCTGGCTCTGCAGCCTGTAAAAAAATTCACAGTGGAGCACATATAGAGTACATTGTCGGCACAAATGCGCCGTCGCTCATCACGTCTCCCGCGGTCTGTACATTAGAATACAGTGTCACGGTGGAGTGCTCCTCTCTGTGGTGGCCCTGTTTTCAGTGCTGCACAAATGGCCTTGTAACTGCAGCACTGGGAACAGGAGGGTTGGGGTGGAGGTGGTGGGGGCCCTGCTTGTCAACAGCTCCTCAGTGTCTGCAGGGTCGTCGTCATCCCGACTCTCCCACAGGGCTCAGGCTTCAGCTAGGCACTGTGGACTTGTGCTGCCTGTCTCTGTGGCTATCTGTCTCACCCATCTCTCTTCCTCCTCTGAGCTGCCTCCCCCCCAGAAGGACTGCTGTGAAATGAAGCATTGATTGCCCTGTGCAGACTGAGCATAATACATAATTATATTGCTCTGCACCCACCCCCCCCCGCAAACTCTTTCAAAGGTTAGACAAACCAATATAGGCTACTTGGCTGATTCAGCATTTTAGATTACTTCTGAAAATAACATTTGGATTCCTTGATTAGACACAATCTTTGGTCTATTCTCAAACTTTTTCCCAGCTGGCCATCAGACAATCTGTCTGATTATGAGCAAGTCAAAGCAAAACAATGGCTCTGTATCAGGAATGCTTGTGATTGGCTAGGTGCAACTGCAGAGCGCCCTTTCTCCTGGCCCCAGTAAACTGTAGCACACTTTGGCTGCGCTTTGGTGTGCCAAACCATGGTTATATGCATTTGCACTGTGGCCTCACAGCAGGGGTTAACTGTACTGACCCAGAATACTATGTGGTAAACTGTGTGGTCGTGTACTGGTTCTTGGCAGATTGACCAAAATGTAATTTTCAAATGATGGCAAGGGTCTGGAGGAACGAAGGAATCTTAAGGCTCACACATCCAGCCTCCATCCAGCTCTGCTCTGCTCTATTGGTTCCATTACTGATTAGAAATCTCCTGCTGCTGCTAATAAATAATTGAACATCTCTGTTTCCTGGTGTGACCTCAGGCAAACGTTGATAGATATTAAGCCTGATGGAGGTTTATGAAATGTAAACTATGAGTCATTGTTGTTGCTCCAAACTGCTACTTCTCACCATTATTGTTGGAAATCTGACTAGATTTGGTGATTCATATGATATGACTTTCATGAATGTAATTTTGTATATATATATATAAATATTGTAGAGATCTTTAAAGTTGCCGTAGTGGCCTGTTTTATGCTTTCATTTCAGCCAATTAAAAGATTGGGTAGATAGCTCAGTTTTATATCTGATAAGTAGCATCAAGGGGAGGAAATGATTAATTTAAAAGAACTTTGTAGCACCATTAGTCATTATCAGGATTAATTGGGCATTTATGTTTTTATACGAATTGCTGTTTTTTTAGCATGTAATGAACTGTGTCCATTTGTTGTTTGTGTTGTTGTCAGAAGACTGGTGGATAGTGCCATACACCAAGATAATGATCTTAATTATTGTATTTGCATCAAATTGTTATTACGGTTCCATTTGCTATTCTGTTCATTAGAAGTGATAAACAGTTTGCTGTGGCTCGCTGCTGACTGCCAGCCAACAGTTTGGTTAAATAGCTCGCTTCAGAGTGGTCCAGTGAGAGGGAATATGGCTCCCTAGGACTTGTCTCGAAATTTGTTAATGATATGCACCGAAAGCACGGAAAGAAGCACACATACACCTACACATACTCACACGGACTGCTAATGCTCGCACAGTTTATTGCATGCCAAGTAAATGGTTAAGATATAAAAATGTAATTATAACAGTACAAATGTGCTTCATTTTAAGCTCATTCTATAGATATACAGAGTATCATGAATCACCAAGGGACATCATGTAAATGTGGCAATAAAAGGGAAATGCATCCTGGGCTTGACAGAACACGTGAAGTAGTGTAAACTTTTTTTGTAGTTTGCCAAGCAGACAGACAGATCATCGTTATTATGATCTCACAATATCGTTATTGTAGCTGACAGTTTCACCACTAAATGTCACTGTTATTTTAAACAAGCTGTAGATTAAGGTTGGAGGCTATAGTTATCACCTTATCATAATCCTTTGTCCAATGTCACGTACCTTTTGTTGTTTGTTGATTAACAATAGTTAATGGAATTATTTATTTTCAGTGCTTAGCCCTTTTACTGATTAGCCACAGGAAGTGAAAACATAATTTTCTGCGACAATATTTTGGTTAGTTTGGACGTTACACCAGAGTAGATAAGATGACCCTTATGTCTCAGCGGTGCAACCAAATAACATAGTTTTAGTATAAAACTAAGGTATCGTTTACACTCTAACTTAAAACAAAACTTACATATAGCTGGTGCAACAGGCTCTTCAGAGCTGTTACTGTATTTGGGAGACTATCCAGAGACTGTGAAGCAGAGGTGTGATGATTTGAAGCGTTATATTAAAGTTTTATGACACAGAAGTCAGGACTTGAGTAGTTGTTGAGCAAGGTTGTCCTTTCTCTGGAGTATTTTGCTGCGACCACATCATACTTTTGGTTTGTGAGTGCATGAATGTGCTGGTGGATAAGCTCAGACGAGTGTTAGGAAAACAATCTGACAAAGCCTTGAATGAGTGGCCATAATTACTGTGTCATTATTCTCTTTCCCTGCCATCTGTAAGCCAATGCCAGTGATATGTAATGATCTTTTTGGAGCTGTTGTTGTTGAAAACACTCAGCAGGGTTCTTTTGACTTGAGACCCAGTCTAGAAAGGTGTCAAGAGGGGCAACCATTTCTGCCTCTAAAAAGCTTAAAATGTATCTGAATCAAAGCTGTTTCTGGTAGATTTTAAAATGTGATTAAGACCACTAGTTTCAAACCAGTATTGTTTTTGGAGCATCCCAGTGGTTTGGCTGGATTAGGTGCACACTGAGTAGCCATAATATTGTGGGTAGACGGGCTGTGGGCGTGTGTTGTAAGTTATCTGCTCTCTGCTGTCTCTACTAGAGCCAAACAAACTCCATTTTTGGGGCCGATGCCAATATTGGTCAATAAATGATTCCAGTATTGATGTATTGGTCGATATACACATTTTTTACAGTGATCCCTCAAATGTGGTTATCAAACAGTTGTGACAGATATGTAATGAAGATGATATATTTTACCGTATACCAATACTTTTAAACTTAATTGTCTAAAATGACACAGATGCTCTAAAACAATGAACTTCACTGGTAATTCAATAATTGCAAATCAACTCAAGCATCTTTTTCTGCAATATTTTCTGTATAAAAATAAAAAAATATATATTTCATATTGGCACATATTGGATAACATCAGCCAGCTGAAATATTGGTTGAGCTCCAGTCTCTCCACTGCATCATGTCTGGTAAAGTACAAATGCATTTAGAAACACATTCCAACAAAATAACGCTTGACACCAACTGTCCTCTCTACGTTTATCTCAGACAAACATACCTCTAGAGAAAAAGACATACTTGGTTTCAAACTGAAGACCTTTTGTCTGCTTGGCAAGCTCGATAAGTATCACACTACATGAACTAGCAAGCATTGAGTCACCCTCACCCTCCTCTTTGTCTGAAACTTAAGCCTCTTGTCCCGCTGTCAGCTGAGACTAAGGTTTGTACATTTGCATGCTGATTAGGACTGGGAGTGACTGAGTGTGTGTGTGTGTGTGTGTGTAGACGGATTGTAATTGGGTACGAGTGTTGGCCAGATTTAAAGCCCCACTGAGCAATTAGTTCAGCACTGAGTCGTACTGTTAGACAATTTTCATTCGCTGTCGAGGAATTCAGCAGTCAATTATGAACTAATGAGCACAGAGTTAATGTAAACCTAAAAACACTTACAATGTTATCATTGGAATATACAAAAAATGAAATGTCAGTGCAGATTGTGTTGATCTGGTACAAGAGAAAATTAATGGAAATGTCAAGGCTGAATGTAACTCTAGAAGCTACGGCCCCATTTACACTTGACTTTTACATTACCACATTGCTGCGTACATGTGTCTCTGTTGGCATGATCTATGAGATCGTATGTGTTGAAATGAGCTGCTTTTTCAGGAGGCTTTTATGAATCAGGGTGAACAAAAGCAAATTTTAGTGCATCTGTGGCCTTGATTATCACAGGACAAACACAAAATGCTTTTTGGCGAGTCCGATGCATTTACATCTTTTTAAAATCTAGCTATAATACGGTTTGAATGTTGGGTTGGATTTTAGTCCAACTTGAATTCTGATTGTCCCAAGATGCATGACGTCTAAATTGGGTCTGGTTTAAACAAGTGACAAAGTAATGCAGTAGACCATGATGCAAATTTGATCCAACTCAAACTTTAAAACATCTATCATTACAGGCAAGTTCATCACAGGTGTCCATATTTATTGTAGCTTGTAACTGCACACTGCAAGCAACTGCAACTTCTACTGGTGTCCTTTGTATCTTTTACTAAGTACTAACCTACACCAAATTTGACTCTGTTTTTAATCTTTCATCATGTGTATGTATTTTAAATGCTCCATTTGATATTGAAATGTAGTCTTCTTTCTGGGCATCACTGGCATTACTGACTTTGTTTTCATTAGCAATTTAAAGGAATATCTAGTTAATTGGGGCGAAGGCTGGTACAATGTTAAATGACTCTTAGAGTTTTGGAAACCGGTCACTTTTTTATGATTTTGATTAAGTTCCTATGTGCGCAAATGAATAGAGAAGTAGCTTATCTCTTGGTGACTAATCAGGATTAAAGCAGTAATTTAAAAAACTCTAATCGCAGAAATACTGAAAAACAAGGACTTTGATTGATGTCTTCTTCTAAAACCTCTCTACCGTCCCAAACATAATACTTGTTTGAAATTTGATTTTAAGACTGTCATCCTTTCAGATTCTCTGCTTTGATAAAGTATTTATTTTCTCCGTCGGTGTTAGTTTGCTGTTTTGTTTTTATGTTTGTTTTAGTTAGTGATTTAATGCTACGAGCCTACTCTACTGTAGTTCACTATCAGCGCAACACCTAAAAGACTTACAACTTAATGACACTGTTGATTATTTCTAGATTCATTTTTAGGATGTACCACAATTGTCTGCTTTCAATTTAACATTGGAATTAAGGGTTTGAGCAGGCGTTCTAAGATACCAAAATCTTGTTAATTCTACAGTATGTACAGTTTCTCAAGCAGTTCACACCAATAATAAGACCATGTGTAGCAGTTAAATATTGCCTGAAGGTATATTCACCGTGGAAGGCCATGAAGTCTGAAAAGATGCTCCAAATATGTCCCTTTTTTTGCCGTTGTTACAGCCATCCATGGGCTTCAGTGCTTCTCTTGCTCAGTTTATACTGAAATCCACAACAGTTTGCTCCTGATTTCAGCTCTCAGTGTAGCATTAAGCACAGAGAGCAGAGTGGTGCTGAGTGACATGGGAAGAGTATTTCATATTTGAAGAGCCTTATTGAATGAGAACTCTTGAATGATTATGCTTAGCA
The DNA here is from genome assembly GCF_040436345.1 of Pagrus major. Taxonomy (NCBI): domain Eukaryota; kingdom Metazoa; phylum Chordata; class Actinopteri; order Spariformes; family Sparidae; genus Pagrus; species Pagrus major. Next base: position 12,341,205 of record NC_133227.1, on the reverse strand, counting down.
GAGCTTTGCCTGAGAGGGTGAGCTGTACAGACTTGTCACTCTACAGGCAAGCGGAGAGGATCAATTCTTTGCAGAGATTTTGAAACAGATCAAACAAACGTTTTTTCCAACCATACTTTCATCTGCAGGACACATCGTGAGCCATATCCAGACACTGACATCAACTAAAAAAGTATTATTCCTTTTTGCATGTTGTTGGTGTCTGACTGTGTCTCTGTGGCTGCTCGCAAATTTGTCTGCGTATTGTACAGCTCTATGTATGTACACACTTTTAGTTGATGCTGTGTGAATGTCAAATCCAGCAAAGCGCGAGCCTGAAAGCCTGAGTTGTTGAATGTGCTTCCTGTCATTGCCTGGTCTTTCATCTCTCGGTGTCAAGAAAGAGCTGCTTTGCAAGGGAAATTCGGTTTTGGCAGACAGATCTGTAAAATATAATCAGAGATGCCAGAGTTGGAACTAGTTAGCTTGCCTACAGTCTGCCAGCCCACATTCTGTATGCTGTCACCATCATAAATATTTAGTACACCTCTCACAATATTGAAGAAAGCAGCAGGAATACAGCACCACCGCCTATTGTCTATTGTAGTGGTGAGTACATCATTACAGTCAAGCACAAATTACTACATGTGGTTACACCAACATTATGTTATACTAAATTAGTATTACAGGAGAATGTGCAGACATGGGAATGCTAGTTAGATAAATGTAATGGTTTTATATGTAATTGAATCAGTATAAAGCAGTGAGCAGTGAACTGACATACTCAAACATTGATTTTAGGGTTATTACATCTGTGGAAAACACAGTTTTAAAGAGGCTCAGATTGAGTTTCCTGGACCTGCTATATCTTTAAACAATCTGCTGCAGAGATTTTGGATCATGATTTAGCCTCTATTGCTTCTTCCTAGGAAGGCTAATGCTAGTTCATACGGGTTAATGCCTTCATACACCAAACCTCTTGAGACTCCACCGGTGTAATGATGTGCTGGAGGACTGTGGAGCCTCAGTATTAAATTAGCCTGATGGTCTCTGGGAAAGTGAGAAATTCTGCCTTAGATCACACTGAGCTCATGTGTGTAGACCCATCCTATGTACTTTTGATGTCGTTGGTTTCTTCAGTGTTAATGTTTCAGTATTTGCTGTAATGTAAGCTTTATATAAACATTATGGCACATATGATTGTGTAGTGGATCATACACTGAGAAATGTCTGGACTTCATCCTTGATCTGAGGCTCGGAGTCTGCTTACAAAGTGGTGGTCTAATTACTGTTGTGGTGGCTGATGAAACAAGGTGCTGTAAGAGGGATGTACACCAGAAGAAATATAAACAACAGTGGTGGCAATGGAGTGTGACAGCATTGTGGCCAAAGATTTTCAAAATTTGAAATGCATTTAAAAAAATAAAATGCTAAAGGCTTGCCGTTTTATCAGAAGGCGTTTTTATTGTTTCCACCATACAGTATTCATGTAGCTCTGTTTTAGAGGCAGTGCTCAGAATAATTTTGCTGGATATCCTGCATAGAGTCTCAAAGGAGGATTCAACAAAATCCTACAAAGTACTACTACTACATTTACACTGCCCGGGCAATTAAATGTAGTGGAACACAACTTACTTGAATACTTGTATAATTGCAATATTGTGGAGAGACAAACCCAAATAGTCCCACAAGTCAGGACGTATGTAATGCTTCATGAGCAGACAACTTACATATGCTATGCACTTTGTAACTGTATCTGTTAATCTAATAATATCATAGATGATAAAGCTTGCAATCCATTATATTTTTATGTCACACAACTTTTTCTTCTATGTTCTTTTTTTATCAATTAATATGCTGATCATTTTCTCAATTAATTAAAATCCATGAAATGTCAGAAATTAGTAGGTTTCCAAGGCTCAAGGTCACATCTTCAAGTACTTTTGTCTTATCAGCAGTCCCAAACCGAAAGATATTCACTTTACAATGATATAAAACAGACAAATGCTCCCATTGTGTAACCATTAAATGAACCACCAAATCTGTATTTTTGATTAAAAAAAATACAAAAATGATCAATCAGGTTATCAAAATATTTGCATATTTATGTTGTGTAAATTGACTAGTCAATAAATCAATTGATTGTTTCAGTTCTACTCTTGTCAAAAGAATGCTGGTGCCTGAAGGAGACGCATTTCACACCATGTTTGTAATTTTATTTGCTGAAATCAAGTATACCTGAGTGATACTGTAGCTTGGCACAGTCTATTAGTCAGGGACATTCCTGTGATATACTGTACAAATGTTTTTCTTAAGACAGTCTTAAAAAAATGTAAAACTAATGATTCTTAATTACTTCAATCTTGTGTGCTGTTTTGTTAAAAAAAGCTTTACTCTATTCGCCCAGTTTTGTCCATCGGAGGATTTAAGCATTTGTCCATTGCCAGTTATCATTGCAAGTCTTTATTCATACGGCTTGTATCATTGCCTGTAGTTTTTAAGTTCTGGCATGAGAGATGTTTTTCTCAGAAACTGATGAGCCTCAGAAGCAGATAAGTAATCCTGCCGTGTCCAAGTCGTCAGATTGGTTTTAAGTGGTACTTAATTTTGGTGCAACATTGTACTTTGTTAGCGCAGAGTAAAATAAAGAGATTAATGCCTGCCTGTTGTCATTTTAATATAATGTTGCTATATTTCTTACACATTTTGAAGAAGGGCAGTACGTTCCCTGATAATATAACTTTTGCCCAAAGTTGGGGAATTTCTCAAATTTCACTCGTACCTGTTTGCAGCTATTCTTCACATGACCTGAATGAAAGCATAAACTCTGCATTTTAAATCCCAGAAATCAGCTGATGGCAAAAGTAAATGGTCAGCTAAGTGAAAATGTTGGGTGACAGTACATTAATTAGTTAAATTCAAATTACACCCTGCCAGTGTATCTAATTTTTGTTTTGTTTCTCTTACCCATCATGTGAGGCTGGACAGCATGGTTTCACCTACCATTCACTCCCATTTTGACTGAAGGCAGCCATTCACAACGTTCAGTGTAATTAGATTGCTCAAAGACCAAGGTTGTAAACTAAATGACTGTGTGGCAGATTTTTTTCTCCCTTTCCTAAATACATCTTTTAGCAACAGTAATTGATATTGATGCCTGCTGCAGGAAGTGCTCCTAAATCACAGGCAGACTTAGGGGACGGGTGTGGGTTTAGCAGTTCCAGATAGTGTGAGTTATGTGTGAATAAGTACTCGCCGTCTTTAATGATGTGTTGTTGCCTTGTGCTCCTGCTGGGGAGCTCTGACAGGGCCTGATGGATGAAGTGGTCTTGATGTGCCCTCCTGCAATCACCTATGTGTGGTTTGAATCAATAGTTCATTAGAAATTCTGATCACTCTCCAGCAGCAGAGGAATTTCATTTTATTTGTTTGACTTTGTTTTCTATGACTCGCTGCTCATGTTTGTTTAATAGTGAATACATTATCAGTCAGTCACAGAAGTGTGTTTTTAAATTCACCTTTTAAATTGGCTCTCTTTTTTTCAGTAATGTAATCGTGTTATAAATCTCCTTTTTCTCTCTAAGCAGTCAGCGTATGTTTTATTTGCTCCTAGCGCTTAAGCTGACGGGGTTCTCTGTATTATTCACTGTGAAGCGTGCTCGTATTGTTGATCTGTTTTTCACACACAGGTTGCAAATATGTGTTAATCAGTCTGTTCAGAGCCTGTGTTAAACAACACCCCCACTTCTCCTGATTTGCCCTCCAAGTGAATGGAAAGGCAAATTAATTTGTGCGCTCCATTGCTTACCATATCGACTTGTTTCCAGTTTGGCCCCGTCATTAGAAGCGGATAATTTGAGCATGTGGGAACCAGGGCTCATGCTAGTCCAACAGATCCATCTTATCTTGCAAGTTGACCAAATGGAGGATGAATGAGGACTGTTAACTGTGGCTGAGGGTAAATGGTTGCTAAGGACGCTCTGGGTCCATACAAGATGGTTATGACTAATGTCAGTGAATGGTGTAGTGTCATCCCATATGTTTGTAGTTCTTAAAAGGGACGACAGGGACACAACTGTTATATAATGGTCTGTGGTTGGGATTTGCCTAATTGTCCTTGAAGAAGAACAGAAGAAAATAAAAGTTTTTGTCACCAGTCCTCTTGTATATGCTTCCAAATTATTGGAGTTTTTTTTTTTAATTTTTAATTTTTTCTTAAACTCCATTAACTATTTTCTGTTCAGTCAGTGTCCTTCAGACCGGTTTGCTTAAGTGCCAATTATGTTTCATATTGCAATACAGTGGATTAGCCAAAAAACTGGATGATTAATGAAGAATTGATTTTGAGTTGAATTGTGACACCAGGCCCTGGCGCACCTGGAACACTCGGATTGGGTTAATATATGTTCTGCCCAAAACACACCCATGACTAATTCAGTCTGAATACAACCCTTTTGCACCATGCGCCACACTTTGCACCCAGATTATCCGCCGTTTAACGAGCAAAATTGACTTGGACATGCCCTAAACGCACTAGCGCGCTGCGCTTTAGACCATGCACTATAGACCGTCTAAATAGGGCCCATAATGTCCACCAGATTGGACTGCATTGTGTGCAAAATATTTTAAAAAACCCGGTAGTACAATTTTAATGTTTGTATGACATAATGATAAAATAAATCCCATGTGAGGTAATTACAGTAGAAAATAAAACATAAATAAAACATAATTTTCTCAGCCCCAGTCATCTGTACTTACAGTAACTGCATCATCAATCATGTGAAACACTCGAGATGTAAGTTTATTGTGGCTTGTTGAGTTTCTCAGAAACAAAAGCAATGTTCTCACACTAATAGGCTGAGGTTAATTAAATCACCTCTTTGTCAGCCCTCAGGTGCTAATCTGCTCTTAATTGAACGGATTGTGGTAAATCAGGGGAAACGTGCCCCTTGAGCTCTGAATTACACAATCCTTCCTAATTGTGATTGGATTTAGCAAAGTAATTTAACTCTTTTCCTTGTGGGCGTCAATGTATGGAGAGGAAAAAAAAGCCTGATGAGACATAAAGGTGATATAAGATGTTTGTTTGTATGGACACAGCCTTTTTTCATGCAGTTGTAAATGACTCTGTCCTGGCTTGTGTGATTCCTGATTTGGTTTGCAGTTTGCTTGTTGTCATGTTTGTTTAAGTGTGTTGTGGTGAGAGGAGATTGCAGTGGGCTGTTTGACAGGATACAGGGGAAAGATAGGAAGGTAGGAATGAGGAGGAGAAGGAGGAGGAAGGGGGGAGTTTGCTGTGGTAGCACATGACATTATTTGCTTTGTGGAAGGAGGCTCCCAGGGACACTCAGAGAGGAGAGGAGGAAAAGACGGATGTTTGTTTTCCTAAGAGGCTCTGCTCTGTGTGTGGCAGAGAAGGCCCAGTCAGCAGAGAGGAGAAGATGGCTGGCTGGCTGGGCACTGGCTGGCAGACAGACAGACAGACAGACAGACAGACCAACAGACAGGTGAACAGACTAGAGGAGATTGGATGGAAGGAAAGCAGAGGCTGACTGACAAGCATACATACAGAGAGAGAAAAGCAGACAAACTAACTGACACTCCTGACAATCAGTTGAGCTGTGGGCTCATCTCAGCATGCTCAGGCACAGTTGGTGAAGATGGACAGCTCATTCCCAGTGCTATTCACACTGTGACACCACAAAAATAGTCGAGTAGAGGGGAAACGTGGTAGGTGCTTTTTCATCTCATCTGCAGACAAATCAAAGAAGAATGTCAAACAATGTTCTATACCCCCAGTTCAACTCTACCAGCAGTTGATGCAAAGAAAATATCCATCGCATAAGCACTTAAATCCTGCCGGTCCTGACTTCTCTACATTTACAGTGAAGCACAAAAGCAAAAACGGGGAGCAGCTTTTCATCCCCCTCAACCTTACTGACCGTGCTGCTGCTGTGAGCCTGGGAGCTTCAATCAACATGAGAAGCAACCATTAACTAGCTAAAGCCTTTGAGCCGTTTTCACACCAAAGTCACATTTTCATGAAAAGCATAATTTCACAGTTGCTAAAATTCTTCAACAAACAGCCACTGAGCTAACTTGCCAAACACCTGCTCTTTTACAAAAAAACAGCCATTAGCTTTGCTATTCACATCAGCCTTTTCCCTTACAGTAACATTTCAAGGTGTTGATTTTGGTTCTTGCATCATGTGGCATTAATAACTTGATTCCTAACTTAATTAAGAAAACCCCAAATTTATATTTAATCCATCTAATGTAGCTGAATCACTTTTGCTTGTATCCCTATTAAAATTCATTTAAATGTACTTACCATTGTGACTACTAGTCCACATCAGAAAAAGTTAGTATTACTATCCATAAACATATTGATTTGAGACTTTGGATAACCAAATCAGAAACTGGGACTGTAAAAAGGCATACAGTATATCTAGTTGGCTTCATCAGGACATTGTAATTGTTGTGAGGATAAAAGCAAAATAAAAAATAGTTATTGATATACATTTCTTATATATTTTCTCAATAAGGCAGATGTGTAAACTTCTAGTGAAAATGTTGCTGCTGGCTGCTCACTGGCTGGTTTTCACTTGGACTGTGGCTCACTGAGCTGACAGCAGCAGCGGGGTCAGTCAAGTCCTCTGGTTTTTTGCCTTTAATTATTTACCTTGGGCAATCCATGTTGCCATGTTTCAATTTTGTTTTTCAGTGTCCTTTTTCTGTGTAAAATTTAAATATGGCCTAATCATCCCATGTGCTGAAAATAATTTATATACCATAGCCCTTATTTTGCATTTTAATTTTAATTGCAGATAAAACGATAATTTTATAATCTTGAGAAGTTTGCAAAATGCACAAAAAGTGTATCGACCTGGCTGAATTCTTCATAGCTAATACTGCTTGCACTTGCTGAGTGTCGCTGCTTTATTGCATTTTATGGCCTAAATCATGAAGTGGTGCTGCAGTCCCATTCCCCAATGTGGAGGCATACATGCATGACTGCACACACACACATGCATTGCTTTTACAGGGAGAGACAGCAAGCGCTCTGCATTGGAGTCTTCCGAGCCTTCCAGGTAATTGCAGTATCTGTTTCAGCTGAGGAGTAGTGATTTCTGAGAGGTGTGAATTGTATGTGTGTGTGAGTGAGTGTAAGGTTGATGGCAACCCAAGCAGCATGGCGAGTGTTACTGCCTCTGCCCTGCCGAGCATTCTGATTAGAATTTCAGATGTGTGATTCGCTGCTTTCATCACCCAGTGTCCCAGCATCCTTCAGAGCGGGGTCCCATCTCTCCCACCTCCTGCCCCCATGAGACAATTCCCATCATATGGCTTCTGTCATCACTGGGAGGGACAGCAGGGGGAAAACACTAGCCTACAAGTTGTTGGTGATAAACATGTATAATAAGCTGCACATTTTGTTGTGATTACACAGGAACGAGGCCGCATATGGTTTTACTGTAATGATGTCTCCTACAGTAACAGATGGTTTACGGCCTGCTTAATGCCAGCATATGTGTGTAGTTGGTTTAGGCCCTCCCATTTTAACTGGACAGCTTTTTTTCTTACCCAGTCCTCCACAGGGAATAGTGCAAGAATTAGCCCAACATATTTCCCTGTTTAATTCCTTTTGTGAAAAATGGGTCAGAGAAATGTTAACGTGGAGAGATGGATGTAATTTGTCCAAAGTAGTATGTACTGGTGTGTGAGTCCTTTGAGGAAAAGAGCTTAACCTCATTCATATATGATCATAATGGCACTACTTTGCTGTATTGACTTTTTTCACCTATTTAGAATAGTGAACCTCACTTAGATCAGTGAGTTAAAACCAGGGAAAGGGATATCAACATCAACATGCATTGCTTTGTCAAGTTCCCAGTGGACGTCAGTTGGAACATTTACTGTATGTCTTCATGTGGCCCCACTGAGCTTTAGCAATACAAGTCTTTCTGGAACATGCATCCATGAACATATTTGCTTCTCTTGTTGTTTTCACTAAATGGAAATTTTCACTCATTTTTGGATGATAAATGATGCCCTGACAAAACTAATAAGAGTCGCCCAATTTAGAGGGAGTTGGCAGCAGTGGCTTTACATGATTTGCATAATCTGGGGTTTTGCTGGAAAAAAGCCACTGCACAGCAAACAAAACGGCACTGTCAGTTGAGCATGAACACAAGTGGCTAGAAATGAGGCAGCCTAACTGCTCTACACAGGCATGTTTTACCTTTCTCATGAGTAATGGAATAAATGGGAGTCTAGATCTGTTACAGAACTCCAGATACATAATCCCATGTTGCATCCCAGGCCAGTTTCCTTTCTATTGAAGACAGTCTCTTTGGCATGCTTTCATTCCTTTCGCAATCTTTTTTTAGATTTTAGATCGTGACCGGAAGCTTCCACAACCTACTTTTTTAGACAAATCATAGAGATTACCGTTATCTGACGACTGTCTCCAAACTTTACATAACCTCATTAGCTATCAAGTAATGTAATCAACTAGATGGCTATGCTGATTGGCAGAATTACTTCACGTGGCTCCTCCTTGGGTGACGTAATGTAAATAGTGCACATGAGTTATAACTAGCAGCATGGCACATGAGGAACTTGAGCCAAAAAAGAAGAAAAGTAAAAAGTCTTGTCATCTGTAATTTATAAGGGTTAAACAAGTGGCTCAGACCCCTAAATAAAGTCAACCCCAGCCTCCAGCTGATTTAGAGTAGACACTCTAAGCATATTTAAGGAGCAGTGCTGAGACCAATAGCCTGCCACTAGAACTAGAGATAGAATTGAGTTCATAAAATTTATGGGGGCTTGGATGTTCATTTTTATGACTGATAATGTGGACTGGGACCATTGCTCGTAAGGACTTTGTCTTGTGAATAATTTACCCAGGCTATCTCTGTGATTGAAGTGTCTTGAAATCTTTAGAGATATTTACATCTCTATCTATCTGGTGATGAGTGTAGAAATGTTATCTTATTATGCTTTTATGCCAACCCCTATTAATTGTCAGACCCTACAGTTTAATGTATAATACACCTAGTTGTTATTATGCCTTTGGCTCAGTCTCCTGAAGCTACAACAGTTTAAGGCAGTTTTGCAGAATGAGAGTAACTGATTTACAGTAAATATTCTATGATAAAGGTTTTTTAAATGTTTTCTCTATTGAGAGATTTCTCTAGATTTAGATATTCTCTACATTTCAGCCCTTTAATCATAGTCAGACCAAAAAATGAGACAGATGTACATAGATGTAATGAGACTTTCTGTAAGAGTAGTAGACTTTTTAACAAAGTAACAAAGTGAACATAATTCCCAGTTACCCGTGACCATGCTGACTTTGTAGCAAACAGCAACACCGAGCCTGAATGTGTCTTTGGAAGTGAGACCTCCCTTGCAGTGCTCTGCCTTTGAAATGTGAACTTTTGCCCTCCAGGGGGACACACACCATCTCACTAATGGTGTGAATTACACAGTTGGAGAAGAGCAGTTACCATATGGACTGTGATTTTTATTCTATAAACTGTGGGAATGCAGCACAGTTGCTATCAGAGTTAACAAGTTCACTCACGGGTTAAACACTATGCACAGGCTATTCTAAGTATATATAAGATAATTAATTAAAGGGGATTGTTCTTGAAAGCTATTTTACAATAGCGTTGCTGTAGTTGTGTTCACATTGTTGTTTCATATGAAGTACAGATTCACTCATTCAGTATGTTCACTGGCTCCTTACTTGAGAGTAAGAAACAAATACAGTGAAATATAAATAAATTAATCCATACAATTTCCAACAATCTTTTTGTCACAATAAATTCAAATTTATGCTTTTGTGCTGTGTTGTTTTTAAAGCAAGTCTTTGTAACTCTTACTCAGCCAAGGCCACTCACTCAATTCATTCTCATGTTAGTTTAGAAATGAAATCTGCTAACATGAACGACCGGCTCCAGCACAACACCAAGTTCTACAGAGCCCCTTTAACTTTGCCATCCTTAGGTGAGTAGAAAATGACTAAAAGCAGGAAACCAGAAATGTCCTCTGGTGACATACAGTGTAGTTACTACTTCCTTTTCTACAGTAGTATAAGCATAGGACACTGGCGTTGGCACATTGCCTCAGTAATGTAATTTACACAGCAACATGATGCTACAGATAGTTAACAGCAAACACTAGCTGTTGTTGTACCCAATCAAGTAAAACTGTGACAAGCTCAATTTTGCCTAAATGCATTGCTTATAAATTCCACTTCTGTGTGAGAAAGAATGTGTTATTTCAGAAAAGGTAGATTTCTCAAACATATTTCTAAATTGTCATATCGGCACAATGCTGAGGCCTATGATGCTTCCCAGTGCCAAAAACAAGTTTATCACACAAACAGGCTGTTATCAGTACTATTGTCTCGTATTGATTCAGAGTACCCAGAGGAGAGGATTTTGTTTTACTAATATGCTCATATTAGTTATATTTATGAAGTAATTAGTGGGTACAAATACCTCTTATGTGTATGCTTATTATTTAATGAAGTCACTTAATACCGTTGGTATTTTACCAGCCTATCTGCATAGCTATATGTATGTTGGATCAAGATGAGTGAATTTACCCATGTTGATGTCTAGCAGCATTGGCAAGTCTAATATTACACTGCTTCTCAACACTAATTATGTCTTGCTTCTCCAAGCTGTGTTCCCACTGAAACTGGTTCACAGAGAGTCAAGTCAGCGTTGCAGACATGGAACTGTCTTGTATAATCACAGCGACCTGGAGCGTCAAAGCATCTGTAATTGCAGTGTGACTGTAAATGATTTACGGCTGGATGAACGTGTCATTTACTTTATTTTGATGCTGGTAATTGCATATGTTATGATTATGCAATTGTCAAAGCAACATGCTTTCAAATTGGAACATTTAGGTCAGAATAAATAGTTTTTGCTTCAGTAGGAAAAGAATTAGCTCGGCAGTTGTAATTCAGCTTCAACTGCCTCGCGCATATGCCAACACATAGACACTCTCACTGACACCCTACAATCATTTAGTAAATCGTGGCTGTTGCAGGCCACATTCAAATGCAGAGAGGTTTTGACTTCTCCTCTGTTTTCAGCTGCTGTGCTCAGCCAGAGGGGCAGTGTTAGTGCCAGCCAGTCAGCCAGCCAGCCAGCCAGCCAGCAGCTTTACAACACTGTCCTTCCTCAGCATTCAGTTCACATGCTCTCAAGGACAGTGCTGCCTTGCCACCAGTACTAAGCTGTCTTTTTCTACTTTTCTCGCTCCCCCTGTCTCTCACCATCTCCCTCTCTCTTGCTGCTCCCATCAAGTAGTGTTCTGGCAGTGCAAACAAGCCACTAAGATTATATTGCATTAATTGCCAGCACTGCGATCATTAAGAGCTCATAATCCCTGAGTAACTATTGCTTTTTATGATAAGCATTTGGTTTGCCTCGTTACATTGCCGCTGTGTTTTCTCAGCATACTGCACAGATATGAAGATGTACTGTATGTGTGTGTCTCGGTGTGGTTGTCCTTTGGTGATTCTTAGTGATTAGTTTAATTATGCCTGCAAGGAGTATAGCACTTCATAGGGCCATCCAAACTCTATTACCATCGCTGACTTTAGCCTCTAAAGTTGCAAAGATGCCTGTAGTCACACTGTGGCAGCATACATTTGATGTTCATTGTTTTTAGAAGGCGAGCCAAAGTACAGTAAGTGCCTCAAGTGTTGTCCCAAAGTGTTACAAATATGCACTGAAGCTTGTGACAGAACATTTCTGTGCGGATGCTGAGGAATCTTGGCAAATGCATATAATCACATACCTTTGTCTAGTGACCCTAAAAAACTGCTTTAGTGTACTGACTATGCTGTAGTCTCTGAGAGAAAGAGGGATATTTGGTTTAGCTGAGCCATTGACTTATATTCATATTCAACTGAAGCACATCTTTAATTCCTGAAACTGACCTTATAAAGTGGTTAAGGTATAGGCCATTCATTTGCTGCAATGAGCTAATCATAATGCATTGGGCTACTGTTGTACTCAACACTTCCTGCATGTGCTTCACAAGAAATGTGTTTTAATGTGAAGACATTAGCAGGCCTATAATGTGAAACCAGACCTGTTGAAACAGCTGTTTGTGGTTAGATAACACTACCACAAGTTAACTTGATGCAGTTTTTCAAAAAGCATGCTTTTTCAGGAAGTTGTTGATACATTGCACGGTTAAACTAAAGTTTGATTTTATTCAGTGTTTGAATGTAACAATGTGCATTCACTCAAATACTGCACCTTAGTACAATTTTTAAGGGAACTTGTACTTTGTTTGAGTTTTTCCATTTTATGCGACTTTATACTTCTTTTATCGGCTGGCATAAGTTACTAGTAACCTTTTTAAATTAACTTTTCAATGTTTTTTGAATACCTCTAAATTTATTTAAGAAGAGTTACACTTGCAGTCCCGTGTTCACTTACAGTAGATGAATCCCAATTCTACAGTGAGTTAATATTATATAGATTTTAAATGTGCTACAAAGAGAAAGCTGATGTCTGTTCAGGATCCTGGATCCCTTTGAGTTATTTTGAAATGAATTGAAATAGAATTAGATTTTGGTTTCCAATTCAAACCTGACCTACTGTGAGAAATGGTAGTGACTGTATTTAATAAAGCCTTGTCCTTCATGGCAAGTGTCGGAAAACCAAATTTACTTCCCAGACTGACTCAGCCCGTGTGCTCTGTTTTAATGACTGTTTTTGGACAAGGGCCTGCCATCTGAAGTTACCATCATCAAGCTGCCATACCTTTCTGTTTCCTTCATGTACCTAACGTTTTCAAACGGCAGCTGTGTTCCCTCTCAGCGGTGACAGAGGTTCGTCCTGTTATGATGAAAACAGCTCAGCAGCGTGAGTCTCCTGTTTCAGTCTCACCCCAGGCTCTGTAACTCTTCTAAAGACACAAACAGCTCTTTCGCCTCATGGGGACATTTTAATGGCTGCAAACCACACATCCATCTCCTCCTACATGTCACCTTCAAATAGGCTAGGAGATGGCAAGGGATGTGGGGGGGTAAGGGAGCGAGCTATCTTGCTTTTGTGCATGTGTGTGTTTTCGGTGAGTGTGTAAAACAGGGCCATCTCGGGTAGATTTTTCATTCCTGAGCCCTTCACCCCTGGCAGTCACAACAGAGTGTTTCATCTTCCTCTTCATTCATCCTGGATACATACAGCCACAAAGAGCAGGAAAGCATAAATAATGCACTTTATACCACTGGCCCCTAGACGCTCTAACGATGCACATGGGCTATACAATACATTCAGCTGATGATGCATCGGTGCAGTTAATGCTGACCAGAATACATTGCTGTTTCATAGAAGGAAACTAGATAAAGGCCCACAGACAGCAATGATAGCTGTGTTTTAGAGGTGTCCTACTGTGTAAATGCAGTAATGCAGTGTAATGGTGCACTGTGGTGCTTTGCAAGCAAAGCAAAGAGCTCTTTATCCTAACATGGGGCTATGCTGACTGACCTGAGATCAAATTTCATCACATCATTTAAGCTCATTTAAGCTAATGTGCCTCCATTTATATCTTTAAATGGCACTCAGTGTCCATACACTGTGTGTTAAGATTAAATAAAAGCTTCCCTGACTCGCACATGAAATTTTGGGCGTGAGCGGCACTGGAGTGAATTCAGCGATTTGGGAGGGATCGCCAGCTGAAGACTTTTGCAGAGCGAGAATCAATCAAGCTGCCAGTTCCTCAGCTGACAGCTTTATTGTGGGGAGAGAACAGTGTTTGAGATCTGCTCAGATAACAATGATAGAGACACACAGAGACAAGTCATAGAAAATATGGGCTGATAATGATAGTGGGCGAGGGGGTGGAAGAGGCAGCGGCACTATATTTCTGTTAACTCATTTTATTTGCACTTTTCCTCATGACTTGTTCTGTCAGCTGATACTTGAATGGCTGTATTGGATTGTGCCGTAGTGCTGTAATACTGTGGCATCATTTTTAACCGAGTCTGCATATAGTTGATAAGTGACGTATGTATTCTGTGTGTACATCATATTCAAGCAGGTTTACCTCAGAAAGACAGTATGCATGATTCATGTAGCCACTTACACTTTAGAGCTAATTGGTCAAATAAGAGTAGAGCTGCAACAATTAGTCGATTAATCAATTAGTAGATTGAAAGTCCATTGAAAAAAGAGTATGAAATGTTGTCCAATATCCAGAGATGATTTCAACATTTCAGTAGTTCTCACCAAATATTTTGACACAGAAGAAAAATGATGTTTGATATATCAGTCTTCACCAGTGTTGAACAGTTTTATAAATAAAGTGCCAAACTGAAAGCTGCTGTGACATCTGTAGTCATCCATCACTGCTCACTGCTTGATTTTGTCGAACTGGGACCCAAATCTGTCTCTGATATTACTTGAAAACAGTGAACAAAGCTGGCTAATTTTGAAAGTTCTGTCATGTTTTGTGAGAAGTATTAACATCTGCACGTCATGTAAACCTGTGATCAACTTGTAAGCACAAATCTGTTCAATTTTTTCAGAGCTTGTCTGTTGAAAAGTTGTCCACAGCTCCAAGACCAGTCCAATTACAGGTTGAGGTTCTCAGTTCTTTATAACTGCTGCTTAGAAGAATACAATCTGGGAGTGAAATGTGTGATGATGTAGAATGTATGATTTACAAAATCATAGAAATGACACATATTTACTGTTTTACAGCTTGCTACTCTATGCTTCCTTATCCAAACAGGCTTTTTATGAATATCGCCTCCCCCTATTGTATAAACCCACATCCTTGCTCATGCTTGGTAGCTGTTCCTTGTGTTTTGTCAAATGTAGCGAGCTAGCACATCCCCGCTGGCTGGCAGACATTGTTCTGTGATGGCGAGTGTTTCTGTTTACTTTGGCAGACGGCTCTCTGCTGCAGGCTGATGGGACATGACTGTCTGGATTTGCAGGAGGGCCTTCCATTTGTCTTCATCAGGGACTGAGCCCAGATAATGAGAAAGGATTGCTGCACAAATGATTAGTTGAATTAAAAGGGCAATATCGCTTAATTAGAGAATTCACATCTGGTAATCTTATGACCTGGGACAGTCCAATATCTATTTGTAGACACCACAACGCTACACAATACAGATCTAACCATGTGTTTTGTTGTCCTAAGATGCAGTTTAAATGATTAGCATTGAAGGTGATAGACCATACCCACTGAGGCCCAGGGAGTCATTTAACAGTTACAAGTAATGATACTTAAGTAATGATAAATGATTCCACCTACACTGCTATTTTAATCAAATCATCTTCGAATCCTTCAGGTCACTATTTGATCTATTTTTATCATACATGTACTCATTTTTTCCAGTTTTTCCCGCACTTGTGGAATTATAAGGTTGTCATTGTGGGATTATTTTAAAATAAAAGAACTTTTAAATTAGAACAGCTAACTCGATTGATTTGCAAACTAGGACTTGTCTTTGTCTGCCTCCATGTGTGGGAGTTGTGACTGTTTCTATCTATTCCAATCAATTCTCTGTTGAGTGGTTCATTAGTGTGGCATCACAGATTAGAGATTCCCTTCTCATTACTGCTCAACAAAGCAGTGGTAAGCTGGGAAACAGGCGTCCGAGGGAACAGGATAAGCATACTTCAAAGATGGTTTACTCTAAGAGGAAAAAGCTCACTGTCTCTTTCATTTAAAATGTGAGAAAACATAGCAGCTGATAAAAAGACATGTTGATGCTTTTAATGATTGTAATTCAATCTGAAGACATAAGTGGGCAGAGCTGAAGCCACAGAGCAGCTGCAATTTAACAAGATAAAAATGTTGGGTTGTAGTGACATTAACATGAAACTGACAACCAAATGGAACCCCGTAGCCACCACAAGCAGTGTGATTATGTTATCGTAGATTTCAGACCTCTAGATTCAAGTTAGATGGTAGTTGCAAACCAAGTAGACTTTAAAGTTTTCTTATCTTCAGTGTTTTCACAGGCGGCTGGACATTAAAGGGGTTTAAAACGGTATTAAAAGTGAATTACTCTCTCAACTCAAAGCAAGCAAATTCTGCTGCAGTTCCAAGTATTTCAGAAACGCACAGCAACACCAAGAGTACAAGTAGCCCAGGGCTGCAACTAGCAATTATTTTCATTTTCGATAAATCTGTTTGTATAATGTTTTTATAGACAGATTATGGTTTAATCTTTTTCAAAAGTGAAAATGCTTGAAGATATTTATAATGCAATGATACAAAATAGAGAAAAGCAGCTTGATTCCAGCTCCTCATTTAAGATGCTGGACTCATTGAATGTTTCACATTTTTGCCTTATAATTTACTTAAACAATTAATTAATCAATTATTAAAATGTATGAGGGGTGGGACAAACTATTGATACAGCAATGTATTGTCTTGCTTCTTCTTGTGATACATCATCAATACACTGGTGCCAAATATTAATAAATATATTAAAACATACAACACCTTTTATTGAGTTGTATCCTGGCAGTTTGGCATTTTTGGCACACGAGGACATGGACATGAACAAGTTGTACTGTGTGTGTGTGCATGCGTGCATGTTTGTGTTTCTGTGACACTGACAGGACAGTGCAGTGAAATAATTCATAATTACTGCTCTTGTTTCTTCAGTAACACAGTCTTGCAATGTATTGATTATTGTGGAATCGCTGTATAATGATACCATCGTTATCGTGGGTAATGTAATGTCGCTTATTGAATGCAAACCTTCCTCCCCCCTCATTATTTTTGGTGAATGTTATTTGAACTAATCCTAACATGCAGAGAGCCATTCTGAAAATAAATGACAGTTGTCAGGGCCTAAAACCATTGATTTGTTGATCTTTACAAATCCACATGCATCTATCTCGTCAAGATAGTATTGTATCACTTATGGGTGATACATTTTCTGTGAGTTACTAATTGATTATAGACTAATTGTTTTAACACCAAAGTAGACTATTGCAGTCACCTTAAGAAAGAAAATGATAAAAGAGCTTTAGCAGGGAAATGTTCCTGTGTGATATTTGGCTTCACAAATCAACTTGACCCAAGTTTGGCTGCTTGTCACTTTATATATGGCATCTCCTTATGGCTGTGACCATAATGTACCTCTTTTTTTTGGGTCTGTGTACGTTTGCACACATGCTTGAGAACCCATCAGCATGTCAAGTATCATTACCCCTCCACTAAGGTCACGACCTACAGACTACATGGAGACTAAAAAGAAACACGAGTGTGTGTTTGCTCTGCTGTTTTATCCCTCTGGGAGCCGCTGCCGACGTGAATCCCTCCCATTAAAATATCCCCTTTTGTGTTTGTTTCTGTCGGCTCTGGTGGGTGAACCCTCCACTGTTCAGGTTCAAGTGATTTTACAGGCCTGGCTGGATGTAAATTGCACTGCGCTCCAAGACAAACACAGGTAATGAGCTAGATCCAGCTGAAAGCAGAGACATGGTCTGTGTCGCCGTTCCCACCCACTCCCTTTTGTGAGTGCTTTCAGTGGCTGCCATAGTGTTTGAATAGGTTTAGCTGATGGGGGATTCTCCAGTTAATCCACCCTTAAGACATCGATCAGTCCATCACAGGGCAGAGGGGAAATTATTACAGATGGAAATAGCTGTTAGCTACATCTCTTCCCTTCTCTCTGCTCTCTATCCATCCCTCTCTCTCTGGTTCATTTTTTCTTCCTGTCTGCCCTTAGTAAAATCAGTGATGCATTGTTGAGCCTGCACATTCACTGATTGATTTCTCCCTCTGTTTTCAATCTGTCTGTCAGCCAAGCTTAGCGTTCCTGCTCCCCGATCCATACACTTGTTAAATTCCTACTCTCTGCCAGCTTATAAGGCCATCTTCTCTTTGTGCAGGAAATGTGCTTTTGGCAATGGAGTATTATTCAAATGCATCGATACATTGTATCAACATGAACTTTTCAAAAAGAACATGAGCCTTTGAAAAACAGAACAGCCTTCATTTTCTGGTAACTGGCTTGTTGTCTCATGACTAAGTGAAGCTTTTTATGTAAAAGAATATTTAAAACTGAATGCAGTTGAAAAGAAGAAAAAAATCAATAATGCAAACAGGGATGAAAATCAGATGATAAAAGTGCAAAGCTTTTGTTGTTTCATTCTTGATTGTTGTTTTTTTTAATCACTTCAAGTGATTTTCTGGTCTGCAGCATAATCAACAGCTCTTCGAGTTTTCTCTGACAAGTATATTCTGAGCCATTCTTTACTGTCAGCAGCTGTGAACAGTATCCTGTTGCTTCCTGTGTGGAGGCTGGGGGAACAGTATACAGTTGCGTAGCCATTAATGTGTTAGTTTAATAATTATATGGACTTTTCTATACAAATAACCAAAACCACAATGATGACATGAATATCATTATTGCCTTATTACTGGATGAGCCTGTACTGCAGTGGAAGAAATATTGTTTTTTTAATCGAAATATACTCGGCACATTGTGCTCTCGTCTCCTGCAGAGCTCTCAGGCTAATAGATTGGTCTCAAGCTCTTGCAGCAGAACTGTTGAAATGGAAATGGTTGTTTTTGAGCAGAGGGACCCTTCAGAGGGACTAGGGGACAAGTGATCAACTGTACATGAATCTATATATATGTGTATATATATATATATATACATACTATATATACTATATATATATACTGCCACAGAGGTTATGTTTTAGCCCATGCCTGTTGTTTGTTTGTTGGTTTTCAGCAGGATTACACAACTCTTAATCACTTTTTTTTAACATTGCGGTTTTCAACATTTTCGTTAATTTCTCAGGATCGATGCATGGATCAAAAATGTGTACATGGATTGTTGTACGTTGATATGTTTTATGAGGTATTGGATTAGACTTGACTGAGTTAAAGGGGACTGTTGGCCCTCGGTGGAGCTATGCGCTCTACTGAGTGCCATTCTAGTTTCATAATTGATCTGAAAGGGCTTCAGTGAATGTATCAGTAAATGCTCAGAATTGGCATTCATGTCATTGTGAATAGTATATTGTGAAATTAATCGGTTACACAGATGTGTGAATCAACTATGTTTATTCATACAACTGACTGTATTTAACATGGCTTTATGAATCAGACCCCATTTTTGATAATATTTATTGCCATGGTTCACCAATAGGCATTCAATGTATTTACACTCAATTACAATTTCAGATACAATTGTATCTAATAGATAGCAGCCTTGATATCAGCTGTATTGATTTACCGCCACTGAGCATCTTCACTGCCGCTGTGTTAATTATTAAAAGTGTTCAATAAATGAAACATTGTGTTTTTTTTATTGAGAAGCAGCCACAGGAAACACAATCTATTTTTCACAGCAATTAGTACTAACTGCGATCGTTCATCAAAAATGCATCTACAAAACAAGTCAACAGTTATTTTTAGCTTTTTAAACTTTTTGCGAGGGTGTGCTGGAACAGTGAGGAGCAGCGCAGTGAGCTGTTTGATGAAAAGCTGCAGGTGACAGACTGCACACCTCTGACTTGTCTGCAATATAACAAACTGTCCTGCTGTTGTGTGGTAAACTACTCGCACCATGTGCAACATGAAATCAGATCACAGTTGCAATTAATATTGACTGACTTCTTTATTAGAACGAGGTGAGATTGTTTGGTTGTGATGTAAACAGATACACCAGCTGTTCTTCTGTTGTATGTCTAACAACTAGCTGCTCAAAGAGCTTTCCCTGCAGTAGGTTACCACCGAATCAACCAGGACTAAAAATTAGGATCACAATTTTAAGCTTCTACTGTAACTTGTTTTGCTGGTAGCACTGTTACTAGAGAGGTTGATTGACTGATGAACACACCTACATATTAACATTATTCACATTCTTTATTTATTGATTGTAACGAATCAATAAGTGGATATATTACATCAACAGATATTACCAGTGCGTGTCTAAATGTCTAGTTCAGATTTAGTTTCTGGTGAATATTTGTGATATCTGCACTCAAAATCAGGACGATACAGACCATCATGTGTTCATGTCTGCCACTGGAAAGGTGAAAATGAGGAGAAGCTGCTTCCTCTTCTGCTGGATCTATTGCCATAAAATCCCACACAATATCCATTATTTAAGTAAGAGAACGAGAAAGAATCCCTGTTGGGGTCTTGACTGATTAAAAACACATCCACTTGCTGAGACACAGTTGACTACAGTATGTAGTTCCTCAGAGCACTGAAGGACACATTTGTGCTCAGACTGTGCTGCAGTCTAACTGGTTGTGTGTCCTTGAAGCACCTCTGAATATGATTTGAACTGTTGGATTGGACATTTTCTCTCTGTCTGACTTTCTGTCTCTCCTCTGTATCCTTGGACTGCTCCCAGGCCTCTGTGGTGCTTTGGAGGAATTCACGCAGATCTGTTTTAGTGTGTGGGTGTGTGGGCAGACGAGGTGTGTGTGTTTTTTGTCAGACCCATTGTTCCACTCACCCTTACTGTGCAGTACAGCTGTGTGCACTCAAACACACACAAGTGGGAGAACTCGATGTGCCAGGCACCGCAAAACTGCAGAGCTTAGCCTGGGACAGAGACGACAGGGAATGTGCGTGTGTGTGTGTGTGTGTGTGTGTGTGCGTGCGTGTGTTTGTGTTTGTGCGTGTGTGCTTCCACCTACCAGTGTGCATCCTGTTATGTCTGACATGCAGGAACAATGTTTCGGCCTCCTTTTTCCTCCCTGAAACACTTTGAGCGACTTGACTTTCAAGTGTTTTGTGTTCCAAGAACCTCCTACATCACATTTGTCTCCTTTCCAGTGTTCGCTGCCTTCATAGCCCTTTCACTGGCTTTGATCTTCACACGACAGCCTCGTACTGTCTGTGTGTGTGCCGCTTGAAAGGCTCCATCATTCATCTGTCTACAATGCCACGGCAGCAAACGCCTGGCTGCATACAAAACAGTTATTGGATATTGAAAATTCTCTGTGCTTAGTTACAAATTAATTTTGTGTTCTGTCACTGAAGTGATGTTGAGAAATCATCTGTGTCAAGTTTCTAGTTTTCTGTTGTTTGTATTACCAGATGGCTAATACAAATAATGTTCACTGTTGTTTCCTCAGTCCTCATCATGGCTGGAGACTTTTGTTTGCAGTCTTGTTCCCATCTTGATGTCTGCATGGCATGAGGTGATCCAAACATCTTATGTACTTGTTTATGTGCCACTGTGTCCTGTGCTTAAAACAGAGTGGGCACAGTCATGGTGAGACACAGCAATACAAATGAAACACCCATCAAGGTGACAAGACTAAGAGTTTGCAGCCATGCTGGTAGCTCTGTAGGCTGAACTAAGGCACAACAGTGCTTTGAGCTACGTGCTCACAATGACAACATAACATGCTGATGTTTAGCAGGCGGAATACTTACCATACCACTGTCACCATCTTAGTGTAGCTGCCTGTTAGCATGCTGAGATTTGTTAATTAGCACTTAGCAAAAAAGTACAGCTGAGAGTGATAGGAATGTCATTAGGTTCGACCTGATGACACAGTCAGAGGATCACCAAGTTATAATAATTAATCCTGTGGGGAACATAATTGTTTTGACCCAACTTCACAGCATTCCCCTGTATAGATGTTCACATATTTCACTCGACAATCACAGAGGTCATCTACATGATGGGGCTAGAAAAAAAGTGGAGATCAACAATGTACAAAGTTTTGTTCCACCCCCTCCAGTTGATGTTTAGTTTCTTCACAGGATTAGCAAAAACTTTGACCTGATGGTGGCACTAGATGAAGAGAGTTACTATGATCCTGTGGGAACAACAGATATCTGTATTGAATATCATAGCAATTTGTTGTAGGGATGCTCAGATATTCAGTATCGGTATTGGTCTGATATTGGCCAAAATAACTGAATCGGATATCTGAGAGGGAGAAATGTATAATCCGATCCAATTTATTAGCCTAAACTCTCCCATAAATGCTTAAACTATGCGCGACTTGCCGTAAAGAGAGTAGCGTGTGTCACGTGACTAGCTGGAGCGACCTTGAGTTAGACTCTCATCATGTAAACTGTGTGGAATTACTTTAAGCTAACGTACTTGATAAAACACTTGCAGAAACACCATGGGAAGGAGTATGACACATTTTTTAAAGCCGATGAGTGCCAAGAAGAAAAGTGCACCGCAACAACCAATGTCGTTTCTCCAGTAGCACTTTTGGCCTACTGTGCCATGTTGAGCCGAGCCGCACCAGCAATGGACCTGCTCCGGAGTAGGGCCGCTGTGATGTCTCGCAACTTCAGCCAACCCGTAACAAGCAACCATCTCCCCCTCCAATCAATACTCAACTCATGTCTGTGCAGGAAACCTGAGAGAAAGACAGCTCTCAGTACTTTTGTAGCTTCTAACTGAATCTCTTTAGTTTCTTTCGTCCTGTTTGTACTTTCAAACATCTGCTAAGTGTTACTGTTTAAGAGAGGGGGGAACGGCTGTATCGGATTGATATCGATATACTCAATGTTGTCTTATCGGTATTGGACATGGAAAAGTTGTATTGAGCCATCCCTAATTTATTGAGTAGTTGTTGAGATATTTTGTGAAAAAACAAAAATGTTAATCTAGTCTAAGTCATCCTCTGAGGACCATGAATGTTTCGACCGTCTGTCATGAGAATCCATCCAATAGTTGTTAAGAAATGTCAATGTGGAAAAATGTTATTGATCTCCCGACTGATTGAAACTGATTGAACTGGTGACTGACACTATTGCCCCTACAGCCATTGCTTAGCAAGGCCCAAAATGAGTCAGTAGATGATCTATTTTTCAGTCTTGATAGTAAGGCTCAATTCAGTTTATGAATTTCTGCTTCAGTCTTTCAACTAAGTAACCAAATGTTTTAAAACCTTGCAGTTGTAGTTGTCTAGAAGCCATGTTGGAGCAAACTGGTTCGGCTAGTGCTGAGTATAAATGGTGTAACCATAACAAAAATAGACTTTATATTTAAGATTGATATATATTAGACAGATTTTTGGACTGTAGTGGTAAGGACCAGTATGTCAGGTGTGTCTTGTTTTTATCTGTACTTGTAAAACCAGATGTGTCTTTTTCTTCCCATGAGTACATACACTAGTCTTTGTCAGTGCTGTGAGCAATGTGAGGGTCCATGTCATGTTTCTCTCTGCTATTTACTCAAAGAAAACCTTTTCCTTCAACCTTTCCAGCTCCCCTGACTATTGTTTTGTTGACAATGTTGACTGACAGACAGAAAATATGACATTGCAAACTAAAGCATCAGTGTCCGAAAAAAGAAAGAAAGAGAGAGGTGTGTGGGGGAGCTTTTGTCTGGCAGCTGTAGCAACCCAGAGACAGCATGCACGTTTATCTTTTACTGATCTCATTATTTTCTTTGCCCATTAAATGTCAAGTGTCTGCCAAAGCATTGAACGCTGTTCAGACGTGTTATCAGTCCATCTCTGGCCATTTAAGTCTGTTCATCCTGCTTACTCGCACTTTATTTTTCTCACATAAAGGGTCTTAATCATCTGTTTCAGGGCTAAGAAACCCTTGTTCTTTCCCCTGACCTCATTCACCCTCTTTCTAAAGCTGTGGACTTGAAGTGCAAAATACTGTAACTGCAACAGCGTAGGCATACAGCTTTTTCCACTTATCTTCTTCACTTCAAGATTTTCTCACTCTTATCTGTCCCTGTTAAAGTGCTGCTTTCTGAAGCAAAGGGAAGCTGCCCTTGCTTGGTTCCACACTGAGGACCTTTTGTGTGTTTGCAATAGTGCAGTGATAATCACTTGCTTCCGCTGTGTCTCCTCTCCATCTGCCAGTCACACAGCCTCCTAGGCCTGTCTTCTCTGCAGCCACTTATCTTTATCCTTCCCTCTACCCTTTCCTGTTTCCTCTTTCATCCTATCCTTCCTCTCACGCACTCCCAGACTTACTCAGCACACACCCTATCTGTGACTTCTCTGTGCGATGGGTGTCTGACAGGTGACAGGTGGCACAGATTTCACCGAGACAGGATGTCACCGCTGCAAAGTGCTGTCTCTCCTGGCTGATGTATGGGGGAAATCAGTTTGCCGACAAGTCATTAGTTATGCTCAGACACATAGCACTGACATCATCAGCTGCATGCAATTGCTCTGATAATTTGATAACCTTTAACTGTAGTGGAGGCAAGTTTATCCCAGGATGACACATCATAGCTCTTCAAGCCTTACACTGGTGGTGAAAGCTGCCATTGCTGTTTAGTGGAGACCTGAGGAAAGCTTGACGGACAGGTGGAGGGGGAAGAATGGACTGTCATCAGGGTCACGGAGCCCTGGCGTACTTTGGCTGCACAACCTATCCTCCCTGGAGACCTCCCTGCCACAGAGAGAGAGCAGTGCTGCAGGGCAACCTCTGATGTGCAAACACAACAGAGTGACAGCTCCTTAAAACGTCTCCGATTCCACTTCCCTGCAGACGCAGAGGCATAACCCACAGGATATTGGTCGTAAAAAGCTGCAAAACCCATATTCCCTGCCAGTGTGCTGTATGTCAGGCCTGTAGTGCATTTTCCAGCAGTTTCTTGCAAGCTGTAAAAGCTGTCATTTCCTTGGCGCTGCTCAGCTTGCTTTATCCTGTAAGCGCACTCCCATGAACATTAGTGCTTTGAGCTAAATCAAGCAGCCAGGCATGCATGGTAGAGCCAGAGGGAGGGCTATGGCTAGTGCACGCAGCACTTTGAGTGGTTACTGAATAGTGGTCTCCCCTCCACCCCCTGCGCACAGATATTCTCTGTGGTCTCCACCAGATAAAGATTAAACCAATTTGAGACCATTAAAGATAAAAGTGATTGTGCTGCATTTTTCTTTTATTTCTGCTGTTTTGTTGCATCCATTTAGTAAGTGGATGTTTCATGTTTTCACTGAGAATGTTTTTTAGTGTGCTACAGTAGATGATGTTGTACAGAGGCATTTGAATTGTGGGTACAGTTCGGAAATGTAATTTCCTGCACATGATGACCATGAGGGTATGAGTACTTGCTACTTACCATAGTCTGTCTGTGCAGGTCTAATGGAAATGGGCTGAAACACATCTTTTTTATCCAGCAGAGATCCATGCAGTCATTTGTCAAAATAAAGTTCAAGTTTTTATAGTGGTGATACTATATGCTAAATTAAGCATTGCTGTAGGCTACATCAAATAGCCTTGAGAGAGAAAAAAAAGGATCGCACTCTTGCGAGGCCAGCAGGAACCAGGCTCTTTCTTTCTTTGTTCTTTTCTTTGTCTTTTCATCTTTCTCACACACTCTGTCTCTCATTGTATTTCTGGAGCTTCTCCCAGACTTTGTCTGCAGTCTATGTAGATATAAATATACATTCCTGACTTTGCAAAACCTGTCAAAGTAATCGATTTGACTGATTAATGGCAGAGAGAGGGGAAAGTGTGTCATGTAATACAGAGACAAGGCAGCGGAGCAAAGGATATTTTCCATATCTGTTATATTTCATTAGCCAGGTTAATTAAAAAGTAGCTTTTTTGTGCCTGTTGTCTGGGAATATTAATTCCCAAGCTTAACACAGATGCCTCACTCCTATTCAAGCAGCGCCAAGTGTTTTGATTTGGATTTAATGGACGCTAAATAGTGTGGAATGGATTGAGCTCTTAATTGTGGCATAAATTTCTATTTTGATAAGAAAGACATGTGACATATTCATCTAATTGTCAATATTCAGTAGGCTACATCTTGTGTGCTGGTAATTGCATTCTGTCGGACTGTGATGATGAAGGAAAAACGACTCAGCCTGAACGCAGTCCCCAGGGAATAGAACACAATGGCTGGCTGAGATAACATAATTATACAGACTGTTAACTGATGTTCACATCTGCTAACCTTAGCAGTGCTTCAGTGATTTATTTCTGTTGACATACCTTCTGCCGTTAACTGAGAGTGGGTAGGCTGACTGAGCATGAAGGCAGACCTGAGGGCAGCTTCAGTTGGAGCTTCAACAGCATAATATGTGTTTAACTTCACCTAAAGGACTA
Organism: Pagrus major; assembly: GCF_040436345.1. Taxonomy (NCBI): domain Eukaryota; kingdom Metazoa; phylum Chordata; class Actinopteri; order Spariformes; family Sparidae; genus Pagrus; species Pagrus major. The sequence continues at coordinate 12,315,183 of NC_133227.1, read as the reverse complement.
GAAGATGTTTGTTTGTGCTTCAGTTCATGTTGTGCAAAGCCCTGTGATATTAAAGTTAACATGACAACATATTCAGGATGCCTAGCCACATCTACAGTGTGACCAGCAGGATCCTTGTGCATTTGACTGAACCACACATGCACTTTGGTTGGCCCATAGCCCTTAAACCACGTTTGATAACAAAAGCCTCCACTGCCACAACCATGCTTGTTTTAGATATCATTTGGAGGGTAAGCTTCTTATGTTGCTTTTTAGGCCTAGGGTGCTGTCACATGTAGGCTTTCCTAAATGAGTCAGAGAGAGGACAGTGAGCAAACCATCTAGTTCTGTACCTTTACTCTTTAAAAGAACTCCAAGTCCCATCCATGCTGCCATCTTTTCCAGGGATACATTCCCTTTATGGCAATTATGAATCATAATGTGGCATCATGATTAACAAAAACATCAGTATTGGCAAAAGACTCAAATGGATTGGTTGGTTAAATTTTAGTAGGTTTCTGATGAGCTTAATCTGACTGGCTAATCATGATTTTTTTTTGTCTTTTAGGTAACTGCGAGTTTAACAGACCTTTTTTTTTATCTCAAGCAAAAATCTGAAAATATTTGAAGACTTGACGTTTCATGCCAAAGCTGATGACATCATCTTTAGCCTTTAAAAAAGCTCCATCCAGAGATACATAAGATATCACACAACCGTTTTTACATACAGAGTCATTCTTCTCGTCAGAAGTACACTGATCTCTGTTGGTGTAGTGCCACATTAACAAATAAGATACTTAAGACACATGGCAGTTAAAGTATACATTTACAAAGTGTGTTGAAAGACAAAAGCAGGAAGGTGAATAATGTGTCTGAGCAGAAATAGATGGGAGAGAAAATGCCTCTGATGGAAGCTTTTGTCAGTCTCACACCAAGGTCAGGACATGCTGAAGCAACCTTCTTTTGATATATAACTTATTTCCACCTACTCTCACTTTGACATGATCTGAAAACTCTCAGAGAAATAAATCAGGCAGTTGGACACTTATGTTCTCAGCTCTAATCTTATCTAATAACGACAGCATGAGGAATTGAGTGTGGGTTTAAATTTTACAAAAGAATTTATATTGTGGTTCAGTGATTAAAAACTCGAATGATGTAACCTTGTGTGGACAACTTCAAATTGCTTCTGATGTCCTCCTTATAATCTTTTCTGCCACCTTGGGAAGTAACATTTATCAGGATTAATTTGGAGGAAGAAGGAGGACTGGACAGAATAGTGTGGGTGGTGAATACCAATTAGTTAAGGTTGACAGTCATTGTAATTTGCAGCAACACTGCGAATGAATTGCATATTCATATCACTCTTGTAAGCCTTAGTGAACAGCTGCTCTGCAGAGTGATTGTGTTGAAGTATTTTCAAACACCTGATGGTAATAAATTCAACTTTATTCAAACAATAAAATGCTGGTAATTGTGTGATTAAATGTTGTGGGGCGAGTTTTTTTTCCCCCTAGAGTTTTGTAGGGAGAGCTGCAGTTGTAAACACATTCCTCCAGATTTCCTAATTCAGATGGCTCTTACACAGCTCTGATATCCTCCTTTAATCCTCTGTCATGTAAAGAAACAATCCACCATAAATCACTTACATTGTTAAAGCAAAAAGTTATGAGGAATGTGCATGGACAGAGACAAAGATAATGGGCCCCTTATAAAATCAATTTTCGATTGCGTCTTTACTGTAGACGTAGAATGCACTGCATTCCGGTATCACTGGATTACTGGATAAGCATCAAAAACATGATGCTAATCCAGTTTTACTTAAATTCTTAGTTTATGTAACTTCACAGTTCAGTTCCTGAAATTCTCTATGAACACAATTTTTCAATTTATTTCAACTGAATTCCAAAGCTGAAAAGACTTTCATTATACCTAAAAAATATTGTTGACATAACTTTGTTATATCAACTTTATCACTTTAGCTGCTCTTACTGGAGCTTCTCTGCTCCATCATCTGTACAAAAATTAAACCACTCTTTGTTAGTTTTATCCAAAGTGTAAGAGGTTGAAGTCTATACTAACATTGTCATGGTTAGCAATGTTTTCATTATTGTAAAACCAAAAAACCATGACTTATCTCGGAATGTTGTCAAAAGCAAGTCTCCATCACATTCTTCAAAATATGAATAAAGGGGTCCCATGAGAGTTTTAACCCTCCAACAATGCCTGCTGGGAAGTCTGCTGATCATGTCTTTGAGAAACTTATTTTCATAAGTTGATTAAACTCTATACAGTACATTCATCTAACTCATTACGAATCAAAAGATGTCAAGTTAGAAGAATTTGTGTTCAGAAGTCCTGAAGTGGTCTGAAAATAAAAACTAGAAATGCAATCAAATTCAAACAATAAAACTAGTATATTTACTTAATTTATGATACTTGATTCCATATGACTTCTTACGGTGTCTGTCAGTGTATGACAGTTTATCAGAGCAAGAGCTTCTCAGATTCATCCTCACTCAACAGTGGTACAGAGAAAAACCCATTGATGTAGAATGTCTGTACTACTGTTAGCCATCGCTTGTTTCCTCCACCTACAGCTAAAATGCTTGGATATTGTTAAGACATGTTCCCTACTGGTTGCTGATAGGCATTGTGGTAAGTCGCTTACTGAAAGTGGGCATAGAAAGTTAAATTACATTTTCATCTTCTGCCTTGTTTGCTGTGATGGCAAAGGCCAGCTAAAGTACCTCAGTACACTAACGTGCACCGTCTGCCTTTTATTGTAGCTTTGATTTTACAGAGAAATTACAGACACTTTGTGGAACAGCTTTTATCCAGGGTGACTGATGACTTCGGCTATTCATTTCTAACAGAGTTAAAGCAGTGAAATGAAGTAGAGGAAAGGTCTGGCTATGCCAGACTACAATCTAGTTTTCCTTTGTACAATGAATTGTCTTCTCCTTTAGCTTTGAATTGCCAACCAACAATATCAGTCGTAATCATTTCTCTTCCCCCTCAAGGACATCCTTGACAAGTATGAAACATGGTTTATTTTAGCAGCTTTCAGGCTTGTAGTTCATAGCAGTCCAATAGCAGCAGGAACAAGTTTAGTTACTGAGCTAATCCAGGGCCGGACTATAGTACATAAAACAGACATTCAACATTCATTAAAAAAGAGATACAATGTGGAAATGCAATCATAATCCCATTAAGTACTGTAAATGGGTTCTTACATTTCTCAGGCAAATGACACATTGATTAAAGTTCCCTTGTTCAGTCTATATTTAGTCATGACCATACATGCATGAATGCCTCTGTAGGATTACTGCTTTTCAAGACTTCTATTTGTTCTGTTTTGAGCTGATTCTGACTGTCTAATAGATGTCAAATGTCAAATGTAGCTTTTGCTGTGAATCATTAAGTGTTTTATAAAAAAAAATAAATCCAATCAGGCAATTGAAGTCTTCATTTTCAAAATCATTTTAAATGAAGTTTAGTCTCTCTGTCTTTGGTGCTGAGCAGTTATTGTTATTAAGCTGCACTTAACTTTATCACTCGTCAAAGTGTTCTTTGTACTGCTACGTCTTCTGCTCTGATTCTTTTTTGACAGCATTTGACGTTGATATCCCTTCTATACTATTGTGCTACTCTGCTTACATCCGACTCAAATCTGATGGTTTGAGGAAAGATGAACTCCAGGTGTTAAGGCCCCCTGTAGAGTTTTTGACCACTAGTAGCACTATGGAGTATATATGGAGCAGGATGAGTGGATCCTGAGCATGTGATGGCGTAATTCACATTGCTGCCAGTTGTTTTATCCTCCTTTGCTGATCAACAGGAGAAAGAAGAAATTCAGTGCATTTATTAAGACCTTAGGATACAAGCAATGAGCTTTGATAAGAAACACTGAACGTAAAAATACATTTTGTCAGAAAACCACAGGGCATCTTTAAGAAAGTACTCCACAGTATTGTACATTTTTTGACTCATGATGGACAGTTTACACCAAACCTATCAAAGCCCATGCAGCAGAGTCAGAGAATATTATCTTTATTATTCCACCCATTCTTCTTCCTCGTCAAAATCTGGCACCTACATTATCCAATATGTAACTCGATAACCGACAGTTCAGTCAGAGGTATGGGTGTTATGCTAGTAGTGGCAAATGTAGCCTCCAGCTGCTAGCCTCAAGCAGAGATGAGAAATCAGCTACAGAGGTCTGCTAAGCTCTCTTTCCAACTCCACATCAACAGAGCCAACTGACACTGACTCAGGTGACATCACTTGAGGACATTTAGCAGACTTCTTGCAGCTCATGTAAAGACGGCTTTATGCAACGTTTATCACACATGCAGAAGTAGTCCCATACACCTGGAAAGAGACTTTGATGTGTACAATCAGTGGATTTCCCCTTACAGAAATGGTGCAGTGAAACTGATATTAACATATGTGTATAGTGGTGATTATTGCTTTAAGAGCTAATAATTTTCTCGATGTGACTTGATTGTCATGGTAAACTGGGGTGACTGTTGCCTTCAGAAGAAGCAGGGTTTTATATGGAGCTTCACTGCTAATGAGAGGACACATTCAGGTCAGACTAATGGTCGGTGATGCACTTGAGTGTAACTCAAAAGCTTACAATCTTCTTTTCAGTTGAAATATTCGAGGACATATTACAAACCCTTCAGTTAAAGTAAAACACAACAGTGGTTTCACATTGAGCATGTCATTGTATTGTAACTCTCAGCTTGGAGCTGTCAGGGACGAGGCAGTAATGATCTCTTGCGTGAGTTTTTCTCTGCTGGATTTCACATCTCAGATGCCTATTCTGCTCTCAAGAGGGGACGTGTAGAAAATACAATCAGTGGCCGTTAAACTCTTCTTTATCTGTGACACTGTTGGACAAACACTTGTCTGCGCTGATAAATCAAGGAGTTTGTCACTTAATGTGGAAATGAAAGCACTTCAGTTGAGCTGTGCACAAACTGAATCGTGCACGCTCTTAATGACTATGGCACACTCTCAACACAAAAGATGAGGCATATTATTATCAGTCTTGGATCACCAGATGCTTGCAATAAATGTTTTAATTGGCTATTTGTGTATCCCTCAGTACCTTCATAGCCTCAGCTGCTCCTGTTACATCTGGCTCACTGTCACACAGGTGCTTTTTTGAGAAGCATCTCACCCTGTGGTGCTGTTATAAAATAGATTTTTACATTACAAGAACTCATCAGTGACAACTTCAGTGAATTATATTTCCATAGTTTGTTTAATTGATACTAAATAGATCTTTGAAGTCTTCTTTTGTTAACTGTTTCCCTGATTTACACAGATAGTTCTTTAGTTCTGTGTGGGATTTTACATATAGTGTTAAATAGTGCTTTGTAGCAGGAATATATTTAATAAAGCTGATACAGGAAAGATGAAGTGTGGCATAATGAGTTCAGCAGCAGGATGGAAATTTAAAAACCTGAACACAGCCAGTCCAGAATAGAATTTAATTAAAGTAACTGTGTAAGGTTAATTGAGGGAATCAATTAAAAAACTGTACTTCTGGCAAACTTCTGTGTGTGTGTGTGTGTGTGTGTGTGTGTGTTCATGTGCTCTTGATGTGTACTTTTGTCTGAGTTATGAAGTCAGACATGCGAGTCATGTATAGTCAGGAGGACGAAAAACAACACAAAATAAAGTTGTTTTCTAGAGCCCTCACTTGTAGTGGTGATATGTGCTATTCAAGTGGCACTTAATGTAAAAAAACAACAATCAATATTGCCATATAACCATTTATTTAATGCATGAGTGTGTGATGCGTGCATTCTTATACCCGAAGCACAATGTTTTAACCAAATAAAGGCTATAAAGTTAACCATAAATTAAAATTAATTTTTCAGCCATTATCTACTCGCCCACATGCCAATGGAAAGTCAGGTGTTGTAGTCCATAAAACATTTCTACAGCTTCACAGCAAAACAGTGTTGTAACATTCTCCTAAACAACTGAAATACATGGGGACTTGCTTTCAAAAGTAAAAAAAAACAACTGAAAAAATTGGGTTTAAAGTGGGCCCATCCAGATCGTTTGGCATAATCGAAGTGTCCGGTATTATAGAATTTGTTTCTAAGCCCTAAATAAAAAGGCCTCTAGTACTTTTGGCTGGAGAGGTCTGTGTGATCAACTGACCTCCTGCTCATTGCGCACACACACACACACACACACACACACACACACACACACACACACACACACACACACACACACAGAGACTGATGTATCACCACAGAGCCAGCACATTTTGCCTTTTTCGGTATAGAAACCTTATAATCCAGTAAGCCAGTATTTGCCTTCATTCAGCTAATCCCATGCATCTCAACCCATCCCCTCCCCAGAAAACCTCTGTGGAGTCATTCACTAGTTAAATTGAAGGCATGCTTGTACGACTGAATATAGGGATTTTGTGTTTGTGTGTGATGTGCAGATACTTGACAAATAGATAGATTGAGGGCTCAAATACCGGTCCAGAAGCAATATCTGAAAACATGCTCTCATACAACCACAACAAGACTAAAGCTCTTTTCCCCTGACAATCCCTTTAGTTTTTCCTTTTTCCACATTCAAGCTTAAAGGATTTTGTCCTGCAGCTCCTACATTAGAGGCATTAGAAGGGACTTTTAATGGCTAGTATGAAGAGGAGAAATGATGACAGCAGCGTTTTCATAGTAGACATGGGTACCTGACTGTTGTTTTCAGACAGACTGTCTTTCAGACAGCTGTTATCAGCAGTGTACTGTGTCCACTCCATCTACACAGTCTTAATTTGTTTCTCTTTTTTATTGCATAGTAAGCTGGAGCAAATAGTAGAGCTCATTGTTATAAATGCCTCTGCAAGTATTCTTCACACATGGCTTACAGTAAGTGCAACAATGGGCTGCATTAGACAGTTGAGAACTTAAATGAATTGTTGCGTGGAAACCGTAATTGTTACACAAGCTTAGCTACAGCGTAGCAACAGCTCTAAATCCCAAAAAGTGCCTGGATTTCACTTCATTAATCCTGGAACGACTGCATAAGAGATCTGCAATGTGAAACTAGCTCAGGAGGTCTGGAAGTGTATTTTGGCACATCCCCAGCGTGTCCTTTCTGGCACTGTCTTACTCCTCCTTTGTGGAGATGGTGAGCTTTCACTGGGTTTCTAATTACCAGTGGAGGGGCATGTCTGCGGTCTCTTGTTACACTGTTAGCTTTAATGTCCGTGGGCTATAAATAGTGCAGGTGTCGGCTCTCTGGTGAGCAGTAGCCTCTGCTCACAGGCTTTATAGAGGCGGGAAATAGAGCTCTGCATGCACAAACACACTGTGCTCCATTGATTTAACTTAATGTTAACTGAGATGAGGTAAGATGTGTTTGTGCAATACAGTTTCTTTATGGAAAGATCTATTTATCTTCATTTTCGTTCTGAGAAGAAATTAGATAGCATGGTGATTCTCACCTCAAATAACCTCAAGACAGTAAATATGGTGTGAAGTGTACAGTGGCAGTGCAGTATTAACATTTTGGATATTGACTGACTGAAGGTGTCACTTGTCTCACTAGATGATCATCATAATTATTTAAGTATAAATATGAGCTTGGTTGGCTGATATATTATTTTCATGTGTACTTGGAGCAAGACAATATACTTGTATGGTCCAATATGTTAAGTTATTATTTCACTGAGGGCAAATGTCTGAGTACTTTCAGAGCAAACTACAATTATCAAATGAAAATGTCTGAACTGTTGAGATGCATTTTTTGAAGCTGCATGATTATTTCTTGCTGAGGTGCCATCACTACAATCTTGATGCTGAGCTGCACTCCGAGACATCCACGTTCATCCAAGAGGATATTCTTATTCACTGCGGACTGGAGCAACAAGTTCTCAGATACATAACGAAGGACTGAGTGAGCATCAGTGCAATTTAATGATCTCCTTCTGTACCCAGTTGCTAAGCAACCTACACCATTCTGTCTGAAGCCACGTCGTCCCAAAAGAAACACCACGTCATTGGTCTGAGGAGCGGAGGAATGATATCAGGGAATACAAAGCCATGGGGGTTTACGCATTTTTTTTCCTGCATGTTGACTCTCCCAATGTGCTCACATGCTACAGTTTCAGTAGCACCTCTGTATGGATTAAAGCAAACGTTTCAATGTAACCAAAGGTGTGATAATATGAAGAGATTTAATGGTCTCCTGCTAGGTGGTCTAAGCATAAAGACGTGACTGTTAAAATAGTCAACGCTGGAGCCCACTGTGTGAGCCTGCTGGGCTAATCTAACAACCATTGCTTGTGTGGAGAGCCCATGGAGGAGCCTCTTTTGTTCAAATGCTATTAACTGAACACCGGTGTAGTATGGGGAGAAGAAAGAGTGAATTAAACCAAGTGCCATAAGTTTCTCGCTCTGAAAACCACTGCTTCAGGGCCTGACAGCAGCCTGGTTTTGGCAGTGAGCAGGAGAGAGACACATTCAGGACAGGAAGGCTTCAGCATCACCCACTATTCACTCCCTCCCCGAGTCAATTTTCTGCTGTGAATCATAGAGGTGGAGGGGAAAAGAGAGCAATAAGAGGGAGTGAGAGCTGTTGCTACAAAGCCACAGCTTGAGCGAAATCAAGCATTTCTGTTTCCTTTCTCACCAAATCCCAGGAGAGGGCTGCTTTCCTTCTGCGGTTGTTGTTCTGGCTCCAGCGCACACAGAAATCACAGAAAACAAAGCTTTTCTTAAGACAACAGTGGGCAACAAATGGGCTGAGTAAACTTCTGAGAGGACAGACATCAGAAATGCACTTTTTGCATACTGAAGCAATTGATGGTTTCTGTGTGCAATTATAGGAATTCCATGTCATTCATTAAACATCTCTGCAGGGTGAAAGTTGTCATTTCTGAGACCCTTTTTGTCTTTGCAGTGTTCTACAGGTTCAGTTTTGCTTACTTTAGATGACATATTTGGTGCATGCACTGCACTTTCACCTTTCAATTAACCAAGCAGTATAGTTCAACTCCTTACACATTTTTAAAGTACTGAAGTTCATGTTGCATCCTCTTTAGGGCTGCACTATATGGTAAGAAAACACACCACTTTCATTTTCTCTACAAAATCTATTAGCTCTATTAAAAACAAACATATTTTCTTACATCTGGAGAGATTTGGAGGGCATATCTGCAGCACTACAGCATTTCATCATAAAGCTGTTTTTTCACACATTTTACCTTCATAAAAAGATTACAGCTATTGGATATTGTACTTTGCCATATTGTGATTCTGATAAGATTTTGATTAATTGTCCAGCCCTTATCCCTTGCTACTATGAAAATGTATTATTATTATTATTTTTTTATTTTATTTTTTTTTTACCCAAAATAATGCAGAGATAATGAAGTTGCTAATTTCAGTCCTGAGTGGTGATCGGCACAGGGACTCAAGAACCTCCAGCAAGAAGATAACATTTTATCATCTCCTATTTGGCTGCACAGCAACAGAACGATGTTTAGGAAAGGATAGAAAGATTTAACTAAAAAAAAAAAAAAAAATGAGGGGAAAAAAGATTGAGGAGTGGAGGAGACATGCCCCCCTCCCATCCCAGCTGAAATTATGCCATTGCCTCATTATAAAGTATTTTTCAAAGCGCTAATAATACTTTATATTTTAAACAAACGTGTCTGTAAAGCCAATTCATGATATAAATTGTTTATTTACCGGCAAGCATGATGGCTGCCTCTGACACTCGGTAGTGCACAAGAGCTACTGCTCTTATCATACCACCACTACAGCTTTCGTTACACGCTGCCCTTCATTACATGAATGCCACTTTTCCTGCTAGCATTTCTTCATCATCTTCCTTCCAGGTCTTCATACCCTTGGCTTCCCCTTCAAAAGCTAAAAATTGCTGGAGTTTTCAAGTGAATCAGTCTCCACGGCTTCACTTCTGTCAGGCTCAGTTTTTGCACTGAGCAGATTTTCTGTCACCATGTGGCAAGCTTCTCAATTTGTAGTTAGTCGAAAACAAGCAGCACCATGAGCACTATTTGTGTGTGCTTGGCATGTATGTGAGGGTGCCAGTGCTGCTGGCTGTTTCCTAAATCTGGTTGCAAGCTTGGCACAAGATGCTTGAACATTTTTGACTGTAGTTGGAAGCAGCACTTTGTAGGAAGAAAATTTGTCATGTGGGATTTATTATACTCGTACATATGTTTTGTCGGTGATGCATCAGACTTGGCACTTGTTGCCCAGAGAGTTGCTTTCATATTGTTGCCAGCTGATCTGTGTGGTTGAGTACATTACTGAGAAATGTAAATCACTGGAGGTGGCTGGCTGGGTAGGTGGCTTTGTATTCATTCAAAGTTATTTCAGTTAAAAAGAAATGTGTTTTATTGTAACAGTGTGTTCAGGTTGTCAGTTATTACCTCAGGGACAAGAACAATTCATCAAATTGTAGATGATGATACATAAAGATGCTCAACATATCACTGCGATTTACTTCTCTACAGTATATCTCTTTTTACAGGATACTCAGGACTATTTTAGCACAGGTTAATTTAAAGTGACAGCATGTTCTCTATGCTGGACCCTTTGCAAGCCCCCAAGGAGAATAACACCATTCTTTTTACTCACCATAGCTTTAGTGCTGTCAAATGTTTTCCTTCTACCAAGATACTCCAACATCATTGGCCACAGCTTTGGAACATCACCAAACAGACTGTTTATGGTGTTATACACTTACCAAAATCCAAATTGCTATTCCCAAAATGGCTTTACATTGTGGGCATTGAGAAAAAGGGACAGGTGCATGTTTGTGTACTGAAGCAAGTTATTGTAGTTTAGCCCACTGACTTGGTCCGTTCACTCACACACTCAGTGTTTGGACAGAGCTGCAACAGAGAGTGTGAAACACACTTCATGGAGGCAGCTAACTCACTTTAAGCAGTAATGATCAAGACTTTTATATTAATGTATCAAATGACAATGTGAAAACAATGTGAACATGTAAAAGGGTGGAGAAAAATATGTGCATACTGTATATGTCGGTATAGGCATCAGTGTAATTGAGTAAAAATAAATGCATATCTGATATCAGCAAAAATCCACTGTTGTGCATTCCTAACGCTGACTGAGTTGTCAGTTGCAGACAGCTAAAGAAATTGGTCCATTCCACAGAAAGAGACTTTTCTTGAGTAATAGTGAATGGCAGAATCCAATAAAAGCTCTGACCCAGTGCAGTCACCGTAAGCAATCCATGTGCCTGTTTAAGCAAATGGTTCATTTGCCTTTACATCTGTCAGCAATTAGGTGTAATTATTTAAGCCAACATGGGCAGCTTCAAAGGCTGAAATCCATCCCACAATGCCGCTCGGCTCGGGCTGGGATTGTTTTGAGCACAGCATTATTTTCCTCCTTGTTGTTTGTTCTCATTTGATCAGGACAGTCTGCACTTCATCTTGTTTCGCAGTATGCTTTGCTTATTCAGGTTGTCACCACATGGCTGGTGTGCATGTCATCATGCTTTTGTTTGCTTTGTACCGAAATCCTTTTATTCAGATTTTTTTTACACACAACAGACGACCTGCCAGCTGATGTCTATGTCTGAAATAGTCTAACATAGGCTTTTACAAAAAAAACTCAGCGCTCTGATTCAGTAACACAGCAACACAAACATTGTTGGTTCACATCTTTCTGCGCCCGTTAAAGGGCCACTCTGCCTGCTCTGCCTACTCGGTGATTAACATGAAAAAAGCCAGGCTGTATCTGCTCCTCATGTTTATTTCATCAGGGTAAATGTTGTGGGTTCTCGTGGCTCATGCTGAATATGTTTGTTTTTCATTAAGTCCTGTGCTCTGCTGGCATCTCTGCAGAAGGCCTAATTTCCCTCCTGTTAAGATGCACACTGAAAACAGACATATGCAGCGTCACAAATACAAACTCACATGACTACAGATCTGTTGACTTTGGTGCTCAGTGAGATCTCTTGTTGCTCATCTCCCAATCTTTAAGCAACAGTATTTTTAGGAAGAACTCCAACCTCCCACCCACTGCAGGCCTAGTGTTACGTTGTCACTCCGGGTATGTCTCGTTTTCCTCTCATGATTATTGTGGCCACAATGTAGCCATTTGATCTTTGTCTTTGATACCACATGTGTGGCCTGTAGTGCTTTGATTAATTTGGTTAGTTGTGTTTCTCTCAGGATTGGTGGTGAGACTGACTGGCACAACCCGGTTGCTGAGCTCTCGCATCACCTCAGGTCCCCTCGGTCCTGTCAGCTCTCCCAGATGGAAAAAGTGTTTATATTTGTTGAACAGCCAGACACAACCAGGAAATCAGATCGTCACACACAGGATATCCCCTTGTCTTTTTTCATGCACACTTCTAACTTAAATGGAAAAAAAAATCTCTAGTATGGTGAGATTAGTGCCAGGAAATTGGCTAGGTGTCTGTGTGTGTGTGTTTGTGTGTGTGTGTGTGTGTGTGTGTGAGAGAGAGAGAGAGAGAGAGAGAGAGTGTGTGTTTGTGTGCATTTTTGAAGTGGATACTATTTTGCCTTGCCCCGCTATTGAGAGTGTTATCATTAGAAACAAGGACTAATGCAGGTGAACAAACATCTTGTAGATGGTTGTGTCTGTCAGGGGAATAATTTACTGCCTACCTGAGACTCTCAGGCAGCTCCCCCCACGCTTCCCTGTATAATGCAGACATTGGCTGATCTGCACCTGAACGTTCTCAACAGCTGTGTGTGCGTGTGTGTGTGTTTGTGTGCGTGTGTGTGTGTGTGTGTGGGCACCTGCATCTATTCTGAGACACTACAGCAGGTCGCCAGACTTTCAGACCATGGTTTTAGGAGGAAGAATTGGAACTAGGGGTCCAGTATTTCAATTTTGCTTTGAGTTTCCTGCTACACAGATTCAATCTGTCTCCTTTTGTCTTCAAGTAGTTCTGTCAAAGCTTTGAGGTGTGTTTGGGATTATCCTGCTGCAGTATGAACCCTTCTTCACAGAGATGCAAACCAGAGGGTGTAGCATGTCTCTGAAGAATGGAGTGGTGCTTCTCTTTGGTGAGGGTGGAGTCAACTCTGTGCAGGTGTCCAACTCCATAGGAGGCAAAACAGCCACAGACCTGAAAATCTCCCATGTCTCACTGTGGGTTTGAAACACTTGTTTGTCTCCGTAAATACACCCTTGTGTTAAGCGTTTGGACCTGTTTCCTGTCCTGAGAAGTGGTTTAGAAACTGCTACTCGTCCTCTGAGACCACTAAGACAGCCTTCTTTTGACAGTACTTCTACTGATTGGAGTCTCTGATAGTGTGGTCACTATGGATCTGCCTAATCACGTGTTGGATACAACCGATCCAGTTTCTGAAAAGCGTTTTCGAGTTACACGCACTATTCCCTTAGAAACCGTCAGTGTAGCCATGATTTGACGCTGAGAAAACCCCTCCTTGCTAGAAAAAAAATTTGGCTTCTCACACACTTTCTTTCTGAAGCCTCAAACTTTCAGATGTTTTGTGGTTAATGTGACAATAGTAGAAATTTCAATCCAGTGTCTGACCTCTGACTTGGACACAATGTAGATTTGATATGATAAATCTCTCTTGTCCGAATAGTGCTGCAGTGCTCTGTTTCTAACCCTCCATTAGTTAGTTAAATGGTTTCATTGTTGAGGTGATACAAGGAGGTCTCTGTATCCCATTCCCAGTGGCTCAGACAAAGCAAGAGACCATCATCCCTGATTTAGATCACATAATTATGTTCTTCATGATAATCCGCATTAATTACACTATTATCTGAACTTTCTTCTTACCATATTTACCAAATCCAACAAAACAGCTCCAGGCCACAGATTGTAAGGGGAACAGTCTTAATGATATTTAATGGATTGGTAACCAGTGTGGGGTGTAATTTATTTTGGGCTACATTCACTGATCCATCAGGGCAGATGAACATGAACGATTGTTGATTTGGAACAGACAATGGCGTAAAGAGATAAACCTTCAGAAACAAGGAGGAATGCACATCTTTGAATTGCACGGCATTAGTATACTAACATTTGTTTAGTAGTACTAAAAACAAAGTACAGCTGATGATGATGGGAATGTCATTAGTTTTGGTTAGTATTTATAAAAGTGGCATTAAAGGGTTCTCCTTGGTGTTAGGGAAAATCGATATTGTATGATTTTGACAGTTCATGGAGATGTTCATGGAGAGCTGTTGCATGTGATTATGACACACCACACACCTTTCTTTAGAAAGGTCTTTGTGACCAAAACGTCGCCCTCTTTTAATTAAATCTCTCAGTGCAGAGGTGAGAAATGTGTGCAGGAATACTTTTTTTTCACTGGAATTAGTGTTTGGTCATAAAACAGTAAGTATTCGACAAATAAAAATGTGTTCCATGAATCCATCCAATAGATTTTGAGATATTTCACTGGATAAATGAAAACTTAACCTGCTGGTGGCACAAGGTCCAAAGTGAGAGGATTACCAAGGTCGCTGGGCTTCATCATCTTTGCACCATGGATATCTGTTCCAAATTTCATGTTAATCATGTTTTGGAGACATTTTAGTCTATACTATTGCTGTTACTGCATGGAAAAACCATGGTAAAACAATGTTTTGTATGTAAACTACCACTGTCTGAACTGCAAAAGGACTCTGGGAAAGTGATGATGGTCTTCATGTCCTCACAGGTGAAGGCACTATTATGAATGGATGTGAGAGCTTGAACTCTATCCTATTTGTGCAGCAAAGCCCAAAGAAGCTTTAGATCTCAGAATAAGAATTATGCCAAGTTGTACTGAAGCTTTGTGATTATGAAATGCTATGATATCAGCGTTGAGACATATGCTATCAAATACTAACACTTCAACATTTTCAAATTAATGGATACAATCAGGCTGGAATTCATTAATTCAAATTTACAAGCAATGACATTTTCTGAGTTCTACCTCAACGATTTCTTCTTGCTCATCTCCTTTGAAAATGTGGCCATAGATGCAGCTGGAGTATTCTGTTAGTTCTTAGCTTAGCCCAAATGTGGTTCAGGCAACGCTCATTTTTAACTCTATTAAATCACTTACCAAAAATATTAAAATAGTTATTTTTTGTGTGAAATTCAGTCTTCTACCCTTTAACTTTCCATTTCTTTGTCTGTATTCAGGAGCTGTTGTCCTCTCAAGCAGCTCTCAGCTCTTTTCGTCTTGTCTGCTTTCTCTGAGCTGCAGGTCAGCTTGCTGGATGGACTGCTGAATGACTTTTTTTGTAGGACCTTGCTCTTTCCCTGCACGTCTTTTCTCTCACTACTTGTCTCATACTTTTAGGAAAATAGTAATGTTTGAGCTGCTTGGTGCTTGGCAGTGATTCAAGGTGCATGAACTGAAGGCTCAGTGAAAACACTAGTGCTGAAGTGTACATGGATATCCGTGTGGTTGTCTGACTGGTTGAAGTCCTTACATGTTCTGCGTTGGAGAATGTGTTTTGAGCAGTACACGGCTCTGTGGACACACATTGGTTGCTCTCACTATATTTTCGTCTTTAAAAGTGTGTTTGTTAGAAATAGTCTGTTAAGACCCAAAGGATTTAATTTAGAATTGTTTAAAGAAGTAGTCTTTTTTAGCCACGATATGGAGTTTAGAGCATACGATTAAAAATACCAAAGAAGGATCTGGCAACTCTTAAGTGTTTTTGTTTTGTTTTTTTCAGTAAAGAATTTTTCACGACTTTTTGGTGCCAAGTCTGGTCAAACAGTACTGACCTTGGTGCTGAATTGTTATTCCAGCTGTCTTTAATCTTAAAGAGATATTTAGTAGAGAGCCATCTGGAACATTCAGCAGATAGCAATGTGGTAGTTTGGTCCATCATAAAACAAGAATTGAATTAATCCTTGTAAAATGTGCTTAATCTCCAGGCATTACTGGGTCACCACTGTGAAACTAACTAGTGTTTTTACTGTGTGTATTTGGGCCCTTTGGCTTTGTGCTGTTATATTAAATCCCGTAGAAAGAGTGTCTGAATGTAAGCAAAAACGTGGAGTCAAACAAAGTGCAAAGCTTAAACTGTGTTGTTACATCTTACCACTGTGTGTAATGATCTCCTTCCTTGGCTGCTTTCTGGATCATTAACCTCCACAATGAAAGATAATTAAAAACGGTGAAAAACAGTTTTTTTGACAGAGTTAATACATCTTCAAGATATGTAAATCCTCACTATATTGTGAAAAGTTGGTTATTATTAGGCTACAGAAATTAAAGATTAAAGATTAAGATGTACAAAATAACAACAAATTGTGAAAAACCCTGATCACAATTTCTAAAAGTCCAAGAATTGCTTTTTTTCTGACCAAAATATTTGGTTTACTCTTGACTGACTTCTCAATGTCTGACTAGCATACTTAAAGTAGTATTGTGACTTGTTCGCGGAGCTAATGAGACTTTAGGGATCAGTACACTCCAACAGAAGTGTTTGTCAGATGGTCGAACAGTGTGTGAGATGAATGACAAAAATTAATCAAACTTGAGTTTTACACTTTTCACTCCACTCTGCTGAACCTCACAGTATTTGTTTTTGCTGTCATCAACTATCATGCGACTCATTTCAATATTCTAAATATGAATTTAGAATATAAACCTGGCAACGTTTTTAATGCTCTTCCCACAGGGACATTTATAGAGATATGTCAGTTTATATGACTTTTCCCCAGTCATCACCCTGCTGTGCCAAAAAAACTGAATGAATGTTCTGAGGATTGACTCTGAATAAATAGATTAGTATTGTTTTTGCTGTTCTCTTTTAAAACTTCACTGTGACATCTGTGATACTCATATAGTTATCCAAAAACACTTTTCTGGCCATTATTCAACACCATTACTCAGGAACAGAAGGAGGGATTGTGACCATATTTCACATTTGGTCAGACATTAAATTGGTGACACTAATCTTGGGTTCCCATCTTGGAGTCTGTGCTGATTGTAGAGATTGTCGTTGCTGCTCGGTTGAAGATGTGTGTGAATTATCCATTATTAGAATTTGTAAATTATTTGTGTTCTATCTGAATCAGCTTTATTGGCCAAGCACGTGAACATGTACAAGGAATGTGACTGTTTTTTTTCTCTCTCAATCAATCTACACACTAGAAGACATACAGCAGTAGTCCACCATAAGCTTTCGCTGATATTGATCTTCACGTGACTGTCGTTGCACCATGTGATGACGCGCGCTATCAGTCCTCATTGTACTCTCCTGTCAAAAAATAGTCTCTAAGTGAAGACAGTATGTTTCTCACTGGAAATTATTCACTGGAATTATACATGTCAGTATAGTGGTAACTTTATTACACCAATAACTACACTGAAGACCTTTTCACTACATATATTATATGAATCTGCACAGACATGGATGGAAACTGCAACTTGACCGGTGCGTGGAGGCATACAACCTCTATTAAAACATTGTAATGTAAGCTTAACATGAAGACGTATACATAGAATAGAATAAAATGCCTTTATTGTCATTGCACAGTGTACAAGAAATTTTAGTGCAACCCCTCAGTGGTCATACAAATAAAAACACCAGTACACAGCAAATTGACAAACAACTATAACACACAAAGTATACAGTTTAAAGCAAGGTGTAAAACTCCAAACATAAAAACATCATGAGAATATCAGTGTAAAATACAGTAATGTAAATACACATAAGACATTATGACCGATGTTATGTAAATACATGACCCCACAACAACAACAAGAGCCTATGGTTTGAATAAGGTGCTGGGTCAGAGACTAAATGTTTAAATGTCAATACTAAATGTCATTTATGTAACTTTCTCACCTGTCTCGATCCGTTAAATTACAGCTGAAGCAGATCAACTGCTCTAATCACACCTGTAATTGGTTACATCACTACAAACAGCAGCAGTGAATTACCCAGCAATTTGTTACACTCGACACTTAGAGCTTGCTTAATGCTATTTCACACCTACTGAAAATGTGATAATCAGGTCAAGGGCTCCCTAAAGAATGAGACACAATTCACTGCTCAACTTAACTAGGTAGCTGGAGTTAATATGGGCTGTTGTCCTGGAGTACCCCACAAGGAGAGATTGTACTTATCAGTCTTTATTAGCATTCATTACATCTCCAATTATTGTTTACTTTGTCTGTTGTTGTTGACTTGAGACGTGTTTGTTTCTGTGTGTGTGTGTGTGTCTATGAATGCAGGAGTATCGTGGGAAGCCAGATTCATTAAGCCTCTGGTGCATTTGAGTGCTCTCTCTGCTTCTCTGTCTCTCACCATCTCTGTCTGTTTTTTGCCACCATCCATCCCTCCGTCTCTTCCTCTCTGCTGGTAGCCCAGTTTGTGTAAACTAATTAAATTGTCTCAGTAAGACGAGTTGATCAGACCCTTTGATCAGCCTTTCACAGCCTCGTCTGTTTGGTGGCTCAAATGCCAGTAGGCTGTGCGAGAACAGTGCAGGTCCAGCTTGTTAATACACTGTTGTCGCCATTGAGTTCAGAGTGCTCCTGCAAACCGAGGAGGGAAGGCAAAGGTTTCTCCATCCTGGTGCTCAAACACAGGAGCATGAAGAGAGAAAAGGGAAACAACTGAGCCAAGCAGGAGAATTATGTATCAGATAAAATAACAACACAAACAATGTGTGAGAACTAGTCAAAAATAAACAAGAAAGATGGTTGTCTGAAGGCTTCTGGCAAAAGATCTAGATAAATCCCAAAAGAAAACTATGTGAAGTTATTGTATAGTACAGGTGTTTCAAAGCAATAGTATCATATCAGTACAATTTGTACATTGAAGTTAGCAGGTGTTTTTATTTATTGATGAACAGGAATCCAGAAGATGTTTGGAAGAGTTAAAAGTCAAGCACACAAATGAAAATTTTTGATTGGATAAAACATATACCCACGCTGCAATGATTATTGAACCTCTCTCCTGGAATCACCCGTTGACCACATTCTGTCCCAGCAATTCATCATCTTTATGTACTGATGTAATTCAGTGTATTATCTTAAATTGTATTTATTATTTTGTCAAGCAGAGCTTTCCATTGTTTTACATTAATTATAAGCTCCAGATGAAGCACAGATACTCTGGTGTAGCCTGTTCACAAATCTACTGTATATGAATTGTTAATGAGTGGCTTTGGAATATTCAGCAGAAAATTGCATGCAGCACACAAAATTAATTGACTGCAGATGCTCCTGGCATTAGATCTAGATCCAGTTTGCAAACATATCAAGTTATGTGCTATTATACATGGCAACAGCGGTGCATGCGGATGCAACGGCCAGTGGCTCCTTAAACTTCTTTCAAATTCCGCTTCATTTTTCAGCATTGAAGCTGAAACACATATTCCCTGTGGCAGAAATCATTTAATCACCATCTTTGTAAAAATCCAAAATGTGCAAAAAGATTTTAAATAAAGTTGATCATAATAGCTGCCTTCCAGATTGTCACCTGTTTAAGGATACTGGCAGACATGCAATGCGACTAAATGCCACCATGTAATTACTTTGCACGATGCCAGACAATCACAGTAATGAAAGCTGGCAGAGAGCGAGCCATATTGAGCTATTACTTTTTTTCAGTGTCATCATAAGGCGCTGAAATAAGGAATTTGTCTTGCTATTGTTCTGTGAGCAGGCAAAAAACATAATGTGCATCATTTATTCCAGGCAATCAGTTGGTTTGGAGGCTTAGAGGCACGATGAACACTGGCACAATAGAACCTCTCTCAGCCCCATCATAACTTTGTCACATATTCTCTGCACTGACAATGCATGTCATGTTGCATTATTTGCCTTGGGTGAGTGTGGGCGGAAAAGGCAAACAAGATTAGTTGATGCATGCACTTGTTTTTCTATGAGTGAATTGAGGCCTTTAGAGATGGTTTAGTGAGTCAGTGCCAGTAGCACACCCATCAGACTCATCCTTCTGACAGCAGTGCATATCTGTAACACTGCTGAAGTTATTCTCTACAGGCACGCTAAGGTTGCTTGGTGGTGGTCCTTCAGCGGGTTATTGCTGTTGCTCGAAATGTGGTGGATTTTTTTTCTCACCGGCATTTTGTGGAAAATCTGCCTTCATGTCATTCCTCGTATGTACTGTGATATAAATATGAGGCACGCTGTGGTTTCTGTGGGCTGTGGAATAAATCCTGGACTCAGGCAGGGTTTTGAGGAGTCCAGTGTGAGTGCTGTTATATAAACCAACCCTAAAAATGTTACTGGGCTGAGACAAGGTTTTTTTTCCTTCATACTGAAGTGAAACAAAGTAGAGAAAGATGTCTCAGTATGCATGAGATCAATGTGAGAAGGTCAGTGGTGGAAGAATTATTCAGGTCTTTTACGTAGGTAAAAGCAGAAATACCATTAGGGATTCATCCAGACCTGTGTTATGCAGCATAGGGGGATGTGTTGAGAGTAGGGTTGCAATGGTACTGTAAGGGATTTTCACAGTACAATAGCTGTCTCAGAAAATACAGTATTACACAATTATTTTTGCAATTATCAGTTACAACAATGAAGGAAGAAAACAGAAGGGTTTTTTTAGTTGAACATATGCTTTATTACAATTTCACAAAATACGATGCCCTGTATTTTTTTTATTAACACTACTACAGTAGAATTCAGTACCCTAGATAAGCAAATGTACATGGTATGATAACTGTCAATTTTCATACTATGGGAGACCATAAGATGGGTATACAACGGCAACCGTAGAGGTTTGGGAGAGGTTTGCTGTTCAAGGTACCTGGGAGACAGTGAAATATAATCCTGGAAGTCCAGTTGGAGTAACAGATAAATGTATTTTAAAAACTAATCCAACACAAAAACACTGCTGAATCACCAACTACTCAATGCTCACACAAATAATTTTGCAACTCTAGAAAGTTATCAAGGTGGCATCTACTTTATCTGTTGTCATGATGATCGAGAGGTAAGCTGTAGAATTACACCGTTCATGTTAGAGGTGTGGAAATTTCTCGAGTCTAAGATGCATGGACGTGGAATCATTTTACAACACCAGGGTTGCTAAAGAATATTGTATGTAACTGTAACTGGGCACAGTTCTGATTTTATGAACTTGCTCAGTAGCACAAAATGGACAAGACACACACTGTGTGAAAAAATGCCTCACAACAGTTCATTGTAATCTGCCAGTTATCTCTCTGGAATGTCTGTTTTTGATTGGCCAAGGCTTGCTGGATTGCATCGGAAGTAGATCAGGGCTCAAGATGGTCAGAATGCAGCCTAAGGGAAAAGTACAGAACTATATAATCAGCAAAATATAAAAAGTAAAAGTTTGCAACTTGCAGCAGAATAACCTTTCAGTGTTATTGTATTAACAATAAGACTGGTTGATTATTATTATGCATGCATTACCGTGTATGCAGAATTTTTTGTTGAAGCTGGTTGAAGTAAAGCTAATTTTACATACTTTATATACTGTGGGGTCGTTCTATCTATGACACTGCATCATATTTTCCAACTGATTATGTACTTGAATGTAAAACATTGATCTTCAAAATAGCCAGTTGCTGTAATAGCTGTCAAATAAATGTACTGCAGTCGAGTAGGAGCGTAAAATAACATAAAATGGAAAAACTCAAGTAAAGTACAAGTACTTAGTTGCTTTCCACCACTGGACAGTGTCCATAATCCACTTGAATGTAATTTAACCTGAATTTGTGATTAACACAGAAATAAGAAATTTGTTTGCCGTCATTTACTTTTCAATTAACCTGGTATGGAGGATTCAGAAAGCAGAGATAAAAAAAAGATGTGGCAAGAATATTGGGAAAACAGTAAAGACAGGTGTTATCGTTGCTGCAGAAATAATTCTGATATAGTCATTGAGGTGAAAAACAAAACGAGTACACAGTGCACCCAGAGAATAAGTCCTTTAAGCTCAAACATTATACATATATTACATCTCTTGGCCTTAAAGTGATCCATGTATCTAGACATCAGCTGTGCAAATACCACTAGATACTCACCACCGTGTGTCTGAAGCATTCTTGTTAAAATGTGGCAGAGTATTGACATGTCATTAGTGTAGCTGTGGCAGCTTTGCACCTTCCCCTTCAACAGTCAGCCTCCACTTAGATGGCTGTCTCACCAGCTTAAATGTCTCCCTAGCGGTGTTAACACCAATGGTTCTTTGGTCCACAATGGAGCAAAGCAGGTCACCCCTACAAATAACGAAGCTGATTTGTTCCATAAGTTTTACTGTGTGCCGCTGTGATACATTACACAGTCTCTCAACAGCAGATGAGTGCTTCTATTGATCAGCCCTGTCAAACTGTATAACCCCATGTGTGTACCCTGCAATATTGGAGTTGTAGCTTATCGGTTTGTTTTCACAGTCCAGTTTTCTTCATGAAGAGAAATGTCTTCTGATGTAGTTTTTATGGTTCAGGCAAACTGAACGTAAATGTTTTAATGTCTCTTGCTGTCCTTCTGCTGACCTACTTCAGGCTCAGAAATGTGTCTTACAGGTAAACACAAGGTCAATTGACGTTTCATCTCATCTTTATTTTGCCACTTCATGGCAAGCGTAGATGTCTTTAAATTCATCCTTTGGTCAGTGCAATTCACCTTGTGAGGACCAGGATTATCTTTACCAATAGTCATGACAGCTGTTCCTGTTGTTGCTGAGACATTCACTCAAAATCATGACTAGCAAATTCATGGTGACACTACAGTAAACACAAGGGAGTAACATAAGGGGATGGATAATAATGACAAAAGTAAACATGAGTCATTAGGATACATTATTTGGGAACTTTCATTCCACCTCAATGTTGAAATATTTTTCTCAGTAAATGAAACTTTAACCTCCCTGGTGTCACCAGATGAAAAGTCAGGAGATTGGTGGGTCAGGGCTTAAATGTGAGTACAAAATTTCACGGTAATCCCTCCAGAAGCATTTTACATACAACCCTGATTCCAAAATGTTGGGACACTGAAACAAAAACTCAAAAGCTTGAGTGTTCGTTGAAGGGTCTGGCCATGGCAGTATGGCAGATTTTGATGTTTTGCCATGAAACAGGAAGTTGCTGTAACTCCACTGCACATGGTTGAAAATTCAGTTGCAGTTGTAGCGCCCCCTAATGGCAGTCTGAAAATTACATGTTGCTATACGTCTATGTACTCCTTCTAGCCGGATGACATGATCCAACTCAACCAAAGATTAGGAAACACTTAAGACCTTGATGATACCGTATTGTAAAGATGTGAGTTTTTATTGAAGGCTGATGTGTCAATAAGAAGGCATAGTCATTGTGCTACGTTCTGGCAACAGGAAGTAGACCTTTTGTGATAATCATCATTTGATTTACATGAAATTTTCATAGTGCAGTCTACTCTTAATATACTTGAACCTAACATGTGATTAGTGAGTGTTCTCTAGCACCTCAAAGTGGTAACAGGAAGATACATTGAACTCCTTGGCACTGCCTCCAAAACTCATGAAAATTTAGAGGCAAGTCAAACAGTCTGTAACTGTCACACACCTCAAGGCACACAGGGGTGTGTGGGCCCGTTCAGCGCTGCTTGCAGCTTTAATTTTGGATTGTATATCATCATGGAGCAAAATGGTGGACCAATGTGGCTAAAACATCAAATCAGGAGTTATAATAACTCAAAAAATCCCCATCCTGTTTTGACATCCTGTTGGCTGTCTAACACACATACCACCTTACACTAATGTCACTGGTTTAAATCCAGCAGGGGCCCCATTTCACTTTCTCTCTCATTATTCTTGTTGGACTCTATTCTGTACATTGAAATAACCTAATGGTGAAAAAAATTCCCAAATCTAACAAAGGACCACTTGCTGTTCTTTGTGGAAGAATATCTTGTGCTACTACACCATATCTAAAGCCTTTCTGCACGATTGCCCCTCAATTTGGAGCAAATTCACTGCGCTGCTGACTGTAGAGTGGAGATTTGTAATCTGTCAAAACAGGCTCTTATGAGTGGATGTTCAGCTCTTTATTCTTCAAGCTCTTGTGTGTGCTAATGAGGTGATTTTCTCAGGTATAGAAATTAAATAAAACATTGCTTTGATCGTTGATGGGCCGTATGATTGCAGAGTCCTCAAAAGTCAGCTGCACAGCTTATGTATGCTGTAAAACACATTAATAGCAGTAGAAATAAAATGTTTATTTTTGTACTAATTTAAGCTTTCTCTTGTGCTTTTTCATCTCTAGAAGAACATGACACTAAAGCCCCAGGAGTGCAGAGACAACCAGGCAGGGCCCCTGCACAAGAAAAAGCCTGCCAGGGTCCCCAATGGCCTAAGCCTGGAGCCCTGCAGGAACAATCACCACCACCAACAGCCTTCAGACCAGGAGAACAACCCACGGCTGGCACACACACAAGGCAAGAGGAAGAAGAAACACCTGAGCAAGAAAAATAAAATGGTAAGTTTAAGATAGTTCATCTTTCATCGCATTGTATTGATACTGTTATCATATAATTTGTGCAATAAATCATGTGTTGAGAAAAGAGATAGGAAATGAGAAGTAAAGAGAGACTTTCATAGAAATACAATTTGATTTCTCTAACAGGGGTTCAGCACAGTGCTTTGTCCTCCCTTAATTTAATGCACTGTTTCATGGTGTTGAGTGTAGTGTGTGCTCCAATGGTTTTGAAATCAGTTGTCAACTTCAGATATTTTTAAAATATCGCTGCTGTTTCTTTTGGGTATTTTTCCTGACTTGGCTCAGTGCCCACTTTTTGTTGATGCACCAAGCGTTATTATGTCAAATCTGTAGTTAGGGCAAATGTAAAACAGCTATATTCTTTCATGCAAGATTCTGCAGGGGCATCTGTGCAGTTCACTGTTTGTAAATATCGACACTGTAGGTGGGAAGGCTGGAGAGAAAACGTAGCTAGTTTTTAGTTTCTCAGGGAAATATGCATCTAGAAATAAGATTTTAAGGCTGTATATTGGTCATATGCTGCTGTTGCTTACAGTCTCTCCCCGTTTCTCAGAGCCTGGCATTTATGTTCTTTATGGTCACAATGGTCTTTATGGTATCCTTTATCATTTTACAGAGAAAAAAAAAAAAGTTACATTGTTATTACTGTGGGGTTTACATACACATTACATGATATATTCTTTGTTTATTGTGTTTTTATTGCAGCATGGCAATAAGAAGGCTTATTATTGAGGCCAAAGATTTGTTAAGAGCATGTCCTTTTAATCATTCCAAGGAACAGTGTCTCTGTAGAAATATCCTACTGTATCAGCAAGTTAACCCCTCATCTGTGTTTACAGCTATGGTATTAGTTATATGATAGGCATTAGTTGTGTTGTTGTTGGCTTGTTGTAGTGAGTCAGTCTAACATTTTTAAGTATTATCATGCATCATCACACTCCATGTAGAGGTTTTGTTACAATTACAAACGAGCTCATTTGTGGAAAAAAAAGGGACTGCAGAATACTGAGACAAACTAATATCTGTGTCACATTTGTGTATTTTACAACAAAAGAAAGATTAAGTGGCATTACATGTACGTAAAGCACACCCAGAACTAGTAGAAGAATGTTTAAGTTGCATCGTGTGAATGAATGAATTAAGTCAAAATGTTTGCCAGTATGAAATATAGTGTTCAGGTATGTGAGTGTATATCAGTGTACTGTAAACCGGAACATATTTTTTGGGGGTAGCAAGGTGACAAGGTCATTAATGAATATTTATGCTACATTGATGCAGTGGTGTATCTCCACCAGCAAGGACTATCTGTTACAGCGATCTACCTTCTGTATACACACACACACACAAACACACGCTCGCACAAGCAGAGACTCTGGGGTTATGCTCTGCCATTTCTCTACTGTAGCAGAAGGTTGGTCTTCTTGAGCTGCATATTCAAGGACATGTTTGCGTGGGTCGCTGCAAGATAAGCAGACATGAGGGAAAACAAAGACACGGGTTAGCAGGTGCACTGCTTAAAAATACTGTACCTGTAACTCCACAGTGGTTTTGTAAGAGCATTGGTGTGGTGGTATGTATTGATTTTGGTTTCAGTTTAGTCCTTGTAGGATGAGCTGATTGTAGATTAGATTACTTTGTTGCAGTTGAAACATTCATTCTAAATACCAACCATTTATCTGCTTGCTTTTTGGGGAAATTTTGATTAAAATCTGACAGATGTTGTGTTTAAACTATGCTGTTCCTCTGACAATTTTTAGAAAATGAATTATCTTCTTATATCATTATATAGGTATATATGTACTGTATATATGCTAGATGTTGTGAATGTTGTGTATTTTAGCAGTCGTGGCTATTGTGTCTGTCCTCCATTGCGGAGTGGATGATCCCCTCAGCCTGTAGTCATTACTTATGTGGGTTGGTTGATTTGAAAGGCTCCTATTTTCACCAGGTGACATGACAGAAGCAAAACAGAAGTCGTGTGAATGCTGCGTACAGTGGCTGTATCCTGTAGCCTTTGTGGCACACCTCTGTTGTGAGGGTCACCACTGCTGCGTGTGTGTCATGTCTGTCCCTGTACTGGCTAATAGACAGATGGTGCTACTGTACCTGCCAGTTTCAAGGTTGTCTTATCCTGCTGTGATGGCTGTGCATACAGTACAGGGTTGACTGTGTGGAAGAATGTCTATGTCTGACTGTGCGGTAATAAATACTATATGTGTTCACGAGCACCTTTATATCGAATGTGGCCCGGCTGTGTGTGTGTTGGACACTTTGGCAGGTGTCTGTGGTCGCAGCTTTCGGTCATGAGTGGTGGTTAAGCTGTTGGCAGAGGAAAGGCCAACCCTGATCTCCTGAGTGCACGCTCACACACAAGTACTGGCAGATGCATCCATGCACACACATGCAAGCTCAGACACATAAACGCATCCACCACATTCTCACCCATTCTCTTTCTCACATCCTTCCCCTGCTCACCCACATATGTGTTTACGCACAAACTAACATGAACTCAGCATGCATTGCCATAACCCTCTACACACATCACAGGAAGCTGTGACATAATAACACCAACACCGATGGTTTAAGGCATGTTGGCTTAGTCACCACTGAGAGTTCTCTAAATTACAATGGGCCCCTTTACTCTTGGTAATTATTACAAATTAAACATTTTAATGATTATCATACTCATGATTATGATAACCTAATGTGCTTGGCTTTGGGGGCAGCTAAAGCCCTGACTGTTACTCTGTCACCTTTCTTAATGAAAAATAGTTTTGAGTTTCCTTCAAGATGTAGATAGACCTATCAACCTTGGTGCTCAATAACACTGTCACGCTTTATGACATATGCATAATTGAAAAGATCATCATCTGTGCCCTACGCCACCCCGTTTTGTCCTCTGTGAGGAGACACAAGCTGCAGAGTTACTAGCAGAACTATTATTCTTTCTTGGGGTTCACTGTAAATAAACGTTAAGGGCATTGTTCTCCCACAAGGTTACATTTTAAATGCCAGAGGTCTGTCTCAAGGTTTAATTGTCCATTTAGAAATACTCCAACCTGGTGAGAGAGCACCTGTTATCAGCACTTTTTGTTCGCTGTGACTCTGAGCAGAATGAGGGATGAAGAGAGAAGGAGAGAGAATTTGGTGTTGAATAAAGCAAGAGGTGTTTTTCTTTCCCTCTCTTTTTTGTTCCTCTTCCAGCCGAGCTCACAGATTGCAGCAAATGTTTTCGATCTCTGGCACTGACCCAATGTACTGAACTTTGAGATATTGTAAGCTCAAGGGGGGAAAATAGAGAAATGTTTATAAGCGCCACTGACATAGAACCTCACAGTGAAAAAAGAGCCCAGATAGAGGAAACTTCTGTGGAGATGGATGAGAGTAAGTACCAATAATGGATGGAGTTTTTTTAATTGTCAAATTTTAAGAATTTGATTTAGGCTACATTTACTGTATTAAACCTCTTAAAGACCTCATCAGAGACCTTCAAGGGTAAGGAGTATTGAACCAACCATTGCTTTCTATGTTCAGTCAGCTAAGGCAGCAAGTCTGAATAAGGACTGAAATGTATTCAGACAAATTGATTTATATGGGCATTGGAAGAGTGGTTTGATGCAATGTCTTCTCTCTGTGTAGAATTCTTGCACGTGTCTGTTTGTGCATGTGTGAACTAGAATTAAGTACTTATGTTAACTGATGTTAACCTGCATATGTATGTGAGCTATAGAAGGCAGCTTTTACCTTGTTACTATACAAGTTCACAGTCAGTCAGTTGTCATGGATGTCTTCAATATAGAAATGTGCACTGTCAACATAAACAGGAAATGTTCCATTTCAGTCAGTCAAATACTGTTTTCAGGAGCTCAGCTGGAATGTAGAGACTTAGACTCACTTCACAAGTTAAGCAAACATTAACAAACCCAGAAGGTAAAACATATTGTGTCTGTTTGTTTGTTTGTTTGTTTGTTTTTTTGTTTGTCACTCCATGGTACGTGGTTGTGGTGGTCCAACTACAGGTCACATACAGACTTGCAGGAAACATGTTTCTTGCACTGATGTGTGTGTGTATGTGTGTTTGTGTGTCTGTGTGTGTGTGTGTCTGTGTGTGTGTGTGTGTGTGTGTGTGTGGTGGGAGAGATGTTCTGTTCTGGTCAGGCTGTGTTCAGCTCACTGATGTTGGATTGGTAGCCTGTGGTGTGTGCTGCTTTGTACAGTAGCTCTGGTGAACAGAGGGACGTGCTGTGAGGCCCATCTGCTCTCTGGCACTGGAGGGAGTGGGGAGACGATGAGTAGGGGACGGGATGAGCAAGGAGGGCTCAGGTTGGAACCCCCCCCCCATCTCAGCCCAACCACCTGCCTGTCTGTCTGCTGGTCCGTCTGTCTGACTGTCTGTCTTTTTCATGTGTCTATTTCCCAGACATTTGGGTGCAGTGATTCACATTAGACTGCAGTCACTCTGGAAGGAATAGTGGTTTGCTTGCGGATAAACTTTGGGGAGATTCTTCTCACCCTCTATCTGTTGAAATATTGACGATTGATTATTGAGATTTCTGCATAAACATTATCTGTATACAATGAACTCCATGTCAGCCTTCTTTAAAATAACCAGAATGAGATGACATAACACAGTTCCACTATTTACTATTACAACCAACTAAAACCACCACTATTTCCACTACTTCTAGAACCTCAGGGCTGTACTAAGATCACAATCTCAATTAAAGCCTATGCAGTCTTATTTTCATCTGGCAATGGATGCAAGGAGATCCTTTACATCAAACCAAATGCTCCCAGTTTCCTCTCAAGCTGCATTAACAAGTGACAAGTGTGTGTTACTCCACCTGACAAGCTGTGCACACATCCAAAATATGTAGG
Source organism: Pagrus major (assembly GCF_040436345.1). Taxonomy (NCBI): domain Eukaryota; kingdom Metazoa; phylum Chordata; class Actinopteri; order Spariformes; family Sparidae; genus Pagrus; species Pagrus major. Next base: position 12,285,834 of record NC_133227.1, on the reverse strand, counting down.
AATCAGATGCAGAAACCCAGGGATGTTAAGAAAGATAAATAGGTGCATCCACCCCATTCTGACAGAAAAAAGTGTTTGTACTGTAAAAATGTTATGCACAGTCACACACACAGTTTGCTGTGTCAAACCAGAATGACAGTGATGCCAGTCAACAGCTCCTGCATTACCTGTCAAGCAGATGTAATGTAAAAAAGTCAATCGAGGGATGAAGATAACAATGCCAGGAAAACTTCCACTGAAAATCTCTGTCACCCAACAATCCAAATATCTACGGCAGGAGAACACCTCCAAGTCAAGTCAAGTCAATTTTATTTATATGGCCCAAAATCACAGTCAGCATTGCGTCAGTGGGGTTTGCAATCTTTGCAGTGAACGACATCCTCAGTCCTGAGACCCTTGATTCATGTAAGGAAAAACTATCCAGAAAAAACCCTTGTAGCAGGGGGAAGAAAATGAAAGAAACCTCAGCAAGAGCCACAGAGGAGGGATCCCTCTCCCAGGACTGACAGACATGCAATAAATGTACAAGAACAGAACAACAAAAACACAGAGTATACAATTTCATTGACACAATATCTGATACAAGTACATTATATTTGAAATATATGTGAAGAATGTGGATCTAGGCGGACAACTGAGCAGGTCCAGGCATTACACATGATGCCTCTCCACTGTGGTGACCTGGAAGAGGACAGGCCGCACAAGATAATTAGCAAAAAAATTAATGTTTACAGATTTTGACTTTACTTAATTACAGATATAAGGAGATCGTAAAACACAAGTGAGCAATGATCCATGGGGGCCCTAGAGTTGTGACTATCCAGATGTCATATATGCGAAAGAGCGAGAACCTCCTCCTCCTCAAAAATGAAAGGCTATTGGCTGTTTCCGAAGTCACTGTTTTCCTTTATTATTCACTGTATTTACTGTCTACGATTTTATTTGAGTGTCCTAATTAAAGTTTTTACTTGATTCTTTTTCACATACATTTATAAATTTCAGCACAAAAGTGTATCTTCTATTGTCAGCACAAAAAAAGACATGTTCCCAAGAAGGCGTGAAGGAAGTAAATATGAAATATTGACAGTGCAAATGTTTGGTGACGACTCAGTGTAGACTGTTAACACTTAATAGTTTTATTGTATTTTTTGTTTATTTTAATTCTTCTTTTTTAGTTTTTTTCCGTGTAGATACATTTTTAGATGCCCTGACAAATGTATATGGCAATAAAAAAATGTGCAATTAGTTAAATCTTAGTTTAAGTACTTTGCACCATGATATCCTTGTGTAAACCTCTCCAGCACATTAAATGAACCATGGATTAAGTGTGATCCTGGCATCAGGCACTGTCAGCTGGCTGTGCTGCTTACATTGGCTCATTATAAGGCAGTGTAGTGTAATGGAGATAACAGGCACCGTCACATGGCAGACCACCCTGGCATTATTGGTTGTAGTTCTTGGAACTGAGAATGTCTTTTATGGGCTTTTTTCTTTTCTAACTAATTAAGAGGTATTACCATTTTGTACACATACAGTAGTGCCAACTAATCACACATGTTGTTATTTGTAGTTTCAACAGTCTTGCATTAAAAAAAAAAAAAAAAATGTGAGGGCATATTATAGTGGTGATGTGAGTGTAATGCTGCTGAATGTCTGCTATGTGGGACTGACATGACAGTGCTTTTTACAGGTCATCCATCTGAGTTCTTTTATTAGAGCAATAAAGTAAAAGTCACCACTTCACAGCTGTCCACATCTGTCACACCTAAAACATGTGAAAAACGAGCAGTGGTCTTTGGTCTTTGTCCCAGCGGTGAGGAGTAATTGTTACGGAGACTGCTGAGCAGTGTCTAGCCCCGGGGTTTGAAGACTGTTCCTTGAGAGGTGCTAACCAGGTCAGCCAGTCAACAGGAGGGCTCTAGTGTCTGGCCTTTGGCTCCCTGGATCATCTCACTCTGTATATTCTCTGTCCACCTGCCCTGATGAAAAAAGCCTGCCTTAGGCCTGCCAGAGGCTGTATTATTCCCCGCATCAGGCTCTTACCCAGACTGAACTCTTATTTCAACCTACTGGTGGCCAAATATGTAATGAGATAAAGCTAAAAGCACTAATGGCAGATCTCCCGGCTTGGTTATGTTATATGTGTGTGTGTGTGTGTGTGTGTGTGTGCGTGCGTGTACTTGCCTGCGTGTGTGTGTGTGTGTAAATATTTGGACTGAATCCCTGATTTTGTCAGGGTGGTGGCAAGCTTACATGCTTTTCAATCTGCAGTGAAAATGTAATATAATGTTCAGCTCTTTCAGCTTCGCGGGTCACCCTTAATAAGCTTATCCACTAAGCCAATAAGAGATTCGAAGAAAAGCAATGTCCTGATTGTCAGATAAGATGCTAAATCCATTCTGGTGGGGGCTTTGGTTGTGGGGAAGATAATTGTTGCTGTCACAGTGGCGGTTTATAGCACTGGATCAAATCAAATCCAATCATGACGGCTTGTTTTGTGGTCTTTGTATCTTTGTGACACACATGACAACAATCTGTAAACATTTTAATGCATCTGGTGGTTTGAAAAGGTTGTGTGTAATTGGTGTGTGGATGTGTTTTTACAGCACTTAAAGGAATGTAACAGTGTACAACAAGATGTTACCATGACGACATGCATGTGTCAGCTTCTCAGACTGTACATCTCTGCGCAGCTTCACCATGCCCTTTCATGTAAGTGCTGCTAGAAATCAAGGACAGTCTGACAAGATGTGATGCTGAGATCCTATTACTTATTTCAGTTTTGAGATCACACAATTGGAGGCTTTTTCTTCAGCTAGTTAAAAGAACTGGTGGGACAGTGATGGTGGCATCTGTACCTGTAGAATCTGGAGTTGTGGTATGTCACGAACGATAGGCTACTGAGGCTATCGCTAATGGGATCAGGGTGAAGCAGAATGTGGTCCATGACCCACTGGGTGCACACACATCACTCACCCACTTCACAAAAAAATCAATGAGCAGTTCATACCTCGCCAATGCGTCACAGCGCCATGCCGCATCACAGTACATCATACTGTATGTGCACAGATGGCATAGAGGCACTACAGTACCTGATATTAACCATGAGGGACTGAAACTGGAAAACAATAAAGAACTTACTGCTGTGAGAAGCTGAGATGGTGCTAATGTACTGTAACAGTCCAGCAGAGAGCTGAGGAGGAGAGAAAACAACCTCCCATATACTAAGAGACATGGGAGGGAGAGCACACAGTTAAAGCACCCCAAATAACACTCACTTGGGCAAATCAATCAATCAACTCAATACAAAGGGAGTCAAAGGAAAAGGAGACATCCACAGATTTAAAAAAAAGAAGAGCAGGGAGAGTGAATAGATTATTACAATTGTTATCATTAGAATAAGTTCTCTTTCAAATCAAACACGTTAAGATATGAGTGAAAAAGTATTGTTGTTTTAACTGCATTAATAACATTTTTTGAATCAAACACAGTGTAATCATGTCATATGTCATGACATGCTACTTTAGTACACCTTAAGAACAGATATTACCTGGAGCACTACAGAAAATTACAGGTGAACATTTTAATATCCTGGAAGTCACATTATAGACACTCCTACTGACTACCACTCTAACAAAGTGGCCACAATCTAGCACACTGACCGTACACGGTCCTGCCATATACAAGGTTTGACCTAGTCATGTTGCTCTGCTCCTGCTTGAGGCTTTCTGACAGCACTTTCACACCCCCGCAACTCTAACTACATGTATCCACCCCCTTGTCTGCATATCCTACTGATGACTTGTGAGCGCCAACTGCCTGTCTTAAACTCGAACCGCTGATGCTGTTTGACAAGTCTAGGCCAACATGTCTTTGAAAACGGTTTAATGTTTTTTTTTACATTCTCCCTGCTTGCCCTGCATTGAGAAACCTTTTCTTTTGAAGTGTCACTTTTCTCTAAGGGAGAACGGGCAGAAGGAGGGCGGGGGTTGCACTTCCCGCTACATGACTGTTAAATGGAGTCATTTCATTGCTCTCAAACAGTGAAGACTCTGTAGCTGCTGTAGGGTGGCAGAGCAATAATAGACAGACAGCATCTGCTGTCACTAGTCACCGTCCAACCTGACGCTGGCTCTCACTCTTGACAACCCTCATAGTCAATTTGTGAAAATTAAGTGGCTGCACTTTAAAACAAAGAGTCCCCCCACTTCAAGCTCAGGCCCATCTCAGCTGTCAGTCAGCACAGGGCAGTGAGTTGTTTGAAGATGCTTTTATCTTGGCTGTCCGGCCCCTGTCACAGACAGACCACTCCAGCGCAGTAGTCAGACTTATGTCTAATCCAATCTGTTACAACACACAGGCCCACAGATGAACGCTCAAGATAGTTCAAATCTGTCCGGATTTTTTTTTTTTTTTCTTCCCCTTTCTCTCCCTCTCACTAAAAGTAACATAACACTGTGTGGCTTTGCAAAACTTGTGTCTACTCCTCGTCCTCACATTGAGTCTCTCTCTCTCTCTCTTTCTCTGTCTTTTTTTTTTTTTTTTTGAAGATTCCACTTGGTGAATGAAAACAGTTTTTCTTCTGTGTGTGTGTGTGTGTGTGTGTGTGTGTGAAACACACAAAGACACACAAAGATACTTTTGCTAGATCAGTGGTAGAGCTCAAGGGATGACAATGTGGTGGTAATGCACCTTAACACTGGCTGCCAACTGCCACAAAACGGAAAAAGAAGAAAAAGCTGCTGTTAACTGTTAGCTAGCTATTATGTAGCATGGATCTGGTGTGTGGAAGCTACTCTTCGATTTACTACTTTACAGAGTTAAACCTTGACGCTACGCATACATAGTGATGCAGGATAATAATCACTGAACTCTGACAAGAACAGTGGAGTACTACTCTGTGTGGAGTACGCCAAAGCGTGTAACTATGGAAGCTGTTCAGTGGGGCTTAGAGCCAAAAAATCTCAACTTCCAGTGAATACCTGGATATTTTCTGTTGTGTAGCCCATAGAGCGTGCTTTCACGGGACTTCTGCAGACTGAGCCAGCTTACTTCAGGTTTAGCGCCTGGCTTACTTGAATAGAGATAAATGATTTAATCTCACAGATCTTCTAGACTTTACTAATTTTATTGGACTGAATGGCTCAAATTATTATTAATCCCATTTTACAGATGCTTTTTCCGCAATTTAGGCTTATGAACAAATTCTTTTTGGGCCACGTATGTCACGTGACAGTGTAATTACATGGTTTGGCCACTACGAAAACTGACTTCAAAGCCTGACGCTCTTCCTGGGGGCTTGACGTGCATCACAGGGCAAGCTGAGTGATTTACCCTGAGATATCCCCAATTCTAATCAGTGGCTCATAATGGCCTTTAGCACCCTGTTTAAGACTACACTGCACTCCATGCTCACCTGTGGATAAACCATTTTGATTTATAGATCCACATGAGTTTTGCTCTGGCCACCCTCAGGTCTCAGATTACATCACCGTAGGCCCCATTAAGGGAAAGGAATTGTAAAGTTAGTTCTTGATTTCTCATCCGTTCAGCAACTTTCCTTTCTGGTGTGTATTGAGAATTTCATTCATGCGGATGCGCAAATTAACAACATAATGGGCCGTAGCCACACGCTTAATATTCAAACAAACTACCTCATTCACAAACGCACACATACTGTGCCCTCCTCTATGTTGCAGCACACTAATAGGCTTTAATAAGGTGTATAATTGCCGAACCTGCTTCTCCTGCTGCTCTTTGATGCAGCCTGCACACTGTAGAGGCAATTGGTTTGTAAATGTCAATTAGGTATATCCTGGATTTTAGCTAAGCCTAGATACATAGGAAATTGCTCTATGTATGTACCTTAACATGCATGTATGTGTGTGGAGGGTGGGTACCTAGAAACAGCTCTGTAGACGTGTGTTTTCTGCTCCTCCTCCTCCCTGTCTTCCCTGTGCTACACTTTGTTGCCCCCTGTAAAAGAGGAGGTCAGGGAGCAGGTGCTGGCTGGGAAAGTGGAGTATTTATGGGAGCACCAAAGGCTCATAGAGTGAAATATTCCCACGTGGGGACAAGCCTGACTGTTAAAGTATATCCAGTTTAAGAAAAGGACATAGTGGGGGCTGGTATTTACCCAGCATGTGCACCACACTACCACTCTGTCCCAGTCCTGCTTCATCCCTGACCGCCTGCTAACCTTCTACCCCACTAACTACGCCTGAGTGCTGACTGAGATGTGACTGAGATGTGACTCAGCCTAACTCACGTAGCTTTTTTGAGCTTTTTGAGCTTTTTTAAGTCTTGAAATAAATCCAAAGTGAGTTCCATGAGCTGACCTCCTTTCCCAATGTCGTTTTGTCTCTAAATGATCTCTCAGGAGGGATTTCGTCTAGTTGGGGAGAGAAGTTGTTGAGAAGGACAGCCTCCTCTCACAGCCTGGCCCAACAGGCATCTCAATCCAGCGAGCATGTGTTTTTAATTTGAACAGTGTTCTACAATTTTTACAAAATGTACTTAGTCATGTTTTCTTGACTTCTAACAAGTAAAGGTGTCAAGAAAAATAAACATTCAAAATAAAAGTAAACTTCTGTTCCCACTGCTACAGATTAAAACAGACTCCCACCCACTCAGTGAGTCTGTGTGAAAAGTGCCACCACAGTGTATAGCTACAACAAGCAGTTTAATCATCCTAAAACAGGAACTGTTAGGAGTGATCAAAGCCAGCAGTGGGTAAAAAAGATAGTATTATCCTACTTGGATCATATCCAGATATTATGACTTGAAATTTAATGAGGACTTTTCGGGTAAGATTTCAGTATAAATCAAACATAAAAGCAATTTAGTGAGCTATTATTTTTCTTCGCTCTTTAAAATTCAGTCTACTGTACTCTGCCCCAGTTTTGCACACCGCTCCTGTTTGTGCCTTTAATGAACTAATTTTACTGGGCTGAATTTCTCTTTTGTTTGCTTTTACAGCGACTAAACTAAAGCTAATTATCCTATCCACCTGCATTAGACTATAATATTTATGTGCAGTATCTTTACATTTACCATTATTACCTACAATAAATTGACGTGGATTTTTATTTTTATGTAGAAAATCCTTTGAGAAACCACTGACCTTTAAACAAGGCAGTTGTCAATGTTTTATACACTGGCTTATAGTGATTTGGTCCAAGACTAATTTAGATCAGTTGAGGGAAAACTTTATGATGTCAGAGGTGAATTGTATGACCAGTCAATATCCATTTTTTTTTTTTTTTCAAAGGCAGGTATCGGATCAGATCGACGACAATCTAATCCTAATCTCCACATCATCATTACTTGTATCCTTCAAGGCAAGGAGAAGGACAGTTGTTGTTGATATGTAGTATGACACGATAATCAATATCACTGCTGTGGGATTTAAACAAACCCTCATGTGTACTATAAACCCAAGGACCCTAGAGATGGCGCACTTATCAGTCAAAATAATATGATTTCTGGTTTGGCACTTATCAGATAGTGCCAGGGGCTGGGAATGTACTGTATTTATGTGAGCTTATGGTGTTTAGTGCTAAAAATGTTCTGTGGTCTCCACATTGTGTAAAAAAAAAAGCGTTGAAGCTGTGTGAGCCACTGTGATTGAATGTAATTAAGTCATGAAACTTATCGGCAATGAACTTTGTTTAACCTTTCCCTCTCTGTTCAAGTAATTATTCATTTTTATTTTCAGAAGAATAATCATAACGTCTTTTACAGATCTGATGCACACGTTACCCTCTTCACCCTCCTGCTGTTTTACAAATTGGCACTGAAAACACACAGATTTGTCTTTTTTTAATTAATTCCAAAACCACTGAAATGCGTGACAAGTCCTATTTATGACTCCCAAACTTGGAAGTAGGAGCTGATGATGAGCACTTGAAGTCAGCATAAGTAGTCCTTCATCATGCCGGAAATGAGAGCGAGGCTTTAATGACTATTGCGAGAAATGGCTGCAGGGGGGTGGAAGAATATCTGAAAGCTCATATTTGCATGTGTTGAGTCATTGCTGGAAAGTTCTTATCTCCTTTCGCTTTTCATCAGATCCACATTCCCTGACGGGGTAAAAAGAAAATCAATTTCCCTGCATTCCCTTCCGCCTCATTTCCCTGCTTTTGATAACATGGTCGACCATATCCTCTTAGTAATTTGTCCATATAGGAGTTTCGTTATTCCCAGTGAATTGTCTCTGATTTTTTGATTACCCTCAGTCCACTGGTGATGTAACTTAACGTAGCACACTTAACGAGTGTAATAATGGAGGATAATGTTCACAGGATGTCTGCTGTGCTGCTTCTGATAAGGGCACTCTCATGACTATTGTATAATTACTACATGCCATCTCCAAGCTAATTGTCTGTAATGTCATCCTTAGTTACCCCATCATCTGACAACAGATCATGCACCAATGCGAAACCACAAGGCAGAGAATATACAGAACTACACAGAGGAGGCTGGCACTTTCCATCATATTTGTCTTTGTTGGTTTTTAATAAGTGAAGGGTTTATCCTCTGGGCTCCTAACATAAACTGAAGAGCTGTGGAGCCCTGGGTCATACAGCTGTTTTCATTTAGCATTAATCAAGGCACATTGTGTCCAAATTAGGACAGGATCTTTTCAGCCAAGAGTTTTCAGATTTCAGGTCCATTTTTTTCATCATGTAGTTAACTCCCTCTCTCAGACACGCATGCATGCACGCACATCTCAGAAATAGAGGTGAAGATAATGCAAACACCTGTGCAAGAGAAGAGAGCTTCCTCTACTGTAAATTGAGCTATCAACTCATGAGGAATAGCAATAAGAGAGGGCACTGGTTTGCATACATTTTACATGGGAAAACAGAGGGCCGGTGCCAGAGGTGCATTTTGCACTCAGTATTTGACCAATTCTAACCAAAACATGAAATTAAATATCAGGAAAAATAACATTCAGCAGTCCATTGTGAACTCATGACAAGCTATTGGCCCCCAAGAAACGCTTAAATATATAGCAAATGTGTTACAATCTCTGTGTAACCTCAGAGGAGAAGTAGTAACTGGTCTTGCTAATAAGTGGGCAATGTAAATGGTTAGATGAGAACACTAGTTTAAACTGCTGTTCACAATTATTGATATTTGTTTTATGCTGTACAGCAATAGGAAAGTAAAGTGAGCCACTCTCGTTAAATAACAACAGTATAAACAATCAATGTCTGATAGGAAAAAACTATGATATGAGAAAGGAAAAGAAAAGGAAACAACAACAACATCTCTATGGAATACCACATCTGTGTTGTTGCCTCCTTCACCATGTGTACTCAGGCTGTTGATAAGTATGATGAGTATACGATATCTAGATATGTTAGAACCCTCACTCTAAGAGAAAGGGAGTAGGGAGGCTTCCAGTACGTAGCAATCAGTCTTTTTGTTGCTGTAAGATCAAAACCATCATAACAACTAACATGCAATGCAAACCAAGAGAAGATGCTGAAGAGTATGCTGGAAAAACATTTGTTGGAGGCAACAGAGAAGTAATTCACTCCAGACAGCAACAAAGTTACATTTTGGCAACACTGTGCGCTAGATGTCCAACCCAGAAATTTTCTGTGATGAAAAAATGTGAGATTTTGAGTCTACATCTCAAGCCTTTTTATACACTGCCAAGCCAACATTTTTATCTCTAACAGTTGTTCAACATCTGTAAGACCAAAATAGTGAATTTTTGTCACAGGGAAACACGAAGTGTCGAGTTTCATGGCTGATACACTGCAGTACTGCAAAACTGAGGCATGTAATGGATTAAATGACTTTTGGGATTTTAGCAGGAGCGTAATAGTATAGTTAATAGTTAATAGTGAATATTAAAAAGAAGTGAATTTGAATAGCCTTCACATGGTATTGCTATTGGTAACAGCAATATAAATATGCTATTGAGTAGGGTATATTAGATTTCAAGAACTTTACTTCAAGATGATAATAATAAAATTATATCTTCTGTCTTGTTACTTAAGATTGGAGGGATATTCCTCATCCAAGTACTAAACATGACTATTTTAGATGCAGGACTTTGATTAACTGGGCATATTGTAAAATTAATAGGCCACTGTATCATTTAATTGGAGTGTGGTTGTGTGCATATGGTGCATGTGAGAGAAATCTCTCGCCTTTCAATAGACTTAAATAAATTAGTAAATTAGTAAAAAGGTTAGGCATTAATAGCTTCTTCTGAATCTGTGACTAAGATTACTGGTAAGTGAAACATCACAGCAAGATATACATTTTTCAATCGCAGACTTCTTAGAGTTCTTAGTAGAGCATAAACATCTAGTTTGTCAAATGCTGCTTACGTATCTATCAAGAATTGATTCTGACATATTGACAGACTGTCCTGTATTTCCCTCTTGAGTGATGACCATGGACTGCAGCATGGTAAAAACAAAAGACAGATAAATGGACCAAAGGCTTTTGTTTTCTCAGTCTACTGTACTAATTTCATGGTGGGGCTGGTTAGGTTTCAAAGTGTTAAACGATAACATCAGTACACATTCTGTCCATTTCATTACATTACATGCACACAAAATGCAAACACCCTGCAGCAAGTTATGATCATTCTATTTTTTACACGTTCACCACTCTCTCTATGGATTCAGCAGTGCACCTCCACTTGAATCCAGACAGATCTCAAGTGGAAAAGGGGATAAGAGTTATCGTCCCTTGACCTTGAGCTCAGCCGCCACTGCCTCGACTGCTCTTTCATCAGACCAAGCCTCCATCTTAACCAGATCTGTTTGGAAACTCCCCATAACCTGGCACACACATACACGCAGGCATCCAGGGCAAGAAAGCGGTATTGATCCTCTAACCTTACAGGCCACTCAATAGGAAGGAGTAGAGCTCCAGATGAAAGTTACAATGTACTGTCAGAAAAACTGGATACACCTCAGCAAGAAAAAAAAAAAAACACTTTTCAGGGTCCCACACTGCCAAGCACAATCAATTTATGATGTTTCAATGCATGAGTGAATAAGTTGGTGGTAAAGTGTTGCACACACACTGAATGCAAATGTGGAGATGTTCTGTATTTTGATAAAAAACAGGCTGTTTTCCAGGTGCATACTGAGATCACATACAGTAGAGTATAAAAGGAAATAGTGAAATCTGTTTACTGTCAGATTTGGCCCAGATGAGCAGATGGAGACAGTTTCTCTGAGGAACCCGCAGGGAAGGCCAGACTCTATCCTCCTCTTTCCTCTCCCTGTCCTCTTGACAGTGCCAGCTCTTTGCCACCGCGGGCTGAGGAGGTGGCAGTCTCAGCCTGGTTTTCCTGTCACCCCGGGGCAGGGAGAGAGAAATAGCCATCTGTGATTTATCCAGACTCTAAACATGGTCTGCTAGGGGCAAGGGGAGGGATGAGAAACGTTAAATGTTCCTAAAAACATCTATGCCCTTTAACATTCGCGTCCATTTACCTCTCTGTCATTCTTCTGTAAGGTACTGTAAAACTATAAAACTCTTGTAAGAATTGTGGCATATGCAAAAGTAAGCTCAGTCAAATCATTTGAACTTTTCTTTAAATGTAGAAGCCACCTCAAATACCAGCACTCTAAAGTTTTCATTAGAACTAGAATGCATTGTAAGTGAGCTTGAGTTTATGATATTAAGTGACCATGTGGAACAACATTATAGGATTTCCTGAAATAACTGCAGCATGTCTAGACCACGTCCTCTCCCAGACGTAGCCCTCAGTGGCTGCCAGAAAAGACGGAATAATTGAATCCTGAGCAGAAAAGAAAAAGCACAGAGATGGTACAGTGACAATGGGTCCAGTCTCTGTCTGTGTCTCTTTGTCTGGTATTTTTAGATGAGTAAACTGAACGGGAGTTGTGTTGTAAAGGTGGCATTCTGTGGTGTTTTTGTGATGTGCTGGCACCCTCTGCTGCTAGCAAAGGAGAATGCTTTGGACCCTTTTTACCGTGGAATCTGATTTAAGATGTGCTAGTTTTACCACTAGAGCCCCCCTCGTACCGTCCGCTGCTCAGACTGGTATTTTCCAATCTTAAATTGAACACTCTCGTTCTTGTTAATATACTGCAATGTAGATTAACAGGGTTGATCTTTTTCAAGTTCCTCAGGGCAAAATGTGACTGATTCATTGGTGAGTAGCTGTAATGTAGAAAGGGGCAGAAAAGGGCAATTGGCATGTGTAGTCATTTTGAAAAATGCACCAGTATTAAGCAGAAATGGCTCATTTTTAAAGGCCATGCTCAGAGCAAAGTAGCATTTCACATCATTAAAGTACACACCGCTGGGTTGAACCCCGCAAGCCAATATGACTTTTCTGTGTGCTTTGTTTAATGTAGGCACACACATGATCGACATTCACACACAGACACACACACACACGTTCCCTGTCTCTCTCGCTCTCTTATTACTGTCTATCTCAGCCAATTTGCTGTAATGTTCTGTGATGCAGGGGAACTGGTTGGCGATAATGAAGCTAAAATAAGTAGAGCTTATTATACAGTGGCACATTGAAACTATGCAGGGCTCTCTCCACACAACCGCACGCACAACAGTCATTCCTCCAGAAAAAAAATATGCCACTCTGCAGGGATCAACTTGTTAGTGTAGAAGGCTGAAGCGCCATGCGTACTCTATGTGTGTGTGTGTCACTGAGGCTGTCTCTTCTGTGTAAAGCCGAGATCCCATGTGTCTGAATGTCACACTTCAGAGCTAACTGGGTATAATGAGCAAAAAATGTTGCAGCAGTAAACGAAATTCTTTTGATTGTCGTCAGTTACTGAAATCATCTTGTTGACACACAGTGAGGCATCAACAGGTATGAACAGGTTCTGAACAGATGCTTTACATCTTTAAAAAATGTTATTAATCTAAAAGACATTTTTATTGTTAGGGCAGATTTGACTGGTGTATTATGCTCTTGAAAAGATTGTGTGTGCGCAGTTTGTAAAATGTTGTGCTCTCAGTTCTTTTTTAAGTTCATTGTGAGATTACTGTCTCATTCTGCATCTCTACAAATCACTGCTTGTTTTTTTCTTTGTGTTTTCAGCACCTTTGCAGAACATTTATCCTGCAGAAATTATTGACAAGACATTATAGAAAACTCCACAACTGATGTTATTATTTCTGGTTGAGATATGATTTTTAGGCTTACAGTTGTGAAGACTCAAGAAGACTTACTAAACCTGGAATATATTTCGTTACCATTGGGGATGTATGATATTTTTAAAGCAGTACTTTATTAATCAGTGAATTAATCAGTTGATCAGTTTGAGTAAAATATACAGTAGGTGTTGAAGATACTAAGATTTTGGATCCAGCATGAGTATTAAACAAATGTTTCTTCAGTAACTATTAGAACCTAAACTTTACCGTCCAAAATGACATAATTGCACTGATACAGTACATTTCACTGGGAATTTGATATTTTTTTATTATTATTATTGTCTCTAAAAAAACAGAGATGAATCATTCATTTGGCTACAAATTTTGTTAAATAGCAACCCAACATATGATATGATTGCACTCAAGTTCGAAATATTGAATTATCACCCAGACCTAATTACCACTTTCCCAATAATTTTTGGATTGTGTCAAAAGTAAAGGAAATGTTTAAAGTGATAGTGTTTCTCTGATCTCAAGTGTTTCTCTGATCTCAAGTCATAGAGCTGTGATACCTCTTTACTGACTGAAAAAACTTGAAAAATAAAGATTCAATGTGATGCATTATACGTTGCGGTCACATGTTGAAGGGTTAAGAGCAACCATCATTATTTCAGAAAAGCAGATATGCCTTTGCTCAAAAGGTGAGGTTCACACAAATCAATATGGCATTTCTAATAGGATCTACCTTTATTCCTTTTAACTCTGCTTTAGATCACTTTGATATCCACCCACTCCCCACCCACCCCCCAAGCTGCCGTTAACCTTGATTCAAGTGTCTTTGGCTCGCTGCTATCTCTTTTGAGTTGACCTGCTAAGAGCTGGAGTGGAGATGGCTGCTTTGATGCCTTTATGCTGCATCTTCTGCTTCTCCGACTCGCCTCCAGCTATACAATACACTTACAGTACACACAAGACTGTCAGAAGGAATGGTGGAGAGAAACAAGTGGAGCAGCAGGGAGGGTGTAATATGTGTCAGGGAGCACGCAGAGAGCACACATGTATGTTTGTGCGTGCGTGTTGTGAAGTTTTGTTGTTTTGTGGACGTGAGTGATGTAAGAAGGATGTGAGTCAGAGGCCACGTACCACATATCTCTCTCCTCCTCTCCCTTTACATCCCCACCCCCCTCCTGCCCTGATGCATTTCCCCTGTCAATGCTACACATGTAGTTCACAGGTTACGATCAATAATTTGTACTCTCCACCCCTCTCAAAGAGATGTGGCCCAACCTCCACCAATCCACAGTAATGGCTGTTGCTAAGAAGCATGGGTAATGGGATGCAGTCTATTTTTCAGGCATGTTTCAACGCTTTTAATGGTGGCGCTCCCACATAAGAGCCCCTGTGTGGATTGTGGAAATGGGCAGCAGAATGAGCAGGCGTCCTCTCCATGCTCTGGAATCATAAGTGTTACTGCACGAAGGTTATTATCCTCTGGTCCCATGCTAACTTATCCTCTGCCATGGGAAAAAAGACAGAGAGAGGTCCTCGAAATGGATTTTGTTGCCTATACTTACACAGCAAACAAACCAAAATTGGTGAAGAGCAGATAGACATGCACTGGTATTTATTTGTGCTACAGTGACCTGGCTGAGTCTGTGCTGGCACAACTAGAGGGGATGTGTCATCGTGACCTTTAAAGGTTACACATGTACACATTAATTCATTACATCATTGTCAGATTTGGTTTATATGATGTTATTACTACAAATAAGGGACAAGATTACATTACATTACGTTACAAGAGATAATTGGGAGGCTCTGTGTCACACCTTGGCTATTGTAATGTTAATTACTACATCACATAGACAATATGTTCTTGTTTAGATCAGTTTTAGCCACCATAGTGGTTCAGTGGTCAGTTCACCACTTTGGACCAGGCAGAAATATCACAACAACTATTGGATACCAGTACCACAAAATTTGGTGGCCCACTGAAGATTAAGCCTGTCTGATGATCTCATGACTTTTCCTTCAGCAATGTCGTCAGGTTACAAGTGTTTTTGTCTAATACTTTGGCTTATGTTGCAGTGCAGGCAAATCTAACAACCTCAACAATCAGCCTCAGCTATACTTTGTATTTAGGTCAAATTAAAAAATGTTAGCATATTAGCAAAATATACTAAGATTATGAACATGGGAATTTGTCCAAAACTTTGACACTAGCATGTTAGCATTTAGCTCAGAGCTCTGCTGTATCTAATAAAGTATTGCTTTGCCAAGCTGCTACTTTGGCTGTACTTTGTCTCTTTGTTTGCAGTTTAACTGGCATGCGCCAGAGTGAACTTATGGAATGCTCGAGCCTTGCCTTTCAGTTTTTTCCTCCAAAGCAACAAATGTTTTGAAGTAAAGAAATCGAACGGATTTCAAGAGTAAAGCAAATGTGCTGCCAGTTTTCATAGTGTTCATTTCCCGTATGTAGTATACAGTATGACCTAAAGCCAAATAACAACCATGTTGCTTATTACAATAAAATCTATCCAATGTTCAAACATTTATGTTCATTAGAAAATTGACTCCTCCTGTTCACTTTGAGAATACAAGACACAGTCCAGAAGTGCATGAAAACATGAAAAAGAAGACATTTGAAGCAGATCATTCATTCAGCAGGGATTGATAAAATATGTGAATTAAGAAGGTGTAATTGATGATGATAGCAGCTGCGATGAAATAATAGTGAACACAAATCAGTGGTCAGTGCACCCAGTTTATTATTGTGTTTAACAATAAATTAAGTAATTGCGAGATTAAAAAAAATCCTTACGCTGGAGATATCTCAATGATGATGAAGTCAAAAACCCAGTTGGAGTTTACAGCACAGAAGGTCACACCGAGTACAGAGAAATCTCTCTCTGGGATTGTTTGCTTGTTCATTACTTATCCCACCCACTCAAGCTTCTAATTATGATATTGCTTTTTTATTTTCTGTTCTTTGCTCCAGTAGATTTGTTCAACAGCTTGTGTTTAATCCCCTCGATAGTTCTGTCCGGCTTCAAGAGACACACTTGCACATAATGACGCTCTAACACACACACACACACACACACACACACACACACACACATATGTTGGGTCATGTTGTAGAGTAACTGAAGGTCAGTGTGATAACGGTTTATAATGGGAGATGAAACACTGTGATACTGTTTTTCACATTCACTAATGAAGTTTCAGTGGTCTTATTAAGGGAATTATTTGACTGACACTAGTGACTGTTTGAGCGACCTGACAAGAGCACATGGATTTTTCCCCTTAGTGATGTTAATGAGTATTACATGTGGACATGTCTATGAGTTGAGCTGTCGCTGAACCGAGTCTGCTCTCTCTATGTTCCGTCTCCACTCAGCTTGTCACAGCTGGCTAAACACACAGGACTGTAGCACATATGTGGCTTAGCTTACACTCTTCTCACAAGAGATTTTTGTAGAAGACTTGAACTGGGTGTCCTTCCATGTATGTATGCAGGCACCCATATGTGTGAAATGTGTACTGTTGTATGCACATTGTTAAAGGAATACCTCATAGGCACTTTAAAACTTGCACTGATAACTTTAACCACAATAAACAGCGTGGCTACAGCTATGTACTTCACTCTTTCCCCAGTAACACACACCTAAGAGCCTCTCATGCTAGAGATATGAGCCGATCTACAACACAGGTACCCAAAGAGTGACTAAAAGTGCCATAAATGTGCTTCTAATAATTGTCAACGGTCCACCTGACTTCCTGTCTTTCCAGTCATCTTTGCTGCCCGTGCTGAAGTTGGCCAAACATCAAATATGTTGTTTTCAGTTGTGTATACTGTATGATTAGCAAATGATCACATTCTGTTTTATTTGTTTTACAGTGTCCCAACTTTCTTGGACGCCGTAGTGTAGATAAAATATGCACTAATGTTTGACATGCCACTAAATATTTTAACCTTTAAATGTATGTAAGTAGACCTCAGCAAATGCCTCTTTTATTATATTAGAGATAGACAACCTCATCCAATGTTCAATATGTGACAAAACCAATGAAGAATGTGCTCCTAATTGTAGCAAGAATTCTGATGTTGAAAGAGCTTGTTGTCTCCCACCAACTGATTCATTGTCTTTTTTGTGGCATTTGATACTCCCTTAACAGTCCGTGGTAGAGCTATTTTCTTATTTTGTGTGGGTAAGTGAACACTAGAAGGATGATATTTACTTGAACTCCATGTTGTGATTGAACTACTTTCTGTGCTCTTTCGCTGGCTGCCAGCAGGTTCCTTTACTTATTTTCTCATGACTCACTCTGTGATTTTCATCTCTGTTTTTCCTCCATTGAAGGGTGCTCTCTCTTTCTCTCTCTCTTTTTTTTTTTTTTTCGATAATCCTTCGGAAGTGTTGTCGTCCAGGCTGCGCATGTAAAGGAGGCCCTGGCTAGCATCAGTCCAGCTCCTACCCCACTTTTACCCATCCTTTTTCTGAACCTTTGCCGTACAACTCTCAACCCCCCTACTCGCCCTATCCCAGTCCTCTCCTGTCTGTGAGCAATTAATCTGTGTTTATCTCCGTTTCCTGCGTTCATCTGATCTGTCCACCGACCAACGCCGGGACAGCTGGGTCTGTGGGCTGCTTCCCTTGTAGAAGAGAGGAGAGGGTGAATGCGTGCGAAGGCGTTTAGGCAGGGAGGAGGTGAACTGAAACATCATGGAGCTGGCATTGGCTCATGCATCTGTAAGTCATTGAATCATGGAGTCATTTCCCCTCCTTTTTCTCTTGCGTATTTCTCTCTGGAGCCTGTTTTTTCCCCTCCTCAACCAGACCCCAGTCCAAATCGCCTGCTGACTAGTGTTTGGAAATGAGTTCCAAATGAAGTCCTGGCTCGGCACTCAGACAGTATGTTTCTGTGTGTGTGTGCGTGCGTGTGTGTTTTGGTGTGTATAAATCTGTAATTGCAGTGTGTATTTTGCATGCTGGCACACCTGTACTTATCTCTTTTGGCCTTTACAAGGCCATGGTTACATGTAAACACACTACATCATGGCACTTAACTCTTAAAGGTGTTTACTTTATACAAAACAGCTCCTTACGATGCTATTGATTGTGAAGTTAGAGGAAACAAACATGAAATGTCTAGTCCGTGAAGTGAAAATTGTGATCCTGCAAGAAAACTGAGAATGTGATTCTCATTTTTTTTTCTTTTTCTTTGAACTTAACTAATTTCTTTTTTAAGGAATCAGATCTCTATAACGTATTTTCTGGCTTCATTGGAGATTAATTGAGGCACTTTCAATCATCGAGGAGTATGACACTTCACCCAAACTTCATCTAATCATTTCCCTACAGTTGTAACTTGTGTTCCAACTCTGCACATGGTTTGTCCTCCATCCAGTTAAGGGTGCTTGCTCTCTAAAAATCGCATTCAGTCACATACAAGTGTTCTCTAATTGCCTCTTACACACATCCTGAATACAGACATTTAAACATTCTGCTGCTGCACTGATTAGATTGGATTGCATGAGTTAGATTGTGCATCACAACTTCAAGGAGACTGAGAGACATAATCACTGCACTAAACAAACAAGGTCTGTTCCTTTAAGCCCGTAGTGTGGTGAATAGTTTGATCACTGGACATCATGTTATTGTCCCTGCTTGTAACCAAGCCAGAAATATACCAGTAAACAATGATATCAGTGACTTGCCTATTGGTTTACAGTTCGACAACACACCAGCAGTGTCTGCTGTGCCCTTGGTTCTTTGGTTGGCTGCAGAGAGCTTCAATGTACAGTTGTAAATCAAAGTCCCTTTTTCAACTTCTTGGTCTTTCATCCAGTCTGTGATCTCTGTATGTACGTCACCTTCATGTGAGGCTGTTACAGCTGCCTTTGTTGCAGATTAGCAGGCGTGCTAGTGCCTTGGCTCTATGGATGGAAATATTGGTCTTTTGGCTAAAATATCTCACGGATGGATTGTCATGAAATTTTGTACAGATACCGACTTACTGACTTTGGTGATCCTCTGACTTTTTTCTTTGGCTCCACTTTGTAAAGTCATTTGTGAAGTCAGTGTAGCTGAGGTTCTTTTCCTATTGATTTTTTCAGTGCCCCTGGTTTGGAAGATTATGTATTAATTTTTGCATTTGTGGTTATGGTGGTGTTACCATTATGTTAATAGTAATAATTGTGGTTATGTGAATGTTCTCCCCATCATTCAAATGATTGTGAACTATAATCATATGAAAACTACATGACTAAACTACCTCTGAGCATTTGATAAATCAGGCAACAGCTACTGCTTAGAAAAACTGTTCAAAGAAATGTGCATATTTACAGAAAATGTATTAGATATGCAAACACTGGTGGCTAAACTAATATGTAACAGCCTTTATTTCTCTCTCTTACCTTTTCATCCTTTCTCACCATCACATTCCCACTTGTTGACATTGTTGGCTGGTGCTCAACCAGTTTTACATTTAAGGTATCAAACACTAACATGCACATAAAATCAATTATTCCCCTTGCTAAACCATGAAAAAATGGATAATTTCATCTAAGTTCTCATTAAATCACACTAGATACACATTTTTAAAGTTTGGAAAATACTGTACATTTCATCCTCTGCCAGTCAGCAGGCAGACATCCCAGAAGAGGAAATTCAGGTTATTACTGCACCTCATGGACTTTAATACAAGTAGCCTCACTGCCTTACAGCAAAAAGTAATTTGTGCCAAGGCAGCCCGGTGCCATAATCCCCAGTATTAGCAGGAGGAGGAGGGGGAAGCTAAAGTGATTTCCTGGCTGTGGCCTAGATGGGACTCGGGCCTGTATTATCTGGCCATCAGAAAGAGTCAGCCTCAACTCTAATATCTGTGTGTGTGGAGAGCAGGAAATGGCCTTTTGTGTTGCTGGCCAATACAGCCCGCGGAGAGGAAGAGAGGAAACATGCACTGTGTCGTGCCATGTCGGGCCACTGCCTCTCGGTGCGTGCAGGAGTATTACAGAGAGAGGAGGAAGCCTGACACTAGCAGACATAATCAGCTCTTGCAACTGCCTCCCTCCCTCACTAAACACCATGAATCCAGGTAGAGGCTAATTGCGGGGTGACAAACTAAGAAATATTGCTCTCCCCTAGCCTTTCCTTTTGTCTTTTCTCATACCTTATATTTGATTTTGTAAGACGCCCGTGTTGCATTTAACAGTACAGAGCTGTGTTTGCCCCCCGAGAGCTTAAAGATTAAAGTGAACTCTAAGAGCATTTAAGAAAGTGAAGAGAGAGTTTTGCAGGAGGGCTTGTTGTTTTCTTCTTCATACTCGCTTTTTTTTCATGCCAGCAGGTTTAATGGAAAAGTGGAGCAGGGCTGAGGCGTTGTAGCTCTGGGGGGGTTGAACATCTGGGCTGCTGTAGCTGGGAGAGAGACCGCAGTTCTGCGCTCGCTAGAACCCAGACAAACACACACAGACATTTACTGCATTTCACATGTGTCATGCACAAGGACACACTTGGATGAGCATTTACAGCCACCACTGTCAAGTACACAGGCATGTCCATATAAAAGACTCAGACACACAGGTCTGTGTTAACCCCC
The DNA here is from genome assembly GCF_040436345.1 of Pagrus major. NCBI lineage: Eukaryota > Metazoa > Chordata > Actinopteri > Spariformes > Sparidae > Pagrus > Pagrus major. Next base: position 12,265,098 of record NC_133227.1, on the reverse strand, counting down.
AGGAGAGGCAATGCCTCCAGTGGGAAGGCGTCTGTGTAGGCAGGCAGCTCCAGGGCCTCTGTAGGCTTCTAAAGCTGCTTCTCTGTTCGGTCCTGTGGGAAGGAAGGATTCAGCATGGGAGAAATCAAAAGGAACACATCATCAAAACACATGCACCTTTGAGACATATCGGTGTATTGGATAGTTGTTCAAAAACTGGAGCATGAAAACCCATTTCTTCCTTGTTGGCCTCTCCTGCCTGCTGATAAAACCATGCGGAAACAATGCTCCCTAACCTTGTGTTATTCCACTCTGCTGCCCTGAAGTTAATTGTTTTGAAATGATCTCTTTGCACGCTATATTTAATTGTTTTACTAGAGATCCAAAAGGATCTCAAGATAACCTTATAATCTCCAGCAAGTGTGCATTATAGTCCTTTGCACATTATCACCAGAGCTATGACTTCATCTTTTCTGCCTTGTTCAAGTCTCTGTGTTGTGTCTAAATACACACCAGGCTGTGGAAATGATACCCTGAGCTTTTTTCCGTTTTTTTGGATTTCGGCCCTCCGAGCTTCTGCAGCTCTGTTATCCGGGCACAGCGATGGCCATGGGGGACATGGCCAAGCGTAGGCATGTGTGTGGGAAGTGAGCAGGCAGGCAGGCTGTCACTTAGCATTACAGCACTACAGACTCCCCGTGGGTGACAAGAGGAGAGCGGAAAGTGAGAAGACGAGAGAGCGAGAAGAGTAAGGAGGAGAAAACAGGAGTGGAGCAAAAGATATACAGCAGCCCACACACCAAAACACACAGCCGGCCCCTAGCAACCCCAAGTCTAGGAAACCTGCTGTTTGTTTTTCTTTTGATTAGACCAACTGCTGAAGATAAGCCCACCTGACAGGACTTCACTGCTGGCCTCTGAAAAGAGAATCCAAAGTGAAAAGATGCAAAGAGGAAGAGGGAAGGGTTAAAGACTCCTGGGTAGAGAAGACAAGAATAGTCAGTACATAATGGTTATCTGGTGGGCTGTACATCAGTAAATAAGGACAAACTCTTTGTTCTATACTTTAAAACAGTCCAAAAAATTTTTAATACTTTGTTGAAACAGATAACAACATGGTGGCACTAATTCCATGTTTATAATACATATAAAAAGTCAGCAGCTTCACAACAACTGCACTGATATACCTTAGATATTATAACCCCCTCGGCGCTTGCTACTTTTTAATGATCTTCGGAATAGTTTGAGATCATACAGTATGACAGCATTAGTCCACAAGAATTGTTGTCCTTTTCCTGATTTTCAAGATTAATTTAATTATGCAACACAGGATTGTATGATGAAATTTCAGTTGCAAGTCCCTAAGCTGAACATACGCAAAAACTAAAAACCAAACCAAGCCAACTAATGGATGAATAATAATGAAATCACAAAATAAACTATTTACAGTGGAGTGATGAGGATGAGTTCAGGAGTCCCACAGCCTGAGGAAAGAAGCTGCTCTGTAGTCCAGTGTTACGGCAGCAATTACTTCTGTATCTTTTTCCAGATGGCATCAAGGTGAACCGACTGTGGCAGGGGTGGGGGTTCTGTGCAGACCTCACCTCGTCGAAATCCCTGATGCTCATCAGATGGGTGCTGGACAGTTTTAATAACCCACTGTAGAACCTTGTAATGTTCCTAAAAATGTTTTTGGTCAGTCAATTAGCTTCAGAAATCCTAGAACCTACTGTTTTGGCAGGGATTTCTACATTTCCACCTGTTTATCTTGCCACCCAACTTGGTAAGACAGCAGTTTACTCCAGACATCAATTTCGTGCAAATACCAATCAATCCTTTGGTGAAGCCCAACTCCTCCGAGCATGACTTGTGTAAGAGATGCAGTCGATGCAAACTGTAGTTTACACTATAATCTCATAGTGATGATGGGTTTTGCCTGACTTGTTTCCCTGCACTGGTTCAAAGCTTTGGGCAAAGGTCTGGCCAGGGAAGGTTATGTTTCCGTGGATGAGAACACAGCTATTGGCACTACTGAGTCTGATTGCCTTTGTTTATAACCTGCTGTCCTATGATAGAAGGGTTGCCTCAGTTTAACTCAGGAGCTGCCAAATTTGGCTAAATCCTGTGGTATAACAGCCCACTCAAGCTGGCAGACATCTCAAGCTATAGTCAAAGGTGACATGATTATATACACAGTGGTGTTGTGTGTATGGGATCTGTGCTCTGAGGGGAGTGGCAGAATGTAAACAACGGCTGGGTGGCCCAGTCTCTGCTCTGTCTGTGGCCTTTTTAGTCCTTAAGCCTTCACAGTAGGCTACTGGCATTTTAAAGGTCCAGTTCATGATGTCAGTTTGCTGACGCCTGCTTAACCCTGCTTCCTTACTGCTGGCTTTGTTTACACAGGGATGTCATTGATTAAACATATATGATCGAACCCCACATTCTCAAAAAAGTTCATACCAGAGTGGGGAGACATTGCAGACATATGTGATGAGTACAGTTTAGCTTTTAAATTCACAAAGAAGGGAATCTCAAAATGATACAGAACCAGTCCACCCTAGGGAAGACACCAGGAAATGTAACTGGGGTCATGATTTAATATTTGAATACTGATGTAATGTCATCAACATTAGAAAAATGCATAACTGTAAAAAATAGCAGCATACATGCTGCTTCTAAAACATGCTTCCATTGGCACTTAAGCTACTCGCGGTACTTTCAGACAAATGTTATATAATCTCTAATACCGTGTTTATCTCATCTGGCCAAGATGGCACTTTGTCAGCTTTTCTGTCTTCAGTAAATTCTCACTTTTATTCTATGGTGTTTGTTGGCTGGCTGCCATTTTTTCTCATAGTTTCAAATTGCTGATACAAGAATCTTCATTTAATGACAGGATAACATGTCCTGCATGAATTGTTGATGGCAGGAAGCTTATGTGAAACATCAGTACTTGATTTGAGGCTTGATTTATGGTTAATGGCAACATCTGCCTTAAGGAGAAGATTAATCAAAGTACAAGTTTACAAGTTTACAAGTTTACATTCTGAAACATACTTTCAGCCAATAGTATGATTTATGAAGTACAGAAAGCTGGAAACTCTGACTGTTAATCCTACATTGCTCATTGAAACCATACTTTGTATGTATCTCTGTCTTTATGTATTTTCAGTAGAGTTGCATAAGTGTGAACCTGCTTTTAGCAACCCTAACAATGTATTTCCTCAGTCAGCTTCTTACTATGAGTGATGGGGTTACATGAGAAATTACTGCATTTGTTTTAATGCCTCCGTGCCAGTGACAGCCGTTGCTGGAGGCATTATGTTTTCGAGTCGTCCATCCATCCAGCTGTACGTCCGTACGTCCCATTCTTGTGAACGCAATATCTCAAGAGTGCCTTGAACACATTATTGACAATAACTAAAATAAAATGCAATATTCAAATGTCAAATAGGATAAAATGTGGAAGTTATGACATATAATATCCAAAACGTCAGAGCTGAACTTTGAGTTAAGGTTGTGATTCATTCAGAAAAATGAAAGATTAGAACCAAGTTTGCAGAAGCATTGAAACTGCTCTAATCAAAGTGTGTTTGATCAATAGATCATGACATTAAAGTAGAGACAAACCCACAGAGAATTATCACTGATCTCATCAGTGCGGCCTTCAGTCGCAGCAAGCAGCTTTTAGTGACTAGCTGGTGAACATAGGGCAGCATTTAGCAGCTAAAGAGCCAGCTATTTTTATTGTGTTTCTTTGTAAAGATCAAAACAGAGCTAAGTGAGTAAATGTTGGATTGACATTCATAACATGACCATAAACACAACTTCAAATGAAAGCTGATATTGCTCTGTGCCTCCTTACAGTTTGCTAACATATTCACAGTATCAACCCTATATGGTGATGATATGAAAAAGTAAAAATCCCTGTAGAAATTCTCTATGAAAACAATAGAACAGCTGACTTCAAATTGAAATTGATTTGTATTAGGAAAAGGGGCCCAAATATGTAAAAATGTAATATTTAGAAAAACGTGCCTTGTAAGAACACCAAGATTGTGCCAATTTGGTTCAGGTCTGGGATCATAATGAATTGCTGGCAAGTGAGCCAGTGGTTGGCACTGTATGATATGAGAATACCAGCACACTAACAATAATGCTTTTTGCAATACTTGTAAATATTTGAAGCTACCATGCAGAGTTGAGCTGTATCCAAACTGATCTCGACATAACTGCATTTGACAGAACATTTTCGAGGCACATTTGTTCAGCCGTCGGAGTTTATTTGGCTCGTGGGAACTCTGCGCCTTCGGGGTCAGACCAGCATCAGGGGCTGCTGTCTGTAGAAATAATAAAGCAGACAGTGTTACTTTACAGAGGGCAGAGAAATGCAAGATTGAAATAGATACAGAAGGGGGTTAAACGAGGTCAGATTGAAAGAGCTTAACGGTGCATAAAAGAGAGCAATAGGAAGCACTGGGGGGAGACATTGAGTGTGCAAAGGGCTAGAAAAAGGGAACATTTCAAAAAGGGGCAAGAGAGGGAGAGAAAGGGAGCATGTCGGATAGATGGGAAAGTTAGAAGGAGGAGTGAGGGAGAGGTCAGTGAGCGAGGCTGGTGCTTCAGTCTTTAGAGTTTGCCCACTCAGAAGGGAAACATTCTCCTCCGCTGGCATCTGCCACCACCGCTGAACACAGCTGAAGCCCATCTGAGGAGCTCTTCTGTCAGCCTTCCAAGCCCGCCACACACCACACACACCGCACACACATGCCGCACTACACCACGAAGACGAGAGAGTGAAAGAAACGATAGCAGGCTTAGAGGCTTCAAGTCAGAGACCGAGCGAAAAAGAACAAGCGCAAAGACCAGCAGGATAAAGTAGCAGAAACATTTCAGTGTCACCGCACTGCACACTCAACATCAGTCTTAGGAAGAGACTTTCCCTCGGCACACTGAATCAGTCAGGAAAAGAGAACAGAAGGATGATCAAGTCCAGTTGGTTTTATGTCAAGTTCAAATACAACGAAAAGGTAAGTCCATGTTTCTATTTTTTTCCCTGGCCTTATTCTTCTCCTCGGGGTGTCCTGGAAAATATCTAAACATATGATATTGATTGCCCGTGAAAATGTTGAATTATTTAGCTGTGCATGGATACTCTTTGCTGACATTCTTTACCTCCCCTCAGTGGCTGTTTTAAATTCATAATGGAATTTGGGTTTGTAGGCCTGTGGTAAAAAGTATTTCATTGAAAGGCTGACTGATAACACGCTATGCTTAATGCCTTTGTTAGATAATGCTGTGTTTTATATTTGCTGTGCTTACCTAAGTGCAAAAACCTGAGCAGTTTTTGCTATTCTAAAAGTCCATGCTACTGTGAGTGCAAATCCTTGCAATTTAGTTTAAGCCATCAAGCTGCAACAACATTTGTACATGTTAAAATATATGTGTAGATTTTTACATTCAGTTGCTGAAGTTTGAATGCAATTCTGTCGTCTCAAGAACAACCAGATTTTATTTCTATACAATTAAATACGACGTGCATAATATCAAAAGATCTGACCTGTGGAGCATTTACTTAAATTATTTCTATAAGTCTTAAATCCAAATGTCAACAAATGTAGTGTGAGAAGTGTCAAAGAAGATTTAATATATAGAAACATTACATCACTCCTGTGGTGTAAGTAGAGGTAGTTTGTACAGAAAACCTGTTATAGAAACTTTAATGTATGATGAGGGCATGACCTTGTCTTGTGATAGTGCAGTTATAAAGTTTTAATGCAGTTAGTGATGTCACTGTCCGGACATTAGATCCAGTAGCTTGTGTAATGGGACACAACACCTCAGTATTGCTGTTCCAAGCTTTGGGCCAGCACCTGGCACTTTCTCCAAATGTTTGTAGCTGTGCTAATGAAAATGGCAAGTGTTACAATTACCTTCAGTCAGTTAACCAGTACTTAAGCTGGCGAGGCAGTCAATCAGGCAGACGTCATCCATCAGTGACCATCCAGTCAGTCAGCTGGCCAGCCGCTAAGCCATGCTCCCGGTCACGCTGCGTCTCTCTTTGTGTTGTGACCAATGGTTTTAGTGGTGACCCCTCACACTGATCAAGTTCTCCACTTAGCATCAGGTGTCTGCCCTGTAGGATCAATAAAGCTATCTCATTACATAAAACATGGCGAAGCGAGCTCTGTTTCCTGTGGTTTAAGCTTTTCTTCTCACAGTTTGGTCAGAACATTTGGTGCTTTAAAAAATATGAAACAGCAGTGTACATGTGCTGGAACGGCTTTGCCCTGATCAGGCTTATTATCGTGGATAAGTGAGAGTGAGCCAAGTGGCCTCATGGGAGCATCTGTTGGTGCCCGAGGTGCTCTGTTTCCATCTGGTCTGCCATTTTGTACTTGAGCAGTCTTAAGGTGGAAAAGTGAGAAGATGGCCTCTCTTTTTATCTCTGAGAGCCAGATCTATTTTAATGATTCCTCTTTACAGCCTGTCAAATAGTACAGTATATCACCACCATGTGCATGGTATTAAGAGTCTGGGATTGTTGTTAACATAAGTATGAAAAAAGGCTCCACACTCAACTTTGTTTGTGTGGGATGTATTATTGTTTTCTACAAAACCTGCTAAGTGACATTATTAGAAATAACTGGAAACATTACTGTGGTGGTCAGCAGAGGAGCCTGCCAAAAAAAGGTGTCAGATCAAGAAGAAATGTTGCTGTAAAACTCAGCAAAGACACAACAGTGCAGACGAGTTAAAGCAACCATGACAACAGCACGGGTGTTCGCTGGAAGTGTCTGGTGTAAAAGTGGAAGAAAAAGTCCAGTGGCATGTTCCTTTCCCTTCCACTAACTGCTCATCCCATTACATTTGGTCAAAGTTAAGTGAGAACATTTCCACTTCAAATTTGATCTAAAAAAAAAAAAAGTAGGAAGGAATTGAAACGGAAAGAGGCAAGATGAGACAGCTAGTTGATTTTCTATTACAGTGATTTTTTAAGTAAAGGATGGAAAAAACTAAAGAATTTACTGTCAAGTTGACTTGTTACAAGCCTTGTTAAATCAACAATTTGGGTCGATTACAGAGGCCCATATTTTTACAAAAAAAATGTGAAAAATTTGACAGCTTGATCAGCTGGTGCCGTATGTCTGGCTGCAGTGATCATCTCTTCCTAGGTGGCCTGGCTTTCCTTTTTCTTTTCTGTTTTCCCCCATGTCTGTGTTCCCAGTTAAAAGAAATTGTACACAAGAACAGGATGTGTGTGTCAGTGCTTATTGGGGTCTGAGGCGAAAGCTGAGTGCGTGTCGGAGGAGAAGAAGGGCACATGCAGCCGTCGGCTTTTCCTGCTCCCAGCTGTCTCGCCTCAGGAGCAGCCAGCCTCTGTGTGAGTACGTGTGATTGACAGGCACGCTTTCAGCAGCATGCGGATAGGAAGTGACCTTAAACAAGTACTGCCATTTTTGACTGAGTGCCTGTCTTTCCTCCTCCCACCTCCCCCGCTCTCTGAAGGGAAAGGGTGAGAAGGGCACGAAGCATGGTGGCTGCTGGGTCAAGCACCCAGGGTCATCCAAGTCTGGGTAAAAGGGTAATTGCTACCCCTGTGTGTGGGCTCATGTCCTGAAGAGAGAGGGTATGAGATGGAGGGAGGGAGGTGGAGACGGGAGGGAGGCTGGAGGTGGGTTATATTCCTCCGAGTGGAAAGAGAACACAACACTGAAGTCCTGCTCTGTGTGTCTGCTCTCAGCTCTTTGTCCTCTAAGCCAGTGCCAGGACCCCCCAGTGGGCCAACTCTGGGGCCACAGACCCACGGAGGGCAACAGCAACCTGACTCACACTGGACTAATTCAATTTAACACACACTGAGTGCCCTGTGATTGGTGTGTTAACTCAGGCCTCTCTCATGACCAGATGGCCGTTCTCTGAGAGATACATTTACATTTTATGGCATTTGACTGATGCCTTTGTGAGTGTACGGTGAGGACATATCAGTACAAAGATAAAATAACTCTAATTTTTTATTAACTAATAAAAAATTATTATTGTACAAAAGCAACCTTACACACATAGTTTTATAACTTTTTTATAACCTTACACACATAGTTTTATAACTTTTTTATAACCTTACACACATAGTTTGTTACTATTGTTTGTTTTATAGGATGCTATAAGTTATGATTACTCTTTTGTGTAAAGACTTTGCTGTTTTACTGAATTGGATGTTATTACCTTTATAGGCCTCAAACAATTTTGGATGAAACTATATCTGAAAAGTTTAGAGAAGAAATGTCTCCGTGGTGGAACTGCTGATAAGTCATAAACTTCTGAAACATGATGAGGAGCCCAAACTAGACACTGCTGTTGGTTTTACCTGTAGCCATTTTTTCACGACCATGTCTCTAAGAAATTACAGTTATGTAATACCAAATCGTTCTCCCAATTAGGCTTTGGTAACTTAATCACTGGATTAAGTATGTTTAAATGTTTATTTTACTTTTTTCAAATTAATGCTCTGCACCAAAGTTACAGGGCGCTGTTTGGATTTTACATCTATACTCCATACTGTGGCTAGGTTTAGGCAACAAAAGCACTTCGGTTTAGGTTTTGGTAAATGTTGATAAACTTGGTGTGCCTCTACCATGGCAGACTTTTTCTGTATTAAACAAAATCTTTCCCGAACCTTAACCAAGTGCTGCAAGTGCCTAAACAACTTTGGTGGGAATTGTTTTTTTAATACATTGTCCCTGAACATTTTACTGATACATTCAGAATTATCAAAATGTATTTTCTGTTGCAGATTTGTTTAATTATATCAGTCAAATACATGTTGTAGAGTAAAAAAGTAGATTCGCCTCAAATGTCTTTAGGAAGTAGAAAGTAGCAGAAAATGAAAAAAGTCAAGGAAAGTAAAGTACTTACAAAACAATACAAAAAATTTTACAATACAAAAATTGTACTTAAGTACAGTCCTCAAGTAAATGTGTCACTGTGCCGACGATCACTAACAGGTAGTCACAGATAGCCTTTTAGCCAAATCTTATGAGAAACACATACCAGGCTTGAATACACTTGATTTTTTGTTACTGTGCTTACATTTGGCAGCGGCTGGCTACTGTTTGTTTATTGACTTGAGTTTGTGTACAGTATATTGATGGAAAGCTTTTTATACAGTACATCGATGTGTTTAGTGGATTCTTGGGATTTATACATACAGTGTCCCACACACAGTACAATATTTATTTCCATGTTCTATTCATTTTAGATCAAATTTCATCATTCAGACCATGTTTTCAACAAAATGACACACTCAAGGCTCCTGTTATTTCATCCAAATCTTCAAACAAATTGTGGCTTTTCTTGACATTGGCAGATTTATATGCCTACTAGTTCACTAAACACTAGCTTCAACATGCATCTGGTTTTCTATAACGGGGATCCCTCCACTCAGTTTGTTAAACAGCCAGTGGTTTTGCCTCCTTTGCACCCATTGTCCTAGTCATATATGTCTTTTTTTTTTAAGGCAGAACGGATAAACAACCAAAAAACTTTGATTATTCATCAAGTTTACATTGGAGAACTAAAATGCTGACATTCTAAAATATAATATTATAATATTAATTGTTGTAGCTGGGTTTTTACATACTTGGCATATGATAACTAATTTCCAAACAACTGGCTTAATCATGGGTCCCAGATGTTACACTAGTGAGGCCCATTGAAGCAGATTGTCCAAACCTTGCAGTGCAAGAAGTGGCCCCTGTCTCCATGTTCCCACATGGAGAGAAGGCCTGTAGATTGTAGATTGACTCTGTATTTACTGAGCCTGTGTACCATGCATGGTTTGTGGAATAGTAGGGGGTGACTATAATGACTATAATGACTGTGAAAACCAGAGAGTGGAGAGTGGGTTATCATTAAGAGAGGCTCATTGCAGTCTCTGATAATGCCACAGTATGTTATATGAGAGACACATGGTGTGCAAACCCCTCTTGGGTGGTATCACCTATTTCAAGCATCAACTCAGTGAGAAGGTTGAAACCACTGCTATACATTCCTGTGGAGTGTTCTGCTCAGGGAAATTGTTAAAGAATATAATCCTGTATTAGAAGTCTACTGGGAGACTATTGTCGGCTGGTTTGCTTCTAGGTTTGTAGCTTGCGTCTAATTGTGTTTGCTGCTTCAGAAGACTCCTCCAGTGTAACCATCCCAATGGCAAAAGCAGTTTCCTTTGCGTCAAATAATGAATGAGTTGATCTCCATGAAAGTTTTATCCCTCTGCCCATCCATCCACACTTGGACGACTTTAATGAGAGTTTATTGGAGCTGTTTTAGCCAAGCCGGTTTAATTTATTTATACTTAAAAGCTGCAGCGGTAAGAAGCTTACGGAACTGTTGACCCCGGCAAGGCTTGTCGCAAAGCGGGCCCTGTCATTTTTTTTTTCTTTCTCCAGAAAGGTTTGCTTACTTTACAGACACATTGAAATTCTAAGAGAGTGCTCCACAGCTTGCCGAAGGGATTACTGGCAAATCCCTGCAAACTCCAGATGTTTTCCCAGGCAGCACGCAGCGAGGAAACATCGCCCATCCCCTGTAAACATCTGTCAGACAAAAGCCTCCGCCACAGAGGAGACAACAGAAGCTTAGAGGGAGTAAAGTAGCTTGACTAGTCAGATTTTCACTCTGTTAGATCTGTTTGTTCATGAAGAGCTAAGTGGTTTTGCGGGGCGTCTTGTGTGCCTGCTTATGCTAAGCTTCAAAGTGGACGAATGTAGAGTGTAACTGAAGTATTCGGTGGTTAAATAGATGAGGAGGCTGTCAGGGCGGGCGATAATTTTACCCATCTTATATCCCTAGTGTCTCTAAACCCAGAGCTTCCCTTGATGGACCACCAAGAGAGACATCCTTGGACATTTTGTCTATGATTTTAATTTAAATTTTTTTTAATGTAGAGCAATATTAAAGGCCACATTTAATTTGAATGCTAAATTGAAATGATGGTAAAATAAGTGTGGTGACAGGCTCTGCTGCATCCTTTAGTTGTCTGAAAGGCACAACCATGACAATGCCTGTGAGTTCTGAAGCCACAGGAGCAGTTTGCCTTGTTTTCCTTTGTGTGTGTGTTTATGTGTGTATGATGTAAGTGGCAGTTGCTGCTGGGTTCAGGCCCCAGGCAGGATCTCATATCCCCCTGCCATGTTTGTGTTAATTTGCTGGATGTAAACACAGTGAGTGGGCTGTAACAAGGCAGTGTCTGCCTCTGTGTCTCTGGTCTCCTCGGTGGAAGGCAGAATGGAGAGAGGGAGCGGCTGACCGGTGTCTGGATCACTGAACAATTGCAGGCCAGAGAGAGAGAAAGCGGAGAGAGAGCGAGCCCTCAGTGTAGCCACTAGGGACAGGCCTGACAGATGGATGGAGCGAATGACTGGATGCCTAGCCAACTGGAAAGACAACTTTCACCCACACAGGCTGTATGCTTTTGCCTGTCGCCTTTTATCTCCATCTCTCATACACAACCTGAAGGAAAGAAAACAGGATGTGTGTGTTTCCATAACAGTGACATTATATAAACATATATAGTATATGCTGTAGGAGGTGCAGACCTTGTTGTAATTTTTGCATCATGGTTGTCAAACTGTAGTTTAACATGGGGGCTTTTAAGTTCAAATTATGCCACTTAAGTGAATTTGCAAAATCACAGGTTTCACTCTTGCAGGTTTATTTACTTCATTTACTTACTCTTTCATTTACTTTTTTATTCACTGTGATCATTACAGTTGTGATCCTTAAGATTTTCATGATATTATGTCCGTTTCAAACCACCAGTTGAGTCTCCATTTCCTTCACAAGATTCATTTAGTATACCCCATATTATTTTTTTGAATATCAAGCATTTATCATTTATGTTGATGAAGGTTCTCAGTCATCCATTCATCCAGTCATCATCTCCAGGACAACGTCTCAAAAGGAATAGTTTCCCATTTGAAATTAATGAGAAGATTCATACCACTCTAAATCTTTTTTTTAGTCCAGCACATTACCCCCATAAAACATTTAATTGGTAAGCTAAGCTCGTCAACTTTTTGAGAGAGAGAGAGAGAGAGAGAGAGAGAGAGAGAGAAAGAGAGAGAGAGTGAAAAACTTATTCTCCCAAAATTGTGACGCTATTCCTTTCCTTTCAGGTTCCCAGAACTATATTCTTGGGTTGAGAGCCTAGTGTGTATTTATTTTAAGCCATGCATGACATGAAAATATTTGAAAACTTGAGTTATGCTTGATAGCAGAGATGTGTTCACAATCATGGATCTGAGTAAAGGTGTGTGTAGAGCAGCACAGTGAATGTGTGCCTCATTTTCTCCTCCTCCGAGTCCTCCCAGAGCTCATTAGCCCCAGTTAAATTCCCACTGGAATGCTGGGCCCTGCCTGCCGTCTGCTGCCCGCTCCTGAGCAGCTCTGGTTTCAGCCTGCTGGATGACTGGGCACAAGGATGGTTCCCATAGTTGAGCTGCCTGAGCCGCATGGGCAGACCCTGGTACCCTGGCTCAAAGAGCCCTCTGTTGTGCCGTGCACACGCTCACCCGCAGTGTAGGGTCACTTCACACAGACGCACACACATACACACAGAGGCAGCCTGGCAATGTGAGCTATGGGAATGTCAGATTTATGGAAGGATGGATCACATGCTCACAGACTGCTGGAGAGCAAAGCCCAACAATTGCTTTTTGTCTGAATGTAAACTTGTGTAACTGTCTGGCAATACCAGTCTACACTAGCGTGCTCCAAAGAAACAATCCTATGCTTTTTTTCAGCAGCCTCCCTGTGAGCGAGGCCTGGCATAAAATCTGTCTAACTTGGCCAGCTCTGCGGAACAGATCTACATACATGCACACACACACACACACACACACACACACACACACACACACACACACACACACACACACACACACACACACAAACACACAAACACACTACTCACATTCGTGGACCAGCACCAGCACCCGCATTCAAATGCATAATGTCTAGATCATTATTTTCCATCAGAACATTGGGGAAAGTCTATTTATTATACACCATTGTGTTCTACAAATGGCCAACAGTTTCTCAGTGTGACCAACTAGCTTTCTCTGCTTAAAGCAATACCCACTGTAGTCCACACCCTAAGTTGTCTTTTTCTCTCAAAGTTTTACCCAGTGACGGGGGGGGGGGGAGTGTGAGGGAGAGTGGGCCAGAGGAGAGTGCATATCAAAGAGAAGCAGCCATCTGTCAGCGCAGGCAGCACACAGCTGGTGGAGGAGATGCAAGATGTCTGAACAAAGACTGACAAGATGGAAGATGACAGGAAACAGATTTCCCTGCCTTTACCCCTCCTGCAAGAGAAGAGGTTGACCATCAGAGTTCTGTGATGTCTCACAGTCTCCAGATGCTGGCTCTCCTCTCCTCCTCACTCCTCTCATCTCCCCTTCTCTAATCTTCTTACCTCCCTGTCCTTTCACTCTTCTCTTCTCTTCTCTTCTCTTCTCTTCTCTTCTCTTCTCTTCTCTTCTCTTCTCTTCTCTTCTCTTCTCTCATCTTCCCTTCTCTAATCTTCTTACCTCCCTGTCCTTTCGCTCTTCTCTTCTCTTCTCTTCTCTTCTCTTCTCTTCTCTTCTCTTCTCTTCTCTTCTCTTCTCTTCTCTTCTCTTCTCTTCTCTTCTCTTCTCTCCTCTCCTCTCCTCTCCTCTCCTCTCCTCTCCTCTCCTCTGCAGAGTGATGGTATGTCACCTTAGTGCTGGACTTCACATGCTTTCCTTTCCACAGACTTGTTACTGGAGAGATCCTTCAGTCTGCTCCCTTGCTGCCTAATTTGCTCATTTGCATTTCTGTTGCGCTCAACAAGAGGAGAGAATGTCTCATCTCTCACATGCAGGCACACACAGAATGAAACTATCTCTACTGAAATTATTATGTAATAATTAATACATTATATGCTTTAATTATACTAATTATGATAGCATTTACTCAGTGTAGTTTTTTTTTCAGAATAAGATTTTTTTGGACCTAAATATTACATTCTGTGAATTATTTAGCTTTGGTAATTGACCTGCTGCAGCTTAAGTAGATACACATCTCTCCGCTCATTTGCTCAGATAAATGAAGCGGTGTGAGTCGTGTTAAGTAAATTTTTAGGGAATGAGCACGGGGCCTTGTGTTAATTAGTGTTGCAGCATAAGCCTCGTTACAGCAGGTCTTCTTCTCTCTCTACTTAGCACAGTCTATTCCCCTTTGTGCCTTTTTCCCCCCGCACCGTTAATTTGAACAGAAAAAGCAGTCTATTTCTAAATAGGGCAGTGGTACACACTCACTGCAATCATTAAGCCCATTTTCTGCTGGCTTAGAGCTGTTAAAATGAGTGTAACGGAGGGGAAGCCAGAGAGTTTTGTCTCCTCTCTCTATCCACAGTGTAATGTGTGATGTGTGACATTGGCCAGTGTATTACTGTAATGGCCCTAATTGTCTAATCACTCTAATATGTGGCTGCTGCTCTTGGACATGACAAGGGCAAAGTGAGCTAATAAACAGTGATTACTGTCACTTGAAATCAGCACATAGAAGAGGGGTGAAACGTTAGCTGCAGGGGGATTTTTTTTTCTCTTTTTCCCTCCTCTCGCCTGTTTTGTGCTTGACAGACAGGGGAAGCATGGTGGCGGTGAAAGGTCAGCCTGTGGTTGCACACAAGTGATGGAATGACTCACAGAGACAGAAAGAGAGAGAGGTATCAAAGACAGAGAGGAGGAGAAAGAGCTGTCATCTCCAGATCTTGTCCCTTCGGTCGCTTAGATTGACAAGCTGTCAGCCTGGCCAGCTCATACTCTGTGGAACAAAGAATAGACAAGGCAGAGCTTTCACTTTCCCCGACCATCTGCCTCAGACTATTTCTGGTTCTCTTCAGTTTACTCAGTTAAAAAATCGAATTTGAAATGCAAGTAGAGGCAGTTGAATATGGTGTTACAGTGGGCCCAAAAGCCTCTACTGTATACTGATGCCTTCTCTCTTCATAGATCTGTATATGTATGCAAGTCAACGAAAAGTCTATTAATTCCTATGGGAACCACCTTACCCCTCTCTCTGTTTACAGCTGTGCAGTTTACAGCTGCGGTTTTGGAAAATTGTTAGCAGGAAGTTAGCATAAAAACAAATTAGCTAACAGATGAATGATGATTGTAACATAGCACTATCTATACGTTTTTTCTAATAGAAAAGTTGGACGCCATATTTAGCATTGGTAGCATGCTAGCTGCGTAATATACAGTGTGGATGCATAACATAGTGCTTCAATAGTCATCTAACAAAACTGGCTACACATGTGGCAGGCTGATCTCCTCACTTATGTGTCCCCATGCATCATTGGTCCTGCTGTTGTCTCGATGATGCTCCATGCTCATATAAAAACAGAGAAATGTAGCTTTTCTTACATGTTTGCAGTGGCATTATTGTCCATCAGTAAAGAAATGCATTTCCTTGTGTTAAACACTATGGGCGTACATCCGTAATTATGGACATAATTACAAAACTGTGAAAACAGCGTCACTGCAACTTGAGGTCCATATGTCCATGCCATTACAGTGGATTCTTAAGAGTCCCAGCTTAAGAGATGAGATGAAAGGAAATCCAAACCAAAGAGAGTCTTGACTGCCTTTTCAGTTTACGGGAGGGAGAAGATGATTTTAATCTTAACCTAGAATCATTTTCACCAAAATAAAAACCAAAAGAGAGATGGTTTGTTCAGAAATGTACATCTTTCTGAGCCACAGAATACAAGATCAATGTAGTTTTTTTATTTATATATATATATATATATATATATATATATATATATATATATGTATATATATATATATATATATATATGTATATATATATACATACATAACTTTGCTACTTTAGATACTAAGAAAACATTTTTCCTGATAGGTCCTTGGTGATGGATTGATATATTACTGATTCAGATGGTGGATGTCTCACAAGGTGCCTGAAATGTATTCATGTCTGTGTCATAAATGGTCCATCTTACCAACAAGGACTACAGGTACACTGGAAATATTAACCCCAATCACACATAAAAACCCAAGACATGTGACATTGCATTTGGAGGACTGTGGAAGAGCAAAGGTGTAAATACACTGGAGTTTTTGTCTCCATCCCAAATGGACCATGTAGCATGTGGTAAGATGGCAGTTTTGATTTTCTCTGTAGTGTACGGTCTGCATAACAATCTTCCTTAAACTCGGCCGGCAATACTCAGTGAAAAGTCTCTATTTGCACCGTTTGTGCCTTGTGAGATGAATGTGGTTGTGTCTGCGTGTTTGGAGTTGATGTTTTATGCACCGTCTTCAGGCGATGAAGTCCTCATTTCACAGCTCCCCAGAGACCAGTTAACCCCTCATTTCCTCCCCAGAGCATCCAATGAGGACCACAGCAGTTGTGCGCATGAATCCTTGCTGTATCTTCAGTGGAGCAGACTTTCTCTACAGTAGTCGGGCACTCTGATAGCCTCCATTCATTATTCAACTCTACTCCAGCTGCACCACACCCCCAAGCAGCACAGAAATAAAACAAGGTTAGGAATTGGCATGAAATGTGTCTCAGCGGATCAAGTGGTGGGGGAGGCTGGGTGGGGGTTTAGGAGACGGGGGAGGTATGGGCCTTTATCTGAGCGCCATCTTTTATTAATTGCCCTGGTGCTTAGACTGCGAGTTTCTCCGTGATCATTAATGCATGCACGGAATAACGTATTTACATGTTCTTCATGCATTATGCATGGGCAGGGAGAAGGCTACAGTGTTGTGGAGGACCCTCTGCCCACAGGTCCTGTGTTTTCTTTTCGTGTATGTGTGCTCGTCTGTGTGTAAGTCTGTGGGTGAGCTGATTTGCATTCAGCCACACTGTGAAATCCACTCGCTACCAGGCCCCTCTGCTGCTACTGGAAAGCGATGGAGCGTCGGACAACAAACAACATTCCCTGTGCTTTCACACAGACCACTGACTGTTTTGACTGTCTGACAGAGGCTGACAGGTCTGAGTGTCACCAAGAAGCTGTGACCACGTATGTTGGCTGAAGCAGCAGGTTGGAAGTGCAGTGAAACACTTAGTTTGTATGATGTATGGTATGATGGTGGGAATTATTATGAAATTCTGAGTAGAGCTTCTCTGTCTTATTTTAAAATACAGCTGTTTTTCTGTTCTCCTGCCAGCAGGGGTGCTGATTGAGCAGCGATCCCAACTGGCCTATTCACCTCCATGATTGATTGATCACTGACTCTGTCACACTGATTTTCTTGTATTTCCCAAAACTGCAGCTCATGATGTCAACTATCTGCACCGGAGCTGCCCTCTTATTTATTTGTCTATGCTTTTCCTCATTCCTCCACTCCTGCCTCTATTATCATAAGCCCGAACTCAGCAGATAGTCCTGATATCGATCACTGGCTGGCCCCAGCCGCTCTTATTTCACTTTTTGTAAGTGAGCACTGCATGTTTCATTATTTTTTGTGCTGATTGCTGTGTGTTGTAATTTGTATGTTTGTAATTGTATCAGATAACTGCTGGTGTGGTTGGTCGTTGTGCTGCCCGCTGCCTTGAATCAGAACCAACCCTGCTGGATAATTAGAATTGATCTAGTTACAATTTAATTAATCACACTGTTAAATCTCTGCTACTTACTGCAGACTCATGCTGTGAGCTTCCCGTGTGCAAACGTTTGTTTGTTCATGTGTGTGTGCATGTCCTAAGGGTTATTAGTGTAGAAGGTAGAAATGAACAGAGCTGCATGAAACAAACTGATTTAATTATTTTTTCATCCTTTATCATACTGGGCTTGAAATTTAAATATCACAACTTACACCTATCATTAACATATGAGTAACAAACAAATGATTTAAATTGTTTGTTTTTCTCAGGTTTGCTTTAAGGAACACAGAATTTGATTGTAATCCAGATCGCTTTTTTCATTACAAGATGATCAAATCATGTTTCATTTACGGAAACTATGAAACACAGAGGGTTTGTGAGGTATGCAGAGATAATGTTTCCAAGTTTAAGGAATTAACATTAAACGTGCCAGGAGTAAAGGATTGTTTTTCAGCACTCCCTTCTACAACCCCAGTTCAACAAAAGTTGGGACCCTGTTGAAAACATAAATTAAAACAGAAGGCAATCATTTCCAAACACACTGTGTGAAGTTTTAAGAAGTGTTCCTGAGCCCATGTAGTAATCTCCTTTATACAATCATGTGTTTCACAAAGTGGTGAACATCGCCCCACCCTTGCTTGTGAATGACTGAGCCCGTCGAGGATGCCCCTTTCACACCCAATCATGAGCACAGATTAGAATCACCTGTTACCAATGAACCTGTTAACCTGTGGAATGTTCCAAACAGGTGTTTTTGGAGCACTCCACAACTTTCCCAGTCTTTTGTGTCCCCTGTCCCAACTCGTTTGAAATGTGTTACTGTCATCAAATTGAGAAGAAGCATATATTTACAGAAAGCAATGATTGATTAATGAGGTCAGACATTAAATATATTGTTTTGTACTGTTTACTGTACTGTATATGTGAAAAAGGATGAGTGTTCACATTCTGTTTCATGTTTTACACAAGGTCCTAACTTTTCATGGAATCAGGGTTGTAGTTTCCATAACTTTTTTTTCAACCATGTTAAAAATGCTGTAGACAAGCAAACAGCACAGTTTGTGCATTCTGTGTGTTCTGTACTTCCACTATCAGGACACTGTTAGTTTGACCTTTTTGACATTTTGCATTATTGCTACTAGTGTTGGCAGTACAAGAACTCAAACATCTTTCCTACTTGATGAAGCCCCTTGACACACAGAAGGCAACATACCAGAAATGTGAATAAAACATGGTGTATTTATGTATATGTGAGTTGCTGCAGTTGTTCCTGTTGTGTGTTTTGATTGTCTGGGTGCTGCTCAGGCGTGTATACTGCAGGGGGAAAGCACCAACAAGGAGCGGACCGCCGTCGTTGTTGTTCTCTTCAGGTTTATTCATCCTGAAGAGCATTGGAGTGTGTTGTTGTGTGTGCGCATCTCTTCGCCTCCTTCACAGTGTCGGAGAAAACAAAGGCGCCCTTGCTCTCGCAGGCCCTGATTGCAGTCATTAGGATGCACGGGCGCTCCCGGTGTGACGGGGCCTCTCCTCGAGGGGATTCAGCTCGCAAAGCGCCGCCGCTCGCCTGTTTTTAATAACAATCATCTAAAATCGCTGCAATTAGCCCGCAGCTACAAGGAGATGGAGAGCAGAAAGATGTAGAGAGGGAGGAGGGAGGGAGAAAGGGCTACAAGCTCAGATTCAGTGAACCTTTCGAATGTCAGCTCCTCTTTCACATGGAAAATTCAAGAGGGCCTTTGTGTTCATCAATTATTAGCCTTGAAAGTTAAAAAGATCCATTGTGTATTTTTAATCAGAGTTATATGGGGAATCTTTGAACTGATTCCCAGTCCTGCCCGGGGCTACAAGCAGAGGTAGCCTCCTCCACCCCACACATCCCCTCCAACCACTCCTCCTCTGCTCTCCATGTGCAGCTCAATACTGTATTATTCCTGCTATGCCTAGGCAAACTATTCACTGGCAGAAACCAGCACAGCAGTGTGGAACCACAGGGGCTGTTGGTACAGTATACAAGTCTGTTTTAAGAAGAGAGGTTGAGCGAGAGCTGACTCCCCTCAAAAATGTAGGTGTTGTCTACAGGAAAGTACAGAAGCAGGCAGGGAAACACAGAAAAAGAGAGTTTCTGCAATCATGGGATATGATATACTGAACTGAACTGAATGTTTTCCTCTGGTCTGCAAACAGGATGTGGATTATTTCACATTTAATTTGAAGTGTGTGATGTCCTCGATGCACTATGTCCTTGCCAGAAGCTAAACTGGCTGCACCATGTGGCAGAGGTTAATTTACTACATCAGCCAAAGTCAACTCTAGTTACATATTACTTTGATGAAAGAAATGCATCCTAGGGTTGTAGGCTTGAAGATTTTTAAAGTCTGCCAGTGGGGCGAGGAAATTCTGACACTGTTGGAGTTCTAATCTGCCCTTTATATCCAGATAAAAACGCTTCTTTCATGCCCATTGAAAAAAAAGCTTGGAGTTGCATCCGTGGCACTATTATTCACTTACTGAGTCTGAATCAGAGCTATAAAAAGTACTCAATTGACCACATTGCACTAATACAACATTATCAGACGCAAAATGGACAGTTACAAAACAGTATCAAAGAAACTGCAGTAGAACCAGAGATAATATCCTTTTATTCCATGCTGCCTTCTTCAATACCTGGCACCTAAATTACCGATGACGCAACTCGACTTAATGTCCTCACTTGAGGACATTTATCATATTTCACACAGCTCCCTCTGGAGCCACGAAAGGCTTTAGACAACTTATTTCACATATTCAGCAGTTCTACCCAGCACCTGGAAACCAACTTTGAAGTGTACAATTGGTGGAGTTCCTCTTTAGCAAGTCATATGGTCTACCTTTGATTTTTTAATTTTTATTACAAAAACTTTATAAGTCTGCAAATGGGGTGAAAAAATTTTTTTTCATAGATTTTTCTTGACACTTTTCTTTACAGTTCCTGCTATATTCTGCCTTCTTTCAAGAAAGAAAGAAAAATATAATTATCTGAAGTCTGAATCAGAGCTTAAGTAACAGACACAGTCAACATTCTTTGATTTTGAAAGATTTTAAGGTTATATATCTATACATTTTAAAGATACCCGCTATTAAAAAAAACACACCATGACAAACAAGCATAGCCTGTGCGGCTCAGACTGTGGGTGAACTGAGCTTAACTTCCTGAGGGACACACATCCCTTCCTATTGTAAGGCTAAATTTGCAATATAGAAGCAATGGATCATTAAATGAAAGCTGAAAGAGAGGATAATGATGTTTGTTTCTCTGTTTAGTCTGACTGCTCCTTGATTGAATATATGTTAGTATGTTTTTGCTTTGCTTTTAAACCAACATTCTCTCATCACAGACTATATACACCCTTATTACCTAATACTTGTATGTGTTATTTTCCAGTCATTTCTGCCGTCCTCCTCCTTCCCAGTCCCCTCTTGATGTGTTGTCATGTAGCACCACCCACAGGTCATCAGGAGGGTGACAGGCTGGTGTGCTGCAGCTCTCTGTCAGAGTAGAAAGGCACCAGGGTCTGACTGAAGCAGCTGCAGTAGCTCTGGTTTCCAGCATAAAATCAGCTCTGAAAGCTCAAAACAAAGCAGAAAAATTCTCAGTCACGAACAGAGAGAGGAGTGCCCGCATCATTGTTCCTTCTTGTGGGACGGGGAAAGAAAGTGCAGCATACACAAGAGAACCCAGCGCTCTCTCTCAGATTCAGTCTTTGTTCAGGCTGTGCTGAATTATTTACCCGTGTGTTTAAAAGACACTCAGGGGAATTTCGACATTAGCTCTTCTGAGCCCGCACTCAAATCTTTCTGGCCTACAAAAGCTCGGCGTCCTTTTATGAAGTGTAGTGTATACAGACTATTGTAAATGAAGAGTTATCAGGAAAGAAATGAGAAAAAAAAAGTTTTGATAAAAACATGGTTGAAAGTGTGCTTTTAAATGCAGTGGCTGCTTGTTTTAGCCTTGTTCTTTGGCTCTCATTGAGCTCTCCTGTGAGACTGCAGGGAAGTAAAAGCATTTCTCACCCAAACCCCCGACGCTTCCTGTTACTTTTAAGATTGTACCCAGCTTTGCATGTTTTCTCCGCTTCACTTCTCGTCTTTGTCTTTTGGATTGAAAATAAGCCCTGTACAGTTCTCATTTGCATTCGCTGAGCTTCTCCATAATTTATAATACAAGTACCTTTACACTGTTCGAAACTGTGCTGCTGTCTGAGTGTGTTCACTTTGTTAAGGTACAGCTGTTGTTTGTAGACACAAGCTAAGGCGGTGATTTTGTTAACTGATTGATTCTGTTAAAATTGTTTTTGGTAAAAGCTGTTTTGGGAATGAGACATCTACATAAGGCCAGGAATGAGGAATAATTTTCATAGTGCAATGTCACAGCCTTGACCGAGTTTTATGTGGTGCTCAACACAGATTTCACAAGGTTTTTGTTTTGGGTCAGGGTAACATGTTTTGTCTTCCCGTGAGTATGATAGAAGCTTATCTGAGAGAATGTGGATTAGCACACAAGGTTATCATAGAGACAGGTCAGCCGACAGTAAAGCAGGGCAGGTCATAGGTCAGCCTGAAAAACACGAGTCACCCAAACAAAATTCCACACTCTTATCAGTGAAACACTCCTGCTCACATCCATTTCCAAACAGCAAGTCACTTTGCTCTGAAGTCATATTTAATCTTATCAGCCGACATGATGGACAAGGTCTTGTGATGCAGGTTATCCCCCTTTTTATTGCTCATTAGCCATGATTATGTGAGAGCTGCCTCTTTGGCCTGTTTTTTTTGGCAGGATAATTGATTGTGGCTGAGGAATATGTGTGCCGCAGCCAACACTAGCAAATCTGCACTGATGAGTCTCTGATCCATGGTTCCTGGGTTGTTTATGCAGTGCTCATGCCATCCACAGCCTATGTAGTTCAAAGTCATATGACACAAAAGCTGTCACAGTGGAAAGCCACAGAAATGCAAAGTATAACTCCCACATTACTTCGTTCAGCATTTCTTTGATTAGACCTCAGTGGATTCTTGCGCTGCTTATATAAAGTCATCTCATACTGGCTTATTTGAAATGATTACACCAGTTTTGTTCCAGAAAATGCCTGAAGTTTTAAGTGATAAACCTCAGGCTGAGAACCCAATTTTCCCCAGCAAACTCAGAAAGCCACAGGCAGACTTCCACTCCTGCAGAGCCTGCCTTTTAAATTGTGTTTTATTCATTTTTGTGTGTGCTTTTCACCAAAATTGCCACACTGAGGGTAACAAAAATAATTTTCAGTGTTTCCTCAGGGGGGGAAAAAAGCTATACGCCCAATTTTTTCTTCTTTTTTGCCGTGACTCAACCAGGGGTGAGCACAAAAGGGAGACAAACGGCTCAGTATCAGCCGTGATTTCCTGAATAGCCCAGTGGGAGCGCGGGAAGTCGGGGTGCATGCAGCAGATCGGCGTGGCCCTGAAACAGCAGCCATGCTGTGAGGGAGATGGCTTTTCTCTGCGACAGTCCGACTGTGAGCCACGGGTCTGCAAATGAAACAGGGGGAGGAGGGATGCAGCCTTTACAGATTCAAGGCCCCTATTGCCTTACTGGGCATGTCTGCTGCTGTGGTGAGGCAGAGGAAGAAAAGCAGCAATGGATAAACAGACAAAGAGCTGCAGATAATTCTGTTGAAAATACAGTGGCGCTATTTCCTGCTGTTTGTGAATTCATCAGGCCCCATGCTGTGCCACTAGTGATTTCTAAATATATGCAGCTCATCTGATGTAGATGTATAAACTCTGTGTAGGGTTATGGATGGCTGTGCAGACAGATTGTTTGCTCTGGGTTCTCTACGGTCCTGGTGGGTGGTTATCTGCCAGCATCATCTTACAATGTTTTCCACATGAGCTTTATTGAGTTCCCAATTACAATGCTGGTCCTCTTGTCTTGAGCTCACCGCTGCTGCTGAATTGACCTTGCATTTTTTGCAAGCGAGCGCTGTTGTGTTTTCCGGCCAGCAGGCCTATTAGGCAGGCAGACAGTGAAGTAGACTGACTCCTTCTCTCAGGCCCTGCCCATGCAAGACCCTGTTTAACAGGCATCAGGCTTACACGCTTAATACTTGGGAGGGGAGAGCAGGCTTAGCTCTTAGCTCTCATCGCAGCTGACATTGTATCAGGCAGCCAGACAAGGCCGGACTGCTGCATCCTTATTAGCCCTGTCTCAATTGGCTTTTCCTCAGTCTGATGCTAACGTCCAATGAGAAAGGTTACTTTGGAATTTAATAGAATGGGTAGAAATGAACTGCATGCTGTACATGGACAGCCATCTCCTGCTGGTGTTTGGTGTGCTGAACAACAAGAGGAAGGGGCACAGAGGAAGCAGTAGCAGTAGGTGGAGCTCTTGTGTTGGATTTTGATGTTGGAGCTTGACTCACCTGCTCGTGAAGGACACGACAGCTGCCAGTGTGTCTGTTTGTGTGTGTGTGTGTGTGTGTGTGTGTGTGCGTGCGTGCGCGCACATCCCTCTCAGACGGCATTTATGCAGAAAGCAAAGATAGCATATAACAAGTGATTTACAAGCTCTCTGTATACACACACATGCCCAGCCATATAAACACATAAAACACATTTTCAGTGTAGAGCTAATTGACAGCTCTTGATGGGTGGTACAACACTGCCAACTGTTCGTGTTTACATTAGACCTTATTAGAAATTGTAATGGGACTCTTATGTCTTCAGCTGGTAATGGTCTGTGTATGTGTGTGTACGTGAGTATACACAAGCTTTATTTACTGCCTGCAACCGCAAGCCACCTTTCTCTCACCGCTTCCTGACACCTCGGTGCACTGGAACAAACGTGAACGTCTCCCCCACCACTTCTCCCTGCTCTGCCTCTTCTCCTCCCCCTTCTGCTCTCCCCCCTCCCTCTTTCTCTCTCTTCCCTTTGCGCCATCTCCTCCCCGCAATCTACCGCAGGCCCTCCATCTCTCCGGCCTGTCAGCGTGCTTTTTCATTTGGCTTGTTGCTACAGGGGGCTCGACGCTGGCAGATTACAACTCGGCAGCCAGTCATTTTCGATTTATCAGAGCCCCCTCCCTGTGTGCACCCCCCCTCAGCCGGCCACACTCACTACCCTCGCCAGCATCAATCCAGACACACAGCAATTCCTCATCACCCCAACACCCAACACACCTCAACCCTCCTCTGTTCCCTCCCACCTACCGTATCTTCCTCCTTCGATCAGCGCAGAAAATTTAGCTCGCATGCCCCAAGACAAAAAAAAAAAAAGAAACAAGAAAGAAATATTGTGGCAGTGGAAGCATTCAAGTTAGAGAGGCAGCTAGTGCTGTATTATTACTTAGGCCTTTGTCACTGGTGATGACCCGGGAGAGTGGAGAATATCGATCGTGTGTCACTCAAGGCATTCAGCAGATTGCATTGACAAAGCTTGTCGGGCCTTTAATAGCAAGGTTAGCAGCCTTGGCTGGTACCCAGGAGAAAACTCTAACTGTGCCCTATTTCATGGTGGCTTTTAACCATTCCCTGGGTCCAGAGAGTGGATTGATAACGGTAAGGAAGTAATTTTACTCTCATAATTGCCTTCCTGTGGTTGACATTTGTGGCCCTCAGTGCCTGTAAAAGTGCCTTTCCAAGAACACAAGAAAGAGGGCCAGCATTGTCTGGTTGCTTTTTGTGACAGAAAATAGCATCACATGAACAAAGATGTGGTACACTTAAAAAAACATGGTGGAGGAAAAGGGTAGGGGGGATCAAAAGAGGTGTACAAGTGTGATTTATGAGTTGAAGGAAGTCCATTACTCGCTAGAGGAAGCCCAGACCAAAACACAAACACAGTAAGGGCATGGCTTGCAAAGAGGTCATGGAGTAATTCTTTTGCCCTGCCAAGATCGCTGATAGCTGCTGAAAACACTGCTTGTCAGAGGAGGAAAAAACGGACAAGATTTTGATCTCACTGTAATTCTCAACATAAATAAGAGCACTAAACCACCTAAACAGTCTCTCTTTGAGCCAAGTGATGTGGAACTAGGCTGAAATGTAACAGGTCCCCTGTGTGTTGTAATATGTCTTACACACATGTGGGGAAGCTATTTCTACAAGGCGTGTAGTCATTGCTGGATGCAGGTCAGGTCTTGCGTGGCAGGTAGCTATTCTCAGTGCTGTGTAGGCCTAAATCTTAGCGCTGGAACATATTTGACTTGTTTTATTTCCACAGTAAAGCTGACATTAAATAAAGAATTCTGTGTTTATTTTCCATGGTTGGAGTTATAGAAAAGAAAGTAAGATGTCAATGTTCCATCTTGTGTAAAAGCATCTTTCTTTGAACCCTTACAAATAAGTGCCCCAGTTAGTGCTGCTGTACGAAGGCTTTTCAAGTTGGAACTAATTTCCAAAGTTCCAACTTTTTAAGTGCCGTTGCTGAAAGTTTTTCAGCTTAAAACTGATATAGATGTACATAATTGTACATAAGTGTGTCTTTTCTCATGCAATTGCTTCTGTTTTAAATATTGCTCCATATTCATTCAGTAAATTCACATCACCCATCTGAGTTTCGATGTGTTACCTTAGTTAAAGTAGTAAATATTGTGTATAGATAATTTCAATTTCATCATTATCCTTCCGTGCAACTAGTGACACTTAGATCAATCAGAAGTTGATTAGTGAAGGTTCTACAGTAAATGTTGCTAGCTTCCTTTATCGAAAAGGTATAATGGATGATTATGTTCAAAAATGTTATCTTTGCCAGCACTGATTATGAAATGCTAAGAGGAAGGAAATTCTCCATCACTACCCTTCAGTAGTAAAGTTAATGTTAATACTGGCTAATAATAACTGTGGTGAAGTTCAAAGGAAGAAAAAGCGATGCATGGGTGGTGGTCTACAAAAATGCATTTATAAATGTAAATGGGCAAGTATGTAAAACCTTAATATGATACCCGGATATAAGTTAACACTTTTAAAGCAACATTACACAAGAATTGGTATTTTTGCATCTTGGCGCCCCATACTGTTTTACTTGTACAGAGGTGATTTACAGCAGCTCACACCAGGACTCCAGTCTGGATAATATTACCTGGATCATCCGCATTGTGGGGCCCATAGAGCATGCGCACTAGAAACTTGAATAGGGATAAAATGATCTGATCATGTGGCTCTATAAAATTTTCAAATGTTATCAGAGTGAATGGATCACATTCAGATAGGGAAATGAGTCATTTCAGGTGGGTTACAGCACTCAATAAAGTTTATTCACTGTTTTAAAACCTCTTCTTTTACAATGTAAGCTTATGTAACAAATTATTTTTGGGCCCATGTGCATGGTGTTGTAATTACACATCAAACTGCCTTCAAAGCCTGCCACACCTCGGGGGAGCTTGGTGTAAACACCTGCACTTGCCCAGTGCTCTGAGCTCCAGCTTCCAGTGCAGGCAGTGTCAACTAATAGTGCCACTAGCTGCATGGCTAACTGAGCTAACTAGCTAGCAGTATCTACAATTAGCAGCAGTTAGCGGTGAGGCCCTGATCTGTTGAGCAGTAAATTCTTCAGATTTGGTGCTCATTGTAGCTGTGTTTAGAGGGGTTTGCATGAGCCCTGAGTAGGTTGGAAAATATGTACACACAGAAGACCAAGCTAGCTTCTTTATAGCTGAAGACCCATAGTTGGTGTAGTGCAACAGAGTGCCATAAAGCTTGACACTCTTTTCGCTGAACCCAAGTTACAGTCTGCAAGAACAGGCGTTCCGGCGGTAAGTCAGTGTATTACAAGTCAATGTACCATCAAAATAATTTTTGAAACTGTTATTTTGAGGTGAAATAGTTGAATAATGTCACTAAACAATTGGCCAGTAATATCTACAGTATAAATCTGTGTGCTCTCCCAAAATATAATTTATAAATACTGTTTGGAATACTCGCAAATAGTCAAACAGAGCCTCTAACAACAGTAGCAGTACAGATGCATTGGAAGAGACTAATTCAGAATTATTTACGGAACTCAGAACCTGTGGTTTAAAGTATTGAATGGCATAGGGCAATGTCATACAACACTTTTACAATCAGATGTTTTTATAGGTTAGGTGTCACAGAATATTTCCTCTTTCTCAGTTTTATCTGGATCTTTCACATGCTCAATTCATAATTATAATATTTCCATCAGCACATGCAGGCAGCACTGAAGCAATGCAGAAATTGCTTTCTGTTAGATCTGCAGCCTGTCTGCTGCCTACCAGCCCATTATGGGCACATTCCAGCTGCATTTTTATGACCAGTTAGATGATAGGGAGTCAGGTACGCCATCAATGTTTTTTCACTATAATGTTAATGGACAATGTTCTGTCATCATCATGGCTTTATGCTCCATCTTGCAACAAAAAAGCGTACAGTATGTTGTTGCATTACATGCAAATTATTTCCTGTCTCTGAAGTACTGATTACTTCAATTACAATCATGTTGTTTGGCTGTATTTTTGTTGCCCTTGGCTTTTTGCTGTCTCCCATTACCAGTCTGTTAAAGCGGCCAGAGCAGATGTTTTCTTACATACTCCTCACGAAGCAGGCAAACTGAGGCCGCTATTAATACAGTGGGAGCGTAGCACTGTCTTGTTTTATGACTTGATAACGACAGATGTGAATTTCAGGAAGGTGACTAACTGAGGATGTTTACAGCAGGGATTAGTGATAACAGCAAGGCACCAGGCAGACACCCTGGGTCAGCCAAATATGAAATGTATATCCTGCCATCAGATTTTACTGCCTTCTCTAATCCCTGGAATAGCAGTGCAGATGGAGCCAAATGCAGGTAAGGTGAGACGCTATCATTCTTGATGGTTTACACCAGCATGTAATCACAGCATGGTGCTTGATAGGCAGGACCGCCTGTTCACTAAATAGCAATATCCACCTGCTGACCAGAGATCAGCTTATGACCCCATGACCTTAATATCCACTGGGTTATAAAATACTGTGACTGGTTGAGAAATAATTGCAGGTATGCAAACAGTTAATCACAGAGGGCTTGTAGTTAGTTGTAGGGTATTCACAGTAATGTGATTAATATGAGTGAATGATGTAATGTTTTAGCCCTTTAAATGTTCTGTACTTTGCATTAATCAGCACTGCCAGTGTCTTCTACAGTTGTCACTAATGTGTGTAAAATCCAATCACAGTCATTCTCGTGTGTTCTTCCACAGTGGATATTGAGTTAATGAATAAATGAAATGTTTAAAGTGGGATTTTCTCTGAAAGATTTCAGTGGAATGTCTTTTAATCAATCTCAATTATCTTATATGTTTTCTAGCTGCATTTACTGCATTACTTCCCAGCCAGTAGTTCTCCCTCGCCTCGGGTTTAGCATAATGACAGAGCTTTGACCTATTTATATTGTCTCTACTAAATAGTCACAGCCAGGCTACGGTGCTCTGCCATTTTTCAAATGTTTGTTATCTTCTCCTCTCTCCTTCTGAAAGGCTCCGGTTATGCATTTTACTTTTTTCAGCAGCATGTGTCACGGCAAGCACTCTGCTGCTATTCCTGTAACATAAAAAAAGCCGCCGATCCCTAAACTAGAAGCGTTTGTCTATCATATTACCACCGCACATGAGCCGCACACAAGGCTTGACCCAGTGTTAAGTGTCTGCGCTAAATTTCATTGCCTCCATCTACTGGAAGGCCTGCCAATATACTGGCAGTGAATTCCTGGAGGAAAATAAATGGCAATAAAAGAGAGAAATGATAGCCCCTGCAAGCCGATAGGAGAGGGCTTTTTTCTGCTGTCTTTTTTCCATACAGCTCTTTATTGAGGCTGCCCAGCTCAGGGAGCTGTGATTTGGCACATTGGCTGTGGCTTTAGTTGGATGGCTCCCTAAAAGCCAGTACTGAAGTAACGACTCAGTAGCACAGATTGAAGAGCTGGGGAATCATGTAATTAATTGCACGCAAATTTCTTTGATGAGTAGTTATGTGGTGATGAGCGCTCAACTGGGCAGCTAGCAGCATCTTTTTGACCCCCCTGGCCTAGCAGTTTCCCAATGCATTCTGGGAAGCAATCTAGTAACAGTGTTCTCCTGGCCAGCTTTCTGTCGGCTGTACATGGGGAATGTTAGAGCTCATGGAATTGGAGGTGCGTAAAGTGGGCAGGAGGGTTATTTTACTGCCACGCTGGGCTACTATAACAAGATGTTCAGATATGATCTGAGAGAGTAGAGGTCTCCCGCTGCTCTTATATTATCTCCCACCCCACCACACACTTTTTCTCCACCTGCTCAGTTCATTATTAAATCTGGGAATTGTCCCCATAACTCAATCCACCAGACTACAGCATTATATGACCATTTGTGAGAATGGAGAAGGGTGATTGCGACGCAGGGCAGAGGATGGATGTTAAAAGCATATTGATTTGTCTGTAATGTCGTCATAGATCAGAGATTTATGGCAATATATAAATGCAGCCACAAGCTCTAGTAGCCTCCAGCCTGCGGTGGAGGAAATGGAGTCCTTAGGATGACTGATGAGATCAAGACAGTGCCCTCAACCACGTTTACCCCCCTCCTCTCATCCCCCCGAGCCTCCATTTGCCTCCTCCTCCTCCTCTAAGGATGCTCTCACCCTGCGGCTGCTGTGACTAGTCCTTAGCGGCTCCATATCTTTGCGTTGGCTTCACATTCCAACACAGAGGCCCGAAAAGCCTCCTCTGTGGCCTGAGATTGGTCGGAGTGGGTGCATCGGCCTCACTGATCTCTCCCCTGCTAGAAAAATGATGCCTGACAAGGTCGCTAGAGATCACTGCCACTCAATGATGCTAGAGGATTGAAAGGAAATGGAGCTTCTCCATGGTTACATGCCTAGGTACTAATAAAAACTGTTGACTGTGAGTGACATCCTGACCACAGGCAAACAGTTGGCTTTAGGATAAACATGCCAAGTGTTTTTAATGTCTTTTAGTCACAGTGATGAAAGAACACACAACATCCATGTTCAACCACAGAGATAAAAAGAGGTATTAAGGGTTATTTTCACACTGTATGCCACACACAGAGCGAACAGTAAACAAATCTGGGGCAATGGAAGCCAAGCGCTGATGCTCAGTGACAGGTTGTGAGCGAGGGTGGCAGAGGGGGTTATGGGTGACGAGAGGGCCAGGGGGGGCTCCTGTCGGTGGCAGTTAAAGCAGCTGGGCCTCAGAGCCAAGCACAGGGTCAGAGCCAGGCCACGCTGGTGGGCTTGCCCACACAGCCACTGTCAAACAGATGACGTAGGGCCTGTTGTCGCGCCCTCACAAGCCCTGACAAACCCTCAGCTCCTCTTTTTACAAAACAGTCTCTTCAGATAAAGCTGGCTGCGAGGTTAAACAGGCCCAGCAGTTTCCAACTGCTGTTGTCGACCAGCCCAAGGTAGTTTCACTAGATGGGCTCACTGTGAGGCTGATGTGATGTAGAGGCTGGTAGGGACATAATTAGCAATGCTTAATGTGGTCTAATGTTTGGCAATGGCGTCTCCTAAGGCTGTACGAGAGCGCCCGCATAAAGTCGACAGAAATTCTTCAAGTTGTTCATTTTAACTGCTGAGTCGTGAAGCTCCCCAGCACTTTAATAGCCCTGGTATATAGACCTGTGAAGCTAGCATAAAGGAGATATTCAAAGTGTAGTCAGTGGAAACCAAGGGGATTTGACAGTGCCGCAGGAAATAGACAATTTATTATCAGCAACACAGCCTAGGTAGTGGATTATCTATAAAACTTTCATGGTCCTCCCTCAGTGGCATGCAGCCATAAAACTTCCCAAATGAGGGACTTGTTAATTTACTTGTTAAAGCAAATTAAAAATTTATAAGCGCTTTTAGGTAAATGAGATCCTCTTTCATTGCTGCCCTAGTGGGATTTTCGCTGCCAGATCCTGAGAGGACAGGTTAGCTGTTCTGAAAGCCGCGGAAGAACAATAAAAGCCGTTAAATTGTTCCAGGTTTTATTACCGCCGAGCTCCGCAGCTGCTGTTGTGCGTAACTAAGGGAAACCAGGAGCTGATGGCTATCCCACTGAGGCCAGTACAGAAAACGGAGCCCAGTTCTCTCTATGTCTTTTTTTTTTTTTTCGTGGGATGAGGGATGGGGGGTGCTGGGGGTGGAGTTGCTGGGGCAGGCCAGTTGTGTATGGCTCTGTTTAAAAAGGCCTTTGTGGTTAGAAATGTTAGCAGGCCTACTTTTGAGCTTGATTGCATTGAGTCTGTAGTGCAGCCCTTGAGAATAGGTCAATACACTTGTAAAATTCCACTATGGCAACGGTGAGCACTTTTCTGTAAGTGAGAAAATAATTGACTCCACATGTTCAAGACACTGTTGTAAAAGCTGTTTTAGCGTACATTTGAGGGGAACAGTGTTAAATGAGATATTTCATAATTTTTCTGAACTCTGATCTGAGAATATAGTGAAGTGTTTACTGTATGCTGTGAATCACATTTAAGTGTCTGAATAACACTCTTACCCATCTGCTGCTACTTGTAACAATACTGAAATGAAAACATTCCATTCTGATTTTGTCTCTTTGATGACTTTTTCTACATTGTAAAGAAAGGCATTGTGTGCTCCGGCAGACATGTCAAGGTTAGTACTTGTGAGGCATACATGACATTCAACAGAATCTTCAGTATTTTATGTGGCAGCCAGCTCAAATAATGCTGCTGTGACTTTATCTAAAAAGACGCTTGTTTATTTCAGATTTTTTTGAAAAGCAAGGTCCCTCAGCTATTCCTCGTTTAGCTAAGGACTAATTGAAATTCAAGAGCATGGAGAGTGTATGAGTGAGTATACAGTTGGTTCTATGAGAAGAACCTAGCTGTGGTCAAGGCCAGTCTACAAAACGGCAATCTTTTAAAACATTATTGGAAATCCATACCACAGTAGACCTTTGAAGTGGAAGTCAGTGACAGCTCATTTGCCTCTATATTATCTATGTAGACAGGGTGAACTGTATTCTCTGGCTATTAGCGCATCTTTTTTCAAATATGTTTGCTTTAATATCAGACTGTTAAGAGAATACTGGCCTCTTTTGTATTCACATCCTTAGACCGGCAATAGACTATTTTTCTGCTTCAACGTATCATTATGAAGTAAATGTTGATTGCACACTATAATGGATATAGAATAATAAAACCAGCAGCGTTCACATTGGTTCCCTATAAACCTTTCTCTCTCTTACACTATACAATTCTGTCTTCTTCCAGACAAATGGTCACCCAGTGAAAGGAAGGTTAACTGGCAATCTATTTCTTTTATACACTGAATGATAGAATAAACGATTTCCCCTCTCCTGTTGTTATTTGTGACTCAGAGAAACAGAAATGATCCAGTTGTCTTTGCAATTGCAGTGCCAATGACAATACACCTTGACCCAGTCTGCAACTATATATATATATACTATATATATATATATACACGTATATTGCCCAGCCCCTTAGTACTACTGCAGTTATTTCAATATTTACTAACATTGGTAACACTTTGACATGCAGCTATCAAGTGAAAAGTGATAATCACCAAAGTGGGTGTTTGCTGAGTCTCCACAGACAATATGACACTGTGAAACTTTCACTTAGTTATGTTTATTACTTAAAACTCAGTCCCTGACATTACTATCACATAATATTCGTTTTAGGGGATGTTCAGTTGTCACCACTGGACTATCCAAATAAACTATGGCAGTAACAGTTTGAATAGTTGCTAGAAGCTTAAGTAGAAGCGTTTGTTTTTTTAAAGAATGATTGATAAGAAATTTTAAATGATTTCTCATACTTGCGGGCTGAACTGTTTCATGCTGAGGTTTGAGCTGCTCTCTTCCAAAGCCTCACGCTGACTGCTGATTGAAAACAGTTGTTGATTCTCTACTTCAGTAAATTCAGACTGGTAAGAGAGATGAGGGGGGAAAAAAACCATCCCCTAACACAGAACAGATTGCAGGAAAACAAGACCTCACTGTGCGGAAATTAATGGCAGATGCACTTACTAGTAGTTTAAATGTTTCATTAGATGCTAATGTCTCGCTGTGTCTTTAATTGTTGTGAAATTAGCCTCTGGAATATTAAAACCATCTGTTTGTTATCTTCCTGCAGGGCCAGTTCTTACCCAGGCTGCACAGATACAGTAAGGTCATTAAATAAATGCATCCGTATGCCTCAACCTGCGTCTTAATTAATGTCTTTATGCTGTTGCATCAGTACAGCACACCAGCCTGGGGAATCTGCAAACACATCTTTCCAATTTAGATCACTGTTGAATGCAGTGAAGTGCACTGGCGTTTATTAATAGGTTTAAAACTAAAGCTAAGTTTAAAGAGGCTATTGGTAAGACAGGGTCAGAATTTTTGTTGAAAACATTTTAAAAAATGAACATCAACAGAATATGAAGAAACAACAGTGATGACATTATGTCAAAGACATCTACTTAGCATGCTAACCAGCTAGCCCCGGCCTGCCCTGTCTCCGAATACCACTTTGTACTGCAAGAGTTGGTATTCTGATAGCCCCCATAGTTTAACCTGGGAGGTGAGTGGGAGTTTGTTATGCTTTACAAGCTTGTTTAGCATTTAGTGTAATAAATGAACACAATAAATTTATATATTTTCAAGAAAGGAAATACTCTTAGGTTTGATCGCACAGAGTCGCCAGCAAAACCATTGTTTTCCTATGGTATGGCAAGCCTTGCAGGTGTTCCCCTCCTGCGCTGTTTATAGTTTTCTAGCAGTCTTTAGAAGTTGAAATATGTGCAACTTTTCAGCACATGGTGTGGAGCTGCCACCCGGCTCCACAGGCGTACCACGCTGTTTTGTCCAAAACAGGCTTTTCCAAGGCTTTTTTATAGCAATCTCACGCAACAAGTCTCTTTGTGATCAGATCTTTACATCTATCTACTATACATTTATGTTCAGTAAAAGAGTTTAAATGATGAGTGTAATTGCCTTTTTAACTCTTCATAAAACACACTTCACTCAAACTTGAGATCAATGAAATAAATTGCCTTAAACAGTTTGTCTTTCCACAATAACATCCAGTTTGGTCAAAATAAATCCTGAATTCACTGAGTGAGATTTGAGAATATTCTGGCTCTACATGCCGTATTTTGCCCACTTCTGATGCAAGAATCACCTCTGTACTGTATCCTCCATCTTCAAACCGGCACCCATTGGTCTCAGAGGTTCAGTCCGAGTCTGGTGTCCAGCCGTGTTCATGCACTGGCTGCTAAACCAGGTTAAGCTAAGACTCGTTGCCCACGAACACTCTCCCCATGATCAGAGGTCTTGGACCAGGGAAACTCTAGGTTCACTGACTCCATGACTGACTGAGCCATGAGCTAATGAGCTAATGGTAGCTAGCAACAGCCAAGAAAGACTAGCAAAGAGCAGCAGATGTCGGTGATACTGGTGATATGCTGCCCCCTATCTTTTTGGAGTAACCTTTGAATTAACCATATTTGACAAACTACACCTTTCAAAGGCTATAAACATATAGAGAATGACTTGCAGGCTGTAATAAGTAGGAGTGATCAGAACAGCATTGTTATGGCATAGGTCACAGAGACTGCCCCCCGCACACACACATGCGCTTCTCATTTAGATTTATCATCAGACAGCAGGTCATTAAATTTCAACTTCACTTTTTGATGGCACTGACCACCAGCATTCACTCCATTTGCTTAAGACATCCATTAATCACACCATAAAAAGAAATGAATCCATCATCTGAACCTCCGAAAGGGGAGAGTGGAGGAAAAAAAACACAATTCTCTGAAGTAATTTAAGGGAGCTCAGGGGGAAATTAAAGCGAACAAGCTGAGGGATACGTTTTCAAATAGCTGTGTAATCAGGTCCCAAGCTATGTAATAGCCCTGAAAGATGAGCCGCTCTTTATTGGAATGTCTTTATTAGACATGTTCTTCAGACATTACACACTGTTAAATTTGTGCAAGATTTCTGATTTCATGGAGTACTTTCCCACTGATAAGCCAGGATACAGACGGTGTGATTATGTGGTTTCACTACTGCAGAGTCAGTTTGATACCACATTGATTAACACAAGACAAATCTCTATATCTTTCCCACACTTGCCTGATTATATTCTTTATAAGCTTACCATATATGAGTTTGGTTTTGAGCTGTGGATATGTGATGCAGAAGCCAGCAGCAGCTTTCAGTAAGGTCTGCTTATTTTCTTTTGTCTGTGTGCACATTCATAAATGCATGAGTATGCTGGCGTGCGCTGCCCGGTGTTGTCAGCAGGGACACAGGCTGGTTAATAAATATTATAGGTCAACATGTTTTGATGAAGGAGCCACAGACTGGGGCGCAAACAGTTTCCCTCGCCCTTTCTTCAAGGATCAGTTCACGGACCGTGGTGGATGAGATATTATTCCCCTTTTTCTCTCTAAAAATATGTAAACTCCCTTCAGACAAACTGGCATTTACAAGAAAAAGAGAGAAAATGTGCCCTGGTTTTTGTGGGAATAAAATGTGTTGGAGGTAATTAGTGCTATCACAGCACAGGGCATTGGTGTGCATGTGTTTGTGCACGTGCCACAGTTGGTTCTTGTGTACTCTCCCAAGCCTTGTCTCAGCACTGTCGGAACACATAGACACTCACTTATGCACACATGTACACACACGTATTCAGACAACGTGCACACACAGAGTCAAACAGGCCCATCAGGCATTCCCAATGCTCAAACTCTCTTATCACATTCAGCACTCTGGCAAATCCACCCGCCTTCCACCCATCATGCAATTCTCCCAAGGAATAGGATTCCTTTCACACTGCTAATGGCTACAGAAAAGGGAACATTTTCATTTTAATTATCCGCTCAACTCAAGGGTTCATTTGGTATTCCCCCACCTTGTGCCCTTTCATCGCACTAAATGATGGCCGATACCTAAAAAGAGAATACTGAAAGGAGTAAAAACAACATATAGCTCTGTCCCTTCTCTTCAGAGCACGAGAGGGAGGGGAAAGAAGAGGGCCATCATCTTGTAGTCCAAGTCTTTTGTGTGTGCAGCGCCATGCTCTGCTTTTCCTATTAGGTGGCAGAGCAGCCGTTTACTGCACTGTCCCATAAAGCCGTCTTTTTATGTGCTTTGAAATGAAACCTGCAGCGTTTGTCTGGTCTGGAAGGAGCAGCATGGGAGCTTCAGACGACATCAATCGCAGACTTGGACGGGGACTACAGACCCCACCTCCTTCCACTCCGCTCCACACTCCCAAGAGTCTTTTATTGTTCTCCAGATTTTGAAGGGCCTCAGATGCTCGCCGATTGGCACGTCCTGCTCTTTATTCTTGTCATTTTGCAGCATCTCGAACAGAGTGTCTAGAGGATGACACTTGCTGAGCTCCTGCTGCCTCGGCATGTGGTGTCTGCTTGGAAAGGATAGTGGCTCCATTTGAAGGTTCTGGAAGGGTCTTTGTCCCTGTTCTCTATTTCGTGGGCTGAGAGGAGTTTCATACTGCGAGATCAGATGGTGTCTATCATTGGCAAGCGCAGTGATGGCTGCTGAATAGGCTCAGAAACATGACAGATTTACAGAGACAGCGCTGCAGTTCCTGCCAGTTCTCACATATTCATGAACCGATTTCTGTGGGATGCCTTCCCTAGCAAGCGTTATCCATGTAAAGCTCTAAACTGCAGTGTTAACAGTTTTGCTTCATGTTGTTAACCCTTGGTCTCTTTGTGTGTTTTGTTTGGCAGCTGAAGCCAGGGCAGAACAACTGTAAGGACAGCGACAGCGAGAGTGTAAGTGGAGAGTCCAAGCCGTCCATCAGGAGCAGCTCCAGAGACAGACTGACAGATGTGAGTACATTCACAAACAAGCTCATGTCAGTAGCAGTTTGAGCCTCTGTCAGGGCTTTTTGTTGACATTTCTTCCTCGTGTGTCATCTTCTTTAAAATAATCTTGGTTCATATTTTTGCATTTTAAATATAGACCCAAAAAAAGAAACAAGAAGAAAAGACAGTTATTGGAAAACAAAGTCTGGGCGAATATATTACTAATTACAACTGCATCTTCTCTACAGATGATTTCATATTTGTCTGCATTGTTCAAAGTGTTCATAATGTTTGGCAGATTGCATATCAGCTGTGCTTAAAGGTGCCTTGTGGAGTTTTCTTGTAAAGACACAAAAGTTATGTTTGCCTTCAGTGTGATTCACCAAAACACAAAAAATGTTGAGGGAAATGCCTCCACGTAAAATATTTGGTCCTCATGTGTATTCAACAGCCCTTGCTGACACATTAGTCAGCGCAATAACTAGGGGCATTATCATTATCACCTGTTGAGCAGTAGAACACTGTGACCCACTCATAAAAATGTGCTTCTTTGTGCTGCAGGTCAAAAACTCCACAGGTTACCTTTTAATAAGCAATTTTGACAATATATATTAGAAAACATGAGAGTTGTGGAAAGTCCTAAAAAATGTTGAGTGCAGAAGTGACTAGTTTAAAGACCTGAATCATTGTAATTACTGTATCGACGTGAGTCATATGTCAGCGAGGAAAAAATAGTAGTGGTAAGTTTTTTGAGTTGATATAAGTGTTACATATTGTATTGCTTTGAGAATGTTCATGTTAATATTTCATTATCACTAATTTACACACAAATTAATCTACTAGAATTATTTATTGGTTGCATTCCTTTCCTTAATAAGAGAGTTGCACGTGGACAGTTAGATACTTGTTAACATGCAACCTTATGTCAAACTATCGAATGTAAAAGGCAAAACCTCTCAGAGCCATTCTGCACTATAAAGCTAGAGAATTATGTCGATATTATAAATCAGTACATGTTCTTTCAGCTCAAGTGTTACAAATTCTATGTCAGTTTCATAATTCAAGTATCATTATGTGTGTATTGAACCTACGGTATGTCACACAGACAAAAGGTAAGTTACTGAAGTTATACTATCCATTTTGTCAGGATTTCTTTTGGTGTGGAACCAATAAAATTCAGCCTCAGCAGAGCACCTTGTGGTAAATCTTAAATGATCATAAGTGTGCTCTTGGAGTACTTGAGGTGAAGAGCACTCACTACATCCTACACATGCACACACACACACACACACACACACACACACACACACACACACACACACACACTCCCAGAGGTTCTTTATGACTGATACAAAAAAAGACACTACTTACCCAGGTCCTTGTTCCTTGTGGAGGAGCTGAAGGCAAGCATTAACTGACAGAAGAAAGAACGGTTGTGTCCCTGCGCCCTGTGACATATTCCAAGATGTAAAGCGAGCAGGCTCGAGGGACCTTGCTGCCCACCCCTGCTCTTTGATTTGTGTGGAGAATCTACAGCGAAGCGATCAGATATCTAGCCATAATTAAAGCTGTCAGTTGGGAGGCGAGCTAGTCTTTGAGAAAGACATGGCCAAACAACTGAAGCAAAACTGATTCTGCATGTAGCTTTATGATGCTTGACTGGGCATGAAATGAAATAAGTAATTTGATGTTGACAACAGAAATTGAAATGATACTTGCTGATTTCTGTCAGACTGCACTGTGGTGACTGTGCAGCAGTATACAAGGGCAAATTTTGCTCAAAGCCCCACTCTAGCCCATGTTACTTCCTGTTTTGGCATGTCAGGGTCAATATTATTAGCATGTGTAGCGATAGCATGGATATTAGCATGAAAGTGATAGCGGCCGTCAAGCTAACCGAGTAGCAAAGTACACACCCATTGAGTCAAAGAACAAGTGAGAGCTGCTGCTCATTGACAGACTGATTCAGCAAGAAAATATTTTGTGGTTGTCCTTCTGGTGTCCTCCTCAACTCCTGGTGATTTATGAGTTTACTTTCTGCCTAAAGTACCTGCAAAATGCTGCTAACTGTAGCTACCGTTAGCTAGTAAGCTCATTTAGCTGTGTAGTTAGCAGTTAGCCTCTCACATGATCCCATGGGGAAGCAGATGTAAACAAAAATGGAGATAAGTCTGGTGCAACAACTTGCTGTAGTAACATATAAGTAGACGAAAACAAAAGCACAAGGTTAAAGGAGGATGTGTTGGGTGACATGTTCAGCTTGGGTTTTGTTTTCTTCAGTGAGAACTGGAGGTGAGATTTTAAGAAAGAATGCTAGAAGGTTTGCTTGTTGCTTGGCAGCACTGTCAGCTGCTCCAGGATGCCTCTCTCATTACTTGTTGTGGTCCGGCTTGGAAAGTACCGATGTAATCATCCAGATTTTGAATCATGAATATCAAATATGTTTGATGTTATCGGTCGGTCCAGATGCGACTGTGAGCAGTTCAGGAGGCTTCACTGGATATGTTAACCCCTCACATTGCCAGATAATCTGTGCTGAACAGCATTGTTTGAACGGTCACTACTCTAGTTAGACTAAGATAGCTAAGAGACCTTGTGGAATATAGAGAACACGCCACTCACACACATCTCCCTCCTGGAGCTTCAGGAGACCAGCAGCTTCTACTATAGTCATACATCAACACATCATACATCATCATTGCCAGATAACGACTCAGAAAATAGGTTTTAAAAAGGTTGACATAACTATCTCTGCAGCTGGCCTGGTTGCATTTGGTTTGTACACTGAGCATGATATTAAATGTAATCTTTAAGGGACAAGCCAAAATATATTAAAACACTACAAGTAACTATTCCAGTATGTGTTTTAGAGGTCTTAGAGACCTTTACTGCAAGTCATTTATTTAACCACTGTCTGAAATTCCATAATCCTTTGGCAACCATATAATCTGCCTTGACCTCATCGGCCAACCACTTCCCTCCATTTAGATTACATTTCTGTGATGATTGCACTTTGACTTATTACACACTAATGATAAAACATGTTAAAACAGTTACATCATGTTATGGTCTGTTCTTATCACTCAGTCACTGCATATGCCTTAAGGATAGTATCACTGTTGCTTTGTTTGAATATTGGGTATGAAATCAGCCGCCGAAAAGAATATAATTTACAGAAACAGCCAATGTGTTTACTTTGAGTAATTGTATCAGAACATTGTCTGAAATTTCAAATTATATCCGTAATTTACTTTCAAAA
Organism: Pagrus major; assembly: GCF_040436345.1. Taxonomy (NCBI): domain Eukaryota; kingdom Metazoa; phylum Chordata; class Actinopteri; order Spariformes; family Sparidae; genus Pagrus; species Pagrus major. Next base: position 12,224,381 of record NC_133227.1, on the reverse strand, counting down.
TGTCAGGCTTTCTCAGAAACGCTCTATTTTCCCCTCTCCTGACGTTCTCAGGAAGCATCTATCGCCCTCTCTATAATCACTTCCACCTGAACTGGCATCTCAGCCACTCAGTACACTCTGGAGGACAGATGGAATGGCAGCCCAAGTTCCCCCTGCTTCGTCTGGTCAAGACACCCCACAGGAGACTGAACATGTCTTCAGAAGAGCTGCTGAAAGCTGGGCAGCATGAAGACAGACTTTTAGACCCCCATGTCACTTTAGATGGTCACACTATGTGAGGCTTCATCTCCGGTCCCAACAGGTTTCTGAACAAGTCCCCTCCAGCCAGGCTGTAAAAACCCACTTCACACATCACAAGAGGTGCAAGTCGTAGCTTTTGTAGCAGAGCACTGTTCCCCAGACTGAAAGGAGGAGGAGAAATAAAATGCAAAAAATACCAATAGAAAAACCTATTTTACCAGGCAATGATATTCTTTGGGTTTCGTCTATTTTTCTAATTCTAATTAATAATAAAATTAATATAATTATAATTAAATATAAAATAATAGTTACAGAGTTGCTGTTACAGATGAAGCTAGATGTTTGTTCAGATGATTTATGAATGCCTGTAGCATTTGGTCTGCTGCGGCAGTCCATGTGCTTGTTCTACTGAAATGTTAAAACTATTTTGGTTGTAACACTGCACAACACAACTGGAATGCTCATGTGGTTCAGCTGCACAGAGATGTTCCCTCACAGTGCAAAAACAAAGAGAAACAATCTAAGTCACTCGTTAGTACCAGGGAGCAGTGTGAGACAGGAGCCATCTTTAACCCGAACTGTTCATTAGACCAACAGTTCGCTAATGGTATTTGCTGTAGCACTCCCTTCCCCTCACGGAGCGACTATGCTCCGATGAAGCAGATGAACTGAGTTTGCCGGCCTGGCACTGGCTGGCAGGGAGATAGAGGCCAGAGGAGGTCAGGCCTGGCAGCCTCCTTTCTCCCGCTCGCCTTCCCTCCTCACTCAGTCCTGCCAGCTCATTAAGGCCTACAAATGGCACATCAGCTCGGCTGTGTTTGCCTCAACCCCAAACCCCAGCTAAATTGGCAGGCTTAGCCGCATTTGCTCTGAAGCGCTGGGCTCCCTTTTGGGTTCGTTTGAAGCCGACATGGCAGCCACCCCCCACGTCCCCCACCACACCCCACCCCTTCAGTCTGGGTGGCAAGCATTCAGGCAGGCAGCAGTCCTGAGCAGAGGGAGTCTGCTGGATCAGGGAGGGCAGGGAGCTTGGGATGAATCACTCCCGTTTAGTCTCTGCGGCAAGGGGTGAAATGCCATCATTACCCGGCTGCCTATCAAATAAATTGGCAATTACGGGCCTGGGATTGCGAGTAAACAGCATGTTACTCCTTTTTTTCCACCCAAGGCTCTTGATGAGAGGCGGGTGCAATAGAGAGAAGCTCCGGAGTACTGGGTCAGAGCCCGTCAGTCAGTGTTAGCCAGCCTGATGAGAGGCACAAGAGGCAGACTATAATGAATGCACCCCTATATTTCAGTGGCCATTTTTTATCATCAGCTAAAGCTTCCTGTTGTATCCTGTTTTCGCTGTTCTACTGAGTAAACTCTGCCTGTCAATTGAAAACAGATGCAATGTTATCTAATGCTCTGGACAATATCTTTATATAGAATATGGTGTGGGATACCCTGCTGTAACATAGGGTAATGATTTATGTGTTGGCCTGGTTACACAGGTTGTAACACTATCATTAATACTAACATTTTATTGGTGTTTCTCCAGACAGTTTTGCATGCTGGTTTTTCCAACTGAAATGAAAATGTGAAAATTGTGGGTTCCTGAAATCCATCTTCATGTGTCCTGGCTCCTCTCACACGAGAAGGATTTCTTGCGGTGAGGTCTTTGAAAGTTGTTTTGTAATGAGACATCTGGAAGTGATATTGTTAAAAGTCAAGCACATCGTCTTCCCGAGCTTTTGAAGCGGTTTCAGCCCAAACACTGCTCCAGTCTCTCTATGGCCAGTTAAACTGAACTCCGTTATTACTGGCGTTCCGATGAAAACACGGCAGTCTACTCAGAATCCTGTGTGCATGTGGTGAAACCATTTCAAATGCTCAAATTACGGCTTTTGGAAAGGGATTAATGTCATGAAGTATATTTGTTGTAGTAAAAATCACTATTATGATTAAATTAGCTGGAGCTTGCCAAGACTTCACATAATGTTTTGTTCTTGACCTCTGAGTACAGTCTTTTTCCGTTTTGTCTGTACTGAATCTTACTGTCCAAGTGAACTGCTTATGTAATGTGACCAGAACTGGTCTGCATTACACTATGCCCATCCCACCTCCTCAGTACATTCTCCAATTATTTCCTGACACTCTGATGTAAATGAGGTCGCAGTCCCCCTACATGTCCAGATATGCTGGCCAATTTGCTCCGACACAGAACTTGTAATTGCTTGCATCAATTATCCGTCTCTTTCTCTCTCTGCCTCTCAATAATTTGAAATGTTTCCTATTAGAGACAAGCATTTAGATATGGAAGTAGGAATGTTGTACCTATAATTAGCTCATTATCATGGGATCGTACTCTTTGCTGAGGCCCCAGTGTGTGCATGGTGGCAGTGTGAAATGAGCAGCAGATGCAGTGCAGGGATTATTTGACAGTCTTTTTCACTGTTTAATGGCTTTTCAGCTGGGGTGTAAATAATGTAAGTCAGTGTAGATTGAAAGACTAAAGACAATAGAAATACAGACAGTATTTTGTATACAATTCTGTTCTCAAGATGTAAATAAAATGGGACAGAATAATACCTGACATTCAACTGATTACCAATACAAAAATACACATCATGCACAGAACAGCAGATGATTTCTTACCGACAAAATAAAAACCACAAATTCACCCCATATGCAGACTGAACCCAGTGTAAGCTTTGGGGAAAAAAAGAAAAGGCTTTAGCTGTATTTTTTAAAAGAAGTTAGAATTGGGAGTGTAATAGCTGAAAGCAGTTTCACCAGCTTTTGATTTAATACTTTGAATAATGTAGAGGCCAGCTCAAAAAGTCATGAGGGATCAAATTGACTGATATCTAGTAGAAGAAGTTAAACTAAGTGTGTTTTACCACTTACATTTCAACATCATCTACTTCTGTGATCAAATAGGAAATCATTTAAAGCACACCGTTTTGACAGGATGATTCACTCTTTGATTCACGTCATTCAAGGTTCATTAATTAATTCAAAAAGAACACCTGGAACAGTTTCGAGAACATTTTTTTTGTATTTCTCAAGTCCTGTGTGCAAGTGAAGAGATCATGTCCACAATAAGAGCCTTCCACCTTATTTTTTCTCATTCATTATGCCAGATTCTGTCGTTCACTGCAGAGCTGACACTGCCAGAGGATCCAGGCACAAGATCACTTGAATTGCCTACACCTTTGACTCTAAATCAACCTGATGAATAGGCTGTCTCCCAGGAAGTGGCCAGACATGCTTATTACCACCTCTGGCTCTCCAAATCAAGCCCCCTTTTTTCTCGTCTCTCTCTCACTTTCTCTTTTATTTCTCTCTTCCATTTTCTCTCTCATTGCCTGCAGTCGTGTTGTCAGGGACAGATTTTGACACTTTGTGACATGGCAGTCGGGCAAAATTATGCTGCGCCTCCATCGTCCTGCCAGTACCCCAACAGCCAAATGTCCGTCAGGGGCCTGTGAGAGGTCCCGTTGGATGGCTCGTCTGTACAAGTGCTTGGGGCACGTCTGTCTCCCTGCCTACGTTCACAAGTGTTTAACTCAGACTCGGCTGCATCTACTCTCCAGAAATATAATTAGAATGAGAGAAGCGCAGTGTGATTGTGTGCAGTGACCTCTGAGCAGCCCTCAGGTTGAGAATGCACGGCACTAGTTTATCTCTGCTAATTATTTACCACACCTAGAGGCCTTGAACACAAAGTAAAATCTGAGGAATCAGAGGAACACAGTGACCTTTACTGTAGTTGTGTTCCTGTATACCGAGCAAAATAAGGGTCTTTAATTGTTGAAATTGATACAGAGCGAGGGTGGTGTGGTAAATACTGTTCAGGCTGATGCTGACTGAATGCAATCCCTCAGTGCTGTGGATGATAAATCTATTCTCATGGAAGATTAATGGACTGGAGAAGTGGTGTTGAATGTCATTGTTGAAGGTTGAAAGTATTGAGCGCCTGAATCCTATCCATATGTTTTCAGGAATGACATAAATAGGCTCAGCCGGAATCCATTTTGACTTATCAAGCTTAAACCAGTGCCAGAGCCCCGCGATACTTGCCAAGTATTCAGGCTCTGAGGCTTCCAATAACAAATCCTATTCCACATAATTTCCACTGAAATTGGCCATGGCCATGCGCTGCCACCCTGTTTTTGCTTTTGCCGTGCGTCTTGCAGCTCTTGGCTACGTATTACTTCCGCATTCCCTGTAACCCAACCCTGTAGCCCCAATTTTTGATGTCATACCAGGCTGTGGTGAGGGAGTCTCTACGCTCTTTGTTCCAGCCTTTTCAGTGTGGAGGCTGTTCCGGTGGGGTAAGTTGAATAAGTGGAGCCCGGAGGAATCTCTACAAAGGTCTCACTCTGATTGGATGCATGCAGAGCCCAAGGAGAGAGCGCCGGTTGCCATAGCAATGAGAGCAATGTGGGAACTGGCTGCATGAAGGAGAAAGGGGAAGTGGTGCTTTCTTTTGTGATGGGAGGTCTTCATTGACTGACATACTTCTTTATGAATACACACTGGCCAACACGCACGTAAACACAAATGCGCAAAAGCACGCAAACAGTATTGCATGCACCTTTTTACCCCCCAAGGAGAAGCCGAGCTAGAGTGCATGCTTCAATCACAATGGCCTGGTGGGGGTGTGCTCGGGCCCAAGCTGGGAGCCAAAGAAAACACAATCAGACACACCGGGAGTCCAGAACCATCTCCCGCTCATAAACATGATTACTGGCCATTTACTGGTACATATCGCTTACCTCTCCTGAGCCAACAAATCATCCCTACCCTTTCCCCTGGCTCATCACAGCCACTATAAACAAAGAAATGATGGCAATATCCCTATATCTTTCTCTTTGTCTGTGCCTTTTTTTTGGCCTGCACCCCTGTCTGACTTGGAGCAGATTCTCTAATTATTTAACCCATAATATTCAGGCCACATGCCTATCCAAGGAGTGATGCAAACCTCCCCACGGAGCATATGTTTGTGTTCATGTGTGTGTTTTATATATGTGATTCCCTGGTGTGTATATGTTTGTACCAGGGAGTTTAGCTGCAGGGTATATAAGCTGTGTGGGGGGGTTGAGTTGCATGTGTGTTGTGCCAAGTCTTGTTGAGTTTGTTTGAAGGACACAAGGGGCTGAGAATGCTGTATGGGGATTACACAGGAAGGCCTGCTGGTTCATGAACCCAGTCTGATCTGAGAGGTCTAAATGCCAAACACAGCGGTTGAATATTCATCTTCTTTTCATCATTTAGTGAAAATGTAGCCCAAAAAAATCATTTTACAGCACTCACTCTTGAATGTTATGTTATTGTGTACTGCATTGTAGTTTCCTTGACTTTCTGAGTATTCATTGGTAGAAAAGATGATCCTCTGTAAATTTGGTTACTTGATGAATCAAAGGTTTATTTCAAACAAAACCAGAGTTAGTGATTATTGGAACAGTGGAAAGACAAACCAGTATGGTTTTGGTGAGGTTTTTTTTTTTGTTTTTGTTTTTGTTTCTGTTGAGTTGAATGTAGTGTGTTTCACACATGTAGTGTGTGAAACATGTGTTTTTGTCAATGGATTCTGGTGGCTTCCAATAGACTTAGACAACAGCCTGGTTAACCAAAAGTAATTTTGTTCTTTAACAAAAAGGTCTATCTTTGTAGGGATTTTTTCAATGTTGTCATAAACTTAGAATAACAATCTGAGCCTGTCAGTGGCAAAAGCAAGTGGATATACTTTGACTTGGTATATACTTTGGTATATAAATAAGAATTATTATAAATAATTGCAGTTGCCCCAACGGACTATGTTGCAGTCATTTCAGCCCAGGCTGAGACAATTTACTGGACCAGCTCCAAAAATGTTTGTACCTATTAGTTACTTAGACTAAAAAATATGTAAAGAAAATAGGGCTTGAGTTTAAAAGTACCGGAATTACCCTTTAAAATCTTTTATGTGCTTTCTAGAACATGTGTTATTTAAAAATGGGTGTACAAGCTTAAAATCCGAAATCACTGCTTTCACTTTTGTGTTTAGCTTTGTGCAGACTAAAAAATGGAGACAATAGACCGTAAACATGATTATAAGCATGGAAAAAGTGAATTGCATTACTGAGCGTTGCGCACAGAGACCAGCAGTAATGCCACGCTCACAACTTGAGAACATTTTGCTAATAATATGTTTTGCATGTGCTTTGAATTGAGCCCATCGTTTTTCTGTTTGACAGGCTACACTTTACAACTCTGCGTATCAGAGCCATTCTTTTTTCCTTGTGTTGGAGAAGGGCATGTTCTGTCTTATTCAAGGCCCGTGCGTCTGACAGGATTACTGTGAGGCATTGGATGTCACATCACTTCTATTTCAGAAGCCATTGCAATTTCCCTTAAACCACAAGGCAACAGCGGCAACAATAAATAAATAAATAGATCCTGTAGATAGATGGACAGACAGACACACAGATATACCAAGAAAGACAGAGAGAATGTGCCCCTGGAATTACAGTTGCAGAAGATTATTCCAGAGACATTATTTCCCTCAAGTCGTGGGCTTAAGTCAAATTTGGAAGAGAAATGAAATTGCCAGCAGTGAAAAACCAGACTAGGTGGGAGTTCATGAGTAGAGAAATAACATTTTCATTTGTTTCTGCCCCAGTGGGAGACGAGCAGCCTTTCAGTAAATAGAGACAGCTATGAGAAATGATTTTTTTGGTTGGCGGGATATTGTTTTAACGTGCACTTATCCATCTGCAATCTATATGTCAGGCCCCAGGAATCCACAGGATGGCTATTCCGCTGTTGTCTTTATGACATACAACTGTTGGCCTCGTCTCGCCTCCAATTGTCTCTGTTAGTATCTCATTTCCACCTGAGATTCAGTCCTATATGTGGTCTTTTTTTTACACTCCTTTCGTTAAGAGCAACCAGCTGATGCCACAGTACTTTTTGGAATTTAGGCTTTTTGTATTGAGCTTACCTGTAGATTGAAATGAAAAATTAAATCCTGGCTTCTGAGATTTTTTCCACTGTAATAATGATAAAATCAAGAACAGTATGGTGTGTTTTAGTAGGGATTGGCACATGGTATCTGTTAAGCTGTAGTAGATATTTTTTTCAGCATGTTCCATTGTGTTTCTCTTTGTTTGTGTCATGAGTTTCAGAGCCCAGTTTGCCTGAGGTAACAATCTGTCGCAATCCACTCTTTCTTTCTTTGTGGTATCAAGTTTTTCTTAAGTTGTCACATGCATTGCACGCCTTGTCTTTATCTTGACTATCACTTGATACCTTTGTCTTTTCATATTAGGGGTTCTGTGCTTTTGTGCACTTCCGACAACAGTGTACATGCACTCAGATAAATGGTCATGCTGTATCATCTTATTTAAGTGTTATCTGGTTTCAAAGAGATATTCAGGGGATTATTAGGGGGATTACTTCCACTTCCGTAAACTGCAGTCATCGACTTCTGTGAAATGTCTGATCAAGGAATGTGTTTCTATATACGTAGACTCTCTATTGAAGTTATTTATATGGTGCATTGCAATTCATGATTAATCTGCAGGAGCAAAGCTTTGATCCAGAGCTGTCAGCGGTGATGTACTCCCAGGTGATTACGTCTACTTCCTGTCATCCACTATCAGCCAACACATAAAGCACTTGTCACATGGCCCATTCTGATTATGGTTGATATTGACACTGGAATTGAATAAATGTACGCAATAAGAAGATTAGTGTTTCCCAAGAGGCGTGCGTCCCCCTGCTGCATTCATTCTTGATGAGGCGCGCTGAGCCTTTTGAGAGACTCGTTTCATACAGGCAAATCCCATCTCTGACTACATAATGTGCAAATAGAAAAGAGCGATGAAGATTAATCTACTGGCCATCATAAATGGAACAGCAGTGGTCTCACAGTGAAGCAAGGGTGAAATTGCACTTGGCCTTTTTGTCGAAGAATGTTCTGCATAATCACAAATTCGCTCCACTCTGCATTGTATATGCATATCAGTCGACCCTGCCATGACATATTGCAGATCCATGCCCTCAGCAGCAGGATTTCTGTTGTAATAAAATGACATGTCACATAAGAGATTTGTCTCCATCTTCTCTTCCACATGATCTGCCATAATTATTCCCCTTATCCAAGAAAATTGGCAAAATAATTTCCAAGTCTGGAGACATGGCTCATTTTGCAATATTTCCAAGAATGGATAAGCTTACAGTGCTAAAGAGGATCATCATATTAGTATATCCTGTATATGTTTATTGTGTGTACTTCGATAACATTTAACGTAACATTTTTTCAGTCAAATTCTCTGCTAGGATCTACACGTGTGTGTGGAACACTGTCTGTACTTGTTTTGTTTTGCATGCACATGCCCCCCTTTGTCTTCAAAAGCACACCTCTATTTTTGACAGTAAAGCTGGTTGTAGTGCACAGGTGTAAAATCTGTGGTAAACTAATTAGACCATTGCCTCTGAACAGTTTAAAGGAAGTCATATCAGCTGTGTTTGGTAGCGGTGAGAGGTCAGAGGGCAGCGCAGGGCCTCATAGTACAGGGGATTGGATGGGATTAACCTTGGCCTGCCCCTTTGGCCCCAGGCCCAGAAGGCCCAGGAAGAGTGGAATTAGCCAAGCCAGGCAAGGCCATCTGATTCCAAGCCCTCATCCAATTACTGCCTTATCTCCTGGCCAAATGAGATCAATGCATGGAGGGCAGGGAGACCTGGCAGGCTGGTGAAGGTGCGATAATCAGCAGTAGGGAGCACGGCACTTAACTCCCCTGTGTCCCTGAATGAGCCCGAGCATGTGTTAGGAGCACCACTCACTGCCATTAGCTTTCAGTGCCTGCTGGAGCCTGACCTGCACTTTGCATGAGGACAACCTGGTGTAGTGCATTTAGGCATCTTAGCTTTTTGTGTTCAAGTGCTGCACTTAGGAAGGTGAATAATGTGCATAATTACAGTTTTACCTCTTATCCTTGGTGAATCTACCCAGCAGATTACACTGGCTAAAAGGTAGAAAAGTGAAAAAAAAAACTGTGTAATTGCTTTTTATATGTATTGCATATGAAAGGCACTTTTACAGTTAGAACAACCCTGCACAGTTAATATAGTCCACTGTTAATTCTCTTGTCAATTACGGGGGAAAACAAATGTTTGACGTGTGGAGGTGTAATTATGAAAATAATTAACCTCTGTGTGCCATAAAAGCAGACAATTTTGCTCTCTACCTGCACTTCTTGAAATGGAGTCGCATTTGGCTGAATGAGATTCTGGTGTTAACAGGAGGACCTCAGTTAAATGGAATATTTTTTTCTTCATGATTATATTTAATCCCGTCACCCAGGTCAGTTTTCAGGTAACTTGCTATTTTCAGGAGTCATTGTTTCCCACAGAGATGGGGATTTTGAAAACGCTAACACACCAATAGCGGAATGGGAAGGAAATGACGACTGAAATAGTCGGTCAGTGGGAGGCTTATACCCACAGTCTACATACAGTGGCTTGCAAAAGTATTCATACCCCTTGAACTTTTCCACATTTTGTCACGTTACAACCACAAACGTAAATGTATTATATTGGGATTTTATGTGATAGACCAACACAAAGTGGCGCATAATTGTGGAGTGGAAGGAAAATGATACATGGTTTTCAATTTTTTTTACAAATAAAAAACTGAAAAGTGTGCCGTGCAAAAGTATTTAGCCCCCTTTACTCCGATACTTCTAAATAAAATCCAGTGCAACCAATAGCCTTCAGAAGTCACCTAATTAGTAAATGGAGTCCACCTGTGTCTAATCTAATCTCAGTATAAATACAGCTGTTCTGTGAAGGCCTCAGAGGTTTGTTAGAGAACAAACAGCATCATGAAGCCCAAGGAACACACCAGACAGGTCAGGGATAAAGTTGTGGAGAAGTTTAAAGCAGGGTTAGGTTATGAAAAAATATCCTAAGCTTTGAACATCTCACGGAGCACTGTTCAATCCATCATCCGAAAATGAAAAGAGTATGGCACCTACCAGGACATGGCCGTCCACCTAAACTGACAGGCTGGGCAAGGAGAGCATTGATCAGAGAAGCAGCCAAGAGGCCCATGGTAACTCTGGAGGAGCTGCAGAGATCCACAGCTCAGGTGGGAGAATCTGTCCACATGACAACTATTAGTCGTGCACTCTACAAATCGGGCCTTTATGGAAGAATGGCAAGAAGAAAGCCATTGTTGAAACAAAGCCATAAGAAGTCCTGTTTGCAGTTTGCAGAGGAAGGTGCTCTGGTCAGATGAGACCAAAATTTAAGTTGTTGGCCTAAATGCAAAACGCTGTGTGTGGCTGAAAACTAACACTGCACATCACCCTGAACACACCATCCCCACCGTGAAACATGGTGGTGGCAGCATCATGCTGTGGCGAAGCTTTTCTTCAGCAGAGACAGGGAAGCTGGTCAGAGTTCATGGGAAGATGGATGAAGCCAAACACAGGGCAATCTTGGAAGAAAACCTGTTAGTCTGCAAAAGACTTGAGACATGGGCGGAGGTTCACCTTCCAGCAGGAAAACAACCCTAAACATACAGCCAGAGCTACAATGGAATGGTTTAGATCAAAGCATATTCATGTGTTAGAATGGCCCAGTCAAAGTCCAGACCTAAATCCAATTGAGAATCTCTGGCAAGACTTGAAAATTGCTGTTCACAGATGCTCTCCATCCAATCTGACCAAGCTTGAGCTATTTTGCAAGGAAGAATGGGCAAAAATTTCAGTCTCTAGATGTGCAAAGCTGGCAGAGACATTACCCAAAAGCTGTCATTGCAGCGAAAGGTGGTTCTACAAAGTATTGACTCAGGGGGGCTGAATACTTTTGCACACCACACTTTTCTGTTTTTTATTTGTAAAAACATTTGAAAGCCATGTATCATTTTCCTTTCACTTCACAATTATGCACCACTTTGTGTTGGTCTCACATAAAATCCCAATAAAATACATTTACGTTTGTGGTTGCAACATGACAAAATGTGGAAAAGTTCAAGGGGTATGAATACTTTTGCAAGCCACTGTATATCTAGTCAGACTTCACCTTCAATAAAGTGCTGTAGACTTTTAATATTTCCAGACTTCAAACCTCACAGATATAATAAGAACATTCAAACTCACTGTATTCTCTTATTTCAGAAGTATATCTGACAAATTGATGACAGAAAGCTACCATTAACCAAAACTTTATAATAAGAAGCATTCATACCTGGAAAAGCGGATTGATTTTAAAATGTGTCATCAGAATGGAAGTCTTTGCTGGCTGAGCCTTTATATGATATAAAGCTCTTCGTATTTATTCCTGATACTTGTGCCATGCCAGTGATTGTATTGCACCACTGGTGTGTCCCTTAGCCATCTGGAGGACCGTTCTGTGCCCACAATATGGCCGGAGAGGGACCCATTCTGCTGAATTTATGTTTGGCTATTTCTTCTCATGCTTGTGTTCTGGGCACGAGAATCCATCGGAGAGCAATAGGTAGCCCTGAAAGAGTGTCTGTCCTCAGCTGTGGCCCTGCGATTCTACATCCACTACCACACAGTCCTCCTCCTCCCACCTGTCCCTGGCTGGCTGCTCCTCCTCTCCTCAGCCCAGTTAGATTAAAGTCCTCTTAAATTCACCACAGCAGGCCGGCCGCACAGGGAGAGCTGGCATCACAGGGGCCCTCTGACAATCAGCACCCGGCTAGAAAGCACTAATGAGCACTGGGAGGGGAGGAGAGGGCGTTGGCGGATTGCACACAGACAGCAGCAGTGGTGGGTAGGATTGGAGGGGGTTGTTAAGAAGAGAGGCAGTGGGCTGGCATGTTGCTGGGCTGGGTCCGGCTCAGCGCTGACGAGATTCCAGGGGGCAGAGCTGCAGTCAGTTTGGGAAAATATCACAGCCCATTAGTTAGGAGCAATGAAATGAAGTCAACTTCTGGGACTCCATTAGGCACGCTGCGCTTAGGCAGACAGCGTCCCTTGGTGTGATGTTGCTATTCTGGAAGGATTGAGCACAGAGATATAATTGGACTGGGGAAATCAAGCAAGTTTCAGTGGTCCTGGTGGGGCTCTCAGACTGAAAATGAGAACATAGGCCTTTGTATTTTCTCTCCCTCTCCCTGTTAGCTTTACAGCTTTTTGAAAAACAGGAGTGAAAAGGCAGCCAGTGTGCTTGGGTTTTTCTTTTCATTTTTATTTCTCTCTCTCTGTCTCTGTCGTCTGTTCTGTCGCTCTGTCTCTCTGTCTGCCCCCCCCTTCTGTTTTCCTTATTGGATTTTACCATCTGCTTTAAATTCATTTTTTTCATTTGTGGCTCCAGCTCTGGCTAACCCTAAGCTAAACAATATGCATTTATTCATCCGTGCCTTTCTCTAAGCATTGATGAGACTGAGGATTGTGCTTGATAATAAACATGGCTTAGTCTAACACAGGCTGCTTTCTAAGCCTCACAAGGCTGTTTACTGCAGTTCAGTGCCAGCTAACTCCATTAGTTTGGAATATACAAGTACATCCATGGAAGCGATGCCCAAGTATAGTAGTCTATACCATATTTTTCCTCCTCCTCTGCCCTTTCTCCAACAATGATATGTGGATAGCTAGCTGACATTTTGGTTCCTTTAAGGCACAGCTCAGATGTAGATAGAACGGACAGGCCTCAGTGCTTCAGGTAATTGATGTGCAGTTTTTAGCACCATCATGGGACGTCTCCATCCCTCCAATTTCTAGCGGGCATGCCTCACTTGGTTTGCCCAAAACGCTTGATATACTCTGTCCTAAATAAAGGACATTTTGCCAATTCTCCAAGTTAATACACTTCACAGTAGCAGTCCATCATATTCTTCTCATGCCTTCACTTTAGTGGCTGGTGAGTAATTGGATTGAGTCTCTGAGGGTGTAATGCCGGTGTCGTCATCACTGCCTTATCAAGCACATGTTCACTGCTGTTTACTCAGCAGTAAACATGTATTATTGCTATAAGGATAAAGAAATCTGGTGTTGGCATAAATATAGAAGACCACTGTTAAGTAAGCCATTTATCAGGTACTTACTTACCATAGCTTTTTAAGGGATTGGTAACAGATCAATTAGGATCAATCCATTTAATCTAATTGGTTTTATGAGGGATTGGTGGGTATAGTTAGATTAAAAGGTCAGAAGGGGATATATTCACTGAGACAAGGAGACAAACAGTCTGTTCACTCCAAATACCTGTCTTCAGTTTGAAGAGAAAACATAGCTTAAAGTGTTGAGAAGCTGAAACATGCTAATATATGAGTCACTAAGATACTGCTTGACAAAACGAGTGTGCTGCATCTCTCCTGCTCTGGCCCTTTGCCCTTTCTATTCGTAGAATTATATGCTCATAGCAGGAGAGTGTTGACATTTGTGTGCCTCTTGGGAACATATCACCATGAATGTTATCAGCACCTTAAAGACAGCCCTCAGCCTCCATACAGCCCTGGTAGGCGCTCTCAGCCCCTGCCTCAAAGGGCACACCCCACCTCAACCTTCCACCCCTGACCTGTCTGCCAGCCTGAAGAAAGAGCCCCTGACAGCTCCTTTGATGGTAGGAGGAGGGGGGCTGGCTTGTAAAGAATAGGTGAAATGGAGGGTAAAAAGGGGGCCAGCCATTTGAAATGTCTGCACTGAGATCTAATCAGGTTGCAGTGGCTGTGCCCCTTTTTAAAGTAGCACCACGACATTACAGCTACCAGCCTCTCCCGGGTCCAGGCCTCACAGGGCGTCTCATGTCAGCTCGCCCTCCCCCTCCTCCCTGAGTAACCCTCTGGAACACATCATCCACCTCAGTCCCAGCTCTGGATTTATTCCCCCCCTAAAGCCGCCTTGACAGGTTTGTTATCTGTTCACCCGGTCGGCGAGCCCTGGAGAGTCGCAGCACTGGCAGTTAGGAAGGGGAATGCTACAGGAGAAGCAGGGCAAGTAAATGTCAAGTGAACCGCCAAGGATGGATATTATAGCTTCTGGGGACCACAGACAGAGGGAGGGAGAGAGAAGGAAGAGATGGTCTGTCTTGTCTGTCTGTTTTACAGCCCACCGCTCAAGATGGCAGTCTTTACTGAATCCTCTCTTATCGATTTTCAGACTATCTGGAGTCTTCATTTATGTGCAGGTTACAATTATATAACTTCCAGAGAGCTCTGTTACACACTCTCTGTGACTACAGATAAACTGGTACAGCCCAGTCGAAGGGATACAATGTTGGCATTGTACAATTCTACAAGCCACAGATACATTCAATTTGTACATTTCATACATATCTTCTCAACATGTCTAGGATACTTGTCATATCAAGTTCAGAATACAAGTTTATGAGCTGACTATCATGTCAGGAGAAGCAGGGGATGTTAGACCACTGGCTATTTTGAGCAAATCTTCAGGACAATTTCCATCTGTGTTTGTGGCGACAGAACCATTTTAAGCCCAAACATCTTTTCCTAACTCTAACAAAGTGTTTTTGTGCCTAAACATAACTAGGCCATAAGCACAGAGTTGTCACAACATACAAAATCAAAGTTAAAGAAATGAAATAAAGTTTCAACATGTCAAATGTGAATTTTCAACATATCCGTGGTTTGCAGAAAAGTTCATTGCCAACATTTATTCTGAAAAGTAGTAGAGGGCTGTTAAATCTCATAAAAAGATTTGTCATAATCTCAAATAATGGCATTTGATCGATTTATGATTCATCCCACCATCTTAATAATGTGATTTCAGTTTTGTTTTTTGTGCAGTTTTTAAACTGACTACTTTTTGGATTCTTTTTCACTAACAAGACTATAAAACCTATTATGAAAATTAAGTTAAAGGAATATTTTCCATTTACAGTCTTAAAGCACACAATTATGTAAAAGGAATCATGGTTGTTATTATAACAAGGCACCAAAAATAAAATAAAGATGTTTACTTTTGCCTCAACAGCATCTAATTTAATTTGGAATCTGTGAGCGAGTATGTGCACCACATGTGAGGTTTCCTACTTGGCCTCTCAACATTGAATATATAGAATGAATTTTTAATACAAAACATACCTTTAGCAGTACGCCTGTATGCATAAACATTAATACAACTGCAGATGATGTTACACTGAAAGAGTTTTCATATGCTCTTATTATTGAAACAAAAAGTTCTGTTTATATGACTCACATCCTCCCGAAATACCCAAACTTGATATCGTAATAAAAAACAGAACTTTGTTTCTCTAACGTGGATCATCTGTAAGATAGTTTCACATAGTGTCAAACTATATTTATAATCAGTTTAACTCCAAACATCTGATGAGCAGACAGCAGTCTTATTTCATGAGCTTGGAATCATAAGGTTCTGTGTGGGTGGAGTGCAGCTCTGAGATACTAAGCATAAGAGATATGATCTATCAACTGTGAAACTGTCAAGTATTTTCTATATTTCTTACCCCTAAAAAAAAAACACAACGTAAAGTAACATTCAAGATTCACATGAGGAAAAAGTTTAATAAAAAGAAGTCAGATGGATCCTTCCAAATCTGATCTCACAATTTATCAGCGTTCACTGAGGGTTTATTACATCCAGCATATCCGCATTTAATTTAGATTTTAGTTCTGCAAAGTAAACTGAATGTACGAAGGTATTTTTGGAAACTAAGTTTTGAAAATCTCTGTCAAGACGAGCGCCGTTTCAGAAATAATTTCAGTCCATACCGCACACCTAGAAACGCATATCTCATGGCCATTCACATACACTGGGCGTGCGTTGTAAACAGGAAGCAGATTGTATACTCTGGTCAGTTGCTTAGTTACAGAAAATACTATGAACGAGGCAGGGAAACGTGACTACTGTTCACAGAATCTTCTTGGATAACTTGTCAGCAAGACATTGTGAGCAGTTTTTGTCTCTGTTTTCCATCACTGTATTATCAATGCCCGTATATGGCTTTCTAAAATATAAAGTTAAAGTGACCTGAAACGCTGTTTACTTGTGTGAGAAAGGCGAAGGAGAAAAAGCTTTGTTTTAAGAAGTACCATATACTGTACACCTGGACAAGGCCTCAAACTGTGGTAGAAACCCCGGTTGAGGAATGTATTATGAATGTGCTGTATACTGTACAAATGCTACATTCAGAATAACGCCTAATTCAGAATATCCAAACAGAACATGCTATGTACATGGCACATATCAAATTCTGAATATTGTCATATTTCGGAAAAATAGTGGAATATTACAGTGCCTGTAAACGTAGTCACCCTTCTTTTTGCTACACCAAGATCATAAAAGGCCCTTTTCCTGAAATCAACAACCGTCCACAGTGACCTGATCAGAATGCATTTGAGATCCGATCACTCAGAGCACAGAATTTAAAGGTGATCTGGGCCACATGTGACATGCCACATTATTTCAGCAGTGTGTATGCACATGTCTTGGCCCACATTGTAGGACTGCCGCCTCAACTGACGTGTGAAACAAGAAAAAGAAGCCACAGCAGGCAGAGTGGATCACACACTGTGTGATTTCCATGTAATTCACTGTAATGTAAATTACATGTTTTGGTTCTCTTAACCTGCCAGTGTTAGCAGCAGATGTTTATAAACACACTGTCTGTTTCAACTAGCTATTGAAACAGACAGCAATTACCCCAGACTCCCTTACGAACCAGGTGATTTAAAGAATCATGGAATGAGGATAAACTTTGCAAAACGGCTATTGGAACTTCTAAATCATTCAAGCCTCCTTGTAAATTTGTCATTTACTGCAGTTCATTAAGTTGTTTGTTTCCTTGTTAAAGGGTCTGCCAACCTTTAGCAGCTGTTTGAAACACTCAGTTTCAATTTATTTTACCACTGACACTTCATTTATGAAAAAAGACAACATTTTATTGACCCTAAACATGTCAAATCATACAAACACAGTAACCAATATATGTTGCCAATTGAGACAATTCCCAGACTCTAGAGTTGTTGAGTAAAGAGACACTTAATAAACTTGTAGATTTGGCAAACCTTACACATGATTTTTCTATTTGTTTACAAGATAAAGATGTGTCTATAGTAGATTTCCATGTTGCTTTTCCTTATTTTAACACTTTCATTGGCCAAATGCTTGCTGTACAATAGTAATTGATAAGTATTGACTAGTATGTAAAGTATGAAAAATAAATTAGCTTTTTAGTTACCAGCTAGCTAAGGATGGTGCTTCTGAACATTAATACAAATCCTTTGTTTTTGTTTAAATCTTGAATGACCTCTATTACAAATGATTACTGATGCAGTTTAATGACATGACATGTTGTGAGTAGATTTTGCATCTCTGACTGTGAAGTCTCCAGAGATAAATAAAGAAAATGGAATACATTGACATACCAGACAGTTCAGGCAATAGAAAATATTTTGTACTAGCGTATTGGTATACAGTACTATAATTATAAAAATTACAATGTCATGCTGCATCAATCTTTTCTTCCCAGTTCTGTTATCTAGCATACCATCATAGTGCCTATTCATCTTTTTTATATTCCGTTTGTCCACCACATCCATCATGTTTAAGCGTGCTGACAAGTTTATCTGTATCCATCCCTTGGCTGTAATTTTATTCCTCCCGAATACTGTGCCATTTAGTGGTTTTAAGTGATTATTGCAATTCAGTAAAGTTTTCAAGTATTGCTGTCGTTACAGCACTCACAGCAGTGTTATTAAACCTGTCTGCCTCATTCCCTCACATCCTCATTTGACCACGTAATCTTGTAGAGAGGAATCCTCAGTTGTATTTTGGGAATTAGTTTTCTGTGCAGCAGGGATAACATGTTTTCCTCTTGATGAACTGACTTGCTAATACGATTTGTCACAACAGTTTTCACCCTCTGGACTTTCAGCACAGTTTATTGTGGTATCCTGGTGCTAGATCACCTGAGCTGATTGAAAGCCTCAATATGCTTTTTTGCTGCTTGTATTGTTGAATTAAGTATGTATTATGTATATGTGCATTAAGTTTAGTTTTTACGTATTTCCACATAAATATTTTCACCTTATTCCTCTGATCCTCCTCCCATGCTCACAGAGGAGAATAGGATCTAAATTGTGCGATAATTTTACCAACCTTAATTGCATGGCTCCAGTGAAAGCTTTGCTGCTCTCTCCAATCCTTTTAGAACTACTTAAACGTTCCGCTTGGGTGTGGATTAGTGGATAATGGGCCCAGCAGCAGGCCAGGTACAAGCTATTGAAGTGTTCCTGAGATAGCCTTGGCGGGCCCTAGGGGTAGAGGGGGAGGGTTCATTGTTGGTGTGACAGTTTGGCTGAGTGGATTACATGCAGTTTAGGGGACTGTATTCGATTGGGTCTGTGCCCAATTATCCTTTTGGATTGGATTGCAAGTGAGTTACCTCCTATCCCAATTTCCAGTGCACCAGGTGAAGCCTATAGGATCCTGCTGCGAGGCGTTCCCAGAAAACCATTAAGCCACTGAGCCCAAAGATAAAGTAGTCATGTTCACAGTGTGATGTGATAGCAAAAATTCCACTACTTTCTCCTTGCTGCCACTATACTTCCTCTCCCAACTGCAAAACACCAGCAGAGATTAATTGAGCGGGAAACTACTTATTCTACCCATCAGTAAATTGTATAATCCATTCATAGCATATTTTGGCCTCTATATCTCAAAAGGACACTTGCGTAAAGGCCTACACAGACTGCATAACATGTTTGACTGTCCACTGATTTCACACATCAAAATTTGGTTAATAGTCTGTTGTATAATGTCTTTTGTGGTTGAGAAAATAACCGCTGATAATGTCATCTGGGTATTCTCGAGTTGGGCCTGAAACTTTAATTTCTAATAGAAAGCCTGCCTTTATAAGCTAGGGGGGTGGAGTTCACCGGGCAGAGAGAGTCTAATGCAATGTTCATGTTATATCACAGTTATGGTTATTATCCACAGTTATGGTTATTTTCCGACTTGTAAATACCAATTGCGTCAACTTCCAAGTGGTAACTATGCCTGCCTGAAAGCTCCAATACTTAATAAAACAAGTGCCTGAAAGAAAAACAAATATTGACACCTCACATCTGACCGTCGTTCAGTCCTTATTTAGTGAATATGGTGTTATATTGTCAGTGCTCATTTTAATCGAGGCATTCTGGAACAATTTGAGTTGCAGTATGTGAATTGTTGGATCCAGTGTTTTTAGAGCTCAACCCATACAAGAAAAAAAACTTACGATATCTCGAGAATCAGCTTGATTGATTATGACCATTGTTTTCATTCAGTTGTCATGCATAAGCATTTCAAATGCTGGTTTTGAAATAAATACACTCCCTTAAAGTTGGCTTGGATAATGAATATCTCGTTTTTTTACAGTCAAATCATGACTTATGCAGTAATATGAGCCACTCCATGTGTCGCCACTGTGGTGTGTGAATGAGTTGAAGAATACTTGCCTTCCATTCATTATGAGATGGAAAATTCAGTCTTGATTATCCTTCTTTGCAGCAGAGGCTCAGAGGGAGTTGCTCTTCAGTGTTCCTCTCTCTGGATTTGGTCTGAAATTGTAAAATAACTCGTGACATTGCTGAGTCAAAAGAAGGGTTCATATGCTATGCTCGCTAAGAAACTGGGATCTGCATTTTTCCCTTGCATAAATCTCACTTTGCCTGGAATGAGCACTGGATAGTTTTGATTTATTTGAATTTGCACCCTTTTTCCTCAGTAGATTGTTTTTCTGTGGATTGTGGACTTTGTGTCTATGTCTATGTGCTATGTTTTACCAGTAGTGCAATTTTAATTAATATAACATATTCTTGTTAACAGCAAAGTGAAAGTGTCCAAGTGTAGCCCCACCTGACGTTGATTCTCATATGGGGAGCTGTCAGAGCCTGCTGTCACATTTTTTCCCTTTTTCTTTTTTGCCTTTTCTGCTGGAGACTTCCAAGTGGATAACAATGAGTCCCCTGGCTGTGCTCATCTGATTCCATCAGGAAGAGGAGAAAAGCACCACAGCGCCTTGGGAATATTGTGCCTGAAAATGGTAATTTGCCAGCTAGAGCAAATCCTTGGAGAGCAGGGAAGATGAAGAGTAGACAGATTTCACTTGCTTTATTTATTAAATTTGATAACCGGTACAGGCCTCCAGAGAGGCAAAAACATTCTGCTGCTTGTCATTTGGAAGGAAGTAGAGAATATGGTGGAGATCCGTCAAAGACAGCCTCCCAATCATTCAGTCAGTCTGATGTTAGGCATCTGTGGGTCCACAACCACATTCATTTTATGTGATGCCACTCCCGTACCTCTGAGACTGAAAACACTTTATTAAAAGGCTTAACACTTGGCTCCCTGGTATACTGGAACTCTCTCAGCCAAATCTATCCAGTTCAAGCAGATTTGTTTTTCTAAGCGGTTGAAATATATAGAGGTAAGTCAATAATTTGGATTGATTTGTATCAGACCAAAACATCTTTCCTATACTTGATATGTATGAGGGACAGTACATGGCTACTGAGCCTCCCCTGGGCTGGCCTTATGGTAAAGAGGAAGTAAGCTAATTGATTAGCTGACAGGTAATGTTTGCTGTCAGGCAAGCAAAGAAGCTTCCTCAAGCCTCCACTCCCCCAGGCTATTATTTAACACAGCTGTGTTGTTCTCAGTTTCCTCCCTTTGTCCAGGAAAAGCTCCCTGCCCTCTCAGTCCTCAGAGGGCTCCTCAGTGACACTTCACACAACTCAGAAAGGAGGGGGAAGAGAGAAACATAGCCACAAAGCCATACTTGAGAGGTATCACTTTGCAATCTGCCCGTCTCCCAGCTCTGGCGTCTCATTTGTTCTGTGTGCTGATGTGCATCAGGGCTTCAGGGCAAGGTGATAGTCTCCAGGGACGAGTTGCAAAGGAAAGTTACCTGAGGAGATAAGATGGTAAAGGGAGAGGGGGGGGGGGATCCTTTTCTGCGCTGTGGAGCTTTGTGTTTCTGCAAAAACGAGTAGCAGCAGTTTAGCAGTACCCCTGCAGAAACTTGACTGCAGAGCCAGAGGTCCTTCAATGGGTTGGCTTTGAATAGCTGGGGTCTTTTGAATGTGCTCTGCTTGAATAAGAGGTCTTTGACAAGCGAGGGCTTTGTGATTCTCCTGTGCTGCTCTGCTGTTATCAGCACGGCTGGCTCGATATGCTGGAGGAGTGACATCTCCCATCGCTAGTACTGTCTGATGGCACTTGTTTATGTTTATGTTCATGTTTGAAATGCTCATTAGGTAGTGCTGTGCCGACAAAGCTTTTAGTTTCCCTGTAATAAAAAGGGAGGAGTATCTCATGAAATATGAAAAATGTAAATCTCTCACAAAAGTATAATGTTAAAAGCTGTGGCACCATTGTGACAAAAGCATTTTATATGATTGCGTGTGTACTGTACACACATGAGACAAAAATGTCAGCATGGTAAGTGATTGACATGCCACACCTAGAAGCAGTTGTAATATTTAATCCCTCCCGCTGAATTCCTGAGCCTCTTAATTCTTCAAAATATAGAAGCTCATATAGTTTTTGTAATTAACAAATCACAATTTAATCCGCAGTGCATGACAATTCAATTTGTTGATTGCCCCCCTCCCACCACCCTCCTCTCTTCGTCTATTTAGGAGCAAAAAGGAAAGAAAAATAATCTTGTTGAATGTATTAATTCAACATGATGAATCCTGTATTCAAGTCAGTGGAGTGAATAATTAAAATTAGCTGATAAAACTTTCAGCAGAATTACTTTGCCGAAATTGCTGAACAGATGTGTCATTTTAATGAAAATCCACAGCCAAGCTCCTTTCCCCTTCCCCTCTGTCGGATAAAAATATTATTCCCACGGCACATTCTTAATTTGGTGGTAAATACACTCGCAGCCATCTCCGGAAGGGTGGGTGGGAGCGGGTGGAGAGAGAGGAAGAGCAACTTGTCACACTTAGTAACTTGATTTCTCCCCCTGCATGCAGTAACAGCTATCTACAGTAATTCACAGCACTCCATTGTTGCAGCAAGTCCCAAGGAGGACTTATTAAAATGCAATAATCTCCCTATTTAAACAGAAACAATAACCATTAGAATTCCCGCAGATCTAAAACAGAGCGTAAGCCCCCATCTGCTGTGAATGATTAGAGTCTTGACGAGGGAATTTAATTTGCAACATTCAAAGATGGGAATCTGAGCAGATCTCTCCTCCGAGGCTCTCACCCTCATACTCATTTGCCTCTCGCTTTATTTGCCTTTTTAATTATTTATTTAGCTGCCACTAACGTCGCTCTAGAGAGCGGCCATTGGATGCATTCAGGCTAGACAACAACATGCTTTACAGAGTCGCAGCCCTTTGTATATCCTCAATTCAGTGTTTCAATATAACATGCTGTGAATTATCATACACTCGGATGTAAACGTACGATATGATGCATATGGAGGACAGAAAAAACACATTGAGGTGTTTGCTACAGCAAAGTGCGACCTATGCTGCAGTTTAGAGTTTAGTCACTGTCATCTTAACTAGCTACCTGGAAATTTACATTATTCTAGCAGTTTTGTCCTGTTGTCCAACACATAAGTAAAAACAAGATATCTTACTGTAACAATGGTTGGATTTACATTCTGAATTTTGGTCCGCAGAAGAGTCCACAAAATGTGCAGTATGTGGGGTGTAATAAACACTGCAGACTTTGGACTTTCAACCTTGTTTAACTTTTGTTCCCATCAGCCAGCATGGTTTAGTAAAAGGAAAGGTGAAAGTAAAGGAATGTAACATTGTATTAGTCAGCTGCAACCTACATAGTGCTTTTCTAGATCAATTAATCATCAGGAACTATTTGGGGTTTAGTGTCTTGCCCAAGAACACTTCAACATGGAACAGGTGCCAGGGATCGACCACCGACCTTACAATTAGAGGACAACACGCTCTACCTCATGCACTACCTCCTGCACTGCAGCCACCCCCTACAACAGAAGGAAGTAAAAAAAAAAAAGCATCCTCTAGGAATCATGAACGCCTGTTTACACTTTTGTGCCAATCCTTCCAATAGTGAACCAACTGACCAACAGACAGACTCACATGACTAAAAACAACCAGTGTTGAAAGAGCCAACATGAGGTTCACCATGCCACAGAAAACAGAAGTCTTAACAAAAGCCTAATCTCACAAGCTGCATATTAATCAAGAAAAATTAAAAATAGAATAAGTGTGACAACGCATGAGGCCTGTGTCTCAGGAGATAGAGGGGTCCTCCATTAATCAGAAGGCAAATGGTTCAATTCCCCAGCTCCAGCTGCATGTTGAAGTTTCCTTTGGCACGATACTGAACCCCAGATTGTTCCCAGTGGATGTGTGGGTGTGCATATGAATGGTTATTGCACCCAATGAGCACGTGACACCTTACATGTTGGCCTCTGCCACCAGTGTATGAGTGTTTGTGTTAACGGCTGTATGCTGATTTGTGTTGTGAAGCAACAAAGTGCTATATAAAATGCAGCCCATCCACCATTAAAGCAGAGCAAGGATAAAGAGTTACTAAGTCTCAGTTCTTAATATCAAATGTGTTCAGACAATAAAAGTTCAATCCACTTTCCTTTTATCGACTGTCTTCAGTTGAACTGTAGACTCTAACATGAAGGTATATTATGAACCTGAGAAGATTCCCTTTAGAAGTCATACTGAATATTAGTTTTGCTCATGAGACTGTTCATTCTTCATGTAAGGTGAAGTTCTGCACACTTGACTTGCTTTAACGCCTTTCATTTTTGTTCTGTAATATTGACATTTGCTCAGATCTATTGAGACAGAAGAAAAATGTCACTGCGAGACGAATAAAATATCTGCTGATTGCCAATAAGAACCCAGAGTAGGGAGGTAAAATTGTCTCAGTGGTATAACCCTGTTTGTGGTACTTGTCATTAATTCACAGCGGTGTTAGAGCTTCATAATGTTAATGTACTGTAGGAGTCAGAGTCTGGCTGTTGGAGATAATCCACATAGTGACCGAATCCTCATCACCACGCCCAGTCTTTGTTTCTTGCCTTGGCTGTTCCAAAAGGACAAGGAGGGGCCAAGAGATTTGAGGCTATTCAGTGACCTTAAACAAGTTAAATAACAGTGAAGGTTTTGGAGAACTTAAGTTTCATCTCCAGAAATGTACAGTAAAACCACTGTGTCTGAGGACAGAAGTCACCTCACCTTCTTGCCAGATCATTTGAAGCTGCTTTAAATCGAATGTTAATAATTTTATGGCTGATATTGAACTCATTTCTTCTTATGAATGCAGGTTTATCAGTTAATACCACAGCAACCACTACAATGTCTGTGAAGCACAGGTAGAACTCATTCTCAAGGCCTGTTCCACAGCTTGTCTCCAAACATAGCTTAATGATAATGGATCACTTCTCTTTTTTATAAAGCTCTACCTCCACACATTCTCTATAATCAGCAATTGTGCAGAGTCCCTGAGCACCCATTTGGATTGTGTGACTTCTAAGCCACTTCTCACATCTCGATGAATCTTGCACAGGTGCACAGCTTTACTGGAGGTATCATGCTCCACCACTCAATTTTAGATGGCAATAGCATCAATCTATAGAGGTTCAGCGATTCTTCATCATTTCAAATGACTGCCAAAAAGGAGAGCTACACCCTCCGTACAGCACCTCAGCAGGCTAAAACGTAGCAGGTGCAATGCTAAATATATATTAAAAGTGCCTTACTCTGCAAGTTACTGTATTCCCGTGGGCTCCCCGCGCTACTGATCTCTCTGCCTGGTATCATCCATTTCTGGTTGCGAGTGTTCCGAGCGAATCCTAATTCCTGTCTCTGGTTAGCAGTGCGCCCTAGAGACTTCTGATAATGAGCTCGGAGGTTAAAAAAGTGGAGTGCCAGTCCCAGAAGGTGTTGTTGAGTTATGGATGGGGGGAAAGATCCATGGAGCCTCTAGAGACCCAGTTAGGGCCAAACCTTTGGCAGAAAGTATATTATTCCCCAATTTGAAAGGAAAGCTGTGCCATTTTGAATTGTAGCTAATTGGCACTCAATGGAGGAAGACTTCAGAGGAAAACCATTTTTTTCATATACTAGTCCCAGCAAAAAGGTTCTTTAATGTGCTATAAGCACAGTTGCATTCAAAACTTAATGAATATATGTCCTTGACTTGGTTTATATCATCACAACTCTTTAATGTAGAAATCTGCTTCTATGGGTTATTGATGGTGTTAAAAAGACACTGACCTTAGTGTTAGCTCCCAAGTGAGTTATAATAATCCTACTAACAGTCGATTTAAAACAGCCTTTATGTTAAATCTATTTCAGATACATTAAACTAGGTGCCCTTTTGCATGGTTGAATTGTAGCGCATGGGAAATATCACACATACTTTCAGCTTTATGTAATCAATATCAAACATGGCACTTCCCTTCTGCTAACATATTCTTTTCACTTGAAGGTGCACAGTGTAGTGTAGCTTTAGAGTGTTTCTCTTATACTGCTGTGCATTGTGTGTCACCACCAGCCCAGGGACTGCAGACAGGAATATACCTTTAGCCATATTGTTTTTGTCAATGAAACAAATAAAATTAAAATTATGGCATATACAATATGTACTTTATGCAAAAAATATTCCAGTATCAGCTATGAACTTTAAAAAGTACATTGATGCACAACATTAAAATATCTGAGATGTTAAAGTGTCAGTTCACATTTAATTAGTAAAATGATTAAGATTGAATTCAGCATTACAGACATGATGACCAATTATGTTTCTTTTTGTCGGAGACGGTGTACTCATTCTTTGTCAGGTATATGAATAAGATTTAAGCAGCAATTTCCTGTAACTGATACGTTTTCAAGAGTTAGGTCCATAAAATACACAGAATTTAATAACTAATCAGATATATTGGAAATGTGTTAAAATATGTGCAATTATGGTATAAATGGCTTCCTAGTATCTTGCTACCAATTACCCTAGTTGAGCTGCAGACAGTGATTTGATTTGGCAGGGCTGATGCACTTTGTCAACATTGGTTTTCCCACTGCATGTTGGTCTGTGGCTTGACATAGTTGGAAATCCACTGTGTCACAGTCAAACACTCTGATTCTGTTTGACACCCAGTATATGTCAGAAATTAGTAGGCAGGTGAGGCTTGATCATTGAAAAGCGTGTATGGTGTACTGTTGAGAATATGATATGCAGTTACTCTGTGTGAGGCCCCTGGATGTTCAATAGTGTCAAGGTTAAAGCTGTATTGCCTTATATACAGTGAGTTATTGTGCATCGGCCAAGTAATCTGGTGAAAGACTGTTCTCGTGTTAGACTATGAGCTGATATTTCATAGATATTTTACTGCAACAAGATAACTTGAAGGTCACATTTGTAAGAATTCCCAACTCATTGAGATGGCTTGAGGATGGTGGCCAACCCGATCTACAATCCCAAAGCATCAGTATTTGCCGAACTTTCTTAAAAATCAGACCTTTAAACTTTGTTTCTTCCTTTCATACAAATCATTATACTTGGTTGCTTATTTATATGCATATTAGTTACATATTGATTCTTCATAGCGTTAGAAAAGGACTTAGTAGCATCCTATTCTGCATTCAGTCTTTCTTTCTATCTTTTTCTCCCAATAGCCTCATTCCAAACTACTGCTTTCCATAAAATACGTTTTCTGCACATTAATATTTTTTGCTTGAAAAAGACATTATAATAAGATAGCACGTTGACACTGTAATTCTAATATTATTGTGGCACAATAATTAAATACTGGGTATCAAAGGAACAGTGTGTAGCATTTAGGGGGATCTATCGGCAGAAATAGAATATAATATTCATCGTGATGTTTTCATTAGTGTATAATTACCTTAAACTAAGAATCGCCCTGTTTCCATTACTTTAGAATGAGCTCTTCATATCTACAGAAGGAGCAGGTGCTCTTCCACGGAGTCTGTCATGTTGCACCTCAATGTTGCTCTGCCACGTTTCTACAATCACCCAGAACAGACAAACCAAGCACTAAAGAGGGCTTTTAGCATTTTTATGTCACCTGAAGGCCACCCTAGAGTCTCCTACGTGCTTGTAAAAGGGGGGGCAGGGGAGGGGTATTCAATTTGTTGCAACCCCACCGCTAGATGCCACAAAATCCTACACACTGGACCTTCAACTAAAATACAGTGAATGTTTCTTGGTTGCTGTCTGCAGTATCTTCTGCCCATTGAATGACTGCTACTGAGCTTAGATGATTAAATAGTATCATTAAATATGATATGCTATCATATATTCTAGGTGTACAGCATTAGTTACATTTGGACAGTCACTTTAAGAAAAGCTAAATGTTTTAGATTTGGATGTGTTCTTTTACTCTGCTGCATCTCAGAGCGCTGTCCATGTGAACTTTTTTTAGAAAATGTGGTTACCTAAATATTACAAGGATTCCTTTGATGAATAATTCTCCTTGAATACCATCTTCTCCTTTAATGTTGCCTTTTCGTATTCTACTCATCCTTTCCCTTTCAAGATGAGCAAGAACAACAGCCCCCAAATCAAATAGTTGCCATAATGGATATATTGACTGACTGCAGCTAGTGTACCTCGACGTTTCACTCCACAGCTACAAAACAGTTTCACTTTGTTGACTTACCTCAGTTTTTATGCGGTTAATTGATGAAGGAAGAAAATTGGAAGTGCTTTCTGTAAAGGTAATGTAGTGAAGCCCCATGGTGACTCTGCCTAATGAGGCTAATTATCCATTGTGGATGTCCAATCCAGACAGGCCTTTCTTTTGATTGCTTTGATTAATTACAACACACCGAGTGCTGCTCTTGCAGCCTGTTAGAATGGCAGGAAATGAAAAGCACTGCAGCTAACTGGTGAAGTGGCAAAGGACTTGCAGTCGGGAGAATACTGAAGGACTTCAGCAGGATCCTCTACATCAGCTCTTTGGCTTCAGGTAAAGTACCATTTAGTAGGGCTATCATAACGCTTTATCACGTTAGTTTACAAATTAAGCCCTTATCAAAACCTCATTATTTACTATTTCTCTACAGAGATGATGTTTGCTTGCAAAATATGTGCATTTACATATGACTGGCTGAAAAATGGCACACACTGCTTCTAGCAGATAAATAATTTCGCTGACATTTAATTGATTTGGAAATAATTCTGCATAATATCAGGTGGCAGTGACACAGTTCTCACATTGATTCCACCTGACTTGATTGTGCCTTGATGAGCTACCGTGCATGTTAAAATGAAATGTGTCTTGGCGTTTTCCGTTTAGGTTTAGGTTTTTCCACATTACCAAGAAAGTAGTGTTAGACGCCTGGGTCATTAACTGTGCTGGTGTTAGTACAGGCTCTCATCACATCCCCTGGCTGAGCCCAGCAGCATGTAGCGCATTATAGCTGGCACGTCACTCTCAGCTGCATAAATCTGCGCTTTGTTACACTCCCATGCCCCAACTTGGAGAGCCATGAGTAATGTGATTGTTATAGTGCCTGGCCACCTTTCTGATTTTGAGGATATCTATTTTGAGCGCCCCAGGCAAGCATTTAGCTGAACACCTTAGTATGATTGTTTAGGATAATTTTCTGTATCCATTCTGGTCATTTTTTGACACCTCATTTTATTGTGAGCATGTATGCATTTCATAATGTTATGATATGCACTGAGTAAATATGGCTATACTGTAAATGTGTGAACGCTAACACAGCATTGAAATCCACTCCTGCAAGATGTGATCGACAGTAATAGAAACGATAAAGGACAGTTGTACTGCCAATCACAGAATTGTTTATCAAATCCACATATTCCCTGTGTGGACAGCTCGTTGAATGGTTTTACAGTGACTCATGCATGCATCTAACATCAATGTTGCCAAAAGTAGCGGAAAATCTGTCAAGATTTATGCTCTTAAGGAATAGGCTGTCTCCACAGCCATTTGGTTCCAGCATAGTGTGGAAAATCGTAATGAAGAGAGGCAAGTGAGGGGAAAAAAATTCTTGACCTGAATTTTGTTGGTTTGGTGACAATGAGAAAGATAAGTGGTTGTGACAGTTGTGAATGATGTTCTGCCACGCGCCTGTGAGCTGTGCTGTGGCTAAATTGACACCGTTGTCAAACACACTTTTCACGATACCCAAACCTCCCGTGAACCATCTAATGCGGCAAATGGGAGCCCTAATTCTTCATTAACTCTGAGGAAAAGGGAGATTTGGTCATGTAATTTTCTCCTCACTGGCTGTTTTAAAGATTCCAATAACCAAGCTTTACAGTTGACTGAGCAAGAATTGCTCCTCCCCTCCACCCGCACCAGCCCCCTGTCCTCTACCCCCTCTTCGTCTCCACTTTTTACAACATCGACACGCCGGCTGTGAAACCTAGTGATGCTTATAGCCAGACTTATTGCCATGGTTATCTTTAATGACTTTGAAATGTATTGGCCTCGTTAATAAGCGGTGAGGTTATCAATTCCTCTAATTAGCCTCCATGCTCCCCGAAGAAATTCCACATTAAAGAGCCAAAAGATGAGTCTTAGGCGAGGGATGCTCTCTGAGAAGAGGTGGGGGGGTTACAGAGTGGGGTGGGAGGTGGCGGTGTTTTGAGCTAAAATTCAAAGACTCACCCCGTCTGGGAGGATTAGCATTAAATCATTGTACCCCCACAACCACCCAGCTCCCATTCTAATAAAACACCCCCACCCCAGCCCTCACCACCACCACCACACCGTCTTCCTCTCCCCTTGAAAATGACTGTTTCACTTACATATTATAGTTATCAGCGGATGTGTGTGTGTGTGTGCGCAGTGGGGGTAATCACAGCCGGGCAGGGCTGGGTGGCGGTAATGGGACATGAGCACTGCTGAGGTGTGTAATACGATCAGGAGTTACTGTCACAGAGCACTGATGTGCATATCTCAGGCTGACATGTTGAGGCCGCAGCGAGGCCATTTGGGTAAGCTTTATGTGGCGTTCCAGGGGAGCTTCAGTCAGCTGCCAGTAAAGAATATTGGCCTTTTAGATGAAATGGATGCCTGCCTTCTGTCTTTGTCACTTCTCTGAGTCTGTGTGCTTGGCAGCTCTGAAATAGTCAGATGTACAGCATATATGCACGGCTTAGAGTGACAGAGGCTGTTATTTATGTAGGAAGGAGTGCAAAACAAAGGATACTGTGTCATTAGTTGGCATTTTAAAATGAAAAAATTGTCCTCCAAATGTGCATAATTATCTATGTAAATATGCACTAGAATGGCAATCAGTAGAGTGCATACCTCCGCCAAAGCCCAATAGTCTCCTTTGATACAATCAAGCCTGATCTAATATCAAACTCAATAGCCCTGTATCACTCTAAATTTGAAAACACCCATAGCTGCTTAAACAAAATTTCAGCTTACTAGATATAGGATGTAGGAGCATGAAATTGTACTAGCTCATAGATGCCAGCCACTTAAATACGCCTGATTTTTTTCTTCAAGATCCATGCATTATTCCCTGAGAAATTAATGAAAATGTCGAAAAACGTCAATCATGCAATGCTAAAGAAAGTGGGGGAAAAAATCCTGAATCCGTCCCTTTATCTGGATCCACAGTATAAGTTGATGGGGTCTATTCTACTTCCCTTAACAACAAACCAACAGACATGGGTGAAAACATAACCTCCTTGGTAAAGGTTATGATATTTGATTCCAAACTCAATTGTAAGACTAAAAAGTTGCAGTTCCATATTCATTGTATTGCTACCATATCCATCTCACAATGACTTATTATTATTCAGTTCAAAGGCATAAAAAAGAGTAAGGCATGACAGTATTCGACATCATGGTGTTGCAGATAAAAAGATTACAGTAAAGCCCGCTAATATAATTTAAAACTACAGTGTGCAGCAATGTTAACATTTTCATTCTGACCTACTGAATATAAAGTGTTATGTTGGTGCATGTGCATCTGCAATATGCACATACTATTAGACATGCGTATCATTGTCCACACACACATGTGAAAATAGAGATTAGCTATAAATGGCTCTGATTTATTTGAGCAGCGGCCCCAGCAGCCAGACTGAGCCTCCTGCAAATTTATAGCCAAACGTCACTTTTACATGATGGGTTTGTAACAAATATCTGCTGCATATTGTTAAATTAATCTTCCATTTAAAATTAATGGAGTTAGACTCCCCAGGTTCAATGTAATTTGGTGTTCACGGGCAGCAAGTAACGCAGTGTGAATACAGAATGAGCTGAGGCCAAACGGCCTAATCTTCCATCACCTTGAACCTGAGAGGAGAGGACGCCTCATCCAGCAGTGGCTAATGAGATTGTGCTCACCTCCTGGGAGAAAGACAGACAGGGAGGGAGGAAGGGTTTGGTGGGAGGTAGAGAGGGAGGGCGAGTTAGAAAGATGGAGGAAAAGAGGATGGATGTGTTCAAGCATGCCATGGCGAGAAAAGGTGAGCAGGATATGAGGTGAGAGAATGATGGTCCAGGCGCTGGAAGAGGGACGTTAAAAAGCACTGTGGGAGATGTATAGAGCAGGCGCCTGATAGCAGCTTGTAGTTTTCCACCATGCCTCACCACTCGTCTTATTTTCCTTAACTCTAAGTTCTGCTGTAGGACGTGGCTGATGTATGTATGAGAGAGCCGGGGCATGGTGAGATGAAATGAATTCTGTATCATTATTTCACAATCCTCACCCAGCCATGACAAAGACAGAGGACATATTTCACTGTTAAGGATGCACCACTCAGCAGGGGTGCCTGTCTCTCCATAATTCATAAAATGAGAAAAAGGTTCCCCTGTGCAAGTCAGGCCATATTATTGTCAAAGAAACCACAGGGAATAGCTCTCTGCTACCACAAACAGTGCAATCTACACGTCTGCTGTTACATATAGGTTTATATATATTTCCTGTCATAGTGGAATCAGGAAGCTCATGTCTGCACTGGTTATGTTTAAGCAAATGTGAATTTGATGACACATTTTATCTTGCAGTATAAAATCAGAAACAAATGCACACAGCAAAGCTCTCTAATTCCTATTTCTGCTTTGGATACAGTGTTTTATTGACTGTCTCTGCCATGCATTGCCCTCCAGCAGACGGTGGCAGCAGTGTAAGCCAGCCCTGGACTGAGCTCTGCCAGCATTTAGGGCTCATATCGTTGGTTTTGGACGGGGATGAAGGTAGGCTGGCCAACTGGGTGGATTAGCAGCTCTGTCCTGTACAGCACAGTGCTCCATCCCAAGATTGTCCCACTGTAAACACCACGACATTTATAACACAGACGGCAATTCCATCTGCAGTATATAGGTGGATAGGGAAATTCCTCTTCTACAGACTGTGAATTTGGAATACTAGTGCAGACGACATACTGATCAAACAAAGTCAGATTAGGAGTATTTATATTGGCACGATTAGACCTCTGTATTTTCTGGATGTTTACTGGAGGTTTATGCATAATAAAATTAATGTAGATCAGGGCTGAACAATTACTCAAAACTGTATTTTGGCCAAGTGCAGTATACAACTCTCTTTTCAATATGGAAAATGGATAAATAATCACAGAAGACATTCAGCAATAGATTTATTATGATAGATTTATTTTACAAAGTCTCAGAAAAGATATTGCAATTTAAGGCTGGATTACAAAGCTTCTCATAGGAATACGATCATGAGCAGGACATTTTCTTTCTGGGCAAAAGGAAAAGTAAGTCTCTAACATGTTTCCAGAGATGTTTATTATGACGTATACAGCATATTTTAATGTCATATATCACATTGTGGACCTCAGATGACAAGGTCTGTTAGTTGACAATGGAACAATAATACCCAAATCTTTTTTATTTTGCATTATATTACTTGAGAAGTAATAGAGAAGTAATAGAAGAAATGTACGTGAACCAGTTCATTTTTGGGACTGTGAACTATTTCATTTTAATCTGGTTTGACGTAAACTTTGAGCTAGCTAGAGTGTGAACTTGCACAACACAGACTGTATTGGAAGCACAAGAAATCAGCAGTTGACCAGTAATTCATTTTTCTGTCTAATTTGTGTCCAGCTCTGTCAGCAGGGAGAAACAACCGGACTCAACTTCAACATCCATTATCAATCCATCTACTCCACTCTGTGACAAAATAGTTTAATTCCAACAAGATCCTTGTTTATATATCTAGAAGACAGTTTGGATTCACTAGTGTAATATAATTATGAGCTGAAATCAAAACAAAACAAAAAAGATAAATGTTGAAGGGAATTATTTCTTTCATTAATCACTAATATGTCATTTATACATTTCAAAGACAGCCATTTAAAAATAATGTATTTGAGTCTGGTGTAACTGATCAGCTTCAGTGTATTTTAATGTGATTGTTTATATTATCCACGAGCTTCCCTACACTGATAGGCATGAGATACTATAAATTTAATTAGTTCTGGACCAATGCCCATGCTGTTTTTAATCACGTTGCTAATGATATACTAATAATATTATTAATCTCTGCTCAGCTCTACATGCCTTCCTTCACTCATCGTTAATACATTTTCATGAGTTCATTGATTAACTCTTTCTCTTCATCACCTGCTCATTTCATCACACCCTCTGCACTTCGTCCTTCCACTCCCTCTGCTTGTTTCTAATTTTTCTTGGCTGGTACGCACTAATTTACACACCTACACACTCATTTGTTTGTCCATTCATTCACTGATTCCATTGATCCACTCCATTGATCCCATGCTCTCATTCTCCTCATGCCCATGTATAATCAATGCACCTCTGTTCTTGCTAGTGTTTTTCAGAAGCTTAGCATCGTGTTAAGGCCTAAAGACGACTTGCTTTACTTGTTTTTTTCTATAAACAACTGATGCTCTCAGGCTTTCCTCCAATATGTTAAGTCATTTTTCATTTCACGTCAGCAAACAGAACCCAAGATTGCTGTCACTGTTTGTCACCTCTCTCGTCAATGTACGAGGATGATCTTACCTGCCTCTGAGTGGCAACTTGGCCCGGGTTTATACCTGTCCTATTTGAGCGATGGAGTGTCTCACTGTCTCTCTCCTCAGGGGTTTACATGTCAATGGCTCTGGCACCCAGCATTTAGCCAGCAAGGATTGATCATGAAATAAGTCACTGTCGACCAGCTTTAAAAAAGATTAAAGATTTTGCTCTTGTCAGTAAAAATGGACCTGCACGCTTCACTCTGATAATCACAGCCTCTCTGCCCGCTTTCACTCTTCCTCCCTGGGCCAAAATGTATTAAGTGGGCTGTGGGGTTATAAAGTTCCAGCTGGCAACATTTGTTTAATTACTTAAATCCATTCGATCAGAGCTTTTGAAGCAATAATGTCAGTGCTTTCAAGGCCCTAACATGGTGATAAAAGGATTAATTCAGCTGGACTGGTGCATAGAAAACATTCCCCTTTACAGGGTCAAATGGGGGTCAGTAACAAGTGAGCTCAGTGCGGGGGTGTTGTATTGAATTTACGAGTAAACGTGCTTTGCGAGCATAGACTGCGCAACAGTCCCAAGCATTAAGAGAGGACCGCAACCTTGAGGTTGTTCAGGTTGCAGTAGGGTCAATGTTGAGAATGGAGATAAGTAACATTTACCTAAAAGCTTTTAAAGCATATCCTGCCATCTCTCATAGCCAATGACAGATCAGGGAGACAAACACTGAGAGGAAACTGCAGAGTGGTGCATGAGAAGTCATCCCACTCAGGAAGCAGAGGCTAGACTCCATGTCAGACAAGCTCCATTAGGTTGTTTGTATGTGTGGCTGCCATTATGAGGGATTAAATGTATAGACAGCTCTGCCTGGATAGCGAACTGGGAAGAACGACAGTTGTCTTTCTCTGTTCAACGTTGCATGTCTTTATACATGTTGCTGGTGGTGGTTGGGATGTGCAAATGAATATGTAGAAGTGGGACAACAGAAAGCAGGTGGAGTGTAGTGGGGCCTGCTTTGTGTTTTAGGGCTCAAGGCCAGAGAGAAAACTGTTACGTACTTTAAAGTCGGAAGTTCTTAAAGGCTGTTATTAATACACTTGGGTAGTTGTGTCATAGGAAATATTTTAAGCTCACTCATCTTTGAAATGTCTTTTAGCATATTGTATAAACTTAAATATAGCTGAAACATGGAATTATAGTAGCAAGAAACATAGCTCTTGCAACAACATTTATTATATTTTTGTAGTTTTGTGTTTCTGACTACTGCTTCCCCGCATTTAAGTCATTCTCATTTAAATTCTGTATATAAAATCAGGAGGGCTAAATTCATCAAAGATTCATCAAAGGCCTTGGAGCAATTAACTTTAACCAATTTGGAAAGTTACGAAGGTGTTGTTGACAAAGAAAAACATGCTGAAAGCCCTGAGTCTTCTGTGTTTTTCTTTGGCTTTTGATCTCTTTACATCATGCCTTTGCAATTTGAGCTTTGAAATTGTTTTGTCATAGCTTAAAAAATTGTCTTCACACAGGTAAAGCATTGTGCAACGATGTGTTTGAGTTTGTGTAGAAAACTTGCCTTTAAATCATTTCTGGAGTTGGGATTCAGATATCATGATGAAGTGTATAGGATTTGAGCAAATCCCTGCAATGGACAAGACATGATGCAGCAATCTCCCACCTCCTCCCTGTATCACCTTGCAAAACTGTCCATATTGTACTGCTTTGCAATAAAACCTTTTCAGTGCCATTGTATTTATTCGAAGTGTAAAATTTTATCGCAAAGCATCATGAGGCAGCTGTAAACACAGCCTGGCAATAAACATAAACAATAGTACAGGGGACGGCAATGTAGCATAAAGGATGCATTTTTTTTCAGCGGCTTTTCTAGTGACAGATGTTTGCTGTAACTTTTACAGTTGAAGACATCTGACTTGAGGGAAAACAAAACAAAATAAAGTTATGGTGTATATATTTCTTTTTAACAGCAACTATCTGGTCCTCACCGTGACTGTTGCCAGCCATTCAACAGATACAGTCGCAGTCAAAAGTTTACATATGTTTGTAAAGAACATAACGTATTTCATGGCAGTCTTGAGTCCCAATGATTTCTACAGCTCTCATTTTTCTGTGATGGAATGAGAGGAACACATACTAAATTGTCACGAAAAAACATTCAAGAAGTTTGGTTCAAATCTGAATTTATTATGCTATTATTATTACTTCTGAAAATGTGACCAAATCTGCTAGCTCAAAAATATACATACAGTCAGCGAACAATCAATTTGGGTGATTATAGAAAGTTGTGTGAATCAAATTTTCTTTGTAGCATGGTCCCAGCTGGTGACTTTTCTGTGCCCATTTGAATAGGGCTTGTTTGATACAGCCATTAGACTCAGCCACAAACACTACAATGGGAAAGTCTAAAGAGCTCAGCATTGATCTGAAAGAGCACATTATTGATTTGAACAAGTCACGAAAGTCACTTGGAGCCATTTCAAAGCAGCTACAGGTCCCAAGATCAAAAGACCAAAAAAAAAACAAAAAGCTAGTCTGCAATGAATTAGAAGCTGCTGGAAGACAGGTGTCAGTGTCCACAGTCAAGCGTGTTTTACATCAACATGAGCTGAGAGGCTGCTGTGCGAGAAAGAAGCCCGTGCTCCAGACACAGCACCTTAAAGCTCGACTGAAGTTTGCTGCTGATCACATGGATAAAGAAAAAATCCTTCTGGAGGAAAACTCTGTGGTCAGATGAAACAAAAATGGAGTTGTTTCGCCACAATGACTAGCAATATGTCTGGAGCAGAGAAGGTGAGGCCTTTAACCCCAAGAACACCATACCTACTGTCAAGCATGGTGGTGGTAGTATTATGCTGTGGGGCTGTTTTGCTGCCAGTGGATCTGCTGCTCTAAAGAAAGTAAATGTAATAATGAAGAAGGAGGATTATCTCCAAATAAAGGAAAACCTTAAATCATCAGCAGAAGATTGGCTCTTGGGTACAGTTGGGTGTTCCAAGAGGACAATGATCCCAAACACACATCAAAAGTGGTAAAGGAATGACTAAATCAGGCTAGAATTGAGCTTTTGGAATGGACTCCCCAAAGTCCTGACTTGAACCCCATCAAGAACATGTGGACTGTGCTGAAGAAACAAGTCCATGCCAGGAAGCCAAATTTAGTTGAACTTCACAGATTCTGTCAAGAGGAGTGGTTAAAAATTCAGCAAGAGCCCTGCCAGAAGCTTGTGGATGTCTATCAAAAGCACCTAATTGAGGTGAAAATGGCCGAGAGAAAAATGAGAGCTGTAGAAATCATTGGGACTCAAGACTGCCACGATATACATGTTCTTTACAAGTGGATGTAAACTTCTGACCGTGACTGTAGGTGAGGCTGGGTGGCCCACAACTTCAATACTCAGTCTGCTTTTTACAGTATATGATAGAGAAGGTTAAATTCCAGGTTAAAATAAATGGTGGCATTGTATCAGTAATTCATTAGATATGCCCCTTGATTTATCTCTGATAATTCAGAGGTAACGGGACTTGCTGTCCAGTTGTTGTTGACTGAAACTTCTTGGTACAGTATCTTGAGATGGTTGCCAGAGAATCTTCAGATACTTCTTAGATGTGATGCACTGCTTTTTAACAGTTGTATGACTTGTTCAAATTTGTGAAAGCGATATATATATTGTGATAGTGTTTAGCAGTAACATTATTTTTAGTTTCTAATTTGCCGTTGAATCAAAAACAGCCCTACAATTTAAAAAAAAACAAAAAAACTATAAGGGGCTGTGTTGGTGTGTTGCACTTCAGGTACCAATGACAATCCAGATAGTCCAGTTAGATTAATACATTCATAACTTTAAAGGTTTATCAGATGCCAAAACTCTCTGAAGAGTTTTATAACACCATGGGGAAGGATTTTACAACTTCGAAAAGTTATCAGAGCAGCAGTCATTTTATCTTTGGCTGCAATCTTAAGGGGAAACACAGAAATACAGTATTCATGTTACAAAGTAATCTACCAGTAATGTGAGCTTGGGAGTATTCGATTGGCCATTGCAATGCCTTGTCAGATAACATTGCAAACCAGCATATGTTGAGTAAGGTTTTTCCAGAAGACCATGTGAAGCACCCTGTAGCCCCTTAATGTTCTGTTAAAAAGGTGTGTAGGTGGAATGGAGACATTGTTCTGCCTGTGAGCCAGCAGCTGAGGGAGCAACAGAGCCAAATCAAAGTCTGTGTAAAAAGACTGAGCCGGCACGCAGGGACAGGGGTGTGACATTTTGATGACATGCTTGCACTGCTGCTAGACTAGTCCCATTCAGATGAAGCAAGGGTTCGAGTTTTTTTAATTTTTTTTATTTAGAGCTTACTGTAAGTCGAACTTGGCCTGAATCTCTAACCCTAAAACAGACATATGATTTAGAATGAAAATGCCCCATTGGATGAAATAAAGATTTAAGTCCTGTATAGTGTGGCAGGTGTTGTTCCTTGTTTGACTGACAAAGCTTTGAAATTTAAGTATGTCGAGTTTTCCTTTGAAATGTTTTTGAAGTGCATTTTGAAATATTCAAAGACTGCCTCAGAGATCAAGCTCAAAGCTGCTAACTAGCTTTCAGAGGCTTAGTTCACAGGGGCACTCTTGATTCTGCTGAGTATAAAGTGAACATTAGGTATTGTTTTTACGTTTCTCATGAATACTGTAGAAAGAGAATCGGCCACATATTTTGGATTCTTGCCGGAGGCTTATACAGTTTAAAGCCATACAAACAACTGTTGCCTTGTTTTGTTTTTGTTCCATGAAGACACAGCCTTTTGTCAGCTGTTAAATGATTTTGGAAACCTTTCAGTTGATGTGATCAGACTTAACCCTTTGTAAATCCATAAGCCTTCACCCTACCTCCTTTTCCTGAATATCACCTTTGACTCCCTCTCTACAGCCCTAGGCTTTACCCAAGGCTATTTTCAAACGGAATGTGAACCGCATATAGCCATATTCAAGACTCAACTAATGCATTGCCAATACTGAAACTCTCTTGTGTCTGTCACACAGTGGGTGCAACATCTTGTAGAGGCTTTACACAATGTATGTATTTTTAGCATTTAAAATGACAAATTATATTTAGATGATATTATGTGAGTCTAATTAATCATTTAGAAAGTCATAATTGAGGCTTTTCTTTACAAAGGAAATTACTCTTTCTTGCAGCATTGTAATGCAATGACAGGCATAGTACTTAATGATAATATGAACACTTAGGAGATTCAGCTCTAATAAAACTTTGTTTACTGCTCAATTAACTCATAGGGATATGTCCTCATTGAATAATTTAATTAAACATCTATGTCACAGCCACCAGCAACAGCAGCACGAATGTCACTGAGAGGATGAGGTTGTCAACTCCTCAATGTCCTCCACTGAAACAGATCTCTGCTGCCTGCCTGGTACACATGGGGACGGATGAATAATTGTCACCTTGCCCAGTGAACATACGAACAGCCTCATCTCCTATCAAATTTTTACCTCATTCATTTTTCTCATTTACTTACTTCATCTCTTTCTTTTCCAAGCCTCACAACTTTTTGATTTAATGACCTGCTTAATGATCGGCTCCTGGGGGAGTTTCCAAAGACTAAGTGCAGATTCACATTTTAAAATGCAGGCTTAGCAGTGGCAATCTCCGCTGCCAAGAATGGATTTTCCCTGGTGCCCTGATGGTGAAGTAGTTAAGCTCCTTGTTGCAACCTATCCAAGTCTTTATGCTCTGCTCTGTATTTCTCTTTCTTATTCTGTCTTTCACTCCGTACTAAAAATGCAGAGAGAGGAATCACCAATCTTCAAATTATCTTATCCCATCTTTCCTTCTTGTTAATGGGGGAGACTTGATATTAATTCTGTTGATCATAAGAATACAGACTGTTGAATTTCTTTTTTCTTATTAAAACCAGTGGAACTCCTGGAGAAATAGTGTGAAAATATAAATGAGCAGGTAAACTCCCCATAGAGGAACTGGATATTGCATTGCATAGTGTGAAGAAATTCTCCTCAGCTTACACTGGGATCAAAAGAAGAAGGAGGAAAAGGCCTTGAAACATTTATGAGTTGTGACGGATCTGACCTGAGGGAAAACATCCTTGATCTGATTGTAGAACTTGGAGTGGATCTGCTGGGTCCCAAGATATTTGGAAAGGCTACAATTAGACCAGGAGCCTCAGTGGTTTTCTTAATTTATACCCCTTGCTGCTGACGCATACTCCTGTCCAGTGGAAAATACTGCAGCCTCCCCCAGTGAATAGCTCGCGGGTGACAAATAGCTCCTGCTTTACACTCCATTTGGTCTGAGGCAGCTCACACCCTCCTCTCTGTCTTCCCCACTTCCATCCTCCAGCCTCCGTCATACTCTGCCCCTCCTGTTTCCTCTCCAGGCACTGACCTTTCAGATGATGCCTTTCCCGGCCTCCCTGGCCAGTAGCTCCTCTGGGAGCTATAATGGACTCAGTGTTAATTGCCTGTTGAAGGACAGAGGCAGTTCTGCACAGCCTGATTGCAGACTCCCTTGAGAGTACAGCTGTCTGTTTGTGTGATTGTTGCTCTAATGCGTCACGGCTGGAAAATTCACCCAGCATGTGCCTACACATATGTAGACAGACACAGTGCACATCACACACTCGGATTACTTGTAATTTTAACATGTTAAAATTTCTTGTTACTGTAGAGTGATCTTCCCTGCGGTTTTTGTCTGTGGAGAAAGA
Organism: Pagrus major; assembly: GCF_040436345.1. Lineage (NCBI taxonomy): Eukaryota > Metazoa > Chordata > Actinopteri > Spariformes > Sparidae > Pagrus > Pagrus major. Next base: position 12,183,475 of record NC_133227.1, on the reverse strand, counting down.
CATCAGATTGGTCTGGTGGTGCAATACAGTGTAAGTTTGTGATGTCTCACCCACAAGAACTCTGAGGATTTTTCCATTTCTGTACATCTGAGAGGATATTGAGACACTTGTCTCTGCTTCACCCTTTTGCCAGTACTTGCCCCCATAAAGTGGCACTGGACATGGTTCACATCAACTTGGCCTCCCCTTGTGGCCTGGGTGTCAGCCTAATTCATAGCAACAGACAAGAGCCAGAGAGGAGAGATTTATCACCCACTCCCTGGATTATATTTTTTATCTTTTATTCAGGGGAATTGAGCTGGATATAAGGTTAACTCCTTCAGCCCTCTGATTCTTGAGGGTCATTGAATAATTCTTGTCTACTGTGCTGCCTTTTCCATGGATACAGCCCCTTGTGTACCACAGCCCTCACACTTAGCTGAAAGGATGAGAGAGAAATGAGTAAAAGCTGTACCACTTACAATACATTGCCATCATTCTCTGTTTTTAGCATACCTGTGCATAGCCTCAAAATGATGCCTGACCAGTTCTCCTGTCAGCCTGAAGAAGGAGAATGCAGTTCTAGAGATGAGCTTTTAAGAAAATGTCAGGAGGAGCGACCAGGTGAAAACTCACCGCTCCTCACCCCCACACCTAAAGAAGAGCCTCTGTGTGCATGGCCGACGGCTGGACCTTGATCTCCGTGGTTTGAAGTTGAAAGTAGGTCCTATGGCCCTGACGGCCAGAGAGTGATTCCTGCTAGATAAGGACCCTTTCATCCCCTGTTCATCTCTGAGCTGTGCTGTCACGGTGAGGGTGATTCGCATGAACAGGCTGCCTCCTGGGCAGACCAGGCCAGGAGACGGCCATGCTGGGGATTTGTTTTGACATGCTGCCGAATTCCCGCTAGCCATCAATGTGGAATTTCTCAAGAATTCTGAGAAGTGAATATTGACCATGACAGCCATAAATGTTTTGCCACAGCCATGAAGCAAATGGTAGTGTGCACTCCGGCTTTGATACAGTACGTATTCTCAATTTGTGATCGATATCCTGTTATCAGACCTGGGAGAGCCAAAGTTTATATTTCTGTCGTGCCAAACATTTGGCCCATCTGACATCGGATTACAAAACACGGCTGTGTGCCCAATATTTAATATATGACATCTTCTGGCAACACATTTTTTATCAAATAAATTATGCATTGAATAGCAGGAGGAGAAAAATAAATACTACACATCATAAAGCTATTGAAAGGCTATGTTACCCCTCGTTTTTCTAGGCTTTCTCCAAGTAATTGGCTAACTTATGTTTGTGTGTCTGTTTATTTCTCTCAATTGACCATTCATTTCTCTCTTCACTAATTCTGTATTTCCAGCGTGTTTCCATCCATGCAGTTTTCATTATGGCCTCCACCCACCGTCATAATTTTCAATATGTGTATCTTTTCAGGGGAGAGCATTAGTAAGTGCATAAAAACAAGCTTGACTCAACTGGAGATGCTTAATGTTTTCAAAATCCGTTTTGGTTAAGTGGACATGATAAATCATTTCCATTACGCACATGACTAATTTTTTTTAATTTAGCCAGGGATTCAATTAGCTAGTGTCTGATGGGAGGACTGGGGGAGGAAGAAAGGTCCACCATGCTACATACAGCAGCATAATCACATTAAAAAGCCATGAAGGGGCCCTTGTTAGGACCAAGAAATCACCTTGAGTTAGTAAAAGAATAATTTGAGACATTATAGACCTCATGAGTAAACTCAGCCACAAGGTTGAATATTGGTTTAGACTTAAAGCTTGGTGGCTCATAATATTTTATTGTAGAGAAATTATGTTTAGTTATACCATGGACATGTAGAAATGATATTGTGATTTGCCAGTGGTTGTGGATTATTTATGGTAAACCGCACTACGATACAGCAGCCTCATCATTGTTCTACATTAATACTCATAGATGGAGGAGCAGCAGCTCTTCCTACATGCTGTAGAAGGAATATAACATTTATTGTTATGCTGACAACACAAAGCTTACATTGAAAGTGGGGTTCGACCCATATGGCTTTTTCAGGGCCTACACTGATTATAAAGAAATCAAGGAGACCAATGACCGATATTTGGTACTGATATTCATTTGCAGTAAAACAAAAATCTTAGTGTCAGTAAAGTACAATTTACTCAAGTACTGTTCTCAAGTACAACTTTGAGGAACTTAAGTATTTCCTTTTTCTGCCCCTTTATACATCCTCTTCACTACATTTATTTGATAAATTTAGGTACTAGTTACTTTTCAGATTTATATAATTGTATTATTTATAGGATATTAATTGTGACGTGTTACAAATCAGATAGGGTTGTGGACGGGACATTTTGTGAGAGGATGTTGTATCAGAGCCAAAGTAGAATATTTTTAAATTAGCTAATTGTATTGGCAATCAGACAGAAAAATCACTGATACCGACAATCAGAAAAGTGCTGTACATCGGCTCTGATAATCGGCCAGGCTGATAACCACTCTATCCGTAATATAAAGGCGTAATTTGTAACATATGGCCAGAATTTGAAGGTAGTTCCAAAAATATACGAGGGCAGCAGAGCACTAGAGTAATGAACAACTGCTACCTCTGCTACTTGTCTTTGGCTATAGCTAGCTACCTTTAGCTAAAGTGCTCAGTTAACTGTGGAGCTAGTGGCCCTATTAGCTGACTCGAGTTAGCTGCTGCGACTTAGGTCATTATACAGATTTTTTTCAAAACTTGAAGTACTGCGGTACATCTTAAATATCAGTACACTGTGCACCTCTGATTTCACAGTATTTTTGCATTCCCCAACCCTTATAATTTATTTTAATATAATTCTGATCATATGAGCATTTTACCTATTTTTGTCCATACTTGTACTGGACCTAAATTGTGTGAATAGCATGTGCTTTATTTAATGCTTGCTTTTGAGGAATAGTTTCACTGCTTTTTTCAAATCCTCTGTATATGCTCCTACTCTATACATGCATACATGCCATACTCAGAATCCTCATCCTTTGTGTGAGGTGACTACCCAGGAATCAACATTGTGGTGGCAGCAAAAGGCAGATTTGCATGCTTTGGGCTCTCACATTTCTCTCCCTCCTGCTCACAAGGCAAATTGCTGTAACGGTTGTCGATCAGGAGAAAGCGGAGCAGAGGTTGGGAAGGATGACGGGTTTTTGTCTTCAATCAGCATTACCACGCCTGTTTAGCTTTTTGTTAAAGCAATGGAATCCATCAGCAGCCTCTCATAAGAACTGTAAGAAAGCTAATAGCAGGTGGCGGTAGACGTGAAATGGGCCTTTGGACAGGGCAGCCACTGGGAGGATAATGCAGCCATTCAGGCTCTCTCTAGCAGGGGCCCCCTTTGTGCCCAGAGCTGACATGCTACTTCACTGGGGCTCCTGAAAGGGTTCATTTTGTTCAATTTGTCTAAAAGCCGCTGACTTATGTGACAATTTAAAGACTTGGGATGTTAAAGTTTCCTTAACCCACCGACTGCTGAATGGCTTTTTTGTCCTGCCCTGTGATCTGTCTCTCATTCTCACATGATCATATGAGAAAGGAGAGAGTTGAAAGCTGCAGAGAGGGCACCCTGGAGGGAGCTCCTCACAGGTGACCAGAAAACTCTGAAGACTTAAATTCTGTGGAAAGCGCGAGAACCAGTGGAATAGTGAAGGTTGGATTAGGTTGCCAGTTAGTGCTGGCAAATGTGTCCATTTCCACATGAGGTATGCTTTTTCAGCAGCACTGACCAACTGGACTGACTCCACAGTGAGCTAAGTGTGACTCCTAGCTTCTCTGGAGTTTTAATGGTTTATAGCAAAGCATGATGTGATCCCTGACAGGTGTCTCAGAGCCCTAGCTTACATACATGTACTGATGAGATGAGAGGGGTACGATAAGATTGTGACATGAAGACCATATTTTAACTCAAATTCAGTTGCAATTTAGTCTTACAAAGACAAACCCTCTTCATCCTCAGAATAAACCTTGACATCACATTTAGGTCTCACATTGCCAAACATATTCACAAACATGAAAGCATGAAAGCTTTCTTCATTTCAAAGTGATAAATGTAAACAATGCCAGTAATGGTCACACAGACAACAATGTTCAGATCAGTCTTCTCCCCCTCCTTCTCCATATTTAATAATGAGACAGTCAATAACAGTTATTGAGGAGAGTCCCTGTGCATTCAAGCATCTTGACATGGATACAGTGACCTCACACACATGAAATGTAGATCATCTCCACAGAGCCTTGTTTCTCTCTCCGGCTTTTGATTAATTATTACTGGCTAACCATAGAACTGTCCCTGATGCACATGCAGAACAAGAGCCGCACAATGGAGGTGCAGTGAACTGTTTAAAGCTATTATGTCTTTGGAATGAAATGAACACAGAGTCAAGGTAAGCTAGTATACCGTGAAACGATGTAGGAGTTCACGGTTTAAATAATGCCCAGCACTGAGAGGGGATTGCTATGGAAGCTGTAAAATGGCTAAATAAAAACAAATCAAACTAAGAAATAAAGTGAAATACAATACACATATTTTTTTTTTTATTTTCCATGCGTCATTAAAATCAAACAACACAGAAAACAAAGTGCGTTCGTGTATTGCATTTCTGTGTTGTCTAGTAGAGGACAGCTTAGACCTGTCAATACAAAGTACTCATTAGTCATTAGTTTTCATAGAGATGTATGAGGGAGCTTTATCTTTTTTGAAATGGAAATGCATTGCCAATGCCAAAATGATAAACAATCAACCGTCCAATCACAGCCATTCCATGGGCGGAGCACATCATTGCTGACACAGGCTGATGGCACCAATGACAGACAGTCATTCAGATTAAACTGAACTGTGTGAAGAAAAACGCTCTAAGTGTCTGCAAAACTTCCTGCAGTACAATCCACCCCTTCAAACTGCAGTCAATTACAAATGTAGCTTAATACATGTGCATTCAACAGTAGTGTCCCTTCACCTGTCTGTCATGGCTGCTATTAACTCTGTCAATTCATAAGCTCCACCCATGGTTCTGCCTCCAAGCTGTGACTGGATAGATTATTGTTTAATATTTTGTCATCAATGATGTATCTTCCGTCTTTATCTCCAACGTGTTACTAATATATTTTCTGCTCACAGTACAACCTGTACATCAAATCTTATATGCAATTTATATTAAACATATCCAACAGTTTTCTTCCAAATGAATTCAGAGTTTTGCTCATGATTAAAGTAAGAGGAGCCAGAGGTTGTACTGTTATTCCAATTTTTTGTATCTCACTCAAGTACGCATCAATATGGATACACATATCTTTGGGATTGAATTTATGACGTTCACTCTGGCTACAATACTTGAAAATCCACTGATTTGGATTTATAGAGGTTGTCAGTGCTGTGTAACACTGGACCTCCCACTCCATAATTTACCTAGTGAGTGAAGCAAATCTACCAGCCACTGTTTTTTATAAGCATTTGGCTAACGGCTGGTGCTAATTTTGAGCCCTGATGTCAAGAAAGAAAGTTACGTTTCTTAAAGAGAAGTCACTCAGTAATCCAAACCGTGCCCAACTTTTGGGGTAAACAAATGGATGGCAACCATACACATATGCTCCTCACCCTCATGGAGAGGGTGTAAGCACGACTGTGCACCATAGTAGCTGTTTGACACATCCCTGTGTACGTACTTTTGAGTACACTATATTCTCTATCTGTGTGTATGTGTGGAAATGTTAAGTTGGTCCTGAAAGGGTTAACAGGCAGAGAAAGACTTTGCTTGCTCTCGATGTCGCGATTCATCTCAGAGGCTGAATATTTCATGTGGTAATTAAAATTTGTAGGTCATGTCTCCTATGACACCTATTTCTATTGATATAGGGGGAGAGCAGTGGTGCCTCTCTTTAATGCGCCTCCTTCACCCAGCTGAGATTTAAAGGATGAAGGGTGACATTTTCCCCCGTTTTGTAAATTAATGCAATTGATCTGCCTAACAAGAACAAAGTTAGGTTTCCAAATACTGCATGATAAAGAGATTAAGCCTTTAAATGGCTTTCTAAAGGCAATCTTTATTGCAAGCCCTAAAGTCAGGGCATTGAACTTTCAATTAGAATTTCTAATGGGCTATTGACTGGAATGTATTAAATGTTGCTACACAGCTATATAGATCCTGAGAGGGGATTTTTCTCGATCCAGGGTACATGACCCCAGAATCCCTCAGAGTGAGATGCACAAACATCCACTACAGTCACCTGATGTGTGTGGTGATTGAGTTGAGCATGTGTTTTCTCTCTGTAAGTTCACATGGTTCTTATTGTAATTGTTAGATGTGAAGGTGTTTACTTTAAACAGCATTACATTCGCCCACCTTTGTAATCTATGGTAATTTCAGCAAAGCCTTTTGATCCTTCTATCCTTTTATTTGTGGTCAGGACTTTTTTTTTTTAACTCCATGTCAGCATAGTTCATTCTTTTTCTTGGCTAAGCTTTGATGTTGCTCCAAGACCTTTTGTTAGTCTTAATTTCCGAGGTTCTTCATATCCAGGCGCATGAGCTGTTTCTAATTTTCTGTGATTGATCTCAGGGCCTAAATCTGATTTAATTGCTTCTAATGCCATATTAACTGTTGTCAAAATATTTTTACTTGTCATCCTAATTCAGCTTTCTACTCCCAGAACAGCATGGTCAAGGAACGTTACATCTGTTTTCCATTGTCTCTGCATCCCGCTCCTCTCTGCCTCTCACTTTTTCCATCTCATAGTCATAATGTTCTCTGTCTTTGTTATTCCCAGCCTCCCTTTCTTTCTGTTACGCACACATTGTAGCTGCAGGTGATTATAAGCTTTGAGAAAGCTGCATCAGGATACAATTTGTCAGGGCCTAACAGCCCATTCTGTTCTGAGGGGGTTAACATTCTGTTTGTGTTACAGTGCATTCAAACTCTAATTAAAACAACATTACATTCCCCATCTGCCAATCTCCCATAATCTTCTTTAATTGCTGTAATTAAACTATATTTACATGTGCAAAATACTTGTAATTTAGCAAATTGCACTCTACACTCTGCACATTTAATCAGTGGCGCTGCGGTGGAATGGAGTGATTTCAGTGTTTTGATTTCAGCGGTGGGCTGGTTCTGACGGGGTAAGTGGACCTCTGCCTGAGGTCTCACAGAGGTTAGGAAAACAAGCCATCAGAGAAGTATTGTCATTGGGCTCTGATTGCAGCTCGTGCGGCTAATTATAAGCCTGAGCTCCATTGTGAAGCCAGGCAGAGCTTAGGTACGTGTGTGTTTGTGGCAGTTTGTATGTACAGTATGCGCGTTCAAACAAGCTTCCGTGGCCCAGTGTACTGCATTCGTAGCTCACTGCTGCTTGCCTCATGATTGACATCAACCATCCCCTTTCATTTATTCAAAATGCAAAGTGAATTTGCTGAGGTGTATTTGCCTACCAAACAGAGAGAACTGAGATGAGGCGGTAAATACCTGGGAATTAAACCTGCAGCTGGCTAGGCAACTGCTGCTGTAATGAAAACGTCAAGGACTGGCTCTGGCTGAAGAGGAACAGCATGCTTGCTTTCAGATTAATGGTATTAGATAGGGATTAATCTGGAAGAGGGAATTTGTCAAGCTGTAGCTTTATATTAGCATCACTAATAAGCTAGCTTTATAACGCCCCACATGATGACACCATATTTCAAAGACTTCCTTGTGGTTTATTCAGTCATCACCACTAAACACTGAGGCCGCAAGCTGTCACTCGGACTAGCTGATGTTCATCCTCTGTGTTTGTAGTCAGCCCTACAGTAAGTACAGTCATTAGAAAAGTCTCAGTTCAGGTTTGCAGCCTTGTCAGTCAGGTCAGTGTGGCAGTAGTTTCTGGAAGGGGTCCCTGGTTTTTTGTCTTGACTGTTGCTGAGCAGTTAGCATTAGCCATGTCCTCTTGGCCTAATTACTTTCCTGTGTGCCTGGATGAGAAAAGCCCCAATCAAGCCAGATGGAACCAGATGTAACAGCTCAGCAGTTTAAAGTCAGGGGTCCTGCCCTGGACGACCTCCCTCTCCCACCTTCAGGCGCTGTCAGGTGGAGGTAGGTGGAGGCAGACCTGGCATGAGAGAACTGCGGCTGAGGTAATTGGCGTGCTTTTTGCGAGAGTTTCCCCATCCTGCTTCAGCTGCTTATTAACTTCATGCCAGCAGTATGCACATCATTAGGACATACCACAGAGGAAAGTGGGAGAACTGAAGGGATATTTTGCAGAAGGGAACTATCCCAAACACCGTGCTTAGATTCATTGCTCTCTTGATACCGAGGAAAACTCCTCTCTGGGTAGTCTCCATAATAGACGTTTCCACTGTTCTTTAACGGAGGTTTTTATTACTCGTCCTATTACTGATGATGGTTTCATCTGCCGGGTTTAAATATAAAAGGCGTCTGTGGTTCTCTGAGTTAGAGAAGATGTTTTAAAGGAGAGTAGAAGTAGCCGGCGGGTAGTGCAGTGCAAATGATGTTATAAGATGGACACAGCCCCAAATCCTCATTAGCTGACATGTAGTTCCTCTTAATTAGTTTCCATTCACTGTAATTAGCATGGATGAGGCTAATCATCTGATGTGAAAGCAATCTAACGCTTGGGATACAGCGTCCTTGGCCTCACTTTCATGTCAGGTTCACAGACGTTTTATCTTCAGGTGCTCTTCCTGTTGTGTAAGCTTTTTGTGAAAAAAAGGCAGTATTTGTAAGTTTTTGCTTGTCAAAGGTGATGTTGTATGTCTCTAACAATACAGTCGGCTGTAAAGGAAATGACATTCTTACATTAAAGGCTAGTTACAGCAAGAGGCAGTCTTAAAAGGAGGAAGACAAAAATCAAAGTTTCTTCTTATCCCGAATCCCTCTAACAACTAACAATTTAGCATTAAAGGACCAGTGTGTAGGATTTCGTGGCATCTAGTGGTAAGGTTGCAGATTGCAACCAACTGAATGCCCCTCATCCCACCATTCCCTACAGTGGTTGCAACAAATGTGAAAGGCCATCACTAGAGTCAGTCACTAGGCAATGCAACATGGCGGACTCTGTGGAGGACCTGCTCCCTCTGTAAATATAAAAGGCTCATTCTAAGGTCACAAAAACACAATGATTCTTAGTTTCAGGTGATTATACACTGATGCAAACATACATTGAATATTGCAGAATATACAGACTGTTCCATTTCTGCCAATAGATCCCCCTAAATCCTACAGACTGCACCACAGCAATGTGTATCTCTGTAACAGGATTTGAATGGATGTCAATCTATTTTTGATAGACTCATATTTTGACATTTTCAAGGCCTCACATGAATAAGAGAAGAAAAAGTGGATACAGCGTTGACAGTGCTGTGATGTTTGAGGCTGTTGTCCCAGATCAAAACAAACGTGTGTTGTGCAACACAATGCAGCAGGACCACAAGTAGAACAAAAGAAAGTGATTGAGGATCGCATTGTTGGAAGCACCTTCTGTAACAGAATGATTGATACTCTCTCTCTGCCTTTCAAGCCCTTGAGAGAGATATTCCTCCCACTTATGTTGCGTCTGCTGCCAATCATCCTTTGTCTTCCAGTGGTTACTGAGCTCCAAGCTCTCAGCTCTTCCATTTTTCCTCGACGTGTCTTTCTTTGAAAAGTGCACGTGACTTTCTTATTTATACAAACTCTTCAACAACAGAATCCAGGATCATACAGTTGACTGTTAGACTGGGTGGGGTCACACAGGATATGAGCTTTTTATTTGATTTTCTGCCCTGTGGATTTAAGTCTTCTGCTATCTGTGTCTTTATTGATACCAAATCCCACGAGTGATCTCCTCAGATCTTAAATGTGTATCCACTCACCGCAAAATGTCCTTGCACCTAATCTTTTGGCCGCAGACGAAAGGATTTGAGTACCGGCCAATCCAGGATAGTAAAGTCTGATTTTCTCAGAGTGCCGAGGGCACGTTCTCCCTCACTTGGCCCCTGTGAGCTGTAGATTCTACCCCGATCTAAAGCAGAATCCTGTTTATCTCCTCCACTCCATCTTATTATGACAGTGATTATTTAAGACTGAGGAGATCTGGATGGGCCCATAGTAAATTAGATGTGTATAGACCAAACAGTATCGTATTTCTGGCATTTGAACATCTTTCTGTCATCCTCTCATTTCTCTGTCTCTTATTATTTCTTTCCTAATATGCTTTTGCTTTCCTGCAGGCTGGGTCTTTTTTTGTGAGATGGAGTGTTTGGCATGAACTTTTGCCATATGCCTGTAGATTTGCCAAAAAATATTCAGAGCAGCTCTTTTCTTGCGCCAAGTATTTGGCCATCTGCTTAAGTCTTTAACCAGCAGCATCCAGGGACTTCATCAAGCTTGAACTGTGAAGTCAAATGGTTTTCTTCAGCTCCCAAATCAAGCTAGGCACTGCTGTGCAGATTTACTGCACTGGCAATTCCAAGCAATCACACATATATTTTATTATGCAGTACATAGTCGCATTTATGGGATTTGCACTTAATGACAGCCAGGTTTTCCCAGAGCTGTTTTTATGTGGTTAAAATTACATTATAGTAAAATTAGACAAAGCAGTCTCGTTCAAATCCTTCTAAATCACTTTTAAAAATAACATTTAGCAGGCAGGAAATCTATTTTAGTTAGTTTGATGGTAAGTGTTAAGTATCTGCAAATGAGGGTCTAGACAAATAGCTGAAACAGCTGCAATAGTCTTTTCCCAAAGATGTCTTTACTGGCACTGCCTCTGCCTCTTGAGTTTACATGGGCCACACTGCCACTTGCAGACTGAGGATTTTAAAGCAGGAAGAGCGTGCTGCTCGTCAAACCGGCAGAGAAGAGGAGATAGCTTTTCTATGGGGGTGGGGTTCATTATGCAGCGCACAGGACACCATTATTAGCCCCATTACACACGCTGACAGCCGCACATTCATTCTCCTATACCTGCTTTTTAAAGCCACCCATAAATAATGAGGGCTGCAGCTAGCCGCGTCTTGGAGGAAGGGAAAAAGGTCATTATAGACCAGGCCTCCATTTGTCAAAATTATTTCATAATCTCAGGTCACAGGGAGGGTTTTTGCTTTAGTTAATTGTTGATCGGACCACTGAACATAAATTTCCATTAGCAATCAATTTGTTACTCTGCAGATTCTGACCCTATCTGCTCTTTGTTGTGACCATCAACAACAGATGTAGAGTAGGCACACACTGCAATAGTGACAGTGACAAAGGCTGCTTGTTGCATTTGCTGATAAATGAGATGTGATATAAAATGACAATAGTCATCAGCTTAAGAAATTCTCCTTCTACACCTTGTTATAATCATATAGAATATCCCATATAGATTTTTACATTGAAGGTCTTCAGACTGAAGCTACCTCAGTGTAGATTTGCTGCCGGTCCATTGTGATGTAGAGGTCACAGTGCCATCCTGGTTAAATGTGCTCTGACTGGTAATCGGTGGTGCTGTGCAGTATAATTACCCTGGCTTTTATCACAATGACCTCTCTGACAAACTTCCCTGGTGGAAGGAGACACCTGAGAGCTTCCACACTTCCTATCTGCCCTTGTTTTATCGAAAAGGCCCCGCCTGAATGCATAATAGAGCCCCTGTTCTCCCAACAGACGGATAATGGAGGGTGGAGTGGTCCTCTTTGGCAGACTACTGCCTCTTCCCTGCACTAGAGAAACCAATACCAGGCCTATCGGCTGATATATGACACTAATACACAGGCTGACTGGGGCCCTAAACAGAAAAGAGGGATTGTTCCAACTTTCGACTGGCTGTAGGATCCATGACTCACAGGTACCGCACTGTCTGGCCCCTGAGACCGCTCTAATTGCTTTACATCTGTACAAAGGTTTCTTGTAATCGGGCCTTCTGCCTCCATTTGTCTTCCTTTCAGTCTCCTAGTGAAGGCCTTAATTGGTCTTAGTGGGGCTTTTTTTCCAGTTAGCTCCTGGGCCTGAGCTGGTAGAAGACGTTACCTCGGGGGGGCAGTGGGGTTTGCTGGCTGCTAGTGGTTGGGGAGGTTGCCGAAGAGAGGAAGTCAATACTTCTTTTACCTTTAACACTTTAATTAATGCTCTCCTGACAAGCAGTTTTTTTTCCCCCGTTGCTTCACATGAGGGGGTTGAGCTCCTGGGATCCACACAAGAATCAAGACTTGTACAGCTTTGTGAGAAAACCTCCCATGCAGTCTCCGGTGGCCAATCGACATTTACTGAGAATCCAGTTCCTTTTTCTTTGATTGTTAGTGCACATTTTTCTGCCAGTGTCTCTGTGACTGAGAGCTCTTCTACTTTCTGCGTGTCTGTGTTTTGCCTGTAAGTCTCTCCAGATGCTGTCAGTCACATGTCAGACTAGTGAGGACTAGTCACAGCACCGATATTGCAAAATAATTTATTTTCCAAATATTACTTCAGATGCAGTGAGAGAACATGTTAGCATTTTCTGGGTTGTCCTCAGTGCAAACATTCTTAAACATGTAATTCTCTTTCAATTTTTGCATTGGTGGCCTGCACTTTTTGAAATTCTTATTTTTTTCTTTTCTTTCTTTTGTTCTTCTTTTGTCAAAGACAAGCATAAGATGAAATACTAAAATAAATCTGAATGAGTTGTAAACACACCACAATGATTCAAATTATAGTAAACCAGGACTTTGTAATGAAAGCGCGCTTACTCTAATTTTAAACTTAGGAGGACTAAAATAACATGGTGGTGGTGCCTGCCATTCCAAAAAACAAAAGTATTGCCTCACTGCTGTGAGTGAATTATCAGAGTGCATACTGAATATGTTTGGGGCAAGTCATCGAGCTCCAACTGTCTGTATTTGTTTTCATTAAACTACTCAAGAGTGTTTACTTGTAGTGGAGTGTTGCTGTAAGCTGAGGCAGATTCCCAGAGTGTAATGTGACCTACCTCAATTTATCTAACTAGACCCTGTTCACACTTGTCTTTGCCCAGAGATAACATCTCATGTACACTGCTCCACAAACCACATCTTCAATTTAAGATAACATGACATGTTCCTGGCTTTGTTGCTGCATTTTCCTTCTACCACTAGTGTATATAAGATCATTTCCTGCATGTTCACTGATTTTATTTTTAAAAAGAAATATACATTTGTAACTTTAATTGGATATATCTATGTTATCTACCAAAACACATTTTTTGGCAACAGATAGATAATATTTATGCTGCTGATTCCACCGGAGGACACTTTTCAGTCAGCTGCAGTAATTGGATCCCAGAATTTTTTGCTAATATGTTTTCCTCATTTTAGTGGTTAAAGGACAGAACAAGCTCATGTTAGGAGTGTGCAGCAGGGGCTCTGTGTTGTGAGCTCTCCTTTGCTAGGTTCTGCTCGGCTGTGCTCCCTGCATTTCCTGCTGACTGACTGATATGGAGCTCTGCTGCCAGGGCTTAAATAGCAGCTGTAAGCGTCCAGCTGCTCCCTGCCACGCTCCACTTCTCCCCAGATGGCTCCGAGACGTTCCAGCAGCCCTCAGGAGGAGCGCTCATGAGGAAAGTGTTATGGAGTGGCTCTCTGAAACACCAGGGAGCATCCCTCGCCGCACCACAGCCACCCTCCTCCTTCTCCAACCCTCGGGCCGAACGCCCAAATCAGGGGAGGGCTGCTTGTGCAGCCTTCGTTTGCCAACTTACCAACGGGAGGCAGCACAGATGGTGGTGTCCGCAGCGTAGGCCAGCATGCAGCAGGGCCTGAGGGGGGGTCCTGGAGAGAGCACATGCCATGCCTGGCCTGGGATGCCACTGATATCCCCCAGGAGGAGCTCTCACTGGCCCTCAGCAGATGACCAGCAGAAGTCTGGCAAGCTCTGCTCCGCTCAGAGATGGTGTGGTGAAATGTTTTTCTTTACCCACATGGGCGTCTTTGATAAGTGGGTTGTTTCAGAGCTATGCCAACCCAAGAGAGAATGTGCTGAGCGAAAACGAGCGCATTCAAAGTCATTGTCATTTTTCCTTGAACACTCAGTGTTAATATATTATGCCAGCTGTAGAGCTCCAGGGCAGCGGTCTCTTACCTTGGCTGAGTGTAAAAGTGATGAATGGTCCATCAACTTCACACCACTGAAGCGAACCACAGGGTTCACTTCAACCATGACATTGCCCACAGAGATAATATCATGTTTAACATATCCTGCACTCCTGAAAATATACTTTGTTTAAATGTACCATGAGTAGATTGTGACCACTAGTGTTGCTGTCGAGCTGTGAACGCAATCCTGCAATACAGACAACAGTGACAGTTGATCAAATTAAAAAAGGTTTCATTCAGATTTCATTTTCAATTTGGTAATGATTTCATCATGTTTTACAGCCTTAGGGAAACACACAATCATCATCATGAGTCTACTAAATTCTCAGCTGAAATGTCCTCTTGCTTGTAAAACAACAGGAGGGTGATGGTTGTGACCTGTAGCAAAAAGCATTAAAAGACATCTCTGTGAATTTGTAAACCTGCTGCTCTTGTCAGCAGAAGATCCCATTTTGACCATGTTTGTGAGTCACCCGCCTCTCTTTTTCTCTGAACCACTTCCCCATTCTCCTTTTTTTACCTTGTTTCTCCCTCCCTCACTATCTTTTTACTCCCTGTGGCCGGGGAGAAGGGGAGTATGCTTCAGGGATGGATGCAGGACTGCTATTGCTCCCAGTGGGGGGGTGGGGGTCCTTGCTCTGCTGACCTCACTGTTATCCTTGTCATGACAGGAAGCATACATCATAGTGGGGCCTCTAATGTGAAACACATTCCGCCACAACTTGATCAAAGCCAGGCTGCCTGGACAACAAAGTGCCCTGTAATGCCATATTTTGACCATATAATTGGAGAGTAATTACGGCTGACAAAACACTCCAGCCATTTTCTCTCCTTCTCTCCCTCCCTCTCTCTCTCTTCCTCTCTCTCTCTACTTCACTGCGTCTTTGGGCTGTAAGAAAGCCCAGAGAGGGGTTGTCATAAACTATGTGGGATATTGTGTGCTGAGTTGGCTTGAAAGCTCTTGAGTGGAGCCGAGGGTAGGTCAGTTTTTATTGGAGCGCGATCGCTTATTCAGAGACACTATAACAACACACAAGGGTAGCAGTAACCAGTGGCCTAGAAAAACACCGGTGCACCACATGACAGCTGACCCTCACTCACTGACAAGACACCAGTCTCCCAAAAAAGCTGTGCTCTTACTCTCTGGTTTTCAGATGGTGGAGTCTTTTCTCACGTGTCTGATAACACAGTCTTAAATTATTGCGGTGAGCTGAGTTCTCCTTTCGTCAAGCTCCAGAATGACCTAACCAGTAATTCACTAAGCGTAGATGTTGGAGGAGCTGACCCTGAAATCTCAGCTACAGAACCCAGTTTTCAAAAAGATGAGAACCTTGGCAAAGAATACTATGTAGTCAGATATTTTTGCCAGTGCTGGAAGTATAGTACAGACGTTAAAAATCATTTCCACTAAAGAATAGAAGAAGCACCTTTAACCCAGTCAAAGATGTGAATTCGATGCAGATGTTGGCATTTTGTTGTGTTCTGCTTGTCCCAGAATGCTGGGCAAACATTTTTATCCATGGGCAGTCTTTCATTCTGAAGTCCACCCCCCTGCTGGGCCAGTCAATATGAGCACAGAGCCTTGGGGCCAGAGCTCTGTGGTATTCTGCTGTACAGAAATCAAACAGAAAACACATGAAACACTGCAAAACATTACAGTTTGACGAAAGTCTGGAAAAACTCTGTTAGAGCACAGCTCCAACATCATAGTTCCACATCACCGCTCACAGTTTGACCTCATGTTTGCATACTGCTAATGGTTTCAAGGAGCAAAACAAGCCATCACAAGTTGAAACCCTCAACACCACAGTCCTTTTATCTGACTAATCTCTGGCCAACTTGGCTATCCAGCAGCTATCCTTCAGTTGAGCATGAGTTTAGCCACAATTCTGTCTGTCATACTGTGATAATGTGGTATGATCCAGCCTGTTGACAGGCTGTTTAGTACTAAAAAGTGACAGTGAAAACCTTGAGTTATTTACATTAAGTAGAATTGAAGAGCCTTAAAAAACATCAACAGCACTTTTTTGACTTTATTTTAAATTTTCTCTACAAAAGATGTGCAGATTTGGAATGTGTTCTGAGCTAACAACCTTAGTCCTCTCATGTCTGGCTTCAGTCCACCTGCCTGTTTGTCAGGAGGTTAAATCAGGCTTTGAGGGACAGAAGAGGGCTGGACTAGTTCAAACTGTGACTGTACTGCTGGTATTGTGGGAGGTGGTGGATGTCAGATGTCTGGTCTGTGGCTTTCAGCCTGCAATCGTGCTCCACCACTTAGCATGCTAATTAATCCCAACCAAAGGGCTGCGTCAGTCACCCCACGCTCCACCAGGGACGCTCCCACTGGGCTCATCCTGCTTTAATTGAGCACGTTTTTCAGAAGCCCGCTGTCCCTGGGATTACATTAGATCCCTCTAATTCACCCAGCCTGCCACTGGCGTGGGCAAAGTGAACGAGAGAGGGAGGGAGTGAGATGAGACATAGAGCTGGGAAATGTATAAATAAACCAAACAAACAAACAAAAAAAACCCAGACTGAGTGTTTATTAACACCCCTGGGATGAAAAAGGAGGTGAGTGCAGGAAATCATTAGCGCAGGAGAGTCAAACTAGGCTCGTTTGATCTCGCTGATGGAGGAGCAAATGTAATTTAGCGCGCTGCGAGTAATTTGTTTTAGCAGTTAGCATGGGTTCCTTTTAATTTCATTTTGCCTGGCATCAGTCTTTCAAATTAAATATTTTTATTTTGTACAAAGCGGATCTTCGTGAGCCTTGAGGCTCAAAGACCAGCCCTCAACAACAACTAATGTTTATTCATCTTTGCTTGTTTGCATGTGCGGTAGACAGAATCTTGACAGGAGTGTGCGGTGTCGGCTCTTATTTGAGTACTTTCTGTATAATGAGGCAACTCAGATGTACACTGCGACAGCTAGCAAATCATAGCAGGAGAATAACAAAGTGTTTTTGTCACCGCAGCTCTAATTATTTGGAAGACGGTGCTGAAGCGGCTGCATCTGTTTTGGTGTCTCACCTTATGTCCTCATTCTACTGAAAGCTGTTGACTGCGCAGTCTGTTTATGAAATATAGACACAATTTTCAAACCCAGGTAACGAAACAGTTCCCAACTAATAACTTCCAGCATTTACAAAGAATATAACAGTAAGCAACCTGTCAGAGGAAATAAGAAATGTAAAACTGGCTGCCTGTCACATATTAGCTCATATAATTGATTTACAGATATGATTCTCATGTTTAATTCAGTGGGGATCAGTGAGGTATCGGGGCTGCATCGGTGAGACATGGCGTAGTGTAAGAGCAAAGGGAGGAAGTTTATCTCTGCCTGTCAGGGTGTTGCTACTTAATTGCTGCTCCCACCCATGACACAGAGGAGGCCTTCCCCTGCATCAGGGCCAGCTAGTCTCAGCTCAGATGAGTAGGGAAGAGAGAGGAGAGTCTTATCAGGAGGAGATGCCTGGGACACTGTTGCTCTGAAGCACCTTATCTGGCCCGTGTTCACATCGTGTGGAGCCTGAGCCCCTGCTCTTGCTGGCAGTGGGGTTGTGCAGCTGGTAACAGAGAAGAGGCAGAGGCACTGACAGGGTTGATCGTTGTGACGATGAGCTGGAAACATGGGCAGCCATTTTGGATGCTTGGGAAGAGTTTATGCATACTGAAATTCTGATATATGCAGAGTTAAATGCCTTTTATTTTGAAGAGATTTCGGTTCTAGCTACTGATGATCCAGAGTGGTAAATCATAGTCTGCTATGTGGAACACTTAGTATTTATCAGTAAACAGCAGAGAATTCTTGTGTAAGTGAAGTGCGATCTTCAGGTATGTCTGCATTTCAAACTTTTCCGAAGCGATTCATTCGTAGCTGCCATTACAGACTGATAAACAACATGTGCTCTAATGTGAGGGAACTCTGTGTATCTCAGCTGTGTCCCTGGCAGAGCCTGCAGGGGTTGTTAGCATTGACAGCGCCGGTCTTTATGCATGAGACTTCCAGGCAGATTGTTGGCAGAGTCGGGCAGTTTCTCTCAGACGGGCGTCAGCTGGCTGCAAGCCTCACAGCCTTCTTTTCCTCCTCCTCCTCCACCTTGCTCTCCTTCCCATCATGGCAGACCCAGAGAAAGAGCTTTATGGAGCCCTATAATGATACGTGGCGAATGAGCAGCACTGGGGTGATTGTTAACGGCGGCAGCTGCGCAGATAGCCTGGATGATGGAAAATCAGTGGGACCTCATTTTGGTTTGCCAGTATGAATATTAATGGCTCGTTTCCAGGCCATGGCTAATGATGAGGAAAATTCCCTAATAAAAACTTGATGTGATGGGCAACGACCCGCGGGGTCACTGGAGACAGTCAAAGTTAATAGTGTGCCATCAGGTGTGAGGAGTTAAGTGATTAGAGGCACAGAACCTAATCCTGATGTTTTTCTCCCCCCTCAGCTATGAGTCAGTGTGGAGAGAGGGAGGGAGGGCTGCAAGTGGGAGGTGAGGGGAGCAGATGAGCTTTATATCTCTTGACAACAGTGGGTTGCTGCCTGTTGTTAAGCATACATCTCTGTGCATGCAAGCCATGAATGTTACAAGGAATACTAGAGGTGGCAGATGGAGATTATTTTGCACAGTATTACTCCATTATGAATAATATTAGTGCATTTCACAAGGGATGGGCGCCTTTTAAGTGCTGATAGAATACAATATAAAAGATGATTTCAGCACAGATATAAAAACAATGCTTTTTGATATCTAACTTTGAGGAATATATGACTTGTTTTTCCTATAAACCCCTTTTATCATTCAACAAGAGATGGCAATCTTGTCCAAAGTCGAAATGAATTGATGTTACTTGTAAACTGAAGAAAATAAGAATTAAAAGGAATTAGAAAACAAGACTATGAATCTCAGAGTCAGTGCCAGGTTGTTGTATTTGACAGTTTCTAGAGCTTGTGCTACAGTCACTTTTCAGTTGATACCAAAAAGTATTGAGGTTCAACACCCAGTTGTGAATTTCACTGGTTCCAACAGGTTAGCATCTCAGGGTGAGAACAGGGCAAATCTTCTATTTCAGCGAGTTCCATCTAGTCATCTGCAGGAACTCCCTCATCATAGCACTTGCCCACTTCCTCTTGTTCAGACATCCAGATTGTTCTTATGACACGCAGTAAATTCTACTTCTTCACGAACATGCCACAAATAGTCTCATATTGAATGTTTATCTGTGTGGCCAGATTGCTGTAATGAAGATGCCAAATGACATCATTGTTAATGACTAGCATGTGGGGTACTAAAAATACACACCAAGTGGACTTATCTCAGGGGAGTCACCATAACAATGCAATTTGATGTATGTAATTATCTCAGAATCCTTTTATTAATCTCTGATTAATCCAGCATCTGCTTTGTGCCTCAGTCGCCTGTTGGCTTATGGAAACAGAATACAGAGTTGGGGTGAGGCAAGGTGTGTGTTTGTGGGTGTTTGTGTTTGTGCCCACACTGCAGCTGTGTCTTATATCTTCTCATTTCTATCAGATAACCAGTGAATGCCTCCCACCCCCAGGCGCCTGTAGCTTGGAGAAAAACGTTGAGATGAGTCTAGAAGGAGAGACACTGAACTTGCTGCTTGTGTAACAAATAGATTTTTAAGAAAGCAAAGTGCTGCACCTCTCTGTTCCCTCCTTCCTCCCCTGGTCCTTGTCAGGTGTGTGCGTGTGTATCGGGTGGGTGGATGGAACTGATCAACAGAGAGGTTTACCCTGCGGCAACATCTGTTTCTGCCAAGCATCACCTCAGTAGTACTCTGCCACATCTCCTGTTGAGTTAAATGTCCTACCTTCCTCCACAGAACATACACATACACCGCTTGTATTCCTTCTGAACTTATCGTTTCATCCCAGGCATCCAAAAGAGTGTGAATGTGTATGTGTATCTGTATTTCAGGCATTGCTTCATGTCACTTCTCACATTTCAGCATGGAGACCCAACTTTTACAATGTAAATCATTAGAGATTGAAGCAATATGGAATGATTAATAAAAGGTTTAAAAAAATTCTCTCAGATATTCTGTCAGTAAGTTTGGGCACAGTCCACTGAAATAAAATCCCCAAAAAAATGTACTCCAGAGATTTTAAACCAGAGGTCACAGACCATAAAGTTTTTATTATTATTTCTTATTATTTTATGGAAGGCTTAATTTTTCTCCCCCATCATCCTTCCTTGAGCTCCACTGTCCCACTGACTGGAATCCAGCGTTTGCGGTCAAATTGAATATCTTCTGGATAAAGTTTTACATTTGAAGGGAAATTGCATTCAGATGTTGGCCTGCTGCATTTGGCCAGTGCTGCACATGTGGATCAGACCTGGTTATATTAGTCCAGACAGAAGTCTGGTCCTCCCTGACGAGACATTCTTGGCTGCTGAGAGAGGCGTTCGCCTTATGTGACTATATAGACTGTCTCAAACACTCAAGCTGTGCTGTTTTCTTTTCCTTGTGATTTTTTTGAGGTCCTCTCTTTCCTACCATACTTTCATATGACAGCTCGACATCAAGCAGATGCTGTGGAAATTAAATGTTCGATGTCATCGCAGCAGAACCCTGCTTATTTTAATGATCTGTCCTAGTCAGGCATGTCATGTCGAATTTCCTTCCACCCACTGAACTTTTAGGTGTATTTACTAAACTGTCTTTTATGGATACCTTTTCATGGTATGTGTCTGCTAGACTTATTTCTATATAATAAATAATCCCAGAGTTTATGTGAGGTTCAGTCATTATGAGTGTGAATCAGTCTTTTGTGTAAAGAAAGGGGGGCTTTAAACAGAAGGTCTGTCCATGGCAGATCATCATTAATATCACAAGTCACAGCAGGTGACAGAGCTGCATGTAGCCAGTTGTGAGCTTAGCTGTAATGACGGTATTTCTGGACCACATCTGCATCCTCAGTCAGCACAGTGTATTGACCATACTCATATTGCCAACCTTAAGATTATTCCTACTTTTCCTGATGAAACCAACTCAGTTTCCTTTTTCAAATTTCCGTGTTATAAGAAACTAATTTGTGAGCGTATTGTGACGGGGCCTGCTGCTCCAGCTTTGTGTGCCAAAGCAGGTGCTGTGTAGCAAACCCTGAGCTCATCAGTCTCCTCCTGCCCAGCTCTATTTGTTGTTCCTCAATTCACAGTGGCGGGACTGGCAGACTGTGTAATGTGTGGGTGAGAAAGAGAGAGGGATATGGGAGGTGTGAGTGGGGGATTTGAGAATAAGCATGGCACAGATCCCCATTTCGCCATACTGGTCTTCCTCTATTCCCCATGAATAATGTGGCACAGCCCCTACCCAGCGGTAGACCAGGCATGCCGCCATATCAAGCTGTGGTGGAGAGCGAGGCGTCCAGCTTGGCGTGTCTGGGCTCAGTGACATTCTAGCCCCACAAAACCCCCACCCCCCCAACCCCATCCCCAACCTGCAGAGAGGAGCACTGGGCTCCAAGATGGCAATCAAGGCTTGATTTGCCAACACATTTCCAATGATTAAAATGTAATTAGCACAAGCGAGCACCTCCTCCCCAGCTAATTTCCACGCACGCTGTGACAGGCAGGCGGTCGGCGGCACCCAGGCCCCAGCAGCAGATGGAGGAGGATGCAGCGGAAGGGGAGAAAACCATTTTGCCATGTGACTGTTTGCATCAGAAAACCATCAGGACACGCAGCTATATCAGGAAGGAGCTGTTAGGAGGAGGGAGTGAGGAGCCCTTGACGACAGCACATCAAATTGGCACTGTCAGAGCTGACCCTGGCAATGGCTGCCATCCTTCATGCTGTCCTTCCAGCTCCCAGGCATGCAGGCAGGTTGGCTCCTTCCCCGGGCTTTAACCCCTTCAGCCATCCTGCAGGACAACCTGGCTCAGGCTGATAAACAGACACCATCCTCAGTGCAACGGGCCGCTTTAATGAAGCCCATATCAACCATAATTAATTCTAAGGTCGTGGATAGCAACCAGCATAACCTGAGGCTAATGTCACTCATGGGGGTGACAACATGCATCCTTCACAGTTCCAGACTTAAGAAGATGCCATTTAAGAAAATATTAGAATGGAGACAACTTGTAACACTGGAGGATTTGAAATTATAGTAAGCCTGTTAAACACATTCTGTTTGCCTTCAGAAATATCGTTTACGCATGTCATTTTTTTCTTGATTGATTTAACATCTGTTAGCATTTGTCGACCAGTGGATTTCCAGAAGGTTATGTTGGAAAAAGGGAACATGGCATACTTGCCTTGCACGCATCCTCATGTGATGTGGTCACCTCTTTAGTACAGACATTTTTTTGTGGGTAGCTCTGGCAGGAGACTTTGGTGAGCCCTGCTGCTACGGACGATAGCATAGCTGCATCGTTTAGCATTCAGCCCATGGCTCCTTATGTTCCCCTTGTATTGGGCCAGCATTACTCTCAGCTGGAGAGGATTTAGGACAAGAATAATTTACTCCTTATTTCAGACCAGTATAAACAACAGGCTCGATGCTTGGACAGAGCACAGGGAAATTTGTAAGAGCACTCAGCCAAAAGAGAGGCCCGGGTGAGAGCAGAGGGGCAATCAGAAGTGCTCCGGATACAGGCCAACATCAACAGCTCTTAGAGCTGAAGCTAATGTTTGACATTCCTGTGTTACTTAAACTTAACACTCGATTCTAGCTGTACAGTATAATGCTGGTCCTGTGTAAATAGCAGTGGGCCTGGGTAGAGTATCACTTTTCCTTGTCAGCCCCCTCCCAGAGCTAATGGTTTCCTTATTGTACATGACTGTTGCTTTAAATAAGACCCATTTCCTACCTCAGCCTGTCAGAGAGCTAGCTCCACTGATCTCAATGGCACCATTGTTTTTGAGTTTTTCCTTTCTTCACTGTAATATATTCATTTTTGTCAGTCATTTTAAACCTCTGACATATGTCTTTTCATTAGCCAAGGCCTCCAAGGATTTGGTGTAAAATGTTTTTGACATTACAGTTAACCATAGCTTTGGAGATTTATTCATACCCACCCGTCAGTAGCAATAACTGAATTTTTGAGCTCATGCTTACCTCCTAAAACAATTCCATACCTCAGTTATTAAAGATGAGGTCTACCAATCATTCTTGACGTTTCCAACTACCAAGTGCAAAGCCAAGAATTTCTCGCTTCCCGTCTCTGTTTCTAATGTAAGACTCGGTAAGTAGAAATACAAGGAGTGAGAAAATTTCCAGATATACAGGGATTCCTCTCCCCCGCCTCAGGTTGCTTTATGCATGAGGCAACGCATTAGTTCACTATGATCACTTATCACTGAGTGACAGCTCTGGCTTGTTTGTATGCGTGAGATGTGTTTTTTTTTTTATCTTTTAGAGATATTATTATTTGTTACTTTTTGCTCTATACTTGAGCAGCGAGTTCGAGGGAGCTTTGGCGTCTGCACTGTAAGGACGATCAAATTGCCTGCCCTTGCCTGTCAGGCCTGATCTCAGGATTTTTTACTTTGCTCATTATAAAGGTATTTCCATTTTATTAAGTTTTCCCTTTTTTCCACCCTTTGTCGCTCTGGGAAATTTGCATACCTCTATTCCTAGGGAAAAAAAATAATGACAGCAATTTCTTTTCTTTTCTCTTCCCCACTAGCCGTGTGAGTGCTTCGTTTAGTGGCACCTGCGGAAGCGACAGGCGCAGGGATGAGAAGTGAAAGAGAGCAGTTGATTAAATCATCATCAAGTCGCAGCACAGAAAGTCAATTCTGCTTGCCGTCTACAATGATATCCTTTTATCTTAAAGTAATGAGCTATGGCACTTTTGCATCGGGTAATACGATGAGTTCCATTAGCATGTTCCATTTGCTTCACAAGCAAGGGCAAGTCATTCCAGCCGGCTTCTATCTTGGCAATCAAAGCAATTGGCTGCACAGCCAGGGAACAGGGGGAAGGAGGGAAAGCAAAAAAAGGGAACATGAGAAAGAAAGGCAAGTAGTTTTTTTTTATGGATCACAACACATTGGAAAAACTAAAATGATGTCCATTATTTGAACCCCTTGCATGCCTGTGTTCCCGGGTGTGAATTGTGTGCAGGCAGAGAAGCAGCTAATGAGTGCTTGGTTACTTTATTGTTGTCACATTCTGAGAGGCCTAAATGCATGGAGGCAGTTGAGATGGTTAATACTGCTCATCAGATCTTGTCTGCTGCTGCATTAGTCAGTCCTGTGTGGGAGGCCGACACGCCTATTATTCACAAGCGAGAATAGAGGTGCATAAATGCGCGCAGTGTGCAGCTTTTTGTTTAACACGGACATTCACGCGTAATCAGAATCCTCACTCGTCTACATTAGCCTTATTTATTCTTCCAGCTGACAGTCTATAGGGTGACAGGCTCTCAGCACACTGTATTAAAATGGGGGGGGTGAAATGTTGTGGGTGGTGGAGGAACAGAGTGAGAGAGAAATGGAGAGCAGGGAAACGTCTGAGGAGTGTTTGCCCAGTGCGTTTATTGCCTCTGCATAATTTATGAGCTGCTGGAGCTGACCATCATGGCAGTGTGCCGCGGGCGGCCCCTGGGGCCGTGTGGGACAGGCCTGTAAATTGGATGCTATGCTCCTGCTGAGCTCGCAAGGCCCCTTTTTACCGTCCAGCCTCAAAAACAGACCAGCTACGAGCCCAGCCAGCTACCTTTGAGCTCTGCAGGGCCCCAGATCAGCAAAAAAACAAGAGATGGAAGCAAAAAAAAGGGAGAGAAAGAAAAAAAAACGACAGGGTTTTCTGTCGCTCACTCCCTGGGCTGTCAATCATTTCACCCCCTTCCTTCACTCCCTCCCTACTTTAATCGACACCCACCAACCCCTCCCCGCCTACACACACACGCACTGTGCCAACCCCTGCCCATATTCCCCCCCAGTGCCTTCTTCATTACCGACTCCAGTGCTTCTCTGCACCTCAGCCATATGCACAACGTTGAGGGCCGCCAGTCACCCAGCATCACACTAATTAGTTGATAAAGAATTAAGTGGACCTTGAAATTGAAATTGGAAAGAAAAAATGAAATCTAACCACTTTTTCCTCCCTCCATTACAAAGTTCCCTTCCTCTTCTTGTCATTTCTCCTTTCCAGCCTCAAGCAGGAACAGACATCATGGAATTATAATTCTAGTGGCGGTTAGCGTTTTGAGATTCCAGCTCCGTCTGAGTTTCACATACATTTCAGTGTTAACAAGGGCACGGCTGCATACCAGAAATGTGCTTTGTTTCACATTCCGGTGCTTGTGTCGGCTAATGAAGTGATCTGATGATATTCAGACACTGAATATGAGTATATGATAAGTTTGTCGTTAAAAAGCTGATAAGATATGCCATTTAATGTAAATTAAATCATGTCTCTCACAGGTGTAAAAAATTGAATACAGACCAAGTTATGACACAAGGATGTGACATATTACTCCTCATTTTCAGCTTGGCCTTTCTTCTTTTTTCTTTACAGTGTGACACCGAGAGTGACCAAGATGACAAGGTAAGCTGTGATTTTTTCATATAGTATTAAATGTGCTTGGGTCATTTCAGGCATCCTTCATCGAGATTCAAATGTTAGAGTATCTTAAAGGCTGAGAATTTAATGTAATTAGAATTAAACGTCCTGTTAATAACTATGAGAAAGCCTTAATTAGCTGCACATTAATTATAAATGACTTAATGATGTGCAAAATCTAAATCGAACTGTTCTGGGTTTTTAGGATTTAGATGACATTTAAATGAGACTGCTGTGACAGCCAGGGTTGAGGGTGTTGACTTTTGCTTAAAGTCTAACATTAACTACAGTATGCAGCACAGTGGCTGTGTCTGTATGTCCCGTGCTATATCTGCCCATGTATTTAACTTGCTATCTATCTATTTCCTTTGTTGAGATACCCTGCTAATTAAAAGTAACACAATCACCTTTATTAGGTGTTCGTTGCTTATTTCTGTTCATATAATCTCAATCAGCACCTCCTACTGTCAAGATCTGCAGCATCTTCCTGTGGTGTAACACTGTCATATATTTGATAAGAAGTTCGTTCGGTTTATAAGAGTGTAAGCATGCAAACACTAGAAGTCAATACAAAATAATTAACAAACTCAAAAAGCTAAAGAGAGCTGAAGAAGAAAAGCAAAAGCAAATACAGATGATGGGTCGGGGAGTCTTATGTCGTATGCTACATCATTTTCATTTTCAGCTGTGTCTTGAAGATGTGAGTGACTTGAAGTCGAATGTGTAGAATTTAGTGGCATCTAGCAGTGAGGTTGTGGATTGCAACCAACTGAATACCCCTCGCTTCACTCTCCCCTACGGTGGCCACTAACATGAAAGGCCCTCACTTGAGCCACTGTTAAGTTTGTCCGTTCTGGGCTACTGTAGAAAAATGGCAGACTGTGTAAGAGGACCTGCCCCCTCTGTAGATTTTGAAGGCTTGTTCTCAGGAAAACACACGTTTCTTTGTGTCAGGTGATTAAACACTAATAAAAACATAATTATGAATATTATGTTCCATTTTTGCTGTTAAGTCCCCCTAAATCATACACACTGGACCTTTAACCCCATTTTTTAGGCCACTCTAACAAAGCTACTAAACCTCTCCTATTGGCAAGATCAAATTACCAAACTCAGTAGCAATGCAAAATAAAAATAGAAGCATGAAGCATCATTGGCATCAATGGCTGCCACATTTTGGTCAAAGCAGAGCTTTAACAATTACAAATCAAAGTGCTTGTAAGTATCTACAAGTTTGTTTTTATCCATCCATCGTTTTCAGAGCAGCTCCATTTGTAGTGTCCAGGTATTCACAGTTTGAGCATACCTCATAGATTCTACGAGCAGCCATATTATCCAACGACTTCTAAGTAGAGATCTAGATCCATTCCAATGATTTAGTAATACCATTTGCTTGTGGTGTTTAGACTGTGCAGCAAATTGAGTCATTACTCAGTGTTGTCGATTTAAATTGCTCCTGTCTCTGTGGCAATTCCTTTTTGTTTCAGGAAGAGAGAGAGAGCATGGTAAGCTGTAATCCCCCCAGTGACTGTATTAATTCACCCTGGCTCACGTTACGCTCCTGATGAACAGCACCAACTACACCTTCCTGTCATTGATTAATTGTGTGTTAAAGTAACAGAGGAGTGAATTAGTAAATAGCGGACCCCTATGACAGGGGTTGACTCATGTGTTCCTCCTCAATGTGAGGGAGTAATTGGAGCTCCCACTCAACACTTTTACCCCATCCTCAGTCCACGTCACCTCTGCCACTATCTGCTCCTGCCAGGCATCAGGCACACTGTGCCCACTGCCACTGTTGTCATTTGCATTCTGTGGGCGACGCAGTCTACTTTACAACACCACAGCAGAGAAGGACGCGGGAGAGCAGAGTCGTTTTAATGGGTCAAATGTATTCAGATGAGGACAAACGTGGCTTATTTAGTTTCCCTTCAAAAGCAGGAAATGGAAAAAGTGTTCCCAGGAGAAATCACGTTCTGCCTGGTGTAGAAGGCCTCTGCCGTGTCGGCGGGAGCTGCCAGACTCTGATAAGAGACAGCTATTCGCATCTCAGAGTATGTGTGCTCACAATCCTGCTCATGTGTTTGTGTGTGAGTGTGTGTCTGCATGTGTTGGAAACTGTCAGAGCATTTGCTCATTATAAAGTGACCTGTAGGATGGGCCCTCTCCAACATGACATGTTAATGGCATAGTGGGAGACAGGTAGGAGGCAGGCTCACTGCAGTCACTCGTCACACAAAGCTGGTGTTATTAGCCCTATATGTGTTATCATTAGCTTCTATGCTAAGGCCCCCATTACCAGCAGGCTCCCTTTCTCTCTGTGAGAATCAAGCAGTCCAGTCAGAGCTCAGACAATGAGAAGGAAAGCGTGAATGCTTCTGCTTTAAAGATCTATGCCATGTGTAAACAATGTGGCTGAAATACTTATGTGTATGTGTGGTTATTATTTGATATTTCACGTAGTTGATTGTGCATCTCATGTCACATGTCTAGTACCTTATCTACACAAAAACCCACAGAAACTGAACTAATGCATTTGTGCCTCACTATTTACAGCTCATTTCAATGTGGCAAGTGTAAAATGGGATGATTTGCCTTCTTTTCATCCTATACTGTAAAGTGGGATTCATGTGGTCTCTAAATTGGCAGTGGAATGCAAGAAAAACGCCTGCTGAGGGGCCAAAATCCTCCTCTCAAAGCTTTTTCTGGCGAGGATGTCCTCGTCTGTCTGTCTCTATCATGTGGCTTGGCCCATCTTCCACTCCTGAAACACAGTCCGTCAGCAAAATGTGCTCTTGCCCTCATCCTCTCCACATTCTCTCCTTTTGGTGGATCCGGGCAGGATCAGGTGGTCATTTTTATTAGGTCTATGCAGGACTGGCCTGCTCATTTGGAGCAGCTTGTTCCCAGTTACGATGCTCCGCTTTACTGGCAGGAGAGTGCACTGAAAAGAGCTCCATCGCCTCAGGTGTCTTTCATGTGCATCCGCCAAAGCACCAATAACATTGCTTGTTTCATGGTGTAGTTAACACCAACAGGTTTTCCACCATCTGAGACCATTTAGGAGGGCTTTGAAACATCCCCCTAGCCTCCACATGTGTAGAATCCGGAGCTGTAAAACCTCTCTAAATCCTGAGTGAAAATGTAACCCACATTAGCAATATACTTGCACCCGGCCTTTTTAATTATACTTTATCATTATAAACATGTAAAAACAAATGTATGCAGGGAAACATTCACTCAACATAATATTTTTTGATTGAACTGCGGCAAATTTCTGCACCATTTCTTAGCAGTCTTTGTAATATTGTCAAGAGCGCTCAGGCACTCACTCTGTCTGGACTTGCTAATGCTTAAGTGATTTTTTGCTAGTAAGTGGCACATTGAAACTGCCAGTCAAACATTTTAGTATGAATATCTGCTAGTGCTCAAGTGCTTTTTCCAGCTTAACTGTTCATCAGTCGTTACTTAGGCCTTTTGTGAAGACAATGACTCCATGCTTTAATCTGCAGAACTTTATCACTCTGTAGATTTTTTATTTCTCTTTCCCTCGCCTCTGGGCTTTTTTTATATAGGCCACACCTTTCCTAAGTGTTATTTACTCGCTCTATCAGCAGCCACAAGCTGTAAATGCCATTTTGAAAATGCTTTGTGTCTTATTAATGGCCATGCAACGGAGTGCTGTAATTTGCTGTGCTTTGCTCTTATTGGAGGCGAGGGATCTAAGTGGGTGCTTTAGAGCAGCCGAGAGAACCTGTTTGTCCTTGACATAAAATAAAGATCTGAACTGGTAATATATTTGCTGTTTCTCTTCCTTTATTGTTTTGCTGTGTTTGCCCTCAGGCAATTACAGCAGAAGAGTCGAGTTTCTCAATCACTCTGCAGCACTGTACATAAAACCATTTTATATCCTCCTCCTCCCCCCCAAACCCTCCCTCTTTCCACCGCAGTGGGAAGGATGAGTAATAAAAAGGAGAGAGCAACTTGTCAGCGTTAAAAGATTATGTGTTTTGCCCCCTCCAAAGGAAGAGAGTAGTGTTTACAGGCTTGAGTGGGTGCTCGCTAGGCCGAGGCTGAGGCTGATTGCACTAGAGTACCCTGTCAGCCAGTGATTTGTCATGTACTTTATCATCCTTGTCACTCTGCAGAGCGTTGTCATAGGTATCGTTCCCGCCTGCCCCCTCCCCCCTCTGTGCTTTGTACCCAGTCAGTGTAGGAAATTTGTATTTACTTTGGGGGAGTGTAATTTGTTCCTCATGGATAATATGACCCTTAGCGGAGCCGGATCACGGGTTAGTTGAAGTGATATTTTCCGGTAATGGTAGTCGTACATCATGGCTGTCAGGCCGGGTTAGGAGGCGAGCACATTACAGCTCCATTTTAGCACTGCAGGCATCTGGGATTATTTTCCATAACCAAGTATGACATGACCGCTCTGCGGAGTGCATTAAATTTTTACTAGCTTTTTTCCCTCCCCCGGCAACTTCTGTGGCTTTTCCCCCGGTCTGGGTCTCGAGGCTGCCACAGTGATGGATACCCCCAGAGTCCCAGTAGCCCTGGCCAAGGTTAGCGGGTGTCACAGACCTACACCGCTCCCCTCCATCCAATAACCGGCAAATCCCTGCTCCCTCTGAGGCGCGTGCACACAGGCCCACAGCTCACCGTCACAGCCTCCACACACACAGATACAAAGAAAAGGAACAAGCATATTCCCCCTTGAGAAGCCATTTAACAAGTTAATGTTGATAGTATAAAATGATTACATCTCGATTTTGTCTCCTTATGCTTCCACCAAAGAAGGACCGACAGACAGATAGATGGACATTTGGACTGAAAAACCTTCCCAGCTTCACTTCGATGAATAGAGATCATCTTAACACGTGGCGGTGCTTGTGACGGCAAACAGCGTGGGGCTGCAGAGCTGTTGATTGCTTTCCTTTCCTTTTCTTTCCTACTCTTCTCTTTTCTCCCTCATTTGATTCCTCTCTCCTTGGCAGCAAGGTCAGCAGTGTAAATGCCACCTCTTGCCATTGACAAATGGTCGCCCCCCTGTCTGATAATCAGTAGGGTCTCAGAGGTGGACGAGCAGGCGGAGCTCATTAGGGCGCCACAGATGAGAAATTAATGTGGAGATTCCAGGCCTGGCAGAGAGTCACGCTGATGGGCCCAGGGTGGGGGAGGAGGAGCAGGGAGGGGGTGCAGGATGGGTGGGGTGGATGGATGGACCCTGTCTGATGGATGACCAGGTCAGCAGGCAGCAACACTCCCCAGACAGTCCCACACATACACAAACATACACACACCCACACGCCTGTCCTCCCCCAGTAACCTCCCCTTCTCCTTCCCCCCTCCCAGTCTCACTTGTAGTGCCGCTCATCCGCCCCTCCACCCAGCAGTACTGTAATGATACTGCAGAGCGTAGCGCCACAGGAGGGTCAGAGGGATGACATTTTACCCCTCGACTGACACACTGGTAATTGAATGGAAGCAGCCTAATTGACACAAATTTCCACATCCTTTTTTTGTCTGAAATAAGACGGTGACAGAAGGTGAAAATGTCAGCCTGTCAGTGTGCTTCATGGGTTATTTATACTGTCTGTCTGTGATATTCCTTTTCCAACAGATTGCATATTGTTTTTTCATAATTCACACTTATTACACCATTGCAGGGTTTGTGCCCTTGCTTGTCGATATGTTACACTGTTGATGGGAATGTATTTAGACTTCTGGGACTTATTGTGAGATATTTAGGGACATTTTTCTTGAATATAACACCACTCTAAATTAATCTTCATCACATACACAGAAACACAAGACATTTGTCTTGAGGAGCTGTGGTATTGAACTGAGATTGTTTTGCTCCTGGGCTTTGACCCTCCTCCATCCTCCTCTACATTCACTGTGGCCAGTACAGTAGCTAGCTCCAGAGCTTGCACCCCGACATTGACCTAGCAGGTAAATCCTCAATATGTCAAAGTACATGTCCACTTGCTAACACTCACAGCTCACTGAGATGTGAAAAATAATTAACTCGTATTAATGTAGTGTCTGTGCCATCCATTGTCTTTTCAAGCTTTTATAGTTTACAACATTTAAATTGAAATGGCAAATTGAAGGAAAAACTGTTGCATGTCAGCATGAGCAAAAAGACGGGACCTCAGAGAGACCCACCTGACAAAAAGATTGCATACATGCATGATGAAAATAAAGAGTGGGGGATCATCATGGGTGATGATGATTTTTTTTTTTTCATTTAATTCTAGTTTTACAGTTTCCGCGAAACAATAAACTCTCTATTTGCATAATTGCCTACAGTTGGCATTCAATCTGCATACAGAAATGGTTTTGTCTGATAAGGCGTCTCCAGTTTTAAAAGGGATCCTGTTGCTCTGTATTTATCAGAGTTTATATGAGAACTTTCCCAGGCACCTCAGGATTATGTAAACTCTACCTCTGGTATGTAGCTGTTAAATATTTGTTGAATGGTCAAAAGAAACCAAGTTATTACATTAATGGTTGAAGTATGTGGACCTATGCTGATAACACTGACACAGCCGTACCCTCATTATTTTTTGTCAAGGACCAGATACTCACCTTTTGTTCAAAAGCATGTGGAATGAAATCAAAATGTTTTCTTTGCATCAATAAAAGGAGTTGTTATTGCTTTTTAGAATACCCTCTGATGTGTTTTGATAGCCTCCTGCGTAGCGGTTTTGGTGTTAAAACACAGGACTGCAGAAGGTTTGACTCTTGCCTTGAGATGTGATATTATGCAAGCCCTAATGTGTTACACTTGCCTCTAGAGTGCTCAACCTCACCATTCATTTATGGCCAACAATAAAAGGTAATAATGCACACATTTGAATAGGACAAGGTTGCCAAGTCCTTGGAATTGAATGGAGGAAAAAAAAAAAACAGTCGCAACAGTGAATCATGTTTCAAAGGCAATGATTCAATTCCCAGCGCAAGCTGAGAACACAGGGAGTGGAAAATAATTCAATCAGCAACAAAAACCATAAATATGCTGTTTGACTGAGATGTTCACTCCTGTGGAAAGAAAAAGCCATTTCCATTTTTCCTGACCTGGAAAAGAAAAATGTCTCAGGCAAATTGTGTACATATATCAAAGAGTTTATGAGACTGGTCGCATACAGAGAGGCTTTGGAGTGGAAACAAAACCAATGTTAAAAAAATGTTATGTCCACTATATATACATATCTTTATATATATATATATGTATATATATATATATATATATATATATATATATATATATATATATATATATATATATATGTATATATATATATATATATATATATATATATATATATATATATATATATATATACATATATATATACACATATAGTATAATGGCAGATATTCTCCCTGTTGAAGTTGTGCACATGGGATATAACAATTAGTCTTCTTGCTGCAAGACTCCTTTATCAATAGGACATTGAAGGCATGGCATATTATTCTTGGTAACTGATTGAACTATTTTCAGAGCCATCTGTTAAGCACATCATTAGCTCTCCCCATATTTCTAATAGTGTTACTAATGTTGTTTTAGCAGCACTGCTAAAATTGTCCTAAGTTCTAAGCCAAAAATAACACTCATGCTGCCAAACATGTTGAGTCAAACTAAATTACATGCATTTTTTATACCACTGACCTGCATGGTAATGAACTTACTCCATGCGGTGCCATTTGTCAGGTGCAATGACAGAAACAAAACGGAGGGCTGCTGGGCAGAATAGTGTGCTGTGGCGTACTGTGTATGTTGAACCTTCTGGGTCATGTTAGGCCGATGGATTTGTGGCCGATCAAGAGTGAGCAGCACCCCGGCTCCTCGGGTGTCTGTCCTCATCTCTATTTATGAGGCAGTGTTGCCAGTTACCGGTCTTTAATAATGCATGGAGTAAGACCTTGGGTTCAAACTAGTGTCTCTGGAAACAGGCTGCTTATGAAAAAAAAATTGGTTGTTGTTATGCAGAAAACCCTTAGCAGTGCCTATCTCTTTTCTCTCACATGCTCTCTCTTCATCCCTCACTGTCTCTCTATCTGCCCTCTCTCCCTGCTGAGAGTGAGTTCTCCAGCACGTCAAGGTTAAACTTTCTCACTGCGCTCGGCGGATGTCAGTCAAGGCCCGGCTCACCTGCACATAAGCCCCCCCAGCAACTGGGCCAGTGACTTTCACACAAACCCTCTGCCCCCTCATTGCCCTTTTGTCAAGCCAATGATTTCTGCAGGCAACTTGCTTCAGAATTGACTGGCTCCTGGCTCTCTGTCTTTCCACTCTCCACAGCAACCTCAGCTCACCCACAGAAAATGGCTTTATCCCTGCAGCCAAGGCAGGATTTCTCTTTCAGTGAGTTGTCAGATGGCAAAAGCAAACTGAGCGCACGCAACACAGAGACTTAATTATATTAAATTAACTGTAATGTAGTCTCTGCACATTATATATATTTATACTGTGCAATTATCCATATATACATAAAACTGTCCTGTGCAATTATCAAATATACAAGGCAATATCTTTGTATTGTTCCATTTGCAGTATAATCCTACTCACCATGTGTGTATTACAGAAATGGTATAATTATCTTATGCATTTGTCCATCATCGTCATATCTGTATATATAAAAGGTGTAGTTAGTTTTTTTTTTTAATATATATATAACTAACTAACTCTTGCCTCTCCTTTCGACTCTTGAGCTGATGTAACAAGTGAATTTCCCTGGTAGGAATGATAAGTTTATCTTATCTAGTGCTAATGCACCCAAACAGGTTCTCGTATTTTTGTTTGATTTGATATTTGAGCTTCATTTTCTTCTTTACCTCTACCTCCTGCATACTGACTCAGTAATCATTCAGGGATAGTTGTCAAAGTCTTGCCACTCTTGGCAACGCCAGTTATATCGTGCTAACAAGACCAGGCTCCTATCTAAATGATTGGGTAGAAAGCCTGAACTTCATTTTCGAATCTGCTAGAAAAGTTAAAACTTTGGGTGACTTTGCCCCAGAATAAGGTTTAACACCTTTAACACTTTTTTGTGTAATACTTCCCCTACACATGTGCGCGGTTTCACGATACCAACTCTCTGTACAGCTCAATCCGGAGTGCCGTGAGATGACAGTCAGCTCATCCCAGCAGAGCACTTGAAGAAATCGGAGTTTAATGTCTAATGGTTGAATAACCTCATCTTTTTGGTAATGCTGTCCATTAGCATGATATCCTCCTCTTCCATGCTTATTAGAAGTTTGTTTGCAGCCGCACCAAATCAGTTGAAATTGTAGTAAATCTCGACTGCATGCTCGCGTCAATGCAACAACATGATTCACTCACATATGCCCTGGTTCAGCTGTGATAAAACAGATGATTGGCTATTGGGGAGACAGGGTGGGCTTCATGTAATAATACGTGGTTTGTTTCCTCTCTCATAATGTCTCTATAGTCATTAGCTGTCCAGTTTTGACTAACATCCTTTAGTTGTGTATGATGAATTTCCAGGACATTACACTATAGATGCAACAGCACTCACTGGCTGACTTTGTCACATAAATAAGATTTTGGATTGGCTAGACTGGTCTTCTAAGGATTTTTTAACTAGCAATATTTGTAGTCATGGACATAAGATAGATTATTTTACACCACAGAAATGTCTTGGATCTCACAAGCACATATAGAGGACCATCTCCATAATTTCCTGCTGTGTGAGCCACCAGAGGCAGTGAGTCACGACTGAAGAGGATCCTAAATGAGGGAAATAGAGAACAGGCTTGTCAGAATGACAACGCTGTCCCAGCATGCATGGCGGCAGCCACAAACAATCCTAATGACATCAGGGGCTCTGAGGAGGGGCTGTACGCTGGTCTCTGGCCGGTCCCCTTCCCCCCCACATCCTTCCTTTGCAACCACCACACTGCTTGTTAGAGGCAGTGTAATTAGGTGGCTGAGCTTGTTGCAAGTAGCCCAGGTCACAGAGGCATGTCCAACCCTTGTCCTGATTGCTCCTGGGGGAATTATTGACAAAACACAAGGAGCATTGCATGTTGGGCTCTAATTATGTGTACAAGACATACCCGGCCCCGGGGAAATTAAATGAAATTCCCCAGCTTGATGGGTCCTCCACACTCATGGGATCCATTCTGTTTCTTATTAAGCTCAGCCATTGTCTGCCTTTATGAGGCTGCTGTGTTGAGCCAGGCGCCAGCTAAATGCTTTTGAGTGTCTCTCTTTTCACAGTGGCAATACATCAATGGCTCATGGTGGAAAATTGCCTGTCGATTGTGATCCACACTGAAAAGAGTGTGAGCAATAAAGCGGCAAATGTATTTAACTAATGCTTACTAAAATTGTAAATATAGGGTGTGAAATGGAACACCTGCATGGTATTTCTATGTGTAATCAGTTTCTTGTCACTGCAGCTTTGGACACATCCAAACACCTCTGCTCTAATTCCCCTGGCCCAGATACTGGACAGGAATTGATAGTCTCCTGCTTGTGCAAATGAAGTGATAAGGGGTCTCACCCAGATTACACAAGGCCTAAGTGGCGCTGAGAAAGCTTATGGAGATGAATGAATTCATGAGGCTGCCTGACAGATTCTTAAGAAGCAATGTAATAAGGGATAAATCAAACAGCTACCATTTTGCCTCTGAATGATTTCAAATTAAAGCCGAGGGAGATGGCAGACCTCCCGGGAGCCGGTGAACTTAAGTATAGAGCTGTGGCTGACCCTTATGTATATTTCTCTATCATTTGAACACCCTAATGGCTAATGTAAAAAAAGGGCTGCATAAGCAGTAAATACTCTATTCCTTTTGATTCAGCACAGTGGGATGTTAGCTCTTTGAATTGCCAGACTGTGGGGGCAGGCCCAATCCGAGAGGTCTGCCTACAGATCATTCTTACC
Source organism: Pagrus major (assembly GCF_040436345.1). Classification (NCBI taxonomy): domain Eukaryota; kingdom Metazoa; phylum Chordata; class Actinopteri; order Spariformes; family Sparidae; genus Pagrus; species Pagrus major. The sequence continues at coordinate 12,146,923 of NC_133227.1, read as the reverse complement.
ACCATTAATAATTGAGCATATTATGTTGTAAGATGGTGGATCATCCAGGACTATTTGGGAGAAATCTATTATCTCTAATTCTAATAGCTGTGGCTGTGCCTTGCTCTGAGGTAGAAAATTATTGAGTCATGGCTGCTACAATATGCAGCACCTCAAAGATACTGCTGTGTTACCTGCAGTATCCAGCCTTTATAATATTATAGGCCAATTCATCTAACCTTTTCCAAAAAGCATGACAATTAATTGAAGTCTGTTACATTTGTTTCACTAAATATCAATAAATCAAACAAAAAACAACCTTATGAAATCTTATTTGTTTCTAAATTTCATCTCAATCAAAAAAAATACTTTCACTTTTAAACAGTGAAATAGTGACAGCTAGGCAAAAAGAAACATAAAAACCAAACTGAAAACCTAAAGGGAGCACAGACAAGTCACAGACAAGTCTTTGAGTCTCAGGTCAAGTCAACTCAAAAGTCTTTAACTTCCATGACTGAAGTTGCAAGTCATCAAAACAATGGCTCAAGTCGACTTGAGTCCAGGTCCAGCCCTGATGATTGTGATAAATGTTTATAGAACCACCCATTTTGGATTATGTGGTCATGGAGAGTTTATCAAATAAAAAAAGCCAAAAGGCCACCCAGACTAAGAACATTTAACTTTTGAAAGCATTCATTGTATTGTTTGGGCTCTGCAGGGCATTGCCATCATATTCCAGCTTTTTTATTTCCTGCCTCAAATATATGACCACCGCTGTAATGTCTATACGGTCACTGTAGGAATCCTGTATGAAGAAAGTTAGAATCAGACTTGGTGTTTCAACACTAGCTGGGTTTACATGGACTCCAGTATTCCACTAATAATCAGAATAATAGCCCAATCAGAATAGATATGTCTCATGTTACCACCTCAGTCGGAAGAGACAGATCCGATTCGGCCTGATCGGAATGAATTTTCAATATGAGGGAAAAAATACAGAATTTATAGGTGGATAAGTCATTGTCATCCTGTCAACCGTCACACTTCCACCCGGAAAACAGCATCTGTCCCTCTTCCACTATTGTGCTGTTGTAGTTACTGTCTCTGGCAACTTATACAGAAAATCAATCAATCACAACACATTATAACAGCATCCATGTGATTAAAAAAACTCAACGTTATAATGTCTACTATCACACCTCTTTTGGTTCCGAACACCAGCATGCTTTATGAAATGTATGGCTTTAAGCCAGCGCTGTTTCAGTGTGAACAAACAAAGGCGGCATAAAGGCAAGCCTTCATTGTGGCGTTATTGCGGAATCTCTCTGTGAAAAGGGCTTTTGACAATCAGTTCAATAGGAAAATATGAGTACCTAATGAGTATGTAAAAGCTTAATCTGAATGTTCAGTCTGGTTGGAATGAATATATTCTTTTTATTGCCTGTATGCCACTTGTGTTCTCAGGAGGGACAGAAACATGGCAGTAGCAAAACAGAACTGGTCTGTGACAGATTAGAAGTTGTAGGATTGTCGACTCAATGGTTGAAAAGCTCAAAACGAGTTGTTCGAATCCAAAAACCACCGAACCAGAAACACAAATATTGTTCCCAGGACACAATGTTTGTCCAACTTGAAAATTCTGTCAACAGGTGGACTGAGCAAATGAATTCATGAATTAATGAATTTTCTCATTAAAGTCGCCAAAAAAGATTCTTCTCATCTCTAATCAGAATGATTTAAATCAGATTGAAGTTACATTATATTGTCCATGTAAACACAGCTAATGACTCGAGTCCATATCTCTGGTATGTAAGTAAATGCCATACGTGCATCATGTCAAGGCTATCCATAACATTCACTGAGCATCATTGTATGGCTCTAGTAACAACATGCAATTAGGTCATATCTTCCTCTATCATACTCTAGAGACCAGCGTTGCCCACTGTGATTGTTCCTCATTGATTGCTCATATGAAAGTGTGTACAAGCAGACATCAAAGCAGGAGACAAACACCGGCCTTTATGGAACCAGAATCACGCATGGAAATGTCAGGTCACCTCATTGATATGACCCGCATTACAACGACACATAGCTCCCAGGTCAATTAAGCATGGGCAGAGCGAGCGGCGTATCATCCCATTCCACCCAGTCTCACAAGCCCCGTGGTTATGCAGACAGCCAGCTCACCACTACAGTGAGCACACACACACAGACTCTGAAAATGTTACCAAGACCGGCATTCAGAGAATAATTGGCAGAAGATGCAGATGTGCTGGCTGCCGCGCTCCGAGGCCAGAGAATTTAGAGATGTGTTTCGAATGGCAAGTGGAGGTGAGTCATACTGGCACTGCTGGCCATAATGATATGTCTGCTTGGCAAAGCTACACAACCAGGGGAGGGAGGCGGAAAGAATGTCAGCGTGCAATCTGATGTGAGGTTGGCATTTGGTGTTAGCTGTCATGCGTCGGCTTGAGTAATGTGATTTAGCATCGACAGTTGCAGCCCAGACACTAATATAAAGATGTTTATCAGTGCCAGGCATCATTTCGTCCATGTCTTTCCTCCTTATCTTAAACCCACCTCCTCATCTTTATACATTGAAACACGCCATGAGAGTGTGCGCGAGCGAGCACGTGTGCCAGCTCACGAAGTCATAGGCATACACTTCTAAATAACAAAGCAAAAGACATGTGCCCTTTGGGTGGTGAGATAGCTCATTACCTATGAGCGACCTTCCATCTGCACTCATGGCTGCTCTGGGAGCCATTATGATTATGATGGAAATCTCACAAGCCATTACTGGGAGACAGCACAGGGCTCACTGCAGACACACTAATGGACTCATTTGTAATTGGGAGAGAGGGAAATGACTCTGTGAGCTAGCAGTGGCTTTGTTTGATGGAGTATGGAGGAGCGCATACTAGATTTGACAAATGAAACAGGGTTAGTTGTCTGTGTGAACTAAACTGCTGCGATTCCTTGATCACCGCACACATGCGCACACACACACACACACACATACAAACGCGATCCTCCCTCTCTTGTGTCCAGCAGTGACTTAACTCCCAGGAGCCTGCTCATGTTCTCTTTTGATGGGGGAGATGGGCTTTAGGGTTTGGCGATCAATCTTTGGGACCCACAGGATGTGTAGGAAGAGTTATTAAAGAATACATTTCTTAGAGGTGATAATAGTGTTGAAATTGACTGGCTGGGGTTGGGTGGGGGATGTGTCACCCCTTAAATCTTGAGATTAATGGTGAAACACATGCTGATCCCTCAGTAAGTTATTCAGTCATGACTAGGGGACAAGAGCACCAATGGAAGCCTCAGAGAGATTTAAGTGTACAGCTTTGTTGGTGGTTTGTTGGTTGTGCTCGTTTCTGTAATTCATCTGCGACTATACATGAAATCCATATTGATCCACTTGCACTGTATACAGAGACTCTGCAGAGTATTCTTCACCTCATAATTTATCTCTCCTCCTCACAGTTTATTTCAGCAACATCTGGGAAGTTAACTGCTGAGGTTTATTTCCTGTTCCTCATTATTTTAATTAGCTGAGATTCCTTGTTTTCTATTTGCATTGTCCCCACAGCGTTGCTCCACACATTGGTTATGATTTGCTTGTTATGCTCCAATTCCAGGAGGATTAGAATAACCATAAGTGCTATTGTGGAAAAAAACATTAGCTCAGCATGTGTTAACAACAGTAACAATAAATGCTTTAAGAACCGAGGAAAATGTCTCCCTTTTAAAATTGTTGCTGGACCAATAATACAAAGTATACCAAGAAATCATTGTAGCTAAATATGTGGAGAAATGACCACATGAATAAGAATTTTTAAAAAATGTCACCCTGCATCACATCGCATATGTAAGGAATGGACGCAATAACAAGGACACCTATGCAGAATAATGTAATCAATTAAAGAGGCACTGCAATGTTTAGCTTTTGTAAAGAGGCAGGAATAAATATTTGGACCTTTTTAAAAGATAACGTAATCCTAATCAACAACAAAACACACTATGGCCTTAAAAAATGACAGAAGTTTGACTCAACACCTCTCCAGTATGACATAAGGTATGTGCCTATATTGCTTTGCACTATGTCGTTCAGATGTTGATGGTAATCTACCCCACCCTCCGCATGTGAATCATTACGTCAAACTGTTTTAATGAAACACAAGAGGCAAATACCCGACTCACCATATTATGACATGGAGCAGAATTTGTTTTTACAGTGACATCAACTGATTTAACAATGTTGTATTTTTAAACACCTCAGTATGAAAAGGGAACAGGTAAACTGTTGCATAATGCATTAAATTCTGCATGGCAGTTTCTCTGTGTTGTTAGTCCACATCCTATTTATTAAACCAACAGGACATTTAACTGCATGTTTATACAAGGAAGCTCCCTCAGCAGGAGCCTGACAGGGACGAATCAGAGAGAGAGATGGGATAGAGGTTGTGGGGTGGGGTAGGGAGGGGCTAATAAGATTGGCCTGACCTGGGTGATTTATAGATTCATTTGTGTGCTTGTTTAGGAACCTGATCTGCATTATTCATGTCCGCAGAGGAGCAGTACTGAGGACATTAGCTGGTTAACCCCTGCTCAGGTTAGGCCACATTATTTTAATGGCCATTGCGAGGGCAGGCCTCTCAGCCCCATTGTCGGAGCGAGAGAGGGAGAGGAGAAGGGAGGAAGAAGGAGAGCACAGCTCATTTATTCCAACCAAAGAGCTATCTTCCCTACACAGAGAACAGGTGGGGGCAGGGCATTATTATTCAATTACATCTGTTAACGGTAAACAATGCACAGCGCTTTAACGCTCAAAAGAGAAGGATAATTGGTAACCCAATGCCTGGTGACTTTTGACTGCCATACATTTTATTATTAATGTTGCACGCCACCTGTCATGCATATGGTGCGGCCGCAGCATCCCATGTTTTCTGCGCATGTAATTACTATTCATGTCTGTGATGATCATGCCTTGTAGCAATAAAATAGACTGCAGCAGCTTTGACACGAGGCCACATTTGTCATCATCTGTGTAGATTGATGTGACAGTTATTAGTGACACACCAGTCATGAAGCTGCCACAGGAAAAAAAAAACATCACAGCATCAATTTAATTTTGATGTTGTGTGCCGTTCAGCGTCACATCTTTCTGGGTTAACTGTTTTTATTTTGAACAAAGTTTCTTCATCCTTTTCTTTCAACCATCTTTGTTTAAAAGTAACTCACGGAACACTTACAGTAGTTTGTGTCATTAAAAATCAGGTCAGTCAACAGTTATTTGTAGAAGGAACTAAATGATGTTCTGCCTTCTATTTCACAACTGTAATATTCAAATAATACTGCCATAAGGGACATGTACTGTAGGTAGCTATCCTGTGCTGTGCTAGCCTTCTACTGTGTATTACAGGATCACTTAATGTTACAAATGACACACACACGCACAACACACCCCAGTTTAAGGAAGAACGAGATGTGATAGTTTCCCCTCCATCTTCCCGGTGAGGATGATCCACCTCTTTCTCTGCTTTTTTCTCTCCTCTCTCTGGGGAGAATGCCATCATGCATACAGAAAGACACGGAGAGCGGCAGCAGCATATGTCTGCCGCTGTGGATGCGGCGCTGACAGGCCGAGCTTATCGTCTCTGCAGCTCTTCACTACAAGCGTGATTACCGCTGACAGCTCCGACTGCTGATAAAAGCGGGAACATTAAAGAAAACAGAAGAGCTGCGCAGTCGACGCACCAGTGTTTCTTCTCATCAAGCCCCAACTCGCTGCCTCCCCTTCCCAAACACCACCTCCACCGGCGCTCCAGCAGCTCCCTCTATTTCTTGTCTTCCCTGTACCCCACGCCAGGGTGTCAGAGCTGTCGAGAGCGGGAAGTGACATCACAAGAATTTGCCAGCAGTCTCGAGGCTCATCATGTCAGCGGCAGCCTGTCTTGTGTCAGGCTTCCCCCAGGCAAGCTGTGATCCAGCCCTCGTCTCTGCACATCAAGACTCCTCGCCGAGGAGGGGAGGGAAAGAGGGAGAGAAAAAATTAACAGAATGTTTTTCCATCTTGTTAACTGACAGCATCGTTTGTTAGAGCGCTGTCTCAGCAAGCGGAGTGTGTGGAAGGGTTTCAGATTGGCAGAGGGAAGAATTGGCAAGTGAAGGCATGGTGAATTATTGAGTTTGGATGAGGTGTCAGAGCTACTGCGTTGTTTTGCGTGGGTTTCCAGAAAGCATCTGAGGTGTGATAGGAGAACAAGCGTGGAGGAGTGCTTGATTAAAAAGCTGCAAAGATTGCGAGGCATCATTTTCTTGGGCTGGTCAGAATATTTGTGTTTGTACGTCTGTATATGTGTGCATACTGTATATAATTACTTTGAACATCCAAGTTCAGGAAAATTGTACAAAAGCTGTCCTTGGTTTCTTCCAGAACTACTTTCTAGTCTGCCAGAGTGAGACACTGCTTCACGACTCATGGAAAATCTGCTCTATCTCCAGGGTAAATCTCCATCTCCCAGATCTGGCCCTCTGTCAGCTCATTTGGACAGAGAGAGGGGCTGCCTCGGCAAAGAATGCTTTTGATTCTCTTTTCATTTATTTGAACTGATCTGCTGTGATTAAGAGCTCCGTGTCTCATTATTCTCTTTTGGAGAGAAGCGGGGCATTGCTTTTTGCCAAAATATTTGAATGATTAGGGCCCAGGCACGGGCCATGCCAAAGCAACGGGAAGCATTCACTCTGCTTATTAGATTCACTTAAATGCTGTTGTAAATCATTGCTGCCAGTGCGTGCTGCCAGGCCCAGGCTCTAGTTCGAGAAGCTTCCAGTGCCAGAGCACAGTGTAGAGCCACTAGAGGCAGCTGAGGCTGTTGGTCTGTGCTGCTGTTTGTTTTAGCTTGGCCTCCTTATACTGCAAAATGGTTGTTTGACCAGTTTTGGAGTCATTTTCCAGATGAAAATGCAATTAATCAAGCAGCTGTGAGATGTGGGTGAGATTGAGAAAGCTGATCCTGTTGAATAGAGACTGAAACCACCAGACAGCAGCTGGAGATGATTTCTGTCTCTGAGCTATAATTTCTTGAGACATCAGTAACGATGACTTCAACTTAGAGGCACGGAAACGCTTATGAATACCAGGAGGCTGTTGTTTTGCCGATCCAGACCTGTCATATAAGTAACAATCGAAGTCTTAAATGTGATTGTGGCAGATTACTTGTGTGATTGTGGCCCTGAGACTGAACAAGTGTGATTAGCACCAGAGGTAAACCTGAGTGTTATTCTATTGTTCTGTTAAATTTAAGATTACAGACTGAGAGAAAAGAGGAACAATCTGCAGCTTGCTGGGCACTCGAAGAAAAATACCGGCTTTGGTCTTTCAAAATAACCCTGGAAGCTCAATCAGGCCTTCAATTCTGGAGCATTGTCAAGAAGCAAATGCAACAAATCAGAACATATTGTTCCTCAGGGGGCGTAATATGAGCCTTTGAACCATGAGCCCTTCTGCTCTGCTCCTGCCCTCTTGGTGACAAACTGACTCCTCTGTCATGAAAAACCATCCATGGTGATATGGCATCTCTGTTTGCCATTTAGTGACTTCCTTCACAAATAACATGAAGGCTGTGTCATCTGTCTGTCTGCTGAGGTAAAGGTCAGCATGTGAGGAGGGGAGACACACGTGGAGGGATTTCCTCAGTCCAGAAGAGCCTATAAACACTCACCACTGGCTTTGGCTCCAGCGCAGCTTGCTTTTCAATAAATGCTGTGGTGCAAAGGAGGACAAATGAGGATCACGAGGTGTGACTGGGGCTGGGGCGGTGGGGTGGAAGAGAAGGAAGAGGAGGGGAAGGGACAGGCAATTTAACAGCGGCTGTGACTCGGGAGGAGGGGGGAGATGTATGGCGCCCAGCCAGCAGAGCAGTGGAAAACAGTGGTCCAGACTAATGATCCACAGCCTGATCGTTATGGCCCCCACAGAAAGGATGGGCACAAGGCGCAGTTCCCTGGAAATCAATTCCCAGGAAGCACATGAGTACTAGTTGTAAATCATGGCAGTATGGAAGGATGGATGGAAGGCACTGGGGATGAAAGGAGAAGGTGGTTGCGGAAGAGGAGCGCGGGCAGAGGGGGAGCTTTCTAGGGTGGATAGATAGAGCATGAAGGGGGAACTCTTTCGATCATAAACCCTGAAGGCAAAATTACTTGTGCCCCCCAACCCCCCAACCCCCAATCCAGCAAAAGCAAACCAATGATGTGGCTGTTCCAGCCTCTTGCCCCTCAGCCACCCCTCTGCTTGATGGCTCCATTGGAGGTTGAGGCTGAGGTTTAGAAAAGTGTTTTCAAATTGATTTATATCCCTCAGAAGAGCCCCATCAATCCTAATATGAAACTAACGAAATCATTGGGTGTTGAGGGGAGAAGTGTAGGTGTGCGTGTGGGCATTTGTGCATGTGTTTTTGTTTGTGTGTGTGTGTGGTGGAGGTGTGGGGGGGTAAAAGTCACTTTAGAAACATATCATGATAAAGAAGGCATTGATCAAGGGGAGCCCAATGATGACAAATGCCACAGCTCTTGAGATAAACAGCCTAAAGCAACAGTAATGGGATTCAGTACTATCAGCCAGTGTGTCCTCAAGGCTGCCTTGAATGAGAGTGCTAGTCTTATGTAGCTTTCATTATATCGATAGGTATGACTTAAATTGATGCTGTGTAATAAATATTTGGTTGACATCTTATCAAAATATTTTTAAAGGACCATTCCAATGCTCTTTCATGTTTCCTTCCATCAACCCTTAATTGTATAAGATATACATCATGCAGAATCGCTGGCACAATGAACCTGTGTTTGTTTGATCATATAGCTATATTATTGCGTGCTCTGCTTCAGAATCTCTGTGAATAGACACCATGTATGTGAGTGTTAGTAATGTGTTTGCCAGTGTGGACCGGGTCTAAAAGTCTCTGTCAAATCAAATAGAGACCATAACCTGTATACACACATCGCCGGGAGAAAAAAAAAAGTTGTGTATTGCACTGATAATTAATCAGGCCACAACTTAATGTTTCATCTCCTCCTGCCTATAAGCTGAGGCTCCTGCTGCTTTTTCAGACTGTGGTGGAGCCGTATCAGTATCAGCAATAACAAATGAAACCATCCCCCTTTTCCTATTTTTTTTCTCTCCCGCCGTCGTTCTCTTCACTTCATTATGCAGGCAGCCTGACGCTATTTGACAGAATGTGCTATCTGCAACCCCCAGCTGCAGTCCCCCTCTCACTATCGTTGCATCGCTGGCAGCTTAACCCCACTGCTGCCTGCCACAGTGAGGCAGGGAGGAAATGATGATGATGCTGCTGTCTGACGAGAGTGAGAGGAGAGAAAGACAGACCCCAAGACACCTATGTGGATGTTTTGGCAAGTGTTTTTCTGTGTGCCATGTTTTTGGCACAGCAGCCTTTCAGGTGCCCTATAGAAATAACTCTCAACATTTAAAATCATATTGTTAGCTGTTAAAGGGTCAAATTTAATTCACAATAGCTTTCTCATCATTTTTGATGAAAAAAATGTGTTTGCAAGTGGATGACTTCAGGTATCTGGACTTGACATTGACAACACAAGAATACAGGCCAATTCAGTATTATTAGGACCAGCAGCATCAGCCGAATAAAAAAGCCTGTTCCTGGCTGTTAAATTGACATGTTACACGCTCGCGTTGACCTGATCTTTATGCCTTTCCTTTCACAGCATTATCTAAATTTCAAACTACTCCTTGCATTCACACTGAACATTGAATTGAAAGTAAATCATTTACTACAGTAGTACAGTCATAGAGTTGGTACAGTGGAGTATATACAGTATATAGGCTAAATTCACCAGCATTTTGTCTGCCTAACAAACAAATCCTTGTAACAAGACAGAACCAGATCAGTCTCCAGAGAGCTGTAAATGAGCTTAATGAAGAAACAAACAAACGTCTTTCAGGGTGAGCCTTAGAAAGCTGCAGGTCTGGAAAGTGCAGCACATCTAATTTGTAGGCTAATGTCTGTGCAGGCTTGTTTATCTGGATCATCCTCTGCTCCAGATAATTAGATGTGCACATGTAGCATTAGGGACAATGCCAACAAAGGCACACAGACACCATGTGTACCTGGCATCTGTAACTTTTATTGTTGCTGTCCTTTATGTCATTGGAGCATATTTAAAAGCTGCTGTCAATATTTTAACATTAGACTTATATTGGATGGATATTGCCATTGTTGTCCTTCATTATTATTTCATTTGCTGACATTATCATTGAGTTTTACTTAAAAAAAAATTATTGTAGTATAATAAAAGATGTGATATTGTGCTGCAGATCCTAAACAAACAGCCACTTAGACTGTAAAATATTTTAGTTCATCGTATGCATATTGCTAGCACTAATGATGCATGATGTCGAATCATAACTGCTGGTGCATTGTGGGTAGTGGCATAATGAGCATGGTCTGAGATTTGCCAGTGACAGGTCCTCATTCCCTGGACTTGGCTCTGGTCTGTCTCTCCCTATGTGTGTTAACTGTCAGGTGTTGAGAGCCAGACTGCCGTTGAAGTTTTTTTCCGTGCTGTCTGCTTTTGATTTCTTTTCCCAGAGGTGTTTAAAAAAGCAGCTCGATTGTTAGTGACAATCAGCCGTTCTGGCCCTTTTGGGCAGAAGGTTTGATTTAATCGTGAGGCTGTCATTTATTATTCTGGAGCGGCAGCCGCCCCTGTGAGGCCTGGGCCTGATCAAGCGCCTCGGAGCTGTCCCCAAGATCTCACTCTTTTCCCTTTTCCCCCGTTATGTCTAAATCCTCAATACAAATCGCAGTGTTTCGGCTCTCCCAGTGGGGCCTATTACTGCCTGTGGGGCATTAAAGATCATTAATAGTGCTGTCAGAGACAGAGAGGGAGAAAGGGAGCGAAGCGGGGGGAGAGCGGGGAGCAGCAGTGAGTTGCTTAGCTTCTCATAAATGGGAAATTAATACATCTGCTTCATTAATGCTGCCTCGTGTTTGATGTTTGTTAGCTGGCAACTTTAATGATGTAGGTTTGAGCCGACGGGGCGCTTGACTAAATTTGATTCCTCCAATTAAGTAGTCAGGCTTCTTTTCTTTTGGGAAAATGGTTAGAAAGGAAAAACTGCTGCCTAATTATGGACTCCAAACCTTCAGTTTTGTGGCTCCTGCTCTTTTTTTTTCTCCCTCCCTCTGTTTTCTTCTCTATTTCTATCACTCCTCCTCTGTCAGCAACTGATTGCAGCGACATGTTTCATCAGCTATGGCGCACACTAAGTTGTTTACCGTTCACTAATCAAGGGGAAATATTTTAATCAGCGCCTGCAACTTTCTTAATCATTAATATTAGCAAATGCTGTATGATAATTGATATATAGTGCAAGGTGATGATAGTCAGTCTTAAGTGCAAATGATGAAATTACCACTATCAAGGTTCTAGACAGGAGCAACTGCATCTTAATGGCAGCCTTGGATATCGAACACACAGGAAACATAAAAGCCTCTGAAAGCTTTTTCTTATGCATGTATTCCGCCCCACCATACATAAAACAAAAACCACTCACAACCCATGAAAGAAGACAGTTTAAAGCAAAAAATATGGGATATTGTAGAAAAACCACATTCATCCTGCTGACTGAAGCTCCAGTTGAGATTATTCTTTTATGTATTTGTACTTGAAATGGAGTATGTCATGCACATTGTTCACAAGTTGTCATTTGCAACATACTATATATGGATGAGGTTACCATTAAATTACATGAACAGCCTATGATTTGGATGATAAGAAAATTAATTGTCCAACTGCAGTTCATAAACAGTCACAAACAAAATAACACACTCTCCTTTAACACAGCTGATTAATATACTGTGTTTACATGTGATTAATACATGGACTAGCTGCTGAGACAGGAGGGGATGATACTGTGCATTTTCTTAAAGATCCCCTACACACATGTATTGGGACATACATAAAAATTGTGTGTCTGACGTGTTTTTTTGCAGAAAAAATTATAACTACCACATTCAAATCCTTAAAATGGCACCTATTTCCTGCTCTCAAGATGTCTCCTACTTCACTGTTAAGTCCATTCTCAGTGTATGTGTACTGAAGGCTTCAAGTTTCCACATCACAATTGTATATGCTGAATATTGGACCAGGATTGGCCTCCAAATTATTTGTGATGTCACAAATCATGCAGATAGGTCCCCCTCTTAAAATCAGAATTTCAATGAACATAGAGGAAAGTTACACCTTCAGCAGTAAATGTGAAAGCAGGCCTCTATTGTCAAACTCTGCACATACAATATTCTACACAGTGAAGTTCCATCAGATTTTTCGACTATATGAAGACAGCATCCCACTATTGTCATCAGTCTCCTCTTTGGTCAGTACTGCAGGATGGTGCATATATATATATACATATATGCAAAACATGCACTGTACTCCTCAACATGACACTTGAACAAAATTAAAAATCACCTCAGTTCACTGCTCCTCATAATATTTGGCTTCAAAAGAACCTTATTTCATGCATGCTTAAGGTTTGTGATATAGAGATTCAGTGGTCCCACTCTAATCTGCCTGATACCAGTTCAGCTCTAAAGACGCATATAGCCATAATCAGCAAGTGTATTATATGAAGGAATATCTGCTTTGCATTTCTCAACTTTCAATAGTATATCATTATATATATATATGTATTTATAGCGAGATAATACCTTAGTACAAATAGTAAACAGTAATCTGTTTTTATTTTATTTTTCAAGTATTTCTTTATTTTTCTTTTGCCAGGTAGTACCCAACATAGATGCATAAAAGTTTAACTTGAATATACCACATAAGCACATTGAAGACCTGCATCATACAATAAATACACCTGCAAATCATTTATAATACTGTCTCCTCAAACCCTCCTAACACTCCGACCCCCATCACAATCTCCAAAATCCTCCTATTTACCCCCCCCAGCCATGAAATAATAAACCTAATATACACATACGTGTAACTTTCCAATATTTACAGTATGTACAAGCACAACTACTGTACTCTGCATCTACTGAATTTATAGTGTAATGACATTCTCACTCAATTAACACCTAAAGGAAAAGAACACTGAAGTTGTTTATTTTCATTGGAAACACTGCTACAAAGAATGGTTACACAATGAATGTCTAGTAGCAGTATTTGTCAGCTATAAAGGAGGTTAGACATTCAGTAATTTAATATGTAAATATTTGATATGTAAAAGTAATATAAGACAAGCAGCATAGCTTTAACATGTTCAAGAAGTACCAAATTACTGCAGGATTAGTAAGAAAAAAACAAAATTACTAATGTCAAAAAATTCATAAAAGCATATGCCAAAATACAGACAACATCAACAAGGACAAGTTGAAACTCAGAGTGATTTGAGTACATAACTGTAGTCGTATGTATTTGTACTGTGATCTGTTTTCTGCTGGATTTGAAATTAAACAATGACCAAATTTAAAGTGCTGCGTATTAGCTTTAAGGGTATTCCCATCAATTAAAGGAATAGGGCGTAGTCCTCTTTACAGATAATCCCCAAATGTTTGGACTTGATAGGGTTGCAATTCCTAGCCTGTAAACACCCCTAACATAAAGCTGAACGGTCACAACATTACTATCAGTTATCCTCTACCCTACTGGCCATTTTATCGTCTTGGTGTGATGTCATCAGAGACAGATGGTGACACCTCCTAGAGTAACGACCCACTCACGTTAAGACTACAGTCAAACCTTTTGACCGTCTTCTCCGTTGTTTGAATTATTCAGCACATCAATACTTGCAGCCTGTGCTCTATAGGAGCGTGTTGGCTTGGGGCAAGGTATATGCAGGTTGGCAGGCAGGGGAGAGCATTAGAGGACTGGGCCTCAGGCTCTGCAGACCTGGGACTAATGATAATAGTCACTCTTGAACAACGGGCAAAGTAAGCACTTTATTCTCTCTTCCCCTCCTTTTCCCTCTGATCCTTTCACGTACCTGGCCTATTCTCTGCTTCGGGTAACAAAGGTGAAATGTAGTTGAATCAAAATATATGCAAACGAACTTGTGCTCTGAGCTTTGAATCTTATTGTAGGAATGTAAAATGCTGTAGCGTTAAGAGTTAATGAAGCTGTCCAATGACTGTATAATATGTGATATTTTTATGAATCCTGCTTTGGCTGTAAAATATTCACTGATATGAAGTGATGTTGGTCAGTGGTTGTTTTAGTGAGCCACACAGAAAACTGCATACAGTACAGTCACTTAATAGAGCCTCAGAAACTGCCTCAGTGCCTCTTTGAAGAGATAGTAAAATCAAATGTCTGATAAAATAACTCATCTGCACTATCCCTGATACTGTGGTCACTAGTCATAAAGTGGCCATCATAAATGAGACAAGATGTGGTGTTCATTTATAGATTTCTTACTTTCTGTTCTTGCTTTCTGTTCTTGCCACTTCATGGCTTAGTGGATGTAACCTGATGGCAAATAAACCATACCTTTGTTAGATAAACATTTTATCCCTTGCATTCTTATTACTTTTACTTACTAATTCCCAGTGGTGTAATGTCCCTAAGTACATTTACTGTACTGGTTTAAGTGTGATACTTTATAGTCCTACTCCACTACATTTCAGAGGAAATACTGTACTTCTTACTCTTAAGTTACTGCTTTGCAGATTCGGAGTAGCATTTCAAAATATAAATCAGCTAATAAAATATGATATGTTATTATACGTAGGTTAAGATACCCAGCATAAAGTTAAATGTAACTCCACCAATTTTACACTTGTGCATTGTGGGTAATGTAGGTGTCAGAAAAGGATAAAGATTGTGTGGAATTAAGAAAGGTGATATCTCTGGTTCTGCTGTATCAGTTTTGATCATTTGAGTCCAACAGTGTTATAGGAGTGCAATGCTACACCAGAGGACTGCTTTTCTCAACATGGCGCCTACATTACCCACAATACAACTTAGCCACTGAGTGACATCACTAGCTGCAATTTATCAAATTAAATGCACCTTCCTCTGGAGCTACAGAAGGCTTTATACTGCTTTCTTCACATATGCAGTAGAGGTCAAGACATGTTAACGAACATAAGTGTGTAAAATTGGCGGAGTTACCCTTTAAGATTAAGATTAGTTCTGTAACAGTTGCAACATTAGAGTAATATACACATTAATGCATCACTAGTTACAGTGTATCCAGTAATATATAATTAGATTTTGATGATAAGATTTTTAATGCTGGTCTTTTACTTGTAGCACTTTTATGCTGTGGTGTTGCTACTTTTACTAACTGAACGATCTCAATGCTTGTTCCACCACTGCTAATTCCCTGCATATTATCTGTTGATAGGTCCCTGTACGATACATGAGGTTTAAAAGGAAGTAGTACAAACCTGTTTAAACCGTGATTTCTTGCTGATGCATAACCAACATCTATTATCAATGTAAATGAGCCGGCAACTTTCCTATTTAAATGGGAACAAAGTGGAAAGTGTGCTTGCAGGCATGCTGAGGGAAGACGAAGGGAGCAAAGAGGGAAATGAGAGCTGCACACAAACAAGCCATTATTAAACACATTTCTTCTTTAAGCTGCTTTGTGAGGAGCATCGAGCCTAGAGCACTTTAACTTGCCAAAAACAAGCTCTTTTTTTGTGCTTTGAAATCAGGAGGTAAGATCAACGTGGGATAAAAAGCTCAACACACAGGAAAGCAGAAGGACGCTTTATTTGTTTACCGTGCGGCAGGCCGAGGGCGATAGTCAGACTTCTCTTCATCCACAGGAGAGCTCCTGCTTGGCGGCGGCGCCGATGCAGCACATTGCCTCCCACCAGTATCGCACACAGCGCCATCTGCTAGGACCTGTTGGCTTGTTTGTTTTCCAGAGCAAACAGCAAATCACTTCTTTCCTGTTCCTGCTTTTTACCATATGCCACTGCCTGTGTATCAGAGCGAGGCATGTATATTAATGAAGTTAATCAAAGATGCGCACACAACCACATCTGCCAGGGGAATTTTCAAATGATCGCACCCGCCGGTTGATTCATCACGCCACTACCCTCCCTTGTCACTGTGGCCACCTTTCGATGTAGGTGAGACAGTTAGACACTGCGGTTATATCATCTGTATACAATGTGTAGACTGAAGTAGAAATATCTAACATGTTTAAAAATCATTCTTAGTGTATATGTCATCCAAATTTAGGATATGTTTTGTAATGTAGGATAAGAGGCTAAAATCGCTGTGATTGGACTTAAGATAATGTCATGTGCTCCTCTTACGTCCCTGTTATTGCCATTGAGTCTTGTGTGTAAGCATACTCTACTTAGAAGCTTAAACCAGTTAGCATGCTATATTTATATTGTAAATACAGCTGCATATCTGAAAACATTGCTCACAATGGTCTGTCACAACAACAGCCACTGCATGACAATTCTACTCTCAGCTAATGTTGATAACATTTGAAAGATGCCACCATTCTTCCTCCCGGTGTAAAGCTGTATTTGAGGAAACCCTGAGATCCCAGTGTCATTGCAATTAGTAGCTACGTTAAACAGCAGGAACAACACAGCTAAGCAATGTATCCCTGTGCAGATGGCAAATTATCCCGCCGACAAGCTGCTGAAACCCTCAGAGCCTCTCACGTACACACTGTGGGCCGTTGTTTCAAAAGCATTGACCTGACTTTGTGCATAGTCAGAGATTTCCTCCACTGTTTCAAAAGGTGACATTTTATTGACATGGAACCAATCGCTGCCATGTTTATTGAGAGATTTCCTGTGACACTTGCTGTTTTTCATATTGACTGTTGCAGTAGATACATGTATAGACTTGATTCCTGCTTACGGAATTGAATCTAATGTAATGATTCATCCTTATATTGAATTGATTACATTCACTATAAACTTAATTGATTTTAAAAAAAAATCTGTATTTATTTGCAGATCACACTGATCTTTTATCATTTTTGTCCTTTCCATTATCTCATACCTTAAGAGGCCATTGTACTCATGCTCGTCAGATGGTCTGATATCTTTAACTTTCCTTCGTTGGAATAAGAGATGTCCGGCCATTTCTGTAACTTTCTGTAACCAACAATCCGACATTCATTTCATTTGCTTTCTAATTTCATAAGTCACTCTCAGTAGTCAAAATTATGAATGTCATCCAAGACCGACTGACATGAAAACGTGCCGTTATTCCCATATTTAAACAGTATCATGTCTCTTCTTCTTTATGATCGCTGTCTTTTTTCCCTGCCTTCCGGCGTGGCCATTCAGATATCAGGTATAAACACTTTTAGACTTTAAAAACTTTTAAACACGTTTAGCAATGTAGCTGTTCTACCCGCTTCTTTTCTAAGATAACCCAGACTGTAGTCTTCTCAACTCTCATTTTGAAACTGTTACACTTCAATTTCAAAATTTGAAGTGAAACCCGAATCAACATCGATCTGATGAAAAGACACACTTGCAAAGTTTGAAAGGTGGCTGAGCATAGTTGCTGTAGTCGTCATGCATTCACATCGGTTACAATGGATTTTGAGGGTTTTTCATGGTGGAAAATGACATGGCCAGGAGGAATTTAATGTCATCTTCAAGTTGGTGAAAATTGATGTTTTAAGCATAGCATAAAGGGTGGAAACTTACCAGCTTATAAACATCTATTGTTTCTTCATTTCATTAAATACACGTAAAATCCCAACTGACTCTGGCACATGTATCTAATTGTGAGAAATAAGGGTGGTTGGAGACATACGGTGAGCTAGTTGTGATGTACAAGTTTGGACTACTTTTTAAATTTTGATTACAGTCCTCTAATTGCTCCTTCCAGAAATGTCTCCCCACAGTTGCCTCAATCACTTGGCTAGAGTGAATAACACTGACTGGAGCTCAGTGTAACGTTATCATCTTGCTCCATCAAATTGAGTTTGCCTTAAGTTGGAGCCTAGCTCTTAAGATATAATACGTATTCACCCCTGCAGAGACCCAGAGTTTGTCTCCCGATATCATTACCTATTGCTTGTTCAAGTATTTTGTCGTGCACAACTGGCCAATTTTTCAAGTGTAGGGCTACAACACCTGTCATCAGTGCTATTAATGTCATTGTAAGGATGTGACCTGCTGTCATTTACAAACATGTTCTGCGCTCAATGTGGTTTCTGTGCCGATATTAACCCTCATCTCTCAAAGAAGATTTTTCATATTCATCATTAGCAACACACTGCAAACAGCACAAATACCAACCTGAAACATAAGAATTTAAATGAGCTATGACAAAATTAGAAACAAAGGATCTTTTAAAAGGAAATGTCACTCTCAAACCACAGTAGGAACCAAAGCTGTGTTCTTTTCAAATTGTAGAAGTTTTTCGAACAGTTTTTAATTATCATTCTTCTTCATGAAAAGAGGCTTGTTCCTTAAATTACTAATTGAAACTGACAGTGAAAAGACAAATGTTCCTTTCAGAGTCTATTAAGTCCTATTCACTCTCACTTCGGTAAGTACTGTGTGTCAATATTACTATACGACTGCACTGCGTGTGTTGATTTGTTCCTACTTAGTGCATAATTACACTTGTGGGTTTGCTGAGGGGAACTTAATTTGATTGTTCTGCCTGTCACTCCGTATGAAAAAAGACAAATATGAAATGACGTGTTTGAGGTTGTTTGATTACTGGCTTTGGTTGGACATAATTGAGGACATATTCTCTGAAACTCAGTGTTGTGGCTCTCAGTCCTTACCTTGCCAACTTTTCAACCACAATGTTACTGTAATGCATCTTTAATACATCTCCGCTCAAAGTGGGGATCTTTGTTTTAGACTGTTTTGTTTTCATGCGGCATCTGTGTTTTTCCTGGGGTATCTGACAAGGCTTTCTTGTCGTGTCTGGTCCAATAAAGTCTGCTCAAACACAGACATGGATTCCGAGGGCTTACGGGCCAGTGCCGGACCCACGTGTCTGCGCCTCAGGCTGTGTCATGCATGATTGCCTACATGATGCCTACAGGAGTTTCGGAAAGAGGAGGCATCAAAACACAGTTCAACAATCTGGTAAAGCTTAACCCCACACCTAGGGAGATCTGAGGCATGAGAGGAAGAGCACTCTGTCTGTCTCAAGGTCTCTTCCTGGGTCCATGCTGATGAGTCAGTCGAAGGGTTGGCAGGTTTCCAGGAGCCAATTTTACCACCCCTCAAGCCCCCTGAAAAACACAAACTGATCTCCTCCCACCACCGGTGTTGGCTCTGGGCAGCAGTCTAGCTGAAGGCAATGCCCTGATCAAGCATGGTAGTGGTCTAACATCCCCCGCTCAGACAGGGATATACTGTAGGCTGCACACTGCAAACAGGGAGAGACTGACCTTTTGTTAACATGACTGATGGGTTTATATTTTCTCAACATGGTATAATTGCTGACAACTCCATCGGATATACTCAGAAACGTGATAGACAGGTGTTTTTTCCTGCTTAAAGTTGCTTAGATTATGCTTTTAATTTGACATGTAGGTGTGCAGCCATTGATCAATCTCTGAAGACTGGGGATTTATTTAAAACCTGTTCTTGTCTGATCACTCATCCTAACCTTATCCACAGATAGTTTATGTAATGCTGCAGTCTCAGACATTTTAAGGACACAGTTATGCACACAGTGCACAGTGCATCTTTGGTTAAATCACATTCCCCTGCAGTCTGACCCATATGAGCCAACCCACTTGATAGAAAGCCCTGTAGGCTGCCAGAGGGATATAGATAACATCACCCCACACCCTTGCCCGCACACCATCACCCCAAGTGCTGACCTCCGCCTCCATGGCCAGCATCTCAGCCTGGCTGTCTGCTGCCGCTCCACACTGCTGCAGGCAAGTCCACTTGGTGAATCAGTCTGCATGGTGAAACCCAAGGCCAAGGGTCACTATGAGCCAGTCCAACAGATATTTACAACTCCCCCACTGTCAGGACCCCTGTAGCAATTGGTTTTCACCACATTACCAACTCTGGCCCTTGGCTACAGCGGCAACAAACACAGGGCAAGTTATGTTAGATTATATAATTTGGATTTTATAGCCTCTCTTTTTGATGGGCCATGGAACAGAAGTTTCAGTGATGTTCCAAGGAGTAGTGGTCGAAATCGCTGCCTATGAAATGGGACAATCCTTCACTAGCTGTTGTCATTGATGGCGTTTATGTAAACAGACGTGACCGGACCCAATATGCCGTCTTCTGCTGTGGGGATTTCTCTTGTGTAACCGTGGCAATCCTGGTATTATCACAATGCCATTTGCTATGCTTTGCTAGTGGCCACTAACTGTGCTTTATAGGCTGAGATTAGCAATCTTTGCTCCTACCTTGCCAGTCAGTCAAGTTTCAGGCATCCTGTGCCATCAAAGGGGCAACATTGAAATACATCAAAATGCAGGACTGTAATGCATAAATCAGCAATAACAATGTAGCGTAACTAGTTTGCTACCCAGAGCACACTATTAGAGATGCTTGTTATAATGAAAAGGACCATAATGCATTGAAAAGACAAGAGTTCTCATAACCCTCAATCTGAAGTGTGCCTCTGAAAAACCTGTGTTTGAAGGGCCATGTAGCCCTAACACTTCAGCCTACCCCTCTATCCTTTAAAGAATTGGGACACCTCAATGGGTGAACGTGAAAAACAGAGGGGTAAGGTGACATGGTGAATTGGGATTGGGCTTTATACTTCCTACAACCAAAACAATATGTTAAACAGCATGTGCTTAAGTATTTCAGCAGCTGCTTTATTTAAAAAAAAAGTGAAAAACAGAAATCAATCCATATCACCAAATTTCTTGACAATTAAAATGAAATTTGCTCAGCAGTGCTGCTTGCTGACTGATGTACATGAAAGCTGTATGTTGCTACAGTGTGAGTTTTTAAAAAATAGTTTTATTAATGGCCAATGCTTTTGGTTTACAACCTGCTCTAGTCTTTTATAAGCATATTGTTTCAGGAAATTAACTTGAGGCTCTTTTTAGCACTGTGGTAAAGGCTCATTAAACAACCCAGATGGTGCTTTCTAGTGGCATTCTAATAATAGCGCAGTGTTTTAGTTATGATCACCCCGAAGGCCTGTGCGCCTCTTCTCCACATCTTCCCTCTGTCACACACACTCATGCTCACACCCTCTACCCCTGCTTTGACAGGCTGAGCGAAACAATAACCACGCGCCAGCTGATGCATGATCCATGGGCTTGACCCGCTGACCCCAAGACACATTGTTACAGCCTGTTTACATTGTGCAAATTGACAAATGTTTTCATGGGGCCTTTTAACTGGCTCCCAACGAGTTTCTGACATGCTCGCTTCATCATCTTCCTCTCCCTTTCTCACTTCCTCTGTCACTAGTTCATCCTTTCTTAATATAAGTAGTTAACTGAAGATCACATGGAAGGACTGGGGATGAAGACAAGGAGGAAATGTAGGCAGCGGAAAGAGCACATTTGTATTCTGCCCATGTTCTTAAACATTAGGAGGGCATCAAGGTGCAAATATGAGTCAGACAGCTCTCATAATGAAAGAATCGAGACGCATTATGAAATAAGTGGAAGTGACCAATGAAGAGAGACGCGGCACTAGCTGCTTTGAATTCCAATTACAGAGACCGAAAGAGAGAGAGGTGCCTTTTAATGTCTCTCGAGGTGTTACGGACTCGGATATGGAGACCGAGCCTCACATAAAGGTCAGTGTGGCAGAGGTTGGCAGGTCACAGAAAATAGACTTGAGCCTCTCCACTACATCAAAATGAGGAGATGAACCTACCACTCGTCAAAGAGATGAATACATTCCACCTATTCTGCCTTTTTCTCTGTCCTGAGATGTCTGCAGTTTCTCCTCAGAGGGGTGGCCGGGGTGAGAGGGAGTGGCAAGGACCACTATTGAAGAGAGTGGATTATCTCATGAAGGGAAATCAATTAGAACGTTACGGTGGACTGTGAACATTTATCCATTTAGCTTGACCACTATTGAATTTCCATGATGGGCTTTGACTGTTCAGAGGGAGAGATCAGAGTTAATGGCGATTGTTCTGCACTCCTCCAAATGTATTATCTGCCTTATTCAATGAGAGACACTTCATCAAACCAGAGAGAGCCCTGCGGCCTATTGATAGATGGGCTTTGTGTGGGGTTTGAAGAAAAAAGATGAGGCATGGAGGTTGAAGGCTGAGGGGAGAAATGGGAGGGAGTGTGGGGTGGGGGGTGGTGGGGGTGTCACAGATGTCCAGCCCTTTGAAAGAAAATTAAACAAGTACCTCATTAGCCAACGCTCCAGTGCTCCCTGGAGGTGGCCACTGAGCCAGGCTTTTTAATGAGCTGGGAACTTAAACGCTGCCAAAGTTTACCCCGGCCTTGCCTTTCTCTGTTAGGCCACTGGGAAGAGCCGTGCCCTCCCCCTTCGCCCCTGGTCTCCTTCACCCCCCACCTCACCCCGGCCCTCCTCTTCCATTGAGGGCCGCTCATGCAGAGGAGAGAGAGGCACCACGCTGATTCCCTGCCTTTCAGCTCCGGAGAGGGGGATAATGCTGTTTTTGTACCACGCATCCAGAGGAATTATGTGCGCTAATTTGATTAGGGGAAGATTTGATTAACTGGAAAATGAGGGCTTTGCTTAGACTTTCACACGCTTAATTTATCCCTTGCAAAGCAGACGCAACATTGTGTCATGAAACTCAGAAGGCATATGAGAAGCCCATTCACCAGCTAGATGGCCCTTTCAGACTCAACAATATCTAGGACTGCCACGGTTCAAATTGGGATAATCAGTTTAGAGCTTTTTGCCCGGCCTCAGAATACAAATTGCATTTGGCATTAACAGTGAAAAGGTTCAAAGGATAATGAGGTTAATGTAGCAGGGAATTGAGCTAAGGCAGAAAAATTTCAGAAGAAAATGCAAAACTAGTGGCATTGTTGCACGGGTTGGATGTGAGGGTTTTTTTCCCTTCTGTGATTTATCTTTGTAAAATACCTTCCGTGGTTGCTAGGATATTATGATAATGTTTTGGCAGCAAACGTCAATCAAAGATGCAGCACGTCAAACAGAGCGTAAAAATATTAGAGATGGTAGCAGCTTTTAACACATATGCAGTACATGTGCATTTACATTTCTGTGCAAAGTGAAAGGGCCATTATTCTACGATGCTTTGAATTCATTTTGTGGTTTTCGCTTGTCTCTATGATCCCTTTGTATACTCTGGAATGGCCACAGGGACTGAAGGAGCTGGATGCTTTGTTTTTGCTCCTTTTAACATGCAGCCATGAAGGTCATATTACTGCGCCGTGATGATTACATTTGAATGAAAAGCGACTTCTTCTGGGAGAGAGAAGAAAAAAGCGCCACAGGCAGGCTTGATCTTTTTTCTGATCTAAAACCCTACACTGAGTGACCTTCCCCTCTGTCTGGCTGGATCTGCGGTTGGCGGTTCTCTATTTTAAACAAATAGCTCTTTTATTTTACACAGGGATTGCCAGGATTACCTTTTAATAAGGGCTTAGCCACTCTCAGCACAACATCCCAGGCCCTGTGCTGGGCTGGCCGGCACTAACCCAGCCCATAATTATCCACTGCAAACTAAAGGCCCACGTTCCTTCAAGAGCCCATGTGAGCTCCATGTCTGATTTTTTTTTCTCCTTGTTTTTGTCATCTGTCACAACGGCACTGAGGAAGCTTTGAATTGGGACACTCTGGAAGCCAAAAATTTATCTTAAAAAAAAGCACAGACAAGAGAGAGGAAGGGAAGCGGATGGGGAGAGAGAGGGATGGAAAGAGAAATGTGGAAACCCAGACAGATGAGCTGTCTCCTGTTGGACTTCACTCCATCTTCCCCATCTGTTCACCCCAGTTTTAATTAAATCTACTGAGATGAGGATTTTTCCCTCTCGTGCCACCTATTTCCCTCCTCGTTCCCCTCTCGCTGCTTCGCTCCCATGCTGTACTTGAGTGCAGGTGGGTTGATGCCAACGTCCACTCATCTCCCCACCTCGCTGCCAGCTGCTAATGAGAGTGAGCCAGGGTGGCACGAGGACGTTGCCAGCCATTATGAGCTGTTAATGAGGAGTGTTCGAGAAAGGCCCTGGCCTAGGCCTGCTGCCATCAGCTACTGAAGCCTTTATCTCCTGCACAGACACAAATACTGTACATATACAAACATGCAGACAATTATGTTGCATATACATATATACCATCTACTAACATGAAATATACTTGTCGCAGATTAATTCTGGCTGGTTTTTTTTAACACCTCTAGAGACAGCATATTTACACACCTCACAGCATAACACGAAGCAGCATATTTTAATGAGCTATTTCCCAGGTGATGTGCTCATGTTTGGTTGGCTAACCTCACACAACCTCATGCAGGAGTCCTCTGTTCTTTGCTATTGACACGTTCCTGGCAGACTTCTCCCCTATTACCATAATGGCCTTCACATCTAGTTCATTTCTCTGGGCCAACCCCCTGTCAACCATCGCTGTGCGCTTCACCTGTTTTTGGCCAGGAATGAGGTGTCTACTGAACCTGTTGGCCGTGTGACGGAAAGGGCAGGTTGCAGCAATGCTGCGAGCACGTTCTTTCTTTTCAGGTTGGCACAGGTGCCTGAAGCCATTGACTGCACTGGTGGCTAACTGTAATACAAAACCATAGCTCCCAGTGGATCGAAACACAAATATTCAATGAGGGTGCACTCCATATCTAGTGTCATTAACTCTGCTCTTTTTAATCTAACCAATGAATAATTTCAAAGTTTCAAAGTAGATTTCATTCATTACTTTGCACCCATCACCCACTCTCAAGTGCAAACAACCATCTCTTGGCCTTGATGTTATTTATTCTTTTGTCTTTATTTTGTCTCTTACCTCACCTATTACTGTGTACTTGTCATGCTCTCTTCCTCTGAATTGCAATCATCTGCCTTGTTCTTTTTCTCACCAACCTACGGCAAACAGCTCTTGTGCTATGGCTCACTTATCACCGGTGTTCCTTTCTCTTCATTTGTTTTAGCAGCACCTCGGGTTAAGAACAGTCACGTTACACCTCACAAGCTGAGGCCACACTTTTTTACACGGGGTGAGAAAGCGAACGCTGTTACATTATGTTAGTTATCTTCAGTGCAGTGTCCTTCTGTTAAAATGCTTTGTTTTTTGAGTGATATATTGAACTTTGGTATTCAAGGGTTTAAAGGGACGGTTCACCCAAATATCAAAAACACATTTTCATACATCCACAGACCTTGTGAGCAGATTCATGTAAGAACCCTACTCTTTTATTACATACGTATCACTGCATCTGCTCATAGACAAGTGGGTAGTGCTGGATGTAAGCTGAGGTGAAACACTAGCTAGTTTATTATGGTTAACTTGCCCCTCGTCCATGAGTAGATGCATGCTTCCTTCTGCATAGTGATACTGACAGAAAATAGTCCCAACATGAAACAGCTCACAACAAGGTCCGTACATTATCTTAAGTAACCAGGTCATGATATCTAGAAAGAGATATTGCTGGTGATTTTTTTCAAATGTATCTTTGGTGCTTCAAATGCCACAACCATCTAGTTCCATTCTATTCTAAACAAGATAAAGGGAACATCTCCACAGCCAACCCCTCCAAAACTCAGTAGAACAGCAACTCACACCAAAACAATCTACATGGATAAAAAGCACTAAAGGCACCCGACTTTAACCAAATCATTAACTGCCAGAATGGACAGTGTGTCATACACTGTGCATTTGTGTTTTGGCTCATCTCATTTATATTCAAGAAATCTAATTCAAAATGTTGTACACGTTTTTCTGGAGTTTAGCTTGACAATCCAAACTTTGTATCTTTTGCTACTTTTGGATCTTTAGTTGAAATTCAAATAATGTCCTGTGAGTTTGAACACTACTAGGGTGCACTGTATGAATTTGTATGGATTGAACTGCCAAAGGGTCTGAAGGTTATTAAAAAGTACATGTGGTGTATTTTTTTTCTTTTCCTTCTCCCGACAAAAACTCAAATGTGGATTTACACTTTATGTAGGCGTATTTTGTACTTCTTGTCAAATAACAATGGTAATAATGCATCTTAGTTTAGCTTATTTGCACAGACTATATGTTTGTGGAAAAAAAACAGTAAAAATGTTTAAAAAGGTTTTAACATTGTGCAAGACACCTAGAAGCCAAAGCTGGCAACTGAAGATACCTCCCCAGTAAAATAGCAATAGTCAACCTATAAAAGGAAAAAAAAAGAATAAAAACAAATACTGCCGTAATTCATCAAGGTTCTCTGACTAAACAGTGGCACAAAATTGCTAGAAATGTGCAATTTACATCGAAGTTTATGATATCAACTTTATGATTACATCTCTTCTTTAGAAAAGGCGATAAAGTAACTAAAGCCTGTTTGTGCTGATCTCACACAGGCTGCATGCAGCATTCTTGTCACAACTGTTCTGTCAGTTGGTGGCAAAGCTGATTTTTCCATGCTGGTGATTAATATCAAGTCTGACGCGACAGGGGGAGAGATACTTCACTGCAGTGACAATAAAACAAGTGTTTTCATCATTCCACAGATAGGCGCCCAGGGCCAAACAGCTTGCACGTCACATGATCACAACAGGCAGATTATTGGCTGTGGGTGCGATAGTTCTCTCGGTAAACGCCACACTCGAGCAAAGTGTTGGGCTTGTAGTATGTAATTAAGATGTTGACAGAAATGTTTGTTTCAGACGTGAGCTGACAAGGAATGCAACAATTTTCTCTTTGTATTTCAGCTCACTTTTTGCAGGGAAATGGCAACAGTACAGCATTCTTACAAAATAAAAAACAAGTGTACTAGCATGACAATGGTATCACTGCACGCCTACCACTAGCTCTATCTGCAGGGCAGGATCTGCTGTGTTTATACGGAGGATGTGTTAAAACTCTGAGCTCCTGGGCACTTTGCTTTGGCTGAATAGAAAGTTAAGGCCAACCCTTTTTCCTATCAAGGGAAACGCGCCATGTTTACAGGCACTGGACTGTCAAGGCCTTTCCACTTTTCTTTCTCAGTGTCACTGTTAAGAGCTTTTTTTTATGTGAGAATAAGGGCAACAGCGTTCTTGAATATAAACATCAGCTCTGCTTTTGTTAAATTATTTCTTTTTTTCCTCTGGAGGGCTTCTTATTTACCTCTGGGGTATGTCTACACGTGTTACTGAGAAAGTGAAAGAGAGAAAGGAGTATGCAAATACTGCCACTGTAATAGTCTGAAAATATTCTGCAAGGATGGAAATTAAAATAATGTAAACAGTGTCTGTGAGTGTGAAAACATTGGGCTGTTCCAGCATGGTGAGGCAGTTTACATTTGTTTGCCTGAGGGGCTTGCATTTTCTACAAATCCAGCACATATTGTTTGATGTGTTTGGTTTCAGAACTGAAAAAGCTAAGGACCATTTGAATTCTGACCTGGCACATGACTCCGCTGTTCATGCCCCACAAGTCTTCTTTCACTCACTGCTTTTTGCTTTCCGGGAGTGTCTGTTTTTTTCTCTGGTGTCCTTTTCAAAGTGGATAATTGACAACAACAGCGGCCTGAAGTCCAAACCAAGGCCCATTCCAGCTTCAAAGCTTCCTCACGTCCAAAGGAGCTCAGACTTAAAGCCCTTGCACTGCGTCTAGGCAGCTAAAATTCTTTTCACACACATTGGGAATCATTGATTCTTTGTCGATTGTTCTAGTCTAGTCATCGGGAAAAGCCTTGCCTGTTCCGTCAGTGATGTGTGCAGCTGTGTGTGTGTGTGTGTGTTCCTGTGTGTAAATGAGTTCCAGCTAGATTTAGAGGAGGGTTTTAGTTCTAGGCAAGGCTGAGCCCATGGCACAGCCAGAACAGGTTGAGTTTCAAAGGGGCTTATCAGGGGAATTAGGCAAGCCTTTGGAGTTTGAGCATAGCCTAATTCCTGGTGACCTTTCCCTGGCTCTGGTTTGACTTTTTGTGGTGATCAGCAAGTGCTCTAACAAGCTTTTCCGTCTGTGTGGCTGGGGATTACTGTGGAACAGCCGTGCCCTCCCCTGCACTCACAAGAAGCCATCTGTGGTGGAGAGAGAGTAGGTGAGAGAGAGAGCGAGTGAGAGTGAGCAGAAGTAGGCAATAGCCTGGAGGGGC